>NC_060075.1:97182500-98382500 GCF_922984935.1 Meles meles
CCCACCTCCTAAACCACCGCATAGTGGGTAGATTTCAACACACAGATTTGGGAGGGACACAAACGTTCAGTCCCCGAAGGGGGTGAGCAGCAGGAACCAGGGCTGTCACTCAGGTTTTTGGGGGCTCTGTGCAGAGTGGGCCTGGGATACAGACCAGATAAATGGGCTAGAGTACCACATCGTTTCATAATGTTGCTATAGTGGGAATCTCCTTGAGGCAGCGGCCTGTGAATTTCTGACCATGTGTTCCTGAGAATAATTTCAAAAATCTGTATACCCCTGGGGCGCCTGGGTGGCTCAGTGGGTTAAGCCGCTGCCTTCGGCTCAGGTCATGATCTCGGGGTCCTGGGATCGCGTCCCACATCGGGCTCTCTGCTCAGCAGGGAGCCTGCTTCCCTCTCTCTCTCTCTCTGCCTGCCTCTCTATCTACTTGTGATCTCTCTCTGTCAAATAAAAAATAAATAAATAAATTGTTAAAAAAAAAAAAATCTGTATACCCCTGGTGAAATTTTAAACTTATGTCAACTTTTTTTTTTACGATTTTATTTATTTATTTGACAGACAGAGATCACAAGTAGGCAGAGAGGCAGTAGGGGGTGGGGGGAAGCAGGCTCCCTGCTGAGCAGAGAGCCTGACCCGAGGCTCGATCCCAGGACCCTGAGACCATGACCTGAGCGGAAGGCAGAGGCTTAACCCACTGAGCCACCCAGGCACTCCAAACTTATGTCAACTTTTATCATAAGTTTAACAGAGGCAAAGGATGCAACTTCAGGGATTTTTTTTTTTTTGTACCTTTGCCTAATTCCCTTTTTATTATTATTATTTTTTTATATTTCTTTTTAAAAAATTTTTATTGTGTTATATTAGTCACCATACAATACATCATTAGTTTTTGATGTAGCATTCCTTTTTTTTTTTTTTTTTTTAAGTAATCTCTACACCCAATGTGGGGCTCGAACTCATGAGCCCGACTGGGCTGGCCAGGAGCCCCTACTGTAACGTTGCTTCATTTTTTAATTTTTCAAAAAAGATTTGTTTATTTATTTTAGAGAAAAAGAAAGTGAGTGTGCAAGTGGGGGCAGACAGAGGGGGAGAGAGAGAATCTCAAGCAGACTCCTAGTGGAGCAGGTAGCCTGACGCAGGGCTCGATCCCACAACCCCGAGATCAGGACCTGAGCCAAAACCAAGAGGCAGACGCCCAACCAACCGAGCCACCCAGGAGCCCCTATTGTACCTTTGCTTTGAAGCTTCAGAGCTGAAAACACAGTCCAGTCATTTTCAGGCACGTGTCACGTACTTTGAATGACAAAACTCAGCCTGTCGGAAAAAAAGAAGACTCTTTCCAAATCTACTCATGCTTCTACACGGATAGAAATCTATTGGGAATTCTATTCCCATAACCGGTCGATGTTACTGGCACGGAATCCCTCCATTCTGAAGATCTCCGTGGGGCGGCGTGGACAGACGGCCAGACAGGCAAGTGTGCGGGGCACCGAGGCTCGCCAGCCTTCGTCCCCCTGAGAGAAGGACACGGTCAGTTTCCCGTTTCCCACTCAGACCCTCTTGACTTGGACGTCTCCGGATTCTCCCCAGGAGCTGTCATGCCTTCTCATGGCGCCACCAGGTTTGGGTCTGGAAGTTTTTACACCAAAGGGCCGGCCACCGTGCGACCCCGGGACTGCTGGGCTATGTGCTTTTCCCCTCCAGCTGAGTGACAAAAGCATCATCGCCTTCCTGAGCCCCAGAGACACATGCCCTGTGGGTGGATGATCCCGGCACTGAGGGCGCAGGCCCCACATTATGTCGTCAGACCTGCTGCCCTCTCTCTTGTTCGTAGTGGATGGCTGTGGCTCCCATGGTCCCAAGGGTGGCAGGGGTAGGTGTGTGGTGCTGCCACAGACTTGTAGCTCCCAGTCCTCCCTGCAGAGGCTACCCTTATCCACAGGGAAAGGAGCCTAGGCTCACGCTGCAGCCCACCATCCTAGCACAGGTCAGTCGACAGGTGTGACCCACCACCCGAGAGGGGCCCAGGGACGCTCCCCGGTGCAGGTGGGAGAGCTCATGGATGCCTCTGAGAGCAAGAAGACACGTGCCTTCCCTGTTCTGCTGCTTTGTTACCTAATGACCACGTTGTCCCTCTTTCTTTCCTTCCCTCGCTCCTTCCCCGCCCCCTCCCTTCCTTCCCTCCCTCTGCCCTTCCTGTTCTCCTTCCCTCCCCTTTCCTTCCCTTCTTCTCTCTCTAGGTCCCCTTTCCTTCCTTCCCTTTTCTCTCCCTCCCTCCCTTTCCCCTTCTTTTCCTCCCTCCTCCCTTTTCTTCCCACCTTCCTTCCCTCTTCTTTCCCTTTCTCCCTTCCCTTTTCCTTTTCCTTTCCTCTCTCTTCCCTCCCCTCCTCCCTCCTTCCCTCGCCCTTCCTTCCCTCCCCCTTTTCATCCTCCCCCCTTCTTTTCCTCCCTCCTCCCTTCCTACCTCCCTTCATTTTCCTATTGGACCATAACGTACCTCTGTGACGTACATTTAAAAGTTACGAATGAATAAGTTGTGCATGTAAAATGCCTCTGAAATGAGTCTCCTGTCTGAAGAGCGTTAAAAATCCTGTCGCATGCGATCTGGCATGGGTTTTGCAAAACCGGAGAAGCTCCTCTCATTGTGTACTAGAAAGCAAAGCCAAAAGAATTCACGTTGCATCTAATGAGCAGACAGGTTACAACGTCCTGCACAGCCAGAGCACGGAACAGAATATTTACACAGTCTACTTGCTGAGCCATGGAGACAACTGTCCCTGACCAAGCCGCCTTCGGGGATGCAGCGTGAGGACAGAAATGTGCCCCTAAATGAGCTCCTAGTTTCTCCTTTGACAACCGAGGAAATCAAGGAAAGTCTTGCTTTAAGAGACAGTGAAACTAATCTGTGCCTTCAGAGATGGGCTCCAGCCTTCCGTGTTGTAAGATCGGAAAACCAGGGGCACCTGGGGTGGGGTTGGGAGGGCTCAATCGGTTGAGCTGACTCTTGGTTTTGGCTCAGGTCACAATCTCAGGGTCCTGGGGTCGAGTCCCGCATCAGGCTCCATGCTCGCTGCACAGTCTGCTTGAAGATTCTCTCTCTCCCTTTCTCTCCACCCCTCCCTGCTCTCTGTCTAAAAAAACAAATAAAATTAAAAAAAATTAATAAAACCTCTAAAAAAATCAGAAAACCACCCTGGAGACTCAGGTTAGGGAGTTAATCTGCTGTTCCCCAGCACAGCTCATGGGGTTGACTCCACCGACCCTCTGTGACTGCTGAGCCAGTCCCTGCTTGTCCCTCGCTGTCTGCTTCCATCCTTGGCCATGGGAGTGCCCTGGGGTGTGGGGGTCCTGAGTCCCAGGGGCTCACGTGGAGCAACTGGAGTGAGCTGGGCAATGTCCTGGTCACGTTGCTGTCTTCCCCTCTCTGGAGAGCGGGCTCAGTTAGGGTTCCCCTGACTTCTCGGGTACTGAGCCACACATGGCCCCCCTCTGAGCGGCGGGACACGCTTGGATGACAGGGGCACCTGGACAGTCTGGAGCTGGCTGAAAGGGAGGCTTCCCCTGGCTTCCGAAGAGAGGGCACCTCCCTCCTGCAGGGTGCTAGCTGGCTGCCTGCTCCTCCATCAGGGATGGCCACATTGCACTGTCATTGTTTAGGTCCCCCCCGAGGGGGCCCAACACCCCTTCATAATCAGTGTTCAGCAGAGCGTGGGGAGTTGAAACCTCTCCTGGACTTTGCCAAATAGCAGCACGCAATCCCCAGGGTTCAGCTGTAGGACGCAAAGTGAATTCAGTTACTGCTACTCCCTAGAACACCCCACGGGGATGACGTGCTCAGTGACCACTGTCCCTCTAAGAACTATTTGTTGTTCTGCACCCAGGGAGGGTGTTGTCCTGGGGGAAGGGCTGAGTCACCTGGAGTCCAGTACCCAGAGGACTTGGGTAAGTTCCCTTCCAGCAGCATCTGCTGCCTGGCAGGTGAGCTCAGAGCGGATTAGGAAACAGCAAAAAGCAGCTCTCCACGGGAGGTCCTCAACTTCCAACAGGAGGGTAAACACACTTAAAAATGTGTTAAAAATGCAAATCCTCAGGCCTCAGACTTCCTGAATTAAAAAAATCTGGGGGTGAGACCCAGGGTCTACATCTAACAGCCCCACAGCCACTGGGACACTTACTCGAGGGTCAGAACAAAGTGTCTCTGACGTCCCTAACCAAGGAAGGTCCAGCCGGTTCCCTGCTCAGGAAGAGACCCTTGTCCCTCCCTGCAGATGCCACAGAATAGCCCCCCCCTAAATGTCTCCTCTGTGAGCCTGGGGTCACAGGAGACCCCTTCCCAGTCCTGCCCAGTCCCCGGGCTGCACAGACAGCCCTTTGCTTTTGAAGGCAGAGGACAGGTTCCCCTCTTCCAGTCCCAGGGGGCAGGATTGGGGCCTCCCAAACAATCAGACCGGAGCCCTGCCAGCTGGTGGCTGTTCTGGTTTCTTCTGTTTGGCATACCGTGCCATGAAGTTTAAAAGATAGATGCTTCCATGACTTTTTTTTCCCCCTTTTTCTTTCTTTCTCTCAGTTTTACGATTTTATTTATTCATTTGAGACACATACAGGGAGAGCATGAGCAGGGGGGGAAATGCAGAGGGAGAAGGAGAAGCAGACACCCCGCTGAGGAGCCTAATGGGGGCTCGGTGGGGGGCTCGATGGGGGGCTCGATGGGGGGCTCAATCCCAGGACCCTGAGATCATGATCTGAGCCAAAGGCAGAGGCTTAATCCACTGAGCCACCCAGGAGCCCCTGCTTTGTTTCAGCAGACTGCCAGCCTAGCTAGCTTCACTCTGTAGGTCCCGACCCATCTTCTGTGGGCTCTGCATCCATTGTTAATTCGACTTCCAGAGCCTTTGCTGGGCTATTCTGATCTGCCTTATACCCATGCCCCCAGGGACCAATGGGGGGTCCTGGGTAGTGTCTGCTTTGTGGGTTAGTTCTTAAAGCCTCTGCTATGAGGGTTCCCTGCATGCACAGCCCAGCAGGACCCCCGGATTTCTCACACAGAGCCAAAGGATCTCCTTCTCTGGCCCCATCTGCTCCGGGATGTTGCCCACAGAGCAGTTCCCAGCTCACAGGTTCCTGGTGCCCCCACCCCCCCCCCAGCCCCACCAGGAAGCTGGGCTGCAGTGTGTCCAGAGCAAGTGCACACTTTCTGCAGCAGAAAATGGAGCCCTGGGGGTGTTGCCACCCCCACTAACCTTCGGGGACCCCAAAGTGGGGTGTGGAGAGGGAGCCGAACATTTCTTTGCATGTTCTCGGGCTAGAGACCCCCTTTTTGGAGTTCTGCCCGTCTGTGTTTGTCCACACTTCCAGGATTTGGGCTTCCCTAAACTCTTAGTCAGGCAACATGGAAGGAAGCACCCTGTCCCCCAGCAAAAAAGAAACTCACCACCATACCAGTGGTTGTTGGTGTGTGAGGTCTCTACCCATCCATCTGTTCTTATTTACTTTTCGGAGTTCTCCAAGAGCTGGTGTTCATAGTCTGTGCAGAGGTTTTAGTTGCAATCAGTGAAAGAGAGGATGAACGTGCTTAATCCATCCTAATTAGAGCCAGAACCCTAAGTCCTGCCTGGGAGGCGGAAGGCATCCAGAGAACCGGGAGGGTGGCGGAGACCACAGCGGGGCCCTGCGGCAGGGAACCCACCAACTCACCCAGCGGGGGCCCACCCTGCTGAGAGCAGAGGCGGGGTCCCTGCACTCCAGGAAGGAGCGTGGCAGCGAGGGACTAGGGCCCGCGGCCAGAACGCGAGGACACAGCCCCTAGGGGGGAACGGGGGTCGTGGGGTGGGCACCAGAGGACCCGTGGGGATGCAGGCACCGTGGCAGAGTGTGATAGAGGCGCAGGGGTGCCCAGGCCTGAGGGCAGTCCTCATCGGGAATGGTGGGGGGAGCGGGGGTGGTCCTCGCCGGAATGCTAGGAAGGCTCCTTGTCGGGAATGCGGTGGGGGAAGAGCGCGCCGCGGGCCGGGTCTGGGAGGACGGGTACCGAGGCCCGAAGCGGGGCCGGGATCGCCCAGGGAGCAGGTGCACCCGCACAAGCCGAGCGCAGGGAGCCGGCTGTTGGGCACCCTGACGTCCGGGACCGGCGAGACGAGCGGGACAGACTGGGAAGGACCGCAGGGTCGGCGCGAGGAGAGGAGAGGGAGCGCGGGGCCGTTAGGCAGGGCCCGGCTCCGTGTGGCCTTCCATCCGGAAGAGCGCGGGCTTGCGGGGGACTGTGGTTGGAGTGTGAGGACCCGGCCGACTGCGGGGTGGTCTGGCACCGAGGCAGGCGGAGCTGAGAGGCTGTGGGAAACCTTTGCAAGGGTCTGGACACCCGCGAACAAGGTCCTGCGCCGTAGCTGAGGCCTTCGTGGTGGCGGCAGCGACGCTCGCTCGGCCAGTGCGCGCACGTGCGCGCTCATGTACGTGTGCGCGCTCCCGGGCACGACCCCTTCTCGAGCGGCGGGGCAGGGAGGCGCGGGGGCACCAGGGAGTCGGAACAGAGCCGGAGGGGCTGCTCGCGAGCCGTCCTCTGGCTGCCCCACCCTCCCCGGCCAGCGCGGGGCCTCAGCGCGCGCACTGGGAAATGACACCCGTCGCCAGCCCTTTACCGCCCTCACCGGGACACGGCGAGGACTGCGATCCTGAGTCCGCGGCTAGCCCAGGGTTTCGGTTTTGCTCCCGAGTTAGAATTAGACTCTCTGGCCTGGGTGTGAACAGAACTTAGGTTTCCCGGTTTCACCCGGAGAAATGCAGCTGCAGGCAACGGGCAGGTGCCAGGGGCTGATGCACGTAGGTCTCCTCCCCCGCGAGGGCACCGAGGAGAGCTCTGCGCACTGCCCTGAGAGTCCTCGGCAGGTCTGTGCAACTTTCTTCTCAATATTGTTAATGGATTTCAGAGTTCTGGTCAATTTTCTTAGCTCAGTGGACACAAGATTACACTAGAAGGTGAAAACCATGTTTTCCTATCAACTTCTTCTTTTGAACCAGCATCCTTCAGAGACAAGTTGGAATGATGGTTTTCTATCAGAGCAAGAAGAGAAACTATTTCAGATTCATGAGAAATAATTGAAATTAGCAAGATAGCATTTTAGGACCAGAGAAAAGTAAATTACTTGCAAGTTGTTTCTTTTTCTTCTTTTTTCCCAAGACTTAGAAGTTACAATTAAGTAAGAAACAATTGGGTGACTGAAGTTCTTTAAACCATGGGACTTTTAATCTCTGATTGTCTGTAATTTTAATAAAACTTTTTAATGGAGACAAAGAGGCGATTTTGCCTGAAAATCCGGAATAATTTACATTCTAACTCTCAACCTGCATTACCATAACTTTTCAAAGGGACCAGCGGAGTGTGTGTCTGATAATCTCCCACATTCAAGTTCAGGCATGTTTATTTGAGGCTGTGGTTGGCTCTTTGGGGGCAGCCTGCTGGTCCCCGCCAGAGGAAACCATGCTGGAAAGGGTTCATTCAAGCAGGGCTGGGCTGGGCAAGAGGTGGCGCTGGTTTTCAGCCCTCGGAGTGCTGTTTTGAATTCAGCCGCCTTCCCTGCTGTGTGCACACCGGTTCCCAACCCATCTCTCCAGGAAAGCAAACCTCAGTGCGCAGGAGCATGGGTGTGTGTGTGTGTGTGTGTGTGTGTGTGTGTGTGAAGGTGGCATGAGGGTGGGAAACAGCAGGCAGTGGGACACGTCTAACCAGCCAGAAGGCCAAGCATCATTTCCAAAAACCAGTAGGAGACACGTCACAACAAAGGGCCGATAGCTATGGCGTTGGGGTCTGCAGTGGCCGTGTATCCCAAGCAGATCATTCTACACAGGGCATCTGGTGACCTCAGTCTGAGAGGGGACCAGGCAATTTCCTTGTCAGGATGCTGTTACACTGAGACCTTTCTGGCAATTCCGTGGCTTCCTATGTGTCTCCCAGAGTCAAACAATCTCTCCGATCTGGGTAAGGTGCAAACATGGGCCGTGAAGGGCTCGGCCAGCCTCACCAGCAGGTACACGGGTGAATTCAGCCCCCAACCGCACCTGCCTTTGTAAACCCTCCATAGGAGCTTCCTGCCGTGGGCCGGACAGCTTAGCAACACACTCCTTCTATGTCACAGTGAGGGAGGCTGGGAGTCCGAGATCAAGGTATGGGCAGGTCAGGTTCTTCCTGGCTTGTAGATGGCTGCCTTCTCGCTGTGTCCACACTCACTTTCCTCCGGGCACGCGTGGAAAGAGACCCTCCTCTGGTGTCCCTGCCTCTCCTGAGGACATCAGTCCTGTGGATCAGGAGCCGTCTGAGGACCGTATTTAAACCAATTCAGTCACATGGCAGGGGGTGGGGGTTCGGGCTTCAACATGGGAATTTTGGGGGCACAATTCGGTCCATGACTCCCTCCTTTTTTTTTTCCGCTCTCGTTATGATGTGGGTTTCTTTCTTTCTTTCTTATTTGAGAGAGAGAGGCAGAGAGGGAGAGAGCACAAGCAAGGGAATGGGCAGAGGGAGAGGGAGAAGCAGACTCCTCACTGAGCAGGGAGCCTGATACGGGGCTCGATCCCAGGACCCTGGGATCATGACCTGAGCTGAAATCAGACACTAACTGACTGAGCCACCTGGGCGCCCCATTATGTAGGTTTCATGGTCAAGTTTCTATTTCCTAATTCCTGTTGGAGCAGTTTTTGTGTGTTATAACAGAAGAGTTATATAATGGAAAAAGTTCGTTATAACTAATTAGTTGCACAAAGGAGATAAGGAGATAAGGAGACCCCAGGGAATGCCTTCCAAAGCCCTGACTTGCCAGGCAAGGGTGGATGGGTTCCTTTGGTTTAGGTTTAGGATGACGCCTTGTCATCCTAGGTAGAGGCGGGCCACAGCTGTGCGCAGTCAGGAAGGGGACATGCCTGTCACACATGATACGTTGGTAAATGGGGCTTATGCTCCTCCCTGGGTGGGGATTTTAGTATCATAATGAAGTGAAGGTGACTGTAGCTCATTCCAGAGGGGACTCAGGGTCCATGTGCGCAGGTGTGAGTCAGGTTTAGCTCAAAGGGTCAGGATGGTCTGGGGGGCGGTGTGAAGGAGGGGGGGTCTCATCCGGTTTGGGGTTTCCTTTGCCTCAGTTAGGAGGAAAGCTGGAAAGAAGAGCTTGGGGGGAGATGTAAGGCAGAGGTGGGCAGTCAGGGCCAGATCTTGGGGCCAAGCAGGTGACGTCCTTACACCTCCTTCCTTACCAGGCGTGGCTTCTCCCCCTTCTCTCTTTCTGTAAGGACATCACCATTCCTTTCTTTCTGGCCTGGCGGCAGCAGGAAACCACCAGATCCAGGCTGCTAGAGTGCCATGGACAGGGGTCATCAAAGGGACCTGTGGCCCGAGCAGGGGACAGGGAGGCAGGAAGGGGAGGAGGGGGAGTACATCCCAGAGAGAATGCCGCACACCGACCACTTTAACTAGCAGAAGTCCCACCTCCATGGCTCGGCTCAGGGACATTTGGGTCCCCATCATGGAGCATCCATGGAATGGTCCTTGTTCAGGGGGTTTCATAACATGTGGGGGTCCCAGGATCCAGGCTCCTTCCATCTTTTTTCCCACTGTCCCCTAGGGCCCCGGCTGGAGAGCAGGGAGGTACACCTGCTTTGGGGAACTGGACTGGAACAGAGCAACGCCGAGCACCCCACTGTGGAAGTCCCATGGGGCACCCACCTCTCAGCAGTGCTCTGCTCTATCCATACCTCACAGAGCCCTGGAAGCCTGACTGTCTCGGTCACCCTGCTATAGCCCACTCTGTCTCCCTCTCATCCCCCAAGCAACCCTCTTTTGTTGTTCTGTTGCTATGCACACCTTGCCACTTCTTCAGGGCTCCTTGGGGTCCTAGGGAAGGGGAAGGGACAGGAGGGGACGGAGGTGGGTGACAGGCAGAGCTGTGCTAGTTCACAGCCTCGGGCTTTGGGGGTGAGATCTGACACCTGCTCGGAGCTCAGCACGGGGCAGCACCGTGGAGAACAAAGGCAAAAGAAAAAAAATTAAACTTCCTTACAACTTAGAGCCCATTGACAAGTTCTCGGGACAGGCAGAGTGACCTTCCTCCAGGAGCTCAGCTGCCTCGATGTTAATACTCGGCTAGAGGCAAAGGCAGCCTTTGCTTGACCACAGCCCAACCTCCAGGATCCTGTAAAAATCCCTTTGGAAACTTCCTTTATCTCTACGAAACATGTAAACAATCCCCCCCCCCAAGCATATGGCCCCCGATATACATCTGAAGGGTCTGATGACTAAGGGTTCACTGGACTGTGTAAATGACTTTGTCCTAGCCACAGCTAGCCCCTCCAGGTCCTGGAAACCTTGCTTCCAAATCCCTTAGAGACTTACACTCGCCCAAACCCCCTCCCAACTTGAAAGTATAGAATCGGTCACCCCTCATGCCCCTGGGAGCTCCTTCTGGCCCCGAGTCCTGTCCCTGTGCTTGAATTAAAACATCTTTTTTGCATTGAAGATGCCTCCAGAATTCTTCCTGGACCCTTTGCTCCCAAACCCAACATTTCCTATCGTCGGGAGCAAGGGAACTTACACTCGAAGCTTGTTCTGGGCTCCCCAAGATGAGATCTCCACCCCACCCCCAAATCTTAGAGTTTCTAAAGAGGCCTTGATGGGTTTCAGTCATGTGCACCCTATGGATGGTCTCAGCACCCTGTCCCTCTCCCAGGGCTGTGTTCTTGGGGCAGCCTCTGGGAGCAGGGGAGGCAAATGGGATGCGTATTCCCAAACAGGGGGGAGTCAGGAGTTTCCCACGGCTGGGGTCCAGCTGGTCGGTCAGCTGGCAGTCACATCCTCCGGATGACCTCCTCCAGCCAGTGGCGTTCAGGTCATAACCTCTCTGAGCACCTGTGTGTGCCCGTCCCTGTGTGTGGGGTTGGAGGGACGCCTTCGACGCTGCAGTGAGAGCAGGAACGTGCCGGGGGCCTGATTCCATGGAGTAGACCGTGTCCGCCTCCCCTAGCAGGTATGCTCAGCGGCGGCTGCTGGGGAGGAGACCTCGGCTTTGGCTCCTCTAAGGAGGGCTTGAGCAGCCACTGCCTGAAGTCACGATGTGACAGTTTACAAAGCGGGGGGCACACGTGAAGAAGGAGCGTGGTCAGGAGCTGGGCTCATGGTGCAGACCTGTCCAGGGTCTCTGTGTTGAGGTGAGCCTGGCCAGTGGTTGAGAGGAGATGGGTGGTGAAATGCACTGTAAAAATTCATGTAATGAAGAGAAAGTCACATAACTCAGAATCTGCCCTTTGAAATGAACAATCAGTGCATTCCCATCGTTGTGCAACCCTCCCTTCTCCCTCGTTCCCAAAACATTTTCTTCACTCTGCAGGCAAACCCGCAGGGCGCCTGGCTTGCATGCAACTCCTGATCTTGGGGTCATGAGTTCCAGCCCCACGTTGGGTGTAGAGATGACTAAAAGTAATTATCTTTGAAGGGACCCATACCTACTTACAGTTAGTTCTTCCTCGGGTCCTCCCCTCCCCAGGCCCTGGCACCTGCCCGTCTGCTTTCTGTGCACGGATTTATCTATTCTGGATGTTACCATCCATGTGGAGCACCCAGTGCGGGCTGTTTCCACCCTTTGGCTGTTGTGATGAGCACGGTTGCACGCGCTCTCATTTGAGTCCCTGCTTTCAACGATTTGGGGTACACACAGAGTAGGGATGCTCAAGTGTACTTTTGGAGGGGTAGCGGGGGGTTCAGTCGGGTAAGTGTCTGACTCTTAGTTTCAGTTCAGGTCGTGATCTCAGGGTCATGGGATCGAGCCCCGTGTCAGGCTCGTCTCTCAGCACAGAGTCTGCTTGGGATTCTCACTCTTTCCCGCCCGCACCCCACTCCATGCTCGCATGCGCTCTCTCCCTCTAAAATGAAATGAAATGAAATAAAATGAAACATACTTCTGGAATCTTGGGGAACTGGTATGTGTCACACTCATCCTCATGGGAACACCGGTGCTGGGAATACTACGCTCATGGCATATTCTCCCACCAGAGCAGGGCACGGAGTCATGCAGGTCTGTGCAAAAAAAAAAAAAAAAAAAAAAAAAAAGCTGTTGCAAACATAAACAAAACAAAAACAAAAAACCATAGCTGGGGGCTTTTCCTGGTCCTGGAGTTTTAAAAAGGTAACGACCGTCCTATGCTGTAAAGTGTGTTGTCTGCAGAGGGAGCCCGGGTACCGACCCTTGGGGAACAGGATGGGGCTGGAGGGGTGAAGGCCAAGGCAGTGTGGTACGCTGGCTTCCTGCGCTGGGCCCCACGCGGCCAATCCGGCCCTCCCTCTGGTGCTGCGAAATACAGAACCTATAGCAGAATGCAATTTTTAAACTGTGTTCTTTTAAAAAATAAGGTGATGGGATCATTGAGTCAATCCCTTTGCTGAAGCCTGTGCCTCTGTTTCCTGTTGCCAAAGCCACTGATGGAGCATTTTCGGCTTGTGGAAATTGCTTTATGGCACGGAAGACCACAGGGTTCTGGTTGCCTGACATCCCTCTGACCACAGCTGGGGGCAACAGGAACCTGGGAGCCTCGGCCTCTGGGGGGATGGAGCAAGCCCTTCCCAGCTCAGTCCTGCAGGCTGGCTGAGGGGGTGGTGTGTGCAAGACTCACCTGGGTGGAGGGACCCACAGGCCTGCTGAGTCCTGCCAGCTCAGAGAAGGTGCCAGAGAGCTCCCTCCACCGGGATCAAGGGCAAACGGGAGAGTGGCTGACCATTCCTGTCTAAGCAGGCATCCGAGGTTTTCTCACAGGCCCCCAGCAAAGGCTGATCAAACCCTGTTTGCTGAGCCTCCTCCTGGAACACGGACCCTGGGGGGACAGGGGTGCGAGTGCGCGTGCGCCGGGCTGTCCTTGACCTGAGCCACCCTGCTCTGTCCCCCAGGACACCCACCGGCTTCCATCTCTTTTCCCTCCGACTGATTCCCTGCCGGGGGCCTCCGAAATGGAAAAGGTTCTGGTTGACGATTCCTGTGATAGCAGCTGAAATGTCACGGGAGGAGAGGAAGAATTCCAGGCAATTCACATTAGGGCCGATGGGTCCGCCTGACCAGGGGGGCGCCGGGACTCCCCGCTGCTCGCTTCCAGCGGTGCGCGGGCTCGAGGGAAATGGCCCCTGCGGCTGCCCCCAGTAACCCAACCCAACCCTCCCAACAGCCGGCAGCCCGTGAAAAGGCAAGATTTCATAACAGAACAAGAGGGACATTCGATGCCCGCTGCGCTCCGCCACCAGTAATCTGTCTTGCATCACTCACTTTTGTTGGGATTGACTAATGCGCGCCCGGCCTTCGCCCGGATCTGCAGATATAA
The DNA here is from genome assembly GCF_922984935.1 of Meles meles. Taxonomy (NCBI): domain Eukaryota; kingdom Metazoa; phylum Chordata; class Mammalia; order Carnivora; family Mustelidae; genus Meles; species Meles meles. Next base: position 97,195,845 of record NC_060075.1, read on the forward strand.
GCCCGCGCTTTTCTGGCTTCCTGACCGAGCGCAGAAGGGCAGGCATGGGGCCGGAGAGGCGCCAGTTCGTAGCCCTGCTCTGGAAGAATTGGCTTTGCAGACTCAGGCACCCGGTGAGTGCAGCTTGCCTGCCGGGGGTCTCCCGGGAGGGTGAGGAATAGGGATGGGGGCAGGATCGGAGGAGATGGGGGGCTGGTCTGGCCTGTCCGCCCTACCCTGCGGGGACCTGGGGGGACATTGGGTTACTGAGACTCAGAACCTACCCCCAGGGCTTTAGTAGCCAAACTTTTACAACCAGGCTGCTGCCTTGTCAGAAAGGGGCTAGTTGAGAAAAACTCTTAAAAAAAATAAAGGTGGGGGTGCCTACGTGGCTCAGTGGGTTGAGCCTCTGCCTTCCGCTCAGGTCATGGTCTCAGGGTCCTGGGATCAAGCCCCACGTTGGGCTCTCTGCTCAGAGGGGAGCCTGCTTCCCCCTCTCTGCCTGCCTCTCTGCTTAGTTGTGATCTCTGTCTGTCAAATAAATAAATAAATAAAAGTGGATTTTGAACCACAGCTTGTGTTTCTGAGCCTCTGCAGATCCCTCCAGTGGAAGGCGCAATTCCTAAATAGTAGGTTACAGGTCCCCACGCTGCAGCCCCAGGGCAGGAGGCTGCGGTGGCTGTCACCAGAGCTGGCACGAGTCATTGCCTCGCTGTTAATTCTCAGCTTTTTGGAGCCGTATCCAAAGGACACGGAGGCGCTCCTGAGTGGATGGGAATGGCTCAGACCAGCCTTGTGCTAAATGTTACATAAATACCCATAAGTTCACATTTTAAAATGCAGAAATCGCCTGCCTAGCCGGCCGGCGACCTCTACTTCCCACTCCGCCAGATTGAAATGAACCCATGTCTGCGTCCTTCCAGCAGGGACAGGTCTGCAGCTGCGTCTGCAGCCTTCTCAAATTCTAAGGTCCACACATCCTATGGGGTTGCCCTGCTGACCCACTCTGCTGTTGGAAGACATTCGGTAACCCACCCTGGGTTTTCTGCCGACTTCTCGTTATCCAGAATGTTCTTGCCCCCAATAAGGCGAATGTCAGGAAAGGTGTTTCCTTTCTCATGTGGGGATCTTCCGTGTTCTCATGACTTGGGTGGGGAACTTGCACAAAAGTTTGACGATTAGGAACCAACAAGTGAGCTTTCTGTCCTTTATTGTTCATGGCTTGGGGTCTGTGTAGGCGTTTTCAGTTGATGAGCCTGTTGTACGGACATAGGTTTTGAGGGCTGAGCCTCTCGTTTCTACTATAGAATGTCCTGGGTGAACTTAACTGAGCAGGTACCTCGATTTCTGTTTTTTGTGTATCAGCCTGAGGGGGCGGGTGCGGGTATAGAGGGACCATCTACCTCGCAGCCTCAGGTGCTTTGGGGGTTAAACACAGTCTTGGTTTGATGCTGCCGAGATGAGTGCGTACATTGGATAGAAATAATCAACGTGTTGATTATCCAACCATGCGTCCATCCTGTCCTTCTTTGCCGTGCTTTTCTCTGTCGTATTTTTCCCCTTACGACATAGCACCGGCTCACTTACTTGTTTTTTTTTTTTTTTTAAGATTTTTTATTTATTTGACAGAGATCACAAGTAGACAGAAAGACAGGCAGAGAGAGAGAGAGAGAGAGAGAGAGAGAGAGGGAAGCAGGCTCCCTGCTGAGCAGAGAGCCCGATGTGGGACTCGATCCCAGGACCCTGAGATCATGACTGAGCCGAATGCAGCAGCTTAACCCACTGAGCCACCCAGGCGCCCTCACTTACTTGTTACCCTGCTATGGAGACCGCCTCGTATCTCCACCACCGGGAGTGGGTGTTTCATTCTGATGTGTTCGCTACGGTAGTCCTTAGTGCCCACACGGTGCCTGGCACACAGCAGGTGTTCAGTAGATACTGGCTGAAAGAGGGAAGAAGAAAGCAGTGTGGGACTTGCAGCGTCTCTGCTGGGTGCTCGGTGCTTGGTGAACCAGACAAATTTGAACCAGACTATTTGATGAGCTCCTTCTGGGGATAGATCCCACAGATGTCCCTGTGCAAATGGAAATGACACTTGCACCAAGTTGTTCAGCACGGCGTTGCCGAGACGAGCCATGTCACAGAGAGCAGACGCCACAGGGTCTGGAAACGATGTTCCCGTAGTGAGTAAGGAGCGGGCCCTGTCTGCAGGACAAACAGGCGCCGGAAGGAACCGTGATCAGGGAAATGCAGATCGGAACCTGGGGTGGCTTTTACATTTTCTGTAAAAACTTGAAATGTTTTTTACACATGTGAATTTATAGAGGCACTTTTACATTTCATCTTCATTTCGTTATATTTCATTATTGTAGTCTTTTATTTTCGATTTTTCTTAGAGATTTAATTTATTTATTTGAGAGAGAGAGGGACAGAGATAGCGAGAGAGAGCAAGAGTGGGGAGCAGAGGGAGAAGCTGGCTCAATGCTGAACAGGGAGCCCGATGCGGGACTTGATCTCAGGACCCCGGTATCAGGACCTGGGCCCGAGGCAGACACTTACCCAACCAAGCCACCCAGGCGTCCCTATTATAGTTCTTTTAGAAAACGCCTTATTATGGACATTTGAGACCGGGAAAAGTAGAAGAGTGTAGAATGCATGAACAGTAGCCCTCCTCTGTCTTCACACTTCGCTTCCGAGATTGCTGACTTCTTACTCTTCTTGCGAAAAAAATGCCTGGAAAAAGAAGAATGTTTTTATAATTATTTTAATATCACTTATTTTTTCTCTCCTGATTTTTATCTATTGCAGAAAGGACACTGTAGCAATGAGAAACACTTTGAAAACCCTCTAAAAATGTCATTATCCGAATGCGCCTGCCACCACTTTGGTCTTTTCTTGTCATCGGCGTATGTAGTGTGATATTTTTATAGAATGAAAATAATATTCTTTTGCTTTTTGCTTTCACTTAGCATGGAAACCCAACAGTTCCAAAGTTTCTGTTTGGTCTTCATATTTATTGGGTTTATTGCAAAATAGTTCACCAGTTGGATGCACCTAATTTTTAAAAAAAGATTTTATTTATTTGACAGAGAGAGAGAAAGAGAGAGAGAGCACAAGCAGGGGGAGCGGCAGAGGCAGAGGGAGAAGCAGACTCCGTGCTGAGCAGGGAGCCCAATGTGGGACTCGATCCCAGGACTCTGGGATCATGACCTGAACTGAAGGCAGACGCTGAGCTCACTGAGCCACCCAGGCGCCCTGAATACACACAATTTATTCAAGCGTTCCCTTATGCTGGGCAGTAAGGTTCCTCCTGGTTACTACCGTTGGGCTGACATTTTCATTCTGCATGATGGGCACATCTTCTGCTGGGGTATTTCCCTTGAATGAATTTCCTGCTGCTGGTTTCCCGGTCAGAGGCGAAGGCACTGGGCTGGACCTGTCCAGAGCAGGGGCCCTCAGGAGCACCCACCTAGCCGTTTCCAAGCAACCTGGCCAACACTGGCAGACGGCCACTGGCCACTGGCCGGGAGCCTTGCTGTGTGAATTTATAGGTGTACTTTTGCATTTCATATTAATGTAAATGAGTCCGATGCATTGCTTCTCACTTTAATAATTTAATAACAACAGCGAGAAGAAAGAATGCGTTGTATCCTTGTTCTGCAACTTCCGGGTAGTTTCCCGTGTTTTTTAAAGAGGGGGTTTGACCCTTCGCCTGAGCAAGTGGATGACACCACTCCCCGAGTCTGCCCCTCAGTCACGGGGCGGGGACGGTTCTCGGCGTGTCCTGTGTGTCTCAAAGTCATGCCCTCTGCTCTGCGTTTCTCGTTCCCCTCTCCTTTAATGAAAACTGTGAAGCTGGGTTTGGTGAACTTTTGCTGAAGGCTTGGGCTAGTGGAGGGGGGACCAGAGTATTCTTTGATGCAAGAACAGCGTTGTCCTCAAACACGCGTGGTCCACCCCCCACTGGGGGTCGGAGGGAGATGACGGAAATCATGAAACTCCACGCACCACCCAGTCAAATAGGAGCCGCTTCCACCTGCTGATAGACCCGCCCCCACCCCAGAGCCCTCCGTGCCCACGAAGCCCTGTGCTCTTGCTTTCAAGGACCACATATCTGGCAGAAAACACATTTGCTCTTAGACACAGACAAGGGTGATGGGGTCTTCACCAGAGCTGGCCGGGCCCCCAGGAAGTCCCAGGCTGGGTTAGCTCCATACCGGCGGGCTCCCCACTCAGCACAAAGCCAGGTTCCAACTCCTTCTTCCCTGCTCCCATGGGAGAGGTCCTAGTAAGCCCACCCAACTGGGGTCAAGTCCCTTAGGGCTGGTCCAGAAACCACTGTTCTGGTTCCACATATGAAGAACCAATTCTCCAGCCAAGCTTCAGCGACTGTAGACCTCCAAACTGTTGTGTGTATGTGTGTGCGTGTCCTCCTTTTCTGAGATCTTTGAGATTTTGTCCACCCCCACAAGTGCTACCAACCTAACCTAGTGTCCCAACATAATTTCCCTTGGAAAACAGCATGCTGGCCGTGATTCTGTATTTTTCGGACTTTGGAGGAAGCCACAACCGTCAAGTCCTTGGAGTAAAGTAGCTCTTACTTCTTTTGCAGACTGTTCAGGTCTTAGAGATGGATGCTGGCTGGGTTTTGTGTAATTACAACTTACCGGTTACTTGTTGCCAGGTTCGCTATAAAGGCCTATAAGAGTGTTTGTTGGAACCGGAGGCCCAAAGGGTAGGAGCTGACCTCTTTGCTAGGCAGGTTGGAAAAAAGACTGAAGGTTGGCTCCTGATAACATGCCACAGTCATATATTAAAAAAAAAAAAAAAATAGCAGAGGAAGCGTGCCTGGCTGGCTTGGTTGGTGGGATGGGACACATGACTCTTGATCTTGAGTTCTGAGTCCAAGCCTGTTGGGTGTAGAGATTATGTAAAGATAAAATCTTTTAAAAAATAGGATAGATTTATATTAGGGGAGATGAGAGAGCGAACAGGGGAAGGAACAGAGGGGAAGTGACAAACTTCTTGAGTGCGGATCTCACGACCCTGAGGTCATGATCTGAGTGGAAATCAACACTGGGACGCTTAACCGACTGAGGCACGCAGGCGCCCCAGAATATCCAGCCTTTCAAACGTGTAGAAAACAAACTGGGTTTCAGGAAAAAGGCATGCGATTTCTCTCTCCCCATTGTGGTTGTTTGTCAGGGTGGAAAGGGGAAAAAATAAAACAAAAAACCCTGTTTCTATTGCTTTTCTGCTGAAAACATGACCTACACAGGGGAAGGAAAATGGTGAGATCCTCAAAAAGGTAGTTCTGGAAGTTTTTTTTTTTGTTTTTTTTGTTTTTTTAAGATTTTATTGGTTTATTTGAGAGAGGGAGAGAGAGAGCAAGCACAAGCAGGGGGAGCAGCAGAGGGAGCTGTTAAGCAGGGAGCCCGATGTGGGGCTGGATCGCAGGATCGGGATCACGACCCCAGCAGAAGGCAGACACTTAACGGGCCGAGGCAGCCCCTAGATTTTATTTAGAATGGTGGATCTGTGTGACTTCCATGAAAAACAAGAATAAAACAAAAGCAACTACAAGCAAACAACCAAAACCCAAAAAGCAGGGTCCTCCTCCTTTCCGGATAGGGGTTTCCTCCTTACTCAGGAATGCGGGTCTTGGTTGGGAAACCTGAGGTTTCCCTGGTTTACTCTCTTTGACCTCAGATAAGCCCAGGTTTTCAGTTACAAGAAAGGGTCACAAACACACGCCAAACCAATTTCCTGATAACAATCCCTCCAGAGACCAGGGCCAAGGGCACCTCAGCTTGTTTTGAAAGACTGTCCTGGAGGCCCAGGTAGTGTCCTGGGGACCATAGAAACGGGGGAGCATGTTCATTTTGTCACCCTGGCTCTGAGGTCAGCTCTGCATTTGCCACTCAGCTGCGGCCCCCCCTCCTGCTTCCTCTTCCCCTTGGCTGAATCAGCCAACACTCACCCGAGGGAGGGACACCACTGCACCCAGTCCCACCCTGGTCGCTGGTGGCCTGGACCAGGTAGCCAGGGCTTGTCCCAGGTGGTGCTCACAGGCGCCTGTCACCCTGCGGGTTCGAAGCTGGACCTTCTGGCAGAGGCTAACCTGTGCACCCGAGAGCTTCCGTTTGGAAAATACTCCTTAGGGACGAGGGCAAAGAGGCAGGGAGGTGTGTCCCCACCACCATCGTGTCCTCTGTCCCAGACTTAGGGATCCCGGCTGTGTGTGGGACATGAGGCTGCTAGGAGGCACCCACATGGAAGGTCAGACAATGTAATGTGTGCCCGCGGGGGGCCTTTGAGCACGGGGCCTTTCCTTGGCCCCAAACACAATGAGGTTAGAATAAATTCCACCCAGTGATACGTCTGAGCCAACAAGCCCTCGCACTACCTTCCATCGCTGTGGGTCATGCTACCCGCCGACCGACTTCCGCTCAGAAGGGATGTGCAGGTCACGTGGTGCCGGCTGGCGTGTGTTCCCGGCCCGCGGTGGCCCTACTGCGTGGGTGCCTGTGGTCTCCGCCGGCCCTCTTCGTCCACGTCCAGGGGCATATGAAGGTTTTTTTTTTTTATCCAATCTTCTCTTTTGAAAGGTCTCTAAAAAGGAACATATTTATCTGTATTTTCTCTAAATTTCTCTAAATTCTCTCTACATTTCTCTAAATATCTAAATTGCCCAGGGGGCGCCCAGCTGGCTCAGTCGGTGGAGCTTGCGGCTCTTGATCTCCAGGTGGTGAGTTCGAGCCCCGTGATGGGTGTAGAGACGACTTAAAAATAAAATATTAAAGAAACTAATAAATTGCCCATCCAATTCTTTTCCAATTTCGTAATTGGGAGGAGATCGTGGAGACCTCGCTGCCCTTCTTTTTGGTTTGTTTCTGTATTTCTATCGCTCAGATTCAGTTTGTGTATCTTGCCACATCACCTTTCCTTTTTCTTTCAAATACGTCTTTTATAGTTTCAAAACTGCAGGAAGTACTTTTTAAAAATTTTAACAGATTTTACTTATTTATTTGAGAAAGAGAGAACGAGTGGGGAGGGGTGGAGGCAGAGGGAGAAGCCGACTCCTCACTGAGCAGAGAGCCCGGCGCAGGACTTGATCCCAGAACCCTGGGATCATGACCTGAGCCCAAGACAGCCCCTTAACGACGGAGCCCCCCAGGCGCCTCTGCAAGAAGTATGTTTTATTCACCACAGGTCAGATCAACAGTCCACTCGCTCCTGGTTTTGTTAGATTTGAGTTTTCTCTGTTTTGGACTCCTACCTACTTAAGGTACACGGGGTATTCTGCAAAGCTTTAGTTTATCTTTACAAAAATTATATCCGAATTCAGGGGCCCCGACCCCCCCACCCCATGCAATGGCTCTTCTCTGCCTCAGGTTATTTTGTCACATACTTAAAATGTGGTCAATTCTGTTTTTGGAGAGCCGTGGTAGGCGCCATGTGAATATTTAATGCATGAGTGTAGAAGGAAAAGCAAGTGTTTTTCAGTATAAAGCTTAAAAAGCCATAACAGTAAAAAATAAAACAAAACAAACAAACAAACAAAAAATACCCAGAATAAGGGCAGTGAGAGAGCTGGTGCATCTTGTTCCGTCCCGGCTAACTCAGTGGTGGGCTCCAAGACTTGCAGCGTCTCTCTTAGGGAGGGGATTTTGGATGCTGACCGAGAGGTACTGGGAGTCCCAGCTCCCACCAGCAATGGGCTGAGGCCAAGGGCTGATGGTCCCTGTTTGCTTCGGACTCGGGTTTTGTTCGGATCTGCTCTTGTGGCACTGTTTTATAGCTGGGACCTTATAATACCTCTGGGAAAGTCTCCTCTCCTGAGAGGCTGGCATCCGAAGGGCCTCCGTGCACCCCAAAGAGACACAATAGAATTTCACGCTCTCTGCAAAGCCCTTTGTCTGCACAGATCAGGGAGGAGACTAATTACATGCTTCGCTCCAGCTTCCGTGATATTTTAAACTTGTTTGATGCCTCCTCCTCGCCCAGCCAGTGGGTCTTGTGACCACATTCTCCCTCTGGAAAGCCCTCTTTCCTCCTTGATTCACTGGTAATTTTAATTTTTGTACTGGGAGTGTTTTACTTTTTTGTGGTTTTCAGTCGTAACCGAAACCCCTTGCTGCCCGAGCAACCGGGAGGATTTAAGGATGGGCTTCATGGAGCCGCACCTGCGAGATGTTCGGTCCCGTAATACGGAGGAGCATTTATTTCATGTTGAGGCCTGTGGTTCAGTCCACCTTCTACTGCAGACTAGGTCAAGGATATCAGGCAAAATACTGATGATTTCGATCTCTGATGTGGAAAATTGGCAAAAAATTACCTACCTCACTGGCTGTTGGAAGGCTGAAATAACAGAGGAACACGAGCTTGTAGATGGTGCAGGGCTCTGGATAGGACAGGCGGGCAGGGCTTGGTCATCCTGATGCGTGTGTCCCCAGAAGAGTCCCACGCATGGGATGAGCACACTTCCTGATGAATGAATGAACGAACGAATGAATGAAAAAGTACACTGACTTCAAGGATGCCTACATGGCTCCGTCAGTGAAGCATCTGCCTTCGGCTAGGGTCATGATCCCAAGTTCCTGGGATTGTGTCCTGCATCCATCTCCCTGCTCCACGGGGAGCCTGCTTCTCCCTCCGCCCCACCCCCACTCCCTGTAGTGCTCTTTCTCTCTCTCTCTCAAATAAATAAATAAAATCTTTGAAAAAACACACTGATCTTTATTCCTCCAGTGCACAGCAATTTCATGACCCATTGTCCTGTTTATTTTTTTGTGTGAGTTACGTATTTTTTTTCCATTCACAGATAAGGGAAGCATTGTTGAGCACACCTCTCCCTCTCTTTTAAATTGTGTCATGTCAGTCACCGTACAGTACATCATTAGCTTTTGATGCGGTGTTCCTGACTCACTGTTTGCGTGTAACCCCCAGTGGAGCACACCTCTTGACTCATGTATGTAATTACCTTCTCGAAAATGATTAGCCTGGATGTTTTTTTGAAATTATTTATTTATTTATTTAGATTTTATTTATTTATTTGAGAGAGAGAACTAGAGTAAGAGAGAGTCAGAGGCAGAGGGAGAGGGAGAAGCGGGCTCCCCACTGAGCAGGGAGTCCAATGCCGGACTCGATTCCAGGACCCCGAGCCGAAGGTAGACGCTTAACAGACTAAGCCAACCAGGCACCCCTATTTTTATTTTTATTTAAAGATTTTATTTATTTTAAACAGAGAGAGACAGTGTGCACACAAACAAGGGAGGGGGAGGGGGAGAGAGAGAATCCCAAGCAGACTCCCCGATTGGCATGGCGCCCAACATGGGGCTCGATCCCACGACTCTGAGATCATGACCTGAGCTGAAATCAAGAGTTGGACAGTCCACTGACATGAGCCAGTCAGGTGCCCATGGAATTCTCTTTTTATCACTTGTTTTTCGTGTTTCTTGAGGATACTTCATAGGCTTACAAATGCTTACAATTATTTCATCTTCCTATTCTAAAACTTCCATTATTATATAGTGATTTTTTCTATACCTTAAAGCCTCCTGTCTGATTTCACCAGCCAACTTTAATATTTACCTTGTATCTCTTTTTCATCTCTCACTTTTTTTTAAAGAAATCATTTTATTTATTTATTTATTTATTTAATTTACTTTTTAAGTGGGCTTTACCCCCAACACAGGGCTCGAACTCACGGCCCTGCGACAAGAGTCAGTGAATAGTCACATGCTCCACTGAATGAGGCAGGCAAACACCCCTCTTTTTCATCTTTGTAGTTCAACCGGTCTGTGTCCTTATATTCTAATTTTATTTGTTCCAAATAACAGATAGTTTTTAAAAACGAAACCTGAAAATCCTTGTCTTTCAAACAGTGAGCTTAATCCAAGCATTTATTGAAATCTAAGTCTATTATTTGCAAATCTCTTTAGTGTTGGTCTCTGGTTGGATAACTTGGTTTCTAATTCACTGAAAATTTTCTTTCGCTGTCACTCTTGAGAGGTCATTTCTCTGGATACGTAATTCTAGATTGATCGAATTTCTCCAAGCAATCTACAGATATTTAATTTCTTCTCGTTTCTTGCTATTGATGAGTTCTTGGCAAGTCCAACCATTCCTCTGAGGTAGTGTGGCTTTATTTCTTGAATTGCTATTGAAATCTTTGCTTGGACTTAGGAGTGGTGAAGTTTTACAGGAGGTTTGTGTTTCCTGGCAAATGTTATGTTTCCTTTATCAATGGATTTGTGTCTTTTGTATGTTCTGGAAAATTCTCAGCCATCTGTTAGTTGAATATTGCCTTGCCTGCCTCCCCTCCACTCCCCTCGAGGGGACTCTCTTCTATAACTAAATCTTACACTTAAAGATTCAAGTTAGGACTTCAGTCTTCTTTTTGATTGATTTATTTATTTTTTGTCCCTCTCCTGTCCCCGTTCTTTGGAGATCACTTTCTGGAAGAGCAACAATGCAACAAAAACCATGTTCTCGTGGCAGGAGTCCTGATGTTTCTAATCAGTGTGCTTTTGGAAACAGAAGTGACGTTATTGGATTTTAATATTTGTCCTACTTTTATTTTGGTTGGGTGTCATTGCCAAGATTTTCCCCCTCGGGGTTCATGATTAATGAACGATCTATTTTTTTTTTATTTAATGATAGAGAATGTATGTATGTTGGTTCGCACTTAAGGACCATTTTGGTTGGTTATCATATTTTTATCAGACTTTCTCTTTGAACTTTGCCCATCTTGATGCGTTGGCATCTAACACTGAATGCTGTTGGGATGTATTTGAGGCTGGACTGATTTGTTCCCTACTTGTTAATGAGTTGCTTTTTTCCTCCCCCTCTGGATACCTGTGGTATCCTTCCTTTGTCTTTGGAGTTCAAGAGCCATGGTTCAACTATAGCTTCAATTCCCCCCCCCCCCCAACAAAATACAGCATAGTCTTCCCGTCTTCAGATAAACTCTTCTCTATTTCCAAAAAGTTCTCCTGTGTTCTATCTCTGGGACTATTTTTTGTCCTATTTGTTGGATTCTCTACTTCAGGGATGCTCTTCTGTATTTACAGTCCTACCTTTAAAAATGCTTTAAAGAAAATCACTGTTGTTATCTCAAACTGTTTCTCTAATGCCGAAATCAAAATTTAACCGGCGTCTCTTCTCTTTGTGTGGTTTCTGAATCATTTAGAATTGTGCAGTGATGATTCAGTCATTGTTATGCATTCGTTAGATCTGCAACCTCTCTTTTCATTTATCGTCTTTTTTTTTTTTTTGGAGCTCTTGTTTTCTGAATGTTTGTTCTTATTAAATTGTTTTTCTTTATGAAGCAGTTGCAAAGAAATTCTTCATTTTCTTTGCATTGTTTACTTCCCGGTTATGCTTTATGACTTCGGTTTGCTTATTTGTTTCTTTCCCTCCAGGATATTTAGACAGCTGTTCCGTTCTTCCTTTTAACCTGTTTCATTCTTGGAGAACTCAGCCGGGTGTTATATCTGTTCTTGACTCTCTTTTCCGTATGAGGCCGGTTTGATTTCTCCTTTAAACTCTACCGCAGTCTCTGAAGACACCCTATATGGGCCGATTTTCTGTGCAGGAGGGATGGTTGGGATGAGAGTGGAGATGGGCAGGAGGCTCAGCTGCCAGTGAGAGGAGACGCACACACTGTTGCACCAAATGGGCTCTGTGCTCTGGTTTGGGATTTTGTCCAGTGTTTTATGCCACGTTGCATCTAGTTGGGGAAATTGTTCTCCAGCTCTGGATTCTTTCCACCTGATTATGTGAAGCCATGTAAGCTTCTCCAGTGGAGTCAAGCTCATTGCTCATTTCTCTTTTGCATTTCTCGTTCCCAGCCACGTTTCCCTGACTCCTGCCAGAGGGAGAGAGGCGACGCCTTGAGAGTGCTCACCCCACAGATGTGGGTGTCAGGGTGGGGGTCCCGGGATTGCAGGTTGCAACATTACAGCCTTGGGGGTGTGGGGCTGAGTCAGGATTGACCCGTGGTGGGCTTGCTTCATCTGCTCCAGAGACTTGTTCCTTGGCATTTTTGTAGTTTCTGTATTATGGAAAGACATGTCATCTGTCTTTCTCCTCTACCTTTTCTTTTTCTCCCCTCATTTTGTCTGGGAGGAGAGAACGTCTGTAAAGAAGTGTCAATATTTTATGCATACGTGTCTGTGTATGGAGTGCTAAGGTCTTGGCAAATGCCACTGCCTTTTAGCTGTACTTTTAGGAACCAAGGTGGGCCACCCATGGGAGTCATGGTGAGGGCCACTGTAGGATGTGGAAGTCGGGGCACAGAACTGGGCACTTCTTCCATCTCCTGGTGGGAGCTTCCGGCCCAGGACTCTAATGTGCGGTTGCATGACTGGGGTGCTGTTGTTTTACAAGCACAGATGGGTTCCCCATCTGATTGTTCTTGAGAGCCTTGGACAACAAGTGTGGTCTGTTCTCGGCCCTTCCTAGCTCAGGGAAACCACTCTTCGTGGACCTGAGGTGTGGGCCACGGTGGGAAGCATTCCCATTTAGCAGGGATGGGATGAGAAATGTCAGACAAGGGGCTCTTGGGTGGCTCAGTGGGTTAAGCCTCTGCCTTCAGCTCAGGTTATGATCCCAGGGTCCTGGGATCGACCCCTGCATCGGGCTCTCTGCTCAGCGGGGAGCCTGCTTCCTCCTCTCTCTCTGCCTGCCTTTCTGCCTGCTTGCGATCTCTCTCTGTCAAATAAAAAAATAAAATCTTAAAAAAACAAAAAGAAAAAGAAATGTCAGACAAGACTCCAGGATGATGAGGACACAAGAGAAGAAGAGTGTGATACAAAACTGTGATGAGAGAAAGCAGGCCGCCTCTGCAAGCTTCCAGAGAAACAGTTTCATGAAAGACGGCGATTCATGTGCTCACAATGGGCAGTGACACAGCAGAACCTGCTGTTCAGAGACTTTGCTTCTGAGCGGAGTTATTTCAAATTCCGAACAATGGGAGGTTTTTCCCACCTGGGCTTTTCCAAGCAGCCGGGGATGGGCTTGTAAATAGAGACCTGAGATAGAATTTTTTTGAAGTTTAACCGAGGTTCTGTTTTATTTCAAGATCTCCAAGAAACTTCTCGAGTATACAATGTGGAGTTTTAATTTTTGACAGTGCTATTTCCATTTGAAGCTGGAGATCCCCCTTTGACTTGAGGATGGGACAGGTAAATGGCTTCACGGCTGCTTACCGCCTATTTTAATTCGTCTGTGACAAGGCCCCATAAACGATGGTGGTCTTTCCACGTAGGAGGAAGAAAATCCAGGTGCTAGAAATGAAAAGATTGATACATGGATTGCATCAGAGATTTTGACAATAAAAAGGCAAATAAGACACTGGAGAAAATATTTGCAATACTTTAAGCCAATGAAGTCCCAACTAAGGAATTCTTCAATTCAAAAAGAAAATAGGGGAAAAAAAAAAGAAGAAACAATGATGCACAAATGAGTTTAAAAAAAAAAAAGACAGGGGTGCCTGGGTGGCTCAGTTGGTTAAGCATCTACCTTTGGCTCAGGCCATGATCCCAGGGTGCTGGGATCGAGCCCCAAATCGGGCTCCCTGCTCAGTGGGGAGCCTGCTTCCTCCTCTCCGTCTGTCGCTCCCCCTGCCTGTGTTCTCTCTCTGTCAAATACATAAATAAAATCTTTAAAAAAAGGCAGAAAGAAAAAAATGCATTGAGTGGGCTCTGAAACAGTTAAGACTCTCTCTTTAGTGTTAGATCGAGTATCCTCAAGCTCTTGAACTGTAGAGTATAGAATCCTATTCGTGCCTTACTGTCTAGCCTGTTTTGTGTCTGACTGTAAACTTTTGTATTTTATATATATATATATATATATATATATATATATATGAATATAATAGAAACATGGATACAGGAAAGAATGGGGATTAATGGACAAGGAAGTATTATATACTAGTCTATGAAACGCTTTACCTAAATACTTAAAGTAAAATTCTTTTTGCATCTCAGTTTGATAAAACATGGACAGACATTTAAAAGCCTGTTAATCTCGGGTGTTACTGAGTGTGGGATCGGAGAAAAGGTTGCTGGTTGAGCTTTTACTGAGGACACGTTGGTTGTGGCTACGCAAATTAAACATCATACACACTTTGACTCAGTGATCTCACTTGGTAGGGGCACTCCATAAATATACTTACAGAAGTCAGCCAGACGTGTGCCAAAACCTCATGGCAGTGATGTCCCCAAACAAAAGACTTTGTAAGTTTCCATAATTAGGTGGTAGGTTGAATAAGCTAAATTCTACAGTTGATTATTGGGCACTTTTTAAAAACAATGAGGAGGGGGCGCCTGGGTGGCTCAGTCGGTTAAGTGCCTTGACTTGGGTCGTGATCCTGAGGTCCTGGGATTGAGCCCTGAGTCAGGCTCCCTGCTCAGTGCGAAGCCTGCTTCTCCCTCTGCCTGCTGCTCCCCCCGTTTGTGCACATACTTTCTCTCTCCGACAAATAAATAAATAAAATCTTAAAAAAAATAAATTAGTAAAGTAAGAACAATGAGGTAGATCTCTAAGGGCTGATACGAAAAATTGTTTCCAAAAACGTTACCTATGCTTATGTATTTTTTAAGATGTATCTATTTATTTGAGAGTGAGAGCATGCAAGGGGGAGGGGCAGAGGGAGATGGAGAGAGAATCCCAAGCAGACTCTGCATTGAGTGTGGAGCCCGACTTGGGCTCGATCTCACCACCCCACGATCACCACCTGAGCCAAAACCAAGAGTTGGATGGTTAGCTGACTGCACCCCCCACGTGCCCTGCTAATATAGGTTTTTAAAAAAGAATTCAGGAAACTGTCCAGAGAATTTATCTTTGGGGAGAATGGTTGTATTCTTTCTGTACTTTTTGAATTTCCTAACAAAGCATGTATGTAATTATGTATAACATCAGAAGTTGTTATACGAATGTTGGGTCCAAACCATTTTCTGTTTTCTTTCTACCTCTCTGTCTAAAAAAATGGCTGTCATATGTCATTTAAAAATTTTTAAACTGCCCAAAATTCATTATGTATTTATCCTTGTTAATGCTGTCCCGTCATTGTTGAATTTGGGGACATTTTCTGCTTTGCACACCTGTATTCAGCCAGAATTAATTAGGAAATCCTCCCCCACAGATCTACTCCCAGACTTCAGGAAAGGATTGTTTGTTAAAAGAGAATGAACAAGACGACCTTACCGATCTGGGGTCTTCTGAATGCTCTTGACCTCTCTTCTGGTGTAACTACCATCCTTTGAGTCAGAGGGTGGCCTCCTGCAGACGAGTTCCCTGTTCTCAGGGCTATGATACTGAAATCAGTTAATTGGTCGGAAACTTTCTGGCATGAGGAGTATTACTTCAGGAATTGTTTCAAAGATGGTGATTTCTTTTCTTTTTCATTTATTTATTTTTTATTTTAAAGATTTTATTTATTTGAGAGAGTGAGCAAGAGAGAGGGAGCACAATTGGGGGGAGGGGTGGGCAGAGGCAGAGGGAGAAGCAGACTCTGTGCTGAGCAGGGAGCCTGATGCGGGACTCGATGCCAGGACTCTAGGATCATGACCTGAGCTGAAGGCACAGGCTTAACTGACTGAGCCACCCAGTGGGTCCCTCCTTTTTTCTTTAATTACAGTAGGAATTGGAACCTTTTCCACCTGTGTTTTGTCTTTATGGCTTCTGGCCTCACACACCCAACCTGGATGCGATTAGACGCTGTTTCCTCGCAGGGAGGAATTGGAACAGGCTGTTCAGAGAGCAAAGGAATCGAAGAGATGAGAAGTTCATTTTGGTCCAAAGCATTATAGCTTCACATTTGAAATGACCCTCTTTACTGTTCGACTAAGCGTCCTTAACCTCCTAACCTGCAGATGTTAAGTTTTTGTTCATGCATTACTGAATGCCTCACCTGCTTTGTGTCTGGTTATACACTTTTGTGTTTGTGGAAGGACAGGAGTGGAAGCCTGCCGGAGAACATCATCCAGCATAAAATCAAAGGAAGAATGATGACAGTAAGAATGATCTAGTGATAACCGAGAATCTTCTTTCTCTCTTTTTAAAAGATTTTATTTATTTATTTGAGAGAGAGAGAGAGAATGAGAGGAGAGAGGTCAGTGAGAGAATCAGGCTTCCCGTTGATCACAGGACTCCAGGATCATGACCTGAGCCGAAGGCAGTTGCCCAACCAACTGAGCCACCCAGGCACCCCGAGGATTTTTCTCTTAATTAGTTTTTCACTGAGTTATACCTTAGGTGTTTCTTTCTTAAATAAATTCCATGTATCAATGGCACTCCTTGTGTGGGTTTTTTTTTTTTTCCTCTGAAGATTCAAGGCTTTGCAAATTATTGGAATCCTTTGAAAATAATTGAAATCCTTAACTGTAGCTCCTTTTTTAAAAAAAGATTTTATTTATTGGATGGAGAGAGAGTACAAGCAGGGGGAGTGGCAGGCAGTGGGAGAGGGAGAAGCAGGCTTTTTTCTGAGCAGGGAACCCAACACAGAACTCGATCCTAGGACCCTGGGATCATGACCTGAGCCAAAGGCAGATGCCCAACTGACTGAGCCACCCAAGTGGCCCCTTATCTATAGCTCTTTTGTTATCTATGTGAAAAGATTTGACTCCAATAATCTGAATTTTAGGAATTTGTTCCAATCTTGAGAAAATGATTCAAAAGAAAAATTACTGATAAAAAATATTCGCTGGTGGGAGAATGTGACTTACAGTATACCCATTTGGTAAGAAGGTTATGCAACCAGTAAGATGTTAGTTATGAACCTTGTGTGGCAACACTAGAAAACACTCAGAAGGGGCACCTGGGTGGCGCAGTATGTTGGTATCTGACTCTTGATTTCAGTTCAGGTCATGATCTCGGAGGCATGAGATCGAGTCCTGTGCTGGGCTCCCTGCGCAGGGTGGAGTCTGCTTCTTCCTCTCCTGCTGCTCCTCCCTCTGCTCGTGCTCTCTCGCTCTCTTTCAAATAAATAAATGAATAAGAATCTTACAAAAAAATCAAAGGAAAATACTCATAAAAGACAGTCAGTGTGTGTACCACCACCATCTCTGGGAAAATGTCTATTTGGATGGAAAAGTCAGGAATGTTCAAGAAATTAGAAAAATGTTGGGTACTTCAGTGGCTCAGTCAGTTGTGTGTCTGATTCTTGATCTCAGTTCAGGTCTTGATCTCAAGGTTGTGAGTTCAAGCCCCATGTTGGAGCCCACTTAAAAAAAAAGAAAAGAAAAGAAGTTAATTTGTTGGAACGTGAGTAGTATGAATGAAGTTACTTATTTAATTTCTTTAATGCTGTGAGGTCTTGTCATAAATAGGAATGTAGAGAAAGAAGAAAGACGTGGAAGACATGCCTTTTGCCTTTTTGGAGAACTGTAAGGAGGTGACTGTCATGGGTCTGGATGTGGTGACGAATGAACTGGGCCTCTTCTGCAGGTTCCTGTCTCAAATGACTGTTCTCAGAGATGCACCACTGGGATGACGATGGCCTCCTTAAAAGAAGGCCTGACCTGGCCAGCGTGCCTCTCCTGCAGGAGAGGGGGATACTGCCATAATTTGCAATTTACTCAAGCTCTGAATTTTTTTTTAACATCTTCTGCAGGTCCTTTCTCTTGCTGAATTCTTTTGGCCATGCATCCTGTTCATGATTCTGACAGTGCTACGCTTTCAAGAACCTCCCAGACACAGAGACAACTGTAAGTGTCAGGTTCGCTGTGCTTTTTGAACTACGGAGCTCTGGAGAAAAGAAGTGCAGCTCTCTTTCTCTGTTCTTTATAGACTCTGAATTCTGAGTGGAATGAGTGAATATTCACTGTAATGTCATAATAGCTTATTTCTGGGGTCATGCCAGTTTAGCATCATTTTATATATTTTTTCTCTCAAGAATGAAATTCACACATGTCTGCTGCATCTAGCAGAGAGATTTATTCCTCTAACTACACTGCCTTTTGGGGCATAGGTTTATATGCTATCATGAACATGCAAAGAGTAGAAGAAGACATAAAAGCGGGAGATACAGAGGTGCCTGCGTGGCTCAGTCAGTTTGTGTCTGCCTTCAGCTCAGGTTGTGATCCTGGAGTCCTGGGTTCGAGGCCTACAGTGGGCTGCCTTCTTGGTGGGGAATCTGTTTCTCCTTATGTCCCTCCCCCTGCTCGTGCTCTCTCTCTCCCTCTTAAACAAATAAAATCTTTTAAAAAAGTGGGAGATACATTTCAGTTTGCCAGCATGATACTGATGGCAATGGTGATTATATGGAGGTGGTGACGATAGTGATGACGAAGATGACAGAGATGATGATGATGATGATACTGGTGATGATGGTGATGGTGATGCAGGTGATGATGCTGGTGATAATGGTGGTGGATGATGTGTGATGGTGATGATGATGATGATGGTGATGGCGATAATAGTGATGATGTGTGATAATGATACTGATGATGATGGTGACGGTGATGGTGATGATGATGATGGTGATGGTGATGGTGATGGTCTTGATGGTGGTGATATTGGTCTTGATGGTGATGATGATGATATTGGTCTTGATGATGATGATGGTGGTGATGGTCTTGATGGTGGTGACATTGGTCTTGATGGTGATGATGATGATGGTGGTGATGGTGATGGTGTCTTGATGATGGTGATGATGGTGATGATGATGATGATGGTGATAATGATGGTGAATATGATGATGGTGATGATGGTGACGATGGTGTTGATGGTGATGATGGTGGTGAAAATGATGGTGGTGACACACTGATAACCCAGTACTGTCTAACTTCCTCTGACCCAGGAACTTTATCAGAAAGACCCTTTTGTTTGTCTGGTTTGAAATCTCAACAGCATTGCCGCTTGAGAAATGAGGGCCTGTTTTCTTTTTATTGGATTTATGCCACCGGATACATGGATATTGTGGTTAGTTCTGAAAATGTTACATGAACTGGCTCAGCCAGTTAAGCGTCTGTCTTTGGCTTAGGTCATGATCCTGGGGACGTGGGATCGAGCCCCATGTCAGGCTCCCTGCTCAGCTAGACGCTGCTTCTGCCGGCTGCTCTCCCTGCTTGTGTTCTCTCTCTCTGTTAAAGAAATAAAATCTTAAAAAAAAAAAAAAAAAAAGGAATGGGCTTTATCTAAAATAGCATGTCACTATCCAAAATAATTCATTTACTCATTGGGCAAACATGCATTGTGGGCCGGCCACGTCCAAGGCCTTGCCGAGGATAGCGTAGTGGACAAGCCGTTCTCCCTGTCCTTCCAGAACTTGCTGTTGGGTCAGACGAGTACAGTACAGTGGCAAAAGTGTCACATGAGCCCAGAGGGTGGGTGACCAAGCCATGTGGGGAAAGGCTACTGGGGAACTGGCCCGTGAAACTTTGCTGGACTAAGGCGTGCAGGAGAGGAAAGATCAGGCAGAGCAACAGCCTGGGGAGAAGTGGGACTAAAAAGAGTCCCAATGCCTGAGAAGCAGGACGGGGCTGGATAAGCACACACGCAGGTCACATCCTTCAAAGGCTTTGTTTGCTGCCGAGGATGGTCAACTCCTACGGCATGCGGGAGCCCGAGGCCCTGGAGCATGAAGGCCTGAGGGAAGGGTCCGAGGCAACAGTGGAAAAATGTTTTTGAGTGTTTTAGTGTCAATAACAGCATTGAAAGGGCAGTACAACATCCGCTAGTCAGTCCGGGCGGCCCCACGGTAAGAGCCTCCTGTGACGTTCCTTATCTGACTACTCGCTGACACCGGTCCAGCTGCGGTCATCAGGAACACTGTCCCCGCCAGAAAGTGGCAAGGGGACCCCTGAAGATGCTTCTCAGACGTGGGTGCCGGTGAGTGATGGCAGGGAGGAGAAGGTTTTGTCAGAGCCTGGAAGGGGGCTGGGAGCCACAGTCATGGAGGGACCACGCCTGGAAGCCTCACCTTGCCGCCCCCCAGCTGTGCGGACCTGGGCAAGTGAGCTCTCTTCGGGGAGTCTCTTCTCCGTGAAGAAAGTGAATTTTACCGGCTTCTGGAACTGTCCCAAGGACTCAGTGAGAAAGCCAGTTGTGAGTGTGTCCCTGCACAGGGCTTGACACACAAGAGGGGACCGACACACCCATAACCCCTCCCTCACCCTTCCCACAGGCCCCAAGCCAGGTTGCTAGTCTTGGAGACAAAGTATGTCCAGGACTAGACTCGTCTATCGCTGACCCGCTGAGTACCCACTGTGCGGACCACTGTTCCTGACACATGTCCCTGAGGCAGGGAGGACCCAGAAATCACACTTGGGAAACATGCTTCTTCCTACTAGTGGGGGCTAAGACCCCACATCTCTGTCTGGTCTCCTTCTTAGCGCACTGAGCCTTGTGTTAAGATCTCCATTCACCCGTCTAGCTTCAAAGCCTGCTCATTCATTTTCATTCATTCATTCATTCGTTTGTTTGCTTGCTCATTCATTCATTGATTCACACAACCAACGTTTAGTGACTGTCCTCTGCAGGCCAAGCATCATGCTGAACAAACCCTGGGCATCGAGGGTCTTCCTGTCTTGGAGAGCACGATCCTTTCCCGGACCAAACTAGATTCACGGGGAAAGCCTTCCCCCACGGTTCTACAAGCTGCTCCTGTTAGATCAGTAACTTCCAAGTTGCCCACACTCCTCAGCATCCCCACCATGGCTGTCCAACCATCGGGGGCCTGGAGGTTGGGCAGCATGGGGGACACAGATGGCCCACGCATGATCAAGCCAGGTTGTGGCAACATTTGTCT
Organism: Meles meles; assembly: GCF_922984935.1. Lineage (NCBI taxonomy): Eukaryota > Metazoa > Chordata > Mammalia > Carnivora > Mustelidae > Meles > Meles meles. The sequence continues at coordinate 97,216,582 of NC_060075.1, forward strand.
TGAAAACCCTTGAATCCTATCCAGTTTTCTTAAACTTCTTTGCATTATATGATCTTTAACAACTAGATATGATCTTTAACAACCTCCGTCCTGTGCATGTCTAGGGACCACTGTATCTGGAGAAGGGCTGGGAGGGGGTCAGGAGCAGGGGATACAGTGACCTGATGAATCTTGGTGTTCTAAGGCCAGAGCGAGCCACACGGCCTTGCAGTGGGGGAGAGGTGCTGTGTAGGAAAGCCTTCTTCCTTTCCTGTCTCCCTCCCTCTCTCTTCTTTGAGCCCTCTGACCTTTATTTTTTTATTTTTTATTTTCTTAAAGTTTAATGTCTTTGTTTGAGAGAGAGCAGGAGTGGGGCCAGGGAAGGACAGAGGGAGAGGGAGAACCAGGCTCCCCGCTGAGCAGGGAGCCTGATACAGGACTTGATGTCAGGACCCCAGGATCATGACCTGAGCTGAAGACAGACGCTTCACTGAGGGAGCCACCCAGGCATCCCCAGAACTTTAAATTAATTACAAGATTAATAACAGAATAACACCATCTAAGACACTACCCTTCTGACGAATGCACATTGATGTCTGGTCCCAGTTGTATGGACTCTTTTTTTCTTTGCCTTGACTCTCAGGTTTTTTGCAAGCCCGGGACCTGCCCAGCCGAGGGGTCTTCCCCTTTGTCCAGGCCCTTCTCTGCAACACGGGCTCAGCCTGCAGGAACACGAGCTATGGGGGCCCAACGGAGCACCATTTGCGGTAAGAGAAACACAAGCGTCCCCTTTGGAACTCATGGGAGCAGGTGTGATGCTTTGAGGAAAGCCTCCTGCTTCGGGGGAGGTCAGGGAGCGCGCACATGACAGGGTTCATGGTCACAAGAAGATCAGGGGTGGTAAGTGCAGACTCTCGTGAGAATGTCTGCGACTAACGACTGGTTTCGGAAGGTCTTTCCACGGCTGTCGCCGGGACCACAAAGTGACCGGGGATCCACAAATGTCACTCGCGGGTAAGTTTGTTTTCTGTAGCTGAGACGTCTGGCTTCGGAATTACTGTCTTGGACACAATGCATTTTGGTGCCAGATGCCGCCAAACCAGTGTCTATGAGGGGCTCCCACTGGGGTTTTCCTGCTGTGCTCTTTTGGACCGGGATCCTGTGTGGCTGCGGTCAGGTGAACACAGTGGGGTTTACTGTCTTCTTGTTGACCTACCTGGGACAGGTGGCACTTCCTCGAGGCAAGGTACCCTGTGGCAGTCTGGAGAGGGGGTGTCTGTTGGCATCGAAGACCACACAGAGAAAGAGCCTTCTACATTCCTATGTTTAAGGCAAAGCCATGGCACAAAAGCGTATCTCATGCCCACGTGCCCTTCAGCCCCTTTCTATGTGGACGACTCCATGGCAGACACCACGCACCCCGGGACTGTCTTCTCTCTGGCGTGGGGTGTCCTGCTTTCCCGTAGTCCTCACTGTCCTGTCAGCTTTGTCCTGTTTCTTCCTTCTCATGTCGACCCTGAGCCCTTGAGGATCCCCTCCCGTCCCTCTTGCCCTGCGGTCTGACTTCCTGCCGCTCCTCCCGGCTTCTGTGTTTCCTGGGCATGTTTGCATCCTGCCCTGCGTGTCAGCCCCGTTTCTGCCTTTCCACTTCTGTCCATTCCAGGGTCCTTTACAACCAGCCGAAGCCTCGATCTCCTTCCAAGGCAGCTTAGAGTTCCATCCTTTCTCTTAAAAGGATGGAGGATGTGGGGACGTCCAGGAATCCGGGTGCTTAGAGGGAGTTCAGGAGGATTCTGTCCATGCTCATGACCCTGTCTGTCCTTCTGCGATCACACGTGTCTGTCCCCTCCCCCTTTATGCTGTCTCTCCTCTAGCCCTCACACTGTTGGGCTGCACCCCTCCGTGGTCACAGGTCCCCTTCCCCAGGAAACCCTGGCTCTGGAGTAGTTTTCTTCGTGGCCTCTCTGTGGCATGGTTGTTAGGAGTGTTTCCTTCCGGACTCTGTCCCCCTGGACCTGTTCCACCAGACCAGAGGCCCCTGGGGTTGGTCTTGTTCCGGACGTTTTGGGTCCCCTCTCCCCTGTCCATTTGTGACCTCAGAAATGAAGGGGAACCATCAGGGTGCTGGGAGACGGGAACATCAGGATGCCCTTGTCGGTGATACTGACGGACCCTGCAAGGTCTCGTTTATTTCTATGGGGCTGCAACCATGGAACTAATTTCCACTTCTTTGTCGTCTTCAGGCCCTTTCCTTCTCCTTTACAGTTTCCTCTTTAAGGAGCAGCAGAGGAAAGGCGAGTTCACAGGGTCCTGGGGGTTATGTCCAGGCCCCTCCCTGGAGCTTAGCCAAGAGCCCAGCCAGGACCAGCACTGACTCAGCCCCTGGGGCTCTGCAGGTCCTCCGTTCTGGGGGCGTCGTCGGCTGGGCTGGGTCGGGGCCATGTTCGTGGCTGCTGGCGCTGTGGTTCAGTGTGAGGGACTCCACAGACGCCCCTCATGGTGCTGATCCACTCCTTGCTCAAGGATGGGCATGCCGCTCATCTCCCCCGGCGACCGTTTACGAAGAAGCTGCTGTAAATGTGAAGATGTCTCTGCAGGGAGTGCGGTTGCTTGGGGGGGTTTCGTGGGCGTTTAGCTGCAGAACACACCCCTGCACTGGTTCCCAGAGTGCGTGTACAATGTTCCGCTCCTCACAGTCATGTACGAGGGGTCCAGACGCCCCACTTCTTGCTGTTACTTTCGGCCATTCTCAGGGTTTGAGGCGTGTTACCCGAGGGTAGTTTCGGCATTTCTCCGATCGTGAACGGTGCGGTCATCCTGTGATTTCTAAGAAACAGGTATGTGTTCATCTGACTGATGGTCTTCATCCCTGGTGTCTGGCTCCCGGCCCCCAGTCTGGGGGGATTTCCTAAATGCTCAGGATTTGTTTTCGTTTTGCTGATCATGGTGACTTTTGGGTCCCTCCCCGGGTGGGGGTGGGGTGGGGGTTGGTTGCCGGGGGAGCCAACCCGGTGATTAGAGGGATGGATCTATTAGGATCCACTCCCCACCCCTGCCCTCCTTTCCCAAGAGGGGTGAGGGGTTGAAGGTTCAATCAGCCAATGGCCCATGATTTAATCAGTCCTGCACATGTAAGGGAGCCCTCATGAAAACCCAAAAGGATGGGGTTCGGAGAGCTTCCGTGTTGATGACCACAGGGAGACAGTGCTTCCGGGGAAGGCAGAGGAGCCCCACACCCCCTCCCCAGACCTCCTCTGGGGCAGCTGTTCCCTCTGATTGTTGGCTCTTATCCTTCGTCATATCCTTCAATAAATTGGTAAACCTAAGTGTTTCCTTGAGTTCTATGAGTCATCCTAGTGAATTAATCAAGCCTTAAGAGGGGACCGTTGGAGTCTCCAGTGTGTAGCAGGTGGTCAGTAGCACCAATGACAACAGCCTAGGCTGGCGTCTGGAGAGGTGTTGGGACAGTGCTGGGGGACGGTGCCCTTCACCTGTGGGGTTTGATGCTGTCTCTGGGTAGATGGTGTCAGAAGTGCGCAGAATCCTTGGACACCCTGCTGGTGTCTGACGATTGCTTGGTGTTGTGAAGAGGACGGGGACCCTCCACATTTGGATTTGGGTCTGAGAACCGTAAGAGAGATGGCAAATTTGCTATTCTCTTTTCATGTATTTACTGGCCATGTGAACTTTGTGTGTGTGAAGTGTTTGGTCAAATCTTTTTACAATTAGTTGCTGCATTTTAATCTTGGTTTTTATTGAATTCTTAGGGTTCTTTACATATTGTGGATACAAGTCATTGATGGGAAAGATGTATCATGACTATTTTCTTCCCAGCTGTGACCCGTCTTTTGAAGAGCAGCTGATTTCTTGTTTGTTTTGGTGCTTTTTGTGTTGCTTCCTAATGGAATAATTTACCTCAGTGAAGGTCTTGAAGATATCCTCCTAGAGGAAAGAAGATTTTTCTCCTTCTTTTAGGGGTTTTACAGTTTTAGCTTTTTGTTTAGGTGCACGATCCATTTGGAGTTAATTTTTGTTTACGACGTGGGGCACGTGTTGAACTTTGCCTTGTATTTTAACTTATGGGAGCTCAGCTGTGCTAGTACCGTTTGTCGAAAAGGCTATCCTCTGCACGCTAAACCGTGTTGGTGCTTTGGTTAAGAGCTGGCTAATCCGATAGTAATATGGTAGTTGTGTTGCTGCACTCTCCTATTCTAGTGATCCTATGACAAATATTCTCAGTAACTATCACTGAAGTGAAGGTCTCCAAATGAGGGAATGTAAGACCTTCATCTTTATTATGTTTTTCAAAATTATTTTAGCTCTTCTAACTCTTGAATTTCCATGTAAACTTTTTTATTTTTAAAGATTTTATTTATTTATTCGTCAGACAGAGAGAGGGAGAGAGAGAGCAAAAGCAGGGGGAGCAGCAGGCAGAGGGAGAAGCAGGCTCCCCGCCGCTCAGGAACCTGATGCAACGACCCGATCCCAGGACCCTGGGATCATGACCCGAGCTGAAGGCAGCTGCTTAACCAACTGAGCCACCCAGGCATCCCCCATGTAAACTTTAAAATCAGCTTGTTTATTCTTACAAAAACGCCTGCTGTGAATTTTTTTTCCATTTTTTAAAAATATTTTTTATTTTTTTGACAGAGAGAAATCACAACTAGGCAGAGAGGCAGGCAGAGAGAGAGGTGGAAGCAGGCTCCCCACGGAACAGAGAGCCCGATGTGGGGCTCGATCCCAGGACCCTGAGATCATGACCTGAGCCGAAGGCAGAGGCTTTAACCCACTGAGCCACCCAGGTGCCCCGCCTGCCATGATTTTGATTGGAATTACATTGAAAATAAAGCCTTAGAGAGAATTAATTCACATACCATAACACTGACCCTAAATTAAGGTGTGCAAGTTGATAGTTCGTGGTGTATTCACGGAACTGTGCCTCCATCGCCACAGTTTTAGGACGTTTTTCATCACTCCCCCCCGCCCTCGAAAAAATTCAAAGCACCTGTATTCATTAACATTTATGCCCATTTTCTCCCTGACTCCCCAGCTCCTAGCCTACCCATCCACTCACCTGTTTTCTGGCTAGAGGTTGGACTGCTTGTCATCTCAGAGATGGAAGTACACCATTCATGGGTGTTTTTGTACCTGGCTTCTTCTACTTAGCGGGATGTCTCAGAGGTGCGTCGCGGTGGGGAGTGTCGACCCCTTCATTCCCTCTCATCCCTGCCATGTTGTTGTGCAGCTACTTTCCGTCCATCTCCTCGTCAGCTGGTGGTCCTTCGAGGAGTTCGTACATTCTGGCTATTGTGAATTACACTGCTCTGACTATACGTAGGCAAGTTCGTATAAGTATGAACTTAAGTTTTCGTTTGCTTGGGTGTATGGGAGGTCAGAAGCGACTCTGTTTTTAATGTTTCGAGAAACTCATTGCTTCCAGGATGGCTCCCCCTCTCCCCCATTCCAGCTGTGGAGCCTAAGGGCTTAGTTGATCCGTACCCTCCCCGTCCTTCGAGTGTAGCCATCCAGGTCTCTTTGTGGCTTTAATTTACATTTCCCTGATGGTTTATGATCTTGATGAACTTGGCCATCTTTTTTTTTTTTAAAGTAGGCTCCATGCCCAGCATGGGGCTTAAACTCACAACCCTGAACTCAAGACTCACATGCTTCACTGACTAAGCCACCCAGGTGACGCTGTTCAAAGGACTCGCAATGTGCACAGGAACTGCTTGGATTTGTGGTATATCCCTTAGGACTTTCTGCATCCGTGATCATGTGTCTGGAAATATGATTTTACTTCTCATTTTTCTTGCCCGGACTTTTTTTCTTTCTATGACTTAGAAAGTGTAAGGTGTTCTTCTTTACTTACTTTCTCTAGGTTTAGATTTAGATCATTGATTTTAGAACTTTTTTTTAAGTTTATATTTTTATTTTAATTTTTAAAATTTTTTTGTATTTATTTCTTATTTTTTTATAAACATATAGTATATTTTTATCCCCAGGGATACAGGTCTGTGAATCACCAGGTTTACACACTTCACAGAACTCACCATAGCACATACCCTCCCCAATGTCCATAACCCCCACCCCCTCTCCCAACCCCCCCTCCCCCCAGAAACCCCCAGTTTGTTTTGTGAGATTAAGAGTCACTTATGGTTTGTCTCCCTCCCAATCCCATCTTGTTTCATTTATTCTTCTCCTATCCCCCTAACCCCCCATGTTGCATCTCCACGTCCTCATATCAGGGAGATCATATGATAGTTGTCTTTCTCCGATTGCCTTATTCACTAAGCATGATACCCTCCAGTTCCATCCATGCTGTCGCAAATGGCAAGATTTCATTTCTTTTGATGGCTGCATAGTATTCCATTGTGTATATATACCACCTCTTCTTTATCCATTCATCCGTTGATGGACATCTAGGTTCTTTCCATAGTTTGGCTATTGTAGACATTGCTGCTATAAACATTTGGGTGCATGTGCCCCTTCGGATCACTACATTTGTAACTTTAGGGTAAATACCCAGTAGTGCAATTGTTGGGTCATAAGGTAGTTCTATTTTCAACATTTTGAGGAAACTCCATGCTGTTTTCCAGAGTGGGTGCACCAGCTTGCATTCCCACCAACAGTGTAGGAGGGTTCCCCTTTCTCCACATCCTCGCCAGCATCTTTCATTTGTTAATTTTAGCCATTCTGACTGGTGTGAGGTGATATCTCACTGTGGTTTTGATTTGTATTTCCCTGATGCCGAGTGACGTGGAGGACTTTTTCATGTGTCTGTTGGCCATCTGGATGTCTTCTTTGCAGAAATGTCTGTTCATGTCCTCTGTCCATTTCTTGATTGGATTATTTGTTCTTTGGGTGTTGAGTTTGCTAAGTTCCTTATAGATTTTGGATACTAGCCCTTTATCTGATATGTCGTTTGCAAATATCTTCTCCCATTCTGTCAGTTGTCTTTTGGTTTTGTTGACTGTTTCCTGTGCTGTGCAAAAGCTTTTGATCTTGATGAAATCCCAATAGTTCATTTTTGCCCTTGCTTCCCTTGCCTTTGGCGATGTTCCTAGGAAGATGTTGCTGCGGCTGAGGTCGAAGAGGTTGCTGCCTGCGTTCTCCTCAAGGATTTTGATGGATTTCTTTCTCACATTGGGTTCCTTCATCCATTTTGAGTCTATTTTTGTGTGTGGTGTAAGGAAGTGGTCCAATTTCATTTTTCTGCATGTGGCTGTCCAATTTTCCCAGCACCATTTATTGAAGAGGCTGTCTTTTTTCCATTGGACATTCTTTCCTGCTTTGTCGAAGATGAGTTGACCATAGAGTTGAGGGTCTATTTCTGGGCTCTCTATTCTGTTCCATTGATCGATGTGTCTGTTTTTGTGCCAGTCCCATGCTGTCTTGATGACGACAGCTTTGTAATAGAGCTTGAAGTCTGGAATTGTGATGCCACCAACTTTGGCTTTCTTTTTCAATATTCCTTTGGCTATTCGAGGTCTTTTCTGGTTCCATATAAATTTTAGGAGTATTTGTTCCATTTCTTTGAAAAAAATGGATGGTATTTTGATAAGGATTGCATTAAATGTGTAGATTGCTTTAGGTAGCATAGACATTTTCACAATATTTATTCTTCCAATCCAGAAGCATGGAACGTTTTTCCATTTCTTCGTGTCTTCCTCAATTTCTTTCATGAGTACTTTAAAGTTTTCTGAGTATAGATTCTTAGCCTCTTTGGTTAGGTTTATTCCTAGGTATCTTATAGTTTTGGGTGCAATTGTAAATGGGATTGACTCCTTAATTTCTCTTTCTTCTGTCTTGTTGTTGGTGTAGAGAAATGCAACTGATTTCTGTGCATTGATTTTATATCCTGACACCTGACTGAATTCCTGTACAAGTTCCAGCAGTTTTGGAGTGGAGTCTTTTGGGTTTTCCACATATAGTATCATATCATCTGTGAAGAGTGATAGTTTGACTTCTTCTTTGCTGATTTGGATGCCTTTAATTTCTTTTTGTTGTCTGATTGCTGAGCTAGGACTTCTAGTACTATGTTGAATAGCAGTGGTGATAATGGACATCCTTGCCATGTTCCTGACCTTAACGGAAAAGCTTTCAGTTTTTCTCCATTGAGAATGATATTTGCAGTGGGTTTTTCATAGATGGCTTAGATAATATTGAGGTATGTGCCCTCTATCCCTACACTTTGAAGAGTTTTGATCAGGAAGGGATGCTGTACTTTGTCAAATGCTTTTTCAGCATCTATTGAGAGTATCATATGGTTCTTGTTCTTTCTTTTATTAATGTTTTCTATCACATTGATTGATTTGTGGATGTTTTACCAACCTTGCAGCCCTGGAATAAATCCCACTTGATCGTGGTGAATAATCCTTTAAATGTACTGTTGAATCCTATTGGCTAGTATTTTGGTGAGAATTTTTGCATCTGTGTTCATCAAGGATATTGGTCTGTAGTTCTCTATTTTGGTGGGACCCTTGTCTGGTTTTGGGATCAAGGTGATGCTGGCCTCATAAAATGAGTTTGGAAGATTTCCTTCCATTTCTATTTTTTGGAACAGTTTCAGGAGAATAGGGATTAGTTCTTCTTTAAATGTTTGGTAGAATTCCCCTGGGAAGCCATCTGGCCCTGGGCTTTTGTTTGTTTGGAGATTTTTGATGACTGTTTCAATCTCCTTACTGGTTATGGGCCTGTTCAGGTTTTCTATTTCTTCCTGGTTCAGTTGTGGTAGTTTATAAGTCTCTAGGAATGCATCCATTTCTTCCAGATTGCCAAATTTGTTGGCATAGAGTTGCTCATAGTATTTTCTTTTAATTGTCTGTATTTCTGTGGTGTTAGTTGTGATCTCTCCTCTTTCATTCATGATTTTATTTATTTGGGTCCTTTCTCTTTTCTTTTTGATTAGTCTGGCCAGGGGTTTATCAATTTTATTGATTCTTTCAAAGAACCAGCTCCTAGTTTTGTTGATTTTTTCTATTGTTTTTTTTGTTTCTATTTCATTGATTTCTGCTCTGATCTTTATGATTTCTCTTCTTCTGCTGGGTTTAGGGTTTCTTTCTTATTCTTTCTCCAGCTCCTTTAGGTGTAGGGTTAGGTTGTGTACTTGAGACCTTTCTTGTTTCTTGAGAAAGCCTTGTACCGCTATATATTTTCCTCTCAGGACTGCCTTTTACAGATTTTGAACCGTTGTGTTTTCATTATCATTTGTTTCCATGAATTTTTTCAATTCTTCTTTAATTTTCTGGTTCACCCATTCATTCTTTAGAAGGATGCTGTTTAGTCACCACGTATTTGGGTTCTTTCCAGCTTTCCTCTTGTGATTGAGTTCTAGCTTCAGAGCATTGTGGTCTGAAAATATGCAGGGAATGATCCTAATCTTTTGATACTGGTTGAGACCTGATTTGTGACCCAGGATGTTATCTATTCTGGAGAAGGTTCCATGTGCTCTAGAGAAGAATGTATATTCTGTTGCTTTGGGATGTAATGTTCTGAACATATCTGTGATGTCCATCTGCTCCAGTGTGTCATTTAAGGCCTTTATTTCCTTGTTGATCTTTTGCTTGGATGATCTGTCCATTTCAGTGAGGGGAGTGTTAAAGTCCCCTACTATTATTGTATTATTATTGATGTGTTTCTTTGATTTTGTTATTAATTGGTTTATATAGTTGGCTGCTCCCACGTTAGGGACATAGATATTTAAAATTGTTAGATCTTCTTGTTGGACAGACCTTTGAGTAGGATATAGTGTCCTTCCTCAACTCTTATTACAGTCTTTGGCTTAAAATCTAATTGATCTGATATAAGGATTGCCACCCCAGCTTTCTTCTGATGCCCATTAGCATGGTAAATTGTTTTCCACCCCCTCACGTTAAATCTGGAGGTGTCTTCGTGTCTAAAATGAGTTTCTTATAGGCAACATATTGATGGGTTTTGTTTTTTTATCCATTCTGATACCCTGTGTCTTTTGGTTGGGGCATTTAGCCCATTAACATTCAGGGTAACTATTGAGAGATATGAATTTAGTGCCATTATTAGCCTGTAAGGTGACTGTTACTGTATATTGTCTCTGTACCTTTCTGATCTACTACTTTTAGGCTCTCTCTTTGCTTAGAGGACCCCTTTCAATATTTCCTGTAGAGCTGGTTTGGTGTTTGCAAATTCTTTCAGTTTTTGTTTGTCCTGGAAGCTTTTTATCTCTCCTTCTATTTTCAATGATAGCCTAGCTGGATAGAGTATTCTTGGCTGCATGTTTTTCTCATTTAGTGCTCTGAATATATTATGCCAGCTCTTCCTGGCCTGCCAGGTCTCTGTGGATAAGTCTGCTGCCAATCTAATATTTTTACCATTGTATGTTACAGACTTCTTTTCCCGGGCTGCTTTCAGGATTTTCTCTTTGTCACTAAGACTTGTAAATTTTACTATTAGGTGACGGGGTGTGGACCTATTCTTGTTGACTTTGAGAGGGGTTCTCTGCACCTCCTGGATTTTGATGCTTGTTCCCTTTGCCATATAATGGAAATTCTCTCCAATAATTCTCTCCAGTATACCTTCTGCTCCCCTCTCTCTTTCTTCTTCTTCTTCTGGAATCCCAATTATTCTAATGTTGTTTCGTCTTATGGTGTCACTTATCTCTCGAATTCTCCCCTCATGGTCCAGTAGCTGTTTGTCCCTCTTTTGCTCGGCTTCTTTATTCTCTGTCATTTGGTCTTCTATATCACTATGCTTTCTTCTGCCTCATTTATCCTAGCAGTGAGAGCCTCCATTTTTTATTGCACCTTATTAATAGCTTTTTTGATTTCCACTTGGTTAGATTTTAGTTCTTTAATTTCTCCAGAAAGGGCTTTTATATCTCCAGAGAGGGTTTCTCTAATATCTTCCATGCCTTTTTTGAGCCTGGCTAGAACCTTCAGAATCATCATTCTGAACTCTAGATCTGACATATTACCAATGTCTGTGTTGATTAGGTCCCTAGCCTTCGGTACTGCTTCTTGTTCTTTTGTTTGTGGTGATTTTTTCTGCCTTGTCATTTTGTCCAGATAAGAGGATATGAAGCATCAAATAAAATACTAAAAGGGTGGCAAAGACCCCAGAAAGATGTGCTGTAACCAAATCAGAAGAGACCCCAAATTGTGTGTGGGGGGGGGAAGAAAGGGGATAAAAAGAGTTTCAGAAAAAAAAGAATAAAATTTAAAACATAAAACAAATAAAGAAAAAATATAAAAAAGAAAGAAAAAAATATATATTTTAGATAAACTCATCAAAAGAAAAGGTTAAAAGTTTTTAAAAAATTTTGCAGAAGATAAAAGAAAAAAAATTGAAAAAAAAATTGAATTAACTGCAAGACTAAAGAATCATGGGGAGAAAGCCATGAGTTCAGTGCTTTGCTTTCTCCTCCTCTGGAATTCCGTTGCTGTCCTAGGTATTGAACCTGCTTTTCTTGATTGATGAACTTCGTCCTGGCTGGATATTTTGTTGATCTTCTTGGGGAGGGGCCTGTTGTAGTGACTCTCAAGCGTCTTTGCCCGAGGCGGAATTACACCACCCTTACCGGGGGCCGGACTAAGTAATCTGCTCGGGTTCGCTTTTGGGAGCTTCTGTTCCCTGAATGCTTTCCGTAGAGTTCGGAGGACGGGAATGAAAATGGCGGCTTCCTAGTCTCCGGCCCGGAGGAGCTGAGAGCCCCGGGGCCCCACTCCTCAGTGCACCCCCAGAGGACAGCACCCAATCACTCCCATATCCCCAGCCTCCAGCCGCGCTCCGAGCTCACCCAGCCTGTGACCTGTTCAAGGTAACCCCGAGCTGAGAGTTCAGTCCTCGGCTCTGTCTCTGCAGCCGGCTTCTCTGTTCTAATACCTGCGAGCTCTGTGACACTCCGACACCCTCGATCCTTCTGTGACCCTGCGGGACCTGGGGCCACGCTGACCCTGCGTGGGCTTCACTCCAGTTTAGCCGCTGGAGCAATGTCCCTCAGTGGAACAGACTTTTAAATGTCCTGATTTTGTGCTCCGTTGCTCCGCCGCTTGCCGGGAGCCAGTCCCTCCCCCTGCGGTCTATCTTCCCGTCGTTTTAGATTCACTTCTCCGCCAGTCCTACCTTTCAGAAAGTGGTTGATTTTCTGTTTCTAGAATTGCTGTTCTTCTTCTCTTCGATCTCCCGTTGGATTTGTAGGTGTTTGCAATGTTTAGATAAGCTATCGAGCTGATCTCCTGCTACCTGATGTAGTCTCAGCCTGCTACTTCTCCGCCACCCTGACTCCTCCCTAGACCTTCTTTTAACGTGAAGATTAGAAGCTCCGTATTTCTTTCTGGGCATTGTGTTAAGCCATCATGAATTCTGACATGGCGTCTTTTCATTGGCAGTAAGTTCAAGATATTAACCGAACACCACTCGTGGGTTATTTGTAGATCAGATGCTTTCTTTCTAAACATTTGAAGATTTTCCTTAAGTCTTTTTATTACAAATTTATATGTAATTCTACTTTGGTCAGAGAACACTACGTGATTTCAGTCTTCCTAACTTTGTGAGTTTTTTTTTTTTTTTAATCATCCTAGCCTATGCTCTCCTTTGATGAATAATTAATGTGAACTGAAGAAATGATTTGCCTTCCACTGGTGGGTGGGATGTTGTGCAAGTCTTCAAATCTTTACTGATTTTCTGTCTACTTGTTCTATAAAGTAACAAGAAAGGAACCGAAGTCTCCAGTCACAATTGCAGATTTTTCTTTGTCTTTTCAGTGCTGTTGGTTCTTGCTCCGTTTCCTTAAGCTCTGGTGTTAGTGGACCACATTCGTATTGTTAGATTTTTCCTCAAGGAGTCATTTCACATGACCGAGGGATGCTGTACATGACATATGATGCACAGAATGTGGTTTACTATGTATGCAACAGATAACATTCATACTACACAATGTATCATAGAAGGATACATAATCTCTTTATCCCTGGTTATAGCCCATGTTTTGAAGACGGCTTTGTTGGATATTGATGTGGACATTGTAGTTTTCTTCGGGTTAGTGTCTCATGATAGATCTTTCCCCATCTCTTAATTTTGTGGCTGTCTGTGTCTTTACAGATTTACATTTAGACAGCATATAGTTAATTCTTGCTTTATTATCCAATCTGATAGTCTTTGCCATTTAATGTATGGACAGTTTATACTTGATATATTGGGTTTATGTATCAGCATTTGTTTTCTGCTTTTATTGTCTCTACTGTACTCTGGTTTCCCTCTTTGTTGCTTGTTTTATGTAAATAGAGTATTTTTTATTTCACTTTCTACACTATTGACTTACTAACCCCAGTGTTTTTCTTTATTTTCCTAATGGCTTTGGCCGTTTCATTCTTGCGTATGTGTATCCGTAGGAGTGATTTCTAGAAGCAGAATTGTAAGTCAAGTGATGAATACATTTTTAATTTTGATGGTGTTTTCCAAAGGCTCCTTCATGGACATTGTAATATTATGCATTCTGTCTTCCAAGATGTGAGGATAGTTTTTTCCCCTGTGGTGAGACCAGGAAAGATCTGGTTGAACTTCTACATTTCTGTCAGAAAACTGATGAGAAATGATACATCACTGCCATTTTATTTGCTTTTTTCTTATTATGATGGATGTTGAACCTATTTCTGTATTTCCTTGTACAGTTTATACTTATTTTACTAGGAACTATTTATTCATGTCCTTTGTCCATTTTTCCTCTTGATTCATGATTTTTCTTCTTGATTTCCAGAGACTCTTTACATATTAAGGAGTTAAACCTTTTGTTGTATAAGTTATTAATTTTGTTGCCTGAGTTTGACATTTATTTTTTGACTTTATTTTTTAACTTCCATCTTGAAGTGATTATAGATCTAAATTGTTGTAAAACAGTTCATTGAGTTCAGTTTCCTCAAATAGTGACATCCTCTGTAACTCTAGTATGATATAAAAACCAGGAAGTTGACATGGGTACTGTACTGTTAAGTAGACTATAGGTCTTATTTTGTTTTCATCAGTTTTACATCCACTCATTTGTGTGTGTGTGTGTGTGTGTGTGTGTGTGTGTGTGTGTATTGATATACAATTTGATCTCACGTATAGGTTCATGTAACCACCATCACAATCACTATCTTGTATTGGGTTGATCAATGCACAGAAAATCCCCATGTTCTTCCTATATAGCTGTGTTCACCCTCTGTCTTCATCTTGTCCCCAGCAAGTTCTAGCGTGTCCTGTGCCTCTATATTCTTCTCCTTAGAGATATAATTACATATAAATGATATTATGTATCATTATTCAGAATTTAGATACATTTATATAAGGTTACATAAGTTGAATTATATAGATTATAACTTCAGGAGATTGGTTTATCATTTTCTGTAGATCATAATGCTCTTAAGGTCTGTTGTCTTGTTCAGTGTGCCAACTGTTTATTCTTTTTTTTTCCCCCAAAGATTTCATTTATTTGAGAGACCCAGAGAGAGAGATCATGAGCCAGGGGGAGGGCAGAGGGAGAAGCAGGCTCCCTGCTGAGTGAGGAGCCTGACATGGGGCTCATTCCCAAGACCCTGCATTCATGACCTGAGCCGAAGACAGAGGCTTAACCCACTGAGACACCCAGGCGCCCCTGGCTCTGATGTCTTAAGAAATCATTCTAATTCTGTAGGAATTGGTCTTGTCCGAACTAATAGGGAAAAAAATAGCACAGATGGTGGTAGAAAAATTTATTGCTTCATCTTGCCTGCTTGTCCCTGCAGCACTTAGGCTAAAAATGAGTCCTATCCCGGGGTCAGGGGTGTTAGCTTTGCCCGTCATTCTTGTTTATAGACAGCTGGGTGCTGGATTCTGGGCTGAGGTCTTATACACCTTCCCTCTGCTGATCCTCCATCAACCCTGTTAGGTACATAATATTAGGGTCCTGTTTCAAAGAGGATTTTCTGGGGCTCCTGTGTGGCTCACTCGGTCAAGCATCCCACTCTTGACCTCAGCTCAGGTCTTGATCTCAGAGTTGTGAGTTCAAGCCCCACATTCCACACTGGATGCGGACCCTACTATGTAATTCAGAGGACTTTTCAAGGGACACCCCATTTGAGAAACACTCTGACCCCACGGGGACCTTTAGTTGGGAACCTGAAGGGTGGGCCTGGGCGATTTTCCTGCTTCTGAGATCCTCAGACCATTTTCTGGGAACGTGTGAGTGTTGCTAGAGCTGACCCTTGCTTCCTGGTCCTCTGAGAGGATGGTTTCATTAGTGGTCTGAGGGCGGAGAAGGAAGTTCCGTCACCTGGCATGTGACTTTTCCTTTTCCTTTTTTTCCTGATTCTTTTGCAAGTGGCCTTTTTACGTGTCCTGACCCCACCGCCCCCTACCGCATTCTATACCTTGCGAGGTATTCTTTGCTAACAGACCAAGACACACCTGGACTCAGGAACGTGGAAATTGCTGTCCACCCCAATCCTATTACAGTTCTGGGATTTCCCCGGGGCACCACGAGCACACACACATCGGTATTTAATCTGGGATTTTCTTTGTATTTTTTTCTGCTGTAAACATTTCTCATGTTAGTAATAGTTTCTAATCTGGTCTTCCAGACAATCGAGGTAGTTTTGAAATAACTATTAGAAAAAGAAAGTACGGGATGCCTGGATGGCTCAGTCGGTGGAATGTGCGACTCTTGACCTTGGGGTTGTGTGTTTGAGCCCCATGTTGGGTGCAGAGATTACTCAAAAATAAAATCTTAGGGGCACCTGGGTGGCTCAGTGGGTTAAGCCTCTGCCTTGGGCTCAGGTCATGATCTCAGGGTCCTGGGGTCGAGTCCCACATCAGGCTCTCTGATCAGCGTGGAGCCTGCTTCTCTCTCTCCCTCTGACCCTCCCCCTGCTTGTGCTCCCCTGCTTTCTCCAATAAATAAATAAAATCTTTTTTTTCCCCTTTTTATTAATTTTTCAGCGTAACAGTATTCATTCTTTTTGCACAACACCCAGTGCTCCATGCAAAACGTGCCCTCCCCATCACCCACCACCTGTTCCCCCAACCTCCCACCCCTGACCCTTCAAAACCCTCAGGTTGTTTTTCAGAGTCCATAGTCTCTTATGGTTCGCCTCCCCTCCCCAATGTCCATAGCCCGCTCCCCCTCTCCCAATCCCACCTCCCCCCAGCAACCCCCAGTTTAATAAAATCTTTTTAAAAATATTTAAAAAAAAAGGAAAGAAAAGAAAAAAAACACACAACCAGTTAATCACAGGGAAATTTGCCTTAAATTACAGCATTTTCTATTGTGTGTTATTTGTGCTAATTGTGTGCTAATTCTCTGGGTTCCCAGGAGAGCTTCCTTTTAATCCTTTATTCAGAAAAGATAAGTACTTTCTTGGGCTTTTGGAATTCTGACCCATTGAAAGTGAAGGATGCCCTTTAACAGGTGAGGTTCTTGTGGGGTGTCAGTGACAGGTGACAGGTGACGGCGAGTGTGTGGCTGGGTGGATCTGGTCCTGGCTCAGCTGTGTCACTGTGCTCGCTTCCAGCAAATCCACTTTGACTCTCTAGGCCTCATTTCTTTGTGTCTAGGTGGGCTCTGACCTGAAAGACCTTGAAATGGTTTTATCCATTGGTCAGTGTTGGTTGGATCTGTTCTGACCTCATTAAGGTTACATGACCATGTCCAGGGTCATGCAGGCCGGTCATTATCTAACAAGCTCTGCCACTTCCTAGTCAGGAAAAATGTCCCCCAGTTTTAATTTTTCTTTGTCTTGGATGTGCCTGTGACACCTGGTCACAACACACTCCTAGTGATGAAGTTTTAGAACCTAGGTGAGGTTCGGTGGGCTGAGGTCCGGAGTCGATGACCAAGAAAGAATTCTTGAGACATCTTTGGTGCAAAATGGTGCTTTATTAAAGCATGGGGACAGGACCCATGGGCAGGAAGAGCTGCTGCCCCGGGGATGTGAAGAGTCGTTGTTTATATACACAGGAACTGGGTAGGTGAGAACAAAGGGGATGATGTTAGTCTCTAAGGAATTTTGGAAGCAAGGTCTCCAGGACCTCGAGGGACTAACTATTGTTGGGAGAAAGGTTATTTATTACTAGTAGTAAAAATCTTCTTGTGAGACCCTTTAGTTGTATATTAGTGGGCCATATGCTTGGCAATGATTCTCAACACTATCTTGGAGATCTAGAGATAAAGTTTCACATTTCTCCCATCAAGTGTCCTTGTTAGTGAGATTTGGGTTTAGAAGAAATTTAACTTTATTTAGGGCTTGAGGAACTGAGTTATTTGCCTCTGGAAATTGTGCTGTTGTTAACATAGCTTCTTTGTTGTAAATCTCCAGGACATTGGTAAACCAACGGAGACTCCTGTCTTGCAGGATTGTGATCTCTGCAAGTTAACTATTTGTTTCTCTTTTAGGGCAGTTAGAGGTGCCTGAGGAATGTCACACATATTACCGAGGGAAGCGGGTGGAGAGGGGGTGCAAGGTGCCAGCTTTTGCTTTGTCCTCAGCCAGCCTCCTGCTCCCTCATCACTAGCAGTTTGTGAAATGATTTCTTATTTTAAACCTGCTGTGTCTTATTGATTAAAAATAAGTTCCCACTGAATTGGAGACTCTCTGTAGACCGGATGGCCAGTGCAGATTCCAAAGGCGGTGAGAAGAATTCTCTCTTACTAGTTGAGAAAACCCCGCCTTCCTGCCGTAGGTGAGATACATAAGATTAAGAAGAGGATAGGATAGCAGTTTGCCCTCATTTTGCAAGAAGAATTGCTTGGTGTGCGTTTTCCCAGCATGAGGTTAGTCCATGCACATCTGCGTCTGGAAATGCTGGGAGCCTCCACTCTGACCATCCCTGCGGGACTCCCTTTCCAGGGCCTTGCTGTTGAAGTCAAGGGGACACTCCTTCAGAGCATGTGTGGTCATGCGTGTGGCTGTTCTGAGATGCGTCCTGGCATTTTCCGCTGAGGTCACTGCTCTGATGGTTGGTCTTGCTCTTGCACTTTACGTCTGTTCTCTGCTAGCGGTGCAATTACTCACAGCGAAAATAAACTCAGAGGCAACTAAAAACACCGAAAGGCTTATTTCTCCCAAATGTGACAAAGGGAAAGGATACTGTGTTTAAAACCTCAGGAGAGAAGACTGTGAACATCCTAGTCGAAAACGGGACAGAGGCTTAAATATCCAGCTCCCTGCAGACTTCCTCCTTACGGCAGACCATTACCCCCTCCCCCAACACTGCCCCCTGGGGAAAGGATTCTCTAGCCTCTGTCTTGGTGTCCACTCGGCCTCAGATACACCCCATGTCCCTGCACAGGTGTCTTGCTGTCCTGGGTGGAGACCTCCTTCCCACCGCTACCCTAGATATCTTGCATTATTCCTTCTCCCCAAAGACCCCATCTTCATACCTGAGATTTGTCCTATCAATGCAAGATGTGCAGACAGGGAAATCACCCCCTGGTGAGACCTTTGATGTCTGTAGGAATAGGGTCACCTGGGAGGGAGTTGGCAGACATCAGCAAGGCCCAGGGTCAAAGCCTCAGAGATACAGAGAATAAAAGGAGTGTGGCATCACACTCCCCAGGGAGTTCTTTCAAGATCCTCTCGGTCCTCTTCCTGGGGGATGTGAGTCTCCACCTCTCTATCTCCAAAGCCTGGTTGTCTCCTTCCACTCCATCCTCCTGAACCCCGCCTACACCCCCCCAGCCAGAGGGCTCTTCTGGAATTGAAAGGAGACCCTGTTGTCCCCGGCGATGCCTGTCCCAGGACGTGCTGTGTGGCAGTTGCCAAGTAAACCAGCACAGGGAACCGCTAATACACAGACACAGGGTTGAGCATCACGGATGATAGATTGAGGACAGCTGTCTCATCTCCTGCTGGTGGAGATTTTTGTAAAATGATCATTTCCCTTTGGGAGGAAGGTCGCGGAGAGAGGGCTCTGCAGGGTAGATGGAGGCGCAAACGCGTGCCAGGTTGGTCGAGAGCGTGTTCGCTCTGGGTCTCGAGAACCTGAGAAGTGCCCAAGAAATGGGACCGTGTGTGAAGTGATCTCGTGATATTTATTCCACTTATTTAAAGTTCGTCTAGGTTCTGGGCTGCCGACGGCCGTCGCGAGAAGGTCAACGACCTGGCCTTCCTGGAAGAGATACAGGACCTTGCCGAAGAAATTTGTGAAATCTTGGACAAGGCAAAAATCCTACAGGAACTGTGGGCAGGAAGATCCAAGGCTCCAGGCAAGTCAGTCTCTACGCAGACACGGGCTCACGGAGGCCAAGCACCCAGAAGGTCCTTCACGTCCTGTTTACGCCTGAGTTTGCCTCATGGCATCAGGTTGTGGGGTTGTGGGGAAGAGGTCCGCTCTCTGTGTGGGAGGGCCAGCACCTGGGGCTCGTTGAGAGGCCCCGTTACTACCACTTCCTGCCCGGGAAGGCGTCCTGAGCAGGTGCAACCTTTGGAGGGGCTACAAGCGGTCCGTGCCGTCTCCCCGCAGGTCCCCTGCACACGCGCATGCGCGCAGGTCCTCCTGATTCGTCCCCCTCCTTCGGGCTGAGCTGGATGTGTCTTTCAACACAGTGATGCTCTGGAGGGTTAGCTTTCTTGACAGACCTTTTGGGCTATGGGGCCAGATAGGTCTGTGCCTTACGAAGCATGCCCGCATCCTAGGATGTGCCTTACGAAGCGTGGCCACGTCCTAGCAGGCTCTGATTCTTATTTACGAATCAGTGACAGAGACGGAGAATCAGATACGGAACTTCCTGGGGGGGGGGGGGGGTCGGCCCCCCTCCTGGCCCTATGCCGGGGGTGGGGGGCAGCCCCCAGGAATCTCATAGCACACAAAGACACTCTTATCATTCCAGAAATTCCCCAAGTCTTACGGGCTCTCCTGTCAAGGGCTGGGGACTAAGACCCGGTATAGCAAAGGATGCTCCTGTCACTGTGTCACCCCAGAAATGCGAGGGCAGAGACCGGTCTGTGCCTCTCTTACCGTGTCCCACTGTGACTCCACAGAGAATCTGAAAAAACCATAACTTTGTTCTTCTTGGCCTCTTCGAGTTTTTTTCTTTTTCTTTCTTGTCCTTCCCGAGTACTTGTCCTGAGTACTCACAATGCCTGTGGCATCAGATATCGATAGAGTAATCAATACTTTGTTGGCCATGACTGAGGTTTGCTTGACCCGTTGAGTCATTTCCTGGCACCCAATCCATTCTCTCTTGCTTTGCAAATCCGCAGTGACCGTGACCTTCAGACTTGCTCCCCAGTGTGGTTGTCCTCAAGGTTGGGGCCAGGATTGGTGATAGCCGCCTTGGTTTTAGAACTAAAACCGGGCTGGCCAGTGCTTGACTGCTCTCTGAACTAACACCTGAAATCTCTTTTATTGCAGATTCTTCTCCAAGCTCCAGTTTCTTAGCCGTAAGTATCTTAACAAACATTCGAAGCTTAATGTTATACGTATATATATAAGTATACTTACGTAGATACTTATATAAATATATATATAAGTATCTACGTATATACATATACGTATATACGTATACATATACGTGTATACGCATATACGTATACATATACGTATACGTATACACGTATATGTATATACGTAAGTATACTTAAGTATAAGATACGTAAGTATCTTAACAAACATTCTCCAGAGACCTCGTGGTTAAGTTCAAAGCACTGGTTTTATTTTATTTTTCAAATACTTTTCCTTTACGTCATCTCCACGCCCAACGTGGGGCTTGAACTCATGACCCTAAGATCAAGAGTTGCATGTTCCATCGGCTGAACCGGCCAGGCATCCCCAAGCTCTTCTTTCCAATGGTGTGTTTTCAGCAGCACTGTATTTGAGACAGCCAGAATCCCTCAAGACGTGGGTTGCAAGGCGCAGTTTGATTTTCTCAAGCAAGACTCTGGGCTGAACCTGCTGAGGGCTGGAACCCCGGGCATGGGGCCCCAGAGCCCAGACCTGGGTCTGTCCTCCCAGAGATGCCACTGGGGGCGGGGGGGGGGAGGCTGGGGTGTGACTCCCCTGGGGGAGCTCGCTGTCTCAGGAATGTTTTGGAGGCCCTTGCTTGGTGTTCGCTTTGCCATAGCTAGGGTGTGGTGTGGAAAGCTCAGGCATCTAGAATGTTCCAGAGTCTCTGTACTACATGCTGACGCAGATGGGTGCCTTCTGAACAAGCCGACCATGCTGTTGGAAGATGCATTTTCTTCCTCTTTTTCCCACACACCCCATCTCAGTCCTGCCCTGGCACCCGACCTTCCCTGCCCTGCTTACAGGTTGTGTTTAAAGCAACTGATTTACAGCTTCAGTGAGATGGAGTTAGTTCCCCCTTCTCCACACACCTCTGCCCGGGGAGGAAGCCCTTCCCACATCTGCCCGCTGAAACACACACTTTAAATTCTTAACCTCCAGTCTCAGTTTTTAAATTTATTTTATTTTTAAAAAATTAAAAAAAATCTATATTTATTTGTTTGAGCAAGCATGAACAGGAGGCAGAGGGAGAAGCAGATTCCCCACTGAGCAGGGAGCCCAATGCAGGACTCAATCCCAAGACCCTGGGATCATGACCTGAGCTGAAGGCAGACGCTTCATGACTGAGCCCCCCAGGCCCCTCCAGTCTCATTTTTTGTAAAAGTTGAAGTTAGTTTATTTGCCTGTTTATTTATTTATTTCTAATCTCTATACCCATCCTGGGGCTTGAACTCATGACTCCTGAGATCAGGAGTTGCCTGCTCTTCCAACTGAGCCAGCCCGGTGCCCCTCATTCTTTTTTTTTTCTTTTAAATCCAGGAGAAGGAAATCTGGACTGTAGTTTCTTATTCCCTTTCTGTATTGCTGGGATGTTCTTTTAGCTGTGATTTTTCATTTTCCTTCCTCCAGACCAAGGTTGTATGGTTGGGCCATGACACACAGTGGTGGGGGAGGGCAGGATGGGGGTCTCGTGCGGAGGGAGTCCAGGATTTAATTACTCACGCTGCGCTTCTGTTAGGGTTGGTTCTGCTGCGGTAACAGAAAACCCTCAAATAAGAGCAGGGGCTCCATTTCCATTTCTGTCTGAACAACTAATCATTTATTTCCAAGTCTCAAGATCGTAGACGATGATGTAGCTTGTGAGAAAAACAGACCCATACTTCTCTGTGTCTGTGAAGTCCACAGCCTCCCAGTATTTAAAATCCCAACCCAACGGGATGATCTTCAAACCTCCTCTGTCCAAAGCGGTGGCGTGCCAGGCCCGCGTCTGCACCTGCTGCGGTTCTGGAAGTCAACCCAACCCCACTGCTTCTTCAGTCGTGAACGACACGGAAGCAGGAACTCTCGGTACTTTTCCCCCACAGATGGATCTCAATAAGACCGAGGAGGTCATCTCGAAACTGGAAAAGCTCCACCAGCAGCCCCATATCTGGAAGTTTCTATTTCTTCTGCCAAGATTGTATGCAAACAACGTCCGCGTGGAAGACCGTCTCCGTGGCGGGGCATACCTCCTCCAGGCGGCTTTGAAGTAAGTGCAAAAGAGAAATCTACCAGGGGTGCCTGGGTGGCTCAGTGGATTAAGCCGCTGCCTTCGGCTCAGGTCATGATCTCAGGGTCCTGGGACTGAGTCCCAAATTGGGCTCTCTGCTCCGCAGGGAGCCTGCTTCCTCCTCTCTCTCTGCCTGCCTCGCTGCCTACTTGTGCTCTCTCTCTCTGTCAAATAAATAAATAAAATATTTAAAAAAAAAAAAAGAGAGAAATCTACCATGATAGGTGTGTTGGCTTTCTTCTCCTCACTTTTTCATGGGGATATCTGTGTATCTGGCTGATCTCTTGTTCCGTTCAAGAAACAGATCGGGAATTGCGGCACCCTGAGATGGCCCTTCGTGTCCGTTCCTGGTCTACCCATGCGGATATTTCATACAAGGGCAGTCATGTTGTCCAGATTTTGGCAACTTAACATTTCATCATTAACTTTTCATACGTTCCCGTTGTCTTCAAGCGATTATTTTTATTATGGTGATTGTTTTTAAAGATTTTCATTTTAACCTCTGCCCAACGTGGGGCTTGAACTTATAATGCCATGGGCAAGAGTCCCCTGCTCCCTCAACTGGGCCAGCCAGGCGCCCCTTCAGATGATCATTTTTAATGGTTGTTATTTGATTTTTGAGATTTTTCTTATTTACTTGCGAGAGAGGAAGAGTGAGAGAGAGAGAGAGAGCATGAGTTGGAGGAGGGGCGGGGCAGAGGGAGAAGCAGGCTCCCCGCTGAGCAGAGAGCCCAATGTGGGGTTCAATCCCAGGACCCTGAGACCATGACCTGAGCTGAAGGCAGAGGCTCCACAGGCTGAGCCCCCTAGGTGCCCCAAGTTCAGAAAATTCTAAATTTGATCATGACTTTCCACTTTCTTATGAAGGCCTATCAGTCAACAGAGGAGAACGGGGCATGTTTTGACAGTCTGTGGGTTGATTGACAAGTCATATATTTGAATATAGTGGGTGCGTTTTCACAGGTGCCCTTGCTCACTGGGCCCTGAATATGTTAGCGTGGGCGGTGACTGGGATCTCCGGAGAGAGACAGAGTTTGAAACTAGGGCTTATTGCTGACGGTTGTGGAACCATGTCAGCTCCGGCATTAATCTTATTTCTGTATTCCACTTCGGTGATGCAAGGTCAGGAAAATCCGCATGCAGTCGATTTGACTTCAATTAAAAAAGAGCTACTATTTTATTTTATTTTATTTTATTTATTTTCAGTGTTCCAAAATATATTGCTTATACCATACCCAGTAAGAACTACCATTTTTTAAAAAAGAAGAAAATTGGCATTAGATTTAGAAATAAGTATTTTTAGCTCACCTGGGTGGCTCAGTCGGTGAAAGCCTCTGCCTTTGGCTCAGGTCATGGTCTCAAGGTCCTGGGATCAAGCCCCGCTTCTCCCTCTCTCTCTGCTGCTCCCCCTGTTTGTGCGCTCGCTCTTTCTTTGTCAAATAAATAAGTAAAACTTTACAAAGAAGAAAGGATGTGGTATCGGGCAGACTGATCATTTATTAATGGTCTGTCTTGTCATCGTGGGATGCCCTTCATCACACAGGGACACCGTGCGAGACGTTCCTGAAGGGGAAGCTGCAGGGAAGTAGCCTGTCCGATGCACAGCTTATATATTGCTGGTCTCTTGTTGCTAAGATTAGACATATTCCTACTTCCTGTGAATGGATTTTCAGTTTACAGGCTTATTATTTATAATTAGACTTAATACAGTTACTTATAAAATACAACGTTTAGGTATTTGAAGAATAACATGAACATAATATAGACGCGGTCTCCCCGGAGCCCCTCATTCTGTGAAACCGGTTGGCGACCCCTGATGGTGCCCCTGACATCCTGAGATGCATGGATTCAGACAGTGGGGGGTTGGGATGCTCGCTATTCTAGGAGGGGACCTCCAGAGTTCAGACTGATGACCTGAGCTCGAAGCAGTGGGGGTGTCTGACCACGTGCTTTTTAGAGGTGATGACAGCTTGCACCCCAGCTGGCCTTGCCGGCTGTCGGAAGCATCGGTCCCTAGTCCAGGGAGTCAGGGCCACATTTGAAGCCACGTTGAGAGCTGGTTAAGTCTGTGGTCTGTCCACATCCTGCAAAGGGCTGGGACCTGGCTGCCAGGTCACAAGTAAGTCTGGGTCCATTGCCCTCAGTTTGCAAAGCCCGCTCACGTTACTTTGGTTTTCTTTTGGTTCCAGTTCCTTGGCCGCTTTGGAAGATTTAGACTGGCTGCCCCTCAACCACACTTTCTCCACGGTTTCTGAAATCGTGCTGAACGTGACCATTTCGACGCTGACATTTCTGCAGGAGCACGGGATGGCCGCCGCTGGTATGTGTACCCGAGAGCGCGTGTGGGATTTCACACGTTCCCCTGGTCACGTTCGTCAACAGCCACCGCAGAGCTCTAAAGCTGTTAAAAAATGATTTAATCAAAATGTCAAAGGCCAAAAGGAAACCATGGTTCCTGTTTCTAAAAGGTGGAAGTAGACAGAAAATTTGGAATTCAAACCTGACTTTGACTTTCTACCATTATTGAAACTCTGTGGCCACTGCTCATAAATGGGTTATTTTTAATTAAAAAATGACTGATTTTAAAATTCTTTTATTTGATGTCCTTGAGGGTTAGACCTGTCATTGGTTCTGTGATTTGAATCTTTCCTCTCTCTTCTGCTCCTATTTGGAAAAGAAAATATTTGAAAAATAGAAAGGCAGATGGAGGTAGACTTGGAAAGCCCAAACAGACAAACCTTGTTTATATGTTTTTTTATTTATTTAAGTTATCTTTACACCCAACATGGGGCTTGAACTCACGACTGAGATCAAGAGTCCCACATTCTTCCACTGAGCCAGCCAGGCACCTTTAAAATACTATTGGTTTAAAGCATACAATGTGATGATTTGAGACATGCATACATTGTTGCAGTTGTTACCACAGTGGAGTTAACGAGCCTGTCTCTCTCCTCCCCCAGTGAGTTACCTCCCCTTTGGTGAGAGCACCGAAGACCTCTTAGGAAATTTCAAGCGTATGATACAGTATTAGTAACTGTAGTCACCATGCTGTATATTAGATCTCAAGAACTTATTTGCCTTATAACTAAGTTTGTACCCTTTGACCAGTATCTCCCAATTTCCCACCTCTCAGCTCCCCCTTAACCACTCTTCTACTCTCTGTTCAGGGTATTATTTCTTCAATTACCAACTGGACCTGAATATTTTAATTCTCTCTTTCTTTTTCTCTATTTCTATCTCTTTCTGTAAGGGAAATTCAAGGGAACGGGCAGTGGAGTTAGGATTCATACACTCATCTATCCATCATTCATCCACGTAATCATCCATCCACCACTCACTCACCCATCTGTCCGTCCGTCCTTCCATCCATCCATCCATCCACCCACCCACCCATCCACTCCTTCAATAAACACGTACTGAGTACTTCCTATGAACCAAACATTGTCCTATGAGAGGGAATAAGAAATGGAATAATGCATGGTTCTTGCTCTCAGGGAAGTCCTGCTTAGTACAGGAGAGAGATGCTTCAGTAAAGAAAAAACAAAGCCCACAGAGTAGGGATCTGGCCTCTTAGGAAAAGCGTTTAGGAGAGGTTCTGAAGGATGAGTTCTAGTTCATCAAAGATGCAAGGGAGAGCTACCAGGAAGAACTATGCATGAAGCGCCCGGCTTTGGCAAGAGCCGCGTGCATTTTATGCCCATTGTGTTTGGGGCAGTGGGTGATGGCAGGGGGTAATCCAGAAAGCGATGCTGAGCCAAATCACAGAAGAATGCTGGGGCAGCTTTTGGACCAGCATTGTGGACAGACGTTCCTGGCACAGATGTGAAGGCTAGACAGAGGGGCAGGCAGGCAGACCTGGTGCCAGGAGCCCAGGATCATGTTCTCTGCCTGCTGCTAACTCTTGAAATCTGTTTCCTGACCTATGTCATGAGGTGGTTATGCACAGATTTCTACCCCTTCCAGACTTTTCTGGTTCCTTGGAACAACCTGATGTGACATCCTCCATCCCCCAGTCACACTCAGGTTCTTCTTGTTTCTGGTGACTTGGTATAGGGAGGAGTCCCTCCTGGGTAGGAGAGCCCCTGTCCTCTGGGCTCTACAAGAGGAAAGACTAGTCATTAATGTCGAATTTGCTTCTCCTCCGGGTGATTCCAGTGGGAACCAGCCGTCCTTAGCCTCAGAACGGAACCGCCCTGGTGACGTCCGTCCAAATTACAACAATCCATTTACCTTACAACTGGAACTATACGTACAGTTAAGAATGTCATTAAAATAAGCTAGTTTTTCAGTTGTCAGGGAGTCAGAGCTGAGGAACATTATGACAAATCACCTTGAGGTGACTAAAAATTATTCTCTTTTCTCTTGTCTCCTAGAAAAGTCCCTTTGGCTAATGAGCAGATCATGGTGTGGGAAGGGGAGGGACGCGCCTGTCAGTGACTTGGGGTCAAGGGCCCAGGCACGTGCTCCACTGAACTTGTGCATTCCTGTGATCTGAGCTCTGCCGTCCGGCACCGAGTGTCAAACCCTATTGTTTCTCATTGTTCTAGAATGATGATGATGATGATGATTTAATTTTATTTTATTTTTTCAGTGTTCCAAGATTCATTGTTTGATTTTTTAAAAAAAGATTTTATTTCTTTATTTGACGCAGAGAGAGACAGTGAGAGAGGGAACACAAGCAGGGGGAGCAGCAGGCAGAGGAAGAAGGAGAGGCAGACTCCCGGCTGAGCAGGGAGCCTGATGCGGGGCTTGATCCCAGGACTCTGGGATTGTGACCTGAGCTGAAGGCAGATGCTTAATGACTGAGCTACCAGGTGCCCCAGAATGATTCTATAGTTTGATACCCCTCAGTGACTGGTGTCACTGTTTTCCCCTCCTTTCTAGAATTCTGTGCATAATCCTGATACGTTCTGAGAGCAGCAGAGTTTAACGGTTACCACGCAGGGTCGGGGCTCCCATCTGGGTTTGAGTCATGACAAAAGCCAGCAGCGTGACATCATATGACTCACTGTCTGCTTCCTTCTCCCCCAGAAGAGGGTAATTATTACACCTACCTGGCGTGTTGTGGGGAACTCAGCAAGACCTGGCGAGGGAAAGGCCTGGCCTGGGGCCTGCCTCTTTGACATACAATAAATGTCAGTTTAAAATCTCAGAACCAGGAGCCCTGGGGTGGCTCAGTCAGTTGAGTTTCTGGCTCTTGGTTTTGGCTCAGGTGCTGATCTCGGGGTCTTGCGATTGAGCCCTACGTTTGGCTTTGCGTTCAGTGCGAGGTCTGCTTAGGATTCTCTCTCCCCCTCTGCCGCTGCCCTCAATAAATAAATAAGTAAATAAGTAAATAATTAAATAAATGTTAAAACTAAAATAAAACCATAGAACCAGACCTTGTCCCCTTTATGCATAGACAGCTAGACTAAGAGCAAGGGGTCTCAGGTTTCTGGGATCTGCCCCACTTCGATGCCTTCCTAAAGTCCCCTCTAGCTGACCCTTTTGTAAGCGGCAGGACTATGTCCTTCCTGGAGAACCACAGTATTAAGTTAAAGGTACTGAGAGAGGGGGCCTGGGGGGCTCAGTCGGTGAAGCGCCTGCCTTTGGCTCACGTCATGATCCCAGGGTCCTGGAATCGAGCCCCATGGTGGGCTCCCTGCTCAGTGAGGAGCCTGCTTCTCCTTCTCCTTCTGTCTGCTGCTCCCCCTGCTTGTGTTTTCTCTGACTCTCTCTCTCAAATAAATAAAAACTAAGAAAAAAATAAGGGTACCGAGAGGTCACGCAAGTGGGAATGGTTTTGTGGTCCTTTGCATATGTGGACGCCTAGGAGAGGCTTATGGTTCACGATCCGAACACTGTCACGCTACTGGGATTTCAGAGGAAGGCTCACCTTGGAATTTATAAGCTTTTAGGTCTGCAGTCGCCAGGCCACAGTCACAGAAATTATGTCAAACCTCGGGGGGTGGGTGGGTTTGGAATTATATTCTGCACGTGCCGTTTCCAGGAAGTGTTGCTGGTTTCTTTGGGTCCCTAATGAGTTTTATACCTTGATTAATTCTTTTAAGGGATCTTTTATCTGTGACCTTAAATGGTTTTCAGAAATGCGGTTATATATTTATTTTTTGAGAAGTATTTTATTTTATTTATTTATTTGAGAGAGAGGTAGAGCAGGGGGAGGAGCAGAGGGAACGGGACCAGCAAACTCTTTGCAGAGCACGGAGGTGACTCAGGGCTCGATCCCATGGCCCTGAGACCATGACCTGAGCTGAAATCAAGAACCAGATGCTCAACTGACCGAGGGACCCAGGCACCCTGGAAATGTGGTTTTAAAGAGGGCAGTATTTTCTGCTGCGAATTTACTGCCATTTATCCTTTTCCTGATGCTAGATGCTTCGCGGGTTTTAGTATGGACTCCGTGTAAGACCAGTGCCATAGCGTTGTGGTGTATGTTACTTCTTCATGCATCTGGTTAGGCTTCTCGAGAAGGATTTTTTAAAAGTGTAATTATCAGGCTCGGTGATTGGAATTTCGTAGAGCTCTTGAAATATGTTGTCATATTCCGTCTGGAAACTCTGTGGTCAGAATATGAGGGCTGTGGGCCATCCTACCAAGCTGTGAGGCATCCTGTGGTCCCTTCTGTTTGCTTCTCCGACCTGATTGCCTGGAGAGCATTTGGTCTCCACTTGCTTTTCCCGGTGGACTGAACGAGGCGCCGCTCTCTGAATCGTGCGTCGCACTGTCGCCGCCTTAACTGACGGGGGTCCCTCACTGGTTGCCTTGCAGGGTCCAGATACAACCTGTCCCTGCGGGAGCTGGTGTGGGACCCACAGAAGGTCCAGGCTGACCTCAAATCCCGATTTGGCTTCGATGACCTTCACGCAGAACAAATCCTGAATTACTCCATGGAATTTCAGGAGGTACGCTCGCTTGAGGCTTCTCACACTGTGGGGTTTCCCCTCAAGAGAGTTCCTCGAAGGGTGCTCCTAGGGCGGGTGGGCAGTGGGATGGGAGACAAGCAGGACAGGGAGTCCTCCGCGAGCATCGGAGCCACTTGGATCGGTCTGGCCCTTCTAGAAGTCTCCCTTCCTCTTACCTGGTCATTGTATCCCAGCCCCAATGGTGGTCTGGAAGTAAGAGAATAATTAGTCACAGTCATTCTCTCTCTTGGCCCCTACAAGGGGTCGGGACGGGAGCGAGGGGCAGGAGCTGGGGGGCTCACCAGATAGGAGCCTCCCTTTTCAAACTGTATAAACTAAAGGGGTTGGAAGAGCTGAGCCCTGGAGACCCAGCTCGCCACTGCTACTCCTGAGTTTCTAGAAGGCTCTCTATCCGTGCCTTTCCTTTGTCAGTCCCATGTGTTTGCTGGCACTCCTGCTTTGCACGGGGCAGGGTCCGAAAACCGTGCACCTGTCTCCGTTGGCTGCACAGATCCCTCCAGGGTGAGGGCCTTGCTGGTTGGGGTCGAGGGGCTGGACGTTTGGACAAGACCTGCGCTCTTTGGCTTGGGTCTTGTTCTATGCTCAGGGCATGGGTTTTGCTCACTTCTCCGAGGTCCACCACCTGGCACTTCCCGGCTGGCACTTCTCACATTTTCACAGCCACTATGTGCACGTGAACAGTTGCTCTTCACTTCTGGGTTACTGACCGGTACCATGAGTCTGGGGGTCAGCCACTGGCCTCTGTTGGATGCTGCTGCTAACAGCTGTGTGTCTGGAAAATTCCTCTGCCAGCGGGTCTCAGGCTTGGCCAGGATGGGTGGGTTCCTGGGCTCCTCCTGCACCTGGCACCATTTCACTAACCACTGACCTCCCATGGAACTTGGAATTGGGCCCCGTGGCGTCTGTCGTGGGCATAGGGGAAAGCCAGGGGGCTGATGCTACTCTGCTTTCTCTAGACTCAGGATCCTGCTTTCTCATTATTTTGGAATGTAGTTTGCATCACATTACACAGAACCTTTACTTTAGAATGGTAAGTATTTCAAGATTAGAATTCCAGGGACACCTGGGTGGCTCAGTGGGTTAAGCATCTGCCTTCAGCTCAGGTCATGATCCCAGAGTCCTGGGATCAAGTCCCACATTGGGCTCCCTGCTCAGCGAGGAGCTTGATTCTCCCTCTCCCTCTGCTGCTCCCCCTGCTTCTGCACATGCTCTGTCTCTGCTCCCTCTGTCAAATACATAAATAAAATCTTTAAAAAGATTAGAATTACAAGAGTGATGGTCGGGAAGGGCACAGAGCATATGTCACAGGTCTGAGGATTCCCTGGCTGCTGGGACACGTTTCCGCCAGCCTGGTGGTCCCACACAACACACAGTTATGATGGCACAGCTCTGGAAGTCGGACATCCCAAACGGGTGTCTGGGGGCTCAAAGCAGGATGTCTGTGTCCCTTCTATAGGCTCCAGGGAGTGCGCTCTCCTTCCCTTCTTAGCTTCTAGAAGCCGCTGCATCGTGGCTCCGGGCCCCTCTCCCCTCAGGACAGAGGTGATGGGGTATTTTCTCCAAGGCATTTGCCTTCCCCTCCCACGTGTAAGGAGCCCTGTGATTTCAGTGGGTTCAGTTCATAATCCAGGGTGGTCTCCCCCTCTCAGAGTCTGCTGGTCAGCAACCGTAATTCCACCTGCTGAGGGAAAACCTACTCATAGGCTCTGGGCATTCGGAGGTGAGCACCTCGGGGCACCATCACCCTGCCCCCCACCCACATGAGGCCCTTCGCCATCCAGCATTCGCAGAGCCTCCCAGGGCCTCCCCTGGTCCCATCTGACTGTGGGCACTGCCACTCCGGGCCTTTGCACGTGCTGCTCCCAGAAGAGAGGAATCTCTCCCGCTTCCTTTCTTCACTGCCCACCCAGAAGACAGATACATCACGGCTCATGTCCCCGTGTGACCCCCATGTCCTCCCTCCCCCATGACCCATCACGAGGCCATTGCAGGAAACCTGACCGAGCCGTGTCCCCGTCTCAGAGACTGTGCGAGTCCTGTGGGATGGGACGGGGCCATGTTTCCCTCACGGGATACCGTGGCTTTGTGATAGTCACCAGTGAGCGTCAGTCCTCTGTGTCCCGAAGGAAGCTTCCAAGGAGGCTGTGGAGTGTTAATTCCTTTTGGCTGTCGCCATCCGTAGAGGTTTTGGAACGTCGTGCGCAGTTACTGTAAATCCACGTAATGGGAACGTGGCTCGTTCCCACGCACATGGAAGTGTTTTTACGGAGCTGCAGGAGAAAAACTGTGTGTAGAAGTTCATGTACAGAAATAAGGGAGATTTGGGTCCAAAATGTCAAACCGTTTCTGACCCACAAGTCCAGTGTGACTTGTCCCGGCTTTGTCCGCCTTTGGTAACTGGAAGAGAAAATGTTTCTGGCGAAAGCTGCTTTGGGGGTGCCTGGTGCCAGGTGAATGGGGCTGGCCCGCTGTCTGCTTTCAGCCATGTCCTTGACCCGGAGAAACTGCTCTTTCCACTGTTTGTGGATGATCCTGAAGCAGGTCATTCCAGAAGGCGTCCCTCCACCCGACCACATAAGCGACCCTTTATCAGCCTGTTCCTTCTCCCATCAAGCAAAGCCCTGAGCTCTTCCTTGCCAGGGTTGTGGTATTATTCTTGGAAGAGAACATTCTGAAAAAAGCAGACTTGTAACGATGTTTCTTTTCATTGGCAGATTCCCACAGAAGCAGCTTTGGAGCGGATGGTATGTTCCGTCTTGTCCCGGACTTCCGAGGACGAAGCTGTCCCAGAGGGTCACCCTGCAGACTGTTCCCCGCGCTGGTCTGAGGCCACAGACTACCTGGTGCATGCGGTCAGCTGGCTGCAAGCGTCCAAGCAGGTGCCGTCCACAGAGACCCGCTCAGCGTGTCCACACCCATCTCTTTTCTCCCCATCTCTCAACTCTGATTTTATTGATTTTTATAGCATTTGATTTCTTTTTGGGAACTCAGGTAACACGGGGTGTAAATGTGCTCCGTGGTATTGGATGAGGGTCCTGTGCAGCTACAAAGCTGAGAACCCGTTCCCTTTCCCCGCATTCTGTTCCCTGTTTCCTTGCTGCCCTTTCCAGGGACAAGCCCCGGGAGCCCCAGGTCCTGCCCAATAAGTGCCCTTCTCCTGCGTGTGTCCGCCGGCCTCCACTCGCTGAGGCCTCACTGCAAACGTCCCCAGAAAGCCTGTCTTACACTGAGATGCACACGTGGCCGTGACAAGAACTGTAGTGTGTTTTTGGCATGTTTCCACGGGGCTCCTTGGATGATCACCTTGGGCATTCGGAAGCAGGGGTCCAGCCCCCTGGAGCTCTTGAGGTAGGGGGCGCCACTCAGCCTGTCCCTTCACTCTGGCTTTGACGAGAAGCACCGTACTCGAACCGTAACCAATTTAAGGGAAACTGAGAAAGGTGCTGTGGCCCGCTTTCATGGGTGTGAGTGTGGAGCCCGACACGGGGCTCGATTTCACAACCCTGAGATCACGACCTGAGCCAAAACTGAGAGTTGGATGCTCCACCGACCAAGCCCTGCGGGCGCCCCCGCCTTCTCTTTTGCAAGTGTCACTGGGGCAAAGGGAAGAGAAACGGGAGCCCAATGGAAACACTGTGTGCAGCCATTGATGCCATTTCTAATCCTTAGTTTCTGAGTAGAAATTAAAGCCTACAGCATGTGACAGACCTTTCAATCTGGCAACATCATAAACACGGGCCATCCGTCCTCTAGAAGACTCCGTTACTGTATCCCATGCACACGCTTTCCTGTCTACTGGTTACGATTAATAACACTGTTTCCATTTCTGCGTGTGCAGGTGTTCCCTGGCGTTCTCCAGCAGGTGCTCGCCGGGGCCGCCCGCAGCCTGGAAGCTCTCCGAGGTCCGGTCGTGGAGGGG
This sequence comes from Meles meles, assembly GCF_922984935.1. Lineage (NCBI taxonomy): Eukaryota > Metazoa > Chordata > Mammalia > Carnivora > Mustelidae > Meles > Meles meles. Next base: position 97,249,883 of record NC_060075.1, read on the forward strand.
CGGGAGCCACAGCAGGTGGTGAAGGTTCTGCAGGCTCTGCTTCCCCTCCTGAGTGACAGCTTGGCGGCAGATGGCCCCACCGGCAGCCGCCCGTCTCCCAAGATGTAAGGCGTGCTTTCCTGTTTGATTACTGGTTAGGCTCGTGAGCCTGAATGTTAAGGACGTGTAATGAGACAGCGAGAGCAGAATTCACAGGACCACGGCTAGACAGTGCTTCCTAGTCAGTAGCTGGGAGATGACTCCAGGCTGGTGTCGTGGGGACCGTCCCGAATCATTTGCCCCAAACTGATGTCTGTATTTTTCTTTTTTTTTTTTTTTTTAAAGATTTTACCCATTTATTTGCCAGAGAGAGAGAGAGAGAGTGAGAGCAAGAGCACAAGCAGGGGGAGTGGCAGAGGGAGAGGGAGAAGCAGGATCCCTGCCAAGCAGGGAGCCGGATGCAGGACTCGATCCTAGGACCCTGAGATCATGACCTGAGCCAAGGGCAGACATTTAACCCACTGGAACATGCCCCGCCCCCCGCCCCCGGCGTCCCCCTGTGTCTGTTCAGATGAGGGCAACAACCCGGTGGGGGAGCATATCCAAGAAGGGGGTCAGTCTTCTGGATTTCAGACACTTTAAAATGAACAAAAGCATTGTGGAGGCTCTTTCATGGAAGGAACTGTTTTCACGGTTGTTTTGAAGTTTTGCACCGTTGAAATGTTGGCGGGAGGTCTGGAAACACTTCAGAAATGGGGAAGAGTAGAGTGGTGGCCTCTTCCTTTTTGAGATAAGCCGAACGGATTCCCGATGGGTCGGTTCTGTTGCGGTACTGGGCCTTATTTTTCAGCAGGCCCTGCCCTTGGCAGGAACTTGGCCCCGTTACATGCCTCAGGTATAGGCTCTCCTTGGAAGCGAACAGAGGATGTCTCAATATTGTCTCCGAAGGGTCCTCTTCAAGCCACGGGCCTCGGACCACCTGCTGCCACACAGCACGAGGGAGAATTGCATCGTTAGAATCGCACGGGGTCGGGGCGTGTTCTTAGTATACACATGACATAATACACGTATCTACATAACTGGACACGTTTCCGACTCCCTTGAGTTTTCTGGAACCTGGTGAGGAAGGAGGATCTTGCTTTTGAAGGTCTAGTTTCCTGTTTTATCTTAGAGATCTCCCGGGTGCTAGCCATAGAGTAGGTCACCTTCCTGAACTTACAAACCTCCCCATGCCCCTGTCGCTTCTGCCCGGGCCACAGAGAGCCCCGGGGCACTCTGGCTCTCAGCTCCTCCAGGGATTGGGGATGTGAGAGACCCCCTTGGAGGACCAGGTGTGGCTGGCCTGGGCTTCTCTTTCCGCCCACACTCAGGACGGGAAGCTGGGGGGTCTCCCCGCAGCTACTGTGTGCGCCGGGCCAGCCGTGGGGCCCTGGAGCCTCCCTTTCTCTCCACACCTACCTCTGTTCAGGGATACAGATGGCCTCCGCTTGGCCATCTGGGTAACAAGCATGTCTCTAGCTCGTGCACTTCTGGTCCCTGGGTTTCCACCTTCCCATGCTGATGGCATTTCTTGGTGGCCCCCGAGTCCCTTACCAGTTACACTTACCCTTGGTCTGCTGCAGACTTCATGCAGCTCCCCCACCCCGTGGCCTTGTGTCTTCCTCTCTAAGGAAGGAAGGACCCACCCCACCCCTTGTTATGGCCAGCAGGGAGACCCCGGGGTTGAGGACACCCCACACTTAGTGGCGGCTCACAAGTGCTACCCAGTCCCTCACGACTCCCACGTCTCACATCTCCCACGTCTCAGGCCTCCCACGGCATCTGCCTCTCTCTCCTCAACTCTTTCCCCCTCCCCCACCCGGGCCCTCCATCCCGCCTTTCATAGGCTCACTGAGTTTCCTCCTCCGAAGTGCCCTCGCACAGACCTTCCCGGCTCAGTCTTGCCTTGTGAATCCCGTGTTTTCGCAGCGGCTTGTTGCCTGCATTCAGTGTGGGGGCGGCCGTGGCTCGAGTCCCAGCGCCGTCCTCTGTGCTGACACCTGCTTCGGCCGCTGGGCTTGCGTCCCCTCCTGGCATTCCTCAGTGTGTCCCACTTAGTGCTCGGTGTCATCATGATTTTAGATGCTGCCTGCCCGTCCTGAAGTTAGCCCTCGTTTGCCCACGGCGCCTCTGGATCCTCGTACCATCCACACTGCCCTTGGTGGGAAACTGCTGGCCAGAACATCACAGCTCATTACTTCTACCTGATTCTCACCAATCGTTCACACCTTCTCTCTTCCAAGTCCCAACTTCCAACCGGAAGGCCCATCAAGCCTTCCTATGGGACCGAGGACACACGTCATTAGAGACAGGGGGTGCTTGTGGTGTCGCCTGTTCCTGCCTGGACCTCCTGCACCGGGGTGATGAGATGTGGGAGAGGCGGGCTGGTGTGGGCATGGGGCCAGGCAGGGCCAGGCGAGGGCCAGGTGCCACCTGTCGCTGGGCCCCAGCCTTGGGCACATTGCACGGGTGCCCCTAGCAGCATCTTCTGGGTCTCAGCTTCCGGCTCACTTTCTTTTCCAGGGCAGGAGATCCCTGTGCTTGCAGGGACGCCCGAGGGTCTGCCTTCTCCTGCTGGGGCACTTGCTCCCACAGTGTGACCCCCACCTGGTTCTTTACTCGAACATTCTGTTCCAATTTCAGCTTCTCTCACTGCGGAGTCCCTGTCTTTCCAGCTGCTCGTCTGGGTAGCTCCCTCCCTCTTCCTGAGTGGGGCACCCTCTGGGGGCATCAGAGAGCCTCTGGGGTGGGGAGGAGCTTCGGCTGTCTGGGACAGCTGGACAAGTGTCCCTCACTCCCCCACCCCTGTGACTGCCTGCCTTCCTGGGGAGCATGGGTTCTGCAGCTGTCAGCTGGGGAGCAACTGTGTCTGCACCAGGGGCCTGTTCTCCACTCCCCACGCAGGGGCTGCAGGTGTCCAGCTGCCCGGCTGGGAGTCCTTGGCCCTGGGAGACTCTTACAGCTCCTGCTAATTCACCTTCTATGGGTCCCGCGCCCACCACGCAGAGCGCGGCATTCTGACACTCTTCTTCAAATAGTTTCCTGTGCCCTCAGATTACTGCCTCTGCAGCAGCTGGAGAATGTCCTTCGAGAACTGCCCCTGTGGCCAGCCCTGAAGAGACCGCTTCTGCTCCTTGGGACGCTCAGGAACGCCGTAGCCCAGAATTTGCGTTTTGTTCAAGGTAAACTGGCTGGGTCTTACTTGTCTCCGGCTCACTAGGGGCCCACGTGAGACTGAAAAGCAGATTTGAAACTGCCTGATGCCTTTGTTGGGCATAGTTATCACGGTGTGTTTTATGCTCTGCAGGGTGGCTGGGAGGCGGGGCGGGGGCTTCTCCCCTCTCCGTGGTGGAGAGAGAAGAAATGAGGACCGATGTCGCTTTTGAAGTGAAGCTCTCCTCTCCCCGCGATGCCATCCTCACGCGTCTCTAGGACGCATGAAACAACAGCACAATGATTTTCTGTTTTCCTCTCTCAGGGAGATCATAAAATGTCTGATAACAGGTGCAGTTTGCCAAGCTGCAGGTTTTCTGAATTCCCTGTGCTCGTCGCGGCCGTGTGGAGAAGCCGGGTGGGGAGAAGTGTGCTTTAGGGGAAATAGTCATGCGTCCGTTTGTCGACTTTACAGCAGTGCTCACGTGCCTGGAGAGACCAGCTAACAGCTCCACACTGCGCGGACCCGAGCGACTGCACCCAGAAAGGGACGCGTTCCTTCAGTGGAAGCAGGTAAAGCACAGCACAGCGTTCCAAATCAACGGGTTTGAGAAAACGTTCAAGCAGCTCATGCCTTCTTCCGTTTTGCCCCTGCTGTGAGCTGTGCTGGCAAAATGTGCCAGCAAAGAGGACAACTTTTCGAAGAGCTTTGTCTTATTTTGGAATTCAGACGGCTGCTGGTGTCTGGTTGTGGCTCTCCAGCCCTTGGGGGGCGACACAAGCCTCTCTGAGTCACCCCTCCTTCTCCCCTTCGTCTTTCAGGTCTTGGTAAAGAAGGCTACGGACAGGTGCCTAAATGCCAGCTTGTCTGGGAAGGAGGTGCTCCCATGTCGTGGGAACCTTGGCACCTGGGAGCGCCTCCGGGCGCTGGCGTGTCCCCATGACTCCACCAAGAGCAGCGTTTTCAACGAGCTACTGCGGTCAGCAGAGGACGCGGTAAGTAGTCGCCTTCTGATCTCATCTGCTGATGCCAGTGGGCTGATTTTGCAGGTTAGACACCCCCCATCCCATGGAAATCTAGCTGCCCCTGCTCCATCCCTCCTCTGGCCCCTCAGAGGCTGCCCATCACCCACCGGCCCAAATCTCCTTGACAGCAGTTTTCCCCAAGAGCACCCCGAACTCTCAGACCGCACCTCCCCACCCCCCTGGTTTCCGGGCTCCCTGTCCACTCCATCCCTGGCTGCAGACGTCGAGAGACTGGAAGCGTATCTTTGGGCATCGACCAGCTTGGAGCACAGAGCCGTGGCCAGCCCTGCTCCTCCATGTCCCTGCCCCTTGCTGAGAGCTCGAGAGAGTGGGGAGCGGTCTGTTAGTAAACTCCATGATGTCCCCTTCGACCCATATTTTTCTCGCCAAGCCCTGCAAGTGATAGTACCATTCTGCTTTCTGCTATTCATTTTCTTCCTCTGCATGCCGTGTTTCATTTCTTGTTTTCTCACGCTGCCTGGTAGGGGTGGGCTGGAAGGGGCACCTGTGCTTCTGGCGTGTGTGTGTGTGTGTGTGTGTGTGTGTGTTTTCTTGGTTGGAGGATGTGGGCTATTAATCGTGGAGCAGAATCACAGGAGCGTGACCCCAAGGAGGCTGGGTCCCGTGGGGCAACTGGGGGACCGCACAGGTGGGCTTCACACCTGTGTCCCTTAGGCTTGATTGCTGGACCGGCCTTGATTTGGGGGTAAAGAGGCAAGTCCAGGACGGTCCCTCAGGTTACAAAATCGGTCCACAGGGCACAGTCTTGGAGTCACACTTCAAGAGAGCCCTTGGTATGGGAGACCGGACACGGGCTGCGTCCTGGGGCCACCCTGTCCTTATGAATCAACGTGCTCTTCTCCTGTCAAGGATCGCCTTTTGCAAGAAGTCGTCACTGGGCAGACAGATGTGCCAGATTCAGGATCCGAAGGGTTTCTGGGCTGGCAGGAAGTGGAAGCGCAGCTGGAGGACATGAGGTTTTCCTGCAGGCGGCTCTCCCGGCGGCTGGCAGCGGCCGCCCCACCCGGGGACCGCGACCTTGCCGGTGACTGTGAGGACCAGCTCGCAGCAGCAGTGTGAGTCTGTGTGTGATGCGAAACTGGTGAACAGCTGGGAAGCATCTACCGAAACGACGGATCCACATAGTATATGCTATTTCTAGTATATTCTGTTTCTGGTATATTCTATTTCTGGGGGGAGGCATAATTTTTTTTTAATCTTTAGAAAAAGACTGACCTATTTGGTACTGTTGGAAAGCATTTAAAAATGCAACATATTAGGGGTAGATAAATAATCTCAAGTAGATAAAATCTTTAAAAAATAAGTAAATAGGTGCCTGGGTGGCTCAGTGGATTAAGCCTCTGCCTTCAGCTCAGGTCAAGATCTCAGGGTCCTGGGATTGAGCCCTGCATCGGGCTCTCTGCTCAGTGAGGAGCCTGCTTCCCCCTCTCTCTCTGCCTACGTCTCTGCCTACTTGTGATCTCTGTCTGTCCAATAAATAAATAAAATCCTTAAAAAATAAAAAATAAGTAAAAATATAAGATATTAAGCAAGCCCCTTAGAGGTTTATCATTGACTTAATCTTCCACAACATTCTCAGCTGCAAAGTTGATTTTGTATTATGTCGTATTTTCCTCTTTCTGTTCTCCTGACTTGCTGTGTCTTACCTTTCATATATTCCCACGCATCACTTTCGCTCTTCAAACTGGGTGAGGGAATTCGTAAGCAATCAAATACTAGTAAGAAGACTATATCACGAAGGTTCTTATTTCTGACACAGGTGACTTCCAGGCACCCGTGTCTGTTGGCCCGTAGAGGAATTTGTCATCTTCTGGAAAACCGCAACCAAAGGCGAGCTTTCTCTGGGTTCTCTGATTGCAGGATCTTTCGCGCACTAGGAACAGTTCAGTCATCCCTGGAGGAAACGCCCTACTGGAAAGGCTTCACAGGACTTATCAGGAAGACCTGTGAACTGGTCCGTTCTGCGAACGTGCAAGGAAGTGCCCAGAGCGGTCTGTCTGGTAGGTCAGCCGTCTTCGCTGTGGGAACCTGGGCTGCTCCCCCTTCCGTGCGTTGTTGCTGAGAGACACCCTATTTATGAAGGGTGCCGGAGGAAGGGCTTGCCGAGGATTTGCCCCTGATGCCCACTGTGCGTTGTCGCCGTGCGTTACAGCTAGACGGACCGGGGCCCTGGCTTGACTGGTTGTCTCAGCCGTTTCTACCAGTGACCTCTTTTCCTCTTGACCTGTCCTGGTTTGGCTGATAAACACAGACAGGGGTGGACCAGGCATGACGGACCCCGAGAAATCCAGAGCTGCTTCCTGTGGGGCCTTGTCACTCCTGTGCTGTTAGACGCACCCTGCCCTCCGGGGCAGCACCTCACGTCGAGCCCGCTCCCCTCCTCCCGTGCCATCTCCAAAACCAAACATCCCCTCAAATATGAATTGTACAAATTCGCAATGGCCTGACCCCCAGGCAGTCATTCCCTTATCCCAAAGGCCCTCTTTCTGAGAAGACGCTGGCAGGGTAGGACCTGTGTTTCTGACTCGTCCCAGGGGAGAGCTGGTGGTCTGGGTCCAGCTCTCCTCGGGGACCACGATCACTGGCTGTGCCGTGTGCGCTCCAGCCTTGCCCTCGGAGCACCTCTGCTTCCACTCGGGGTTCCTGCTCCATGGCCATGGCCACCAGATCTCGCTCCCTTCCTTCCTTTTCAAACTGATGGGGTTTTCATTTTTTGCTTATTAGTTTTTATTTAAGTTCCAGATAGTTAGCATATGGTGTAATATTAGTCTCGGGTGTACAATACAGGGACCCAGGACTCCCCTGCGTCACCCGGTGCCCATCACGGCAGGTGCGCTCCTTCCTCCCATCACCTGCTTCCCCTTCCCCCCGAGCACCGCCCCCCCAACAGCCGTGACCAGCAGCGTGTTCCCTGCAATGAAGAGTCTGTTTCTTCGTTTCTCTCTCTCTTTTTCCCTTTTGCTCAGTAGATTTGTTTCTTAAATTCCACGTATGACTGAAAGCGTATGGTATTTGTCTTTCTCTGGCTGATGTGTTTCGATGAGCTTAATGTTCTCTAGCTCCATCCACGTTGTTGCAAATGGCAGGATCTCATTCTTTTTGATGGTGGAGTGATACTCCCTTGTGTATATGAACCACGTCTTCTTTACCCACTCATCTGCCCATGGACGCTTAGGCTGCTTACACGGTTTGGCTCTGGTTGACAAAGCTGCTGTAAACCCAGGGTGCATGGGTCCCTTTGAACCTGTATTTTTGTACCCTTTGGGCAAATACCTCGTAGTGCAATTGCTGGATGGTAGTGTAGTTCCATTTTTAACTTTTCCAGGACTTCCCATACTCCAACCGCTGTTTTATGAGGCTGCCAGAGAAATCCCTCTCCGTGGCAGTCAGTGTCAAACCCACGAGCTGCCCGTTGGGTTTCTGCCTTGGCTGCAGGTGGGCCACACTGAGCTCTGCCCTTAGCAGCGGTGCTGGGCTGATAGCCGTGCCTCCTTGGTTGTGTGTTCCTCCAGGGCTAGAGCGTGGCTGGCTCCTGACCATTTCCAGAAACACAGGCGGCAAGAGAGACATTTGGCATCTGTGAGAAGCCTGAGTTCAGAAGTCTCAATAACACTGACAATCACAACATTTGTTGTGTTCTGTATGAATTATTTCATCCAGTCCCCTTGTCAACCCTGGAGCTGGGTTCCATTTTGACTCATTTTCAGATGGGAATACTGAGGCTCGTGGATATTAAATTCTGCTAGAGACCCCAGAGCTCCAGTGTTAAAGCTGAGACACTGTTGTAGAAGGTCTCTTTCCGGAGCCTGTGAACTTCCCCTCTGTCTGGACGATACTCACTGGGCACATCCCGACGCCTCAAGGCTTGCTCCGTTATGGAAATAGAGCTTGTCCAAGGATGGAGTTTTCTTGATTCTCTGTTCTGTACATTTGGGTCCTCTTTCATAGATTTTCTAATTTGTTTCCTGTTTCATGAATTTCCTTTTTTTTAATCTGCATTATTTCCTCCTTTCCTTCTACTAAATTCTGTTTGATGTTCTTTTTATAGCTTCTTGATTTTCAGATTTTCTTCTTTTTTCTTTTTTTTTAAATATTTTATTTATTTATTTGACAGAAAGAGAGAGAGAGGGAGAGAGAGAGAGCACAAGCAAGGGGAGTGGGCAGAGGGAGAAGCAGCCTCCCCCTGAGCAGGGAGTCTGACACGGGGCTCGTTCCCAGGATCGTGGGATCATGACCTGAGCCGGAGGCAGATACTTAATGACTGAGCCACCTAGATGGCCCGATTTTCTTCTTTTCTAATAGATGCTTTAAAGCTGCAATATTTCTTCTATGCAGAACTCTAGTATAGGGCACACAGTTTGATAGGTCATAGTCTTCATTAACATTCTGTTCAAAACTTCCTGATATTTAATATGATTTCAGGATATTGTTTAATTTTCATTGACATTTGGGGACATTTAAAGTGATTTTTTAAAGAAAACTCTGAATTTCTCACCTATTTTAACGAGAGAACATTCTCAATGGTTGGTCTTTGGAATTTGTTGAAATGTGTTTGTGGCGCACATGGTCCATTTTGGTAAATGTGTGTGTTCTTCAAAACCATGTCAATTCTGTCCTTGTTGGATGTAGTAATTATATATATTAAGTAGGTCAAGTTTGTTAATCATCCACATCTTATCTATTTCTTATCGCTTTTTTATTTTTTAAAATTAATTAATTTTTTTTCATGGTTATACTTTGCTAAATGAAAAGGATACAAGTTACCCTGATTAGCCAAGGGGAGAGGCACCTGGGGCAGAATCCAGGGGATTTCCAGCACCATTTCTAGTTGTCTCTCCCAGAGGAGCTATAGACAGCAGGAGCTCTTCCCAGCAGTGACAGGTCATGTACATATGGAGTACGGCCTACCAGGGAGGCTCACATGAGCCTTGGTGTCCAGAGATTTTACTGTGGTTTGGCCATATAGAGGTGGTTGGATACCTTTGTGTCTGACCTTAGTTTCCAGTCTCTCTGGAAATCAGGCCGATAGCAGGTGACCCAAAGGCCCCCCTATAAATCACACTCGTAAGCAATCTGGTGATACCCAAAGCCTCTATATGAGAAAGACATGCTTATGACACAGGAAATCCCAAGGACTTAGAGATCACTTCCCAAGAACTGAGGACAAAGCCCCGACCTCTCCTTGACCAAGCTTAATTCTTCACTGAACAGTGTATTTTGTAGAAATAAGAATATTCTTTTACATATTCCCAGGGCAAATATAATACTTTTATCCAATCTTTCTTTCTTTCTTTTTTTTTAAGATTTTACTGGAGAACTGGGTGTGGTGCATAAACAATGAATCTTGGAACACTGCATCAAAAAATAATGATATATTTCACAGTGACTATCATAACACAATAAATAAATAAATAAATAGTATGTGAAAGCACAAAAAAATAAAGTCTTATTTACCTCTTTAATCAGCTGCTGACATAGATGAGTTGAAATTTCCCGGTGAAGCGGTAGATTTGTCCATTTTCCTTTTAGCTTTACCAGCTTTGCTATATGTCATTTAAGTTACATTATTAGATATAAACAGTTCAGAACTGACATATTTTTATTGGATGAGCTCTTTCATCCTTAAGAAATGAAACTTCCTTTTTCTCTAGCATTGTCTTTGCCTTAAAAATATACATCATTGAGGGGCACCTGGGTGGCTCATTCGGTTAAGCATCTGCTTTCAACTCAGGTTATGATCTCAGGGTCTTGGGATCGAGCCCTTCATCGGACTCTCTGCTCAGTGGGGAGTCTGCTTTCCCTCTCCCTCACTTGTGCTCTGTGTCTCTCTTAAATAAATATGTAAAATCATAAACACATGCGCACACACACACATACATCATGAAGGTCCTCACATTTTTTAAGATTTTCTTTATTTATTTAAGAGAAAGAGAGAGAACACATGAACAAGTTGGTGGGGAGGGATAGAGGGAGAAGGAGAAGCAGGCTCCCTACTGAGCAGACAACCTGATGTGGGGCTTGATCCAGGACCCTGAGATCATGACCAGAGCTGAAGGCAGACATTTAACTGACTGAACCTCCCAGGCATCCCTGATGTAAGTATTAATGTTAGTATTAGCTGTAGTCTGGAGGTTCAACTAAGATGACATCATGGTTAAATTTATTCCTAAGTATTTTATTATTTTTTATTATAAATGGAACTGTTTCCTTAATTTCCTTTCATTTTCTTTTTTTTTTAATTTAATTTTTAAGTAATGCCTAAACCTAACATGGGGCTCCAGCTCAAAATATGGAGATGGAGAGTCACACACTCTACTGAGTCAGGCACCCCTTAATTTCCTTTTCATATTATTCATTGTAAATAATGAAAAATGCAACTGATTTCTGTGTGTTGATTATGAATCTTACAGCTTTGTTGAATTTATTTATTAGTTCTAAAAGTTTTTTGGTAGAATATTTAGTTTTCTATGTGTAAGAAAATGTCATCTGTGAACAAGGATAATTTTCTTTTTCCTTTCTTATTTTCAATTTCTTTTTCTTCTCTTATTGCTATAGCAAGGACCTCTAGTTTATTGTTTTTATTAAAGTCTGTGCCTGGTAACTCCAATAATTTCATCTCTTGAGTGTTTCTATTGTATGATTTTCTTCTTTGTTTCACTTATGTTTTATATGTACTTGTTTTTGACTCTATTCCAGACATTATATAATAAAAAATATTGAGATAATTTGATACCCTGGGTGTTTTCTATCCTTCAGATAGGCTTTTTGTTTGCTTGTTTGCTTGTTTTTGACAGGTAGAGGGAGGGGCATGTCACCCTAATTCAACCGGGAGTCAATTCCTTTTGTTTTACAAACACAGTGTCAGTGTTGGTGAGATCTTACGTATTCGTCATCTGCTCTTACTGCTAGAATGTAGTCCTTTGGGGTCCCAACCTGAGGCTGTGGTGTTGGCCAAAGACATTTTTCCCTTGGTTAGTCCTGAATTCCAATTTCTTTCCTGTTCTGCTGAGAATGTTGAAAGCTCTGTTCATTTTCTCAGCTCTTGCTTTTTCTTTTCAAAGTAGCAATTGCGTTCACTGGAGAAGTGGCTTCAGCTGCTGGGCTTCATCTCGCCTGCCTTCCATCTTCTGGATCCTGGTCCCATGAATACTCTTGGCTTTGCAAGCTGTCCGATGCCTTCGAAGATTTTAAAAATATTTAAGATATATTAAGTATCTCCTCTAGGAGTTCATAGTAGGATGGTTGGGTAAAGCGTTCTGGCCAACTATATGCAGAAATGCCTGCTCCCAGTTTATGGTCAAGGCTGGTGTGTGTGCCCCTAACCCATGGGTGACAGCAGGCTTCCAGTTGCGACTTGGCACTTAGGACCCGAAAAGCTCTTGGGTGATGAATGGTGAGGCAGTAAAGGGCTTGGACATTGGAATTGGCCGGATTAGACTGCCTCTGACTGGCTGTGTGACTTGGAACTTCAGCTTCATTATCCAGAAATGGGCATGATCCTATGAGGATTAAGCAAGTTGCTACTTAGTAGGGTGTGTATGGTGTGTGGGGTGTTACCTAAGTACAAAGTGAAGAACAGACATTCAGGTGTGCATTCCCTGGTATGCCAAGGACGTTTTCCCTTGTGCCAGTACTTTAGGGTAAAGCATGTTTCCACAGGAAAGAAGCACATGAACTAATGGAAGTGACTTAGGAGATCAGAATCAGCTTTTATTATTTAAAAAAAATTTTTTTAGAGAGATATAGAGTGCATACACAAGCACAAGGAGGGGGAGGGGAAGAGGTAGAGGGAGAGAACTTTAAGCAGGCTCCTTGCCCAAGCATGGAGCCCCACGCGGGGCTTGATCCCACAACCCTGAGATCATGACCTGAGCTGAAACCAACAGTCCGACTCTTAGCTGACTGAGCCACCCAAGCATTCCGAGAATGACTCTCCTGTTTAAGAGGACGTGCCAAATGTTGGCAAGAATGCCAAAGGACTGGGACCATCATAGGGTGTTGGCAGGAGTGTAAAATGGTATGACGACTTTGAAAAACAACATCAGCGTCTCAAAAAGTTATATATGCAAACACCGTGTAATCCAGCCGTTTGCTTCTAAAGAAAAGAAAGCATATTTCCATCTGAGACTTGTGCACGAACAATCATAGCTGCTCTATATTTGCAACATCTGCAACCAGGGAACCAGCCAAGTGTGACTCGTGGGACCAGAAGGACTAGCTGTGGCACTCCCAGCACAGTTATTACTCCAAGGTAAAAAGGGATGAGCTTGCTAACTCATGAATGAAGCTCAAACTAACTGATTCTAATTAATCATGCTCAGTAAAAGATGTTGGACAAAAAGCAGCATGCACTCTAATTCCATTTATATGAATTTCTAGAAAATGAAAACTAATCGATGGTGGCGGAAGGCAGATCCAGGGTTGCCTGGGAACAGCAGCAGGGGGCTGGACCTGACAGATGGAGGGATGGGGAGGGAGTGCGAGGACACTGGGGAGTGACGGATATGTTCACTGTCTTTTTTTTTTTTTAAGATTTTATTTATACATTTGACAGACAGAGATCACAAGTAGGCAGAGAGGCAGGCAGAGAGAGAGAGAGGAGGAAGCAGGCTCCCTGCCAAGCAGAGAGCCCGATGCGGGGCTCGATCCCAGGACTCTGGGATCATGACCTGAGCGAAAAGCAGAGGCTTTAACCTACTGAGCCACCCAGGCGCCCCTATGTTCACTGTCTTAATTGTAACGATATTTCAGTAATATGTACACATGTCAATCCCTAAAAACTGTCCATGCAAACAGCTATGATTTGTTTTACGGCAGCTCTATTTCAATAAAGCTGAGGTTTCTTAAAAGAAAGAAATCCAAATTTAAGGCAAGTAATTTATGCTTCTGGCATCTAGGGAGAAAGAAAGTAGCAACAAGCTTCATAGTTAGCACAGGGATGTGCAATTCACATCAGACTTTTAAAAAGGTTAATGCTACCAGAAAACCAAGCCACATCGAGTAAATAAAAGAAGGAAACATAGGGGGGCCTGGGTGGCACAATCGGTTGAGCATCTGAGTCTTGGTTTCAGCTCTGGTTGTGATCTCAAGGTTGTGAGATCGAGCCTTGCGTTGGGCTCCGTGCTCAGTGCCGAGTCTGCTTGAGATTCTCTCTCCCTCCCGCTCTGCCCCTCCTGCTCATCCTCTCTGTCTCTGAAGTAAATAAATATTTTAAAAAAAGAAAGTGGGAACATAATCCATCAGGAAGGGAACAGCAGCAGATGGGAGCGATCAACCCCAAGATGCGGGAAAGCACGGGAACAACGGCGTCGGGTGCAGCAGAGAAACAACAGGCTACTCCCTAGCCTGCGGGGGGTGGGGGTAGGACAACAAGAGGGGTGCTGATGTTCTTTGCAGAAAGCCCACAGGTCTGCACGGGAGGGCCAAGCATCTGAAAGTGACTTCGAGGGATGGGACTGCCGATAGATTGGGTGAGACTGTGAGCAAGGAGAAATGCTGAGTCACGCTCCCTTTGTCGCCCGAGCCAGGCCTCTGCTGGTCCTCTGTGTCAGCAGAAGATGAGGCTCATGGGTCTGGAGAAACGGGGGTAACCTGCTCTGACCTTGGGGCACCAGACAAGACCAATGGTCCGGATGTCACAGGCAATGCTGGGGAATGACCTAACCTGCCTGTTCTGAATGGTGGAGTGCCCGGCGACCCTCTTATGTGAGCAAGGGAGAGGTGTGGGGGGATGGGTAAGCCTGGTGATGGGTATTAAGGAGGGCACGGATTGCATGGAGCACTGGGTGTTATATGCAAACAGTGAATCATGGAACATTGCATAAAAAACTAATGAGGTACTGTGTGGTGACTAACATAACATAATAAAATAAAATAAAATAAAAATAATCCTAAGGAAGAGGAAATAAAAAAAAAGAAATTAAAAAACGTGTAAGTACATAGAAGTGTTTTCAAGTGAAATAGACCTGAAATTAGAAGAGAGAATATTCTAAAAGATTTTGAAACTAGAAGGCTGTGTAGAAGGTCCCACTGACCGTGATTGGAAGTTCTCAAAAGTAGAGATGACACCGGGTTTGGAATGATTGAAGAAATGACCCAAGAACATTTCCCAAAATGTTTGTTCTGTGTTCATTTGCCACCTGTGTGTGTTCTGCACATTATTTTTTTTTTGAAGATTTTATTTATTCACTTGACAGAGAGAGGGAGATCACAAGTAGGCAGAGAGGCAGGTAGAGAGACAGAAGGAAGTAGTCTCCCTGCTGAGCAGAGAGCCCCATGCGGGGCTCAATCCCAGGACCCTGAGATCATGACCTGAGCTGAAGGCAGAGGCTTAACCCACTGAGCCACCCAGGCGCCCCTGTACATTATTTTTTAAGAGAAATTAAATTCACTTTATTTGAAAAAGAATCAACATCTTAATTTAATTTAACTTAATTTAATTTTTTCAGTGTTCCAAGATATATTGTTTATGCACCACACCCAGTGCTCCGTGCAATACGTGCCCTCCGTAATACCCACCACCTGGCTCACCCATCCCCCCAACCCTCTCCCCTCCAAAACCCTCAGTTTGTTTCTCAAAGTCCACAGTCTCTCATGGTTCATCTCCCCCTCCAATTTCCCTCCACTCACTTCTCTCCATCTCCCCTTGTCCTCTGTGTTATTCCTTATGAAATAAGGAAACCATCTGATAATTGATTCTCTCTGCTTGACTTATTTCACTCAGCATAATCTCCTCCAGTCCCGTCCATGTTGCTACAAAAGTTGGGTATTCATCCTTTCTGATGGAGGCATAATACTCCATAGTGTATATGGACCACATCTTCCTTATCCATTCGTCTGTTGAAGGGCATCTTGGCTCCTTCCACAGTTTGGTGACTGTGGCCATTGCTGCTATGAACATTGGGGGACATATTATTTTTTAATCAGATTGTTGTTGTTGTTGAGTTGAATGAGTTCTTTACATATTTTGGATATTTGTTCCTTACTGGAAGTATGATTTGCAAATATCTTCTCCCGGTCAGCAGGTTGCCTTTTAGTTTTGTTAATGGCGATTCTTTCACTGTGAGAAAAGCATTTTAGTTTGATGGAGTCCTGATAGTTTATTTTCAATTTTGTTGCCCTTCCCTGAGGAGACAGATCCAAAAAAATATTGCTAAGACTGATGTCTACGAGTTTACTGCCTATTTTTTCTGTTCAGGTTTCACGTTAGATCTTCGTTGTATTTTGAGTTCATTTCTGTGGATGGTGTAAGAAAGTGTCCAGTTCTCCCAACACCATTTGTTCAGACTGTCTTTTACCCATTGTGCCTTCTTGCCTCCTTCGTTGTAGATTAATTCGCCGTATAAGTGTGGGTTTATTTTCTGAGGTCTCTGTTCTGTTGCATTGATCTATGTGTCTGTGTTTGTACCAGTGTCGTCCTAACCTGGGTTAGTTCAGATTTCTTTTTATCCTAATTGGATCACATTTTCTTGCTTCTTTGCCTGCCCAGTAATTTTTTATTCAATGTCAGACATTATGATTTTAGCTTCGTTTCATGGTTGTTGTTTTGCTTTCCCATGTTCTTTTTTTATTTTTAAGATTTTATTTATTTATTTGAGTGAGAGAGAGAACAAGTTGAGAGCAGCAGCAGGAGAAGCAGACTCTCTGCTGAGTGGGGACCGCGATATGGGGCTCGATCCCAGGACTCTGAGATCATGACCTGAGCCAAAGGCTGGCATTTAACCATCTGAGCCACCCACATGCCCCTGTCTTTCATGTTCTTGAAAAGAGTTTGATCCTTTAGGATCTGGCTTTTAAGGTTTGCTAGGCAGCACTGGAATGGTATTCAGTGCGGTGGCAAATATTCCCCCGTACTGAGGCAAGCCCCATTTTGCATCTTGTACTCACTGTGTAATGAGAATTGTGGATTGTTCCAGTCTGGCTGATGGAAACAGAATTTGTTCCCGGCCCACGTGACTGACCACTGGACACTTTTCTTGAATCTTTTTGGGTGGATCTTTCCCTGGTCTCAGGAGGTTTCTTCACCAGCATGCACTGATTTACCCTCAGCTGAATACTTGAAGGAGGCATACAGCAGGTGCTCCATCTGTGCAGATCTCTCCTTGGAGTCTGTTCTGTGTGTCTGTGCAGTCTTTTGGACTCCAACCTTCATTCCGTCTACTCAAGGTGCCTACCAGCTCCACTTGGTTCCACCTCCTGGGTCAGTCCTGGGATACTCTCTTTAAGGCAACAGGCGGGATAATCATGGATCTCACCTTATTTACTTTCTGTTTTCTGTGGATCACTGTCTACACTGCTTGATGGCCAGTGGTAGTTGATCTTGGCCAGATGCAGAAGCCAAATCACAAGGATTTCTAATCCTTCTTTGTTTTATTTTCAACCAGATTAAGAAAACCACTAAAGCATTCTTCACTTTGGCAGATTTGACTGTTGTGTCCAACTTGAAATCAATACATGACATGCCTTTCTGTTTAGGTTTCTCTGAGGAATCTCCTTGTTATGAAGAAAGCATGGATTGGGAAGCCATCACCGATAATTATTTCACATTTTTGGGTAATTTACTCAAGTCTCCAGCTGCTTCCATTTCCAGGTAAGTTTTCAAAATTCAATTTCCAGGTTTTGATTTAATTATTAGTTGAAGACAAACAAAACTTATTTATAGGAAATGCCTGCTTTATTTACCTATGTAATTATTATTATTTTTTAAGAGAGTTTGTGAGAGAGTATGAGTGGGGGGGGCAAGAGGGAGAGGGAGAGAGAGAATCTCAAGCAGACTCCATGTCCTCTGTGAAACCCCATGTGGAGCTCAATCTCATGACCCTGAGACCATGACCCAAGTTGATATCAAGAGTGGGACGTTTAACCAACTGAGCCACCCAGGTGCCTCAGGAAACACTTGCTTTAAAATATGAGCTCCTGATGTGACTGTTGATGCAGTATTTCATATTAGGCATTCAATAATATTTGCCCCATAGGATTTATGACTCGTGTTTCCATGGATTTTGAAAAGAAACACAGATGATAGTCGTAAGATTTTCCTTCAAAAGCATGATTTATAATAGATGCTGCTCCAAAAATGGAATGGTTGGATAATAGTCTCATCCAGTTGCATACTTTAGACATGGAGTCAGTGACTGAAGATTCTGGGAGCCATGGGGACTTTTGGGAGAGAAGTGATCTTTGGAACTAAATCCGCCATATTATATGCTGCTCATGCATTCAGACGGAAATTCTCATGTATGATCATGGAGATGGTATACAACTTCTTTAATTTTTTAATAGATGAGCTTTTTGTTTTATTTATTTATTATTATCTTTGAAGGCAAGCTCTGCACCCAGTGTGGGGGTTGAACTCACAGTCCTGAGATCAAGAGTCCTATGCTCGGCTGACTGAGCCAGCCAGGTGCCCTGGATATCGCGTATAGTTTAAGATTTATTTATTTATTTCAGAGAGTAGGGGGGCAGAGGGAGAGGGACAGAGAGCCTTAAGAGGACTTTGCAGTGAGCATGGAGACTGACATGGGGCTCAGTCCCATGACCCTGAGATCATGACCTGAGCAGAAACCAAGAGTTAGACGGGTAACCGACTGGCCCACGCAGGTGCCCCTGTATGTGGTTTAAAGGACACTTTATTTATTGCTTGTGGGCTGTGTTGGGATGACATGGGACAGAAGCTTTGTGTTAGGACAAAGCTTTTACATTCAGGAATGGATCAAACTTATCTGTGAAGTTTGTTAAAAATACAAATTCCCGGAGCCTGCCCCAGACGTGCTAAACCTTGGCTATGTGGAGGACCCGGGTTTCTGTAGATTTAAGAAATTCTGCATGTGGTTCTGGTGCACACTAAAGTTCCAAAGCTATTCGGCAAAAGAAAAACTCTGGGCCATGTCCCATTCCAGCCATATAATAGCTGTGTGAATCTGCTTATTAAAAATTTTTTTCTATATATTAAAAATGTATTTCTATATATTATAGAAAATTTTCTATATATTAAAAATTGTATCTATATTAAATTTTTATGTATTAAAAATTTCTATATATTAATACACACACACATATATATATATGTATGTGTATATATATATATATTTGAAATATTTCTTTTTCCATGACCTGGAGATACTGGTGTATACCCCAACAGGCTTCTGTAGGAGCGAACTACAACTGTAGTTAGGAAAGTGCCTTATACACTGTAAAGGGATGTAACAACACAGAGCCATACTTCTACCAGTGGTTCTAGTTACTTCTACTGCAGCCCTTTTCTTTTCTTTTTTTTTTTTTTTTTAAGATTTTATTTAGTTACTTGAAAGAGAGAGGAGATTGAGAAAATGAGTGGGAGGAGGGGCAGAGGGAGAAACAGGCTCCCCACAGCAGGAACCCCGACGTGGGGCTCGATCCCAGGACCCTGAGGTCATGACCTGAGCTGAAGGCAGAGGCTCAACCCACTGAGCCACCCAGGCTCCCCAGCTGTGCATGTGTTTCTATGTAAGGCTGGACTTGAGCAAGGTCCATATAGAGTTCTTAATAGCGCAGCTTTCTCATTCTTGCTGGAGAAGTTCCCTGGAGAATGTTCTCAGTGTTCCCTGGTTCAAAGTCACCACTCTCTTGCAAATAAGAGTAACTTAAATGATGGTGTGCCCCTCGCTTGAGTGTGTGCATGCGCGCGCTCTCTCTCTCTCTCTCTCGCTTAAATAAATAAAATCTTAAAAGAAAGAAAGTAAACTAAATGAAGGCTGTACCTTCTGCTCCCAGATCCCAGCTATTAGATGGGAGAAAACAACGTTCATCATTTTATCTCTTCTGTGTCTGTCCTGTGTCAGACTGTGCCTTAGCTGACAGGATTATAGAGTGAAAGAGGTTTAGGAAGGAATTCAGCCTTGAAGGTATTAGTAGCCAATACTGGTCAAAATCCCTTATCCACAATTTTTCAATGTGTCTTTCGAAGTCTGGATATGGAGGCTTTTCTTACGGGGGCCTCACAGCTCCTTCCACAGAGACCCCAACACAGTGCGCCCATCTCAGGTCTCACTGCCGGGAGTGTTCATGAGTTGCGGGTCTGCCCCAGTCCCACGGGTGGAGGGGGCATTAATACATACCTGATACGTGAACCATGTCATCTTTTTACATTTTTAAAAATATTTTATTTTTACTTAGAGCAAGAGAGTGAGCATGAGCGGGGGAAGGGCAAAGGGAGAAGGAGAGAGAGAGACTCTCTCTGGCAGACTCCAGGTGAGTCTGGACCCACATGTGGGGCTTGGTCTCACGACCCTGAGATCGTGACCATGGCTGAAATCAAGAGTCAGACTCTCAACCGACTGAGCCACCCAGGTGCCCTGCCCCCCCCACCCCCGTGTTGTCTTTCTAAATTCTGAAACACATAGGGCCCCAAGGATTTAAAGAGTGGACTGGTGACTCCAAGTTAGTGAAAATTAGTAGACTTCTCCATGTCTGGACCTCTGTTACGGGTGTGGACTTGTTGGAACCCCTGAGGTGCACCTTTGAGAACTGTGTGCACTTTACAAGTAGGCACCTGGAGAGAAAGTACACTATCTAAAATCATGAGTTTCTGGGCACTTGGGGGGATCAGTCAGCTAAGCATCTGCCTTCTGCTCAGGTCATGATCTCAGGGTCCTGGGATGGAGTCTCACATTGGGCTCTTGGCTCAGCGGGGTGTCTGCTTCTCCCTCTCCCCCTGCCCCTCCCCCTGCTCTAGTCAAGACATTCTGAGACACAGCAAGGAATCGAATCCTCAGATTCTTCTGGCATATGTAGCAAACATACCTTTAATGATCCTTCATATGAAATCATGGAGCAAAATAATTTAAAATGCATTGTTTTTGGTGCAGGAGGCAGATTTTAAGCTACGTATAGTTATCTGCATTGTGACTTTCTAAAACACTTTGGAATACAAAGATTCAATTCCAGTTGTGAAATATACTGTGTAGCAAACAGTCCATTTATGTTTCCCTCTAAATACATGTATTACTTTGAAAATTTGATACATTGAATTTGTCTTGAATTTATTTATCTATTTATTTGGATACTAAGACAATTCCATTAATATTGTAGAGTCTTGAATTCCACAAAGGAACTTCTCATGATGGAAAAGAAGTTGCATTCCCTCGAGGATGAGGAAATAAACTTTTTTTTATCTTTTGTGAGATTTTTGGAGAAATTATTGCCTGATCCTTTCGACTCGCCCAGAGTGCCCAAATTCCATGACCTCCCATCTCTCAGTGAGACTCTTCTGAACCCAAGCCACTTGCGGGTTAATCATTCAAGAAGTTTAGAGAGCAACACATCTGCTATTGCTACTCAGAAACTTTTGGAATTTGGCAAAGCGGTGATCGACAAAATAGGAACTCTTGAAAGTCTCTGGATAAAGAACGAATCAGATAATATTTTGAGGTTCATGGAATTAGTACTTTTTGAAATTGATCCCAAGCTCCTGGAATTGTGGATGTATGGCATTTCAAAAGAAGAAAGAGTCAGGCTGGAAACCGTGTCTACACTTCTTAATTTTTCTGACCCAGAAGATGAGAGGGTCCTTACCAAGAGCCTTAACTTTTCCCAGTTGTTCCAGTCAGACTGGCCACGATCACCGGCTATGGAAATGGACTTTGTACATTTGAGTGAAACTGTGATCAGCAGTCTCTATGAGCTCGGATTTCTGAAGGAAGGGCAAGTCTTTGAAGCTCTAGACACAGTCTACGCTATAAGGAATGCGTCTGAACTTTTCTCAGCCCTTTCTGAGCCTGAAAGACGAGCCGTGGACACAGTCTTGACTAAGATATATCTAGACATTTTCCAGGACAACGATTCAGCTTTGCTTCTGAAGATTTATGCTTCGTGTTTCCAATATATTTATAAACTCTTGAGCATTCCAAGCACAGAGGCTTTGCTATCTTTCCTTGCACAAACCTCAGAGCACGTCTTGGATATCATAAAGCAATTCAATTTTCAAAATGTCAGTAAAGCATTTGAATTTTTGTATGAGGCAACAGGAGTTCTTGAGGGACTTTCTGACGGATCTCACTGTCAGCAGTTGCTTTCAATTTTTAACTACTTGGAGCTTCAGGCCCAATCCCTGATGTCTACTGAGGGCCCAGAACTGGAAGTCATCCCTGCTACATTGACAGGTCTCAAACAGCTGCTGTTAGTAGACCAAGATTTCCGTATTTCCTTCTTTCAATACATGAACCAACTCTTCAACGAATCAGTCGAAGCCCCGTTGGGCAATGAATGCTTTGCCTTGGATAAAAAGAACATCTCTTCTGTGATTTACTCAAAAGACAGAGGATTTTCATTCATTTTTCCATGGACACAAATTCTTTCTAACCTCTCAGCAAATGGCAGGACGTTCAATGAGTTCATGGCTGTTCACTGTACGATCTCATGGCTTCGGATGTGGACTGAAATCTGGGGGGGCGTATCTCAGCTCTTCCAGCTTGACATGAATGTTTTCACTCCTCTCCATGTTGGTCTCACTCAGCTTCTGGATGAATTGGAAAGTGATGTGAGAATTTCTGAAAGCTGCCAGGGAATGTTTCCTACCCATCGCACTGCCAGACTCATATTGGATTTGTTTAAAAATGTAACTCAAGCTCATGGCTTTCATGACTGGGATGGTTTTTTGACTCTCAGAGACCTCTGGGTAGTATTAGGTGATGCATTAGTTGGGATAAAGTCACTTAGCCCCGAGCAGGTGAGGAAATCCCTTTTTACCATGGAAACTGTCCTGCATCTGCTAAACACATTTCCATTAAACACAAATGCAAGCAGAGAGTTTTTCTATTCTCTGCTTGACGTTTTCATGGAATTGAGCAACACCTCAGCATACATCGACAGAAACGTACCACTGATAAATCACTTTCTTTCAAATAACGTCACAAATCATGGAGTGAGGCTTGACAGTGTCATCACTGAGCTAAGAGAAACAATGTTATTACTTCGAAATGTGTCACATGACCAAGATTTATTGTCCTGTGCCGGGATTTTCCAAAATGTTACTGAGTTTATTTTGGAAGATGGTATATATGTAAATACATCACAGAAGACATTACATATTCTGGCTATGTTAAATTCCACATTTTCCTCCGAGGACATGATTAGCAAACTGAAGGGATGCGTTACATGGCTAGACATCACAAACCATCTCTACGTGACGTATAAGTCCAGTGTTGCACACGACTATCCTCAGAGTAACCGGAGGAGTTTCAGAGACGTGGGAGACAAAATTAACTCTACACTGAAACTTGCTACTTGGATTCTCCGTATGAAGGGACCTTATTGCACACGGAATAATTCAGATACAAATTGTGTGAATATTGTATTGAAAAATGTAACCGACTTGCTGAATGCCATACTCACCGAAGTCTTTGAAAGGGAAAAGGTACCCAAATTTGAGATCTTGCTAACCCTTTTAAATGATTCCACAAACCAAGTAAGGATGATTATCAACAACCTGACAAGAGACTTTGATTTTGTATCGCAATCCAACTGGACGCGTCTTACTGAATTAATTCTAAGACCCCTAGAATTGTCAGATGACATACCTAGCCAGTTTACAAATCTTTGGCTGCATTTAGTAGCTCTGGGGAAGGAAATTCAGAAACTTATGAAAGGTATTTCCACTCACCTCATAGAAAATGACTCCTCATCTACATCTGAAAAGTACCTAAACCTATTTGCTACCAGTTCAAAAGAAAAGGATGTCAACAGGTTAGGCCATTCATTTTATCGTCTAGCCAGCTACCTTTTCTTCAACCTGTCCCATGATTGGCCAAATCCACCACCAATAATGCCCCACAAAATCATGAACGCTGTAGGTCTTGCCATCCAACTGATTCGGGATGTGTTCAACTCCTTGGTGCCCTCAGTTCTTCACAATACTCCACAAGATCTGGGTGACATTAAAGTTTTCAAGAAGGTAGCGTCTCTCCTGCGCACTCTCAAGAAGACAGACATAGACCTGCTGGTCGACCAACTTGAGCAAATGAGCGAAAGCCTAACGGATTTCTTTATCAATAGCTTAGGTACCCGCAGTCTGGGGGCCAACCTGCTTGTAGGCTTGGTGGAGAAATTTGTAGACAGCTCACATTCTTGGAATGTCAATCATCTGTTGAAGTTCTCACGCTTGTTCCCTAAGGACGATGTGAATGTTGTGGTCGATGTGTACTACATGCTTCCTCATGCCGTAAGGCTCCTGCAGAGGGGAGTTGACAAAAACATCACAGACCTCCTTAAGGATGTCTATAACTTCACACTCCTTCATGGCATAAGCATTTCCAATGTCACCAAGGAAGACTTTGCTAACGTGATAAAAACTCTTTTGGACACAATTGAATTAATAGCGGAGAAACCAGGAATTCTTTCCGAGGCTTTCACTTGCCTTCCTGTGGTTTGGTGCTGGAATCACACAACTTCTGGGTTTCAGCAGAATCCAAAGTTAGAAGGCTGTAAATCCCATGAGTTCATGTCATCTTCCTTTTATACCAAAGTGGCCAGCCTGCTCGACGACCTCCACGTCTCTCCGCCAGGTGAAGGTTTACAATGTTTGGACGAAGGTTCACAGAAGGAGATTACGAGGAAGATAGTCTGTGTAATTCGTGAACTAGTGGACTGGAATTCCATTCTTCTGGAGCTTTCTGAAGTCTTCCATGTTAAAATTTCGCTTGTGAAAACCATGCAGGAATTTTGGCATAAAGTGTTACCATTTGTCCCGTCTTTTGAAAATCAAAGCAATGGCAGCATCTCTGAACTTTGTCTCAGTGGCCCCATAAGGCAAATTGTTTCGCAAATCATAGCGAAATTAAAAAATGTTAACTTTACAAAAATTCCATTAGACGAACACATTCTTGATACACTAGCTAGTTTCAACAAGATACTTAACTTTAGTGAAGGCACAGAGGCGTCTGTTCAGAATAAGATTTCCTTAAATTTTGAAAAGATCATGAAGTTGCCTTCCGGGGGTCAGCACCTAGAAAAGAGCACCCATTTTCTAGACCCTCCATTTGAGACATTTCTAGATGCGACCCTGACAGGCAGTAGTTTAGAAGCACCATCAAGTTTTACTCAAAAAAGAGAAAAAACTTTCAACTCTTCTTACTTTGAGGATCTAGGGATTGAGCTTGAAGAAATCATGGCCAATCTAAGCCACAACTTTCCTATCAAACCCCGGCTTTCTGAAATTATCAAAGAAATTCAGATGATTAATTCAGAGACTCTTCAAAATGTAACTTTGCAACTTGCCCATTTTTTCGAAAGCCTGGGCTCATCATCATTGAGGACATCAGAAGTTGTTGAAGATTTTCTGTTGGTCGTAAAAAACTGGTTTTGTAAATGGGCAAAGGAAGATGATTCTGGAATGATTCAAACATTATTTCTTATGGCCAATGAGAACTCAACTGATGATCTAGCTTTGTTGACCAAGGATATTGCTACCTTTTGGGGGCTTCTTAAAACCATTTCTAGGGAAGGTAATTCTGATGTTGCCCATCTTACAGAACTGCTAAGCCAAGAACACCTAACTAATTTCTCACTCGTTCAATTCCTTTTTGAAGGTTTCCTCAGTAATTTAATCAGTAATTTAACTGGGAGGTCTCCAGAGGCAGCTTCAAATTCAAGTGATAGTGACCTTCACATAATGAATTTCATTAAGCTCACCTTGAACCGGACACAGTCAGAAAATGGTGAGGGAATAATCCTTCCTCCCAGAAGTGTAGTGGATTTCATGGAACAGGTTTTGAAAACATTCTTCTCATTTTTGCTAGAGGAAAATTCTGAGAACAGAATATCTCTTCTGCTAAAGGCCTTCCACAAAGATATCATTGCAGAGTTGAGGTAAGTCTACTTTTTTTTTTTTTTAAAGATTTGTTTATTTCTTTGAGAGAGGGAGAGAGACAAAATGCTTGGGGTGGGAGAGAAGGGGCAGATGGAGAGGGAGAGAGACTCCCAACAGACTCAGTGCAGAGTGCAGAGCCTGATGGGCTCGATCCCATTACCCTGAGATCATCATTTGAGCCGAAATCAAGAGTGGGATGCTAAACAGACTGTGCCAGCCAGGTGCCCTGAGACTTTCTTTTTTTTTTCCTTTTTTTTTTTTTTTTTTTTTTTTGTATAGTAAGTGAGGTTGTTATACGTTACAATTGGTTTTTATTTCCTGGAGCATATAAACATCAGTAACAGCACTTCTGTACCCATCACCCTTGGATGATGTTTGAAGGGAATTTTGTCTAAATGGACATTTCATTAAAATACCATGGTGAAGTAATTTTGATGATTGCCATCTAAGTAGTAAACATGTACAGAAACCTAGCCCCTGGCGATTAATCACTTATGCTCTCTTACGTTCTTGGGTTATGAAAATAGTTATGAAGTTCTATTTTATATGGAACTTAAACACTAGTTTTTTGTTTTTTGTGGTTTTTTTTGAGATTACTTATTTACTTATTTGACAGAGAGAGAGAGAGGAAGGGAGATGGAGGGAGAGAGCAAGCACAAGCTGGGGGAATGGCAGGCAAGGGGAGAAGCAGGCTCCCCGCTGAGCAAGGATCCAGATGCAGGACTCGATCCCAGGACCCCAGAATCATGAGCTGAGCCAAAGGCAGACGCTTCACCGCCTGAGCCGCCCAGGCACAACCAGCATTAGTTTTTATATATGTATATGCATACACTTAGTCATTATTTGAAATGATGTAGTAACTGTCTCATCACCAGTGAGGCGTTTAAATATTTTTATTCCAGTTAATCTAAAATTTTATAACTGATGGTCACGTTATGTTTCTCTCACATTTATTTTTTCCCTTCTGTTGGTAGCTTGCTGGTGAAAAGGCAGGAGGGATTCTCCAGTTCATCCTGGGATGTCTGTATCAGTCAGGGCCCGGCCGCTGAAGTAGAACCAGAGCAAGGATTTAATTCAAAGAAACGGTTCATCTGCTTGTGAGCACTGGCTAAGCAGGTGCCAAGGCAGTAGTGCAGGCTGTCCAGAGGGCATGCGTCCACAGGAGACAGTTGTAGGGGGCAGGGGATTACAGAGAAGAGCAGTTGATGTTTGGGATTGTGAGGTCAGGGAAGTTCAAAGCCGACTCTGAAGGCCCTTCAACTGATGAAGTCTGGCCCACCCAGGGTAAAATCCCGTCTTCCTATGTCCTAATTTACTCATCAGGGCCGTTAATGACACCTGCACAATCACCTCCAAGCAGCACCTGGGTTAGTGTTTATGCTGCACACTGACTGCTGACTTCCCTTCATCCTCCACTCTCCTGAGGGAAACCACCGAGACTAACATTAGTTAGTTAGTCAGTTAGTGGGTGGGCCATCACTCAGCCTTGTCTCGTTGACGCAGCACAGAGCCATCACCCGTCTGAGCGATTGGCTGGGACTTCGAAATTTCAAAAGGGTGTTACCTCTTGCAGGGAGAAACAATTTATATGGATTTCATCTTCCTGTCTTTTCTAAAACCGGAAGTCTGTGGCTTTTGAAGTGGCTAGGTTTGAGGGATCGCAATGGGATTATCTGTGAAATTCCTCCACCCTTCTCATTATTGGGCGCCAAAATATTAATTTGCATCTGGAACGTGTGTTAGCGTGTCATCTTGTAGTCAGTGGGATTCCCCCGTGGTGCTACTGTGACACAAACATAGGCCTCTAGGTTCTGATCCTTCCACCGCTAAACATGAAATTCAAAAATGTTTATTTGCAGTTTTGTCCCAAAGGATAAAATCCTAGAAATTCTGACACTGGATCAATTTCTTACCGCCTCAAAAGAAGACAGACTGATGAGCATTTTCTCAAGCTTAAAGGAGACTCTAAATTATCTAGTCAAAAGTTCATTTATTTCAGACAATGGACAATTTCATTTTGATCACCATCGAGGACTGAAGTTCATGAGAGATTTATTTAATGCTCTTCTACGGGAAACCCCAGGGAAAAATAAGACTGAAAATAATTCAGAGTTTCTTGCGGCCGTGAGTCAGTTGCTTTTCCACACGAATAGCTCTGAGGATCTCCTCCATCTCAGTCACAATCTTAGGTCGGTTCTCCAGCTTGTGAGAGAAAGTTCTACAGAGGTAGCACGTCTCCTGGACGTGCTTGTACACTCTCCTCACGAGGGTTTCCGTGACTTGTATCCTAAACTCCGAGAAGTTATACTTTCCAATCTAACTAGTTTGCTTTCCTTCATAAATAATTCATTCCTTCTAAGAAACAGGGCAACATTAGACATTACCAAGAAATTGCTTGGTGTTATCTCAAGAGCTGGTGGAGAAAGTGATGCTCCAGAGCCTCTCTTGGAGATGTCTGACACCCTGACCATGCTGGTGAGGGATATCGCTGAGATGAGAGACCTTGCCACCTCAGTGACCTCTGCTGTGGAGCTTCTGGGGCTAGCCACGAGAGTTGCCCGGAAGGTGGCCACCATATTTGAAACTCATTCCATCTCCAATACCACCGATGCTATGAAATTCTTTGACAGTCTCTATACTGTTTTGCGACAAAGTGTTCGAAATATTGTGAGAGAAATAGGTACTTTGAAGAACGTAGACCATTTCACATCAGAAAATATAAGCAACTTGTTGACACCATTTCTTGACTTGGCTTTTGGGATGATTGGGGTCAAACCTAATATTTTGCAAGACTCTGATGTTAATGTGTCTGCAAGCACATTCTCATATATGAACCAGTCAAAGGACTTTTCTGATATTTTGAAAGAAATTACTGAATTTTTAACTTCTCTAAAAAGCAATTTGGGGGACATAGAACATTTTGTGGTAGCTTTTAATAATGGGACTCAAATATTTGTGATGGATTCAGTCAACATATGGGAAGAAGTTTTGGATTGCTTAGTTCCTATAAATAATATCATCAACCAGATAGACTTCTTACGTCCTAATCCACTTCCCACTGATAGTTACCCTCTAGATACAATGTGGGAAAGAACCCAGGAAGTGATCCTGTTTTTGGATGAAATGCTATCACAAGACATCATGGGAATTGGGACTTACTTGAGAAGGGTGATTGATCTCACCTTGGAAGCTCTTTGGAGTGACTTAGAGAAGGATGACTGGCGTGCCTCTAATCTGTGGCTGGCATTTGCTCAGCATCCAGATAACCTTTTGAAAGCCATAGAAACAGCTGGGGAGGCCTCCAGTGGAAGAGATGACCTGAGTGGACCTTTGTTTTCCGACGTGTCTCTGATTCAGAATGTAACTCATCAACAGTTTGAAGAAGCAGTCCAGATCGTATTAAAGAGAATGGCTCTCTTGAGGAAGGAACTTCCCCGAGATAACTCTCAGTGGATAAATGCCACGAGAACTTTGTTCCAGCCCATTTTTGAGAGTCTTGTTCGTGTAGCCACTGGAAAGAAGATCACATTGGAAAAAGGAGAGAGGACCAAAAAGGTGACGGCTAGATTTCCTTCCATCCTCCAACTG
Source organism: Meles meles (assembly GCF_922984935.1). Classification (NCBI taxonomy): domain Eukaryota; kingdom Metazoa; phylum Chordata; class Mammalia; order Carnivora; family Mustelidae; genus Meles; species Meles meles. Next base: position 97,278,531 of record NC_060075.1, read on the forward strand.
TCATCAAGTTTCGAGCAATTCCTGAAAGGATTAATCGCGTTGATTGAGTACTGGCAAGAGGTCCCATTGATGGATCAAAGGTAATGAAACTCCCAACTCACTTCCTTTTTGCCCCCTTGCAGTAACTGCACAACAAGACTCTGCTGGAATGGCCTGGAACCAGGTAAGCCATGGTTCTGGACTTCACCTTCATTGCATGCTGGAGTCAGTTCCGACATCCAGTGACTCGAGTCGGGTGTCTTTGTGACTTGACTTGTGACTTGGTATTCCAATATGTTTTGAATTTATCCAGTGGTGTTTGACAGTACATTATTCCTTTTTCCCAAAAGTAAAAACTTGTTGTTCTCTTCGCTTGTCCTGAGCTAGGTACATACACAGTTTTTCTGTTTTTATCCTCTGGCTGCCAAAGATCCCTCTGTTTGGTAGACAGATAAAGAGTGTAAGACTATGCAGTGCATGCAGAGAACTGTGCTTTCAGCTGTAAGCACCACTGGGAAGGGACAGGCAGCTCTTGGTTTCTTTTCTCTTTAAAGATTTTATGTTATCTCTGCACCCAACATGGGGCTCAAACTTACAACCCCATGATCAAGAGTCATGCATTCTACCGACAGCCAGCCAGGTGCCCCGGCTTTCTCCCTCTTTAGGTTCAGCCCAATGCTGTGGTTGATCCAGCTCCAAGCTCTGCCCCCATCTCTGAGAGACAGGTGAGGGGAGCCCTGCTCTGGTCCTGTCACTCATCGTGTTCTGGAAGTTTCTACTGCTTCAGGTTGGAGGATTTGTGTCCTGGGTGTGCAGAGTCTCCAAGACACTGCTCTGCCCCAATCCTTCCTTCTTGCGTGTGACAGTACCTTTGGATGGACTGTGGTCCCTGCCTACTCCTACCTTTCTCTTCATCCCACAGGGAGACTGGAGGGGCCACCAGACCCTCACTAGTTTGCCGGAGAGTTTGACCTGTTTTCTGCTGGTTCTGCTGCAATAGGGCAGCATCTCCATCCGGCCGCTTTTTCTGACTTGGCAGGATTTCCTCGGTCAGTGAGACAAGGGTCCCCTGGCTTGAAGAACTACCACTCCTCTGACATTTGCACGCTGCCTTCCAGAGCTTCTCGCTTCGCCTCTGCACTGTCTCTGATCCTGCTCCCCACTGGGTGGGACGGTACGCTCTGCTCTGAGTTTCCGAGTGAGCTGGAGGCAGTCTTGACAACACGTCTCCTCCACCAACACCAGTTTTCATCGGATGTTTCTGGTTCTCCGGGGAGGGCATTTATACTGTGCACCAAGGGTAGGAACCAATGGGCTGTGGACTGCTGTGTAGCCAACATTAAGCTCACAAGGCTGCGTTCCCCGTGACCTCCGCTTAGCAATTACTTGCTTTCCTTCTCTCTCTGTTTTCACTCTTCTTATCATTGGCTTCTTCCATGGGGACAGCATAGAATGTCCCCAGTTGGCTATCAGATTGCTCATGGGTTTGAGGTCTGATGGAGCCCTTCTCTCTGTGGTGGGAGCTCATGGGCCCAGCAGCTCATCTGAGAGCAGGTGCCCTGGACTGCCTCACACCTGCTACTGAGGGCCCACGGTCTACCAAGATGCCCAGGTGATCCGTGAGCATGCTCTAGTCTTTCAAATGCCACATTCCTCATATTGGGGGCTGGGAAGCCCAGATTTGGAGCAGTTCTATGTCTTACCCAATATAACACACCCACATCACGAGGGAGATGGTAGCTTTTGGTGTCTGTACAGAAAATGAAGTCATGTTCCTTTTGCTTCCAGGTCCATGATCTTTTAGGCACAACTAAAATGTAATAATTAGGGTGCCTGGGTGGCTCAGTGGGTTAAGCTGTTGCCTTCGGCTCAGGTCATGGTCTCAGGGTCCTGGGATCGAGTCCCGCATCGGGCTCTTTGCTCAGCAGGGAGCCTGCTTCCCTCTCTCTCTCTCTCTCTGCCTGCCTCTCTACCTACTTGTGATCTCTCTCTGCCAAATAAATAAATAAAATCTTTAAAAAAAAATAAAATGTAATAATTAAAATCCCACAATTTACCAAAGTATGCACTACCAGATGGTAACCAATTACACAGCTCTACACACCATCATGTTTGATTTGGCCCAGAAAAGACAATGATAAATGTTTGTCTTTCTGTGGCACTAAAACCCAATTCAGGAATAACTATTTCCTGCCCCCAAAATATCCTCCAATTCCACTGTATTTTTATTATACCTAAAAATAAAACCTCTCCATTTTGTTCTCTATTTTAGAGCAACCCACTGCCCTTGAATCTGGCTTCCCGAGAGGATTCTGTGTTATTTTGCCTTACCTTCAAAAGCATCAAACAATGTCAGATCCTCTTGAATCTGCAATTAGCTGGTATAACTATGAAGAAACATCAACTTTTTTTTTTAAGATTTATTCATTTATCTGAAAGACAGAGAGTGCACAGGAGGGAAGGATGGGGGTGAGGAGGGAGAGAGAGAATCTCAAGCAGACTCCACACTGGTCATGGAGCCTGATGCAGGGCTCGATCTCGAGAACCCGAGATCCTGACCTGAGCTGAAACCAAGAGTCAGACGCTCAACCAACTGAGCCACCCAGGCGCCCCTAAACCACAGTTTTTAATCACCTCAAGGAGGCCCACACCCCAGGCAAAAGTGCACAGAATCAGCAAACTCATTCTCATCCTGATAAATACACATACCATCCCCCACGCTGAAACTTTCATGTTAACATGTGATAACCGTGTTCTCTAAGGACTGGTGGGATACCCAACCACAGACAAACAATACCCCGTCTAGAGAATATGCACACTTGCCAGGACAGGTGGCGGTCCCCGGTCCCATTAGGTGTGTTGAAGCAAGTGGCTCTTTGGCTGTTCGGAATCAGCTCCAAAAAGCAGAATGGATTCTAAACTTTTTATTTTTTCCAGAAGGTTTCATTCCTTGGGAAAAGTAAATTTAAAACAGCACACTGTAGGAACATTGCCTTGTGTTTAAACACGGAAACAAACCCTGTTCTGGTGGTCACAGTGTTATGGAGAATTCCGAGTGAGGCGTGGACTCAGGCTTGTGATGTCTCTGTGTCAGTCCCCTCGGCATGTGCGTGCTCAGGCATGGTTGACTCAACACGGAGTTTCCAGAAGCTGAGAGGCTTGTCGATCTCCAGGCCTCAGCAAGGGTGTTCCTTTTCAAGGAATTTTGGGGAATTTCCTTGGGCAGTTGTACCCTTCATTGGTCGATGTGACCCGTGTCCAAACAAAACAAAACAAAACAAAAACAGAAAACCAAGAAAAAATAAAAAAAGAATAGGTACACACCCTTGGATAAACTCTTTGGCAGGTGCTTCACAGGTCCTGTTCCTTACGTACTCAGTTCTGACAGACGTTGAGGATGGTTTTGAGTTTGGAAACAGTGTTGGCTCATTTAAGTGTGACACAAAAGCCACTCGGGGCTCAAGAAAAAATTCCCGAGCCCTTTTGACCAGCAGCATGATGGCAGAGTTGAGCACGAGCCCCTGCTGTGTGAGGAGTCTCAGCCTGTCCAGAACTGCTGCCGTGGTGGGCCAGCCCTCAGCAGCCACCTCCGTGACCCTCTGCAAAAGTAACGGGCTGTGAGTTCTGGAAACTACATGCATAGCTGGGGCCACAGATGGAAAAGAGTGCCGGCTGGGGGTTCTGCCTTCCTTGGGGCCGAGGGTGGGAACCTAAAGTTTTCTTGGCTCTTTCTGTCTATTGGTGAGTTTAAAGCCCAAGAGAAGGCATTTCAGTGCAGGGAGAGGAAAAGTGATGGGCAGGAATGGGCAGTTATCAAAGTTAACCAGGATCTTTCAGAGGCGCCTCTGTGGGGTGTGGCTGGTAATGCGTGGTTTTGAGATAACTTTGAAATGCAAGCATTTGCCACTAAAGTTTGCACTGGGCGCTTGCATTACAAAAGGAAAAACCAGCCTTTAGGACTTTACAGCATTACTACTTAGTAAATCAGTGGTCTGGATGCCGTTATCCCAACACCACCGTTGGACCCCATGAAGACCAACATACATGCAAACACACACACACACACACACACACACACATGCACACTACACCCGTTCTGCTGAAAGATGAGAACTTACTTACTAATTCATCCACTGCTGTGAATTCTCTGTACATAAATAGTAAACCGTAAGATTTCTCTCTTCTGGCTTTCTCTGCTCCCTATCTCCCACCCTTGGCCCCAAGGAAGGCAGAACCTTCGCATTTGAGAACGGGTCGAGGCAAGGAAAGGGCAGATAGCTGGCTTCCTAGACCCGGAATCGATGCTTCCAGAGCAGGAGACCCAGTGTTTCTGAGAGGTCTGGACGGCCCCCTGTGTGTCTGGGGTCTGTCGTGGAGGGGGGATGGTGACGACTTTCTGTATACAGCAGTGATGCACACGGCTTGCTGATTTTCACCCTTTCATGCCATTGTCTGTTTTTTCCCTTAGCGTGGAAATGTGTCATATTTTCCAGCAGCTTCAGAAGCCCCCGGAAGCCATCGCGATCCTGCAGAAAGTGACGGTGCTGGTTCTCCGTGTGTTCAGCATCTTTGCAGGTGGGCTGTGCATGTGACAAGGGCCGCACGTTGTCCGGTGCAGGCTTTCAGGGACCGGCTGTCCCAGGGATGGGGAGATTACCCCTGACTTTCTCTTAGAGACCCGTGTGGCCTTCTTAGCCCCTGAGCTGGGCTTTGGTCTGTGTCTTTGCTCCTGGCACATGCGTCCTTGTCTCCCCAACCTGAACTCCAGCTGGACTCTGATTCAGAGTGGAGGGCAGCTCTTCCCGAAGGACGACCTCGCTCTTTCTCTGCCGGCAGGGATGCTGAGCAGACCTCTGTCAAACGCAACTGTAATGCCCTAACTTCCAGGCCTCCCTCTCCTTGAATTGGTGCTGTTAGGCCTGAGGTTGCAGAGACAGTGGGTGCAGGGGCAGTGGGTGCGGGGACAGGACCGGAGTCCAGGAGCAGAGGATGTGAGCCTCCCCTTCTGCAGGGCTGCCCCTCCCCCTCTCCCAGGTGGCTGCCCAGGTAATCACTCTAAGGCATCCCAGGTAAGGCAAAACCCAGCTCCATGCCCACAGGAAGGGGAATCAGCCCGCGTGGGATGGGGGCTTCAGGATCAAACGGGCTGAGCCCCGGTCCTGCCCGGAGGTTCCCGCTGAGCCCTCCGGAGTGGGAGCCACACTCGATTCAAAGCACAGGTAGGAGGAGGTACATAAAAGCAGACGGGAGCCCAGGTTGTCTCTCTGGGCCTTGCGCGCTAAGGGTGCCCCCTCCCCCCGCGCTCGGCCGCCCTGCGCAGTGCAAGCTGAGGATGAGAAATAATAATTTATTACTATTAATAAATAAATAGTATTATTTATTATTAGTATTATTAATACTAATTAATAATATTAATAACTAATTAATAACTAATTAATAGTATTATTAATAAATAAATTTATAAATAAATTTATTTATATAATTTATTTTTTATTTTTAATATATTATTATTATAATTTATTTATAAATTTATAAATAAATAAATTAATACTAATTAATAGTATTAATAACTAATTAATAACTAATTAATAGTATTATTAATAAATAAATAGTAATAGTAAATTATTACTATTACTATTACTATGCTCAGACCAGCACAGGGATCGTTTAGGCTGAGAAACAGGGAAAGGGGATGTGTGCGCACATGTGTGTGTGCGTGTGTGTATGCACACACAGGCGTGTGCATACGTGTGCATGAATGCGCGCATGTGCAAGCACACATGTGTATGTGTCCGTGCTGTGTGCATGCACACGCGTGTGTATGTGTGTGCATGCATGTGTGTGCCACAGAGGGGGGGACACATCTGTCGATGTAAATGAAACCCCAGCTGGCATGTAGATCTTTCTCCTCTTTTTAAAAAGAAAATCTCTACTTCTGATTCGAGATGCTGTGAACGATGGCAAAATTCTGTTGACTTACCAAGTGTCGAACATGTGAGCACACCCTAGGACAGGCCACACGTTTTCAGCCGCGTGAGCACGCTCTGGTCAATCACAAGTCACACTTTTTTCCTGCGTCCCCAATGCTCACCTGACATTGAACCCAGCCGCCTTCAGACACAATATGGTTCTGACATTTCTCAGTCAAGATGTAATGGCTGAAGTCTAATGTGATGACTTCTAAACGAATTAGATGTTCATTATCCGCTGGGTTTATGTTTATTCCGCCATTCTGCAGTGCAGTCCCTAAAGGAAGGTTGCAGACTTGACATTAGGTTTCGTTGGTGACAGAATTAATTTTGGATTTGTCTGTTTCATTTCAAGAAAACTCGGGCATGCCTGGGTCTCCTTCAGACCATCGTCTGCTTTCCTCATTAACCCGTCACGCATTTCTGGAATAGGAGGGGGCCCTGACAGGCGGGGACAGGTGTAAGCACCGGCCAGCGAGGATTTGGGGGTGGGGAGCCAGAAGGGGCTCTGGCTCTTGTCCGGTGACACAAAAGGCGTAGCACTCAGACCAGTGAGGGTTACTATCGGAAATGGAGTATTTCAAGGACCCAAGTCAAATTCGGTGTCATTGTGAGGACAGCTGTCGTTTTTGTCCTCCGGATCTAATACCTGAAATCTGTGAGAATGTCTGCACAAGGGCAGGGGGTGTGGCCTGGTGGGCTCCCTGAACCAGAGTGATTTGTCGTCTTTGACTTTCTGGTGTCTTCATTGGGTACACTGAGGCCCAGACAGTGGCAGTGGGTTGCCCGGGACCTGGGAGTGAAGAAGTCAGGGAGTCTGGTGGAGCAGCCTGTGGGACTGGGGGAGGCAGGGGGTGGTCTGGAGTGGGGGGCTGCCAAGGCAGAGCCCGGAGGCGCCCCTGCAGGTGAGTGGGAAGAGCCGGGGCTTGGAGCCGGGTCTGCAGAAGCAGCTTGAGGCACAGCAGGAGTGGACGGGAGTGTGGAGGGAGAGGCTCCCGCGGGGTGCGGGTTCCCGGCCTCGAGGCTGGTCCCTTCAAGGGTGTGTTAGAAGCAGGGGCATATCTGACAGACCCACACATCCTCCCTGACCGACCTTCCAGCAACGCCAGGCCCCGGTCCCCACCTCTCCCACTTCCTCGGTTTACCAGGAAAGTGGAGGGTGGACCCCGGTCATTGCCTAAATCCATGCGGTCAGGGAGTCCCTTCCTGGAGTGTCTGGCCCCGTTAGGTCTGCATGACATAGCTCCCGAACACTCTGTCCTGTCTTCTCCAAAGCAGAGGCTCCTTTTGTCCCCAAAGACGGATGCTGGTGCATTACATAGCAGGTTGCCCCTTTTGTTTGTGTTTTTATAGGAGATTGCTTAAGAGACACATTTTGCATTTTTTACCGTAAGGAGATCTGTTCTTAAAGTCAGAGCAATAGTGACATTAATGAGAAACTAAACCAACGAGGAGGGTTGCTTCTGAAAAGCATGACTTCGGATATATCCTGTGCGGCCGGCATTCTGTGTGTGGTTGACCCCCACGCGATGCGGGCTTTGGGGCCGCCACCCCCTCGTGCAGTCGGAAATTCTCGTATAACTTCTGATGCGCCGAAACTTAACTACTAACAGCCTACTGTTGACCGTAATATAGACAGTCAGTTAACATGTGTTTTGTATGTTCTATGTATTATATACTCTATTCTTTTTAAAGTTTATTTACATAATCTCTACATCCAACGTGGGACTTGAACTCGACCCCGAGATCAAGAGTCCCAGATCCACTGACTGAACCAGCGAGACCCCCCCGAGACCGCCCCCACCATACACCGTATTCTTACACTACAGTAAGCTAGAGAGAAGAAAGTGCTACTAAGAAAATTGCCAGGAGGAGGAAATGCATTTGCAGGCAGTCCTGTAAAAAATCCATGCGTGTGGTAGACTCACGTGGTTCAAAACTGTGTTTTTCAAGTGTCTTCAGGAGTTCAGAACAGTTTTTAAAAAATTACTTTGGAGAAACAATGTAATAATGTTAAGAAGCAGAACTAGGTTTTTTTTTTTTGCCAAACTGAAAAAAAAATTATTTTCAAGTTTTTGCTACTCTTGGCAGTACATTTCATTTTGTATAGAGCAAGGCAGCAGTGTTTCCCAGACATCTGCTAGGTGCAGAGGTGTGTGCTAGGGGCGGGCGGTGACCTGGGAAAGACTCGAGCAGAGTCCCTGGGTGGTTGGGGACGGCATGCATTTACCTGCTAGGGGTGCGGCAGGGCGGGCTCAGCGCTGGCGGGAGGCAGGTGTCCTGAGGCAGAGCTCTGAAAGGCAGGGTCAGGAGAGGAGCTCTGGGCAGGGCAGGAGGTGCGGGTGGCTTTGGGAAGTCCCGGGGATGAGCAGGGATGGGGTGTGACTGGAGGCTGCACAAGGCTGTGGATAGCAACCCACTCTTTGGGCAGATTCCTATTTTCGACACAAAATTAACAAATCTTTTAGAAATCGTGCAAAAAGGAAGAGAGTTTTATTCGAACCCAAGTGAGGGCAGCTGCCTGGATACACAGTCTGCCCAAGGAAAAGAGTGCTCCCAGGAAGGAAGGTGTGGTACAGGACTTCTGTCGTCTCAGTGCCGGTGGCTCTCGGTCACTCTGCTTCCAGCCAGAGTGATGGGCAGCAGAGCACAGTTTACTGAGAGAGAGCATAGAGCTCCCACAGAAAGAGGGGGGCTCCGAGAGGGTTGCCCCTGGAGTTTCTAAGTTTAGGGACTTTTATGAGCTCTTTTGGGGAACTTGCTTAAGCAAACAGGGCATGCTGAGTTGTGCCAACCAGAGCTTTGGTCACGTATCTGTCTAGCTGTTAGGTTCATGCCCGTGTGCTGATGGTCTTTTTCTGCTGACATCTGCGGTCTAGGTCTTAACTGCCCCTCGCCCGTGATACTGACGATGTTTTTGTGGTTGTCTTATTTTAGGATGTTTTGCGGAAGTCATTTCTGCAAAGGCTGCAAAGCAGAATGTCAGTGTGGTCTTGTGTACACTGCAGAACAGATGTTAGTGCTGTTTGATCTCAGCCGTCCTGATTCCCTCTTTACTTGTTGCGGACCCTGGCCCTGATCACGTGACTGTCCAACTCACTCCTAACCCAGGGTTGTATCTTTTTTATTACATCAGTTCCAAAGCATCATGAGGAAGGATATTACGGAAAATTACAAACTCATTCTTCAGCTTTAGTATGTGCAAGGTTGTGAGCTTTGGAGGTATGGGTACCTGGGGAGATTTTTACTCATATCTTTAGCTTGAAATGTTTCTTTTTGGTCATTTGCTAAGGAAGCATGTGTACCATGTGTGCCGGGGCAGAAATAGAGCCCCCACTTTGAGGTCTGGTGATGTCCTTGGTGAAGTCGCTCGGACCTTGGTGAACGCTGATGTACAGCTTCCCTGGGAGCCTGGGAGCAGGGCTCACCAGTGCGAAAGGTTGGGAATTTCCTTTGTTATTAGAACCAGCCATGTCCCATTAGGAGGAGCCCTGTGACTCAGAGGTGAAGATGAATTGGGGGCTGGGCCAGGGAATCAAGAGCTGTGGGAGGCGTTAGGAGCAGGTGGAGAGGTGGGCTGGGAGGCATGAGGTAGGGGACAGTCGTGGGGAGGGCCTCAAATTGACCTTGTGAGTAATGCACCCCTCGAGCTGGGGCACTTTGGGGAATCAAAGAAGGCACTGTTGACAGCTACTCCCAGGCCGTCGGGGAAGCCAGGACTGTCCTGGGCAGACCTGGTGAACGAGGCCCCTTCCCAAAGGGCTACGGAAGGACGGGCCAGCGTGGGGAGGTGGAGGGTGTTAATTTCTGTACATTCAGTTACTCCCAGAAAAACACCAAATGCCAGGAACTCAAAACCACAGCTTCCCCTTCATATTCTGAATGTGGATTTTGATGATTTAAGAAATGTTATGAATTTGTCATCCTTTTGGGTCTTTCAGAAGTGACTTGGGGAGAGCCCCTCGCTGGGGAGAGGACGGTTTACTGATGACGTGTCCGTGTGCTTCCTCTGACAGAAAACCGTTCCTTGACCAAGGACTTGCTTTGTGCTGCTCTGAGCTGCGAGCAGGGTGGGACGCGGCAGCTGATCCTATCTGCCCTCCAGGGGGCCGCCCTGATGCACGACCACTACCAGGTTTGTCTTTCGCCACCGTCTTCCTCGTGCCTGGCCATGCGAGGCAGTCTGCTCACGCCCAGCGCGCTGGCTCTGACCCTGTAACCACACAGCTGTGTTGGCTTGGCCACGCCGGAGGGTTAGCCCATGGCCCTCCTCCCCTGGCTTCTGCCGCGTGAGACCGGCATGTTCCGTGTTCAGGATCCCAGCAAGTGGGTTCTTAGCCTCAACATCGTTGATAAGCCAATGATAGGGACATCTGTGAGAGTAAGTTGTGTGTCAAATGAAGGTTTATCGATATCTAATTATTTTAGTGTGGTTTAAAAAAATATTTTATTTATTTGAGAGAGAGCGAGTACAAGCACGGGGAGCAGCAGGGGGAGAGGGAGAAGCAGGCTCCCCGCTGAGCAGGGAGCCTGACACAGGGCTTGATCCTAGGACCCCGGGACCATGACCTGAGCCGAAAGCAGAATCCCCGCCGACTGAGCCGCCTGGGTGTCCTGTGGGGGTTTGGCTGCTGACTGTGTCCTTGAGATGGCTCCCATCTCCCGCTGCTGTGTGGTGGGAACACCTTACACGCTGCCGTGCCTCTCTCACCAATTCTGTGTTCAGGGATGTCGCCTGGGTGGCTCGAGCGAGACCATGGTGACACCATTTATACCATGGAAACTGGAAAATTCTACAAATAAGATCTTTCTCCCCGAGAGCTAGTTATTAAACACTGACCAGCCCACCATGGGTGTTGACTCACAGCACACACGGGTGAGCACTGAGAGCCCGTGGTTGTGTGGGGACCAGCCTTGAGGCTTCCTTTCATGGACTTGGATGGGAGCCCAGTGAGCAGCCACGTGGGGCCTTGAGCTAGAGCTGGGCCCGAGGTGGTGCCTTTCACCCACGGCCAACTCCCTTCCCCTGGGAGCCAAGGGCACAGGGCCCACCGGCAGGCCTGACCTGCTGGGGAAGGGTAGACGACAGCGACATGAGTCTGATGATAGACTGAGTGCCTTCCTTTCTACAAGTGCCTGACCTGGATGTCGTTAATGGCTTTTGTGTTCCAGCAACGCCATCTGAACATGTGTCCGGGGAAGGCTGCATGATCACAGCAGGCTGGGAGGAGGGTGCCGCAGAGGGAGGCGGGAGGTGGTCAGGCTACGCTGCCGGACACGGTGCGGGGAGAGACTGTGGGGGGTGGTCCCTGCGTTGGACTTGGGAAGAGTCGTGACCCAGCACTCTTCCATAAGGACACTGAGTTATGAGACCATCTAGATCTTATGTCCAGGTTGCGCAGATCTCTGTCCTGTATTAAATGTAGACCCATAAAAAAACCCGACAGACGCCTCTTGAGTGCCGAGTGGTGTTTGCAGTCGTAAAGGAAGGTGAGCACGCCCGGCTTTCAAAGCTGCCTCGAAGGCTGCCTTTATGCTTCCAATTACTAGTGGCTGTCAACAGCTCGGGCTGCCAGCAGTTAGGTCCGTCTGGAGAGCGAGCGGGAGTTCCTGTCTTTGATGACAAAAATAGGACTGGGCTGATCTCAGGGTGCGAAGCCTCTAGGACGGCTCAAGGTTTTCCAGAGTGCGAGGCTTTTGGAAACAGAAATGCTCCCAGGCTCCGGGGTGAGAAGTGCTCGGTGCCCTGCAAGGGTGAGCCAAAGGCATGGCTATTTTTAGTTTTCCGGAGTTTGACAGAATGGTCTGACAGAGGGTTGCGTGGTGCTAACGAGGCGTCGCAGCGGGAGGGAGCACCCTGGGGCTCGGTGGTGGAAAACAGCAGCAAGGAGCTAAACAGAGATCAGAAAAAAAATTACGTTAAATTATGATGCACGTGCCCAGTGAGTCGGGACGTGGAGCATGTGGCTGGAACCCAGGTTGGGTTTCCAACCCTCTCCCCAAATCTAGCCCTTTGGACCCACCTGTGGACCGCATTGCCTCTGCAAAGCATGCTGGGTGCACCTCCCTGACCAGTTCCTATAGACCTCTGGTGGTCAGACCCTGACTTGCGCACTTGGTGGCCTGATCCTGTCCCCAAAGTCCAGCCTTGTGGATGTCAGCCTCGGCCTTTGCACCCGACACTCCCTGCACAGAGCCCAGTGCGTCTGTGACAAAGGGAGCCGGAACTCACCTTCCCGCATCCTTGCAGCTGGGATGGGATGCCCACTGTCCTCCACAACCCCACATATTTCAAAATCATTGTGTTGCTAAAATTAAGAATAAATCCATAGTGGGAATATTATAAATGAGTAGAATTACATAAAACTGGCATAAAATTACTGAATTCTAAACTAAAGCCTCTTTTCTAGGAAGGAAGGCAGTTTGGGGCAGAGGCCCTAGAGCAGTGGGCTTCATTCATCCTCTGTTCTCAGAAAGGAGTTGTACCCCTCGTTCTGGCCCAGGGGAATCCGTGCACCTGTGTGCTGGGCAGAGGGGCCTCCGCAGAGGAGGGAGAATACTGAGATGGGACCGGACGTCCCCCTGCCTTGTCCAATGGCTGTCTGTCGGCAGGCGTCTTCCCCGGGATGGAAGCCTCTGGGAGGCAGGTGATGAATGAATGGATGATAGGATGGACAGCTCTGTAGGATTTCTGTTCAAGCTTCAACCCCCCATTGATTGGGAAAATGTGAACTTGGAAAGGGACTCATAATCCTGGGCAAGTTAGTGAGTGGGTACCAAGTGTGTGGTGGTCTGCTGGCTGGGTGAGCTCCCCCGTGACACAGTTCTGAGGTGCTGCTGGTGGTGTGAGTCTGGGTGCCCTGGTCCCGTGTCACTGCTCCCCGTGAGTGCTCCCCTGTTATCCTGGTAACTCCTGGGTCCCCAGGTGGGTTCTGCTCAGCTGTGTCTGGTGACTCCTGAGCTCGGGTACCATTCGGTATCTTCCACGGTTCACTTTCCTTGGGAAATCGATGTCTTAGGTCTCTCTGACCAGCAAAATGATTCATGGTTTCGTTTGCAAGAGAAACTGATGGTGGTTTTGAGGGAAACTTTTACGCGTTGTGTTGAGCAGAAATACTACGTAAATGTAGACTTGCATTTGATCCCTTTCTCACCTTCATTGGCAGAAGCTGGGGCCGCACTTCCGCCCTCAGGAAGAGTCAGGGGATGTCAATAAAATATGATGACGTAACAAAATTCTGGCGAGGTGGCTCAGTTCTGTGCAGCAGAATTTCTGGGTCCAGGGAAGCCACTGGGACGCATGTCTGTACGCACGCCAACACGTGGGCTGTTTTCCAGTTCTTTTCAATTTCACATGACTGTGTTCATCACTCGATTTTACATAGGATGTGCTTTTCATTTTATAGGTATTTTATATAGGTATTACTCGTGTGTGTGTGTGTGTGAAATGATTGGTATTTCATAAGGCTGGATCATGCTTCAAAGAAGATGCTAAGACAGGGCTGCCTGGGGGGCTCAAAGGGTTAAACGTCTGTCTTCGGCTCAGGTCATGATCTCAGAGTCCTGGGAGGAAGCCCCTCATCAGGGTCCCCACTCAGTGGGGAGCCTGCTTCTCCTTCTCCCTCTGCCCCTCCCCCCTGCTTGTGCTCTCAAATAAATAAGTAAAATCTTAAAAAAGAAAAGAGGATGCTAAGGTAGCCAAGGACCCTTAGAACTGGACCTAGACTGGGGGGTCTCACTGTGCTCCTCACCGAGGGGGGGCAGGGACTTTCAGGGCAGGGGAGACCCAGGTTTTCCCCACGGTGTCTACGGACAGCCACATATGATTTCTTCTCAGGAGTGGGCTCTGTGGCTGGGAATGCTGCAAAGGCTCAGTTTTCAAACTAGGAATGAATGAACTCCGGTCGCCAGCTGGACGGTGCTCCTTCTCTGGCAGGCCTTGGAGAGCACACCCCCTGCCTGGACCATGAAATGCTGAGCCAGGACTAGGAGGCGGGATCTCCCGGCACCCAGCCAAGGGCTCCTTCTGCTCTGCAAGGGGCAGGTGCAGTAAGACCTGCTGGGACGTCCTCAGTCTCCAACACTGTGTTTGCGCAGGCGGAGGAGGCGAGCAGAATGCTGCATTGTACGGAGTCCTCGGGGTGGGCTGGGGGGCACACGTTCACCCAGAAACCAGGTATGAGCCTCCATGGACAAGTGTGTGTGTTTCTAACTGGATCTCTGCTGTTTTCTAGGAAATGCAGAAGATGTGGTCCTCACCCCCTCAGCTCAATTGTGAAGGTCTCAGCAGGAATCTTTCTAGCTCCTTGGAAAGCCTCAAGAGCAGCCTGGAGCACGCCACCCACCGGGACTGTGAATGCCGGCCGCTGCTGGACTTGGCTCGGCAGCATGTGCGCACGTACGTATGTCCCGGGGTCCCCTGCCTGCCCCCGTGTTTTCCTTCATAAGGAAGTTGTCTTGAGTTACTAATCTCAGTTTATCCATCTTGGAACATGGTGGGTGCCACATACAGTCTAGACAGCAGCAGAGTTTTCCACGGCTGGAAGATTGCAGTGGTGAAATATATGGGCCGCATTCGTGGCAGGCTTGCTTTACTGACGAACAAGATGTGAGATCCAAGGTCTGACGCTGTAATACAGTGTTCAGTACGTTTTGTAAGAGCGGGCAACGATTCTTCAAATTCCCTTCTTACTGGGGTAATTGTGTCCCGTGTCCTCCATGTGCAAACCAGTGGAAGAGGAGATCACACCCTCCGTAGTCTGCAAAAAGACTTATGCACAGAAAGAAGGGTCGTCGACTCCAGAATATCCCAACTTCTCACGCGTTCCCTGATCTAGTCTCTCCATTCTCTCCACATGTATGTGAAGCCACTTACGCTTCTTCATCCTCCCAACTCATCGGGCCTGGCCGGGGCCCCAGAAACCGTGCTGGGGTCGTGACAGTCACGGGCATCCCTGTGTGGGGGGCGTCAGGAGATGTGGCGTGTCTGATTATCTGAAGAACGTTCTGGAAATGTAATGTTATCCGGCTCATCTCCTGGGAACGGAGGCCAGATTGTTCACTCCAACCTTGTTTCTGGTGTTTTATCTTGCCTACGTTCGCTTTGATTTTCGGCCATTTTAGGTTGGCGCAGAGCCTCGAGAAGACCTGGTTATCCGGAAATCCCGTGCTGACCTTTCTCGGCAATTTCATAGTGACGGAAGGTAAGACGGGTTTCCCGCAGCTCGGCTCAGTTATGAAGGAAGTGTGCCTTCTCCCACAAATACGTTACTGAAGTAGAACGTACGAAGGGAAGGTTGCGCTGTATGGGACAAAGTATTCAGAACTTGGCTGCTCTCATGCATTTGGGGTTAAGAAGGAAAGTTCTGGAATCCTGCGTCCCAAAACCAGAACCAGGGTGGAAGAGAAGCTTTTGTGTCCTCCTGTCCCTGCCTCCCCAGACAAGCCATGTGATGTCCGTATGTCTCTGCTTTCTGTCCGCTCTATCTGTACAATTCATAAGCACCAACATGCCACATGTGGAGAGTTCTGGAAACTCCTTATGTGATCCTCCTCTTGGTTAAAAAAAAAAAAAGTGGGATAAGGAAACACATAGAATGAGTTTTTCTAGGAACCAGTCACTTCCCTATGAAAAAGGTCTTTGTAGAGTAAATCCTAAAATACACGAATCTTAGAGTGGTCAGGAGAGCATGAAAGACCACACATCCTGGGTCTGTTTTATTTCAGTGTGAATGACCTCGGCTACTCTAGGGTAGGGTCATGGTGTCCTCCAGCGTGTGCTTGCCAGCGTCTAATATGGATCTGTGTTTTCACAGTCAATATTAGCCAGACGTTTATGATTACAGGATTTCCTTTTGATGATTTTTCAGATGTAAAAGTCAAAGATTTGGTGCAGAACATCTCCAAGCTAACGCACGAGCTTCGATCTTCCATCCACATCTCCAACGAGACTATCCACACCCTTCTAGAAGCCAGCATCTCCCGTTCACAGGTGCGGAGCCAATGCGTCTCTGTCCCTCTGCCCCCTGCCATCCTGGGGCCAGCCTGGCACTGTGGTCCCTTGTCCCCTGCCTCTCCCATCCTGTGCCAAGGGACTAGCTACAGACGGGAAGGACATGAGAGGGCAAGACAGGAGTGAGAGGGTGTCTCTCTTGCATCAGAAACTTGGGATCTTTAATTTCATAACATTGTCTTGTTGGGTTAGAAAGGGTAAAATTGGCGATGATATTTATTCCCGTTATTTCTAGCCTTGATGCACGGCATCCCCCGGAGGGTCCTGCTTGTTTAGGTAAGGGTTGCAGAATCCTCAAAAATATGCAAAAACAGAAACACATAGAAAGTTCTAAACTTCAGCCGTGCTTGTCTTTAAGTCAAGAATACCCGTGAGCTGTCTATGTGCAGAGGGGGTGGCTTATCACACAAGCAGGTGGGCGATGAGCTGTGTCCCGTCCACGATGGCCAGGATACAGGGTCAGTGCACCGAGGGGGGAGGGAGGCGCGTGTGCTGGCTGGTGGTGGATGCGGTTTGTGCACAGAGGTGAGGAGAGTGAATCCATGCCCCCCACAGCTGGTATCACCGGGTCCTTGGCTGTTGGTGAGATATCTTCCAAGCTCTTCTAGTTGGCGTCTACTCTCTCCACTGAGAACCTTCCAGAAGCACTAACCGTGAAGATGGTTCCCAAGTGGATGTTTTTTATCAGTAGACACTTAATTTCGTGTTGATTTTGGTTAACTGGGGCCTTGATTTTGGTTAACTGGGGCCCCGTGCAAGCTCTGGCAGGTAGATCAGTTACGGCACACCTCACTTTAGTGTGTATGGCAGACCCTCACAGATTTTAGGTTTGTGGCGCCCCTGCATCGAGCGAGTCTATCTGTGCCAGAGTTTTAGCAGCATCTGCTCACATCACGTTTCTGTCCATTCTGGTCATTCTTGTGATGTTTCAACCTTGTTCATCGTTACTGTGTTTGTTACCAAGACCTGGGAGCCGTGGTTGGGATTCGCCGAAAGCTCAGATGGCAGGTAACGGTTTTGAGCAATAAAGCATTTTTTTTTTTAACCCAGAAATGTACTTTTAAAAGACACTGTGCTATTGCAAACTTAGTAGACTATAGCACAGGGCAAACCTATGCTTTACGTGCACCAGGAAACCAAAAATTTCATTTGACTCTCATTATCGCGATACTCTCCGTATCGGAGCGGTCTGGGACCGAACCTCAGGATCCCAGAGGTGCACACATAGCGTTCAGCATTAACTGCATTAAGAAAGACATCAGTAAGAAGCCAGGAACCCTGACTTCAAATTATAGTATCACCAAGTTATTTATGGTGAGTCACACAGTGTCTTGTCTGTCTTCAAGGAAAAATCCCACTGGTGGTTACTGAGCACCACATACAGATGGAGGATTGGGGGTTTGGGGATAAGGTGGGCGCAGAGAACACGTCCTTGTACATAAGCAGTGATTAGATTCGATTTGAAATCTTCAGTTACTGGAACTTCTAGTGGGGGCGGGGAGTCCCTCCTGGGGTCCCTTGCCAAGCTTATAGGACTTGGGCTTAGGCTCAACGATTAAATATTTTTTAATTGCAGTGTAGCTGACCTGTAATATGAAGTTAGTTCTGCGTGTCCAGCACGGCAGTGCACCAGCCACATGCATTACGAGACACTCGCCCCAACATGTCTGCCACAGTGTCATTGATTGCATCCTCTAGGCTGTACTTTTCATTCCCAAGTTATTTCTCTTGTAACTGAACATTTGTATGGTGATCTTAATCCCTGTCACACGGTTCGCCCCTCTCTCCACCCATCTCTCCCCTGACAAACGAACAAACAAGAGGAGACCCCAGGAAAGAGAGGAGCGGACTCCTAAATACAGAGGAGGGAGGGTGGGCTCCGCTCTGGGGATGGTGGCGACCCGAGGCAGCAGGCGGCCAGCAGGTGTCACTGGCGCTCTATCCTGGGAGGGGCCGGGCATTCCTGTGTCTTGCTTTGCCTCATTGACGGTGTAAACCATTGTGGTCCCTTGAAGAGGGGCCCGGTGGGTAATTGGGAGGTTGCGTGGCTCTTGCAAGCCTGTATTTCTGCCCTTCGACGAAATAACGAAGCTATTTGCTTTGCTCGTGAAATGTTTCCACGGACCCACCCGTGTCTACAAGGTCCTAGGGAAGGAATTCACGTTCAGGGAGGGGACCGCGCTGTGGGGTCTGTTTTCTTCTGGACTGCCAGGCTGACCGCTGCACCGTGTTTTTGGTGGTAAGCTCGACAGCTTCCTCTCTGGGCTTGTCTATCCTACTTTCCATCAGTTTGCAAATCTGTCACATGGGCAGATTGCCAGAACCCACATTCATTTATTCATTCATTCATGGAAAAGCTCCCTTTCCACAAGGGGTCCTTCCTCCAGTGCTAAGGGAGCAAATGTTCCAGAACCTTCTATGGCAGTGGCACACAAAGACATAAACGTGCTGTATGGGGAAGACTCCACGTGCGGGTGACACGTCAGTGGTGGAGACGGGTCACACAGGGCCTCAGGCAGCCATGACAAGAAGCCACGGGCTCTGAAGAGCCACGTGGGAGAGGCCCAGGCTTGGACCCCAAGGGCACAGGGCTGGAGGCAGGGAGGCCCCCCGGCGGTGCTGCGTTCTTCACTGTGAAACCAGAATCGCAGACCTGGGCATGTGGCGTCCGCCTCGCTCGCCTGCGTCCCGGGCGACCCCTCCACCTGCCCTGTGACTCCGGAGAGCAGGCGTTTCGTGCTGCTTTGCCCTGTCGTGGGCCTTGGATCAGCGGTCACTTCCTTCCTTGTATTCGGCCACATTTTGATTCTTTAAAATTGCAGCGAGGTCCGAGTCAGGACCCAGGAAGACTGGGAGTCTGTCTCCCATCCCGTTATTTTCTTCTCCAAACAAAGGGGTGCACCGGCAAGGTCTGGGAAGACGGGCGCTGTCCATGGTCCTGAGCGGGTTCGTTCCTCCTGTGGGGGTTCTTGTGGAGGAAGGGGGAGGGGGTCCCCAGAGAGCCCTCATCAGGAAGGTGTTCTGAGACTTTCTCTTATTTCGCTTGGGCAGAGAGGCGTGCGCCTCTCATTTGAGGCTGGTTCTGTGGGCATCATGAGCAGCTGGCCGGTGCGGTTTGGGAGCAGAGAGATTCCGGATGGGGATTTACCCAGCAGCTCACATCCCGTTTGTTGCTGCACATGGAGTTTGTCTGCTGAAAAGCTGCAAAACATAGATCTTGGTGTAGCTCCCTCCGGGGTAGACAGCAGGTAAAATCGGCTTTTTTTGGCAACCACCCGCTGCCGCCCCAGCTCCGCCCCAGAGAGAAGACAATAATTATTGTGTGAGTGGCGTTGAAGGTCTCTGGCCCACATGGAGGATTCTGGTCTGGCGTTCCCTGGAAGACACGGCCAGCTCTGTGGGGCATCTGATCCTGGAAGCTAAGTCCCCCCATTTCCCACAAGGGATGCCTTCTCTGCACTTCAGGCTGGATGTGTGGTCCTTTTAATCCAGACCCCTCTGCCTCTCTGCCACCTCTGAAAGCAGAACTGTCCCTCGCTGCTTCCAAGGGGGTGCATCTGTCCCTGGTCACACCGACACAAATAGCTTTAACCTGTTTTATAGGATTTGCGCTGATCTCTGCCCAAGTACCTCTTGCTAGTTGCAGTCAGTTATTCCTCACTTCTGCGAATCTTTCATCCTGGCTCGACTTGGCAAAGTGCCGTGCATGTCTCTCAGCCTTGCTCATCCCCAAGGACAGGAGCCACCATGTGTGTTCGTGCAAGTCAGGAGTGCAGAGGGTTGGCCGTGGTCTGGGCAGGTGCAGGAGCACCTGCCTATAAGTTTGTCTCTTAAATCAGCCACTGCATGTAATCTGGGTCCTGGCAACAATGTGCTAGCCTTTGGACGTCCTAGTGTCCTGTCTGAAGGAGACTTTGGTATCAACTTGACTCGTTGATTGTGGCTCTCCCAACGTAGTTTGTGGCCATTGCCACGTTCTCCAAGATCTTGTGGATGACTCACAGTCAGGATTGATCCAGGTGCCTACCCTGCTGTGTGCTGACAATTCCTAGGGTCCACTTTAAGAAATAAAGCTGAGGTTGGGACCCCTGGGTGGCTCAGTGGTTAAGCATCCAACTCTTGATTTTGGCTCAAGTCATAGTCTCAGGGTCGTGAGGTCAAGCCCCATGTCAGGCTCTGTGCTGCCCCATACCCCCACTCTCTCTCTCTCAAGAATAAAAGAAAGAAAACTAAGGTAGATTTCATTTCTTCCGTGATTTTTTTTCTCTGTCTTTCTTTCTTTTTTTTTTAAAGATTTTATTTATTTATTTATTTGACAGAGAGAGACACACAGAGAGAGCAGGAACACAAGCAGGGGGAGCAGGAGAGGGAGAAGCAGACTCCCTGCTGAGCAGGGAGCCCAATGCGGGGCTCCATCTCGGGACCCTGGGATCATGACCTGAGCCGAAGGCAGATTTAACGACTGAACCACCCAGATGCCCCCTCCATGACTTTCTAAAAACTGAACATAGTAACCCCATTATCCTGTCTGGAGCCTGGAGAGGAGAAAATGTTCTGGAAGTGGAGACAGAGAATCAGGTGGGAGCTATCCCAATCTGCTGCAAAGCCGGGATCTGCCTCAGTAGACAAGGAGGGCTGTGACTGTTGCCCCGGGAGCCAGCCTGCAGCTCGGTGCAGGGGAGAGGGGGCCCTGTAGACGTAGGGGGAGCCACGGTCAGCACCCATGTGCCCTCGGCCTTCCTCTGGAGCCCTTCCGTCTGGTCTGCTGCCCTTCCCAACAGGTCCTCATAGTTCCCTCCCGCTCCTGTTGCTGGTGCTTGTCTGTGCTTGGAGCTCGTCATCGTGGGAGCAGATCCGAGAGCTCAGTGGGACACAGGGGGCAGAGAGCCCCACTGCTCCTCTCTGCTGGTGCTGGATGGAGGGGTTCCCCTGTGCTCTCATCTTGCTGACTCTCTCGGCACCACTGAGGCACAGCTGACTTGCTCTCGCTGTTCCCAGTCCTTCTGCATCACTGGCCATGTTTCCCGCTGGGTCATAATTAAGCAGAGAGTGGCCGTCCATTTCCATGCTTCCTTGCACCTCTGCATTGCAAACTGTCAGCCGCACAGAGCAGGGACTGTCCCCGAGGCGTGCCAGGCTCTCAGTGCAGGGAGCTGCCCTCCCAGACCCCAAACACAGATGTGTGAGCCAAGCGTCAACACCTTGGCCTCCCTGTTTCTGATTGGTGGCCGTATCAGCCTAAGCAAAGCCACAGGTCACAGACGCATGGTTCGCTTGGACGAGAACTCACACGTGGCGTGTCCAACCTGACAAAATGGAGTGTTATTTCTGTTTCTTTCCTCCCCACCTGTTTCCACATGCTTCAAGTGGCTTCCGTGCTGGAAAAATGGACGCGGTGAAATTCAGGGAGGATGAAGAATAAGGTTTGGAAGACTACAGAGGAGTGGAGACAGATATGCTCAGATATGACTTGCTCACGCCGTGTGCCCCAGTTTCCATATGATGGGGCGGGACCCTCGCTTTTGGTTTAAATAGGTGTACACAAGTTTTTAAGACATGTTTTTGCCCTGGGACAAATTCTAGAAGAGGTATTGACCATGACCCTCCCTGGGGGCCACTGGGTGGATGCTCTAGATGGCAGCTAAGAACGGGCTGCAGAGCAAATGCAGATGAGCTGTCATTGGCCTGTTCCAGTTGATGCTCACTCGAAGGCAGGGACAAGCCTCTGGAGTTGTGGGCTTGGGTGGATCCCGTTTTCAAGGAAAATTTCATATAGAAGCCCGCTCCATGGAACCGACCCAAGACGAGGCTGCCCCAGTCAAAGCAAATGCTGGATGTTCCTTCGTACTCGCCCATCATGCCCATCCGCCCACTGCTCGGGGCGTGTACCCTGCCCCCATCCAAGGCAACTACACTCCACCCCCAGGAGAACACATTTAAAAACAGTGGCATTAAGAAAATCTTTCCCAAGTTGTGTCTACACCCTACACGTCCCATATGGAAAAAGGGATCTTGGTTAATTAGGTGTGAAAACACTAAATTTATCTCTCACAAAGATTCAAAAAGTACATTAGCATAAGAGAGCATCCTAGCCATTTGTGATCGTTGGTTTTGTATGTCAGGTTGGTTAGCCGTGGCACCCAGGTGTTTGGTTAAATGCCAGTCTCACTGTTGCCTAAAGGAAATTTTGGAGGAGATTAACATTTGTATCAGTAGATGGTTGCATAAAGACCACGATGAAGGTGGGCCTCGTCCAATCAGTAGAAGGCTGTGAGCAAAAAGACTTTAGGTCCCCAGGCAGGGAGGGAGTTCTGCCTTCAGACTCCCAACTGCGGCTCCTCCCTGGGTCTCCAGCCTGCTGGCCCATCCTGAGGATTTTGGACTTAAACCTGCACAATCACTCCAGCCAGTTCCATAAAATATCCATAAATGCGCATCTTATTGGCTTTGACTGATAGACCTGATTAATACCGTCTTCTATTTCTTGATGGCTTTCCTGCACCCTCTTTGGCATTATAGGAAGGCATCTGGTGAGTCCTGTGCTCGGGAGGCTCCTAATAAATGAACAGTAGCTTCGGTTCACAAAGGGTCTTGCTTGGTCTGGACGGTTCACACCAGTGATACCCGCATCACAGTGTAGACAGACATGGGACGTGCAGTTGTGAAATTTTGCTTTATGCCTTGTCCATTTTGAAGGTCATTAGCTGCAAGCCATCCCCAAATGGAGACGTGCCTTAGATCCCTTCCCTGTGGCATGTCACGGTCGTACTGGATGTCCCCATCTCTCCTCTGAGTGGGCGCACTTTTTCTTTTTGAAAACGGTAACAGGCGTGGAGAACTGGTCTTCATTTTGGTTGTGGAAGAGAATAGTTTCACACTGACAGCTGAAAAGTGAAGGTTGAGACCTCGTGTCAGCGGGAAGAGTAGAGGTTGTGTGTGGGGCTCGCGGGGTCGAGGGTGGAGGGTCCTGTGGTCCTGCTCCTGTGTCCTCAGAAAGGGCAGATCCCTTCAACATTGGAGAATTATGTGCACATTTTTAGAAATGTTTCCACTAGGAATGTTAGGAACCGCACAGAGGCTTGGATTCCATGTGTTCTTATGGGTAAATTCTCAGCCCATTGGGAAAACACGCTTTCGGGGTGGGAGTCCCTCACTGAGGATGCACTGTGCTGGGGGCTGCAGGTGCTGCTGGGCTCACCTCTGACCCTCCCGCTTCCACGCAGGTCCTCTTGGGGGCCCTCATGGTGGCCCTGTCCGGGAGGTGCGATGCAGACTCTCTCCGGCTGCTGCTGGAGCTTCCCGAGGCCCACAGGTCCTGGGCTGCAGTGGAGGAACTGTGCAGCCTGCCCGGGCCCCACGTGTATGCTCTGATCATGTCCATGAGTCAGAACCTGAATCTGCGCAATGTCATTTACAAAGTAAGCGGGTGACCGTGGGGGGCGGCCTGACTGTGGCCACGTGCCATCTGCAGAGGGTTCGTGGGGAGGGGCGGGCAGGTGCCTTAGCCAACTTCCCCATCCCATTCATGTGTGTTGACTCTGGGGTGGGGTTTGGAATCAGGGGGTGCTCAGGAGACCTTCCATGGGGTCCCTGGGGTCAGGCCTGTGGGGACACTTGGCACGGCATTGCTGGCTGTCAGTGTAGTCAGCACAGGAGAACCCACTAGGAAAAGCCCTCCTAACTTCAGGGCTGGGTTCCCCTCCTCCTTAAGAGCCCTTCCTGGGATACCTCTGGGGAAGCTGGGTTCCTTGGGCCATGCCCCCTTCCCCTCGGAGTCGGGAGCTGCTCCCACCCCTCCTTGGCCATGGCTTCTCTGTCCCATTGTGTCCTGAGACCCACAGCCTCTGTCTTGTGAGGGTTACACACCTGCCTCTGCCAGGACCTGTCCAGGAGAAGGATGTGATGGTGGGAGGGAACATGGGCCAGGTCCTGGTCACTTTGGGAACCAGTTCATTACCTGCCCTACACACTCCTGCACACAGTGGGATGAGGGTGAGAAGGGTCTGACAAATCCAAAGATGACAATGTGTGCTGGAGAAGGTTGACAGTGGACAGTGAGCACGGCTGACCTGGGGCACCCACGATTACTCCCCCATGGACCGCCCTCTGGGCTCTACCTCTTCTAGAAGTTCCTCATCTGTCCTCCACTGTTCGGGTCTTAGTTATGCTCTCAGAGACCTAGCTCTTACCCTTAGGGACCAGTCTTGTTCCCCGTTTCTCCCTGGTGTGGATTTGTCGACAACTGGGCTACTCAGAGATGCCACAGGTGTTGCCAATCCGGCAAGGGCGCTCTGGGTGCCTCCAGCCTGGGAGAAGAGCTTTGGGGTCAGGAAAAGGAGAGGTTTGCCATCCCGACCCTCTTTCCTCTGTGGTCTCCCTCCCATGGTTAAGTATTGGGTTACGCACATGCACATTCATTCTGAGCGCAAGTGCTAACTTTCAGATCCAGTATCCCCTCCCAAGTCCCCACGCTTCCCCTGGGACACGGATGCAGTCTGATGACAAGCCAGGGTTTTAGTGCCATTCTGTTATGCACGCAGAACTCAACCCCCCCGCCCCCGCCCCCAGTGAAATTAGTGCTTCCAAGTAAGTCCTCTGTGGAGGGGCATGAGGATGTGTGGGCTGGGGTCAGTCTCCCCGATGGAAGGAGAAGGACACCACCACTCATCACACCAACTACGATGCATCAGGAGCCTTCTAGGAGCATGGCTGTAGGAAAGCCGCTGGACAGCATACTCCTGGAGATGGTGCAGTGGCCCCAAAACTGCAGGGCGAGTGGCATCGACACCAGGGTCCCAGGTCCACCCACTTCCTGTTGCCCTGATGGTGAATCCGTGAGCCGCTTGCAGAACATGACTTGCCGTGCGGATCTGTGGGTTCCTCTGTCTGTCAGCACTGTGATCCCTTCCCGGTTATCCCTACCATGCGTGTGGTGCACTGGGCACCCCTCCTGGGGTGCAGGCTCCATGAGAAAGGCGAGCAGAGACAGAGACAGAGCCCACACCCGTGTGGAGGGGCATCCTTATTTGCAGAGCCCAGCCAGGAAGAGAGAGCTGTGATCTCGGGCCTGCAGGTCAGCCGCAGAGCCCGCAGCTAAGTGGCAGGTACAAGACGCTAATGAGCAGGAATAAGAAGTTATGACAGTCAGGGCCTCAGCCTGAGTCCAAAAGCCCGAAATTCAGTGTGTGGATGAGCGCAGAGAGAGGAGGCTCGCCGTGATTCCTCCCTTCTTGTGCGAAGAGGCAGTGTCTGCTCGTTTGTCCATGTATCCAGCAGACTCTGAGCCGTCATACCGCCTGCTGTCCTGCTGCTGTAGCTAAGGGATGGGACAGGCACACATCCCCACCCATGAGGAATCTACGGCCCAGAATAGACAAGATGTGAATGATAAATAAAGTACTTAGCAGGTCAGGGTCACAGCACATGTAGGTTTCAAAGGGCACTGCTGTTTCTAAAGTCCCAGGTTAAATGCCCGGCCCCGTCCTTCTCACTGTGAGACTCCTAGATGTCCTGGAATCTCCCAGCTCCTGTCCCTTTGTCCACAAAATGAGCATTAGCATGGCCCAGAGGGATGAGAAGGGTCAATGGAAATGGTTCACAGTGGGTAAATGGAAATCATTTCCCATATAAGAATTGTTCTGTTTTGACCTCTTAAGTGTCCACTTTGGGCACCTCCAACATAAAGAGAAATATTTTGAAAATGATTTGAATTTTTAACAACAGAGTATATCTCTCCCTGGTGTACATTTGAACAGTGTGGGTGCTTTGTTTGCCAAAATGCTGAGCAAGGAGTGCTCTGATACAGGGGACTTTTATATGGCATGAAGTTGTCTCAAGAGAGAAGAAAATCAAATAACCAGGTTTTCACGGCTCAAGCAATGCTCATGAGAGTCGGAAGTCTGGTGGTGATTTCTTGTGCTGTGTTTTTTCCTTTGAGACTCTGATGCCCTTGGAAGCCCACAATGCACTCAGCTCCCTGTTGAATGTGGTCTCCAGGCTCAACCACCTACTTGCCAAAGCCGGCCATGTTCTGGAATACCTCCCCAAATTTCTCCACACGTATAAGATCACCACCTTGCTGGACATGCCCGACTTACAACAGGTGTGTGTTTGCTCTTGGCCCCCGGGGAAAAATTCAGGGTTTCTGTGTCTCGGTGTTTGCTGCTTTTGTCTGTGTTTCTCTTTCTTCTAATGTCTAAAGTCTGCGTGTGGGAACAAAATATAGGAAAAGGACTACCTTCTCTGGCCTGGTGGCAACAGGATGGCAGTAAGGCCAGGTGTCTCCCTAAGAACCGGGGGACGGGGACTTCTTTGAGCTGCACGCACTCACACGGTACGTGGGGATAGTTCACAGATCGTCTGTGAAGATCGAAATCGCTAAACCGAGTATCAGCACAAACGAGATTCCAAGGGCCTGTTTAACCTAATTCTGAGAGTGAAGTGCTCTCACAAACCTTCAAACGTTTATTTACGTATAAATAATTGGCTTACAAAGTACAGATAATTTGCTGCATGCACAAATACAGACTCGAATGAGGTCAGCTGCGTGATGCTAGCTTTGGCCCGGACGCCGTCCACCAGGAGGAGCTGTGTGGCAAGAGCAGATGCGTGGGGACAGACAGAGGCCCAAGTCAGGGTGGGGGCGGACATCAAGGTGCTCGGCGGCCTCTGGCAGGACAGCGCTCTGCCGGCGAGCTGATGCATGATGTAGACAGCTGTCAAGTATCTGGGTAACCTGGCAGTAGGGACGCACTTGAAGACCATTAATTAGTTGGAGCGAGTGATATCTTATGGATCGATCACTTATCACCAGACAGACGAGGATTTGCTGGTGCATGTGCATGTGTGCGTGTGACATTTGTCTCCGTGGCAGGTTTATAGGCCAGGAAAATCACCGCCTGATCTACTGAGTGTTTCAAGGTCAGAGACATCCAAAGCAGAGACCGCGTGCTTGGACTTGTGGAACATCTTGGGTATTGAGGCAGAGAACGGGTTCCCTTTCAGAAGTCTCCGCCATGTGTTGAAATATTGCTCTTTTCCTCGTGTTCTCAGGCCCCACAGCGTGGCCAGTCCAGAAGTTCAGCCTTCAGTTCTTTCCAGTTCGTCATGAAGAAGGTTTGCAAGGATCAAGCATCATTCTTCAGTGGCTCTAATTCGTTCATTAACTTGCCCAGAATTAATGAGCTCCTGGGAGGGGACAAAGAAAAATTCAACATTCCTGAAGATTCAAGTAAGACGACAGTAATTTATTGCATGCGTTGCGATTGGTTTGTGTCTTGGCCATTAACCCTGCTCTGTACGGAACATTCTGTGTGGGCGCACACTGGCAAAGAATTGTCTCCATCCTCTTAGCTCTACCCTCGCTTTCCCTAAGACCACCACATGCTGCCCCAGCAGGTGGCTTTGGAAGCCCCCAGCACAGTGTGCACAGGCCCATCCTCTCCCTGCATTGTCAGGGAAGTGATACCAATATTCTTTCCACATCATGGATGGGACCACTGTGATCAGAGATGAAATCATGTGGCCAAAGAGGCCTAACTTGTTGGGGGTGGGAAACGCTCAACTGTCCAAACCCCCAACACTTGCCAGCATGTTCTGTGGGCCTTCCTAATTAGAACATGTCCACCTAGAATGGCCGGGAGGTCACCTATCAATCCATGGTCTTTTGCCACTGAGCCTCACAGAAGATTTGGAGGAGGCCATATACATTTCTCCTTGTTGTAGGGCTTAGGGGGTTTGTAGGGGCCAAAAGGTGGTGCTGGTCTCTGTGCGTGGACCCCTCACCGATCCAGGTTAGCCAGGGGTCCCAAGTGGGCTGGGCTTCAGGGGCATCTGACTCTCAGGCTTCCAGTCTTTTAAAAAGTCTTGCCTGATTGCTCAGCCAGGATAATCTTTTTGATGAATTCCAAGTCAGCTAATTGCGGACCTTATTAACATCGTCAGGATTCCTTCACGGTGCCTGTGTAACCTACTGAGGGGGGGTGGCATCTGTCATTCACAAATTCCGTCTGCAAGTCAAGGTGCGAAGTCCATCTGAGGGCTGTATTAGCATTCTGTCTACCACCTGCTCCCCAAATATATATATATATATATAAAATGTATATTATATATAATACATATATTATCAATTAGAAATTATGTATTATATACTGATATATATTTATTTAATGTAAAAAGTAGGTATTTAAATCTGTGTTTATGTATGACATGCCCGGGGTGGATAGAGTGCTGGTGGGACTGAGGAAGGGAGGAGAGTGGCAGTTTGCAGAGCTGGAGATGTAGGATAGAGCCATGTAGCAATGACCTTGCAGCCACGTCAGAGACAGTGTGTCAGTGTGCTCATCGGCTAATGGATGATTTGGATAGCTGCCAAATATAACATAATTTGGAAGTATAAACACATTAATGTTATTAATATTTGTTAATTTTTGTTGTCTACTTCTCTAATTCCCATTCTTTTTTTCTTGCATTCGAGTTTCTTGAGGATTTTTTATTTGCTCATCAAATCTGATCATCCAATCATCCATCCATTCCTCCACCCACCCATCAACTGATCCATCCATGGATCCATCTGTCCATCCATCCATCTGTCTTTCCTTCCACCCATCCTTCCATCCATCCATTCACTCACCCACCCATCTATCCCTCCCTCCACCCTTCCAATGATTCATCCATTCATCTGTCCATCTATCCATATACCCAACCATTGATCCATCCTTCCATCCATCCCCACCCATCCATACATCCATCCCCACCCACCCATCTATTGATCCATCCATCCATCCATCTTTCCATCCATCCTTCTGTCCATTCATCTACCCATGCATCCATCCTCCCATCCTCCATCTGTCCCCCGTCTATCCACCCACTCAACCATTCATCCATCTAGCTATCATGGAGGACCAGTCCTTCTTGGTCCTTTCATACATTGTATTTCTAATGATTGTCACTCTGAGCATAGACACTATTAGTACCCTCCTTTTCCACATGACATACTGGACGCTCAGAGAAGGTTAAGTGACTTAAGCAAGACCACACACAGCTCTCAAGTGGCAGAGGTCAGGATTCCTGGTTTCAGATTTCTTGCTCTGAACCTGTATATGGTTGTGTCTTTTCTGAAATGAAAATCATTACTATTTAAATTATGCTTATAAAGTGTAACTTTAAAAAATATCAGTAAGAGCAATCTTTATAAGTATGGTTTAAAAACTCATTATGTTGTCACGCTCTTAATTATATCTCAGGGGATTTGTTCTATCAGTTTTATTGTACTTGTTGAATAAAAAGAACTGGTTTTTCCTTTTCAAATGGAGAATTTGGGAAGATGAAATTAATAGTGGAGATAATCACAACTGTACTATTCATACCTTGGGTGTCAAGAATCATGCTATTAAAACTAAGATATTTCCACCTTAAATGTCTACTGCAGGGGCAAAAGAACAAGCTGAAGTATTCATCACTAGCTTAAAACCTTACAATATTTTGGAGCCCTGGGTGGCTCAGTCAGTTGAGTGTCTGACTCTTGATCTCAGCACTGGTCTTGATCTTGGGGTCATGAACATAAGCCCCGTGTTGGGCTCCACACTGGGCATGGGGCTGCTTAAAATTAAAACAAAAAACAAAAAACAAAGACAAACCATACAGTGTTTGGTTACTACTAATCCTTATGGTGGTGGAGGCTCTACCCTCATTGGGTACCTATTCAGTTAGGTCAGTCGAGTCAACCTTGGATTGAAACCAATTATCATCCAGCAATGTTGATCCCCCACCTTGAGGGAACTAGTGTTTGGGTCAAAACAAGGTGATTTAATATAGTCAACACTGCTGTGTAGGTCTACACTGCTGTGTAGTAAGGTCAACACTGCTGTGTAGATGCAGGGAAGAAAATTCAGTAGCAATATATAAAACTAATTTCATAGGAAGAATCTAATTCTGCTCCCAATCCTGTAAGTGTTGATGATTTTCTACCTTAGAGATCAGATGCATTTCCCTCTATTACTATTGGCAGGTGTCTTTGTCACAGTGCTCTTCTTGATGGCTTAGTTTGCATATGTGAAGGTCACGCTTCCCTTTCTTTGCAATTACTGAAATGAACATGTTATCTCGAAATTTCTCATGAGGTGAGAGGTGCTAAGGACAGCAACAAGAAGATTTATTCTCGAATTTACTGCCTAAATTCAATTGTGGCATGAAAAATGTATCCATATCACCCATTGGAAAGTGAGCCATCATGGATATGTAGATGAGTGTCACTATTAGCAGGAGTATCCCGTATTGTGAGTAATTTTTTTTTTCTTGTAATTGTGATAGCACCGTTTTGCTTGGATCTCTATCAAGAAATTCTGCAGTCTCCAAATGGCGCTTTGGTGTGGTCCTTCCTAAAACCGATATTACATGGAAAAATACTGTACACACCAAACACTCCAGAGATTAATGAGGTCATTCAAAAGGTGAGTCTGGGGGCGCCTGGGTGGTGCAGTGGGTTGAGTGTCCGACTCTTGGTTTCCACTCCGGTCATGATCTCACAGTCATGATATCGAGCCCTGCATCAGGTTCTATGTCCAGCAGGGAGTCTGCTTGATTCTTTCTCCCCCTCCCTCTCTAAAATAAATAAAACAAAAATAGTGGAGTCCAAATGAGTGAGATCTTATTGAGCACACAGGCATAGTAGAAAGAAGAGATCTTTAAAGATAGTGTAGTGTTCTACAGATTGGACTGCATAACGTTTCGTGTGGGGATTATGGTTCACCTTGGCCTCTTCAGGCTCCCGTTGTTCCCCAGGTCACTGTCCTAGAGGACACACTGGGGCATGAGGTGTTATTCAGAGAACAACTAGACAGAAGGGCAGGTTGTTCCCTGGAGTGGGAGGAGAACATGGGGGACAGAAGCTAGTCGGTTTGGCGTGGGGCATCTGGCGGTTAAGGACGAGTCGGACCCGATGTGTTTGTTGTGGTCGTGGCCTGGGCCAGTTTGATTGTGAAGCTCTGTCAGTTTCACTCTGTGGAGGAGAAGCTCAGGTAGAGGCACAACCAGCTTCCCTGGGAGCAGACATCATGAGGTTCTGCTGGGTTTTCCCTCTGGACCTTATGCAGCGCCCTGTACCTATGCAGTCTCGGGCGTGGGATTCTTCCTATCGACGCTTTCTTTTCCAAGGATGTACTGTGGTTTGTTTTTGTTTTTGTGCCTCGTGGTGGCTTGGAAGGAAGTCTGCAGGCTCTTTTCGGGGACTTCACAGAGGACAGACATGAAGGTGATCTAATCTGACTTTCCCACCCAGAAGAGGAGACACCAAGCTCCCCCGATGATCCACGTTCAAGCTCCAAGTGGCACTAACTTGAAAGTGCAGGAGTCCGTGCTGGCGTGTGGTCACGGGAGCTGTGGTGTTGGTCTTGGTCCATCTGGCTTTTGCACACCCCGGGGCCGTCCTGTGAGGTCACGGGTGGCTCCATCCCCCCGCGACAGCTCCAGGCCTGCAGGTACCCCCGCACTCCAAATGTCGCCAATAACTTCTGTTTTGGTCTTGAAAATATCACTTGGCGGGGGTATTTACGGATATCCTCACTCGCACAGTGAAATGGTATTAATCTAGATAAACACCAGGAGTTCATCTCTCCAGAGAGACGCTCCGACAGGCCTGGGGCAAACGGATTCTCTTCCTGGTTAAGCTTCCAGTGGTCTTCGAAGAACTTCATAGGAAACGACTCCATATCACAGCTCTCTTGTAAATTTCAATTTTTATTTTATTATTTTTTAAAGGATTTTATTTATTTATTTGACAGGGAGGACACAAGCAAGGGGAGGGGCAGAGGAAGAGGGAGAAGCAGACGCCCCGCTGTGCAGGGAGCCCGATGCGGGACTCGATCCCAGGACCCTGAGATCATGACCGGAGCTGCAGGCAGAGGCTTCACCGGCTGAGCCACCCGGGGACCCCTTAAATTTTAATTTTCAAAAACAAGGGGGTGCTTGGCTGGCTCAGTTGGAAAAGCATGTGACCCTCGATCTCGGGGTCCTGAGTTCAGACCCCACATCAGGCGTTGAGATTACTTAAACAAATAAAACTTAAAAAGAAAAAAGAAAAAAAAAAGAAACGTGAAGGAATTTTTCTCTTAAAAAAAAAAAGAATAAATAAGCCCTGAGTTTCTTAATTGATTATATATTATCCATTAGTGTTATAAATAATATATATGATAATGTTACGTCTCGTACTGTGTTCTGTGATACGACGGTTAGTATGACCCCCTCTGACTCTGGAGAGCCCACCCTGCCGTGGGGAAGAGAAGACAAGCGAAGGAGTAATTTAAATGTAAGATGAGGGATTCATGCAGCGTGAGAGGTGAGCAGCTTCTCGCATGGAGAGGCATCTGGAGGGCAGGGTGTGCGGGCCTCCATCAGCGGGCAGGGACCGTGGGTTGGCCAGGACACAGGTGTGGGGAAGGGTCGAGCCCCGTGCAGCCTAAAGATGATGAAGATTCTAGGGAAACCAGAGAATTCCCTGCTTCCGGCTTATCCCGTTTCAGATTTCGTAGGCACTAACAGGAGCTGGTGTCTTTTTCACACATCCTACGCGGCTAGTGACCTGGCTCGTAGGTATCCTGGTTTTGTACTGATAAGGCTAACTTTGCTTTGGCAGTCGGTCATGGCTGCTTGGTTTCATGAAAGCTGGATCCAGTCACGAGACCCTTGGTGTAAAGTCCCACGTGGGTGGGAGACCCTGGAAACTTTGCCACTTGGGTAAAGTGAAGCTACATCATTTGTAGGGTACAGGGCTCGGTGTTGCCAATTACTTAGTCCTCTGCGTTATGTTCTGTTACGCAGAACCACCTACAGTGGCCATGTGTGTAGGAAAAAGTGTAAGTTCGGGGGGTTCAACTTCTGACATGGAGGGTATCACCAAGAAGCATGGTAGTGGTAAGAACAGGCATGCCCCTGGGCAAGGCTGGGGATTGTCCTCCCTGTGCTGACCTTCTGTGAGACCTTGGGCTTATCCTATAGAGAACTCTTCCTCCACCAACAAAAGGGAGGCATGAGGGAGATAAAGGATTTCCCGTGGGAGATCACTCTTCACGGGGTTACACCACAGTCCCCAGCGCCCTTCCCATGCCCTTGCCTACCTGGGCTCCCCGGGGGTTGCTCCCCTCCACCGAGCACTTCCCCAACCCCAACAAAACAACGACTACTATTTCTAGGGAGTCTTCAGCTCCTACTAAAGGCATTTAGGTGGGAACCCATGGTTGTTCGTGTTATTATCCAAGCAGTGCCAGTCCATCAGTATCCTCTTTAATTTTGTGGGTCCGCATCGTGTTTGGTCTTGGCCCCGGGCTGATGCCAAATTAAAGAACAGTGTGAAGACACCACGTGAGCTTTAAGGGAGGTCAGAAAGGTAGAGAGCACCGATAAAAGAACCAGAGTGGGTTTCCAAGCATCAGAAGCAACGTCAATCCCCGGAACGTTGTCTGACCGCTTGTGCTCGGTGTCCTTTTGTCAAACGAGCGAAGGGTGACCTCGCAGTGTGTGCAGTCTGGAGGCCTGGAGAAAGAATAAGTATCAGAAATGATATTTAGAAAAGAGGCGACTAATGTCGGCCTGGGTCTTCTCTACGAATGCGATCTCTGAAGGACGCTCCGCCATCGTTCGCCGGGGACCCAAGGAGGGTGCACATCCCCTGAGGAAGGAGGCAGACGTGCTGGGGGACCCGGGGGTTCTCAGCGGGGGCGGAGCCTGATGATATTGTCCCCAGAGGACCGGAAGTAACGTCTAGAGACATCTCCAGTGTCCAACCAGAGTGGAGGTGGGGGAGGGGAGTTATGGGCACCCAGTGGGTGGAGGCTGGGATGCTGCTAGTCTCCCCAAAATGCACAGGACAGCCCCCACTGTCCTGGGCGAGGATCGTCTGGTGCAGAATGTCATGGGTGCTGAGGCAGAAAAGTGTATCTAGAGAGGGCGGGAGCCCAAGGAGAGAGAGGGACAGAGGAGGGGCGGCCTGTCCAGCACCCGGTGATGGGGCTGAGTGGGAGGGGCTGTGGGCCGAGGGGAAGCCAAGCACAGAGAGCACTCGGCCTTCACCCGTGTGTCTCAAAACCATGGTGGCCCGAGCAGAGGGGTCAGGCGGGGTGGGGGGCAGACCTGAATTAGTCTCTTCTGGCATCAGGGGAAGGAAGCCAGGCTTTATGAAAGTCTGTGTCCTGAGCCGAGATTGGTGACCTGCCGTGCATCTGCTCCTGCAAGGGGCAAGGGGGCCTTGGTGCCAGGTTGGCCTCAGCCCAGCTGTAGCTGGATGGCCTGGGCCGAGGGCCCGGGAACAGGAGCTAAGATGAGAAGTGTGTGTATTCAAATATGCCAGGGCAGAGTAAACTCTGCCCTCCCTGCGTCCAGTGGGTGCCCTGTTCCTCATGATGGCAGTTGTGCTCAGGCGCCCGCCATCTTCTTGCCTGAGTTAGCAGGGGTGACTGTGGTCAGGGAGCGTGCCCTGCTGCGATCCTCACTGTTCCTTATCCACACTTGGCCAGGCCCCTCCCCTGCCATGGACCATCTCATTTACCCCTCAAACAATGTTGGAGGGAGGTACTCATTATCCCCATTATATAGACAGGAACACAAAGGCTTGGAGCGGACTCGAGACATGGTAAGAGATGGAGCTGGAAACCGACACCTCGGTCACTTTCAAGTCTGTGATATGCTGCCTGTCCTCACTGGCCCATATGCAGACTCTGTTAAACAACAGAGACTTATTCTGTCCCGGTCCTGGAGGCTGGGAGTCTACGGTCACAGTGTGCGCAGGGTTGGTTCTCTGGGGTGTGCAGATGGTCGTCTGCTGTGTGTCTGCATCCTGATGTCCTCTTCCTATAAGGACCCCATTCAGTAGGGCCCAACCTGTGATATCATGTTAACTTTATCACCCATCTCAAGACCTGATCTCCAAACACAGTCACAAATTCTGAGGTCCTGGGGGTTATGGCTTTGGGAGGTCATGATCCCATGCAGAACATTGCCCCTTTCTTTTGCCACTTGAACATGAAAATGTGTGGGACCATCGAGGACACTTGCAGGCTCTGTCCTTCCGGTTCTGTAGCAGGTTCTGGAATTGCATGACAGATAGGAACCCAAGGGGGGCTGGTTTGCTGATGACTGTGTGATGATGGGGCTCGATTCTGCAAAATAGGCAGGAGTCTCTCGGAGACCAGCCATGGGGCCACCTCGCCCTGGGCTCTCACAGGAGCTCTCCCCTGACCCTCGTGGCCCATGAACTCGCTCCCCAGGGCAGGGTCCCACTGACTTCTCTGCGTCACCTGCAGAGCCCAGCACAGCGTGATAACCAGACGTTCCTTGCCTGGTAGGAAGTCTGCATGAAGTTTGCAGATCTCCCTTTTCAGGGCCTGTTGGAGGAGAAGATATGGTTCGAAGTATTTTCATAATTAAAGTGCTTTCCCTAAATTTTGGAGCTAGTGCTCTTCCATGTCCCTGGGGTCCCCAGAGACCTCTGTCAGAGGACCAAGAACGTCTTTTTGATTGTGACAGTAGTTTGCTCCGAAGTTGCTGAAGCAGACACGAGGCATGTCTATCCTGTGGGTCCCACTTATTTGAGGCTGAGTTTCTGGAGCCCAAGGGCAGCCTGCGACTGCTGGTGTGGCTGGCATGGCTGGCATGGGTGCCGGCTGCTCTGCGATGGAGAAACAGACCTAGCGTTGCAGGTGTCCCAGGGTGTGAGCACTCTCTGTGGCAGGGCTCTGGGAGCCCGAGACAGGGAGCCAGCCCACCTGCTGACCGTGGCCGCTCTGTGGTCCTCGTGGGGATCCCTGCCTCAGACGCAGCATCAGAGCCTTGGTGTCCTGCCTTGACCTCCCGGAAGTGCTGGGGTCCGCTCCTGTAGCTTCTCGCCTCTGTCAGCTCTGCGAGCCTCTAGTTTTTCTTTTGTTTAATATGAGGCTGTTGTTAAAGCTAGTTTTTGGTGTTTGGAGTGATCTTGACATAAAAAATTGCGTTATCTTCTCTCCTTAGTGTTTTTTTCACGGTGTGTGCGTTTTTGCTGTTTTCTGAGCACGGTGTTCATCTGGTTAGTGTGCAGTGTGTCGGTCAGGGTCTAATCAGAAGGAACAGTGAGGAGGGATTCATAGGAAAAGTGAGGACCGTAGCAAGACCTTAGAGGGCCGGGGGTGGTTAGGGGTGTGAAGGGAGCTCTGAACAATGCAGCATCAGCAGTCCAGAGCCTGGGGCTGGTGGAGGCACTGAGGGAAGGCAGGGAAGGCAGGCCCTAGAAGTGGCCTCCTCACCAAGGTTGGGGTCCAGACCGCACTGGGAGGAGCGCAGCTGTGGCCAGCTGGAGGCAGAGGTCTCCAGGAACCCACCGGTGGTGCCGGGATCTGCACTGTGGGTGCAAAGGAAGCCCTCTGCAGGGCACTCTGCAGACTGGATCAAGGCCTGGCCACCCGGGGAAGTCACCGTGGGAATGCAGCTCCCTGGGAGGGACGGGCTCTTAGACATCTACTGGGCAGCAGGAAGGAGGGTCCTGGGGACATCACCTGCCCTCATCCGGCCTGTGCTGGCTGGGAGGTTCCCCTATGCCTCATCCTGCCAGGGGAACTCACCATGGTCTGACTCATTTCCTTGTTGAGACTTTCTGCTGTGTAGTTTGTTTCAAGACAGTTCGTAGTAACTTGTTGAAGCACTGACGGCTGCTTTCAAATATGTTGCCAGATCACTCCAGCCTCTGGTTTATCTCAATACCGCCATCGGTTAATTGCCCTTCTTAATCAAGGTGTGGGTTTTTTTGGTTCTTTGTGGGTGGGTAATCTTCTTTTCTCTTCTTCTTCCTCTTCTTCTTCTTTAAGTTATTTATTTACATAATCTCTGCACCCACCATTGGGCTTGAATTCATGACCCCAAGATCAAGTGCTCGTCAGATTGAGCTGGCAGGTGCCCCTGAAGTCATTTCTTCTCACAATTTATTTCTATCAGTCTCTTGCTGCTATCCTCAGATTTGTTCTGTTACTGTGATATGTTGACTAAGTTTCACTTTTTAATTAATAACAAATGTATTTGTATCTGAATTTTGGTTTCATCCAGTATGCTGTTATAGCTAACATTTGCACAATTTCTTGGATGAACGTGTCCTAAATAATGTCTATAAGTCAGGAGTTATTTGTGATATCTAAACTTTTTAGCCTGTTACTTTTTTTTTTATTTTTTTTAAGATTTTTATTTATTTATTTGACAGACAGAGATCACAAGTAGGCAGAGAGACAGGCAGAGAAAGAGGGAGAAGCAGGTTCCCTGCTGAGCAGAGAGCCCGATGTGGGACTCAATCCCAGCACCCTGAGATCATGACCTGAGCCAAAGGCAGAGGCTTTAACCCACTGAGCCACCCAGGCGCCCCTAGCCTGTTACTTTTAAACAGTGTTCACACCAACCTTGGCTAAAAAGTTCTAATTTCATAATATGCACCTAAATGATTCCTATAGTTTGAGATTTTACTGCATATTGGTTTCAGTGCAGTTTTCTTGGGTATTTGAAGAGGGAGGGTATATATGCACACAGATGATAAATTAGGATATTTGAACTAATTTAAATTGCAATGATATACAGATGTTTATACATACATAAGACACATTACATATGTAAACATACGTCTGCATTTGGGGTGTGTGTGTATTCTCTATTTGTAGGTTTAAGATTTTTAGATCTTCGCCTCAGTTAGGCCACCCAACGTCTGTTTACGTGTGTGGAGTCTGACTGTGTGGGACGTGTGTACTGAGCATCTGCTATGGGCCAGGCCTGGCCACGAGATACCGGAAGGTCCATTTATTTTAATATCACCACATCCACTACCCCCACTTTTCTCAAAGCTTGAAGCTGACAGTTTAAGTAATCTGGGTAAGAGCATGCAGCTGATAAGCAGCAGAGCCAAGGTTTTAACCCAAAACAGGGGTCCCTTTGCTCGACTTGATTTTTCAAGGACTCTCCTCCTGCTCTTAAGAAGGCTTAACGTCACCCGCTGTTCAGTCTTATCAAATTCCTCCCTTATTTCTAGTCCTTTTGACTTCATGTATTTTGGTGATATGCTCCCGAGTCCATAAATTTCCATTTTTATTTCATAATAAAACAAGCTTTGTTCTGTTTATTCACGAGTTTTATCTTGGCGGCTGTTACCATTTCT
The DNA here is from genome assembly GCF_922984935.1 of Meles meles. Lineage (NCBI taxonomy): Eukaryota > Metazoa > Chordata > Mammalia > Carnivora > Mustelidae > Meles > Meles meles. Next base: position 97,316,641 of record NC_060075.1, read on the forward strand.
AGCTTTTTCGGTTTTGCTTGCTATTTAAATCTTTTGTTTTCAGTGCAGTGTAGCAATCCAGTTGGCCTTTCACAGCGCTGTCTGTGCAATAGATCGTAATCTTAAGTGAGAAAAGAGTTTTTGGGGGATCCTGGGGGGCTCAGTCAGTTGAGCATCGGACCCTGGGATTTGGCTCAGGCCTTGGTCTCAGGTCGTGAGATCGAGCCCTGAGTCAGGCTCTGTGCTTAGTGCAGAGTCTGTGTGAGAGTCTCTCTCCCTCTGCCCCTCCCCCTCTATACGCACATGCTCTCTCTCTCTCTCAAATAAATACTGAATCTTCAAAATAAAAAGAACACGGTTTTGTGTATTTTGTGCATAGCTATATTTTTAACACCTACACCTGGACCTGGCTTACAGACACGCCATAAATATAGATACTTATTGACTAACTTAACAAACTGGGTCTGAAACCCGTTGAATTGGATGTTTGGACCTATTCAAAGTTATTGTTGTGAGTGGCAAGTTTAGAGTTACTGTTTAATTCTCTGTTACAGTTTTAAAATTTACTTTTGTCCTTGTGGTTACCTTTTTCCACTCTTTTTTTCTTTTTTAATAGTTTTTATTTTTAGGGACACCTGTGTGGCCCAGTCAATGAAGTGTCTGCCTTCAGCTTGGGTCACGACTGCAGAGTCCTGGGGTCAAGTCCCACACTGGGCTTCTTGCTCAGAGGGAACCTGCTTCTCCCTCTCCCTTTGCTGCTGCCCCTGCTTCTGCACACACACACTCTCTCTCTGTCAAATGAATAAATAAATAAATATAAATTATATATTTATATATAATAAATAAATTATAGTAAATAAATAATAAATTTATAATTCATAACAAATTTATAATAAATAAATATAAATATAATAAATAAATTAAATTTATAATAAATAAATAATAAATAAATAAATAAAAATTATAAATAAATAAACAAATAAATAAATAAAGGGTTTTATTTTTAAGTCTTCTCTATACCCAACGTGGGCTTGAACCCACAATCCCAAGATCGAGAGTTGCATACTTTGTGCCAACGTCCCTCCCTTCTGCGTTTCGATGCTGATCTTTCCTCTTACAGTGAATGCTGAGAGCCCTTCTGTCTCACTGGGGTGGGAGCTCCTGCCTCCCTGCCCGTCTCCAGGCCCACCCTTCGCCCCCTCTGTCGCTGATGGAGCCTACGTTCTAAAGATTATCATCCCATTAACTGGCATCATAATCATCAGCCATTGGGGCTTCTAACTTCAATTATAACCTTCCCATTATAACCTTATAATTTTCACAGTTCTTTTCATGAATTATCATGGGCATCTGGATTAAACTTATAGGACTTTGTTAGCTACTATTTAAAAATCAATTCTTGGGCTGCTGGTGGGCTCTTTTGAAAGAGCGTGTGAGTCTTGATCTCTGGGTCATCAGTTTGAGCCCCACATTGGGTGTGGAGATGACTTAAAATAAATGAACTTTAAAATCAGGTCTCTATTTGAATGGTTTCATGGCTCGGCACCATCTTGATGGTATCAGAGATGTACCACATTCTTTTTTTTTTAAAAAAAAGATTTTATTTATTTTCCCTCCTACACTGTTGGTGGGAATGCAAGCTGGTGCAGCCACTCTGAAAAACAGCATGGTGGTTCCTAAAAAGTTGAAAATAAAAGTACCCTATGACCCAGCAATTGCACTACTGAGTATTTACCCTAAAGATACAAATGTAGGTACCCAAAGAGGCACGTGCACCGAATGTTTATAGCAGCAATGCCCATAATAGCCAAACTATGGAAAGAACCTAGATGTCCATCAACAGGTGAATGGATAAAGAAGATATGGTACACACACACACACACACACACACACACACACACACAGGAATACTATGCAGCCATCAAAAAGATGAAATCTTGCCATTTGCAATGACGTGGATGGAACTAGAGGGTATTATGCTGAGCAAAATAAGTCAATCAGAGAAAGACAATTATAATGTGATCTCCCTGATAGGAGGAATTTGAGAGACAAGACAGAGAATCATAGGAGAAGGGAGAGAAAATGAAACAAGATAAAACCAGAGAGGGAGGTAATCTCAGGAAACAAACAATCTCAGGGTTGCTGGAGGGGAGGGGATGGAAGGCATGGGGTCCCCGGGGATCTGCCCTATGAGATATATCATATTCTTACACTGAGTTAACTCTTCCTCAGGTTGAGTTCCAGGAACTTTTTTTTAGGAGCATTCACAGGTAGCCTGGGTTCTTTCTGCTTGCACATCTGAAGGTGATCTGCATGCAGGATTCTGGGTTTGTCCTGTTTCCTCTTAGAGCCAGAGTTTGTGGTTCGCCATCCATGGACCTTTAATTTTGCAGAGAAACTATCTGAAGCTACATTATTTTTTTTTTCCATCTTAAGAAGCTCTTGTGTTGGGGCGCCTGGGTGACTCAGTTGGTTAGGTGTCTGCCTTCACCTCAGGTCATGATCCCAGCATCCTGGGATCGAGCCCGTAGTTGGGCTTCCTGCTCAGGGAGGAGCCTGACTCTCCCTCTACCCTTCATCCCTGCTCATGCTCTTTCTCTCAAAAACATAAATGAAACCTTAAAAAAAGAGAGAAGCTTCTTGTGAACTCCTGGATGTGTACTCCACTTTCAGTTGGAATTCCAGATTTTATGAGATCTGTTAGACACTCCTCTGCTTTAATGGTTTCGCCTGTTCCGCCTGTTCGCCTGCCCTGAAACACGCAGATTCAGGTGTTCTTGTGAGCAATAGTGAGTTTTCTTCCTTTTGGGGTTCCTGACTCTGCTCTGGCCCCTTTCCTTTCCTGGGCCTGGAATCCTCCTAGGCTTGGCTCTCCCATGTCTGTCCTGGATTATCTTGTTTTCCCTGTGTCTCGTGGCTGTCCTCTGGGGGCTGGGATGGCGTCATAGGTTGGTTCTGCAGGAGATTTGTCCTGTTGCCATTTCCAGGACGCTGCTCATCTGCCGTTGGCTGACTCTGGGGTCAGCGGCCTAGAGGTCAGTCTTCAGCCCAGATCGCGGCTTCTAATTACTCGACCTTCCTGGACTCGTCATGAAAATGCAAGGCCAAGATTGTCTATGTTTTCTCCTCTTGTTCATGTAATCAGCTCAGACGAAGAGCTTTCTCTCTCCTGGTCACGCGTTGGCCTCATCTCTTGACCACAAGGGTCATGAGGCAAGCCTTAAACATAGCGGATCACGCTCAGCCCTGCAGGCAAACAATGGCAAGGGCGTGAGTGCAAGCGGGCCAGGTTCATGCAAAGGCAGAGGGGAAGTGTGGATGTGACAGAAGCCATTCCATACCGCTTCATGCATCTGGTAGCCAAACTGAGGAAGGAGAGGCTCCAGGCCTTGCTGGCGTTGGGGGGCGCTGTTCAGGGGCGCTCCAGCCATGGCCCAGGAGGACCCCTGCCCTGTCTTTGGGCTGGCAGCAAACCATGACTTCAGGGAGCACCAGGGACGTGTGGTTGACCTCCCAGACCCTCTTTACTCAGCCTTGTCTTTTTGGCATGTAGACGTTTCAGGATTAAAAACAGAGTAATGGGGGCGCCTGGGTGGCTCAGCGGGTTAAAGCCTCTGCCTTCAGCTCAGGTCATGATCCCAGGGTCCTGGGATCGAGCCCCACATCGGGCTCTCTGCTTAGCGGGGAGCCTGCTTCCTCCTCTCTCTCTCTCTGCCTGCCTCTCTGCCTACTTGTAATCTCTATCTGTCAAATAAATAAATCTTAAAACAAAACAAAACAAAACAAAACAAAAAAAAACAAAAAACAGAGTAATGTTGCCATAGCCACTTTTCTGGATATCATTTTTTATTTCACTTAAATCATTTCTGAGGATAGAGTTGTTTCATCTTTAGAAAAAAGGCATGGGATTTTTGTGTGTGGGGGTCACTGACTAGGATTATGTTTATGATGCCAGATTCTTGTACAGAAGTCTGGTGCTCATGTGTCCTGCCAGCGGCAATAAAGCATCAAATACAGGTGGTTGTCCTCTATCTTCAGCAAGTCTTGGGTCTCGTAGAACAAATGCATGTTATTACCCGAGAACATATGTATTTTTAACTTATTTATTTGAGAGAGACAGTGAGCGCGAGAGAGAGCACGAACAGGGGGAGGAGCAAAGGGAGAGTGAGCAGGGAGCCTGATTCAGGACTTGATCCCAAGACCCCAGGATCATGACCTGAGCGGAGGCCAGGCAATAATCCAACTGAGCTCCCCTGGGTGCCCCCGGAGAGTATATTTTTGAGGAGCAAATGTGGGCAAACATGATTTTATATAGCTGGTGTGTACAGAGGACATCTGCTGTTCCCACAGTGAGCTTAGTTCTGGGGTCACCGTGCGGATGGATGGATGGCATTTGCAGGGAGAGTCCATGAGAGTGGTCTCAGGGTTCATCTCAGAGACGAGGATGCTAGAGCCAGTCACCTGGCCTGGGGAGGCGTCGACATCCTGCTGGGGACATTGGTGGATCTTTCCTCTGGTAGCCGGTTGTGTCTCTAAGGCTTCTCCCCCTCTTGTCCCCACACAACCCCTAAGAATCTTCCTAAGGCAGCACAATAGAGTGGGAGACACACCCACGTGTGCTGTTTTGCAGGCAAATCATACGTTCCGTTTCGTGGACAAGCTAAAGACGTTAACAGGAACGCTGCTGAAAATGTCCAGCATGTTTCAGAACGGAGGAAGTGACCAGATGCTGGACCAGCTGCAGGTGAGTGACAGCCGCCTTCACACCAGGGGCAGGGGCAGTGGGAGCAACTGCGAGGGCGCACCTTGAACTCGGAGTGGCCCCTTAGAGGAGCCCACAGAGGCCCTCGTGTGTGGTTGTCTGCAGACTAATAATATTGACCTAGAGTTGAATGTGTAAGTCAGCTTTGTGAATTGTCAAGGGCTTGATTCGTGCCAGAAGTCATTATTATGAGTACGATGAATAATTTAATAGTATTTTCCTGTTCTTTAAATTTCATAAATGGAGGGGCTCCTGGGTGGCTTAGTCAGGGAAACGTCTGCCTTTGGCTCAGGTCATGGCTCAGGGTCCCAGGATCGAGTCCCGCATCAGGCTCCCTGGTCAGTGGGAAGTCTACTTCTCCCTTTCCCTCTGCCCCTACCCCTGCTTATGCTCGCTATCTGTCAAATAAATAAATAAATAAAATTTAAAAAAAAAATTCCATAAATGGAGGCACAGTTCTGTACCTTAATGCTCTTCTGAGTGGTTTTACGTACTTTTCCAATTGTGGGTCTACTTAAAGGGCCAGTGATCACTCCCTGACATTCTGTATCTACAACCTAACATATTCCAGATCACTGGGGGCTGTGGTTTAAGATGGCCAACTCCTGCCTGACAGCCGTGAACTTCAGAACTTCACAGGAGGTAGGCCCCATCATAACCTGGGGACATTTCTGTAACTGGAAGTCCCCTAAATCGGATGGCAGGAGAAATCACGCTCACCTTTTTATTCTGTTTGGTCTGTTTCTTCACCAGACAAGTAGTCCAAGCGATTCGTAGCTCAGGAGCCAGCCCGGCCGGCTTTGATTCCCGGTCTAGCCCAGCAGTAGAGTGAACTGTCCCAGAGCTTCGATCAGTTTCCCCTAGGGAGTCCAGTGCCGGGGGTCTCTCGGCTCCCGGCAGTGGGCCTGGCAGGGAGCTGCTGGCCCCGGGCAAACCCAGGTGGTTTCAGAGCCCAGAGACAGCCGTCAGTTCCATCCTGGAGTTTGACAGTCTGCGATGCTGGTTCTCAACGGCCCCTGCTGTGTGAGTGCGAGGGCTATTGTCATCTTCTTCTGGAGCTTGTTTGCTCACGGATTAATTTGTTAATACTGGGATCAGCAGGCTTTCTCTCTAACGGGTCAGATTGTAGATAGTTTAGGCTTTGAGAGAGTCTGTGCTGCCATTGCAAGTAATTACACGGAACATCATGAACAGCAAATGGAGAGTTTCCGAAGTCAGGTGCTCACCAGCCACCAGCCCCAACCCCGGGGTCCACGTGGCTCCAGGGAGAGGTCCTCCCACGAGCCAGCACCGTGTGCCAAGCAGCCCTGTTAGAAACACAGCTCCTTCTTCCATTGCCTGAGGTTCTCGTCTTTGAAGACAAAGCGTGGTGAGTGGTGCTCCATCCCCCAGCGGGGCGGTCACAATTGGGGAGTGTGAAGAGTCCTTGGGGGTGTAGCATCTGACGCCTGTATTCCACACCTGGCTCTTGCCCCCAGACCAGACCCGGACGGCCTTTCTACTCAGTGAAAAGCAAGCGATCCCCTCTCAGAGATGTGGCCGAGCATAGATGATCAATACGCAGGAAGTACCCACCCCAGTTTGGCCTGCGGCGAATGCCCAACAAAAGATACACAGGATTCCAGTAAAATAAAAGTGTGCCCCAGTGTTTCATAAGGAAATCCTGTCATCCGTACGCAATGGTCGGTAGAATCCTCACATCCAGGAGGCAAAGGCTGAGGAATCACAGACCAGAATTTAGAGGGTGGACACTGAGAATTTCTTACTGGAAGTCCTAAGTTTCGAGGCTGTGTGCTCACACGGAGTCAGGGTCACGTGTCACTATTCTCTAGGGAATGGACGAGTTCCAGAATCAGCCCCCGTTCTGCCAGCCCCCTCCTTGCTGAGTCCTGGCTCTGGCCTCAGGGTGTCCCCCTCGGTCTCAGTGGGCTGCTGGCCGTTGCTGGGGACATCGATAAGGAGGCAGGCTTTCATTCCAAGCGCCTTGGGGAACCCTCCTTAGTGAAAACATCGACAAAGAAGAGTTGGAGCCATCGGTACGAACGAGGGATCACACGGATCATGATCTGCGAGTTTCTTCCAAAGACGACATTCAATGGCCCAAAAGTGGGCTCAGGAAATACAGAAAGCCTTCCACAGTGGTTTCATGTGAGGGACCCTGTCTCTACAACTGGCATGTGGAATACACACTGGAAAGGAGCTTTTAAAAAAGCTATCTATTTAGTTTATTTTGTTTGTTTTTAGAGAGAGCGCGCTCGTGCCCATGGGTGTGTGAGCAGGAGGGAGGGACAGAAAGAACCTTAAGGATTATTTTATTTAAAGTAGGCTTCAAAAAAAAAAAAATAAAGTAGGCTTCATGCCCAACATGGGGCTTGAACTCATGACCGGGAGAGCAACAGTCACATGCTCTACTGACTGAGTCAGCTAGGTAGTTGCCCTAAATGAGCTTCTATAAAGCATCACCCTCTCCTTTTGTTAGAAAGTTCTCCTGAAAAGTCAACTCTTACTTCATTCTTTGTTTTCAGTGTCCATGCATAATTTTGGTGACAGTCTGAATTGTCACAACCAGTACTCTTGTTTTTCACAGTGACGTCCTAACCAATGACGATCTTGTCATCTACCATGATTTTTGGAACCTCTTTGCCCAAGATTCACTTTACGTGGCTTTTTCTTGTATAATGAAACTTCGAATAAACCTAAGAAGAATTATTTAGTGAGAGGAAATGAGATTATTTTTGTTTACAATGTGTTATTTTCCTTAGGAAGCCCTGAGGAACAAGTTTATAAGAAACTTTATAGAGAGCCAACTGCACATTGATGTTGATAAACTGACCAAAAAGCTCCAGACTTATGGTAAGCAGGTGGGGTGTGTGGGTATAAGTGGGTGGGCGTGTTCATGGGTGTGTCCTTTTAGGCGAGTGGCTTGTCTGTGTATATGGGCATGTCCATGTAAATAAATGGGCGTGTCCTCTACGTGGGTGGGCGTGGCACGGTCCACTTACCTAATGGCCTACCGCTGGCGCCCTCATCCTTCCACCTTCAAGGTTCTGGGTGACGCTGACAGGTTGCTCTTCCTCCAAGGTTCCTCATACCTGGAGTTTTTCTGATCGATGGAGTCAGGGCTTGAGTAGCAAGGAACGTGATCAAAAAGGAAGGCTTCTGATATAAATGCAAGAATTAATGAGACTTAAAACAATGAGTTTTTGAAACAAATGAGTGTTCCTGAGTTAATAGTTGACTGGAAGCAGGTACATTTACTTGAAAATTTGGTTAAAAAGTTCTATCAGGGGCGCCTGGGTGGCTCAGTGGTTAAAGCCGCTGCCTTCGGCTCAGGTCATGATCTCAGGGTCCTGGGATCGAGTCCCGCATCAGGCTCTCTGCTCAGCGGCAAGCCTGCTTCCCTCTCTCTCTGCCTGCCTCTCTGCCTACTTGTGATCTCTCTCTGTCAAATAAGTAAATGAAAGATCTTTAAAAAAAAAAAATATTTAAAAAGTTCTATCAGCCCACCAGTGGTTGTATTGCGTCTCCCTAGTTAATGCATGAATTCACTTAGATATTAACAAACATTCACTAAGCACACAGGAGAGCTGGGTCCTGTGCCAGGATCTGGAGCCCCTGCCCACTACTGCACAGGGCACAGATGACATGTTAGGAATGGTGATGCATTGGCTAAATTGGGTTTTGTCAGGAGCATCCCGGGTAGGATCTCAGGAGCCCTGCTCTGCTGGGTGGTCCCCTGAGGGAAGGGAAGGAGCCTCTGGCTTCTGGCACTGCCTGTGCCCGGGAAGGGGCTGGTGGCCACCTGTGGTGTGGGGCAGAGGGCTGAGCATTGCCGGAAGCACCATGCTTCCCTCTTCTGAAAAACACAGATGTGGTGAATTTACTCCCATAGAAAAGTTAGTGAATTTAAATTATTTCCCTTTTATTTTTATTTAATAAAATAAATAAAATAAAATAAAATAAAATAAAATAAAATAAAAAAATAATAAAATAAAACTGCTACATGCCCAGTGCAGAACCCAATGTGGGGCTCGAACTCACAACACTGAGATCAAGACCTGAGTGGGTCCCCTAACTGACTAAGCCAGCCAGGTGCCCCAAGTTAATGATACTTAAAAATAAATGTCACTGCCTTAAGTTGTTTTTCAAGTAATTAAAACTACTTCTGTATGTTTTGCAAAGCTCCTTTCTGTAACTCTGTAGATAAAGAATTTGATCACCTTACTCCATGCATCCTTTTAAAATCACTGGCTGGATTTGTTGGAAGAGCATGCCAGTCTTGATCTTGGGGTCACAAGTTCGAGTCCTATGTTGGGTGTGGAGATTGCATAAAAAATGAATAAATAAAATAAAAAAATAAAATTGTTAGGTCATCTATTTCTCTGCGTTAGAACTAGCATCTGGAGCCTGGGGCCAAAAAAGGAACATTTGCAGGTAATTTGTAGCAATTTCTGAGAACATTTGTCCAGTCAGGCTCTTGATTTCATTCCTTAACTTTTTTAAGGTAACTGTTGGCTTGTTACAAAAGCAATTTATGCCTGTTGTAGAAATATTAGGAATACAAAGAAAAAAAAATCTACGCATAACCTCATCATCAGAGGCAGCCTGGGGTTAATTTTTCAGACAGATTTGCATGGCTCATGCAAACATGGGTATGTGTATTTTCACAAAAATGATCACACTGTTTACAGTATTCTGCAAACAGCTCATAAATGGATGCTGGGGGTTCCTGCATGGTACAGTTGGTTAAGCGTCTGACTCTTGGTTTTGGCTCAGGTTATGATCTCAGGGGTTTTGGATAGAACCCTGCAGCGGGTTCCTTGCTCAGCGGGGGGTCTGCTTGGGATTCTCTCTCTCCCTCTGCCCCTCCTGGTGGTGCTGTTTCTCTCTCTTTCTCTAAAAATAAAATAAATAACATCTTAAAAAAATAAAGAAATGGATTCTGTTGCAAAGATTCTTCATGTCTTTCAGGACTTCCTGTTCCTAAGAGTCTCCTTCCACATCCAGCCCCTAGCACAACCTACTTTAAACTTGTTTAGCTGTTTCTGTGGATTGTATCTTTGTATCATGGCCTGATACATTATGTATCGTTCTATCTTTACATAGCAGTTAATCCATTTCCCCTGCTGTGAGAGATGCAGCCTTGCTTCTTCCTCCTGGCCCCATCGCTCCCCTGCGGTGATGTGATCGTTTTCCTTATAGCCACATCAGGACCAGATGAATACAGTTCCCTGCAGAATTAGGCTGCAGGTTATAATGATGTTTCCTTTCTCACAATGTTTCCCTCTTCCTAGGCTTTCTGTTCTCTGGCTCCCCAAGTCGCCTGCCCTCCATGCCAGTGTGCCACCCTTCCTGGAGTGGGGGTGGTGGGGGATGGGCGTGTTCCCTCCCGGGCGGGTTCCCTCCCATCCCTCTGTCTGTGTGGACAGATACCTGCTGGCTTGCCTTCCTGCCACTGGGGCTGGTGGGTGCCCCCGAGTGCTCCCAGGAATTTCCTGCTCTGTTCTCCCAGGTGGGAGACCGAGTCTCCTGGGCTCTTCAGCTTCCCCCCTCTTGTTTTATGATTGTGTCTCACTGGTTGATATCTTAAAATGTCAGTCTACAAGAGAGTGCATGGGAGAAACATTTCCTGAGCAATTTTACGGTATAAATTCACTGTTACATCGGAAGGGTATGTGGGGATATTCCCAGTTTCACAGATACATTTTGATTTGTGTTCCTCTCTCTCTCTCTCTCCCTCTTTATACTTTTATTTTTTTTTATCAGTCTTGTCAGAGGATAATCAATGTTGTTAATTTTTTTTTAATAAAACAAATGTTTGGCTTTAGTGATAATTGTGTTTATTTTCTATTTCATTTACTTCTGATTTTTTGGCACGTTTTTGTGTTTTGTTTCTGGTTCTATCCTTTCACACTCTTTGGTTTGTCACTTTTTTTTTCTTTTTTTTTTTTTTTTTGGTAATTTCCTGAGAGAGAGATTTAGATCTGTGATTTCCACCTTCTTTTTCTTTCCGTGTGTGTGTGTGTGTGTGTATACACACTTATTATCACACGCTTCCCTCTAGACATTGCCTCATCGCCTCTCACATGTTTTGGTATGTTTTATTTTCATTAGCATTCAGTGTAGTGTGCTGTTTCTGATCCTTGGGTTGTTTGAAAGTTTATTGCTTACTTTCTAAATATCTGTGGTTTTCCATTTATTTATTTACTTTTTAAGATTTTATTTATTTGTTTGTTAGGGGCATGGTGGAGAGAGCACAAGCAGAGGGGGCAGTAGGCAGGGGGAGAAGCAGGCTCCCCACCAAGTAAGGAGCATGACACAGGGCTGGATCCCAGGACCCTGAGATCATGACCTGAGCTGGTGCTTAACTGACTGAGCCCCCCAGGTGCCCCCTTACTGGTTTTTTGTAGAATCATTCTATCCATTATTCACAGGTGTGTGTTGAAACTTCCCATTCAGACTGTGGACTTGTCTGTTAGTCCTTATGTTCTGTCAATGTAGGTTTTATACAGTTTGAGGCTGTGTTTTGTCTTTTATTGCTACTGTGTTAGATATTTATATTTTCTTCCGTCAGCTTAGTTTGGGGCTGCTGGGTGAGTCTGCTGGTAATGTCCGTGGGCAGGTGGGGGCTGCTGTTATGTTCTGTTTTCAGGTGAAACAACGTTCCGTCTCTGGGGTCGGGTGCGGGAGTTTGCCGGCTCGGTTCGCTGCCCACCTGAAGCTCTCAAAAGGGCTCCTCGTTGTCTGAGTCTCTGGCCCGGCTTCCTGGGTGGTCGGGACGGCATATTTTATTCTGTAGGAGACGGGGCTGTGAATCAGGCCATCAGGACAGGACCAGAGCCGGCACAGCTCATGGTGTGGGGACCCGAACAGGGCAGAGTATGCGCTGAGCCCCCTGATCTGCCGACAGGAGAAGCCATGGGCTCTGCCCTCTGCTCAGCTGCCTGCAGGGCTGTGAGTGCACTCTGATTAGGGTCCCCAGAGACACAGGCTGGAGGCTGTGTTTGGCCACGGGCAGGACTTCAAACAGATTCTTGGCTGGGACACAGTGGGACAAGCAGCCCTAAAGCTCTAAAGCCCTTTGTCTTTTTAGATTTTTTTTTTTTAAAAATCATTTATTTGAGAGAGCGAGAACAGGAACAGGGGAAAGGGGCAAAAGGAGTGGGGGAAGCAGACACCCCACTGAGCAGGGAGCCCGATACGGGGCTTGACCCCAGGATCCCGGGATCACACCCTGAACCGAAGGCAGACACATAACCATCTGAGCCCCCCAGGTGCCCCTTGTTTGTCTTAACTCGAGGCAGCCCGCACTCACCCCAAGGTCCCTGATGGAACGAGGCCACTGTCGTTGTTCTGGGCACTGGCCTGCCGGCTCCATCTGCCTTGTTGGCTTGAGTGCTGATGGGCTGCCCGGCTCTGGTCATGTGGAGTCAGAAGCCCATGTCAATGGCAGGTGGGGCCGAGTCTCCACTCCCCTGCCTGGGCAGGAGCAGGACTGGCCCCTCTGGGTTATACTCCCGGTTTCCCAAACATGCTGTCTGGTGGGAAAGGCCCGGGAGCCGCCCTCAGGCGTGGCTCTGAATTAGACTCCAGTGAGTGAGTTTACAGAGCACGTGTTCTCTGCAATGCAAACACGCCCTTGGTTGGAACCGTCCTGTAAAATTCCCTACTCTGCGGGTGTCCCTCCAACACAAGAGAGCGAGCAGCAGGCATACCAGGAGCCCCTCACAATGCATGCTTTGCTTTCCCGCTTTCTAGTTGTTCTGTCTGCCATCATCCTGAAGGATTAAATGGAGCCCACTGGGCCTGGATCTCTTCTCCAGCAGTTTTTACTGTCAGTGTGAACACTTCTTACATGGGCGCTGAACAAACTTTACTTTAGAACAACTCCACAGGCGAGATGGTTTTCCTCCCATGGAAGACGAGGATGATGGAACTTTGCAGATCAAAATCACCTTCTGATACAGGGGATGCCTGAATGGCTCAGTCCGTTAAGCATCTGACTCTTGATTTTGGCTCAGGTCATGATCTTAGGGTCATGGTTTCAAGCCCTGTGTCAAACTCCCAAATGTACTTGTCCTTCTCCCTCAGTCCCCCCTCCCTGCTCATGTGCATGCCCTCTCTCTTCTTCTATCTTTCAAGTAAACAAGTGAAATCTTTAAAAAAAAAAAATCACTTTCCAGTGCAAAACATGGAATCACATAGAGCTGCGCCAGGGGCAGAGCCGTGTGCTGCTGACTTCCCCGCTACCATTCCTGGGCTCCCTGCAGCAGTTACTATGCGGGGATGGTGTCACTCTTCCGGTGCCCCAAGCTGCCCCCACCCTGCCCGTGTGTCTCATGCTGTGGCTTTTGCTGGCTCCGGGGTGTGTCACTGCACACGGAAACCTCTGATCTCAGCCTCCCACCCACCGTGCTCCAGAAACAATAGAAGGAACCCCCCACAGAGCGCCGGGCACAGCAGCTGCACATGCACGGGCGCCTACCCTTACAGCCACATTTCATGTAAATGACGCCTCCAGAATGTGGTGCGTGGATGCTTCTTACAGGGTGTTCCAGGGCCCGTAGAGTCACAGAGTCAACGTGGTGCCTCGCCCAAAAGCATCACCTCTGCTTCAGCATTTGCAGGAAAATGAGATGTAATTTTATACGGAAATAAAAGGAAGAGGCTAGATTATAACATTTTCCTGGGGGGGGGATATCACTTATTTCACAAAATTTTCTTCTTGTAAGGGCTCTCCTGGGGTCCTGTCTTCTCCCTGCATCCTTCCCTTGGCTGCCCTCCAGTCTCCTGCGCTGGGCGTCCGCGGGTGGTAACGCCCAAGAAGCACTGCATGGCTCTGCTCGGCTGAGCTGTGCACGTTGGAGTCACCAGGGTGACCCGATGAGGAAAAACGCACAGTTTCTGGCCTCGGCTCTGCCACTGCATTGGCCGAATGGAGCCAGCTGTGCAGAGCCTGGCATCTGTGTTTCTACAGCAGACAAACTGGGATTGAACGCTTTGTCTCCGTTGGGGTGGAGGTGGGGGTTGGCGATCTGGAAGTCTGCCCCCCAGGCTGGGCATCGCTCCGATCCCGTGCTGTCCTCTGAGCCAGTGTCTGGTAAGCTGATATCTGATTGGATCAAGGATGCACATTCTGTCTGTGCCTCTGGCGGGATCGATCTTCCCTAATATATTCATAACCGTGGTATTAGGACACACTGATCGAGTGCTCGGCATGCTCTGAACACCAGGAGTGCCCGAAGGCTTACAGCATTATTTCATGTAATCTTTAGCAAGATATCACTGAACAGATTATCATCATCCCTGTTCCCTAAGCAAGAAATGTAGGGTGTCAGGGCTGAGCAGACACAGTTGCCTCTCAGGGAGCGGGGGGTGGGTACCCCATCTGACCCTTGGCCGTGAGGCCCCGAACACTTTTCCCCAATACTAGGCCGGCTGTGTCTCCGTCTCCGCAGCAGATGTGGTCCAGACTGAGAGGCTGTCCTTCAACCAAACCCCTGTGGGCTCCCATTCAGCAGAGAATGGCCGGCCCTGTGGAAGCAGGCCCGGTGTCTCGGCCTGGGATCCAGAAAATCTGCTCAGGGATGGTCCTTATGGAAGTGGGTCCGGTGGCTGAGGGAAGGGCCACTATGGTGTTTAAGAGCTGCCCCTTTGCTGTCTTATGTCTACGTGGTTCTACGATTCACTGTGTTTGTGTACGTCGTAGGTGTGTAGAAACATGTCGGTGTGTTTCCATGGGCGTTTATCCCTTCTTCCTTATGAAGTCTGAAGCAACTTAGTCTCTGGGGGTCTCCTACGGAAGGAGGCCAAGGGGGATGGGGTGGCCTGCCCCAGTGGACTGCAGACACATTGCCCCAGCCCATGGTGACGCAGTGACATCGCCGACCCGGGTGGGTCTGGTGGCATCTCCCTATCATCCACGATCATCGCTATCTTCTCCCTATCATCATGCTGAACACCTCTGTAATCATTTCCCTTCCTGGGCAGGGTTCTCGTGTTCTTCTGCGTCGTTTGGCTTTCCCACATCTCTCTGACCTGTGGTGCAGCTCTTCCCTGCAGCCAGAGCTCCCGTACCATGTCCTCCTCCACGTTCTGTGCTGACAAATGGGCCCGCTTTACTCCCCAGGTCTTTCTATTTCAAAGGCACAAACCTGGCAGAGGGCACTAGGATTGGATTTCCCTGGTGGCAATGCCCCTTGATCCCGGGTCTCTGTCTCTGCAAAGTTAATATGACAAAGAGAGTGACTTTCACAAAATGCCTTATGTGATGGTGAAGGCATGTTTTCTGGAATTCCTCGGTGCCAGGTTGGAACAGTAACGTGGTCTTTTTTTGCTGGGTTCTGTGTGCAAGGCCTTCCGTGCTGCTCACGGGCCTGCCCCCGATTGGCTGCTTCTGTGTGTCGCCCACCGCCCGGCATCCCTGGGCCATAGGCTCACCCGCTGAGCTTCCACGGCTTTTCATTCCCATGTAAGGAATGGCATCACGGGACTGCGCTCACGGAGCACAGTTGGGGCACCTGGCCAGCTCAGTCGGTGGAGCCCGAAACTCTTGCTCTCAAGGTCACAAATCTGAGCTCCACCTTGGGCTTGGAGCCTATTTAAAACAACAACAACAACAACAACAATAACAACAACAACAACAACAACAAAAAAGAACAAACCAAACAACCCCCCCCCAAAAAAACCCCAAAACCAAAAAACAAACCCAAACCAAAACCCAAAAGGCAGAACTGACAGCCAGCCATTGGGTAGCCCATCTTGCATATGAACAGAGTGTGACTCAGGAAGGGATTTTTTCCTCCCCGGGGCTGAGAGAACTTGTAACGTCCTGTCCCGCTTACTGTCCTCAGGAGGGAAGCTGGACAAGATGTTTGCCCACGGAGGTGCCGGACGCATCCGTGTCCTCGGCCGCATCTTGGTGAACCTCTCCTCCTGCGTGGTACTGGACCGTTTCCAGGCACTGGAGTCCGTCGCCAGCCTGGAGGCGAAAGCCCGCGAGCTTATGCGACAGAACAGCTTCTTGGCTAGTAAGTATTCCGTGAGAAAATGCACGCTTGCTGGCACCGGCTTTGGTGGGCTTGCCATTTTGCGTATTTCCCCCAAACGTGTATGCCAGTGGCTCAGAAAGAAAAAGACCTCCTTTCCCAACAGAACGAAACCAGGCAGAAAGACTCACCATGAGTCGATGAGTTGTTGTCTGTCTGTGTCTCAGATCCTTGGCCCCACGCCATTCCCAGCACCTGTTTTCACTAGTTTATGGTGTCATTTTACCGTTAAATCTCACATGATAAAATTGTATCTTTTCTGGTTAAAGTTATGCTCACATCACCTTGACTTTTATCATAGAATCTTGACTTCCTGAGTGTGCAGGGAAGGGGGAGACAACAGCCAGTCCAACTTCATTCATTCATGCCTATTGGTTCAGGATACATGATGTGTTCTCCAGTCCTGAATGAACATCGCATTATTTTTTTAAATCTGGGTTTGTATGAGTTTGCTAAGGGCCCCATGACAGGACCACAGACCGCATGGCTTCGACAACAGAAATCTATATTCTCTTGGTTCTGGCCAGAAGTCTGAGATCCAGGTGTCAGCAGGGTGGGCTCCTTCTGAGACCATCTCAGCATGTCAATGGCTACCTTCTCCTGGGTCTCTTACCATATTGATTCTGTGCATGCCTGTGTCCACATTTCCCCTGATGGAAGACACCAGTCCTACTGGGTGACAGCGCCCTCAAGACCTCCTTCTCACTTGACTATCTCTGTGAGGACACTGTCTCCAAGTGAGCTCACCTTCTGACCTGCTGGGGGTTAGGACTTGCACATGTGAACCTCGGGAGGGTCCCATTCCACCCCCAATAGACACTGTGTACGAAATTCAGAGAATTCATGGGCCTGAATCGAGTCCCTATGTTCACATTTTGAATGATCTTTATATGCAACAAATGAATCATTGAACATTATATCCAAAACCAGTGATGTACTATATGCTGGTAAATTGAATTTAAATTAAAAAAAATGAATGATCGACAACCCCAAAGACATTGGTTCCTTTTTGGAAATCGAAATCTAGCTGACACACATGACGTCAGTACAATGTGATGACTCTACGTCCCGCCTGGCTCACCACAAGCGATGCGCCACCACCTGTCACCATACTGTTGACCACAGTCCCTGTGCCTTCCTTCCATCCCTAATCTCCTCCTTCTACAACCCAAAACTGCACCTTCCATGCCTCATTCTCATGCATGCATTTGTATCCCAGAAAAGGAAAGTCTGATTATCTGAGCAGCCTGCTGTCATTTTTCAAGTCCTGGAAAGATACAAGAGAAATCATTTTGTTACACTGGTAGGTTATTTTGTTACAAATAACCGGGATACACAGCAGATGTTTATATAGCATTGCCTGCCTGCCTGACAGCGAGACTCAGAGATGCCTCTCCAGGGCATGGTCGGTTCCCCAAGATGGGGTTGGGCTGAGTCTCATGTACAGTTCATCCACCTTCCCTCAATTCCTGCCCTTAGGGTGTGATGACCCCTGTCTTCCCTTTTCTGCCGGCAGGTGTCATATTCAACACTTCCCTGGTGGACAGGAACTTGGGGGCCCCGTCCCTGCGGCTGGCACCCCACGTCACCTACACTATCCGGACCAGCATCTTATATAGCATGAGGACAGACTTGGTGAAAAATCCTTCCTGGAAGTTTCATCCTCAGAGCCTACCAGCCGATGGGTTCAAGTACAACTACATCTTTGTCCCTTTGCAAGACATGATCGAGAGAGCCATCATCCTGGTGCAGACCGGGCGGGAGGACGTGGAACCGGCTGCGCAGACACAGGCCATGCCGTACCCATGCCACACCAGGGACCTGTGAGTAGACACCACACAGCTACCCCACCCGTGCCCCCATTTTATGGAGGGATGTGCTTTGAGTTTGGACCCCTGCCTAGAGGAAGTCTTGGAGCTTCTCTGTAGTCACTCCAAAGAGCATTTAAAGAAAGTCCTTTTCCCCTTCTAATTGCTTACGATTGACTTACGACACCTGGGGCCGTCCAGACACAGGAGTGATTGTTGAGATGACGGTATCCTGTGGGACTTTGAATTTGACACCAGGCATCCGTAGCTCTAAAGACCCTTCAGAGCGAGTCTGAACAGAGTCTGAACAGTAGTCACAGGGGTTTCATGTGTCGGACTCCAGATGTCTCCCATCTGAGCTAGGGAAACAGAAGAGGTCACTTCCTCTCCTGTGCCAATCCAGAAATATTCGGCCTACTTGTGGGGAAGAGGGGGATCCCCAGAGGCTGGGGACTGTGGCTTGGGGATGCGTGGGGCAATCTACGAATACATAGGAGTTCATTGGTGACCTGGCTGGTGCTGTCCCTGCGGGAGAGAAGGGGTGGTCACTTACAGGCTAGAGCAGCTGGACCGCAGCACTTGAAGGTGGGGGGCAGGCCAGGCAGGCCTCACAAAAAGGAGTAGGGGGCGTGTCTGAATGGGATGTGGACCCCTGGGTGCGATCAGGTGGTCAGCGGCCTGACAGCCACGTGGCTGAGGTGGGGAGACTCAGCCCTGAGCGATGCTCTTCCTCTAGCCTCTTGTCCCGGGCCCAGACTAGGCTGGGGAGCACAGAAAGAAAGGGCCAGAGGGGAGGTCATCAGGTGGACCACCTGGGATCTGTTGGTTAGGAGAGCAGGCAGCAGATGCCGTCCTTTAGTGGGACACATGTGACGCAGAAGCCGGGGAACTGGGGTCACGCTGGCAGGATGAGCGTCTTGATGTCTTATGCCCTCCTTGTCTGGGCACGTGCTCTCCATACCATAACTCACTAGTGCATTTTCACGAAGCCAAAGGTGGTGCCACAGGGGGAGCCTGCCCATAGTGGCCTGAGCACAGGCTGTGTCCGCCTGACAGTGACTCTCTTGGGGGACCAGAGCGTGGCAGACAGACCAGAGGGTCAGAAAGACAGAGACCAGGGTGTCATTTTAACCCAGGGGCTGCCTCACTCTGCAGATCACTGTGAAGCCCCTTCACCTCCTCCTTCGTAAGATGAAAACATTTCTTTCCTTTCAAAGCGATGATAGTTTCAGCTTTGAACGTTTTCAGCCACTGCTTTCTGCTCCTACATTATTTTTCTTGGCGGCAGCTGCACCATGAGCAGAATTTGAGAAAAAGCCTTTTTCTGGCAAAGCATCAGGCGCCGAACGTCACAGCAGCCTATGTGCCAGGGTGTTGTGGGGATGAATGACCTGTTTCTAGCTACTTGGAGAAATCGACTTTTTATGATGCTGTCTTCTCAGTCGGGTCTCGGGAAGATGGCACTCTGTAAGCCTGTCTAGCTAGTGATCTTCACCGTGGAAGAGGGGACCTGGGCGTGTGGGGAGGAGAGGCGGTTCCCTTGGGTCTGTTGCATAGGAGGAGGCTGGGGTTGCCTCACCCGCCCCCATGCAGGGTGGTCCCCCAGGGGTATGTTAGGCAGAACAGAACAGCACCCAATCCTGCAAGCAGCTTCATGGCGAGTCTAAGGTGGCCCATGGGGTCTGCTTTCCTTTTGTGCTGACCGTGGTGCTTGGTGAACAGACTTTAGGGGTGGAAAGGGATGCGAACATGTGCCTCTTCACCCCTTGATGGCAGGTAAGCTCTTGGAGCTGAGGCCCACTTGGGCCGGGGGCTGGAGTGAGCTGAGTGCCCTGGCGGGATTCCGCTGTCACGGCTTCCTGGATCCTCTCTGTTGTTGGACGTGCGTGGTGATTCCCCAACTCTGCGTGTCACTCAGGTCTCCCCACGTTCTGTGTCGCCGTCTGTCACCATCTACTGGACAGTGCTATGGACCAGGCTGTGCGTTGCATCTCCCTGACTTACTTCGTTTATAGCGGGGAGTGCGTCAGTCTCCAGCCCATCCCCCTCCGCCCATCCCCCTCTGCCCATCCCCCTCCCCTCTCCTGCCAGTTTTTCTCTGTAGTTACAAATCTCTTTTTTTTTGTTATTAGTGTTGTTTGTTTATTTTTGTTGTTGTTGTTGTTGGTTTTTTCCCCCCAGATTCCACATATAAGCGCAATCATGTGGTATTTGTTTTTTTCTGTCCGACTGTTTTACTTAGCAGAATACCCTGAGGTCCATCCATGTTGTTGCAAATGGCAAGATCTCATCCTTTTTTATGGCTGAGTAATATTCTTACATATATGTGTATATATACACATCTGTATATGTATCTGTAATGTGTATGTATCTGTATGTAATGTATCCTAATATATATACGCATATATAACATATAGTACATATACACCGCGGGACACTCGGCCCAGTGGCTGGAAACGTTTCTGCCTTGAGCTGCCTGATCTGTGTATCCTGCTACAATCCTGGGTTATGGACTCATTTTTACTCATCCCCTCCCTGGGCTCCCACAGCACTATTTCTCAGAAGTCTTACTCTACTCCTTTGAAGGAGGTGAAGTCGTACTGTCCTTTTCTGAAAGAGCCAAGCCTTGGAGACTCTCATGGCCTTTTATATCCTTCTTTCATTTATAGTTTCCAAAGGTGCCTGTCTCTTGAGGGTTGGGTGTACTGGCAGGAGCCTGAGGCTCCATGGAGATCCTATAAGATCCTGACACTCGGCCACCTGAGGGACGGTCCTGAAGCCCGGCTTCGACCACAGAGCACACTCATGTGACATTTTCAGTAGCTTCCTACTACTCGCGGATTACACGGTCCGCATATAATCACTAGCTAGACAGAGGCTTACAGAGTGCTGTCTTCCCGAGATCCGACTGAGAAGATAGCATCATAAAAAGTCGATTTCTCCAAGTACCTAGAAACAGGTCATTCGTCCCCACAACACCCTTACACATAGGCTGCTGTGGCGTTTGGCGCCTGACGAATCATGTGGTCATTAGTTGACTTATTTGTTCAACTCTATTTCTATACCGTTTATCGGTCTGAGACCTGGGTGAGTCAGTGAAGGGACAGGCTGAATCCCTGCTCTTCCACCCGAACTCAGGGATGCGGCCCACACATACAAGAAGCAGCCTGAGTTGAATACAGGGAGGAGGTGAGCGCCGGCCGTTGGGGATGAGGGTGGCCAGGAGTGCCAGGAGAATTATTAATGGGGTTAAGGTCAGCCTTGCCAGGAAGGTGACATTCAATCTTAAACAAGAAAGATTCCACTGAGTAAATTTAAAGATCAAATGGACTTTGTTCAGGGATTCATGAATCAGGTGTTAGGCGTTGTCCCTTTCAGCAAATACGAAGGCGCCCAGAGCTGTAGAAAGGGGAAGGCTTTTAAAGGCAAAATGAGAATGTTTTAAAGAAGTTATTAGCAAAGAACGCATTGTTTCAGGCAAGGCTGCCCCCGCAAGGGGAGCCCAAGGGGTATCTCCGGGGCTCGCTCTCCTGCTGACCAGATAATCCCAGGTTGACCGGTTAAAGCTTATGTACATTCCTAGTGGGCTGGAACTTAGGCTAAGTATGACCTCTTGTTCACCGACGTGGGCTCAGCACAAGTGGCTCTTACAGGACTGCTTGCTCTCTCTCTCTCTTAAAAGATATATATTTATTTATTTGAGAGAGGGGGATTGGAGAGGCAGAGGAAGAAGGATAGAGAAAATCCCAAGCAGCTCCCGGCTAAGGCTGGATCCTGACCCCACAACATTGAGATATGACCTGAGCTGGATTCAATAGTTGAGCCACCCAGGGCCTTCCCTACCCCCTCTCGCATTGTCTCTTTCACAGAGACACAGGGAAATGTGCTCTAGACCAGAGGAGCAGCCAGTGCAAGGGCCCTGGGGCAGGGGCAGCCTGCAGTAGAATGCACAAGGGTGTGAGGGTGGGAGAGGAACCCTAAAGCTACCCACAGAGAGCCCGGCTGCCAGTGAGCTGAGGGACGTGTATGGCCGCTGGAGGGTTTTGAGCTGGAGTGATGCCAGTGACTCATGGCATGAAGGCTGGCACGGCCTTCATCATTAGCAGGCTGACATGTTTCCCCACATGACTGTGGCCTGGTCTACCACGGGGACCGATTCTGGTTGCTTTCAGAAGGAAGGTGACAGATTTGAGGACGGTGTGATGGAGAGACATCGAGATGGGCTATTGTCCCAGGGCTGGAATGGGCATTGGGAGCGGTCTGGGGCCGGTGGGTGAGGCTCCCACGTGGGGCAGGTGGGTCCCTGGGCCCCGCCCCAGGAGCTGCCTCTGTGGAGGGGAAGGTAGCCAGCGTGGGGAGGGGGGTCAGGAGCAGCTGGAGGTAGGGACTGCACACCCGGAGACTTGAGTGTGGGCCTCCCAGGAGCCCACTGTATGCGAGGGGAGGGAGAGAAGCCGGTGGGAATCGGGCAGCAGAAGAGAGGGTTTTGTCTCTTTTCAAATTATTTTGTGTTATTTGTTTTTAGTATAGGATCTGTTGAGAATAGCTGAGCAGGAGGGAAGAGATAATAATGAATATTTCCTCCTTTTCCTCCTTCCCTCCTTCCCTCCTTCCCTCTCCTCCCCTTTCTCCCCCCCCCTTTCTTCACCTCCTCCGTCTCTACCACCCACCTCTCTCCTCTCTCCTCCATCCCTCCCCTTTCCATCTTCCCCTCCTCTCTCCTTGATCCTACCCCCTCCTTCTCCACGCCTCCCTCCTTCCATTCCCCCCCTCCTCTTCCTCCCTCCATCTGTCTCTTTCCTTTATAATCTGCCAGCAGCCCCTGGAGCTGATGTTTTGAGGGGCTAACACTGGGAAAAATTCCTCTGGGATGGCAGACTTGGGTGGGAGCAGGACACAGTACAATGTAAGGTTCCTTCCAGCCCCAAGGTTCCCTGGTGGTTAGCGCAGGACAATTTATGGTGGGAGCTCCAGGGGACTTCATGAACACAAAGAATGTCAAATGTTAATTCATGGCTCCAGAGAGTAAGACAACTTCCTAAAAAGGTTTCCAGCAAAATGAAAACCCTATCAATGCTCCAGAATTGTTTTATACACAAAACGCGAGGTCCTTGAAAGCGCACCTACTGTCCCCTTGCGGGTCTATTAGGCGCCTGTGGTTTGCAGGGGCTGGAGACGGTCCTGGAAGGAGGAGGAGAAGGAGCAAGTCTGCGTGCTGGGTCTCTGAGTGACAGCAGCGACCCCATGGTTGGACTTTGATTTGTCTTGAGAGAAGTCCTGTGTGAAGGCTGTTGGGGATGTGAGCTGGAAATGTCCAGTTCCTACTTTCCAAAGCAATCAGCCTGCTCCCCCTGCAGACCAGCCAGAGGCCCCTCACGCTACACATTTTTCTTGTTTCTTTTCCTTGAGATGAACTTCAAGTAAGTGTATGAAACCCCTCTCTCCTGTACTTGGTGAATAGCTGATGTTTCAGCAGAAATTGACCTTCCTGATGACCTTGGGAGTCCCAAGCCCCAGAAGTTCCCTCTGTGCCCCCAAACCCAGCGTACCCCCACGTCTCAGGGGGACCAGAATGTGCAGAATTGGCTGGTGACACCAGAGGGTGGGAAGAAGAAGTGCAGTTTTTTAAAAAAGATTTAATTTATTCATTTATTTGAGAGGGAGAGTGAGAAAGGGCAAGAGAACACAAGCAGGGAGAGTGGGAGAGGGAGAAGCAGGCTCCCCGCTGAGCAAGGAGCCGGACATGGGCTCCATCCCAGGACGCCGGGATCATGACCTGAGCCGAAGGCAGACGCTCAACCGACGGAGGCTCCCAGGTACCCCCAGAAATGTAGATTTATATCCTTTCTCATGCTCCTTAAAGTTCCTATGGACCCATCTCCCTGCTGGCCACAGAGCTGTTTTGTTCAAACCCCAGGTCATGGTGTGTCCCATTTCTTTCAGTCTTCCCTGTTACCAGTAGCCACTGGGTCACATTTTCCCACACATCTCATTCAGCCATCGAGAGCCCGGTAAGAAAAACCAAGGATCACACGGGTCCCATTATTCCCCGCAAGGTCTCCTGCCTTCTGAATGCCCTTCACGCCCCCAGGGAACTAGTAATCGCCACTTAGTGCTTATAAACATTTTGTGTGGGAGCACGCGTACCCCCTGGTCACTCCGCTGCCCTTTCACGCTGTCGTCTGTGAACGTCTGACTTATATTTTCTTCCATTTTCTGCAGAGCTCTGGGTCCAGCGGGAGTGTGTAGGTGTCCTGAAGGCTGGGTCTGTTTTGTGCCTGGGGACAGTGATGCGAATTGTCTCCTAAGCAGGTTGAATCAATCACCAATGACCGATGACTTAGGCCAGCCTGCATGTCTCGTGAAGCTTCCATGAGATCTCCAAGGGACGGGGGCCGGCGAGTTCTGGGTTGGGGAGCAGGTGGAGATGTGGGAACCGTGGGCTGTGGATTGGGGGAGCCCGGCGCTGCCTCCTCAGACCCCATCCCGTGCCGCTCTTCCGTCCGTTCCTGAGTTAACTCTCTTACAAAAAATTCAGCTGAGTATATTGGAAGGTCTAGTTGGCTCTATGAAGCGATTCTTGCTCTGGCAGCATTCCCTCAGGAGAGGGGAACTCCGAGGCAGCACCAGATGGAAGGTTTTTCTAGGAAGGAAGGTGGGGGAACGCAGTTATGAGCAAAGACAAGAAAGGATTGTTTCAGGTGAAGTTGCCTTCCCTTCGGGGAAGGGCTGGGGGCTTATTAGGTGGATCACCTCATCTTCCTCTGGGAGGAGAGGACCTCTATGAAAGATTACCTCATCATCATAGATTAGAACATTCTAGATTGATGGACTTAAGATCCCACTCTTGGAGAAACTGAAATTACCGTGAAGTCTTGGTTTGCTGTCCTGGGAGGCTAGTGACTCCAGCTGGGGTCTGTGGCTTTCTTTCTCACTGCAGGTCTTCAGAGTCTCTGGTGACAGTCTGGGTTTGGGAAGGGCATCAGGAGACTGTGTGTGTGATCTTGTGTGATGAGCCCCTAACTGTGGGACGTGGGGCTACCTCAGGTCGTGTGCGATGGGATTGAGTTGTGTAAAGTTTTATATGCGAGATAAACAAGGACACCAGGCAAAGTGGGTTCAAGGCAAGATTTATTAAAGGCACTCTCTGGTGAAGTTTCAGGGCTCAGGAGAAGGGGAGCCAGGAAAGTTGCACCCAGGAGGAGTTGGGGGGGGTGTCTTTTATCTGTTTCCTGCATAGGTTACCTATGGAGACCCTGGCATACATCCTTTTGGCAGGAGAGTCAAGGGTTAAGGAAAGGGGTGGGGGAGGAGGCTAGAAGAAGGCGGACCTGCAGTCATTTCTATTGTTCTTCCTGCACTCCTGGAGCCCTTGCATTGTAGGACACCAGCTAGCATGTGAGAATTGCTTGGTGGTCGGGGAGCCTCTTACTTCCAAGCTGGGTTTGGGGCTCAGACCTTTTAATAGGGGAGCTTGATGAAGAGGGACTTTTGTAGCCATAGTCTGAGCTAACAGTTCCCAACGTCTGTTTCTTCAGCATGCTGGGTCTTGGCAGCCAGTCCTGCCTTCTGATGCTGGATGGCCTTCAAGCGTTTGAGATCCCTCTCCAAATCTCAGATGTGGAATCGTGAGGTGCTAGCATCAAAAGTTGCATTTGGGGGTCCCTAGGGGGCTCTTAGGCATCTGCCTTTGGCTCAGGTCATGATCCCAGGGTCCTGGGATGGAGTCCCGCATCGGGCTCCCAGCTCAACAGGAGGACTGCTTCTCCCTCTGCCTCTGCCCCTGTTTGTGCTCTCTCTCAAATGAATAAATAAAATCTTAAAAAAAGGGGGGGGGGACACCTGGGTGGCAGAAGGCATCTGCCTTCTGCTCAGGTCATGATCCCAGGGTCCTGGGATTGTGCCCCATATTGAGCTCTGTGTTCAGCAGGGAGCCTGCTTCCCTTCCTCTCTCTGCCTGCCTCTCAGCCTACTTGTGATCTGTCTGTTAAATAGATAGATAGATAGATAGATAGATAGATAGATAGATAGATAGATAGTTAAAAAAGGAAGAAAATTGCCCCTGGAGTCCAGGTCCGGTTCTTGCTGGTCACAGAGCTGGGGCAAGGGATCCTTCACTGATGCTGGTCTGGGTCCTCAAGGTAAAGGGGATGCTGTTGCCCACTGCTTCTTCTCACTGGCCTGTGGGGCTCTGCACTGAGGTGCTTGTGAAAACCAGACCTGGAAAGGGGACTAGACCGGCCTGTGAGAGCCCATGTGCTCCTGGGCGGCATTCACTGCTGAGATGTTCTTCTGGGTTCGGGGGTCAGATCCAAGGTTGGGGTCGCTGTCTTCCATGGTGCCGTCTTCAGAGAGGTGTGTGGGCAAAGGGGCCTCTTCCCTTCCCCCTGACGTTCCCAGGAGTTAGTGAACTTGGAACAAGAAAACAAAGAATGGACATCCAGTCTCCTGTCACTCATAGATACCGTGTGTACGTCCCTCTGGAGCAGGCTGGGTGGGAGGGCACCGCATAAATGGGAACCTCAGAAGCCCCCCTTCCCGGCCACCCTCCCCTCCCAGGCACCAGTCACAGGGGTCAAAGCCGCTGGGGAAGGCAGGGGGCCATGGGTGGGTAGGCATGGGATCTCAGCCTGCTGGCCCGGCTCTGCCAGAGGGAATAGAGAGGGGACAGGCGGGTAAGAAGGTGGTGGTCCTTCCGCCCAGCAGCTGCCTGGCTGGGTTCTGGGTCCTGCATTCCTCTGGGTCCTGGCTCTGGAGGAAGACAGGGGGGCAGTGTGCAGAGGCTGGGCTGATGGGGACAAAACCAAAGCCGATTCCTCTGTGGTCCTTCCCCACTCTGTGACTCCCATTCAGCTCCTTCATCACTTGCCGTCTTTGAACTCACTGGATGGTGCTAATAGAGGCTGGCCACAGAGAGCACACTCCTAGGGAGGGGTCATTGGAATGTAAATCGAGCATTTGCCACCTTCAGAAAAAGAGCTGGTGACAATGAATGTTTATGAAGATCAGAGAGTCCTTTTAAAGAGGCTTACATAAATGAGAGCATTTGATTTCCCGTTGGCAGACCTTTCTTCTTTTTTTTTTTTAAAGATTTTATTTATTTATTTGTCAGACAGTGAGCAAGAGAGAGCCCCTGCAGGGGGAGCAGCAGGCCAAGGGAGAAGCAGGCTCCCCGATGAGCAGAATCCAATCTGGGACTTGATCCCAGGACCCGTGGATCCTGACCTGAGCCATAGGCAGGCCTTAAAAGACTGAGCCACCCAGGCGCCCCATGTTTGCAGACTTTTATTAGTAGTGTTTTTGCTTGGGATCCAGCGTAGGAATGAATACACAGAAGAATCTGGAACATGTTCTTGTGGTTTATGCTGTCTGGACAGTAGGGAGCTTATGGACATCCTGTTCTGACTTCCCTGATTTTAATATGTTTCTTTTTTTTTATTGTTAGTGTTACAAGCAAATGATTATCTGTCAAGAGTTGAGACTCTAATGGAAAAAATCCTACTTCATACTGTCTTCTTACACATCGGTCATATTTTGTTTTGTTTTGTTTTGGGACTGTTCCTTCATGTGTTGTGGTAATGTGCCTTTTATATGCTTGACATCATCCATCTTGCTAGGACTCAAAGTGTCTGTGCTCATCCTTCTTTGGAAAACAGTGTGTCCAGCACTTGCCATGTGTCAGCCATGGTAGTTGCCTGTCATTCGTGGCCGTGAGAAAAAATGTTCTCCTTGCCTGCAGGAGGCTTGCAGGTTGGGGGACAGGAGGACCCTAGGAAGGCCAACAGCAGTGTCCCCTCCTTTGTGGAGGTCCTGAAGGAAAGCGTCAAAGGGCCTCGTCAGACCGTCACCCAATATGGAGGTCGGTGGAGGCTGGGAGATTTCCTGCCACCCCCCACCCCTGCCGCTAAGGTGTTGGGAAGGAGAAGCCAGGCAATGCGGTCATGTCTTTCCCTTTCTCCCTCCTTTTGTGGTTATCCCTCCTATGACATGCTTCCCCCACGCCCAGATGGATGGGTGGATTGATTGATTTTAAGTACATGCTATGCCCAACATGGGGCTTGAACTCACAACGCCATGATCAAGAGTCACATTCTCCACCGACTGAGCCCGTCAGGGGCTGGAATTTTAAAATTCAGACCTGTAACAAGTGCCTTCAGTATATTCTGGTTCTATTTTTCCATTTCCATGGAACTATGTTTGGACTTTATTTGTGGATTCTGTCTGCGTTCTTGCAATATGGGTGCCGATGGTCTTCTTTTCCCAGGAGCTGTTTGAGTGAAGTTTCTTTTAATTTCCAAGTAGAAAAGTAGAACTTTTCAACTTTTCAAAGTTGAAACTTTTCAAAAAGAAACTTTTCAAAGTTACTCAGTGCACTTATAATAAGAAAAAAGAATAAATTGAAATTGCATAGGGGCGCCTGGGTGGCTCAGTCATTAAGCCTCTGCCTTTGGCTCAGGTCATGATCCCAGGGTCCTGGGATCGAGCCCGGCATCGGGCTCCCTGGTCGGTAAGGAGCCTGCTTCTCCCTTTCTCACTCTACTGCTCGTGTTCCCTCTCTTGCTGTGTCTCTCTCTGTCAAACAAATAAATAAAATCTTAAAAAAAAAAAAAAAGAAAGAAACTGCTCCATATTAGCCTTTTTTTTTCTAATCACATTGACCAACGCTGAAAACGGGAATTGTACACTAACTCCTGGCTCCTGTGGCTGCATGCTGATTTTTACATTGCCTTCAGGAAACATCTTTATCACATCCACATTTTGAATTAATAGCATTTCTCTCTGTCAACTAATATATAATCTACTCTTGTGAATGATTTATGGGCGCTTGGAAAGAGTTTCTAATTTTCTACTTGGGAATACAGAATCAGATCTATATTTGTTTTGTTATTTAGGAATTCTCTTTCCTTAAAGTTCAGCCTTGCATTTGTCTTAGACTAAGGCAGATAAATCATGGTCCCCCTCCTACTTGGTTGTCTCTCTCCCTTTCCTGCGCTGGCGGCATTTGAATGTTGTGCACAGATGTGAACATTTGTCTTCTGAGTCCTCCTTTTACACATAAGTCTACCTTGTATGAAAATAACTTGATGATCCCTGCTTTTTTCCCTTCCTTTCTCCCTCCTGTTCTCTCTCTCCCTACATCTCTGTATTCCCATTTGTTTGATGTGCATTTGCTCTTAGACTTTTCCAAAATGTTTTGTTTCAGGTGTGTGTCTTGTATGTCTCATATACCTTCTTATTTAGGCAAGGTTAGGTCTATAAAGGATGAAATAAAGTTTCATGTATATATGTTCTTAGCTAAGTATTTTTCTATACTTATGATTTTGCTTTTAAATTCATATTTAGGGGCACCTGTGTGGCTCAGTCAGTTAAGCCTCTGCCTTTGGCTCAGATCCTCATTCCTCATGAGTCAGGCTCCCTGCTGGGTGGAGAACCTGCTGCTTCCTCTCCCTCTGCCTCTTCCTCCACTCATTCTCTCTCTCTCAAATAAATAAAATCTTAAAAAAATAAACTTATATTTAATAATGCTTTATTATGCTGGTGGTTACCTTATAATTGGAACTTCATATAAATAATAATAATATTAAAATAACACTAACCATATATATAAAATACATATATAAAATAATATATATATTTATTATATATATAATAATATTAACCATATATATGTGTGTGTATGTATATATATATATGTATTTTTTTTTACCATGCAAAATAAAAATTCCTTTACTTCATTAAATTTTAATTTAAATTTATTAAATTTTCATTTAATTTGTCATTAAATTTTCCTCTCCACCATGTCATTTTGGTTGATACTATGTCAATGTCTTCTTTTGTACCATGAAAGATGCCTATGCTTATATACTACATTTGTGAATCCTGAACAAAGAGCCTCTGATTTTGACATTCATCAATTTATTCTTTCTCTCTGATTCATTTCTGCTAACCTTCCAATTTTTGTTTGTCATATCACTTCTACATTTCAGGGAACATAACATTTCCAGTCTGTCTTGTCATCTGAATTTCCATTTTTTGTTTTAGTCTTACTTTTACCGGAACACATGTTCATTGCTTGTCATTATCCTTACCCTGTAATTTACCGGTCATCCTTGGGTGGGCTAAAATTTGTCTTCTAGTAATTTCCTTAAGATGATCGTATAAGATAATGTAACCTGGGTTCTTACATACTTAGAAATCTTTGCAGCATTTATATTTGAAAGGCAGCTTGGCTAGATATGAAATCCTTGACTTAGTATTTCCTCCAGTATTTTGTAGAAATAACTCCATTATCGTTGGCCTTGAATGTGATTATGGAGCAATCTGAGGCCACTCTGATATTTTCCTGCTTTTATCTGACCTGGTAATTTTGCCAAGTTGCTAGTGACTTGAAAATTCAATAAATTTAGTAGGGTACATTTCATCATAGACCATTCTAGAAAAATTGTCCACGGCACAAGATAAGACCTTTCAATGTGTAGATTTCACTTTTCGTGCCTGGAAACTTTTGATGGGTTCCAGCATTACCAATTTATTATTTTCCAGCACTGGATCTTCTTCCTCAAGGAATCCAATTGCATGGATTTCTTTTCCCCGTATTTTTTATCCATAACATTTCCCTAATTAAAAAAAAAATACCTTTTTCTTTATTTCTATTTGTTTCAGTTGTGTTTCTTATGCCAACTTTTTATGTCCTATACCACGTTTTGTGTGGTATCAATTTGACCATCTTCTAACTGTATCTTGTTTGATGGCTACTCTTTCCCTTCTGTTTCTTTCTAGGTTCTCCCAGTGCCCATTTCCTATCTTCTTACTGTCTTGCCACCTCATCCCCCAATTGTAACAATTCTGCTATAAGGTGTTTTTTAATATGCGGAATTGCCTTATTAACGATTTTTCCATCGATGGCAAATAATACATTCACTATTTTCATCTGCCTCGTGTGACCATCGTTTTGGGCACGTGTTTTTCATTTGTTGGTAATGGTGGGACTCAACCACCTTTATTCCTTGTACAGATATGCTGAATTTTGTTCTTGTTGTTATCTGTTCTGAATGAATTGGGATTCCTGCCCAGTTGTTTGCCAGGGGGTCCCGTTGGTGGTGAGGACCAGGTGACCTTACTGTCCACGAAGACTGAGCTCTTCACTAGACACATGTGCTCCTCACATAACCTTCCTCTTCTCTTTCCCTGGCAAAAGGGTCTGGGTGCAAGAATGGCTTCTGACACCACCTACCTTAACATGCAGCTTGGGACCCATTAACACATCCTGTCCTGTATCTTGTACCCTCAGGTCATGCCTCTAGGCTTTCGGAGGTGCAGTTTTGATGGCGCCTTCTACACCTGCATGGGGAGGGGTTTTGCTACTGACATCTCTCATCTACGTTCTTGTGTGCCGCCTTCTTGACCTTGACTGTTTTTAGCAGCTGTTGCAAGTACTTTCAGGCATTTGTCAAAACTGGAATGGACGTTTTTCCTTCTCTTGTTGATGTGGGACTGGTTTTCAGGAGTCGAGTAGGAAAGGGTGAGGCACACAAGCCATGTATTCCAACTTCTCATTCCGTGCTGCTTCTCCCAAGTAGCCTCGCTCAGCCAGGTACGTGCAGAGCAACTGGGTGTTCCCTGGGATCTGTGATAGTGGCTGCAAGGGCTCCAGAGCTGGGTTTACTCACTTGCAAGCCTGGCATGATGACTTTGTCATTACGAAGATGTGGGTGGGTGGGTGGGTGGGGGTTCCATAGGACACGTACATCATAGCCCCAGGCTCATATAGAATCCTGACCCAGTGTGACTGCCAGGCACTAACTCAGATGGATTTTTTTTTTTTAAAGATTTTTATTTATTTATCTGACAGAGAGATCACAAGTAAGCAGAGAGACAGGCAGAGAGAGAGGGAGAAGCAGTCTTCCTACCGAGCAGAGAGCCCGATGCGGGGCTCCATCCCAGGACTCTGGGATCATGACCTGAGCCGAAGGCAGAGGCTTTAACCCACTGAGCCACCCAGGCGCCCCGCTCAGATGGAATCTTAACACAATATTTGTGTGGGATACTTATGGGCTCTTTTGTAAGGCTCAAGGTGCTGGGAGAACAGAGGTCGATAGCCATCAATTCCAGTGCCCTTTTTATTTTTTTTAAATATTTTATTTGAGAGAGACAGGGAGCATGAGCAAGGGGGTGGGGCGGGAAAGGGAGAGGGAGAAGCAGTCCCCCTGATGAGCAGGGAACCCAGCTTGGGGCTCCATCCCAGGACCCAGAGATCATGACCTGAGCCGAAGGGAGATGATTAACTGACGGAACCCCCCAGGTCCCCAGGTCCAGTGCTTTTAAGTAGAAAAGATAAAGTTCATGAACACATAGACAAATTCTTTTCAAACCCCTCCCATCCCCCAAATAAGCTCTGTATTCATTGTTTTTTAGCTTTACAAGTGATCCAAGTGCCATTTTTTTTTTTCCTGTAAATTGGGTTAATCTGGGAGAAGAGATGTCACTTGTGGGATGCGCAGGTGTATATAGGATGTGGTGCTTCCTCTTCCTAGCCTTCTACTTCCACCGGACACTACAAAAAACAAGGACTAAAAAGCCTCAGAAAAATCGCCAAGCTGAGCAACACGTGAGCTAACTTTCTAGCGTCTCCGGACCGCGCTGGACTTAGCTCAGGTTTAGCTTTAAAACGCGATTCACCAAATCGATGGTCATTGTAATCATCTCAGGCAGAAAAATGAATAAAAACAAAGACATCAATCCACCCCCCCCTTCTTTTTTTTACTTAGTCACAGTTTCCATAACAAATAGTTCACATTTGCTACCTGGACGGGCCTTTGCCAAGCAGAGGAGATGCAGGGGGAGGCCTTACTGTCCAGTGGGAAGGACAGATGGTCTGCACTGGGGCCAGCACTCTGAAGGGGAGGTCTGGGCCGGGGCGCCCTTGCAGGCTGTTGCAACAGGGACCAGAGAGCTGGTTCTGTCTCCGGGTCGGCATCTTTGCCTGACCCCTTGGCTTGTCTACACAGCTGCACATTTGCTGTGGCTTTCCCCTTCCCTCTTCATGGACTTTCTCTGTCTACACTGCATTCAGTCTTTTTAAAAACATTACACCTGATGGGTCCCCTCCCTGTTTCCCTCTCTCCCTTCTAAAACCCTTTTGTGGAATTCCCTTGTTCTTTGAGTAAATCTGTTGTCACCCGGATGTAGAAAATCCTTGCAAGATCTGGCCCCAGCTGACGCGCCACCCCATCTCCTAACCCATGTGGTCCTGGCCGCTCCAGAGCTGTGCCCCCCTGCTCCCGCCTCCAGGCCTTCCCTTGCTGCCTCTCTGCCTGGAGCCAACTTCCTTCAGATCCCTGACATTCTGGGGGACTCATTTCCTTACTTCATCCGCTCTCTGCTCTGACACTTCTCCCACAAACACCTTGTCCAGCTACCCTGTTTGAGATAGCATCCCTACCCATGGAGGCTGTACTTCCTCGTACTTGACACCACGCTGTGTATCTCCTTGTCCTGGTTTACATCGGGTGCCCCTCCCCCCCCACCCGCCCACCCCCGCCAGAACGTAGGATATTTCAGGACAGGACCGTTCTCTCTTTGGTTCATTCACGGACCGCATGCCCATTCACATGGCTTGCTGCTCTGGGCGGCCTCGTGATGAAGCGAATAACGGATATGTGGGTGTAGAGCTCAGGGGGCTGGGGTGAGGAGGCAGAGCCCAGGGCTGGGCTGAGAAGTCACAGTGAAGGAGACCGAGGAGACTGTGGAGAAA
This sequence comes from Meles meles, assembly GCF_922984935.1. Classification (NCBI taxonomy): domain Eukaryota; kingdom Metazoa; phylum Chordata; class Mammalia; order Carnivora; family Mustelidae; genus Meles; species Meles meles. Next base: position 97,349,992 of record NC_060075.1, read on the forward strand.
GCCAGGAGTGGTACAAAAGGTACAAAAGGAGGAAAGAAGGAGAGACCCGTCACTGGTATCAAACACAGCCAAGAAGTGAAGAAAGGTAACAATGGAGAACATCCCGTTGGGTTTGAGGAGCAGCTGTCATGGGTGTTCTAGGTAACGGCCATGTCAGTGTGTGTCAGAGAAGCTGGATAGCGGGAGTGGGAAGTGAGTGGTTGAGGAAGAGACGTGGAGACTTCTTTTCTTTCTTTCTTAAAAAGATTTTATTTATTTATGAGAGAGAGAGCGAGAGCGAGAGCATGTGAGCAGGGGAAGGGGGAGGGGCAGAGGGAGAGGGACAAGCAGACTCTTTGATGGAGTCTGACTCAGGACTCGATCGCACAACCCTGAGATCATGACCTCAGCTGAAACCAAGAATCAGACACCAATGGAACCACCCATGTGGCTGGCCACAGGGAGAATTTCAACGGTCACTTTTCACATATCTTGTAAGGCCCTAATCCATAGTCAACTGAGATTTTCGATTGAAGACACACAGGGGTCCCAACTAAGCAGGGGAAGTTGTAGTCATGAATGAGTGACCTGTGTCCTTCCCATGGGCTCTGCCTAGGAAGGTGTCAGAGGGCAGTGATTGGGGTTGGGGGACAGTGGCCGTGCAAGGGACCTCCAGCCAGCGTGTCTCCTTTGTGAGTTTCGCACGCCTCCTAAATCAGGACTCCAGCCAGCCATCCTGTTGAAATGGCCAGATGAGATGTTGCTCCTTGAGAGGCCTTGGTCGCGTGTGGGGACGATATGAAAACGTGTACACAGGAGCCCGACCCCGGAGCCGCCTTCGCCCTCCAGTGCTGACAGGATTACTTCCTTGCAGATTCTTGAACAACGTCGGCTTCTTCTTCCCTCTGATAATGATGCTGACGTGGATGGTGTCTGTGAGCAGCATGGTCCGAAAGCTGGTTTACGAGCGAGAGATCCAGATAGAAGAGGTAATCGGCCGAGCGCCTTGGGGAACCAGCAGGGGCAGCAGGGGCTTTGGAGCCGAATCCTGTCCCGTGACTGACCCCGGGCTCTGTTTCGCCTGCTCTCCCCTCTGACGAGGCCCCTGTGCACGGCCTGGAGGGGGCCCCGGGGAAGGGGGAAGAGTGTTTCACATCGGAGCTGATGCCCTGCCAGGCTCACAGGTGTTTTCTGCGGGGAAGGAAGGAAGCCCAAGGACAGGCAGGCCAGGTTCAAAGAAAGGAGCCAGCATCGCCCATTCAGCAATTTTTAAACAGCCTGGAAAGACGTAAGGGCAGACTCCCCACCTTGATTTAGGGTTATATCCCTTCATGGCAGCCTTGATGTTCTTGTTTTACTACCGTTAGAACTTGAAACTATCACATCTGTGGTTAAGAAGGAACATTCCTGAAAGTACCCGGTGAAGGCTGGCCTTTGTGGGGGATGGGCGCACGCAGCCCCTTGCCTCTGTTATTAAGGTGAAAGAACAGTGAGGTCAAGGGCTCGGTTCACATTCAGGTCTGACTGGGACTGGCACTGCTCTTTCCCTCGTTGTTCACCTACTCAGAACGGAATTTTCCTGCATTTCTGTGTTTCCTCCTCATCCACCCAGCAAGGACCCTGGGCATGGAGACTGGGGACCGGGGGTCAGTAACGCTGACTTGGTCTCCTTTTACCAGGGACCAGCCCCACCACCTTCCAAGATACCCCAAAGTTACAGATGGAAAATGAGAAGCTTAACGGAGGCATTCATCTCATTACTACTGCAGGCTGAGTTGTTTTGCAAAACTCTAACAGTCATGCAAGAGACTCCCCCAACCTGAACAGCTTAGGGTCCAGTATCCCCTCTCCTCTCATTGTTCTGTTTGTCTTCCTTAAACCAAACCAGCACCACTGAAATGGAGAAAAAAAAAAGATGGAAAACAACCAAAAATCAAACAAAACAAAAGACTGAAAAAACAAAAAAAGGAAAAAGAAACAAAGCTGGCCAAGTCCGAGTGGATAAGGGAGCACACAGCATGATGGTCATCACTCGAGCCTGGGGGCTGGGGGCTGGTCCTGCCCCTCTGCCTCATGGGCTCATGGCCGGGACCTCCCCGGGGAGCATTCCCTACAAGGGGTGCTGGGCTCCAGGTTCTGCGCAGGGCTGATGGCCAGGCTGGCCCCAATGTGGGAATTTCTAGCGCCACCTGCCTCCCGTGACGAGATCTGTTCTTTCTCAAGGATCCCGGTGATAACCCTGCGTTTCCTTCTTTTGACAGTACATGAGGATGATGGGCGTGCATCCCACTGTCTTCTTCCTGGCCTGGTTCCTGGAGAACATGGCTGTGTTGGCCTTGAGCAGCGTCGCCCTGGCCGTCATTCTCAAAGCGAGCGGCATCTTTGCGCACAGCAACGCCTGTATCATTTTCCTCTTTCTCCTGGATTTCGGGGTGTCGGTCGTCATGCTGAGTTACTTCCTGAGTGTGTTTTTCAGCCGAGCGAACACAGCTGCCCTTTGTACCAGCCTGGTATATATGATCAGCTTTCTGCCCTACATCGTGCTGTTGGTTCTCCATAACCAACTCAGTGTCGTCATGCAGACGTTTCTGGTAAGTTTCTTCTTTTTTTTTAATTGCTGCATCTACCCCAACAAATCAGTCATGACCTCACTCCATCGGTCTGTCATTTCTAGATCTGGGTGGGCTCCCTGTTACCTCCTTCTCTTTATTTGGCCCCCGGAGGCTGACCGTGCAGCCTCCGTGCACGGGCATTGCAGAGATTTTCCTGGAAGGGAGCCCGTGAGGAACTGGCACTTCCCGCGTAACGGGGTCTCTCCTCTGGGGGTGTTTTGGAAATTGGCCATGCCCCAAAGGCAACGTAGGACCTCCGTGTCTGTCTGTCTCACGGATGGAAAGACATAGATTTCCGAAGCTATTTTCGCAGCAAAAAAATAAGTGTTTTTTTTGAAACGTCAGGAATGACATCACACTGAGGGGAACAATCCCTCTGTTAGTGATGTCGGAATCATTCACCATTTAAAGTGCGCCTGCCCGGATGAGTACCGTGATTCTGTTGGGTGTGCGACACCAAGTACACAGAAGAGACACACCCATCCCTTCTTGGGTGAGAAGTGCTCAGCGGGTGCAGGGAACTCTGTCCATGGGGAAGGGATGCATGTGTGGCCATGAGGGTGGTCCACAGCAGAGAGCCAGTCCCGGACCTCTCCTACCCCCATAGGTCATGCCAGGTTCCCCAACTGCAGTCTGATGGGAGGTATGACTGTAGCCACTGAGGGAGAATTTGGGAGGCGCCTGGGAAGGCTAGGATCTCAGAGCTCGTATGGGACCCTTGAAGGCCATGGGAAGTCGCCTGTTCCACACAGCAAAATGACAGCTAGTGGACCCTTGCTTGTAGGGACAGCGTCACTTTCTCTGCTCCCTTGGAGACTCAGGGTAGAATACCTCTGCGACAGCCCCATTATTTTTCTCTGGCATCTGTGAACCTCCACCATTCCTACTGGCCGTGGACACACAGCCCAATGAAGAAATGTCACCTTTACATGTTTATTTACTTAAGATTTTGTTTATTTATTTGTTTATTTACTTACCCGGGAGCCAGTGAGCAAGAGAGGGAGAGGAACAGGAGAGCACAAGCAGGGAGGGACAGCAGGCAGAGGGAGAAGCAGGCTTCTTGCTGAGCAGGGAGCCCAATGCGGGACTCGATTCCAGGACCCCGGGATCATGACCTGAGCCGAAGGCAGCCACTTCACTGACAGCCATGCAAGTGTCCCAAAATGCCACCTTTAATCAGAATTTATCCATTGATGGGTGTTCACTGGTTCTAATTACCTGAACCAGTAATTTTGGGTTAGTGTTTGTTAGTTGTTTCCAGAATCATGAAAATGACTGGGACCCTTTACGCAACCCCGCCCCCCCCCTACTCTTTACGTGTACTCCTTACATGGCCCGAATTTCAAATACCATGGTGCCTTTACTTCAACGCATCTGTTTAAACGTTCCAGCATACAATGTTTGAGTTCCTTTTCCCATGGTCAAATGTTTCCTTGCCAAAAAAAAAAAAGGGGTGGGGGTGGAAAAAAAACCCTAACTCTGGTGCATGATGTTTTTAAGCGTGAAATACATGTTCAGCAGGTTCTTCCGTGGACATAGGACCTGCCCAGTGGAAACAAAGCAGCGCTTTCCTCCAGGGCGCGCACTCTCTAGCGCAGAATCACGGGGACGTTCTGTAGGTCTGCCTGCGGCACGCTCCAGGCCATCCACTTAATAATGAAAAACAAGAAATCACTGCGTTCCGTTCTCCACTGTTTCCCGTTACGTGTTTCTGTACATGGCGCTCGGGTCTCTGGCACTTTAGGCACCGCAGGGAAGAGAGAATTCCCTTCCCCATTAAAAACTAGCTTGTTATCCACCTTCCAGACTGGGCTCACGTTCGGCTCAGTCTCCAAGGGTCCAATGTCGAAATCACTGCCTGGAGTGATGCTTTGCCATCGCTGGAGGGCAGGGGTGCGCCTGAGGCTTCTGCGTTTGCATGTAGCGCCATGGGTTTTCTGGGGTCTCGGGGCAGCACTAACGTGCTGTTTCTCTCTCCGTTCCCTGTGGGCAGTGCCTGCTCTCCACCACGGCCTTTGGACAAGGAGTGTTCTTCGTCACCTTCCTAGAAGGGCAAGAAGCAGGTAAGGAAGGGGAGAAGCCTTTGTCAGAAGAGACCCAGTGACTCAGGTTTCTAGGCGTTTCCAGGTGTCCTATTACAAGGACCCGAGGACAAGTTCGTCATTCCAAAGCTGACCGTCTGGAAGGAGGGGCTGGGGCTTGCCTCAGGGGGTGTGATAACCCCCGGGGGCCCAGTGGCCCTGATAAATAGATGCATTTTGGTGAGACAACAAAGGAGGTAGAAGTAAAACAACACTGACATAAAACAACAACAACAAAATGTTGGATATTCGAAAGTGGCTAAAGCCAGGCCACCTGGTTTCCTTGAAATCACGGGAGATTGGGCAGGCTCCCAGCTCCTCTGAGGAACTGTGATCCCAGGGAGGACCTGCCTTTGTCTCGGCTGCGTTCAGCTTTGCTCCCAGCTTCCAGAACGCGCGGACTTACTCACCCAGATCTGCCCCGAGAGAGGCTGTGAGGCTCTGACTCTGCCTTTCCCTTCCTTCCAGGGGTTCAGTGGAGTAACATGTACCAGCCTCCGGAACCGTCGGGCATGACATTTGGCTGGGTTTGCTGGATGATGGCTTTCGATTCAGGCCTTTATTTCTTATGTGGTTGGTACTTGAACAACTTGATTCCCGGTAAGAATCCTGTGTGATCAAAGATGCTCTAAACAAGCTAAAAAACCGTTTTAAATCATGAGTTTACATGTAATCATCTGATCTAATAGAATTTAAATCTAATATGCATGGATATTAGAATGATAATCATCTAAATTTAAATGAGAGCTCAGAGGGGGCTTCGTAGGATGTGTTTGAGAGGGAGCTGTGAAGGGTCGAGAAACAGGTGGGCTGCCCAGGTCCTGAAGGAAATGGTAAAGGCCATGTGAGGATAGGACACACGTGCCCGGAGGCTGACGGAGCACCCCCTCTCACCCCGGGCCACCAAGCGGCTCCCTGGGTGGGCTTCTGTCAATGGACAGGAAAGACCCAGGATCAGGGTTCTCTGGATCAGGGATGTGGGGAGTGAGGGCAGGAGAGTCTGGGGGCACGTGTGTCCTTGGCCCCATGGGGACCAGGTCGGGCAGGAGTCAGAGACGGTGTGGAGCAGGAGTGGAGGGACCCTGCTCTCTGCCGGGGCAGCGGGGGCAGAACCTGGTGGGAAACCAGGCTGAGGATGAGGGGCTGTGCTGGGGGTTGGGGGCTGGGGTCAGGTGTCGCCTCCAAACCCAGAGTGTCAATGGTGTCAAGTGTGAGACTTCTTCTGCGGAACGGCAGGTGCATCCTGGAGGCCATGGGAAGCCAGGCCACCAGCGGTAATGCTTTTCCCTGCCGTGTTCGTGGGAAGGAGGTACCCATACCACACGCCTGGCTCAGGACGAAAAGAGCAGAAACAGCTTTTAAAGTCTCTATTTTACGTTTTTAGCAGTGGTACTTTGATGACAGCCTATGACCTTGCTGAAATGACTTGTGATTTTGTCTCTGTAATTTCCCAAGCACCTGGATATTTGAAGTGGCATCTCACCTTTTAAAGTTAAGAACCATGAGAGACAGAGACAGACAGAGACACACACACAGAGATACTAATCATACACACATGAACTGTGAAGGGATACAAAGACAACCCGCCCGTTCCGTTTCCAAAAACGTACTTCAGACTTGGAGCGCCCAGGCGTCATCGGAGGATGAGTAAAAATCCAAACGAACGGTGCCACTGACAGGCTTACTTTACAGAAAAGCGGGAACACATGGTCTCCAAGAGTGAGAGCAAGTGCGTAAACCTGCGATAGGTTTTATTTTTGAATTTTACATTGCATGGTCTGGGAACTTCGTATAAAATTAAAGAAAAAATGGATTCTAGGAAATAAGAAGTTAAAAAAAAAAGTTAACTGAGGATTACCAAGGTAAAATAAAATGGAAGGAGAAGCAGTGGGTGTTAAAAGGCGGCTGGCCGGCACGAGGGAGGGAAGTTAGAAAGTTCGTGTGTGAGGCCGACGTTAAAATGTTTGAGGAAGGGGGTCATGAGGCAAGTCGCGGCTGGGACGGGAGGGTGGCAGGGAGTCCCCGGCATTGGGAGAGATGCAGACAGTGGCTGGAAGGAGACAGACAGACGGCAGGTCTCACAGACAGATGCTCTCCCCGTTGAGGGGACCCACGGACTGATTGAAACAGAATAGAAATGGAACAGTCATTAACCAAGGAGAGGAAATCCGAGCTTGGCAGAGTCAGGGCTCGCCACATTGAACACAACGTTCGCGAACAGGGACCTACAGCTACACATAAAATGGTGATGTGCTGGAGTCCACAGAGAAGCGTGAACACCAGCAAAGGCAGGCCACCCTCGGCGGTGCAGAGACCCATAGGAAATTTGGGCAGGAATCCAGAAAGATCTGAGTTCTCCCCTCCTCCTTCAGGACAGGAGGCACGAGGATCCTGGTGGGAACGTTGTCCATATTAAAGTAAGGCATTTCCAGCAAGCAAACCTCCATTCCTGCTCACTTCTGCAGGTGTGGTTGGCTCCAGGACAGAGACAGAGGGGTGAGGGGGGTGCAGAGACAGAGATCCCACAAAGGAAGGTAGCCCTGCAGGTTCTGCAAGAAGGGCTTTGGGTGTGATGATGGTGAGGGCGACGCTGGGAGCCTGGGAGGCTCTCTCCTGGCTGTGGTGTCTTCTCAGGGTGTCGGGGGCTGGGGAAGGTGAGGTGGGAGGAGATTGGGGACCAGAGAGGGAGGACAGGCGATCATGTCTCAGCTGGGGTGCCCTGTGCCGTGCTCAGCATCCCCTGCAGGTGCTTGGCATGGGCGGGAATTAGAGGTGAAAGCCCCAGCCACCGGGGAAGGGAGCAAAACACAGCAAGACAGAGATGTCAGACCGAGAAGACAGACAGGTCATAGGCAAGAATCAGCTGAAGGAAGGCAGGACCGATGGGACGACTGATCGCAAACACACAGACATGAAAACCACTAGCTTTGCTGTGTGTCCAGCAGGATATCATTCTCAAGAACTGTAAGACATCTCGGCGTGAATCTAATGTAAAAGAGAGTATATATCAAATAAGAAATTTTTAAAAATTGACGATGGGGCACCTGGGTGGCTCAGTCAGTTAAATATCTGACTCTTGATTTCGGCTCTGGTCATGATCTCAGGGTTGTGAGTTCAAGCCCTGTATGGGGTCCTCACTGGGAGTAGAACCCGCTTAAGATTCTCTCTCTCTCTCCCCTTTCCCTCCCCCAGCGCTGCCTCTTAAAAAAGTGTTGAACATAAAATAGATTTGAATAAGTACAAAGAGATGCCATGTTCCTTGATATGGATATTTACCATTTTAAGTGTGGTGATTTTTCCAAGTTAATATACAAACCCGCATAATTCATACCGTCTCGTATGAGGCATTGTGTTAAGGTAATATAACAAAACGTGCATTAATCATTTAAATAAAAAGTACTAAAAGGGGAATTTGGTTTTAGTTCATGAAATGTTTGCAAAGGACAGTTAGAAATGCAAATTAATGACAGTGGTCCCAAACTGCTGAAACTGATGAAGGGCAGTGGTGACTGATGACCCCACAGAACCTCCCTGTAAACAAGGTTTAAAAAGGTCAAGGGCTCATGTGACAATAGCAGAGCCGCGGAACAGACCAGAAGGTTCAGGAACACACCCACTGTAATAATTTCATTTGTGCTAAAGGTCACACTTTTAATCAATGAGAAAGGATAGAAATTAGATTCATTCATAAATTCAGCGCAAATTAATATTATTAAAAATAATGAGGAAACAGGAAAAGTATTTTTTAAGAAAAATCATGATTTTTAAAAAAATTTTTAATTTATTTTTTATTTTTTTATAAACATATAATGTATTTTTATCCCCAGGGGTACAGGTCTGTGAATCGCCAGGTTTACACACTTCACAGCACTCACCATAGCACATACCCTCCTCAATGTCCATAACCCCATGATTTTAAAGAGAGCGAAGGCCTTTCTAACGATAATGCCAGAGACATGGATAACAAAAATCGAGTTTCCATTCTAAGAATTTTATTTTATTTTATTTTTGTTTAAGATTTTATTTATTTATTTGACAGAGAGAGATCACAAGCAGGCAGAGAGGCAGGCAGAGAGAGAGAGGAGGAAGCAGGCTCCCTGCCGAGCAGAGAGCCCGATGCGGGACTCGATCCCAGGACCCTGAGATCATGACCTGAGCCGAAGGCAGAGGCTTAACCCACTGAGCCACCCAGGCGCCCCTAAGAATTTTAAAATATCCAAATAAATAAAACGAAAGGACACTTCACAAGCTTATAAGAACTACTTAATGATTCCATGAAAGAGGAGGTTAAAATTCTCAATTCAAATTTTAAGAAGATGTACCTAAATACATATGTGAGGAGGTCACTTGAATAAACCAACATAAAAGGAGAAGTTGGTAACTGATAAACATAAAAGAGTTTAATGTCCCACAGAGCATAGAGTCGCACAAACACAGAAGACAACGTTTCCTTCTCTGACTGATGAAAACTGTAATAACCTGTGGAGGGATATGGTCCGATTTTTCTGTGCAGCATTTAGTTTAGGGGAAAATTAAATAATTGGTGACAATGTCAGTTGACAAGCAGTAGGGTGTGTCAAATTTGTCCTATGTTTAAAAAGTCTTAAAATGTTAATTCTCGGGGCACCTGGCTGGCTCAGTCAGTGGAGGGTGCAATTCCGGATCTCGGGATTGTGAGTTCGAGCCCCATGTCGGGTCTAGAGAGGACTTGAAAATAAAATCTTTTAAAAAATGGTAAAAAGTACGTTAAAAGTAAATAAAAAATTAAAATAATATTTATTCTCTTTGACTCCGAATTTTAAAGAAATATCCAGGTGAATGCAAAGTACGTTTGCTCATAGATGCTCCTTGCACATTATCCTTGAAAGCAAAACTCTGGCAGACCTCCATTTCGATCTAAGAGATGGACTGATTATGAATCAGTTTCGCATTTGTAATACGGACCCTTGCGAACTAGTTACACATCCACGGAATTCTGATTTACAGGAATATATGTGGGTGTGGGATGTGGGAGATCATGGCAGTGGACCAAACCATCTATGAAATAAGGGATAAAATAGAATAATATTTAGTTAAATAAAAAAATCATAATTCCAGTATAGTTAATACATAACGTAATATTGGTTTCAGGTATATAACATACTGATTCAGCACCTCCCTACAGCACCCCGTGCTCCTCACGACAGGTGCGCTCCTTCATCCCCATCCCCTGTCCCCCCATTCTCCCATCCACCTTCCCTCTGGTGACCATCAGTGTGTTCTCTAGAGTTGAGTCTGTTTGTTTGGGGTTTGTCTCCTTTTATGTTGTCGGCTTTTTTTGTTTATCCATATAGGAGTGAAATCATAGGGTAGTTGTCTTTCTCTGACTGAGTTACTTCGCTTAGCCTAAGCAAACCTTCTAGGTCCATCCATGTCATTGCAAATGGCAGAATTAATCCTTTTTGATGGCTGAGTAATATTCCAGTGTATGTATAAACCGTATCTTCTTTACCCATTCATCAGTCAGTGGACACTTGAGCTCTTTCCATAACTTGACTCTTGTAAATAATGCTCCAATAAGCATAGGGGTGTGTATATCTTTTCAAACTGGTGGTTTTATATTCTTTGGGTAAATGCCAAGTAGTGGAACTACTGGATCATTTGGTATTTCTATTTTTAATTTTTTAAGGAACCTTCATACTGTTGTCCACAATGGGTACACCAATTTGCATTCCTACCAACAATGCACAAGGGTTCCCCTTTCTCCACATCCTCGCCAGCACCTGTTGTTTCCTGTGTTGTTGACTTTAGCCGTTCTGACAGGTGTGAGGTGGTACCTCATTGTGGTTTTGATTTGCATTTCCTTGATGATGAGTGATGTTGAACAACTTTCCATGTGTGTGTTGGCTGTCTGATGTCTTCTTTGGAGAAATGTCTGTTCATGTCTTTGCCCATATTTTAATTGGATTATTTGTTTTATTGGGTGTTGAGTTTTATAAGTTCTTTTTTAAAAAATGATTTTATTTACTGGAGAGAGAGAGCAAGAGAGCATGACAGGGTGGGAGGTGCAGAGGGAGAGGGAGAAGCTGACTCCCCGGTGAGCAGAGAGCCTGATGTGGGACTCGATCCCAGGACCCTGAGTTCATGACCTGAGCTGAAGGCAGAGGCTTAACCCACTGAACCACCCAGGTGCCCTGAAAACATATCTAAAAATAAAAAGACATGGAGTTGGCCAATGATGATAATATATTTGTCTTCCTTTTTTTAATCATGACATTAAATTGCCCTGTATACAGCTTACATATCCTTAAGTGACACTGTTTACATTACATTTCAATAATGTATATACTGTACAAATTACACTATTTTTAACTCCCACCCAGTCTGACAATAATAACAAAAAATGAAATTGCCAGAAAATAACAGACGAGCTCTCAGATTCATAAGCGGGATTGCGATTTTGAGGAGCTCGCTGACCCAATGCATTCTTTTTAAGACAAATATTTTGTAATGCTCCTTTACTCTCCTGAAATAGAATTCACAGATAATAAGGCCTGCTTACCTACCTGATTCAAGAACTTAATGTACTGTCTTCACTGTAATATAGAAGAAATAAAAAGAAAGTAATTTGTAACAATGCCCAGGCATAACGTTATTATAAGAAGGAGGGAAGTACTCAGATGCTTTTTCTTACTTCTGTGGAGTAAGTTTGGATTTAAGGGAAGGAAAAAGACCCAACCCCATTTGGTACTGGAAGCAAGGAATATATATGACAGAGATAAATGGTATAAAAACTCTTATTAAAACTAATGTTGAGGGGCACCTGGGTGGCTCAGAGGTTTAAGCCGCTGCCTTGGGCTCAGGTCATGATCTCGGGGTCCTGGGATCGAGTCCCGCATCGGGCTCTCTGCTCAGCGGGGAGCCTGCTTCCCTCTCACTCTCTCTACCTGCCTCTCTGCCTACTTGTGATCTCTCTCTGTCAAATAAATAAATAAAATCTTTAAAAAAAAAAAACTAATGTTGAGGTTATTCAGAGCAACCAGAATTATTTCTATATGATAAGAAATGTGGGAATAATTTTAATTAGAGTAGGAATAATGTGGGATGAAACAGAGCCAAGGGAAGTGGATAAAATAATGATATTTTTGTAAATAATCTGGGTCTTATTTGAAAGTGTGGGGTCAGATAACTTTTCATGATAAAACATGGGTCAGGGGCACCTGGGTGGCTCCGTCTGTTAAGCATCTGACATTTGATTTCGGCTCTGGTCATGATCTCAGGATCATGGGATCGAGCCCCATGTCAGGCTCCACGCTCAGCGCAGAATCTCCTTGTACCTCTCTCTCTGCTCCTCCCCGCCAATCATATACTCATACACTCCCTCTCTAATAAATAAAATCTTAAAAAAACGAAAGAAAACAAAAAAAAAAAACATGGGGCAGGTAATGATGAAGCGTAACCAAGGATACATCTCCTGTCTCATAATTCACCCATGCAAGTGCCTACATTTCGTCCCTAGTGTTTTGAAGGCTCTGGCAATCATATCCTTGGGCAGACGGCAGAACGGAGGGTAGATGGGGCCAGGGAACAGTAACGTGATTCAGATTTCAGAGAGCCATGGGGCAGATACTTGGCGATAGCATCAGAGTAAGATCGAACACAATAGAAGGGTTCCCTAGTAATCATTTCAATGTGTGATTTTTACAAAGTAGATGTTTTATTATTTTGCTGTACAACTTAAAAAATATGCAGAATGACATGAACATGACATAGCTTTAAAAAAACTCCTTTATTAATAAAATGTAGTGCATGTCACAAAACTCTGCTAATTTTGACAACACCTGGTTCTAAGTTTGTTAAAAGCCATCTCAGATGTTTTGTCCTGAATTTGCGTGTCACAAGCCACATGAGCTGCTATGGAGGTGCGACCTTGAGTTTTCAAAAACGTCCAGTTGGCATCGCACCGATGATATGATTTTCTGAAATTCTGATGCTTCTGTCCCAGACTATAATTTTTCAGTGGTTTCCAAGGTGGTTGCTTTTCTGGAAAATTCAGCATGTATGAAAACTAGCCACGAGCTTTGGGTTCAGAGGTCCTAGGCTCGACTTGCTAGAAGGGGCTTCTCTTTTTCATTTTTTTTTTCTTTTAAAGATTTTATTTATTTATTTGAGAGAGAGAGAGAGCATGAGCGTGGGGCAGAGGCAGAGGGAGAAGCAGACTCCCCGCTGAGCAGGGAGCCCAATGTGGACTTGATCCCAGGAACCCGGGATGATGACCTGAGCCGAAGGCAGGTGCCCAACCCACTGAGCCCACAGGTGCCCTAGAAGTGGCTTCTCACTTGCATGGCTGTGTGGGAGGAGCCTCAGGGAAGGCAGGTCAAGGGCAATTGTTTGCTGGGCTGGATTGTTCTGGCCTTTGAAGGACACCCACCACCCCAGACGCTGGCACCGTAAAGGCCATCTGTTCTACCCCCACATTTATTAATCTGCCTTTTCATCTTTTGTGTATCTGAGACTCTGACAACTTGGAGTCTCAGGGACTCTGGAGGGACTGTGCCCCAAGGGCTAGCCATTCCTAGAGATAGTAAAGGATTTGCTTGTGAGCTCCCTTGTCATCTGCAAAGCCAGCAACCCAGAGCTACCGCCTGCCACCCCCTCTGTAGGTTCTCTTGTCCCCTGCCCTCATGGCCCCAGGGCCAGGGACCCAGTGACGGGGACAGCCGCTGTGCCCCAGAGCCTGCTGACCCTGTTTCAGCTGCTCCTTACCCAGAAAGTACAGTAAAGGGTCAAGCCTTCACTCCCCTCTCCCTGCGCCTCCTGACAGCCTGGTGCTTCCCTGGTGCCGCCCCCCCAACCCATCCCCCGTGCCCTCTCCTCCTGGGACCTGAATAGCAAACCATCCTTTCAAAGGCTTGTTTCCTGATCTCTCGGCCTTCCCATACCTGAATGATAATAAAACCTACAATTAAAAACACCCATTCACTGTGCCAGCCCGAAGTCCCCCCTCCCTCCCACATTTCCAGAACCCCTCTGCGAGGTCTCAGCAAGCTAAGAGTCGTTGTTTGCGAGTCTGTGGTGGGCAGCAAGGCCTCCCCAGCCGGGGCTGGGTAGCAACAGTTTCACTGTTGCTCTCCGTGTCCTTCTGTCTGTCTTGTCCGTGGAGTGATGCGGTGGGTCCGGACCCCTGCATGTCTCACCCTGGTGTCTGAGCGGGAGGCCTGGCCTCCCAGCCCGCCAGGTTCAAGGTCAGGTGCAGATCCCCGCGCCTGCGCAGAGCTCCCCGGCAGACGCCTGGTCCTCTCCGAGTCTTTTTGTTTCATAAACTGTTCTTTATGTGCTTCCAATTAAATTTGATTTCGCTCGATCTGTCTAGTTTCATTGACTTCTGCTTTTATCACTGTCAGGTTTCGGGGGACAATGCTAATGAGTTTCCTGCCCTGTACGAGCCAGCAGGCAGCTTCCCCAGGCAGAGAAGAGCTCCGGAGAAGTGCAGGGCCTTTGCATATATTAATGTGCCCGACTCCATATGGTAATGTGAGCGGGATGCCTGTTCTCATGGAGTGCTCATAAAACACATTTGGATTTCAAGCCACAGCAAAGAGCAGAGGACAGCATCAGAGCTGAGTGGCCTCCCTGCTAGCGGATTTGGCAGCCTTCCCCCCCCCCCCCCCGACCCCCGTCCATTTACATTCATAGATTAATTAGCAGGACTTTAAAAGTGCAAACAGATTAGAGCTGGGATGGTTTAATTAGCAAACTGGCCATTAATATTCAATTTGTTTCTAATTTCAAAAGGCTCCTCCTGTGTCTCTCGTCCTTCCCGTCCTTGCAGCCATGACCGCAGATCAGGTCTCCGTGGACCTCCTGGGGATGGTTCGGGGCGGGGGGGGGTCCTTGAACTCTGATCCATGTGTCCAGGTGCCGCCTTTGCCCTGCTCGTGCAGACTCTGATCTGCCCCCACCGAGGGCGTGTGGATCTGTCGCTCACTTGCCCGTCTAGCAGGTGGCGCCCACTCACAGGGATGCTGTCAAGGACAGTGACCGAAGGTCACGGAATAGGGTCCCTCAGCAGAAGACGGGGGCTTGATGTGGGGGCTGGAGTAGCCACCAGCTCAGGTCGAAGAGTCTCCTGCTTCCTCTGTTGGCTTCTTGCCCCTTATTTCTGCAAACTCAGCATGCATGTCCCTGACAGGGCTCCTCCGTCCATTCCCATGCGTGTCTTGTTTGGATCAAGGGTGACACAGTATTGTCACTGCTGTGTTCAGAGAGGCTTGTACCGCGGGGCTGCTGCATACAGTTCAGTGGCCTGTGTCCTTCCCTGTGGGAGGGAGAGGTGGTCATAGACCCCCATACCGCGTGGTCGCAGGCACATGTGAGTGAACACAGGGGACTCCTGGGCGGGGTCGGAAGGCAGAGCACGTGGAGGATATCATTATTCATGGCTGCTCGTCTCTTACTGGGCAGGGGTAGCTAGTTGTTTGCTAGAGTCTTGGAGAACGTTCTGCCTACTTGTTGCACATTTTCCAGGGCAGGTGTGATGACTTGGGCTGCACAGCTTAACCAGGAGAAGTCCAGTCTCTCCTGCCCTGGAGTCTGGAAGGGGTCCAAGATCCAGGCATGTACAAGGCTGGATCCTCTTGAGGCCAACCTCCTTCTCCCGGTGTCCTGTTGGTCTGTCCACACTCCCTGTTTGTGTCCTATCTTTTCCCGTAAGGGCACCAGATCGAATGAGGGCTGACCCAGCGACTTCACTGAGCCTTAATTATCTCTTGAAAGCCTTCCTCCAAATATCGCCCATTCTGAGTCCCTGGGGGTTCGGATTGCAACATGAGTTTTGGGGGACTCAGCTCAGCTCGTACCAGAAGGGACCACTAGACCGGATACCAGCCCCGCACCCTCTGTCACTTGCCCGTTCTGCTTTGTGATCACATCTCTGAATCTTTGGCTTGGACAGGATGAGGTCACCCCCCTCCCCTTGGCGGGAGGGTCCACATGTCAAAACAGTCCTCATGTAGGCCTTTATCTTTTCAATCGCTTGGAGGATTTGGAACATGCCTCGGATTTAGGCTAGAATGGATGTGTTAAAGAAAATTGAGAGGTGTTAATAATTAAATCCACTTTCATTTCGACATATAATGAGGGCAAAGTGACTATTAAGTGGGCCGGAATGAATTTGGAGAGTACGTTTGAAGAATGTCGATGTTTCATATGGAAATGTTGCATTCTGTGTTCTTCTCTGCCGATGTTTTAATGGATTAATTCCTTCACGCTGTTAATCCATGTCTAGGAACCATGCAAACATCAAAGACGGGACAAGAGAGTGACAACTCCGAATGGGGGCAGTGGGGCTGGGCGAGATTTCCTCTGGGGAACACTCAGCGATTGTTCCATGCTACTTTTATTCTTAATAAATACCTGCCTGTTCACCGAGCACTTGGGGGAGGCGGGCGCGGGTCAGGCTGAAGACAGAGCGTGGGGGCTCCCCCCATGGCCAACACCCCATCCCCCGGATCGTCCCTGGGTCACATGTGGGATGTGCCTTCAACAGTTTAACATGGAATAACATTGCGTATTAATCAGCGAAGACATTCTCGTACAGAATCTTCCAAGTAGAAAACAAGAAGTCTACTGATTTTAACTGTGTCTTATTTTTTAGGAAATTTCGGCTTACGGAAACCATGGTATTTTCCCTTTACTGTGTCCTATTGGAAGAATTTGTGGGGTTTGGTGGCAAAAACACCGCAGGCGCCTGGTTCTGACCTGTCCTTCATCAACGAGCACTTTGATAACAAAGGTCTGTGAGGGGTAGCGGTATTAGATATGCGTCTTCCCTTCTGGCAGGTTTTGCTTCTGCTTTTCATCTGGGTCGAGGCTCTGTAACTGTGTACACCTTCCGTGGCTGTTGCCTGGCCGGGGCTGGCCTTGGGCTCAGAAGCACAGCTGGGGGCCAAGTGGCCGGAGAGAACTCCCTGATGATGCTGGACCTGGGGGCCACAGCCCGGGGGTGTTACCCCCCCACCTGCTGTTTGCAGCCTTTCTGTGTGCTGGGTGCAGCATGAATGTGTGTGAGGAACTAAAGCAAAGGGGGACAGCTGCCCGGGGCTGTGGGCTGTAGAGATCGCCCATGTTAGTGTCTCGACATTGTCGTGAGAGCAAGACCATCGCTGCCCCTTATAAGCAAGGAGCGTGCGGCCAGGGAGACGGGGCAGGACCCCCGTCCCTCTGTCCCTCTGTGTGTCACTTATGCCCGCGGGTTCCGTGAAAGCAGGACTTCGGGGACAGTCTGTAGATACACAAGCTCCCATCATGATAGTCAATACCACAATCAACACCGCAATGTATTTTAATTTTTTTTAAGATTTTTTATTTATTTATTTGAGAGACAGCGAGCTCAAGCAGGGGGAGTGGCAGGCAGAGTCAGAGGGAGAAGCAGGCTCCCTGATGAACAGGGAGCCCGATGTGGGGGCTCGATCCCAGAACCCTGGGATCATGACCTGAGCCGAAGCCAGCCGCTTCACTGACTGAGCCCCCCCCAGGTCCCCCTGCCACCAGCCATTTCATTTAAGTTTTGCGATTAATCTAATTTCGCCCTCTGCTTTTGGTAAGGAAGGGTTTTGAGTTGCTGTGTGTGTTTCCTAGAGCTACAGCTCAAGTCCAAGGCACGCCCTGGACTGGTATGTGTGAGCATTACCCTGGGGGCTCGTGGGGTCCGCCAAGAAGAGTCCGGATCTTCTCTTCTCAGGGTCCGCTTTGCAGAACGGGGAGGGAAAGCCTGGAGGAGGCCCCCCGGGCGTCGCCCTGGTGTCCGTGACCAAGGAGTACGAGCCGCACAAGGCAGCCATCCGGGACCTGACCCTCACCTTCCACAGAGACCAGATCACTGCTCTGCTGGGGACCAACGGCGCCGGGAAAACCACCGTCATGTGAGTCCCAATTCATCCTCGTCGCACACGGACTTTTAAGAACAGTTTCAGTTCACCTGAGATCAGATTTGTTTTCCTTCATTTCTGTTTTGAGATAGAGGACCGAGCCCCTCGCCCGAGCTGCCCTGTGCTCTGGGTGGACAGTTACGTGATGCAGGTGTGGTGGTGGGGGGGTCTTATCCCTAATTCTTTTATTCCCAGCAAGTAATGCGCCATGGTTTTACTTCAGTCTTTGAGAGCCCAAGGATACTTCTCACTGTCCTACACTACATTGAATTTTGCTCCCTTATCCGGGAAGATGAAATTTGGCATGATGTCTGCAAATGTCTTAATCGCCTGAGCAATTTTTTTTTTTCATGTTCTGCTTCTTGTGTGGTTGTGTTTTTTGTTTTTGGTTTTTGGTTTTTTTTTGCGAAGACTTGATTTTTGGTTTGGGGTCCACTGGCTCCAGATTTGTTTAAAGAATCCAATCACAGGATCCCAGAGGAATAAAGAGCTTAAAAGTGGAGGGCTCACAAAGCAGCCCGAGGTCATTTAGGTTAGACCACGGACATTGCCAAACTTGTCCTGTGAATAAGCCCGTTTCTCTGTTCTTTTTCAGTAGGACTAAAGCATGATTAAACAATAAAAAGGACTATATGCGTCAAAATTCTTTTTTTCTTTTTTTTTAAAAGATTTTATTTATTTATTTGAGAGAGAGAGAGAGAGTGGAAGCAAGGGGAGCAGAGGGAGAGGGAGAAGCAGGCTCCCCAGTGAACAGGGAGCCTGATGCGGGGCTCGATCCCAGGACCCTGAGATCATGATCTGAGCCAAAATCAAGAGTCAGAGGCTCAACTCACTGAACCACCCAGGCACCCCTACTTTGAGCGTCTTAAAAAAAAAAAATTTATATTTTATTTAAATTCAATCAATTAACATAGAGTGTAGTATTGGTTTCAGAGGTAGAAGTCAGTGATTCATGAACTGCATTTAACACCCGGTGCTCGTTTCGTCACGTGGCCTCCTTCATGGCCGCCACTCAGTTTCTCCGCCCCTCCCCCACCTCCCCTCCAGCAGCCCCCAGCGTGTCCCCTACAGTTACGATTCTCTTATAGTCTGCCTCCCTCTCGGACATCCGCTTATTTTATCTGTCTTCCCCTTCTCCTGTGTTCGTCAGTTTTGTTTCTCAAATTCCACATAGGGGTGAGATCATATGATCATTGTCTTTCTCTGATTGACTTACCCTCCTTTGAACTTCTTGAGAAAAGTAGCAAAATAACATGCAGAAAGCTTCAGAAATCTCAACTAGGAGGGAAATCAAAAGAGAAAAAAAAGAAAAAAAGGAAAGTTTTCCTCTTGGCGTAGATGCTGAACGGAGCTGGAGAGGCCACTGTGTATGTTTGCCATGTTTTCGGGTGGGAGTAAGCATTCCGTGGCACAAGACTCTGAAAGCCAGCCTCCCACATCGTGCTCTGACGAGCTCGCGTTTCTTAAAGCAAAACCTGGTGTTTGCTTTCAGCAGAACAATTAGACTTAAATTTGGAGTTTCTCCAAGTTTCGAGGTCCCTCCATGCATTCCTTTGGGGGCCTGTGTGGGACATGCCTGAGTCGCTCTGGGCGGTTTGCTGAGCTCTGACCCCAGTTTGGCTCACGCACCAGTGACCATCATGGTGGTGAAACAGAGCACGTTTCCTTGCCCCTCTTGGTGCTTTTCCGTGTCCCCCTGACCCTGACCCCCAAGTGACCACAGATCGGAGGTTTGTCGCTGTAAAGGAGGCTGCCTTTTCTAGAATGTCATGTAAATGGAATCCAGTCTGGCTTATTACCAGGCTGATGCCTGGAGGCTTCCTGGTGGTGGTGATGTGTCCACAGCTGACCACCCGGCCCTGGGCTCTGTAGAGTCCACAGGGTGCTTGTCCTTGCTCCTGGTGTGGGTGGCGGGTGAGTGCATTTCCAATGTCTGTGACCATCTGCAGACATACGTTTCCCTGTCTCTTGCAGAAGTACTTAGGGATTTGCTACATGCTGTGGTGGATGTATGTATAATTTCTTAGAAACGTGAAAACAGTCTCAAACCTAAATAGTAAATGTCCTGAGATGATGGGGTCCCCCGGCTTCCTTAGGTTGGTTTGGACCAGCAAGATTTCAAAGAGGGCCAGTTGAGGGAGAAGCCGACTCCCCGCTAAGCAGCGAGCCAGATGCAGGACTCGATCCCAGGGTCCTGGGATCGTGATCTGTGCTGAAGGCAGACGCTTAACAACTGAGCCCCCCAAGTGCCCCAAATATGCCTTTCTTGAGCTGGTTTCTTTATCTGTAAAACGGAGCTGGATTTATAATTTTAAACTCCCACACGCTAGAGTGGTCATATTGAGGGGAGTGTAAACGTTGTCATAAGCCCACGTTTCCAAGATGAAGCCAGCCAACGTCCCACGGAGTGGAAAGTAGGCCGGGGGCGGGGGGTCGCCCTGGGGAGGCCCCGGTTGCCCGCCTTGGAAGCAGCCACTCCCTTCATCCTTTGCTGATTTCTTTTCTCTGGCAGATCCATGCTGACGGGCCTCTACGCTCCCACCTCTGGAACCATCATCATCAATGGCAGGAACCTGCAGACAGACTTGTCCTTCATCAGAAAGGAGCTGGGCGTGTGTCCACAGCAGGGGGTCCTGTTCGACAACCTCACCGTCCGTGAGCACCTGCTGCTCTTTGCCTCCGTAAAGGCTCCACAGTGGACCTGGAAGGAGCTGAGTCAGCAAGTCAATAGGTCAGCACCTGCCGGGTCTTCGTCCTCCTGCCCTCTGCCCCATAAGGTAGTGGTGGGTGTAGGAAGAGAGGCTTTAAAAATATCTCTGATGTCTTTATTTATGAGAAGAAAACCCTAGCAAATGGGTTTTTTTAGAGAGAGGGGAGCACAGGCAGGGTGGTGCAGGAAGAGTGGCAGAAAGAGACAGAATCCCAAGCAGGTTTCACGCTGAACAGGGAGCCCGACACAGGGCTTGATCCCACAACCCCGAGATCATGACCAGAGCTGAAACCAAAAGTTGGTCGCCTAACCGCCTGAGCTACCCAGGCTCCCTCTGAACTAGCAAATAGCTCTTACTTGTGGAGTCAGGACACCGCCGCCAGGACTGGATTTCAGAGAAGGTTCTCAGGGAAGACTATGAACGGGACTTGGTCTGTCCTCCGGGGGGCGGTACCTCCGAGGTAGGCACAGGTGGGAATGTGCGGCCCAGGCTGTGCGTGGAAGGTTTGTGTCTGGGGCTCGGGAGATGACGGAATGGGCGTGGGCTGAGAACTGGCTGCCAGGAGCCCAAGTGGTCCTGAGGAGGGGGTCGAACTTTCTCACACAAGCAGGTGTGCGTGGGCGGGGTTGGGGGACCATCAGCCGCGGCTCTGGTAGGCTTATCCTGTGATCCCAGAGCGGTGTGTGCAGTGCTGGGAGAGACTGGGGGCAGAGACTACTCTGAACAGGGCCCATGAGAACCCACATGGTGGCTTTTGACCTTTGGTGGTATTACTGGAAACCGAGCCGGGCAGGTCAAATGACTTGCCGCCCAGTCCCTCCTTGCACACGGCTGCCGTGTCCCCCTGCCTGGCGCTCCCTCCCCGGTCAGCTCACAGCTGCACAGTGCTGCTGCAGGGATGTGGGGGTCCAGCCGCCTTCCTGCAGCCACGCTGGGTCCCAGCAAACTCTGTGACTGCGTTTAAGTCGGGTTCCCAACAACGCTGTTTGGGCTTCATCTTTTTTTTTTTTTTTTGGATGTAGGCAACCCTAATAGTTACCAGTGCGCTGTGTGTTACTTAGCAAAGAAGCCAATTTGCACAGAAGCAATCAGAGTGAGATCATGTTTTAGGACAGCGCTTCTCAGTGAGAGGGAGTGGAAACTGAAAGCGAGGGATTCGGAGCCAGCACAGTCCGAACTGGGTCCGGGACAGGCCCTCGATTTTGTAGGTCTGTTATCCTGTGTTCCAAGGGAGGTGGGATCCCCAGAAGAATCTTTAGAGACAGCGTCTGTCAGGAGGTCAGGTCGCTTCTGTCAGGAGGTCAGGTCGCTACTGTTTTGACCTTATTTGGCCTAGAGGGGATAAGAGAAGTCCAAAGAGGAACTTTATGAGGACTTTAGTTGAGGAGATGTCATTATGTGGTCTCATTGGCTCTTGGACTTGTGGGGCGTGCAGGGGGACTCCAGCATGATGCCGGTAGGTCATTGGTGATAGGTCATTGAGGTCCTGCAAGCAGGTAGACAAGGGAGGGCAAAGGGTTGAGCGCTGGGCACTTGGACGTGAAGACAATGGAGGGATGAGTGGGACCAGCTAGGGGTGAGAAGGAGAGACCGTGGGGAAGGAGAAGACAGGTCCATGAGGGAGGAGGGACGGTCAAGCATATCGGATGCTGTTCGGGGTCAAGGGCAATGAAGACTGAGGAACCGCTTGTGGGTTTAGGACATGGAGGTCCTTGGTGAGCAGCCGGAAATGGAAGCAGTTTTGGGAACATGATGGGGAGGAAGATGTTCTTGGAGCCCATTAAAGAGGAAGTGGAGAGAGAGGGAGCAGAGGGGGGACAGTGACAAGATGGAAATGTGATGTGGGGAGAGGACGGGTGTTTCAAATACAAATCGAGTGACTGAGGCAAGTGGGGAGGAGGGTGACCTGCCCGGAAGCTGTCCCGTGTGCTGGGGAGGGAGGGACTTGAGGGGCGCAGAGCCCGCTCAAGGGCAGATGGGAAGAGGTGAGCAGAGCATGGGGACATCACACTGGCAGAGGAAGGGAGGGAGGGCCTGGGGAGACTGGACGACAGTGGGCAGCTGAGTGTGGTGGGGTTGAGTGATGCTGGGGGCCATGATGAGCTGGTGTCGACCTCGGTGGGGAGGGGTCACGAAACGACAAGGTCCAGGGCACCACTGGCTGTGAGTGCGTGTGATGGGGTTCAGGCCTTGACAGAGATTGGAGGGGTTTGGGGCTTACCATAAAGATGTTCTTAGGATGTACATGCTTGAGGTCAACTGATCTCTTACTGGCTCAGTTTCTGTTTGTTTTCTTGGCCGACTGATCTCTGGTTGGGGTAGGTGAGGTGGTTTTAGGAGTCAAGAACTCTGCTATAGTGCGGTCACCAGTGGGGTGGTGACCTCATCGCCGTGGGAACAGAGGGTCTAGACTAGAGGTTGTCTACTGAAAATGAACCATTTGTCCCCTCCTCCCAACTGGGGTGCTGTCTCCAATGGAAACACCTGAAAAGCAGGCGCCGAAGTGACTGGTATAAATTTTGGTTGCGATTAACCCGATGGAAAATGCTGAGTCACATTTGCAGCAAAGGAGGGTCAGTCCTGGGAAGTCCCATGAGCTTGTCCTGGGCTGGGGCGGAAAGTATGTGAATAAAGAAACGGACAGGACACATTTATTTAGGGATCCGGCAAGGAAGTCTTTGGGATTTCACCCAAATCTTTGCCAAGGATTCGGGAACTTTCTGGGACCAGATGGTTCTTGACGCTCAACTCTGTGGAAGCCTTGATTTGTCTCCCATCCAGCCTCATCTCTGACTGGCTGTTGGAGATCCAGGAGTGAGAAGGACGCCCGCAGCTCCTTGGGGGCAGGAATCGACTTCGGTCTGAGTGCTCTGGGCAAGGCTTGGAGAGGCCGCTGCTGGCGGGGGCCATGTCACAGGGGCAAGACAGGGATGAGGATCTGTGGAGTTGACCGTGGACAGTGGGATGCTTATTTGTGAGCAAAGAGTCGCCCACAGGAGGCGAGGCCTGGCTGGGGAGGCTTTCCTTGCACCGACTGTCTGAGACCAGGAGCTCTTGCTCGGACACTCCCCCACCCGCTCCCTGGGAGGGAGCCAGCTGCCTACTTTCACGAGAATGGCAGCGGTTGAACTTTGAGTTGCTGGTGGCATTTCCCAGGAAGTTCTCCGTCAGGAAGGTGGGTGGCTGCCAGCGTAGAGCATGTGGGCTGGACGCACCGGGATTCTGCAGACCGTCCCTCGGTGGGCGCTGGAGTTCGGCCTCTGCCTCGCTCCCTCTGACCCCACTTGCCCCCAACCAGTCCACTTGCTCCCAGCGTCCTGAGGAAATGTAGGGCCTTTGAAAAAATACTCCTCCGGGGAGGAGACGAGCATTTTCCAGCAACAGTCCTTGGTGGATGCTGCTTGCTGTCCAGGCCTCAGTCGGGGCCCGTTGGCAAGATTCCACCTGAACATCAAGAAGGCCCGTGCTGCCGTGTCAGGACTCATGAGCGTGAATGGCTTCCAGGCCTCCTCCGGGTATCCGTGGCTCACACGTTTTGGCCGTTAGTGGTCCTTTTTGGTGGACTGAAATCTGCAGCAAGGCTTTACGGCATTCAGGGGGAAGAGTGAGGGCTTTGTTTTTCTTCCAGGACTCTCCAGGATGTGGAGTTAACGCAGCATCAGCACAAACAGACCCGCGTCCTGTCCGGAGGCATGAAGAGGAAGCTGTCCATCGGCATTGCCTTCATTGGCACGTCGAGGACCGTGGTTCTGGACGAGCCAACCAGCGGGGTGGACCCTTGCTCACGCCGTGGCATCTGGGACATTCTCCTCAAGTACCGTGAAGGTAGGAACGGGGTGTCCTTCCTCTGTGTCTCCTGTCGATATTGTGGAAGGAACCAGGTTATAGCCCCGTAAGGACACATTGCCTTTTACTGAAGAAGGAATTGTCACAAGAGCGTGTAGAGATCTATCTGTTAATTTTTATTATTTATTTATTTATTTAAAGATTTTGTTTATTCATTTGAGAGAGAGACAGAGAGAGCACAGCAAGGAGAGAGGCAGGGGGAGAGGGAAAAGCAGACTCCCCGCTGAGCGGGGAGCCCAATGCTGGGCTCGATCCCAGGAAGGCAGTGGCCTAACCATCTGAGCCACCCAGGTGCCCCTATTTTTTTTTTTTATTTTTTAAAAGACTTGTATTTATTTATCTCAGAAGGAGGGGGAGCATGTTCTCAATCTGGGGGAGGGGCAGAGGAGAAGGAGAGAGAGAATTTCAAGCAGATTCAGTGCTGGGTGTGGACCCCGACTCAGAGCTCGATCCCATGACCCCAAGGTCATGACCTGAGCTGAAACCAAGAGTCGGAGCTTAACACACGGAGCCACTGGGGCCCCTGAGGTGCATCTGTTCCATAACGTCTCTGGTCGTCGAGCATTTGCCCACTTTGTGTCTCATCTCCCAAATGGACTGTTTGATGTGATTTCAGTAGAAATCGTATTCATCCAAACTGGGTCCCAGGTTGTTAGAACAGGTGTTCTAGCTGGCGTGTGGCACAAGCCTCCTCTCCTTCGGTGAGGGAAGCAGGGCACGGACAGGTGGGCATGTGGATGGCTCAAAGCTCCAGTGGAAGCTCGCTGAGCCCCGGGTGGCTGGGGGTGCTGGGCTAGGCCTTCCCGTGTCCCATGTGTCCAGTTGAGGCTTTGGGTGGGCAGTTACTGACCCCACCTGTGGCTCTTTCTCTGATCTTTCTGTCCCAGGAACATGGGGGGTGCAGACCCAGAAGACAGCGGGGGAGCAGGAAATCAGAGCAAGCTGATATGACCTTGTGACCTGTTCCTTTCTAGGCATTGGCCTGCGTGGGGGGAGCAGTTACACCAGCAAAGCAAGGCTGTGTCCATGGCATGGGCTCATGTGACCTTATGCAACCTTGCCATGGTCCCCAAGGCCAAGCAGGGCACCAGAGCCCAGGCAGACACCCACAGTTGGTGTCCCATACATTCATGGGCCCTGGGTGTGGGCATGGAGCAGGGCACAGGTTCTACCAGGGAAGCCAGGACAAAGGCTCAGGGCCAGCAGCCAGCCAGACCCAGGTGAGGCCCAGGGAGCAGGGGTGCTCCGTGCTGTGACCTTTTGGGGCTCTGCCTAAACTAGGAAGGTCATCAGCCCACGATCCCAGGATGCTGACCACAGTGCTGAACATCCTGGTCCTTACTCATTGCTGTGAGATCGCAGAGCCCTTCCTCCTCCTCTTGCCAAGGTGCCCATAGAGGAGAGAAGTCATAGAATGGGGATCCCCGAGCCTTCTGTGCGTGGGACCCTGAGCCCCACTGGAGGGATAGAGGAAACAGAGATGAAGCTAATTCAGACTGCACTGAATGGTTTCTCTGCCATCCCGAGTGGGGCTAGTAAAGAGGATAGGCGGGAAGCAGACCAGCACGTGGCTTCCATTGTCTCTGAGCCCGCGGTCTCCGCACGCATTCCATGCCCAGCCTGCTGCTCTCGTTGGTTTTAAAAATCAGAGATGGAATCTTCCAGGCTCAGCGGTCAGAACACTGAGTCGAGAGCCTAACAGTGTCTTCCAACAGCAAACCCGACACGATGCGATTCTTAGAAACAGACCGCTGTCTTCAGATTCTGTTGTTACCCTTCCTTGTTTTCTCCCTGTCCTTGGTTGGTGAGTAGTGATTTTGGCGTTTGGAGGGCGGGTCAGTAAATCGTGAGCAGGGGACATAGGCGGGACCACAAAGAAATCAGTTTTCAAGAGTCAGGATGTGTGGCTGGTCCTCAACAGAGCCCCAGACCTCCCGGCGTTTGGGATGCGGATCTGTGGGCTAGACAGAATCTCTCCCTGCTTGGCGGGAGGGCCCCGTGTGGGCACAGCGGTGCACCCGGGGCTCAGGGTACCTGGGATCTGATCCGCCATTCCCTCCCTCCTGGAATTCGAGGCACTGAGTGCTTGAGTGGGATGGGGCTCCCTTGGAAGAAGTCCAGAAAGGAAAGATGCTGGAACAAACTAGCACATGACGAGCGATTCTGCTCACGCTCCTGCTGTCCATGCCTGCCCAACCCTGGAGAAATGATCCTATTCCTCGGGCATCAGGGTTCTCACTTGTGGGATTTTAGGAGGAGGAGATGTACTGTATACAGAAGGGCGTGGCTCAGTACAGGCAGCTGGTGGTTCGGGCAATGAGTTTATTGTTACTGTTACTAAAATAGACAAGAGGGGCACCTGGGGGGCTCAGTCCATTAAGCATCTGCCTTCGGCTCAGGTCATGATCTCAGGGTCCTGGGATCCAGCCCCACATTGGGCTCCCTGCTCAGCGGGGAGTCTGCCCCTCCCCCCCACCTGCTGCTCCCTGCTTGTGCTCACTTTCTTTCTATAAAATAAATAAATATAAAGTAAAAGACCAAAAACAACAATTGTTTCTGCAGAAGGTGGCCCTTGGGCTCTGTAAGGTCTGTTCCCGGGGCATCCCCTGGCTCACGTCCCCACCTGCCTGCAGGCAGCCCCCTGCCCATGCCCCAAGCCCACTGTCTGCGGTCAGGGTGGCTGCTCCTCTCCTGTCACGTGTGATGGGTGAGTGTGCGTGGTCACATCATCCCAGACCCTGGAGGAAATCAGCGCAGACTGGCCACTTGGCCCTCCTTAATCAAATATAGTGGCCACTTCAGTGGACTAAATAGAGCCTTCCCCATAAGTGGCTGCGAGATTATCCTCTGAAGACCCGTGATGGGGCCTGAGTATCAGAGGAGAGACAGAGATGCCCTCCCAGCCTTTTAAAAAAATTTCTCCTCCACAGCCTTGCAGAGGGGTGCCTGTGAGTGCAGCGGGGGCGGCCAGACATGGGCCCCTCTGTGTCACCCTCTGTGTATGTCCCTGGCCCCTATGACTCACCAGGGAATGGGGCATTTGTAAAAACAGCATCAAAAACCCCAGGGCCCCGCAGAGGAAGAAGCATCCTCCAGTCTGAGTCTCTATTTTTTCCGACGTAAAGATGAGCGGTGGTCTTTGAATCATCTCTGGGCCCTGCTCCCCACCCACCCCCAAGGCGATCACGGTGCCGGCTCTGACCCCGCTGTGTCGGGACGCAGGTCGGACGGTCATCTTCACGACCCACCACCTGGACGAGGCGGAGGCGCTCAGTGACCGCGTGGCCTTCTTGGAGCAGGGCCGGCTGCGCTGCTGTGCACCCCCTTTCTGCCTGACCGAGGCCTACGGCCAGGGGCTCAGCCTGACCCTCACCAAACAGGTAGGAAGCTGGAGCAAACTGGCAAGTGCTGACTCTGCGTCCAGTCTGGCCCTCGACGCTCCCAGAATCCAAAAGGAGGCCTGGGACAGGTGCGGGAAAGGGGAACCGGAGCAGGAAGGAGGCAGGAGTTGGTGAAGGTGGTGTCCGTGGGGCAGGCTCGGCGGTTGGCGAGGTGGGGCTGGGGGAGGGCAGCCGCGGGGCTCCCGGTGGGTAGGGACGGGGGAGGCTGAACTGCAGGCAGAGTCACTGGTGGCCCCGGACTGGGGGCTAACAGTGTGAGGGGTGGGCTAGAAAGGGAGTCAGTAACTGAGTCAAAGCCTCTGGGCACAGCAGCTGGGATGCGGAATGATTATCCCTGGGCTGAGCGGGCCGTGAGCCCCTGTGACCACAGTGCATTGTGACTGAGAGGAACCAGACGGGGGTCAGAAGTCCCTGATGGATAACAGCCCATCCCATGTCTGGCCAGGCAGCATCATAAGCCAGATGCTCCAGAAGTTTTTTCTGACATCAAGGGTCCATCTAGGAGGCTAAAGCTTTCCTCGAAAGCAGCAAGGGATGAGTAGGGTAAAAGGAACATGTCAGAGGTCCCGTCAACATGGGGTGGGCAGGGGTGGCTCTGGGCCTGGGGTCCAGGGGGTGTGGGCCCTGAGTCAAGCTTCCTCTCTGACTTGGGGTGAATATCTCACTGTCCCGCCATGGCTCCTTCCCTCTGTGGGTGGGGGACCCTTGTCCCCACCTTAAGAAGACCCAGCCCCATGTCCTGTAGTCCTGAAGGGATTCTCCCCAGGAGCAGGGAGTGTGTGTGAGTGCAGCCCTCCCCAGGCCTGCCCGACGCGCCTGGGAGCCAGCACCATGGTGGGCGCGGGAGGCTCCCCTACGTCGGGAACGTTCAATGTATCCTTAAAATGCTTGTGGCTCAAGTGATACCTCTCCCTTTCGCTGCTTCGCACTGGAATTTCGGTGTGAAATCAGATGACGGAAACTTGGTGTTTTGGGACTAAGGCTCCTCCTTCCTTTCTGGGACAGCCTTCTGTTCTGGAGGCCGATGACCCGAAGGACATCGCCCGAGCCACGTCTCTGATCCAGACCTACATCCCGCAAGCTTTCCTCAAAGACAGCAGCGGCGGGGAGCTGGTCTACGGCCTTCCCCAGGACGCGGACAGGGCCTGCTTCAAAGGGCTCTTCCAGGCCCTGGAGCAGAACCTGCACAGTCTGCGCGTGACGGGCTTTGGCATCTCGGACACCACGCTGGAGGAGGTAGGCTCAAGCGCGCCTTCGAGAACTGCTCGGTGCCCAGGTGCGGGTGAGGCCGCAGGGAGGCACGTGAGGGAGAACGCGGCTGTTTTTACTACTTCCAGGTTGCGATTGGCGCCGGGCCCCACGGCAGCCAACAGGCAGGGTTAGCTTGCCCTGTGCGTCCCTACCGCTCTTTAAGGGAAAGGCGTGTTTTTAGATTTGAGAACTGTGATACCTTGAGGAAGTTGGGGGGATGGCGGGCCGCGTCTCCTCACCTGGAGGCGCCTTCCTCCATGGACCTGCTTCTGCCTAGGCGCCCACGGCCCCATGCTGGTAGGAGGAGGAGGTGTGCAGAAGGTCAAGCTTGTGAACTCCTCTGGCTCTTCGCGAGCCCCACACCACCCCTCCGTTCCACTTCCCTGTCCCTTGGGACTGAGCCGGGTGACCTCCCCGTCTCGGTGCGGTTTCTAGGCAGCCTGCGGCCAGTGGGAGGCAGGGCTGGGCATTCCCTCCGGGAGGAGTGGCCATGGGTGTAACTGAACCAAAGGCAAACCTTGTTTGGAGGCCTTGGGGTCGGCCGAGCTTGAGTCAAGTTCTAACTTTATATTGTTATTATAGAAAGTGCTGCAGATTTAGAATAAAAATCCAGTGATGCTGGGGCGCCTGGGTGGCTCAGTGGGTTAAGAGTCTGATTCTTTTTTTTTTTTTAAAGATTTATTTATTTATTTATTTGACAGACAGAGATCACAAGTTGGCAGAGAGACAGGCAGAGAGAGAGGAGGAAGCAGGCTCCCCACTGAGCAGAGAGCCCGATGCGGGGCTGGATCCCAGGACCCTGAGATAATGACCTGAGCAGAGGCTTTAACCCACTGAGCCACCCAGGTGCCCCAAGAGTCGGATTCTTGATTTTAGCTCAGGTCGTGATCTCAGGGTCGTGGGATCGAGGCCTGTGTTGGACTCCAGGCGCATTGTGGAGCCTGCTTAGGACTTTCTCTCTCTCTCTCTCTCTGTCCCCCTTACCCGAACTCTCTCTCTCTCTCTTTCTCTCTAAACAAAACATAAAGATCCAGTAACATAGACTAAGATTTAACGATCTGGAAGGGATCTTAGACCCCGTCTCTTTATGAGTCTAGACTAGTTCCAGGGGCGGTGAGCTTTGTAATTCGTAGTTGGCACAGAATCTGAAAGAGTATTAGAAACCTTCCATGAGAATTAAAATATCACGACTTTCAGAGTGTCAGAGTCTGAACTTTGGGCTGTATTTGGACAGATTCGGGGGCTGGAGGCGCATCCCTGGGTTAGCCTCGTGAGAGGAGAAACAGCCATGTGTGTGCAAATCAGCATCGTTCCAAGTAGACGCTGCCCATGGCAGCTTTGGTCTGGAATAAAGTGGTCGTGAAAGGTTGTAAAACATAACAAGATCTGCTATATTCCAAACTATTTAAATGCAAACACTGTCCCTTGTTATTTTTCCCATATTAAGGGTGAGGCTCAGAGGGGCTGTCTTCTTTACCCTAAATCCACAGCTCATCGGCGGCAATGAGTTAGGGTCCCCGAACGCGCCCATGACTCTGCAGGAGGTGCTGTATGTCTGTTTGGCTCTCCTGCACCCCCTGGCACCTAGCGCGATGCTCCACACCAGCATTTGTCTAATAAATACTTTCTGAATGAACCGCGAGCAGGACACTTCTAAAGTTATGTCCAGCTTCTGGGAGAGAGCATCAGAGTGGAAAAGACATGAGCACTGCCCCAGCCAGTGCTAATCCAAATCCGTCTCCCTTCCAATGCCTAGGGCCTTGGATAAATCACTCAACTCACGAGAGCCCTGGGTTTTTGATCTTTGAAACAAAGTAATTAGAATGGTTTACTTGGTGATTCCGTGCGCTGACAATAACACATAATATATTCTAATGTTGGCAACGAGCCTGCCAGAAATGGTAAAGGTTCTTCCTGCCCGAGGAAACACGGGGTGTGAAATCGTCGTCCTGGCTGTGGAGTGCCAGTGGAGCAAAGTTGCATCTTTTGCTGGGACTTGGGGCAGACACCAGGGCCTCCGTGGAACAGGAGGCGGGGGAGTTTCCCAAGCCCCTGTCCCCTGATGGGGTGAGGCAGGGCGCATCTTGTGTGCCCCACGGACGTGAGTGCAAAGCACCATAAGGCAGCTCAGTAATCGGGGGCTCAGACGGGGCGATGCCACACCCCGGGTGTCACCATCTTTTGGACCCTGGATGACAAGCCAGCTGCTGTACCAGCCAGCTAGCAACCGTGATGAGCAGGGACTCGGGAATCACCATTTCCATGCAGACAGAGAGACGCCGACTTTGAGAGCTATATTGCCAATTTGGGTTATTTGAAAAGGAAAAAGAAATAAATTTTTTTTTGGTCTTTTCTAATTGCTTTTATTTTCTTAGTAAAATAGGAAAGGAAGACGTCAGCTGTGCATGAGAAAGGGGAGATATATAGAAAATAATTTCCTTTGTACTGTGAGGCGAGGTTGTTGCCGGTGAAGCCCAGACTCATTGCGTGGAGGCATCTGTCCGTGTCTGCAGGCGCTCCTGGTTCTGCACGTGCTTGCACCGGCTGAGTGCGCCCACGGCCTATGTGGTTCACTACCCGAGAAGAGGGCAGGGCTGCCTGAGGGGATAGGGGACAATTTGGACCAAATACACTTATTGATAAAATAACGAGCGTTCACCTCCTGTGTATTACACTTGCTTGCTCACCAACACACATGCGTGGCAGGAAGAACGAGTGTGCGCTCCATGGACGCGACATCTTCTCTGTTGTTGACGAAGTAGGCAAGCTGAGGAGTCCTTGCGGTAGTTGTCCTTAGGTGGAGCGAAATTTTGTGGCGTGCTGGGCTTCACTGGTGTGTGAATGAAGCATGAATTTAAGCACAGTCAGAAATGGTGAGGGGATCTTTGTGTTCCGCGTGGATGCTTAGTGTTTAAATCCTTTGTTAACCATTATGCAATCGATAATTCAGGGCAAAATGTATGGTTATGGAGAGGCATATTAATAATTACAGTGTATATAAGATACCTACATATTCTTAGTATTTTTTCCCTCCCTCCTTCTTCCCTCCCTTGCTCCCTCTTCCCCTCACCCCTCCATCTCCCTCTTATTTCTCCCTCCCTCTCTTCCCTTCTACTCTCCCCTCACCCCTCCCTCTTCCTCTCTTCCCTCCTTCCCCTTACCCCTCCCTCTCTCCCCTTCCTCCTTCTTACCACTCATCCCTTCACCCCTCCCTCCCCGCATCTTATCCCTCCCTTCCTCTCTTCACACCCCTTCTCCTGTCCCCTTCCTACCTCTTCCTCTTAGCCCTCCCTTCTTCTCACCCCTCACTCCCCTCTCACCTCCCTCCCTCTCTCCTTCCTCCTCTCATCCCTCCTTTCCTCCTCTCATCCCTCCTTTCCTCCCCTCACCCCTTTGTCTCTCTTCCCCACCCCACCCTTCCTCCCTCCTTGCCTTCTTCCCCTCCCTCCCTCTCACCCACACTCCCTCCTTCCTTTCTGCCAAATGATCAGGTCTGGTTGGATTTCCAGCCACAGTCTTGGATTAAATCAAAGAAACTTCTGGGCCAGGAAAGGTGTCAGCTCTGCCTTCTACTCATTTTTGGATGCTTGCATCGCTCCTTTTATCTGTCAGAATCTTTTTAAGCCACTCGTCTCCTTTATAAGTGTTATTTTAGTAAAAGCCAGACAAAGCAATGCGACATTGACTCACAGGGGCCACAGAAAGCTGCTGTTGCTGAGCCTGAGGGCCAGTGAGGTGACCTCTGTCAGGGTCGACCGTGGCCAGCCTGGCTGATGCAGGACACCAGAGGTCACCCACATCTTCAACATCAGGAATTCTTAGTTTCTGACAGGGTTAGTGGAAGCAGAAACTGAGGGCTTTGTGGTTGCTATTCCACTTTGTGGTTCCAACCACTTTGTGGTTGCAGAGTGGTGATAACTACCCCGCAGGGCAGGCTTCAGGGGTTCTGGCTGAATCCAGGGGTCCCGGTGCCCAGGGGCAGAGCCCCTGTGTTGGAATCCTAACTCCAAACCATTGGCTGAGTGTGTCCCTGGGAGCCACCAGGAGCCACAGGTGAGGCTGATGGGACAGGCTCCTGGTGAAGCCTGAAGGGATGCCACGAAATGTCCAGGAGCTATCCTGGAAGGGTCCGGGGGCTGGGTGGTGCTGGCTGGTGCTGGCTGGTGCTCCTGCATCCTTCCAGATGGGGGCTCCCCTGGGTCCTCTGTGCCTGTGGGCAGCTCTGGGTCTAGGAGCTGGCTTTGTGTGGGGACCTCCTCGTCCCTGGAGAGAGGATCCATGTGCTGGGCGACCAGGATCATGATCTTCAGTCTGATTCGAAATGTTTCTGCATATGCCACTGTTTAATAGGAGCTGCCCAGCTAAGATATTGATCTTAAGTCGTGTCAATTTTTCCCATAACCACTCTTCCAACGGCCACCTGCCTCGAGGTTTCCAGCATCGAGGTCCTCCTGCAGGTGCTGAGTGCCGTGGGGGCCGCCGGGGCTGGGGGAGCGGCCCAGGTGTGGGTGGGCTGAGATCTGGTCACTACAGTCAGGGTGAAGCCAGACGGTCCCTTGGGCTGCAGTACCACTCTTTCTCATCGAGGACGTAGAAATTCCTCCTAACTTTCCCACACTGTGTCTGTTGGGATCTGATAACACGATAATTCTGAGACAGATCACAAACAGCAAGGAATCAGGCAAACATGAGGACTTCTCAGTGTCACTCGAGTACTGCTATTCTAATCCAGAACACACGTGAGCTGGTATATTCAGAAATTAAGCATTTCTGTATTTTAGTCCTTCTAGATTTTTAATATTATGGCAATGCGTCATCATGGCGTAAGTTCTGAAAATTCTTCTGTTGCTGTTGTTTAGATTTTATTTATTTATTTTTGCCAGAAAGAGAGAGAAAGTGAGCGTGTGCACGTGGTATCATGACGGGGGTGGGGAGGGGCAGAGGGAAAGCAGACTCTTTGCCAAGCCCAGAGCCCGATGTGGGATTGCATCCCAGGACCCTGGGATCATGACCTGAGCTGAAGGCAGATGCTTCGCCGACTGAGTCACTGAGGCGTCCTGAAAATTCTTTTTTAAAAAAGATTTTATTTTTAAGTCATCTCTACACCCAGTGGGGGGCTTGAACTCACAACCTTGAGATCAGGAGTCACAGGCTCTACCTATTGAACTGGTCAGGTGCCCCCTGGAAATTCTTTTGATGCTAATTCCTTAAATATCCCTATTTCTTATTTGTATTTGCCTTTCTTCTCCAAAATATTCTTACTTATATCCATTGATGTGCCTTTGGTAAATTTCTTAATCATCCTTGTCTTTGTCCCCTTTAAAAAAAATCCTTTATTGATGTAATTGTGGTACCGTCAAATCCACTCCGTAGATTTTAGCAGAGGCGTGGGGTCGTGGGACCATCAGCACCGACAAAATATGGAGAGATTCCGTCCTCACTCCTTCTTCAGGGAATAATCCCTCCCTTCAACTTGCTTCTCGGCAACCTGCTTTTTCTTTTTTTTCTCCAGATTCCCCCATCCCTTGTCCTTGGTGCTAATCACCCCAAAACAAGCCCAATAAGAAGCGAAGAACCTCCTGCTAACCACTTGGGAGATTTCCAATGTGCTTCTCCATTTCTCGAGGTCATCCCTACCTGCTACGTTCCCTACATGCTTTATGCGTGAGAGATACTGAGCAGGTGCAGGTTGGTCCACGCTCACGTAGCTTGCTTTTCTCTCGTGCATGCGCAGACGCTCAGAAAGACGCTCTCCATCTTAAGGGCAACCATAAACAAAGATGTGAAATAAAGACTTAACAAAATCTAATATTAGAGTCCTCAGACTTCTTTGACAAAGGTATCTTAAATTGAAACATGATTAAGCCATTTAAAAGCTTTCTTTTGTTTGATGGAGTCTATAAAGTATCTATCTCAGTCAGTTTTGTCTTTTTACACCGGGCCAGGATCGACTTTCTTGTCTTGTGTCTCTGATCGATCTGCAGTGAGCATAGCTGTGGGCACGTGGCCCGTGCTCCCCCTTTGTCCCCCCGTGTGCTTCCTGATGACGCTGAGCAGGTGCACAGAGCCTGCCGGGGACACCCCTGCTTCTGCAGCTAGAGTGCGGGTTTCTTTTTAAACCCCAGTAAATGTCCTTGTGATTCAGGGCCCCTAGAGGGGCTCCCAAGCTAGGGAGGCTGAGACGTAAAAACCTGATGGTGTGGTCACCATGTGTGTCCCAGTGCATGGAGCAAACCTTCCTTGGTGTGGTTGGGGGGCCAGGGAGATCTGGAGCCCCCCGCCCGCCCGCCCGCTGTGCACCAGAAGTACATGCAGAGCCAGCTCTGAAGCTAGGGCAGGATCTTCCGATGTCACGCAAATGGAGTGAATTTTAGATTTTTAGTGGTACACACACACACACACACACACAGACTAGTTTTTAGAGCAGTTTTAGGTTCACTGCAATACAGAGGAGAAGGTACAAAGATTTCCCAGGTGTCTCCTGCCCACCCCAATTATCCAGAGCCTCCCCAATTATAAACATTGAAGTACATTTTTAATAATTGTGACGTGTTCAGGAATCTAGACAGCAGAGCCTGCCTGTGTGAGATGGGCCATTTCTTCCCATCCAGCCTGGTACGTCCTGTGTAGTGGGTTCCCTTTGTGCCTCCGTCAAGAAAGTTCTGGATGTCAGTCCCTCGGGTGCATGAGCTCAGATGCCCGCATCCCACGGGGGGGACGGCGATTTCTAGGAACTGAGGATTTCTGTAGAGTCTTTGCCTTCCTGTTCCGATTGTGCCTCTCGTGTCCCGAGGAGCAGAAGCATCGGATCTGGGGTCACGACCGAGGCGCATCAGGTGTCTCCTTACTCTCTGTCACTCTGCAAGAATGCCTGTTTCCAGGAGGTTGGTGACCTCAGTGTCTCTACAGATTCCAGAACAGCCATTCTGCACCGTGAGCCCCCACGCGGGTTCGTCCTCTCACAGACCAGGTTCTGCGTGTGGGGGCTGCCCCGTGACAGCAGTGGTGTGGTGGCTTCTTGCTTCTGACTGCCTGAAATGCGCGAGGCGGTCTGCTCCGTGGGGCGGCGTGAACGTGGCTCAGCCAGGTCCACGGCACCTGCCAGGCGTTTCCACTCTGCAGTTAATTTTCCTTTTCTCTTCATTTCTCATTGTTTCTTGAGCATGCACCTTGAGACTCATTCAGTTCCCATTCCTCATGGTGCTAGTTGAGGTCCCCTGCCCCGTCCCCGGCCTGAGTGCATTAGGACCCTGACATTTGCCGGCTGGTGCATCCTCTCATTCTGTGACTCCTTCTGCATTTCTTGGTCGGCATTACACAGAAACGGAGCACACTCTCTTCACCCCATTTATTTGTCTGTATACATAAGGAGTCATGCCTTCTTACTGTATGCACCGAGCCATGATTTACCGCGATCCTATTCACTTGGATGCTGGAATCCTACTGGATGTAGCCAAGCTGGTTTTGCATCTTTAACATGTCTCCATGACATATGCATGTCTTCTTGCTCTCTGCCGTAAGGGGGTGCCTGGGCACACGGGGTGCACTCCCGCACCTGCAAGGGGGCCTGATTGTCAGGTGCAGGCCTGACCGTGGGGCGCCACTGCTCCCTGCTCCCGTCTTGGCTGCAGCTGGGGAGTCCCTGTGCGCGGCTCTTTTGTCTCCACACGTTGAAAACCAGGAGTTCACCTCCTTGCGGCCCCACCAAGGCCCAGCCAGTCACACTGGGTTCATCCAGCGTCGCCTCTTCGTATATGTCCCTCGCTCTCTGACCGGGACACACACGCCTTCCATTTCTAGGGTCTCTCCTTGTTTGCTCCATCCACCTGCACGTGGTCGGTCTCCAGAAGCTGCTAGAGCACCTCCGCTCAAAGACCCGCCTTTGGAACCTAGTCCCTCCCCTCCAGGGGCCATGGGTCCCTGTTTCGGAGTTGCACGGGAGGTGTGGGGTCTGGTGCTGGGACGGATGATGGCCCCGAGTGTCTGTGTCCTTAATCCCCAGACCAGAGCTCATCAGCTACGCAGATCTCGTGCCGGGAAGATGAAGGTCATCCTGTGTGGGGCAATGTCATCAGAAGCATGCCTGTCGGAAGGACACAGGAAGGTCAGACGGTGGGAGGTGATGTCTTCGCTGAGGCCGGGATTGGGGTGATGAGCTTTGAGCGTGGAGTGCAGGGCCCGGAGCATGGGCAACAGAGCCTGTAGGCGCCACCAGGACCTGCGAAAGGCAAGAGGTACATTCCCTCTCGGGGTGCACAGAATGAACTAGCCCAGGACGTCCACCATAGACTTTGACTTCCAGAGCTATCGATGATAAATCGGCGCTGCTTGAAGACCCCGTGTTTGTGGTCATTTGTTACAACAGCTGTCGGGAACGGATACGAGAGCCTCCAAATTGACAAAATCCCGCTGCGTGCTTTGTGAGCCACGTCGGGGGACAGATCTGCCCCGACGGGCCAGTGACCCTCACGGTTATTAGCATCGGAGCTCTCTCCACGGGTTTTATCATCTTAGAAGACTTTCTTCTGGGGAACTGATAAAACACACAGCCGAGGTCAGGCTGTGGCTGAAGTTTGGGAATTCTTCCCGCGCCCGCATCCGTGGGAGGATGCCGTCCCTGTCCTGCAGAATGGGCTGGCTCACGGATGCCACCAGCGCTGCGCATCTCCCGGACGCAGTCCGTCAAACTGACACTTTAGTGCAGCTCGAGTCCAGGGGCTGAGAGATGTGACGAGGGGGTGGCCTGGCCTCCGGCCTGAGGGATTGACGGCATACTCCGCGTGGAGCTGACCTCGGGCTGCCGTCAGGGCTCACACCTCACAGCGCTCCTCGACTGGGAACGCATCAGCCCCCAGACAAAGATTCCAGAATGTTCGCACGTGCCGCTCCTTGAGAACAAAGAGCGGAAGTGCCACAGGCTGGGCCTGTCAATCATGCTCCTGCTGCATTAAAAGTCATTTCCACACCAGCCAGTATCCTTGAGATTTCGTTTCTTACCCCCGGTTTATTGACATGCGCTGTGGTGCGCGGTTAGGGCGTGCGATGTAATGATTTACTGTGTGCCTGTGTTGTCCGGATGGCAGTCGGCAACCCCGCCCACGTGCTCACCTCCCATGGTCCCTCCATGTGCCTCCCCTCCCATGGTTCTTGCTCTTCCGGAAAGAGCTTCTATAACCGACTCTCTCGGCAGCGTTCAGCTGCAAAGCCCGGTGCTGCCACCCAGAGTCACACCGTGCACCAGCTGCCCGGGACTGGCTTAAAACTGCACGTTTGTAGCTTTTGACCCCCTGGACCCAGGTCGGCCCCTGCGCTTCCCCAGCAATCAATGGGTCTGTTCTCTGTTTCTTTCCTTCTTTTCTTCTTTTTAGTGTTCCACCTATAGGTGAGATCATTGGGTATTTTTCCTTCTCCGTCTGACTTATCTCACTTAGCACAATGCTCCACGTGGTTTATCCACATTGTTGCAAATGACAGAAGTCCCTTCCTTTTTATGGTTGCATAATATTCCATTGTGTGTGTGCATGTATGTGCACGCGTGTGTGCGTGTGCATGTGTGTGTGTGCGTACACATATATACCACCTCTTCTGTATGCGCTCATCCATGGACAGACCCCAGCTCTCTGGCTCACTCTGCGTCTTGGCTGCTGAAACACGGGGAGTGGCTGTCTCTTCAATTTGGTGTTTTCGTTTCTGCTGGATCAACACCCAGATGTGGAATTGCTGGGTCATAGGGTAATTCTGTTTTTCATTGCTTGAGGCCCCTCTGCACCGTTTTCCTGAGTGTCTGCACTGGTCTGCATTCCCACCCGCAGTGCACGAGGGCTCCCTCTTCCCCACATCCTCGCCGGCACCTGTTATTTCTTGTCATTTGGATGACAGCCATCCTGACTGTCAAGTGGTTTCCCGTCGTGGGTTTGCTTTGCATTTTCCTGACGCTGAGAGATGGTGAGCGTGTTTTCATGTGTCTATTGTCTGTCTGCGTGTCTATTTGGGTCCGCTGCCCGTTTTTTAAAAGATTTTTTTATTTGTTGGGAGAGAGAGCAAAGGTGAGCAGGGGAGGGGCATACAGAGAGGGAGAAACTCAAGCAGACTCAATGCTCAGCACTAAGGTCGATGCATGGCTCGATCCCACGATCTAGACATGGTGACCTGAGCCGAAATCAAGTCAGATGCTCCACCAACTGAAACATGCTGTCACCCGAAATAAAAATCTTTATAAATGCCCTGGCTGAACACTTCTCATGCGAGTCTTCAGGGCCCTCCTCGCAAGTGGGGGTAACAGTCTTGGTGTCACTTGTTGGGCTATGAATTAATTGG
This sequence comes from Meles meles, assembly GCF_922984935.1. NCBI lineage: Eukaryota > Metazoa > Chordata > Mammalia > Carnivora > Mustelidae > Meles > Meles meles. The sequence continues at coordinate 97,389,098 of NC_060075.1, forward strand.
GGTAGCAACCATGGGCTTGTCACTTTGTACTTCTCCTCCTCCCAGGACCAGGCGTCAGGAGCTTCCCTTGGGCGAGCATGTTCTTTCCACTCTGTCTGAAACGCACTCCCTGCTTGCCACAGTTCTGTCCTGTGTCTTATTATTAGCATTTATCTTAAGGGGAAACTGAGTCAGAGAGGCAGAATCGCTTTCCCCAGGGGCACCCTGGCACCGTGCTGCGATTAATTATTAATCAGTATTATTATTATTATTGGTGGTGGTGGTTCCCGTCATGGCCTTGAGGCTTGCCTCTTTTCCTTGGGGTCTTATTGGGAATCCGCGGGGTTATCTTACGAATACAAGTGAGCACACCAGATCTCATGAAACCTCCTGGCCCTTGAGCGGGGCAGGACTTGGGATCTCTGTCAGCAGGATTCTGTCCCAAACGGGGTATGTGTCTCTCCCTGCAGCCCTACTCGCTTGCTTCTTCTCTCCGTTGCCCTCTCCCCATCTTCCCTGCGGGCTGGAGGCTCCTCCGGGCACCCAGGGACAGTCAATGCCTTGTACTTATTTCCTCAAATAAGCGATTGGCCCAATCAGAGGGGGTGCTGTTTACAGACACCACAGCACAGGCTGGGTGCCGGCCGTCATCCGCTGAACCTCAGCCACTGGTCGTCGCCACCCCTTCTCCGGAGACCGTGCAGGTGACGCTCTGGGTGCTGGTCCCCAGCCCGCGGGTGCGGAGCTGGACTCACCTGCCATGAGGAGCCTCGCACTCAAGCCTGCACCCTAGCCTTGCCCACAGTGGTGGTCGCTGCAGGATTTTCATGCAGGAAATGCCCGCCTCTCACTCACACCTATCGAGGTCATGTGAGGGACACTCTCTCACGCCTCCAAGGACCCTGTCGAAACTCCAGGTGTGGCTCTGGGGCTTGGATAGGAGTCCTGGCTCAGATGGCATCTCCCTGCTCTCACTGATGTGGGCCCAGTCCTCGGATCTGAACACACTGAAGCTTGGACTTGGGTTTCCAGCACCAACTGAATAGGGACCTCAAGCCATTACTTAAACAGACTGCTTTGGGCGACATGGCACCCCATGGAAAAGACACATCCGGTGGAGGTTCTCACGCATGGCATCCCGCATGCTGAATAAGCTGGGTCACCCAGTGTCTAGGACGCTGGTGCAGCCAGCCCCAAACTCACGTTGTGCTGGGCACACACTCTCGGAACCTGTGGTGCTCTGCCTTCTCCTGCCTTTGGGTTGGACTGGCCTCTGCCTGTAAGTGCCCTGAGGTCCACAGTCAGCTTCCCTCCTCTGTGCCCTGGGAGCAGCCTTACGATCAGTTTGCCACAGCCTGGGTGGCCTTGACGGCAGGCCAGCACAATGAAAAGCGAACAATGTGTGTGTGAGTGTGGGGTATATTGTCATCACGACCTTGTCGGGTGACTAAAGCCAGGAAAAGCAACGTGTTGTGGAAGTGAGTGTGAGTAATATGAAGCTCTCTTTTTAATGTTCCAAAAGGTGTTCCTGATGCTTTTGCAAGGTTCCAAGAAGCAGCCGGGGGCCGAGTTGGAGCCGCAGGACCAGAAGCCTTCAGAGCGTGCTCCTGGCTACTGTAAGTGCGTGGAATTGTTTGCATTTCTGCTGCGGGGAGAACGTCAGTGCCCTCATGTGAAGGTCTGATAGAAAGGCCTGGAGAGTGTGACCAGAGAGACAGGGTGCCGTTCAGGGGCAGAAAGCTGAAGGTTTCGTCCTACCATGTGTAAAACAATGGTGGGTTTCGTGTGCAGCTTTCTCTCTTCTTTAGAACCCAGTGTATTACATTAACAATTTCTTAGCGTGCAAAATCAGTCCAGAAAAGCGTGCGTCTTTCCTCCCTCCGTCCCCCAAATCCAACCAATCCAGCCTGCATTCTCAGGGTGCCTAGGATGTGCGGGCACGTTGCCGGGGTGGGTTTACATGGAAAAAACTCCCGGTGTGAGCCTCGCCTTCCTGGAGCTTCTGTCCATACTGGAGCTCCGTGCGGACCGAGGTGCTGAGGGCCAGGTCTCCTGGCAAGCGCGTTCATGGACACAGAAGACCGGACTGACTCCGGGTTTGGTTTCTCGATGTGTGGCTGCAGTTCCAACGAATCCAGGGCTGCTTGTGAGCAGTAACGTGCCCCGGAGTGCTGAGCTGGGCTCTGTAGGCGGGCAGGCAGCGGGACACATGTCCTCCATGGGGGACTCCAGTCCACCAGCCACCCAGGGCCAGGGAGAAACAACAAAAATTACATACATTAGGGGCGTTGTGTTAGAGGTGAGCCATGTCACACACTCCCCAGCAGCATGTGACAGGTCCGTGTGCCCCGTGTCCCCTAGAGCTTGGTACTCCCGGGTTCAAAAAACAAAACAAAACAAAACAACCCAAAACAATGCTATTTTAAGCATTGTAACTGGTTTGCAGGTTTCTCATTGTGTTTTTAAATTTTTTTAAAAAAGTTATTTATCTGTTTATTTGACAGAGAGAGAGAGCGTGCACACAAGCGGAGGGGTGGAGGGGCAGGGGGCAGAGGGAGAGGGAGAAGCAGGGTCCCCGCTAAGCAGGGAGCCTGATGCGGGGCTCAGTCCCAGGACTGAGATCATGACCTGAGCCGAAATCAAGAGACGGTCACTTAACTGACTGAGCCATCCAGACACCCCTGTGTGCAAGCCTTTTGTGGGCATATATTTTTGGGTGGGTAGGTGCCAAGGAGTGTTATTGCTGGATCGTATGTTTACCCGTATCATGGATGGGCTGCCACACTGTTCTCTCCAGGGGCTACACACTTGACATGCCCCTAGCAGGGCGCGCCTCCTGTGTCTGTCCTCGCATACCAGCTCTTGTGATCACCTGTGCTCTGGACCGCAGACAGCTCCGTGGGGGTGGGGTGCTGGCTTGCGCTCTCCTTATGGCTAAGGATGTCGACTTTCCTTTCACAAGCTGGTGTTTGCACATCTTCTTGGGAGAAATGTCTCTTTGTATCTTTTATCCATTTTTAAGATTGGGCTAATTTGATTTCTGGAGTTGCAAGAGTCTTTTATGATGAAATTGTAATAAGTGTGATGTGAACTGTGGGTTTTTTTATAGACGCCTTTTATGAAGTTGTGGATGTTCCTATTTATTTCGGTTTGAGGAGTGGTTTTATCATGCGAGAATGGTGAGAATTGCCAAATGCCTTTTCTGCATCTGTTGAGATGATTGTGTGGTTTTTCGGCCTTCTTTATTGACATGATATATTAGAAGAATTGATTTTTAGATGTTAAAGCAGCATTCCATTTGCCAATTTAGACAAGTTCCACTTGGTTTCATAGTACGTAATTCTTTTAATAGATTGATGGATTGAATTTGTTAGTATTTTGTTGAGGTTTTTGCGTCTACATTTGTAACAAGTATTGGCCTATAATTCTGTTGGTTTTATTTTTCTGTTGATGTCTTTGTCTGGCATTGCTATTATGGTAAAACTCATCCCAAAAATGAACTGAGAAGTATTTCCTTCTCTTATATTTTTTGCAAGTGTTTGTGAAGAATTCATTTTTTAAATGTTTGGTAGAATTCACCAGTGAAGACATCTGGGCCTGAATTTTCCTTGTGGGTAGTTTATTTAAAAGTTAATATTTTGGGGGTACCTGGGTGGCAGAGTTGATTAAGTGGCTGACTCTTGGTTCAGGCTCAGGTCACGATCTCAGGGTTGTGAAATCAAGCCCCACAATGGGTTCTGTGCTCAGCGAGGAGTCTGCTTGAGATTCTCTGCACCCCCTCCCTCTGTTCCTCCCCAACCCCCTCGCTTTTTCTCTTTCTCTCTCATGGGTAAATAAATCTTTAAAAAATTAATATTTTAGTTTCTTTATTTGTTATACATCTATTCAGGTTATGTATTTGTTTCTGAATCAGTTTCTATGTTTTGTGTCTTTCTAGGAAAGCATCCACGTCATGTGAGATGCCTGATTTATTGGCCTATACCTGTCTATAGTATTATTGCTAGTATTAATAATTATTAATAATATACTGTGTTATAATAAATATTATTAATATAATATTATTATTATCAATAGCATTATTGCTACCATTGATGATCCTATTTATTTAGCTGGGGTCAGTAGGAACAATCCTCTTTCATTTCTAAGTATAAAAATGTACACCAAAAAAAAAAAAAAAGTACAACTTCCTTCTTTTTCTTGGTTCATCTGGCTAACCTGTGGTCAGTGTCGTTAATCTTCTAAGTCAATCAGTTTCTGTTTTCAGTGATACTCTCTTGGTTTTCTAGTTTCTAGGTCCCTGATTTCAGCCATGATTTTTATTATTTCCTTCCTTTGGCTCCCTTTAGATTTGGTTTACTCTTTTTCTCCTGATTGGAGATCTTCTTTTGTACCAGCATTTACAGCTGTAAGTCCCCTCTGCACACCACTTCCATGGGTCCCATAGTTTTGGGATCTCATATCTTCACGTTCATTTATCTACAAGTGTTTACTAACTTTCCCCTTGGTTTCTCTTTTGGTTCACTGTTTTTTTTTAAGATTATGTTTTTATTTTTTAACATTAAAAAAATAGTTATTTGTTTAAGTCATGTCCACACCCAACGTGGGGCTCAAACTCATGATCCTGAGATCAAGAGTCTCCAGCTCTTCCAACTGAACCAGTCAAGCACCCCCGGGATTATGTTTTTAAATTTCCACATATTTGTGAGTTTCCCAAATTGCTTTCTGTCATTAATTCCAATATCATTCTACTGGGACCAGAGAAAAAAATGTCATATGATTTTATACCTTTTTAAAATTTATTACGGCTTGTGTTATGGGCTAGAATATGGTCCCCTTAGAGAGAGCCACTTGTACTCTTGAGAGGAACGTGTGTCTGTTGTGTTGGGTGGTGTGATCTGTTGATGACCCTTGTGTCCACCTTATCTACACAGCTATTCAAGTAGAAGAGCTCTGTCCTTGTTGATATTCTCGTAGCTTATTTTATCCATTAATCAAAGTTGCATGATGTTGGGGGTGCCTGGGTGGCTCAGTGGGTTAAAGCCACTGCCTTCGGCTCAGGTCATGATCCCAGGGTCTTGGGATCGAACCCCACATTGAGCTCTCTGCTCAGCAGGGAGCCTGCTTCCTCCTCTCTCTCTCTGCCTGCCTCCCTGCCTACTTGTGATCTCTGTCTGTCAAATAAATAAATAAAATCTTTAAAAAAAAATGAAAGTTGCATGACGTTGTTTCTGACTCATTGTTGGATTGCCTGTTCTGCCTGTTACATCTGTCAGATTTTGTCTCATGTGTTTCTGGGCTCCTCAGTTGCACAAATATTACTTTTAATCTCTTCCTGATGGAAAGCTTGTTTCATATATTTTGTAGTTGTTTTCCTTATATTCTTTTGGACCCTTTTAGTCCATGCTCACACTGTATCTGATGAACCAGTTTCTCAAGAACTTCATGGAACTTCCTTGGATTCTGATAGTATTCCTCCATTAGCTCGAATCCAGACCATTTTGAAATCATTTCTTCTCTGTTTGTTGTTCTGCAGAGATGGTGGGGGGCAGTGGTGACCACACCATGAAGCTTTCTAGAAGCCTTCTGCTTTGGTTGAATAAGTCTCTGAGACACAGTCATAATTTTTATTCTATTTCTTATGTATAGAGTTTATTAGCAGGGGAGAATGCCAAATGATGGGTAAATAAATTAGTGAATTGTTTATATTTATTTATTTACTCATGTATTTACTGGGGTACGATATACCTAATATGGATTTCAGTATTTTCAGGTGTATGGTTCGGTGGCATCAGGTACGTTCACACTATTTTGCACCCATGACCACTATCTATCTCCAGAGCTCTTTCCTCTCCTCCAGCTGAAACTGTACACAGTAATGACTAGCTCCCCCCCCACCTCCAACCATGGTAGCCATGATTCTACTTCTGGTCTGTCTGAATTCCACTGCTCTAGATACCTCATACTAGAGGAGTTGGACAATTCTTTCTCTCTTGTGGTTGGCTTATTTCAACCAACATAATGACTTTAAGGTTCATCCACAGTATAGCTTCTGTCAGAATTTGTCAGATGGAGAAGACAGGGTATGTGGGACGGGTCCCAGAGTTTCCAGGCCTCTTTGGGAGCCACTCTCCCTGAATTGCCAAGTGTTCACCAACCTGGAAGCTCTCCGAACCCCATCCTTTGGGGGTTTTATGGAGGCTTCAGTACACAGGCATGGCTGATGACATCATTGGCCATTGGTGATTGATCCAGCCCCTCTCCAGTCCCTGGAGGTCAAGGGGAAGGGAATGAAAGTTCCAACCCTGTAATTAGGTTGTGGTTCCCTGGTCCTTAGTTTGGTGAATTCTAGAAGTCACCTCATTAAGTTCATTAACATAGCAACAGACACCCTGTTCCTTTAATCTCTTAGGAAAATCCAAAGGTCCTAGGAGTTCTGCAAGAAACAAGATGGACAAAGACCAAATACACACTTCATATTATAAATCACAGTATCACAATACCACCAACCCTTATCAGGGCTCTCTCCAGGCTCATTCAGCTCTTTGGCAGAATTTAGTTCCTGGTGGTTTAAGGACTGAGGTCTGCATGTGTTGGCTGGCTGGCTGTTGGATTTGCTCTCAAGTTCCTAAAAGTCATCCCGGAATCTTAGCCACATGGTCCCCTCAGGGAAAAAAAAAAAAAGTCAGAGGGGAATCTCTGTTTTGATTAACCTAAAGCCAAAGGATTAGAGAGTGAATAGATCTGCCAAAATTTTTCACCTTCTTCTGTACACTGTAATCATAGGACCGAGAGCCACACATTCAAGGTCTTATCCACATTCAAAGGGAGGGGATTGGAATCTTCTATGAAGTAGGCATGATTGGGGAACCATTTTAGGCTTATTATTACATTATTATTATTATTACCATTATTACAATTTGCTACACTAAATTCTACTACATGCTTATTAGCCATTGAAATTTCTCATTTTATGACACGATTGTTGCTTACTTTTGCTCATAAATTTTATATTTTTGAAGAATAGTGTCTTAAATTTATTTTGCTAGCTTCTAGTGCTTACATCTTGTCACAAATGGCGTATTTCCTGATAGCACTACTTGATGAATTTTTCCACGGTGCACAGCTGTGTCATCCCCATCAGGTCAAGGTAGAGCATTCCCAGCACCTGGCCGGGCCCCTCTGCCCTTTCCTAGTCAGACCCCATCCCCCAAACATGATGCTCTCACCTTCTGATAATCGTGTGTTCCATTGGGCGTCATGCGAATGGCATCACTGTGAATCCATGGGAGTCAGTTTTTCTTTGTATTTTATCCCTCAGACCCATTTATGTTCCTGCTTGTGTCATTTCTTCATAGTCACATTCTACTGTACATATCGTAATTTGTCTCTCTCTCCCTGGGTTAACAAATTTTACTTCGACTGGGCATAGACATTATTTTCTCTTTTTATTATTAGCATTTTACCTAAAGGGTTTCACTTCTGAGCATTCATTTATTTTAAGGTACATTAGTTAGTGACTTTCTTATGTAAGAACGAATTTAAGGAAAATATGATTATGTTCTCATAAACATTTTGTCATCATTGAGAACTCAGGGTAATTTACATTGGAAATGTATTGCCTGCATACATCCTCTTCATTATGGTTATGCACCTTGTTCGAAAAAAATGATAATTTCATGTTCTGAATTTGGGGAACATTATGAAAATCCATGCAAATATGTTAGAAATAAAACATGTGTCAAAAAGCTAACATTAGGTGAAAAAGAGTGGTATTTTAAATTTAAAGAAGAACGCTGGAGGAAGGAACATTATAGTGTTTTCTATTACCATTGTAAAATATGATCTAAAAATGAGATTTTATTTGTCATTCAAATTACAAATAATGGAACTGGAAAATACATCATTAAAAAATCTACTTAAGTGTTTTATTACTAAAAAGGACACTAGACCAGGATGCATTAAAACAAATTTGGTATGCGATTGCCTGCATTTGCCAATTTTATTGTATTCTGCGAATCTTCCCATGAAACGCAACAGGAGACATCTACTTAAGTAAAATTTACATTATTTAGCAGATAAGACTTCATCAAAATGCTCGATCAGGGTTTTAGAGAGAGCGTTCATTAATGTCTTCTGAGTACAGTGCTTTCGTCACTTTTTGGCGACGGCGACACGACATGATCCACACTAGAGAGAGGAAGTTTCTAGAATAATCACACACAAAACATTTATCCTCCTGTTGGTGCCCTCAGAAATTACTTTTTTGCTATGATTCCTGCTCCAGGCGGCCCCTGCCTGTGGGTACCCCTCTCCTCCACGCTCGCCATATGTCTTTAGAAACAGTCTTCTATGGGGCTAGCTCTCAGATAACTCACTTCTGGCTCCTCTGAGAGATTGATGAAGGCCAAATAAAATTGAAAATATATATTTGTTAAATGTGGGGCCCCTAGTAGTGCCATAGAAGCGAGTTATGAAGACTGATGCCTGGAACGGCATGGTCATCCTTGGGCTTGCCATGCGGGCTACGGAAGTCACTCCTCGGAGCATGGGGCCATCTGTTAGCTGCCTGCAGCATGTTGGACCTATGACTGGCACTCTCTGTGCATTTTCTCACTCAATCCTCCTGCTCAGTTTGGAAACAGGCTTCCCTGCAGCTGTTATTTGGGTGTGGACACCGAGCTGTAGAGAACTTTCCTGATTTGCCCAGACCCTGGTAGGTCCAACACGAAAGAAACTCCCACCAGGCCAGAGCACCTGCTACTTCCATCTCTTTAAGTCTGTCCCTTTTCCTGAAAAGGCTTTTGCAAGCCCCCCAACTAGTGTTTCTCACAGTGTCTGAAAGAGGCATGGGTGACTGGATTATCTCCTTGACTTCCCAAAAGATGTAGTGATCTCACAGCAAAATGCTGACCTACAGAATTTGTTATTAGTGCACAGACTGACTTTCTGATTCTGTGGCTCTTGGGTGGGGCTTGAGAACTTGCATTTCTCATGGGCTCTCAGGCAATACTGTGAGTCCAGGCACTACCCCTTGATACCTGCTGCTTTGGTGTGATAACTAAAGGAAATTTCTACTTAGAATCACAAATTCTGGGTCTGTTCCTTTCTCCTGATTCCCAGTGATGCGCTGGTGTTGTGGACTGAACTGTGCTCCCCAACTGGTATGGGGAGCCCCCAGTACCTCAGCATGTGACTGTATTTGGAGATATAGGATCTTGGAAGGGTCATCGAGTTAAAATGAGGTAATATGAGTAGGTCCTAACCCAGTCTGACTGATGTCCTTATAAGAAGAGGAGATTGGGCCACAGAGATAGCAGGGCTGGGTGCCCACAGCGGGAAGACCCTGGGGGGACCATCTGCCAGAGGGAGGCCTCCAAGGAAGCCAACCCTGCAGGCAGGCACCTTGAACTTGGACTTCTAACCTCCCGACCCAGATGTAAATGTCTGTAGCTCTTCCTTTGGAAAAACAAAACAGCAAAAGAGAACCCCGGTGTGCAGTATAGCAGGACTCTGGAGCTGATTCATCCAGGGAGCAATGACTCCCGTGTCCCCCGCCCCAGCCCCTGGCGACTGCTCTGCTCTGCGTGTAAGAGTTTGACTATTTCAGATTCTTCAGATAAGTGGCATCAAGCAGTATTTGTGCTGCTGTGAGTGGCTTATATCACTTGGAATGATGTCCTCCAGGCGCATCGAGGCGGCAGCAGGTGTCAGCTTCCATCCTATTTAAGGCTTCACTATATTTGCACGTGCGCGTGCGTGCACACACACACACACCACATTCTCTTCATCCATTCATCTGCTGATGGACTTTGCTGTTGTGTATAATGTCAGCACATTTAGAATGACAGCATTGAATGAGGTTTCTTTGAGATCCTGTTTTCATGGATATCCTCAGAAGTGAGACTTATGGATCATATGGTAGTTTGGTGTTTGTTTGTTTTTTTAACACTTATTTATTTTGGAGAGAGAGAGAGAGCACACATGCATCCGTGTTGGTGGGGGAGAATGGAGGGAGGAGCAGAGAGGGAGAGGGAGAAGCAAGCACAGAGTCTGACATGGGGCTTGATCCCAGGACCCAGAGATTATGACCTGGGCAGAAGTCAAGAGCTGGACGCTCAACCGATGGAGCCACCTGGGTGCCCTCCAGTAGTTCTGTTTTTGACTTGCTGAGGACCCTCCATGCTATTGTCCTCAGTAACTGCATGAGTTTGCATTCCCACCCACAGTGCACAAGGATTCCAGTTTCTCCTCATTCCCGACAAAATCTTCTGCACAGCAAAGGATTTGGTAGAATGAAGAGGAAATCCACTGACTGGGAAAAAGTATTTGCAAACTACATATCCAATATGGGGTTAATATGCGAAGTGTATCGGGAACTCCTATAACTTAATGGTAAAAAGACAAGTAGCCCAATTAAAAAATGGGTGAAGCGCTTGAATAGACATTTTTCCAAAGAAAACATACAGGCGGACAACAGGTGCATGCAAGATGCTCAGCATCGCTCGTTATCAGGGGACTGGAGAGCCTAACCTTGTACCTGTTAGGATGGCAGTCATCCAAAAAGACAAAAAAGAAAAAGAAAAGAAGAAAACGTGGATGCTTATTGAAATGAAAGAACCTTAGGCCCAACTTCCATAAATTTTAGTTCTGAGACCTAGACATCTACAGGCTTTACCTTTGATTCAGGTGAGCTGTGGCCACCACCATGAGAAACATCTGGTTAGAGTCTCGTCAAGCGCAAAGTTCAGGTGAACAGTCACAGATCCTTCTGATACAGAGTGAATCTGGGAAATGGTTGTTTTCTCTTTGTAAGGCTTTGCCATGACTTTCTCCCTTCCCGCCTTCCCTCCCTCCTCTCCCTCCCTCTCTTCCTTCCTCCCCTCTGTCCCCTCCCTCCCCTTCCCCCTTCCCTCCCACCCCTCCCCACCTCCCTCTTGCTCTCTCTCCCTCCCTCTCCCCGCAGTCCTGAAGCCTTACTCCTTATGTGAGGTCTGAGGTCGTAGTGAATTTCTCAGCCCTGGTTCTTCACTACTGCTTTACCTCAAAGTTTCTCCTTTTCCTCCCACAATGTAATCCTGCGTGTTCCATTCCTAATTGCTACTTCTTGTGGTGATGGAAAGCAATTTGGCAGTGATTAATCTGATGGGTCCGCAGCCTCTCGTTTGCTTTTCCAGACCATCCTGTTTGAACAGCCTCTTCCAAGCGGGAGCCTGTAATTCTGTGCCTGTTCAAAGCACTGTTCTAGATTCTGCCTGGGTCTTGTGGGCTGAGCTGTGGGGTTCAACCTGGAGTGCTGTCTTTTCTGCTTTGTCCACCTTTCCTCAAACTTCAAAAAATGCCCTCCGTGCCAGCAAGGTGGGGAGGAAACATGCCTGCTGCCAATTACACCTGCCAAGGAAGGCTGGTTTTCCACGTTCACTGAAATCAGCAGAGAGCTCACAGCAGGGTGCTTCGCAATAAACAGTCTGCCAGAATAAAGCCGGGATTTCAGCACACCCGGCAGCTGAGGGCTGGTGGCAGATGCCAGGAATCAGCAGCTTGGCTTCTGTCAGGGGCTGTGAGGAGTTGGAGTCCGGGACTCTGGGGAGAGGCTGTGAGGCTTGCTGATCAGAGCTGCCCCAGAAAGCCCTGGAGGCTGGTGGGGGAGGCTGCCCAGCCTCGCTCCTGGAATTGAAATCTCACCTGCTTGTGGAGTGTTCGACAAAGAACGCTCTCCTCATTTCACGTGTGGTCCTCCCCTTCAATGTCCTGTGGAGACTCTGGGCCAGTCGAGGCGGAACTCGCTCTGGGGAACTTTATTGGCACCTCTGTTGTAGGGGTCAAGGGCAGGCCTCCCGAATTGGGCCATTTCGGTGTATTGAATTTTTTTTTTTTAATTTTATGTATTTGAGAGAGAGAGATAGAGTGAGAAAGAGAGCATGACCGGGGGGAGGGGCAGAGGCAGAGGGAGAAGCAGGCTTCCTGCTGAGCAGGGAGCCCGATACGGGGCTTGAACCGAGGACCCCGGGATCATGACCTAAGCCGAAGGCAGACGCTTCACGGACTGAGCCACCCAGGCGTCCCACCATATTGAATGTTTTAAATAAGTGTTACTTAGGGGACAGCCTGTGCCACAGGGACACTCAGACCCTCTTGTCCGCACACCCTGGAAAGCAGGAAATGAATGTCCCCTGTGAAAGGGGAGGCGGGGGGATGTCCTCGTCACCGGACACTGGGACTTCACAGCTAAGGAAGCCGTAGAAACAAACCTTGCTATTTCTTCCTAATCTAACACCTCAGCTTTGATTCCGCCCAGCACTCCTTAAAGCCCCCAAACACTTGTTTGCTTGGCTCTGCCGAGTCCTCACAAATCCATTGTCTCCTTGTCTAAGATCAAAACTGCCGCCTTGGTCCCGTCTTCAGGTTGCAGTTTTACTGTTGGGGCTGTGTGTGCACGTCATAAAACTCCCTTGCTGGGATCGGAGCCGGAGAATAGGGCTGGGGTCGGATTGCCCAGTGAGCGGAGGAGAAAGTAGCCCTGCTTCTATTACCCGCCGTCCGGTGGAACTTCGGAAGGACTTTTTCTTTTCAGGTTTGAAAACCCACTGGTGGGGCCATGGAGGGGCTTCAGAAGGACCTGCTTTTGGTACCTTGAAAAGAAAAAAATCCCAAATCCGTCATGATGCGTATAAATGTCACACAACAGGTGTTTTCACCAGGAAGAGGATTGAGGATGACCTTGGCAAAACCTTTGTTTTATAGATGAGAAACTTAGAGACCTCGGCCCATCTGCAGGGTGAGAGGTCTTCGTGGAAGGCAGGGCAGGGACCCCCAGGTGCTGGAGCTTGGTGGTGGTCTCCCCCAGAGACATTCTCTGGGTTAAGACCCCCCGAAAGGCTCCACTCATTCACAGGCACGCTTCACATTATCAGGGCCTGCAAACTCTGCCTTTTTATTTTTTAAACAAATGGAAGGTTTGGTCTTGCACATCTGTGGGCATTGTTTTTCCAAGAACATTGGCTCGTTTTGGGTCTCTGTGTCACATTTTGGTAATTCTCGGAGTATTTCAATATGTCAAAATTTTTGTTATTATGGCATTTTTTAGGGTGATCGGTGATCAGTGATCTTGGATGTGACTCTTATGATTGTCTTGGGGCTCCACAACCCGTGCCGTTATAGTACAACAATGAACTTGATTGGCAAATGCTCCCCTGGACAGCTGGTCCCCTGTCCCTCTTCCACTCCTCCAGCCTCCCAATTCCCCAACACACAACAAGATTGAAATCAGGTCCGTTAAAATCCCTGCAAGGGCCTCCAAGTGTTTAAGGGACAGAAGGAGTCGCACATCTCTCACTTTAAGTCAGAAGCGAGAATTGATTAAGCTTAGCGAGGAAGGCATGCTGAAAGCCAGCATCGTCCAAAGGCTAACCCTCTTGCACTAATGAGCCACATGGTGAATACAAAGAAGTCCTTGAAGGAAATTCAAAGGCTACTCCAGCAAACTCACGAATGGTAAGAAAGCACAGCAGTCTTGTTGCTGACGAGGAGGGAGTTTTGAAGGTCTGAATAGAAGATCGAAGCAGCCATAGCATTTCCTTAAGCCAAAGGCCCACCCAGAGCAAGGCCCTGACTCTTCAGTTCTATGAAGGCTGAGAGGAGGGGAAGCTGGTGATTAAAAGTCTGAGGTTAGCAGAGGCGGGTTCATGTGGTTTAAGGAAAGAAGCATCTCATGGGGAGCAGTGGGGGCTGACGGAGAAGCGGCAGCAATTCAGCAGAAGATCTGGCTGAGGGAATTCAGGAAGGTGGCTACGTTCAGCAACAGACGTTCAGTGTAGATGGGACAGCCTTCTGCCGGGAGCAGATGCCAGCTAAGATTTTCATAGCTGGAGAGGAGAAGTCAGTGTCTGGCTGACTCGGGGGAGGGGCTCATATAGCTGGTGACTTGAAGTTGAAGCTGATGCTCATTGACCGTTCTGAGAATCCCGGAGCCCTTAAGAATTATGCTGAATCTACTGTCCCTGTGCTCTAGAAATAAAACACAAAGCCTGGATGATGGCACATCTGTTTACCATGTGGTCCACTGGCTCCTTTAAGCCCACTGTTGAGACCTGATGCTCGGAAAGAAAATACTCCTTTCCAAACATGACTGACTGGTCACAGACAGTGCTCCTGGTCGCCTGAGGTCTCTGATGGAGCTATTCAGCAAGATGAATGCCATATGCATGCCTGCTAATGCCACATCCATTCTGCAGCCTATGAAATAGGGAGTGATTTTGATGTTCACTTGTATTGTTCAAGGAATACATTTCACAAAGCTGTCGTTGTCACAGAGGGTGCATCCTCTGACGGATCTGTGCAAAACATTTGAAAGCCTTCTGGAAAAGCTTCACCATTCTAGATGCCATGAGGAGCACTTGGGGCTCATGGGAAGACGTCAAAATATCCACAGGAGCAGGAGTTGGGCAGAAGGTTAACTCCAGCCCACATGGGTGACTTTGAGGGGCTCAGGACGTCAGTGGGGAAAGTCACAGCAGTTGTGGTGGAAACAGCAAGAGACCGAGAATCAGGAGTGGAGCTGGAAGGTGGGACTGTTTTGCTGCCTCTCATACTCAAACTTGAACGGATGAGGACTTCCTTCTCAGGGTGAGCAAAGAAAGTATTTCTTGAGATGGAATCGCTCCTGGTGAAGACACTGTGAAGACTGTTGAAATGACAGCAGAGGATTTAGGATCTCCCATGCACCTCGTTGATAAAAGAGTGGCGGGGTCTGAGATAACAGACTTCAACTTGGAAGGAAGTTCTCCTGTATGTAAAATGTCATCCAACAGCATTGCGAGCTACCAAGAAAGCATTCGAGAGAGGAGGAGTCCATCAATGGAGCACCGTTCCCTGTTGTCTTATTTTAAGAAATGCCATGGCCGTCCTCCCCTTCAGCCACCACCACCCCCATCAGCCAGTACCTGCCAACATTGAGGCATGACCCTCCACCAACAAAAATATCATGATGGCCTGAAAGCTCAGAGGTTGGTTAGCATTTTTTCAACAATTCAGTACTTCTAAATTGAGGGAAGTGTGTTTTTTAAAATCTAATACTACTGCATACTTAATAGTGTAAATATATCTTTATATGCACTGGAAAACAACAAAAAACTATTTGACTCACTTTATTTCAATACTCACTGTATTGTGGGGGTCTGGAACTGAACCCACAATGCGTCTTGTGCCTATAATTAAAACCCATTCCCAAGGAACCGTACCGTTATGCTTTCCAGACAGCTCACCTGATTCTATCTCGCTGGGTTGGTGAGAAGAGATGAAATGATTCCAGCCTTTTTCTGTGTCTTAATGATTTGAAAATCTCAGATCATGACTGGGGTGCCGTGGAAAATATCTGTACTACCCTGTCCTCAACCAGCTTACCATATTTCTGTCTCAGAATCTACATGCATTAAGATTTTTTCTGTTCCTGGAACACCCCCGACCGCTGCCCTCCACCCCCACTGGCTACCCTCGCTTCTTGGCAGCAACATTTGTCTACTTTGGGAACTCCTGGCACGGCTGACTCCGTGAAGAAGCCTCCCATCCACCGTTGTTTATGTTACCCTGTGTTGTTCAGATTGAATGGACATGTTTTGTGACAGGTTTGACTCTTTTATGAGTTTAAGAGCCTTCGAAAACGCTATTTGAAGAGATAATGTAAGGACCCAGGATAGAATTTATGCAGAGTAAACACTCACTGTGTGTTAGTCTCCAAATTAAATTTAGTTCAGAAACTCTCCCAAACTGGGTGTATTTATAAATAAGTGAAAGGTTTCAATTATATTGTTACTATATTTTCAATTAAGAGCGATTTTATCTCTAAAATTCTGTAACTTAGTAAATGGAAAATGATACCTTTTTTTAAAAAAAGATTTTATTTATTTACTTGAGACAGAGAACAAGACGGGAGAGGGTAGAGGGAGAGGGAGAAGCAGGCTCCCCACTGAGCAGGGAGCCTGATGTGGGGCTGGATCCCAGGACCCTGAAATTATGACCTGAGCTAAAGGCCAATCCTTAATGGACTGAGCCATCCAGGAGCCCCAGAAAACGAGAGTTTCTATTTCATAAAACTGTGCTTCATTTCCTGAATATGTATACAGTCTTGGAAAAAACAATTATTGACTACAAAATGTATAAATATTTGTTGTTGAAAAAACCCAGAAAATGGTGAAGAAAATTAAAGTAGCCGTGTTCTCAGCACACAAAGAAATACAAATTGTAAACTTTAAAGAAGGTTGAGAGGCATATACTACTTTATCTTTCTGAATTAAAACACACACACACACACACACACACACACACACACACACACACTGTCAAATAGTATATAGAGTACCAAAGCATTCTATAAAAGAACTTTCCACTATGGGGCACCTGGGTGGCTCAGTCTGTTAAGGGTTCGACTCTTGGTTTCTGCTCAGGTCATGATCTCAGGGTTGTGGGATTGAGTCCCTCATGGGGCTCTGCACTGCGTGTGAAATCTACTTGAGATTCTCTCCCTCTCCCTCCACACCTCTCCCCATTTGCATGAGTGCATGTGCTCTCTCTCTTTCAAATAAATAAATCTTTTTTTTTATAAGGACTTTCCACTGTAAGTACATTTACCAAAATACTAACTTTTACAGCTTAATATTAGTATATTTAATAGGTTCTATTAATTCTATATGTTATCTTGTAACAGTTTTTCATTTGGCATATTATGAATATTTTCCTACAATTACATATTTAATGCTTTAACCCTACCTCTTTTTTTGGCTAATCCATGCTGTTAATATTTTGGGTCATAGTTCTCTATCCACCAGCCCCTTCCCCATTTTATTGAGCCATATTTGTGTATAGACATTTTTTTCAAAAGATGATATAAGCCTATCTTAATTGCTTTATTCACTGACTCTGTGTAATAAATATCCTTCTCATCAGTGAGATGTCATCTGTATTATCTGTAGACTAATACAGTAGAGCTGTGTTGTAACATCTTGCTACTATATTCTGTAAGATGTAACAAACCACCTTATTTGATACATTTGATGAATTTCCATTTTAAATATATTTTTATTTATTTATTTTTTAAAAGATTTTATTTATTTATTTGACAGAGAGAGAGATCACAAGTAGGCAGAGAAGCAGGCACAGAGAGAGAGAGAGAGAGAGAAAGGAGGAAGCAGGCTCCCAGCTGAGCAGAGAGCCTGAAGCAGGGCTCGATCCCAGGACCCTTGGATCATGACCTGAGCAGAAGGCAGAGGCTTTAACCCACTGAGCCACCCAGGCACCCCAATATATTTTTATTTTTTTAAAGATGTGTTTATTATTTTATTTTTAACGATTTTATTTACTTATTTGACAGACATCACAAGTAGGCAGAGAGACAGGCAGAGAGAGAGGAGGAAGCAGGCTCCCCACTGAGCAGAGAGCCTGATGTGGGACTGGATCCCAGAATCCAGGGATCATGACCTGAGCCGAAGGCAGAGGCTTTAACCCACTGAGCCACCCAGATGCCCTGTGTTTATTATTTTAGAGAGAGAAAATATGCGTGCATGCAGGGGAGTGGGGCTGCAGTTAGGGGCAGAGGAAGAGGGAGAGAGAGAATCTCAAGTGTACTCCACACTTAGCGTGGAACCCGACACAGGGCTGATCCCAGGACCTTGAGATCACAACCTGAGCTGAAACCAAGACTAAGATGCTTGACCAACTGAACCACCGAGGCACCCCATTCTTTTTTTTTTTTTAACAATACAACTGTTGGATTGGGAGTCGTTGATCAAAGATAGTTCATATTTGTTTCCCACAGAAAGTCCATACTCATCTGTTTTGTTAGCATGGAATAAAAAAGCCCATTTCTTTACAAAGACAATAATTTTAGGCATTCATGTTATTTTTAACCTTTACTGTATTGCAGATCTGAAAACTTCATTGTTGCTCTATTTTCTAATATATACTGGCTCTCCCATAGATTTAAAAAAAAAATTTTTATAAACATATAACGTATTATTAGCCCCAGGGGTACAGGTCTGTGAATCTCCAGGTTTACACACTTCACAGCACTCACGATAGCACATACCCTCCCCATGTCCATAACTCCACCACCCTCTTCCTATCTCCTCCCCCCCGTAACCCTCAGTTTGTTTTGTGAGATTAAGAGTCTCTTATGGTTTGTCTCCCTCCCAATCCCATCTTGTTTCCTGTAGATCTTCTAACGAATTACATATTCATGCATGCTATTTGCCCACTTTTTGTTTCGAATATTCATTTTTTAAAATTGACTTGAAGGCTTTACATTTGTGATACTTTGTTTAAAACGGTTTGAGAACATTTGGAGGAATCCAGCAATGCGAAGCTCATATTCTGGGGTGTACACTGAGTCCTCGAGAATTTAAGGTATCCCCCACAAGGTATTAATGTTTAAACAATTGAAGCCACCAGACCAAAAAAAAAAAAAAAAAGAAAAAGAAAAAGAAAAAAAAATCTTTGGACATTTTTCCTAACTAATTTGATGGTTGGGGTAAATTGGAATGCCTAATTATAGATGTCACTAGATTCTTTAAATAGAATTACACTCATAAGTCAAATAAGACAATTCATAACAATTTGGTTCGACATTTTAATTTTGTCTGTTAAATTATTCATGTGAATACTTTTATGAGTTTTGCCATAAATATTTGATTGGTGGTTCCTTCATGACCATAAACTATTTCAGTCCTTCATTTTTCTCATTTATGTTCAGTGAACATACGGGAAGGTGGGGAGAATTTATTTTTCTTAATAACGAGAAACGTCTTTCCCCACAGACTTATTGAGCCTGTCTGATGAGCATTTATGATGGCTGGAGGTCCACATCATGCCTGTTATGATTGTTTCACTAGGGTGGTGATAAGAGTCCTCATTACCTAGAGGGAAAATACAAGTCTCTATGTTCTGGCTGAGGGAACTGACATTTGGAGAGGTGGGGAATTTTCCAGAAGGTGCACAACATGTTGGTTGGTGGCTGAGTCTGGATTCTGATCTGGGTCAATCTCCCAGTGACTGTCATGACTGGTCCTCTCTGAGCCAAGCCTGTGGGCATATAAATGACCATTCTCTGAGTGCGCTCCTCCATTGGCAGGAGAATTTACGAGGTAGAATCCAAAATCCAGAAAATTATGTTCTGCTTCTGTTTTCTAAGCACCTGGCTGCATAGACGAAACCTTCCCTTGCATAAACAGGTGTCTGTAGGCACCTCCCAATGTAGGCATGTTTGAGCAGGTGCAAGGACTGGCAGGCAGGTGAGTGTGGGCAACTCGATGGGGATGTCACAAGATGCTTCTTACAGGCGACTTCACAGAGTTTGGCTTTTGATAGACGATGACCGGTGGCTTAATGGGGTCATAAGTGGGATCGCCTCCAGTAACCATTCTGTCCCTCTTGACCCTAAACAGGGTGAGGCATGCTTCTGTGCCAGAGAAAGGGAAGAGTACTAGAAGCATCGCCTGTCCCAATGAGGAGACGCTGGGTGGGTGCCTGGATGGGGCTACTCACCAGAAAAACCAAGCCATCATTAGATGCCTGGGATTTTCAGCCCCATCTCCATCCTCCAGGGAGGGGAGAGGGGCTGGACATGGAGTTCAGGGTGGATCATGTCTGTGTGATGAAACCGCCATAAAATTCCAATGATAAGGGCTTCCAGAGAGCTGCCGGGACATGCCGGGAATGTACTGAAGAGTGCTGGAAACCCCGCATCCCTTCCCACATACCTCACCCTACACATCGCCTCCATCTGGCTGTCCATCTGTGTCCTCTATCTCAGCACTTCGTAAGCTGGCAAACAGAAGTACCTGTTTCCCTGAGGCTGTGAACCACTCTGGCCCATTAGTCAGACCCAAGGCACGGGTCATGGGAGACTCTGATGGGCACTCAGTCACTTGGAAGGCACAGGTGACAAGCTGGGCCTGTGGTTGGTGTCCCATGTTGGAAAGGGGCCGTTCTGTATGACTGAGCCTTTCCCTGTGGGGTCCCATACTCTCCAGGGACATGGTGTTCGAAGTGAGCTGATTGTGGGACACCCAGGGGGTGTCATGGAGAATCGGTTGATGTGTGGGGAAAGGCCCCACGTTTGGTGACCAGAAATGTCAGAAGTGAAGGGCTCTCTGTGAAGGTAAGGGGACACCTGGGTGGCTCAATCGGTTAAGCGTCTGCCTTCAGCTCAGGTCATGATTCCGTGGTCCTGGGGTAGAATCCCACATCGGGCTCCCTGCTCAGCGGGGAGCCTGCTTCTCCCTCTCTCCCCTCATGCTCCATCTGTCTCTCTGTCTCTTTATCAAGTAAATAAATAAATAAATAAATAAATAAATAAACAAATAAAATCTTAAGGAAAAAAAAAAAAAAAGGACTCACAGGGAGGACAGAGTAGGAAGGGCCTGGGCATTACTCTGCTCAGGAGGGACAGTGACCTGACTTCCTGTACAGGTCTCAGTGGGTCTGCCTGTACATGCCCAGTGACTCTTTCTCACCTTCCCCAGGCTTCCTTGGTACCAGATCTTTCAGCTCTGCCCACGCTGATGGCAACACTTGATTGGGTTGGGTCATGTTTTTACGTTTTTCTCTTAGCCCCTAGGTGATGTCTTTTTTGAGGACAAAGCCGGAATAGCCCTGAACCTGCCTCAGGACATTGACTCACTCCATACATATGTGACAAAGGAAGGACTTAGTCCGCAGACGTGTTTTTGTCCATAGCTGCTCCTCTCCGGCTCTGTGCTCACTGCTGTCGTAAATAAGTTATCTTCCAGAGTGATTGCTCTGGGGGACTTGAACCGTATCCGCTGTGCTTTAGTAACGGCCTTTCCGTTGGGTATCTGTAAGCAGGGACATCAAGTTAGCATACCTGGCCTCTTAGAAGGCCAGTCTTCCTGTTCAAGTACTTCCTGTTGGGTTCTCTGGAAGACTTTGGAAGGGAGTAGCGTGGGCATGGCTGAGTCCCTCCTTTGGACAGGGATCGGGGCTGCAGACCTTGGTCTGCCTCTCGCTTTCCTCCAGTTTTGTCATCTTCACCCTGGATGTGAGAGTTTTCGGTACCAGCTGCTTGGCCCGCCTGGGACAGGTCTACTGCAGCCTCTTCTGTTTGGCCCCAGATGGCCCCTCTGATAGGGACCCGGAAAGGGGAGCAGGACAGCCCCAGTGTATGCTCAGGCCCTGCTGTCCAGCCTCCCCTCCTGAGCACGGCTCGGTGAGGGTGGGTCTCCGAGCTGGCGGTGGAGGGAGGGAGGGCCCGGTGGCTGAAGCCTGGAGGGTTGGGGGGCTCACTCGGAGCTGGACATGCGCTCCTGGAGGCCATGCTGGCCTCTTCTCCACCAGGGATGCCCCCGCCGGGCAGGGGGAATGGGCTCCGGGGCTGGGGGCTGGTGCTTCCTAGCCCTGACCTGGACGTCGCCTGGGGCATCTTCAGGAATGACTGGGCTGTGAAAACAGGAGGTGTAGCAAGAGAAGGGAGGCAGTGGAGGGGGCTGGCCCCCTTGACACCCCTCCACCCCCTCCGGCATGTACCTGGGACATGAGGTCCCATTGCTCTTGGGTTGAGTCCACGCTCAGGAGCACGCTGTGTTTTCACCAACAGGAGAACTCTGTCTTTGCCCTGCCACGTCGCAAGACGTCCTGTGTGTATGAATTTCCAGTGACCCCCTCAGTGTGGGGAGTCGGAACGGGGGTGCTCCTGCACCACGAGCTGCCAGAGCCATCTGCAAGCCCCTGGAGGGATCCCCAGAACCCAGGCAGTGTTTGTGTGCATGTGTGTGTGCGAGCGTGAGGGGGGGTCCCCTGGCCTCAGGCTGGCTGCATGTCCCTGTCTCTGCAGGTGATGCCCCAGCAGGGACCCCGCCTGCATGGAGCAGCCCACAGCCTCTGGCTCAGGCCGCCGCCCTCCTGGTTAAGCGGCTCCGCCACACACGCCGGGCCTGGAAAGGCGCCCTCTCTGACCTGCTGCTGCCCGTCCTCTTCGTGGCCTTGGCCATGGCCTTGTTCATGGTGAGGCCTCTGGCCATCGACTACCCTCCCCTCAAACTGACACCGGGCCATTACGACAGGGCCGAAGCTTACTTTTTCAGGTAAGAACCTTCTTTTTCCCCCTCTTTTACTTCCAAATTATGTCAGGATTATGAATAACAGTAACTTTGATCCTTTTTTAAAAATGTTTTATTTATTTATTTGAGAGAGAGAGCACCGCAGGGGGAGTAGCAGAGGGAGAGGGAGAAGCAGACTCTGCTGAGCGGGGAGCCTGACACAGGGCTTGATCTCAGGACCCCGGGATCATGACCTGAGCCAAAGGGAGATGCTTACGTGACTGAGCCCCCTAGGTGTCCCAGTAGCATTGATACTTTTAAGAATCCCAAATATATGTGAGGCTTCATGATTTTGGAGCACTGGGTTCAAGAGGGTAAGCCCATGGACTGGAGATACTGAGTTTTTTCCTACTCATGCCTACAGACCTACGATATAGCTTAACCCTGAAATCAGGCACAGGCAGAGCCTGACAACAGCAAGAACACAGCACTCGGAACAACAGACTCTCTACGGTGACGTGAATGTGGGCTCTCCCCCGTACCCACCTAGTTCTAGTGCCGACGTGATGTGGTCGGGATGAGTGACTTGAAGGTCTGCCTGGAGGAAAGCCCTTACACCTGTGGGTGATCCACAACCAGAGCCTCGGATAAGAGGGACTATTGGGTTTCACAGAACCCTCCCCGTTGGCTCTGGGATGACAGCCAGGAGCTGCACGCCCGTCTCTGCAGAGACATGTCTGACTTTTCTCTTGGGGTGGGAATGAGCCCATACGTGTCCCCAGGCTGGAGAACATCCAGGTTTGCTGCCCGTAAATTTGGAGTTTTATAGGAGATGAATTTGCATAGTGTGTTTCTAGGAGGTTAGTTTTACCGCTGGGGGCCAGACGGAGGGACCTGAGCTGGTTCCCCGGCTCCCCAGAATGAGGCAGCTTTTGTCCCCTGAGCTCTGCCCCATGCTGGGAGCATCACCAACCTGAATGACAGTACAGCTCTCCTTCTGGAAGGAGATGCTCACACATCTGGGGACCGGGCACGGTGCGTATTACGCAGGGGGCGCATGGTGTGGATGGTACAATGTCTGCCTTTGTCAACTACTTATCCTTACTAAAAACAGCAAGCTTAAATAGCCAGGCCCCTGGTGCTTCCCAGAATTAGTTGCTTTTACAACGATGTGTAATTTGGAATTAGGTTTAGACAAATACAGGCAGAGAAGGTGAAATTGATGACAAACGGTCCAGTTCATTTCCGGATCCTTTGGTTAATTATACTCTTCCTCTGTGTGTCCTTATGATCCATGGAGTCTGGGTTCAACTCATAAAGAGAATTCTCTTCTGTTTCGAGAAATGTGGGCAGGCCCCAAGTGTTCCCTCTGCAAGTGGGCTTCTTTCCCTTCTGCCTAGATATTTTATGTTCCTGCTCTAATCTTCTTCTCTGAACTGTTTTAAAGGAACAGACCAAAAGGACAGTGTCCACTAAGGTGTTCTGGCCAAATGTTCCCATCTCTGCCACACTCCCCAAGTGGGAAGGAGCTGTAACTATCCTGAGTTGTTTAATTATAAAATGTGTTTCTTGAAAAATGATAGGCATAGATACACAGTGTGGGGTTGTGCCAAAGTGGACGGGATGGGGTGCTTCATCTGGGTGTGTCCAGGAAAGCCTTCGACAGGCTATCGCACCTGAACTGAGTCTCCTCAATGATAGCTTGGTGCTCCCCAGGGAGGTAGGAGAAGAAGTTTCTCCAGATAGAGGAAGAAGTATGAGTCATGTGAAGAGTAAGGAGGTAATCCAGCAAAAGTCTTTTTCCTGGCAGGTGTGGAAGGCATTCCAAGCAGAGGCCTATCCTGCAAGTACAATGAGCACTAGCATTAAGAGGCTGTGAAATGTGGGCAGTGATCTAATCCAGTTTAGTTTACAATGGCATTTCTTAAATGGTTGTTTCGCGGAGAGTTCTTCCTTTGGGTATCCATTCTGAATGTCGCTAAAGAGATTCCCTCTTCCTATTGGGACTGATTGAGCTGCAAAACAAAGTTAAATAGATTTCTTTTCTATAAACTTCGCAGAGCTTTTAGTATGTTAAACTGGCCACACAGAGCCAGATTTCCTCTGTTTGCTTACTTCTAGTCAATCATGTAATGAACATCTCTCTGAAGCCTGCGGAGGCTAGGACTATATGTCTGTTCCGTACCCCATTATCCCAGCCCTCTGCCTCTGTCTAAACACACTGCAATTCTGTATCTGTTGTGAAGTGTACAAAAGAATCCCATGCATCTGAGAATGACCTTTTTCACTTCATAGTGCATCACTAAGACTTCCATATTGTTCCATGTTTCTGCATATCGTTTGTTTTGAATATTAGACAGTATTCCATGGTATGAATATACCACAACTTATTAATCTTCTCTCTTAATGATGGATATGAGGAGATCTTTCCAGGTTTGTTTGTTTGTTTGTTTTTTGGCTTGTTCATTTGTTTTTGCCATTGTGAACGGTGTTGCATGAACATTCTAGAATATTCTAATAAATGTTTAATAATAGTTATACCCATATAAGAGCCTCTCCTGGCTGGTCCGAGAAACATAATTGCTGATCACTTGCAGAGCATGTAAATATCCTGCTTTAGGAGATAATGCCAAACTTTTGCCAAAGCGGTTACAATCTTGCATATATGTATCCTCTTCAGTGCTTTTATGTATCTCTTAAAAATAGCCAGCTTAAGAAAATGTTTATGCCAAAGAACTTATTTTGGGGAGCCATAGTCTACCTTGGCTTGCAATCAGAGTTTCTGGATGCTGTTGTCCTTTTCAGAGTTATCAGGAGATGGTAGGTAGCGCAGCTTCCCGCCCCCCCCCACCTCCCCATGCCACTTCCCCACTCCCCTCACCACCACCACCCCCACCCTCCCGCAGTCCCCACCACCGCTGCAGCTGCCTGTTTGCCTGGTTCTCTTTCCTTCTTAGATAACATTTTCTGTCTGTAAGCTTGTAGGATTTCTTCTTTGTTTTTAGAGTGCTGGATCTTTTTCTTGTTTTTGTTTCTTAATCTTTTTCTCAAGGGATCTGCAGATTTCAGTCCAGGGGGCTCCATTAACAACAGGAAGCCCCTTTGGGGTGGTGTTTAGAAATATGTATCTGTTCTGTACCAGCAAGCTCCCTGGGTCACTCTGATGCTTGGTAAAATTTGTGAGTAACACAGAGAGAGAAACAGTATCCCATTAGGTACCGCCTCCAGAATCAGGATTAGGCACTGATTTTCACTTTCTAGAGTCTGGTAATGACAGATTTCACTTGATTCTAACAGCACTTTAAAATATAGCTGAGGATTTGAGGACAAGCACAAAACAATTGTTTTAGGAGCAAGCATTTGAATCTTCAGACAACAAGGGACAACTTAAAGCCAGTTCCCTTTTTTTTTTTTAAAGCAGTGATCTCTAGGCCTAAGCAAAAATCTAGTAGAAAGCAAACCGTAACTTTTAAACTTGCACTTAGTAAGTCTAGTAAGTAAGCTCCAAGAAAACCACTTTGTAGATCAATATGTTTTTCAGAAAAAAAGGAATTTTAAACTTTCATGTTTGTTCTTGGATTAATGGGTCAAAAGAAAGCAATCCAGAGTATTTCTACAGATGTCACAAATAATGTTTTCTTTTTATGGGCAAGATTTCAGTGGAAAATATGTCCCTTTCCTTGTAAACGTATTTTCTTATTTGTCGGAAACTGGGAGGCTGTTTATACAGAGGTCACAATGCCGATTTAGGAGACATTACTTTGGTGTAAATTTCAGTGTGTTTCATCACTGTCCGTTCTGTCCACAGCTGTACAGAATCCTATTAGGCCAACTGTAAACCACCCGAATACTTTAAAACCTTTGTTGTGTTTTATGCAGTGGGGAAGATGGCATTTTCCTATAAGTAATTATTCTGTACTGGATGCTACAGCCATGTTCCTATCCTAAGCTTATGCACAGTTATGGAGCTGAAAAGAGTTGTCCTCAGCAGAAACACAAAACTAATTTGTCGTAATGAGTTGGTCTTTCTTTTCTATTAAAATTGTTCCTCTCTGAAAGTTAAGAGGTCAAGGAAGACCATATTTAAGGAGGTAAAATATTTGGATAGTGATGAAGGATTAGCCCAGTCATAAGATCACAGTTTGCTTCATGAAATATTTTTGAGAATCTATTGTGTTCCAACTGCAGGCTAAGCCTGGTGTCCTTTCTCCCCTGGGTCGTTTTCTCCCGTGATGAGAGGGGATCATCAGTTGCCTGGGTGGCTCAGTGGGTTAAAGCCTCTGCCTTCAGCTCAGGTCATGATCCTAGGATCCTGGGATCGAGCCCTGCATCGGGCTCTCTGCTTGACAGGGAGCCTGCTTCCTCCTCTCTCTCTGTCTGCCTCTCTGCCTGCTTGTGATCTCTGTCTGTCAAATAAATAAATAAAATCTTAAAAAAAAACAAACAAAAAACAAACAAACAAACAAAAAACTAGCGGTTTTTAAAACCACTGGTGATGTCAAAAGCCAGTGGTGAAGGTCTCCAGGCCACTGGGCAGGAACAGGAGAGAAGAGAGAGGAGGCTGAGGAGGGCTCACAGAAGAAGGAACTCAGAGCTCAAAAACGCTTCAGACTTAGAAGCAAGTTCAGGGAGAGGGGATGCACTTTTGGGGAAGCTGCAGGGCTGGGGAGGAGCTGTCCAATCAAGGTGGTTTAGTGGGACTAGACGGGGCCAGGCAGGGCAAGCCTGGATGGGCGGGGCCAGATGTGGTTGGGCGGGGCTGGGGCGGGGCCAGCTGGGGTCAGGTGGAGTTGAGATTGGCTGGGAGGGGCGAGGGGGGGCCCCGTGAGGTTGGGCTGGGCTGAGGTGGGTCTGGCTGGGTGGACTGGCGTGGGATGGGGTGGGGCAGGTCAGGTGAGGTTGGGCTGGGCCAGGCAGGGGAGGAGTGGGGCAGGGTGCAGCCTTCTGGGAGACAGTGCTGGGCAGCTTTTGCCCAGAGATGGCAAGGTCCGAGGAGTGTTGGGGGGCTTAGTTCCCTTCTCAAGGAAGGCGCATAGGTAACGAGGAAGGTCACGGGCGGCAGCTGGTCAATGTGAAGCTGAGGAAACATCATTTGGTGTGTTGGAGGCTCACTGAGGGGATTAGGAAAATTTGAAATCTCGGTCAAATCCCATCTGGGTAGAAGGCTGCACTGTGGGAAATACTGAAGTTCCTTTTCGTTTCGGGCATTATTTGGTGCTTCTGGGTCGTGAAGGTTCAGTAAGAATGAGCGCCTCGACTCCCCGGTTTTGGTTGCCGGGGCGATTCAGAACGGTGTTCGGGAATCAGCATCTCGCTGTCAGGAGACACTGTGTTTGGACATTACACCGAGGGTCTTACATTCCTTACGGGAAAGCTTCTGTTTTAAGTTGTTTAAAATAAACCTTTGTGTGCATTTGTTAATGTACACGCAGCTGCTTTTCAAGGAGACTTGAGGCCACTCTCTACGTGTAAGTAACCGCTGACGCTATAGTACATCATTTTTATCTCGGGGGAAGCATTCCCCAACGTGTCTATTCAGAAGCATTTTGAATAAATGATAGAAGTTCTGGAAGTAATAAACCTCCTTTCTTTTGGAAATGCAGTAGTAATTCAGAGTTTTAATTACTTCAAAGAGGCCACTCCCAATGAGTCCAATTTAGACAGATTTAAATGATCTTTTCCTCTCCATTTTCTCAAGTCAAGGTTTCTCTTACACTCCACGTATGGAATGTAATACAGTTTTTTTCCACACCTCCCCGGATTAGAGGAATAGCATGTCTTAACCACCGGTGGTGTCTTCAGCAAAGAAATTAAGCCTTGGCTGTTTCTCAGCAACTATCACCTGACTTCTGATGCTTGTGCCAGTAAAATAAATATGATAATTCGATGTCTACTTAAAGCACACACAGGATTTACCAAGAAAATGGTTGTTCCATATAGCTCACATATAGAAAAAAAGAAGCATAAAAATACAAACTTCTATTGCAGAGTGGCCAATAGAATATTCAAACAAACCAGAGTTCCAACATTAAGAGAATTTTTAAAATAGATTTTAATATATTAATGTGATGAAATCTTCTCCAGCATTTAAAATTCATTTTTAAAAGCCATGCAAAAATGCCAAAGATGATAATGTTGTAGAAGTGAGAAGATGAGGACAGGAATACAGAGTGAGCATTAATATGTAACAATTAATATGTAACAATGTTTTCGCTTTACTATACTAACTCAACAGTAACCGTTATCTGCAATCACAGATCTAAGCGTCATGTGCTGTGATCAGCTCAGCTAGGGCGTGCTGTCCTGTGATCTCTGCCAGCAAATACTAACATGGCCACCTTATTTCTTCCGTCTTCCAATAAAGTAGCAGCGGGAGCAGGAGCCAGGGCCAGGAGCTCACCCATGTGCTTCTGCGGAAGTTTGGAGATCAGGATCCACTCTGTGCTGATTTGAACCCAGACCTGTAAGTATCTCTCGGTTGCCTTCATGAGAGTGTGCCCTCCACCCACAACCTTGCAGACCCCGAGAACCATCTCCCTTCCTGACTGGTCTTTCCCCTTGCAGGTTCATTTTATTTTCTTTTTAAAAGATTTTAATTATTTATTTTAGAGATGGGGGAGGAGTTGCAGAGGGAGAGGGACAAGTAGACTCCATGGTGAGCACAGAACCCACCGTGGGGCTCCATCCCATTACCCTGAGATCATAACCTGAGCTGAAATCAAGAGTGTGTGGGGTGCCTGGGTGGCTCAGTTGGTTGAACGACCGCCTTCGGCTCAGGTCATGATCTTGGAGTCCCAGGATCAAGTCCTGAATGGGGCTCCCTGATCAGGGAGTCTGCTTCTCCCTCTGACCTTCCCCTTCTCATGCTCTCTCTCATCTCTCTCTCTCAAATAAGTAAAATCTTAAAAAAAAAAAAAAGAGTGGGTGCATTAACTGACTGAGCCACTCAGCTCCCCACCCAGCCCCCCTTGCAACCTTAAGTGACATACATTCGCCTAAGGAGCCGTTAGGTTACATAGTTGCCCCTTCTTTCCTTGGCAAACACAAACACAAGCTTTATATTATCGCTAAAAAATTTAATAATTAATAGTATTCAATTTGTCTAATAAAACCCAAAGATAAAAAGCATGGAAATATGAAATGTGTGGTAACTTACTTTTAGGGAAAACTTGTACCTATGGAAAGACTGTTTTTTTATTTTTAACCAGAGGAACTTAAAATGGTTCACCTGTTGGAGGTGAATTACCGGGAAGATTTTTTTCCTTCTAAGATTTGAAAGTGATAACATTGAGATGACTTTTTAAATGAAACTCGTGAAAGCCTGCCTTCCCTCGTAAAGAATTTCCTCTCTCAGTTTGCTTGGCTGTTACTTACTGAGCATCTACTTTAAGAGCAGCGCTGCGGGAGGAACCGGGGTTCATGTCCGACCGGGCCCTGCTCCAGGAATGGACAGTTCCGGGAAGAGCATGTGGGGAACGTGATAAAACCACAAGGATGTGTTAAGTACCAAAGTGTATGCTTTGGAGTCATAAATATAAAAATCTAGACAATAATGCAATATTGGCAGTAGGTTTTTCCAATGGGCGAGGACACATCGGTGCATTAGTCAAGTCGTCAATCAGGAGGGAATAACTATTAGGGGCTTGGTGCGGACGAATTAATGGGAAATTAATTACGTCACCTCACTGTAGTCTGGTGTTGAAAAACAAAGTAATTCCCTTTACTAAGCAGGAACTTCCATGGCAATACCTCTTTGTGTCTGCCCCTTTGCTGTGCCGGGCGGGATGTAAAATGGGCTTGGAGAAACCGACCAGCAGCCCAGGGCCTGTGGAGAGCTGGGCTGGCCCCACCTGTCAGAGTGTGGCTGGCTGATCAAAGGACTTTTTTTTTTTTTAAGATTTTATTTATTTATTTGAGAGCGCGAGAGAGATGCACACAAGTGGGGGTGCTGCAGAGGGAAAGGGAGAAGCAGGCTTCCTGCTGAGCTGGGAGCCTGATGCGGGGTTCGACCCCAGGACCCTGAGATCATGACCTGAGTCAAAGGCGGACGCTTAAGGACTGAGCCACCCAGGTGCCCCCAAAGGACATTTCTTTATCGAATTTCTCCAGAGGGGAAAAAGTAGATTCGGTGCTAAGAACAGCAGAACATATTTAGAATTGCAGTTCCTTCCTGGCACTCAGGATGGCTCCCCATCCTCACCCCTCCCCAGGCTCAGAACGCCCTCCTTCAGCTGCCCTCCCCACCCCCGTGCAGCTAGCCCACCCTCCTTGGTTTTCCTCTTGAGACTTTCTTTTCCTTCCTGAATCTGTGTGTTGGTTTTCTCCTTTCTCTCGGGAAATGCACAGGGTCTATTCTTAACCCTTCCTATTTTGTAACCTTTCCTGCTCCTTTGTCTTGGTCACCAGGACAAAAAGGCTGGGGGTGGGGGAGGGGCTGCCTCACTCAAGAATGTTATTTTAGGGGCTGAAGGCTTTTCTTTTCTTCCCTTCTGGGTTCTTTAGCTGGTCTAATAATTAAATTGATGTAAGACAAATGAACAGGAGAAAAACAAATTTAATTAGTATGTATGAGAGCTCAAAGAAGTGACCAGTCGGCTGGGACACCTTTTAGACTAAGAGATAATACATTTGTAAAGAATCTACAAAACAAAGAGGTTTGGGCTTGGGGTAGACAATTGGTAAAGAAGAAACAAGGTTTGCATATACAGAATTCTCCAGAAAGGAAGAGAGGGTACCTTCCTCAGGGAGACTTTTCTCCTACTTTCAGGACAAAGGGTCTGAGTGCCTGGCCTCCACCAGCTCTTTCCTCTGTAAATTTAACCCAAAATAATCAATATATCACGGTTGCATATTTCAGGGCCGACTTCCCTGGGCCCGTCAGTATGAATACTTATATTAATAATTTCTGCCCATGTGACAAAAATAGGCTTGATTTCCTAAGATCCCAGATGGAAGCAAAAGGTTTTCCTTAAGACAAGTCAATTTCCTTCTGTAAGTGAAAGCTAGTCTTGAATTTAGGGATATCTGTATTTTCCTGTCCTGGCAGACTTGACCAATCATTTGATTGTTAAATTAGAGGAATCATTTTAAGATACTAAGTGGGATTCTGCTTCTGGGTTATTTTTCTGTTGAGTTCCTCTGAGTCTCCTATGTAAGGGTATGATGATGAATTCCTGACTTTTACCTCTTTTTGTACGGAAGGTAATAAACAGCTCCAAAAAAATTAATTGTGGTATAAACCTGATTTAAAATACAAGTTCTCCCATCATAATACATGATGTGTTATTTAAATTTTAAAATGTGCTTAAAATTGCCAATTTTTGAAAGACAACTGGTAGCTTTCAGTATTTAATTTCATTTTGCGAGGTTTGCGATCCGGTGACACTTTCCCCTCCGTCTCTGAGACAAAATGGTCCCTTTGCCCACCCATTCTTGTTGATGCTTTACAGAGAACAAGAGTGGAAGGAAGCAGATTTTTTATTTCCACTGAACTGTGAAAGCCAGGTGGGGAGAGGTGGAAGGTCATTCCCAGGGTTCGACAGTCTGTAGCAGTATGAGGAACCGTCTCGTTGTCCTCTGACTCCCAGATCTCCTGAGGTTGGGTCCGCAGCTAGGAACAGCTGGTGACACATTCCTTCGGAGGAGACTCAGAATGTTGAGGTGGAGGCCTGAGATCCTGAGGAGTGTGCAGATCCGCCCTGGTGTGGAAGGGGCAGAGAGCCCGGATTCAGGCACCGGCTGCCTGAGCCCAAGTCTCAGCTCTACCCTGTCTTTGCCGTGTGTTGTGGGCAGGTTCCTAACCCCAGCTCCGCTTTCTGCATCCCGGACTCCCAGTTCTCTAGAAAGAGCAGCGCTCAGCTGAGGTGCCACAGTGGTCCTGTATCCGTTCTGAACTCAGGTTCGATGGTTTGCCCCTGGAAACCTGATACTTGAGGGACAAGGGATGGTGGGTGAGGAAAGTCTGCTTCATTCAGGAAGCTGGCCATCTGGGAAGATAAGCAGGCTATGGTCCCAAAGGCCATCTTTCAGGCCAAGTGGGAAAATTTTAGAGGGGAGGGCGCTGGAAAAGCAGGGGAAGGGGCTCCGTGCCAGAGAAGTGAGTGCTTGGTGCTGAGTCCCCTGCCCACAGGCCCCTGAATGGACTTGCTGGCATTGGCAGGTGTTCTCAAATGCAGTCAGGGCTGGTCTTCTGAGAAATTCTGGTCCTTCACTCTCAAGGCCAGTGGCCTGCAGATCTCAAGGGGAGTGAGTGAGGTCTGCTATAGACCAAGGGGCTAAGGTCCACAAGCAAGGCAGTGTCGGCTTGAAGCCAGTTCAGCCTTCAGATGGGTTGGGTGCCCTTGCTGCCAGTGTGAAGGGCTGTTGTTCCTTTAGGCAAGTTTGTGTCTCAGAGCCCTTTCCTCCCGAGATCAGGCCCTTAGGGCAGCTCCCTCCTTCTGAGATTCAAAATGCACACCAGACAGGAATCTCACCCTCCCCCGCATTCAGGAGACCTGAAACCCAGCATTCCTGAATGCCGTATCCCAGAGGGGAAGAAGCCAGGTTCTCACTGACCTGCTTCTCTGGACACAGCAAGGGTCTTCTTATCGTTGCCTGGATGCTTTGCACCTTGGTGGGAGCATGTGGGAGCAGCACAGCCCAGAGCCAGGAGCTCAGGGTGCCAAAAACCCGTCCTGCTCGGTGTGACCTTGGACGAGCTCTCTCTCAGAGCCTCTATTTCACCTTCTGAAAAGTGGGGCCACCAGGACGTTTTGGCAAAAATCTCCGGCAGGGTGTCTGTTGTTCAGGAAATGTTCGTTTCCTCTCTTCTTGATCAAGTTTTGAGGAGGTAGGGATGATTATTACTAAAGCAACTTTTGATTTATGAGCATCAGTTAAAAAGAGAACGGAGACTCCAAGGGTGAGAGCACCCGGGGAACTTTGGGATGAAATGTTCGGAGCCGCTCCATGAGGTCCTTTCCTCACTGTTTCTGTCCAGCA
The DNA here is from genome assembly GCF_922984935.1 of Meles meles. Classification (NCBI taxonomy): domain Eukaryota; kingdom Metazoa; phylum Chordata; class Mammalia; order Carnivora; family Mustelidae; genus Meles; species Meles meles. Next base: position 97,422,100 of record NC_060075.1, read on the forward strand.
GCCTTTCTTCGTACTGGAAAATTAATCCTTGTTTCTGTCCAGCAGACTTTCTTCACACTGGAAAATTAATCCTTGTTTTTCTTTAAATGCTGATTAAATCGCTGTGTCGCGCCACGAAGCCGAATTAGCAGCTCCTGTGCTTATCGCTTGCTGGCGTGGTGCGCAGAGTGGAGTGCCTGAGAGCAGGTGTCTGCGGAGGCAGACCAGCCCCCGGCCCCGGCGCACGTCCCCGGGAGCCTTGGCAGCACTTTCCGTACAGCCAACCAAGTGAGCATCATTTAATAGAATGGAAATACTGTCATTGTAATGAAACGTTGTCATCAGATTAGCAGCTCAAGCTGTGAAAACAAATGTAAGAGCTCTGCCTTCTGCAGCAGGAGATGACTATCTCCTGAGCAGCTCCGGGCTGATGCAACTCTTTTATGGAAATCAACGAGCTCTGTAATCAGAAAGATCATCCTGAGTCTCTCCTCTGTTTGCTAGGAGGAATTCTTCATGCTGGCGTGTGGATCCCCTGTCTCAGGCCCGAACGCCCGACTCCTGTGGCTGCCTGGTAGGTTTCTACGGTGTGTTTGATCCTTTGTAGGTTTCAAACCTCAAGTCAGAAAAACGAGCTTACTCTGTCTAGGTCTACGACGTCTTCATTACTGTTAACTCAGGGAGCTTCTGCGACTCTCTGCTTGACCTGGTTAGCTGGTTCTGGGAAAAGTTACAGTACACAGAGTGGACATTTACATGATACGATGTTCTGTGGGCTCCTCAGTGACCTGGCATGCTCTGTGGGCACTACAGTGACCCTGCTACTCATTTCCTGCTGTTCACGACCATTGACATCTCTGACAGCATTTAGTAAGCAAATTAATTTTCTTCAATTCATGAGAAAGAAGCTAGAATTGCCTTTTGGGGAGACCTTTCCCCCAATTTTAAGGCAGGATGACCTCCAGCGTCCTGTCTTATCCTTGCTGGAATGTGGAGAGCTACATATTAGAATCTAAGGGACCACCTGTCTCGTCGGATTACGGCTGAGTCCTATAGAAATGGACGGGAGTACAGATTCCACTGCTGAAGTGGGGTTCTAAGCTCTCCACTCTGTGCCAGGGTGGGAATTGAAACTTACTTGGAAAGCTGATTGGAACTCATCTCAGAGCAAATCTCAAAAGGTGATTAATAAGAAAGATCAGCCTGTTAGCCACAGTCACCAAGCTAATGTGCAATCCTAATTTCCAGAAAGGAAAAGCAAAAATCTCAGTTGAAATGGACCAAGGGTCTGTTAGGGAAACATGGCCCCGTGAAGCCCATGTTTCCAGGGGTTTTCTGTTTAGTGGAACTTGGGATATATTTCTTTTACTAGCGTAGTGACTTGAGGAGGTTTTTCCCTCGATGGACCTGGCCTGTTTTCTTCTCTGACACAGAGCGTGGGCACGTAAGTGAGAGCAGAGGCACAGCCCCGTGGCAGAGGCGTGGTTGGTGGCTGACCTGAGAGTTTGTCGAGACTCTGCCCATGTCCCCGGGGCCTGGCTGTCTGGCTGCTCGGCCATCTTGCGTGCTCCTTTGCAGGGACAGCCCAGCTATCTCTAGCTCCCGGTTTTTTGGACGCAACGACGGATTCCTCCCTCTCTTGTTTAGTCCCTTCTGTTATGAAACCACTAATTTTTCATTCTGGGCCCTTATTCCTGGCCTTGGTTTAATCATTCTGTTCAATCAGCTCTTTATCCTATGAGCTGCCTTAGCTTTGTTGTCACTAGACTGGGTGTCAGTGGCAAAGGAACGAATGACGGAGATGTTCCTAAATTCACACCAACGTACATGAACCATAACATTTCAGTATTACGCCAGGAGGGAAGAAAGTTTCCTGTGACATAGCCAGACAAGCCTTGGACATGCAGATAAAGCCGAATCGAATGGGTCCCCTTGCTGCAGCCCATCCTGATGCCAGCTCGTGCTGGTGCCGATGGTGGATTAGAACAGACACAGGATTCCCTGCAGGTTACTTGACAAATGACTCCTTCCTGTCTGTGGCACCTGCGTTCTTTGGGACGCACTTTGAGAAATGCTGCTCCGCACGTTGGGAGGCAGAGGACTCTGGTCCAGGAGATGGGACGTCCAGGTGAAATTCAGACCCGCCGCAGAGAACGGTGCCGCCCTGCAGGCTGGCCCAGAGGGGCCGCACACGGTGTGTGGGAGGACTGCCAGTACCCAGCACTGGGTCTCCACTCTCCAGAGATCCTACTGAGCCCAGCTACTGGAAGGCAAAGTATTTCTCTCCTCTTAAATTCACACGTGTCATCCAGAGGCCCCGGTGTGCATGGATATGCCCATTCCCTGGGGTTTTCATTGAATGTGTGAGTCTCTCCGAACCTACAGCAGTGTTCTAGGGGCAGCCCTGCTGCTGAGGGGGACATGTTACTTTGTAGACATGCCACTGCAAGGGCTCTGGAATCGGGCCGGCTCCAAAGAACAAGGGAGTTTCAGGCTTCATTGTCCCAGGAGAACCCCAAGATATAACTCAAAGCCTGCCGTCAGGAAAGAGTGTGGCTTCCCACAGACTGAGTGGCGGGGGCACTTGCTTCCTGTCTCTGCTGTAATGGCTTGTTATAGATTGTGTGCCTTCAGGCAACAAGTCCATCCTGTCACTGTCTGGAATCAGAAGTCTGAAAAGTGTACAGGGATGAAATCAGGGCGCTCTGCCTGGAGGTGGTGACAGAGTCTGTTCCTCTCCCTCCCAGCTTCTGCTGGCCCCTTCCTTCCTGTTCCTTGTCCTCCTCCTCTCTCTTTGCCTCTCTGTCTTCCAAGGGTGCGTGTGCCTGCTTTAGGGCTTATCCTGACAATACAGGACAGTGTCCTCTTTCCATGCTTACTTGAATAATGTCTGCAAAGTTTGTCATCGAAGCCCTTACAAGTAGGTTCCCGAGTTCCTGACACCTTCGCAGGCCAGTATTCAGCTTACTACAGAGGGCATGTTGGGGTGGAACCAAACTAGAAACTAGGAAACTAGAACATGTCCTCAGTTTCTGTTTCTAACCTTATCAGTTAGAAACAGAAACTGAGGACATGTTCTAGTACACCTGACTTCTTGATTGGAATTGGAATTTTTCTACAAGGTGGGCACCTGAGTGAACCTGGCTGCTCTAGAGAGATGTGTCCATCTAATCCAGATTAGAAAGAAAGCCGGAGGTAGGGAAACCAGACAGGGTGTTGCGTTCCCCTGGACTGAGGTCACTGACATCAGCACAAACTGATAATGACTCTCATTCCTTTCCCTGTCTTTCCCCTCCGTTCAATCACAAACCTGGAAGCCTTATCTTGAATTTATCTATGACCCTTACTTTGCCGTCCTTTTATAGGTATCTGATCTCTCGAAAACCAGGAGCTGGGGGAGGCTGGGAAAGCACGATGTAGAAGCTGAAGGGAGCTCCTGGTGGTGTAGCTGCCTGAGTGGGTTGTCTTTTCTAGACTCTTCTGGGAAACAGAGTCTGGATCCTGATGGTGGTGGGGCGAGCCTCTCTGAGCAGTGACGAGTCCATGGCTCTGGGCAGGTGTCAGCCCTCCCAGTGAGTGCTGGACCGGAGCTGTTTGACTTCTGCTTACAGGACTTCTGTGAGAGACACGGTCCCTTGAATTCTCCTGTGTAGCGACCCTCAACTCAGTGCCTCAGTTTCATCAGATGCCAGATCACCCCCGTGGGAGTATTGTTCCCTTTTGAGTTCTTGCAAATCCACCCAAACTTGCATGCAGAGAAGGATGTGAAGTTCCTGGTCAAAACTGCGGGTGAAGGTCATGGTGGGATTCTGGTATAATTCTCAAACGCAGGTGACTCTCAAGGAGCTTAGCAAACCAGAGCACAGAAAAGCCCACAGAGAAGTTATAAGAAAAGGAAGCTGGCAAAAGTCATGTTGAAAGTGATTTCAGAGAGGCTGTGTGTGGGTTATAACAAAGCTTCTATTTTCCCTCTTCGGAAACAATTACAGAAGTGTCCAAATGCAAGTGCCAGGGCTCCCTACCTGACCAACCGCCTGGGGCACACTCTGCTGGACCTGTCAGCCTTCCACCTGGAGGAGTACTTGCTGGTGCCGTCGGAGAGACCCAGGTGGGTCCAGATTGTCCCTGGGTCTTTTCTGTTCTTTAAGTCACTGTGGAAAGCCTATTGTTTCAACTGCCAGCATTCTTTTTCTTTTCTTTCCTTTCCTTTCCTTTTCCTTTTCCTTTCTTTTCTTTTCTCTTTTTTTCTTCTTTCTTTCTTTCTTTCTTTCTTCCTTTCTTCTTTTCCTTCTTTAAAGATTTATCTATTTGAGAGAGAGGGAGAGCGAGAGAGCACAAGCAGGGGGAACAGGAGAGGGAGAGGGAGAAGCAGAGTCCTGGCTGAGCAGAGAGCCCGATGTGGAACTTGATCCCAGGACCCTGGGGTCACGATGTGAGCCAAAGGCAGATGCTTCACCAACTCAGCCACCCAGGCACCCCCTCAAATGCCAACATTCTTAAAAACTTAAAAAATTCAAATGTTTGATGTTGATGCTCATAAAAATTCCAAAGAAATGCTGCTGACCTTAATAAGGTTGCCCACTGCTGGCTTTCGCTGTCCCACACGGTGGGTGGGGGTGGGGGGAGTCCTTTCAATGGAGATTCCCTCATGGGAGCCGAGAGGGGGTTTACCTCTTTGAAGATTAAGGGCAGCTAACATCCCAGCACAATGAAATAGCCTCCCTTGATATCTCCCTCTCCACGCAGCGTCTGACACGAGGACGTGGGGCTGACTGCTATCCTAGGCAGTTTCTGGGAAGGCTCTTGTTTGATGCTGAATCTCCTTGAGCCTAAGGGGGTGAATCTGGACAAGGAGTGTGGGGGTGAGCACTGCTCATTGCTTTCGACTGAGGCCACGTTTGCCGCGCCAGCAGATTTCCGGGGACCTCAAGTGCATCCTGTTTCTTCAATACAGAAGACACCCTGGGCCCTTCTGCCAGGCCTGGGACACCCTGGAACTTCTGCATTCTCGTTACCTTCACTGCCCAGCAGCGCTCCTTCCCCCAACCCCTCCCACTGTGCTGCCCACCTCTTAGATTTTTTTTTAAGATTTATTTATTTGAGAGAGAGAGGGAGGGAGGGAGAGAGATCCCAAGCTGCACACTGAGCCTGATGCAGGGCTTGATCCAATGAGATCATGACCTGAGCTGAAATCAAGAGTCAGAAACTCAACTGACTGAGCCACCCAGACACCCCCAAGATCACCTCTTATATTCTTATACATGTCCCAGGCAAAGGTGGGGGCTTGTATGTCTAGGGCTCAGCATAATATCTGGCACCTAGAAGGTGCTCATTCATTGTCTTTCAAATGAATTCATCCTGGAATGAATGAATGAATGAGTGAATGAATGCACTGAGCCCAGTGGGAATGTATCCTTATTCCTTTGCCTCAGTTCTGCTCAGGGCAGTGGCACTGTCCGTGAAGGCCGTTCTTCAGTCTTACTCTATCCAGAGTTAAATAGGAGCCTTCCTTTTTAATGCCCCACCGTTTTGGAAGCTCTGCAGGTTCCAGATTCTGCAGAGCACAGCCCATGGGATACGGAGGGAAAAGGTGTTGTTCCCACCCAGGGAAGCTCACAGAGCTGCGTGAGCAATAAATCAGCAGACAGACCCTGGAAGCCCAGGCTGACAGTTGAATCAATGCTTGGGGATGTGGGGTATTGTGAGAGCCCAAAGAGGAGTTGGCCCCAGCTGAAGTCCTCTGGGACACCTTCCTGGATGGGGCGATGTTGGCGTTGGAGAGGACAGAAGCCAGAGAAGGGAAGCAAAATAGTGCAAAACGGGGTAGCTTTGATGGAATATAGGTAGTGATGGAATATGTGAATATGTGAATTATGTAAATTATGTAAACCATGCAAATTATGATTATGTAAATCAGAATAGCTAATCTGCAGGAGGAGTGACTTTTTAAAAAAAATATTTTATTTATTTGACAGAGAGAAATCACAACTAGGCAGAGAGGCAGGCAGAGAGAGAGGAGGAAGCAGGCTCCCTGCGGAGCAGAGAGCCAGATGCGGGGCTCCATCCCAGGACCCTGAGATCATGACCTGAGCCGAAGGCAGAGGCTTTAACCCACTGAGCCACCCAGGCACCCCAGGAGGAGTGACTTTTAATTAAAATAGTTAGTATGCTGGTGACCATCCTGTCCTGAACATGACAGGCATTTCCTAACCAAGTTTCAGTCCCTGTAGGACACTTTCCAGTACCACAAGTCTTAGCCGCACTTGCTCAATATACAAGGTCCTCCATGGACATCTGATCCAGGAGCCCCACCATGCCTGTCTGTGCCCTGAGCCCCTGTGCAGTCATATCACCAAAGGTGGATGATTAGGGGGCTGCCGTTCTCAGGCCATCATAACTACTTAATGGTGACAGAGTGCCCTGTGCTTGGACGTCTTGGCTTACTGGTTGGACCACTGACTCCTGGGGCACCTCGGGGGCTCAGTTAAGTGTCTGCCTTTGGCTCAGGTCATGATCCCAGGGTCCTGGGATCAAGACTTGCGTCAGGCTCCCTGCTCAGTGAGGAGCCTGCTTCTCCCTCTCCCTCTGCCTTCCTCTCCCCCATCCCCTTGTGTGTGCTCACTCTCTCTCTGTCAAATAAACAAAATCTTTAAAAAAGGTAAACAAAATAGAAAATAAAGTGCTAACACTTGTTCCTATTATCAGACTTGGAGGCTGGTCTTTCGGGGTGCAGATCCCTGATCAAGGTCAAGATGCAAATCCAAATACATCGCAACCGGACACTCTGGCGAAGGTAAGAGTTTCCCTCTTTTTCCTTCCTGTGTTAGAGAGCATCTGGGGAAACTCAGCATGCAGATATATCCACGGGTATTGAGGGGAACCGAATCAGACCCCAGCATTTGTTACTATGAAATAAAAACAGATGTACAAAAAAAGAGAAAAGGAGTTGCTTTCTTTTAGAGTAGCTTACTACATTTTGTCGAGACCGGAATTTACCTAATGGAGCTCATGAAATAAAAAGATCATCTGTCTTTAAAAAAACCCCTTGTCAGAATAACCAAACACATCTCTAGCTTCCCTGGTGTCTCAGGAGCTCTTTCATATGTACATGCCCTGGAACTCCCCTTCTTCCAGAAGGCTGGGTGGACTGAGAGCCAGCACAGAGAAGGGGTATCTACTCAGAATTGCTAGTACGGGTCCGGGTTTCCAAGCCCTGCTGGGACGATCCCAGTGAATTACAAATGTTTCCCTCAGAAATTGGAAGGGGAGATGAACCATGAGAGACTATGGACTCTGAAAAACAACCTGAGGGTTTTGAAGGGGCAGGGGGTGGGAGGTTGGGGAACCAGGTGGTGGGTATTAGGGCACGTGTTGCATGGAGCACTGGGTGTGGCGCAAAAGCAATGAACACTGTTATGCTGAAAAGAAAAAAAAAATAAAGTGATATATGTTAAAAAAAAAAAAAAAAACTTCCCTCGGCATCGCCGAGAACACGTGGGAGGGCTCATCAGTTGTGTGGGCACGGGAGTGGATCCGGTCCACCAGCGGTAACTCAGAGGTGGTGACATACCGCAGAAATTCTCTGAGGAAGGAAGGACACTGTCTTCAGATGGTGAAAGACCAGAGATTCAAAGCTTTCATTCCCAGGGATGGGTGAACTAGTCTGGTGTTGGTGCCTATTGGGAGAGAAATCTAGAAAGAGTAGAGTATGGTGGTGGGGGGTCCTGGGTTGCTGTGGGACTTTCATGGACCATGGCAAGGGTGAGTGGCTTCCGGGGCTCCCCTCGGTGGAACCCAGTGTCTTCACAAGTATTTCAGAGTGTAATCCCTGAACAACATTTCACATTCATGCTTCACTGTGTAATCCTCGATAGTAGTTTTAACCGTCATATTTCACTAGGTAATCGTGGACAAAGAATGTCCATCACCACGTATGCCTGGTCACAAACCCCTCCTTTAGGTGAGGACTTCTCGTCTCTCTTCCTCCGCGGGCAGCACCCAGGAGAAGATTGATAGCTCACGAGGAAAATATCAGGATTCATAGCTTGGGAGAAAAATCATCTAAAATACCTCCGCTGGCTTCTTGAACGTCTGATACGGCTAGTACTAAAATGTGCCAAATTGGTAGAAGGAGTCTGTTCATGTCTTCCGAGAATATTTTACCTTTTTAATCTATAACAGTGCAAAACAGGCTTCAAAGCAAGTAGGTGTGCGGACATGTGGGACCAGCAGTCTGGGCTTCCCTGGAAACAGCTCCTTTTTCTCATTTCATTTCTTTCTTTCTTTCTTTTTTATTTAAGAATTTATTCATTTGTTTGTCAGAGAGAGAGAGCGAGAGAGAGCGCATGCACAAGCAGGGGGAAGCGGCAGGCAGAGGGAGAGGGAGAAGCAGCCTCCCGGCTGAGCAGGGAGCCCCATGTGGGGGATCTTGATCCTAGGACTCTGAGATCATGACCCGAGCCAAAGGCAGATGCTTTACCAATGGAGCCCCCCAGATGCCCAACTTCTGCAGTTTCTGATGCCATTTGTGAGGCGCAGGCCAGCATGTGCATTGTATCGGGGTGTCTGGAGAGCGAGCCACTTTGTAGGGAACTAGGCAGTCGTTGCGGCGGTAGTTGTGAAGGCATGGGCTTCTCCAGGTCCAGAGGAGCTCTTGGTGGCTGACGTCATACTAAATCCTTGCATTCGCTTTTCAGGAATTACCATGGCCTTATCTTTGGCCTTTAGGGTACATTTGTAAGAGGCTGTCTGATTTCCATAGCGTTTTTGTAGAGAAAATGGGAAATTTGCATAGAAATAGACCAGGGTGCATGAAAATATTATGTTGTAGAATGGCTGTCCTGGGGTCTTTGTGAGTTATTTGTACACATCTGGAGTGTTCAGCTTGTTTAATCCAAACACCTTCTAGAATGTATGCACTTCAGATAAGAAGGCAGGCAGTTCCCTGACCAGTATTTGACATATAGTCTTTGATGCTCAGAGGGATTTGAGACATTTGAATGTCCATGGAGGGATTTCCCCCCGCCCCCCTTGCAGCTACTTAGTTGCTTTTCTGAAACTCTGTTACTCATGATTCCTGAGAGGAAAGGTCTGTTTTGAGGTGTCATAATGTGTTCTTGAAAGCAGATTAACGTCCTCCGTCAGTGACCAGATTTTACTGTCCTGACTTCCAGGCTGGCGGGGAAGGAAATCCCACATCTTATTTCCAGAACACAGCCTTGTGTTTTAGAAAATCGTTCTTCAGAAAAGAGAAGGAAGGAAGGGAGGGAGGGAGGGAGGGGGATAGGGAGCAAGGGAGGAAGGAAAAAAAAGCTCTTCCTTTGGACTCTGCTAAGTCTGAAATGTTAATTTTTAGATCACCCTAAAGTGTGTATTACTTACCTAAAGAATTTAAAATCCATCCCAAGGAAGGGCCAATTAACAGAACTGAAATGGAGGTCAAGAATGCTCCCCCTCTGTGAATTACTCGTACCCTGGCAAGGAGATTCTGTATGGCAAACAGCCACAGGCCATCAACAGCATCGACAAGGAGCGTTCCTTGAGCTCACTGGTCCGTGGCACCCGTGCTCAGCAAGTGTTCCCGGCGTCCCTCTCGGGGCTGAGAAGCCTTCACCTGGCCCTGGACCTGCCCCCTGGGTGTGGTCTCGCTCTACCTTCTCCAGGGCCACTGATTGCTCTCTGTCCCTTGCTTCTTTGTCACCTTTGATGGCCACCTACGAGGGGACATTTGGAAATATGCCTTTTGGGCAACAGGCTATTCCCGCCTGTAGAGAGCTGAGCTCAGAACCCTTTTCCCTTGGTGTCCTCTGCTGGCAGGGCCCTCCTGACTTTGTGCCCTGGGAGGTCCTCCTGTGGGCTGTTTATCCACCTGAGGCCCGTGGCTGCGCACGGTTCTTGCTGAGACACACCGTTCCTGCTAAACGGATGCTCTGGTGTTTTGGGACTGTCAGGGTACAATGGGGCGTCCCCCTTAGGTTCCCAGATGACTTTCTGTCCCCCTGAGAGGGTCACTTAGCACCACCCTTGCAGCTTCCGGCTGCCACACCCCTGACTCGGTCTCCTTTCTGGGGCCATCTCCTGGCATTTTGTCTCCAGACCTGCAGACCCCAGCCAAGGAGTGCAATTGGGCACAATTTCTATCTTTGAAGTTACCACAGGTGACATCTTACCAGATGTTTTGGACAGCATCTCTTCTGTTATCAATATCAATTTTCTTGCCATTCCCCCCTTGCACTTCTAAAGTTTTTCTCCCATAATTTCCAGATTTCTCTAAATGTCTCGTTGTCACCCACATACTGATCTTAAAAGCAATGCTATTTTCCATGTTAGTGACAGTAACAAGGTTCCTGTGAGTACGGGGCCAATTTGTGTATCAGTCACCCGTTGCCATGACAGTGCTGTGTAAGATGCTGCCGTGGATCCCCGTGGCTGCCACAGTACGTCTTTATCAGGTCCGGAGTCCAGGGATCCTCCTGCTGGAGGCTCGGTGGCATGGGCCTGGTCACTCATGACCACGTGGGGCGGGCTGGCTGTAGCCTCCCCGGCATGATGTGAGGGACTCCATTCAGCAGAGGCATAGAGGGGCTGCAGGCACAGGGGAGCCGTTTTCAAACCCATCCTGTGCCACATTCTGTTGGTGAGAGAGAGCCACATGACCAAGCCATGCAACTGAAGCCCATGTTCAGAGGGGGGAGGCATAGGGCTGCACAGAGGGTGTGGAGGAAGCAGGGTTGTAAATGCAATCAGACACAGGTGTTCCCGAGCCCCCGGAGAGTGGGATGGCGTGTGAGTGGGCTCCTAGCCACGCTGCCACCAACTATAGCAATGACACTTCAGTCTCCATACCCATGTTCCGTGTCATTCTTCAGTCAAAAAAACAAACAAACAAACAAAAAAAACCCACCCTGCTTTTAAATAAATTAGATCAAAACAAACAAATGGAACACAATGAAAACAGAAAACCTCGACCTAGGGAAAAGGCCACTATAGTCTCTCCTCTTTCCGTCCAGTGAAGCAGCTCAGGGAGCCAACGCATGGGGCAGAGCCAGGTCGCAGACATCGATCCCAGAAGTTCCGGTGTCCACCGGCAGGGTTTTTCCTACTATATTGACCTGTCCCTTGACTTCAGCAGATCCCAGCTTTCTGTCATTTCTAGAAATATGGCAGTACATGTGTGTGAGAGCCCGGGGTGGCAGGATGGGTCTGCATGGGAGGAATCCCTGGTCAGTGACATGAGCCCCCAGCTCAGTGCCAACCCCCCATCACAGAAACTGTGCCTTCCCATGCTTTCAGAATGAAGTGTGTGAATTACACACATCTGTAAATTTGCAAACACACATTGGTGTCTTTAAAGTTTGGGGACGTCTGGCTGGCTCAGTCAGTGGAGCATGCAATGCTTGATCTGGGGTCATGAGTTCAAGCCCACATTAGGTGTAGAGCTTACTTAAAAAATACATACATAAAAAATTTTTTAAAAATTTGTTACACAATCTTAGATCTGCTCAGACTCACCCTAGAAGACCGCACGATGTCCTAGGTCCCGTGCTTAGTCCTGCCCAAATGGGATGCCTTCCTCTTTGGAGTTAAAAAAAAAAAAAAGATTCGCCAAAATACCTATGACCTTAAACTATTTTAAGAGGAGGGTGAGTAGCTGGTATGAAAGAGAAAGGGGGTCTGTTTTCTGAATTGCTTAAGGAAGTGAGCTACAGGAGAAACACTCAGGGAACCTTGTCTGGTAGGGGAGTTGTCTTTTCGAAAGTACAGGAGAGATAGTGTGTCCCTTAGACATTCCCATGAACACACAGCTGCCCCCGGGATCCCGGTTGGAAGACAACTGGTCCTAGGGGCATGAAGTGGAAAAGAAACGCAGTTGCAAGCCAGGGACTTGAGGTGTGGTCCTAACTTTGCAAACGGTGAGGGCCTGGATAGGTTCTTCTGAGCAGGTTCCGACTTTATGGGGATCAGATCTGCTTCCGCAGAGAAGGGTTTTAGGTTGGAAAAGACAGCGCTAGAGAAGCGAGCTGTCCATTCAAGGGAGTCAAGACCAGACGTGGCTGGTGACGTCCTCAGATCTCTCCAAGACAGCTCCCCAGCTTTCTACACTGAGTGTACTTTAAAAAAAAAAAAAAAAGCTCATTAAAATATTGATATCTCAAAACACAAATACTGATGGTTCAATTAGTCTTTTTTCCTGCTCCTTATTATCTCGGCTCTAATAACACTGTCTGTCTCCTGTTCTCTCTTCCATCTTCTGCCTGTCCTATGGACATGCTACTTTATTCTCCACGCTCAGCAAATGCTCAATTCCATTTATTTTGAGAAATAATGTTCCGCATCCAGTTATTAATTTGAAAATAATCATTTTTTTCTGATCGTTTTCTCTGCTTTTAATTTGCAGGTCAAATTTTATTAGCTTACCAACTGGGAAAGAAAAAAAAAAATAATGGGTTTAGGTTCCTTTTTCGCTGTGAGAATATAATTATGGAGCAACATTCACATTTGTTCTGGGGAAAATTCATCTATTTTTAGCTGGAAATTATATGCTTGAGATAAATATAAAATTAGCAGACAGAGAATTTCACTGCTCTCTGCCAGCCGTGCAGGGACATGGTGCTGGGTCTGACATTCAGGTGCTGTTGAACCTCACAGACACGTGTCCTTCGCGTCCAGGAATAACTAATTTCATGAGAGCCATTACATCACCTCTCTCTTGTAGGTGTGGTACAATCAGAAGGGCTTCCATTCCCTACCTTCCTACTTGAATCATCTGAACAACCTGATACTGTGGAGACACTTACCGCCGGACCGGGACTGGAGACAATACGGTAATGTTTTCTTGCATTATCATTCGCTGCTGTCAAAGGACAATGTCTTTAAAGGTGAAGGAAATAGAAAAGATCAAGCCTATGAACGTGAAGCATGGTGGGAAGGTTTTCATAGTGCAGCCTGTTCTCATATAAATACATGCAAAGTGGTAGGCCCTTTTGGCCTCTGTTTGGCATTAACTGTTCTTAGCTTCTCGCACTTACGACCAAATCTGCACAGTGAGGGGTAAGAGATGACGGAGAGTCCCCCCCTCATGACTTTAATATCTTACAGAACCAAGAATGATTTCTTTTTTAGGACATTTTTTTATGGAGTAATCTTGTAGATAGTAGAGATCCCCCATGTTGTAGGGAAGGCAAACATCCATATCTGTTCTGAGCTGGGCCCTCAACTCATCAATTATCTAAGCCGATTGAGGACTCACGGCCTGTGCTTTCCTGTACTGAAATAATGACATTATTGGATATTTACTTGAAGAAGACTTATTTTGAAAAATTGACACAAGTTCATTTCTGGAATCCAGAGTAAAACTATTGATTTAAGGGGATGTTACTTGCTTCCCTTGGTGGAATAAATTGTAATTTATGAAATTCTTCCAGATTCCAAAAAAAAAAAAATCATAAAGACATCAGGTATGTAAGCACCAGCAGGCCACACCTGTCGTAATTTATTCACAAGATGTACTTGTTGAAGCGTCAGTCTTCATGGGCGTAAATGGGGAGCGATTACCCCAGTGTTCTTGCTTTACCCCAGCCCTATCTTTTACTTCCATATTTGTTTTCCTTTATCCACCAAGTTTTTTTTTTTCTAAGATTTTATTTTTTTATTTGACAGACAGAGATCACAAGTAGGCAGAGAGGCAGGCAGAGAGAGGGGAGGAAGCAGGCTCCCAGCTAAGCAGAGAGCCCGAAGTGGGGCTCCATCCCAGGACCCTGGGATCATGACCTGAGCCCAAGCCAGAGGCTTTAACCCACTGAGCCACTCAGGCGCCCCCTTTATTCACCAAGTTTTTAATAAAACAAGATTAAATTATTTTGTGACACTTTAATTATGTTGGAACAATAGTAGGTAATATACAAAAGTGAAAATATGCATGCCTAAGAAAAATAGGAAAAACACAGAAGTCCCTCAGATGACAGGCAGCAGAGCTGTGTTAGTGAGTGCCAGGAGTGTACGGGGGTCTCTCGTCGAGATGCAGCACCCGTGGTGTCATTTGATTTTTCACAGCGGTTTTGTACGGCGGCCAGTAGTAATCGGCTTCACTGATGAGAAAACCAAGGTTAAGAGAAATCGCCTACTGGCGCTGGCTCTGAGCAGGGTAGGCCGTGGGGCGGTGCTGTGGCTCTAGGTCTGGTTGACAGCAGGGCTTCCTTCTACTGCTACAGAAAGTGAGAGGTCACTTCTGAAGGGCACGGGCAGAACCGATTCCTGTACAGGTGTCGTGAACCACGGATCTTGAAGGATAGGCAAAAGTTTGATTGAAAGCTACTGTAGGTATCAGCAATTTGGGAGAATCACAGCATCAAGTTCAGTGGCAGAGTCCAGTTTGACCTTGTCGTAAAGGTGAGTGTAGACAGACAATTGCGGTTGGTTGAGGCCAAATTCTGCTTGACCTTGTCTAACAGAGTGAGGACTCTGCCCTTTCCTTATAGACAGCCTTTACCTATATTGGAGAAAGAGAATGTCGTGATCAAAGTGATGTATTAGACTAAATAATCTGGAAGCCGTGTGCTAAAGGGCAGAGGGCGGGTTGCAATCAAGAGACTGTTGGAAGTTGGTTGCTCACATGTTAAGACTAGCATGACTCTGGAGGGAAAAAAAATGAAATTAGTACATGCAGACTGATGAGAGAAAAGGTTGAGGTGTTAGTAGTGGGGAAAGGAGAGAATTTAAAGAACTTGACAAGAAAGGAAATGTAGAGAAAGAATTTAAAGGATATAGATCAGAAATCTGAGGTCTTCAGAACAAAGGACAGGGGCACCTGGGTGGCTCAGTGGGTTAAAGCCTCTGCCTTCAACTCAGGTCATGATCTCAGGGTCCTGGGATCGAGCCCCACATCGGGCTCTCTGCTCGGCAGGAAACCTGCTTCCCTTCCTCTCTCTCTGCCTGCCTCTCTGCCTACTTGTGGTCTCTGTCTATCAAATAAATAAATAAAATAATAATAAAAGAACAAAGGACAGTCCTCGTTGGTCCAGACGGGATTATAAGAACTAAGTCAGGAGAAACACATGTTCGGAGAAGGGGGTAAAATGGTGTGTACAGGTGCAGAGATGCCTGGTTTGAGTCACATGTTGGATGAAAATGTGCCGTAGGATTCAGAAAAGGAGAGGGACAAGCTCAGTAGAAGGAGCGTGAGTGAAACCCTCCAGCCTTCCCCTTGATAAAGATGGTGATCAAGCCCCTCAGGGAGCCATCCTGCGTGGGTCGTTAGGAGGTGGGAGAAGTCAGGGCTTAGGCTGGTCACCTCTGGAAAGTTGGTCCAGTGGAGGTGTAGGGATGGAAATCCCATGGGTGGAAAGACGCTGAGAGAGGTTATTTACGGGATGTAGGAGACTGAACACCTGTCCCTGTTCTGTGGAAGCTTGCTGAAAATGAGTGAGAACAGAAACTGTGTGTGTGCACACGTGTGCATGCAAAACAAGGAGTGATTGGAAGTTTGGGGAGGAGGAGAGAGTGAAAGGGAACATTTGGTTTGTAACTTCACGTTTTACTCTTGTACAAGGTATTAAGGTAAAAGCATCAAATACTATGGATCTGAGTTAGTGGGAATGGGACATACGAAGTGTAGCTGTGTGACATCAGTAACAGTGTGTGTGTGTGGGGGGGGAACTGTAAAGGAGTAGAGATTTTGGGTACGATGGAGATCCGATGATGCCGTGAGGGTCCTGAGGGGCTCCCGCCTTGACTGGGCATGCTGTCTAGACAGCTCTGAGATGAGAGGAAGGAATCAGGCAGGGGCGGAAACCTGTGTCCCAGGAGATAAAAACCATGATTGCAACTAAAATTTCCATGCCCAAGGAACAGAATGCTGTCGCTGCAAAAGGAACCTTAACTCGTAAGAGCTTCAGTTAAACACGTAAGTGTTAAATTGGGTTCCAGCTGTGAGCCACAGTCTTGAGTCCTGCGTTTGGTCGAGCCCTTGTTGTCCTGGGTCACTGACTGGGGTCACGGGAACAATGGTGACCCTAGGTGGGTGTCAGTCTACTTGTGTCCCATGGGGCTGGCTTCCTGGGTGAGATAACATGCATCCCAGGAACGTCTCTTGTAAGGAGTGGAATCCATGTTGGTTGAAAAGTCATGCTGACCTGAAAAATACATTTATCCTCTGTTATTGGAATCTTTAGTGATATTTTATTTGTTTCTGTCAGAATTTCAATTCTCATGTGCCTTGTTGAGATGGTAGTTGTGGGAAAGGAAGGTTTGGGCTGCAAAGAGGGGACATACCAATCAGAGCTACCAGGAGAAGGTTTGTGCATTAGTAGCCAAGGGTTGATTAGAAGCTCTGTGGGCAGGGCTGGGAACTGGAGTGTCCTGAACGCCCCTAGATTCTGGCCTGAGCAGCTGGGAATGGGCAGACCTAGAACTCCCTGCTTCATTGTTACATTGAAATGAAAGCTGCCGACTTACAGCTTGGATGAGCCCGGAGAGCAGAGCCTGTGCCCTGCTCCCCATTGGGCCCCAGCAGCTCCCCAGAACCGGGCTCTGAGGGGCACCCTGGTAACACCAGCTGTATGATCGTTGTACCACACAGCACAGCCTGCTCTCATCACGGCGGGCCCGTGACAGCGTCTTCAAGACGCGGACATCCCTGCCTTCGGAGATGCAGGAACTTCCTGGACCCTGACTCAGCCCCCCAAAAGGAGGCTCCAGAGCCCGGGGTGGGCCCCCTTGCTGTGTCCCAGCACGTTGGCAGCTCCTTGGGGCTTCTCGTAAGCACAAGCTCAATGTACCACAGGTGTGTGGTATAATCCATTCAAATGGAGTCGTCTTCTCCGTCCTGGGAGGCCGGCGCTGGCTTACCAGGAGCAGATGTGGTTTGCACAGTGAATTCTCCAGGAAGAGTCCTTCCTCCTGCACAGGTGTCCTGCTCCGTGACTGTGCAGATGGCCAGGGCACGCGTGGGTGCTGGGGCGGGCAGTCTGCAGGTGCTCCCCGCGGCCTGGGGGACGCAGGTGCGGCCGTGGGAGATCATCCGTGGAGCTCGGCACAGAGGGCACGTCTGAGGCTATATTCCTTCCTGCATTTCCCATCGGCAGTTGGGGTACTTGCGTGGAGGGCCACGTAATACTTCTCAGGATTCCAGGGGAGATGGGGTCGATGGAGAGGCCCAACCCCAAATCTTAACGGCCTTTCCATGCACGTCCCATGATTAGCTGCAAATCTTGTCCCTTCTGCACATGATATGCTGAGTGTGTGTCTTTTCACCGACATGCACCAACACTTCCCTGGCCCAGGCACTGTCTGCTCTTAGCTGGGCGCCAGGACTGAGGTTTTGGGGGCACCCCTGTGCTCCCCTGGCCCCCGGCCCACATCTTAGATCTCTGGAAGTGTCCACAGTCACCCATGGAACGTGTCCCTCAGATCACACTTCTCTCAGGCTTCATCATACTAATCATCACTAAAAAACAAAACAAAACAAAAAAAACAACCCTCCCCCATGACCTACGGGTCCTCCCAGGTCTGGCCCGGCAGCTCCTCAGCTTCTCTCCACCTGCCCAGCCCAGCCCTGGGCGTCTCCCCAGCACGTTGCCTGGATCTCGCCTCAGATGTTCCCTGTCATTCTGACCTCAGTTCCTGCTGTGCATTGGCCCCCTCTGTGCGCCGGCCCGTACACCTATCATCCTGTGTACCTGCCTGCCTCTGCCACCATGTTTCTCCCAACCTTCTGTACCTTTTTCTGCTCAACCTTGTGCGTTCTTTTTTTTTTCTTTTGAAGTATTTTAGTCATTTATTTCAAATAGAGAGAGCAAGAGAGAGAGCATGACTATTTGGTGGGGAAGGGCAGACGGACAGGGAGAAGCAGGCTCTGCGCTGAGCAGGGAGCCCAACATGGGGCTCCATCCCAGGGCCCTGAGATCATGACCTGAGCCAAAGGCAGACGCCCAACCAACTGAGCCACCCAGGGGCCCCCATTCATTCTTTTTCTTAAGCCACTTTATGGAGCTATGAGTGATGGACATATAAAAAGCAACAGATATGGGCATCTGGGTCGCTCAGTCTTTAAGCGTCTGCCTTCCGCTTGGGTTGTGGTCCCAGGGTCCTGGGATCGAGCCCTGCTTGGGGCTCCCTGCTGGGCGGGAAACCTGCTTCTCCCTCTCCCATTCCCCCTGCTTGTGCTCCTACTCTCTCTGTGTCAAATAAATGAATAATAAATCTTTTTTTAAAAAAGCGGCAGATATTTACCATGCACAACCTGATGAGTTTAGAGCTAAGTATACACCTGCGAAGCCACCACCACAGTCATTTCCATAAGCACACCCTTTGCTCCAGACGTTTCCTCCTACCCTATCTGAATCTCGCTGTCTCTGTACCTACCTACCTACCTTGTCTTTATTTTTGTGATAAGAAAGCAATCTAAGATCTACCCTTTTAGCAAATTTTTAAGAACACAATTCAGTACTTTAAACTCTAGGCTATATGCTGCACATTATACCTCTAAGACTCATCGCTTGTATAACTGAAACTCCATACCCTTTGACCAGCCTCTCCCCATTTCTTCCTCCCCAGTGACCCTTGGTACCCACCATCCCACTCACTGCTTCTGTGACTGTAGCCCTCTTAGATTTCCCGGACAAGTGGGATCCTGTAGTTTTTGTTCTTCTGCGTCTAGCTCAATTCACAGAAACAATCAAACCAATGAAAAGATGATCTATATAATGGGAAAAGATATTTGCAAACCAAATATGTATAAAGTTAATATCCAAAATATATAAGGAACTCCTGTAACTCAGTATCAAAACAATAACCTGAATAAAAAAATGGGCAGGGGACCTGAATGCACATTTTTTTTCTTAAGATACGTTTATTTATTTGAGAGAGAGGGGGGGAAGGGGGCAGAGGGAGAGGGAGCGAAAGAATCTCAAGCAGGCTCCCCGCTGCGTGCAGAGCCCAATGTGGGGCTTGATCCCACATCCCTGAGATCATGACCTGAGCCGAAACCAAGAGCTGGATGCTTCACCGACTAAGCCACCTGGGCGTCCCAGTGCTTGCCGTTATTACTATGTGTTTACATCTTCCTCCGGAAATAAGAGCACGAACACATGTGGAAGGGGTCCCTTGTATGGATGCATGTGTTCTCCGAAGTCCTTACTTATCCATACGAGGTGTTCTGGAAATGCGTGTTATTTAAGTAAAGGCGCGGCTGCCCTGTCATTATGCTGCACACTATAGCATACGCCATCCGTCTGTTCCACAGTAGCTGTGTTTTAGGACAAAGGTCAATGTGGACTAAAATAGGAATGAAATGCTTTCATTGCTGTGACTTTTTAAGCTGCCATGATTTTACTAAATTGAGACGTTACAGAACAATCTGAGGGAACGCCTGTCTGAGGACATTTGCTGTACCGGGACTAAGGGACTGACTCAAAATAGGAGAGAAGCAACATTCCCCGGCCCGTGTAGATGCGATGGGAGCTTTCACGCGGAGAGTCAAGAGGCAGGAGCAAAGGGAGATTTGCTTTGATTTCATTTCACTCAGGGCTGTGGTGGAGGGAGTGGCCCTGGAAATGGTGGGGTTTACCTCCTTCAGCCCCCTGCCAATCCCACCCAGATCTGGGGATGCCATCCGTGACATGCTGCCATGTGAGAGGACAGAGCCCAGCCATGACACATGGGCTAGACCTGTGCTGGTCCAGCTCTTGGCACACCGGTGTCCCCTGAGCCTTGGGAATGCTACTGATTTCTGTTG
The DNA here is from genome assembly GCF_922984935.1 of Meles meles. Taxonomy (NCBI): domain Eukaryota; kingdom Metazoa; phylum Chordata; class Mammalia; order Carnivora; family Mustelidae; genus Meles; species Meles meles. The sequence goes on from NC_060075.1 coordinate 97,441,811, forward strand.
CAGACCCAAAGAGATTCTGATTTGATTGGCAGGAGGTTTTAAATGGCATGAGAGATTCTCTTGTACACCCAAGCTGGAGAAGCACTAAGCCAAACCGGGGACCTTCACAGCTGATGGACATTTTCAAACCGGAGGCAGGGAGACAAAGGGTATGGGGGAATCAGGGTAAAGAGGCTCACCCTCGCTTTCTCCCCTGCCCTCAGGCGTAGAACCACCTGCTTCCCTCACCACCACTACCCTTACTGGGTAAAGGTACCAGCGGGAACCCAGGACCCTTGCTGGGGGCAGGGCAGGACAGATTTGCCTCTAGAGCCAGAAAAACCTCTTCTCTTCCCTCCCACCCTGCCTTGCTCCTCATGGGTACCTTTCCTTCAGGATCCTCTGCAGCTCACCAGCCCCAGCGAGGAAGGGGGTGGGTCAGTGCAGGTTGCTTGCGGGGATGGTGATGTACCCGGGAGCAAGGAGTGACAGATCATGGTCTTTCCTGCATGATGAAATCAGATAAACTCTCCGGGTATAAATCCCCAGTTCAAACGACAGAACGGGGGACCCGTCAGATCTGTTGAGTAGAGCTTCTGAAGGAACAGCTAGCGGGAACCAAGAACCAGCTGTCATCAGTGACTTCAGCCTCTCCTTTAGGGGTCTGGAGAGAATTGGGAGCACTGGGGTGAAGCGTAGGGGACACTCTGGGAGTGAGGGTCTGAGCACCGAGAGGGATCACAGAGGAACAGTTACCAAAGACACACCAGCCATCACACCCAGCGTGGTCCAGAAGCTGCCCCACACCTCGGAGTCCTGTCCCGGGAAATGTTGTGAGTCACACCCATGCAAGTACAAGGAAACGTGTGAACTCTGCGAAACAGAAGATAGAGCAGTAGGAAAGGCCAGGCTGAGGTTCAGAGTGGGGTAAGCGGAAGCTGGCTGGGACCTGCTACATGGCGATCACATCACAGTATAAAAATGTAGCGAATCTGCACGTCCTACACTTTCAATGTACACAATGTTCAGGGTCAGATACATTTCAGTAAGAAAGGAGCTGGCTAAGGTGCAGATGGTAATACACATTTTCACTATTTTAGGGCTCTCTCCCCTACTCAGAATTTTTGATTTAAAGGATAAGCACAGAATATCCCCTAAGAACCCAGAGGAAAAGATGATATAAAAACTGACTACAGGAGAAGAGCCGGAGGAATTAGTTGGGAGCAGGAAAGCAGACAAACAGTGACTAAGGAAACAAAGCCATGATGTCAGAAGGAAGGTAGCAGCAAGAACAAACAAATCTGGGCCAGTGCGAGAGTTAGCCTGGAGTCGGGCAACGTTCCTGAACGGGGAGCCTGGGAGTTATGGGAATAGCCATCATCGATGAGCAATCCTGCTGAATTCTCAAAAGTTCAAGGATAAAGAAAAAAGTATACGTATTTTTTATAAAGCTGTAAGTAGCAAGAACCAATTACTTTGAAAATAATACGAATAAGACCGGCTTCTGACTCTGGAAAGTTTGCCTTGAGGCATCCCCTTTGATGCAGGCGTGATTTCGAAGCCTGTTGTGCAAATTCTAGGTTTTGAGATTTGCCTGTTGTCTTTAGTCAGAGCACGCATTCTGCATATCTTCACCATCTTACATTAGATGGGGGCTTGTTTTGTGGTCCATGCGTGCTCTGTGTGGGTGCAGTTTCCATGGGTGATTAAAACATGTCTTTGGGGGTGCCTGGGTGGCTCAGTGGTTCAACATCCGCCTTCTGCTCAGCTCATGATCCCAGGGTCCTAGGATCAAGTCCCATGTCAGGCTCCCTGCTCAGCACGATCCTGCTTCTCCCTCTCTCTCTGCCCTGGCTTGTGTTCCCTGTCTCACTGTCTGTCAAATAAATAAATAAAATCTTTTAAAAAAATGTGTCTTTGGCTGCCGTTGGTAGCACAACTCTGTATATGTCAGTCAGGCTCTGTCCTTTGGTTGTAAGGTTCACTTCGTCTGTGTCTTCACTGGTTTTCTGTCCGACGGTTCCATTGTCTCACGAAGGATTGAAATGCCCCAATAGAATTGTGGATTTATCCATTTCTCCTCTCAGCTGTATCGGTTCTCGATTCCTGTATTTTGAGGCTCTGACAGTTGGTGCGTACACTCTATCAGTCTTCGCCTTTTGACTCCTGTATTTGCGATCAACGGGCTTCACGCACCAATGATCTCAAGTCTGGTACTTCATCACCTGTTTTGTTTCCTCTGGTTCTTTTCTTGGTCTTCTGTGAGGGACTCCAGTGTGCTCTCCTGTCAGTGACTTGAACAGCTTTTCAGGAGTCCATTTTGGTTTATTTACAACGTGTTCGGTATATCCCTTCATCCAGTTTCCTTGGTGGTAGTGTGAGGAATACAGGGCTGACTCCCAGGGTCCGCTGCTCTTGGCAGTACCCATCCTGCAGGCTTTTGCAGTGCCTCGTCCGGGGTTGTGAGAGGCATGAAGGACACCCGGAAGTTCACCGCCACCCGCCATGCTCTTCCTCACATCCCGAGGTCCCCAGGCAGTCGCTGCCTTGTCCCCACCTGTCAGCTTCTGTGCTTGCTGCTGTGTGATATCCAGGTCCTCGTGAGGGACAGGACCTGGCAGGGTTGGGTCTTCTCCAGCTTGGAGGAACCAGCATCTGGTCTCTGACTTTTTAATTACAACCTCACAAGCCGGGGGGTCAGGGAACACTGCCTACAGAATATGGAAAGAAAGAAATATACACCCCAAATTTGGTCCCGAATGAAGATGTTGCCATCAATTAAACAAGCCAAAGAGACGACTTATGTTGGATGTGTCTCAGAAACCCGCCATAGACATATCCTAATAAAAAAGAATGCCCAAGGATATCACTTGAGAGGTTAATCAAAAATAAGATCACAAAAATATTGAATCCACAGAATGAATAAAAGAACTTGAACATTGGTCCTAGGGAAGCATATGGATACAAAAGTTCTCACGTGTGTGATGAAAACATTAGTTGAAGGTCAAGAATGATTGATGCGGTAGAAGATAAAGAATGTGAAGCATAATTCAATAATGGCATGCATGTGTTGAGAAGACCTTGGACATTTTGAAGTAATTGATATTAAGGTGAAAACAATGATTACCTCTGGTTGGTTTTGAATTAGATTAGGACTTATTTTAATTTTACTCTTTCTTTCAAAGATTTTTACAATTGACGTCTATTATTCAATAAGACTAATCCCCTTAACAATGAGGGGAAAACAATCTTTCGTCCAGGAGAGATTAGGAGGAGGAAAGACAGAGGGGCGTCTGGGTGGAGCAGTCCGTTGAGCGTCCGATTCTTGCTTTCAGCTCAGGTCATGGTCTTAGGGTCGTGGGACCAAGCCCCATGTAGGGCTCCACGCTCAGCCCAGAGTCTCCTAGAGATCTTCTCTCTTTCTCCCTCTGCCTGTCCTGCCTGCCTGAGTGTGCACGCACTCTTTCTCTCTCCAAATGAATAAATTAATCTTTAAAAAATGCAAAAAAATTAAAAAAGAAGAGAGGAAGACAGAAAGCCATTGACATACCTCTTGGAAAGTTCATAGATTTCTCTTAATACTCTGTTGGGCCAAAAGAACATTTTCGTCCTTCAGATCACACCAATGGCTCACAGTGAATTAATCCAAAGAAAACAATGGTTGGTGCATAGACTGATGCTAAGGCAGGTCTGTTCGTATGGTGGAGATGCCTACACACATCTGGGCCCTGATACTTGCAGAGATGTACATTTTGTAAGAGGAACGGACCCAAAAATGACTGTTGGATCGGAGACAAGTTAAGTATCTTCTGTCACAGTGGGGATCAGACAAAAGCACAGATGTGCATTTTTACAAATGACAGATGCACAGAGTCTGGAGACCATGATGAGAATAGGAAATGAGGAGCTAATGTTACCCATTTATACATTGCTGTGGGCCAATCCTTAGAAAAGCCAGAATGTAAATGAGGAGAGTAATCAAACAAAGACAGATCATTCAAGTGTATTCAGAATTTGCATGTTGAAACATCATTTCTGAAGACCTGTGACATTGCCATCAGAGAGCCCCTTCCTTTCCTCGAGGGCTGAAACCGCAGCGGCTCCCGGGAGGGATCTGGACCCCTTGCTAACATCGTCAGCCCCAGATGCCCTCACAATGCTGTTGTCACCTAAATACAGTTCTGAGCACACACAACGCAAAGGGACTAATAGCCCAGTTACAGAGATCGTGCATTGCAAGAATGTGGTTTTCACAGAGAGGACCTCAAAGGCTATGCATGATTTTTCTAGTTTGACAAAAAAAGGATAAACTGGGATCCAGAAAATCAGGGTTGTGGTCTCATTCTGCTGTGTTCGGCCTTAGATAAGTCGACAGAACTTCCCTGTGCCTTGGTTTCCCTCCCCGTGTTCCCCACCCCACCACCCCTTGCAGCTGCCCCATCTCTAAGTTGAGGGCTGTCCCAGGACAGGCATGTGGCAGGATGCCGATCTGTGAGATGGGTCGTGTCCCCCCTCCATCTCCTGGATCTGTGCCAGGAGCTGTGATTTCTGAAGTTACTATTTTAAGGAGCAGCCAGCAGGAATGTGAAGGGTGTGAAGTCGCGTGTGGATGGGTGTGGACACCCGTGCTCTCCCTGCCGGCTCCAGGGGTCTAGGGTAACTTGGGACTCGTGGGGAGGAAGAGGGTCGTCTCCTCTGTGCTTTCTCCTATCGCTCTGCCACTGTTAAGAAAACAGGCACACATGGCACTGACTCTCAGTCCCCCACCCCTTCTTGCAAAATACAAAATCTCAGCACCTGTGTAGGGAGATGTCATTTTGATGTTGACGTATGTATGTTCATTCCGTAGAGCTGCTTCTAGGGAGCATAGGGATAGCAAATTGCAGTGTGGAAAAGAGCAGCTCCGGCCCCTTTGATAAACCTTGCAACTGCCCGCCCCAGGGTTCCTGGTGAGCACCTGCCAGCCCTCTTGTCTGCCTGCTTTGGGGTCAAGGGGCTGCCTGCCAGCCCAGCGCTGGGCACCGCACATTGTCATCGGCACCGGGTCCTTCCCCGGGGCTCCCTCCCCACCCACTCCCTTCTTGGTGCCGCCTCCTCTGTGTCCTCCTGTGAGTGGGCTGAGTCCCAATGGGGAACAGGAGCTCTGCTCTGCTGGGGTGAGGGGAGGGGGCTGCCTGTCTACGCCCATCTGTAGGGGTCTCACGGGGGGAGCCTGTTGAAAGGACACGTCAAATCCCTGCAAAACCCGGAGGAGATGTCGTCATTATCATCTGGAGCCCAGATTTCTGTCGCTCAGAGCAGAGCACGATCAGGATGTTGTTGATGCAGCTCTGATGCTGCTGTGAGGCTGGCTGACCAAATCCAGTGGTAAATGCCCAGCAGGACTCATGTGTCTGAAAGCAGGTGGAAGGGTTTTCCTGCTGATCCGATGGCTTCCTTCTTAAGCACTGTGCTGTATGGCCCTGTCTTTCTCCATCTCTTATTTTCCAAAGAGCATTCCTCACTTTCACCACAGCCATGACGATCTGGTGGGATGGTGGCCTTTTAAGTAGGGACCCAGGACCCTTCTACAGTCTTGAGCCCTGAGCTGGAGGGCTCCTTCCAGGGCCATCAGGACCCCCCACCAGTCCAGGAGACAGCCACAGAGCATGCAGGCTTCTTCCAAAGACTGTATTTAAATATTTACTGTGTGTAGAATATGTAAATCAGAGGTGTCTTGAAAGCCAGCCCTGGATGGAGAGCTGTGTCCCCCCGAGATATGGATGCACGGAGGCCCGGGGAGGGGAGGCCCAGCCGCGGTACTTCGTGGGATTCACCAGCTTTGTCCTTCTCACACCCAGTGTGGGCAGACCCCTGAGCCAAAAAAAGACAGGGCGGGGTGGCTGGCGTGGCTGCTTCTCTCCAGCAGCCGGTTCTGTGCCATGCATCATCTCCTCTCCCTGCTGCCCTAGGGAGATGCTCATGCCTGTGCTCGCGTGTTTTTGGCACCACTGTGTCGTGGATGGAGGGAGGGTTCTCGCTGCCCTGTGTGCTGGCAGGTCACTTGAAGACACCCACAGGACTGGGAGTGGGTGGGTCCTGCCCGTGTCCTGCCCGTGTCACCTGCTCAGGACAGTTATCACCATTCTACGCTCCCGTTGTGGCTTCTGGAAGACACGGGTGTGTCCAAGCTGAAACTCTTCACGGGGTTCCGTTTGCCCCAGTTCCCGAATGCTACCGGCTGACTTACAAGGATAGTCAGGCAACATTGTGATGGCTTCTGTATCACGGAAGTCATCATCTGGTGACTGAGAAAAACGTATCCTGGAAACATCCAGAACAAGGGTGTGATGCATGGGGGACCACAGGAGCCGTGGCTCACTTCCCCGGGGCGGAGGGCCAGGTGCAGTCCCACCTGCTAGAGTGCAGCCAGGGGAGGCCAGCGCAAGTCCAGGACCTAGGGTTTTGTTCTGATAAACCCATCTTAAGTTGGAAATATTGTAAATCAAAAATGCACTGAACACAGCAGCCTCCCGAACACCGAGCTTAGCCCTGCCTGCGATACGTGCTCAGAACACTTCATGAGCCTACACCGGGCAAAAGCCTTGCCTACAAAGCTGATTGTATAATAAAGCACCTACTGTTTCTGTAAGTGACTGGATGCTGTACTGAGGGTGAGAGACCGAGAGGCTGTGTGGGTGCAGGCGGGCGGTTGGGGCATTGGCTCTTGACCTTGGGACTGTGAACCTGCCGGGTAGCAAGCTGCCCCCCAGCGTCCTGGGAGAGGACGGGCCATATGTCACCAGCCCGGGAAGAGATGCCATTCAGAATTTCAAGTACAGTCCCTACTGCACGTGTGTCCCTTTGTACCACTGTGAACTCAAAAAGTACTAAGTGGAACCATGTTAAGGCAGGAATGTCTGTATAGGAAGAGGCAGGACATGCCCCTGGATGGAGAGGAGAGACACGGTAGTGATCCTGGTTTTCCAGGGGCAGCAAGTGGGGCCATTGGTTAACAGGAGAGTTTGGACGTCGTCCTACAGGTGTCTTATATCCAGGTGAAAAATATGGGCTCTGTGTTTTCTTTCTGTTTCTCTGCGGGAATTCTCTGGAAGGACTGGAGGGGTTTGGGGATACCGGAGAGAGGCGAGCTGAGAGGCAGGGCATGTCCCTCTTGTCTGGGGCAGGGGTGTGGTGTGCGGGACGGGGTCTGGCGCTAGGGCATGGAGGTGGTGGAAAGTGGCAGAGCCTGACCTCTTCTTGGATGTGTGGGGAGGGGGCAGAAGGGGAGGAGGCTGATGTAGGTTTGAGTCTGTTGACTGGGAGGATGACGGGGACATGAATGGTCTTGGCCAAGTAGGCGGTGGGGAGCGTAGGAGCAGGCTGAGCACAGGCTCTGTTTGGGATTTGATGCTCCTGTCAGGTGCATAAGAAACACCCGGGACTGTCAGGGAGGCCCGAGGAGACCCAGGGAGCTCTTGAAACTGCAGGGTGCAGAGAGCTCTGGACTCGTAGATGAGGAGGGAAATCCAGCTCCGGAAGGGATCCTGCTTCACCCCAGGTGCGTGACCCCAGCTCAGTCCTGGCACTGTCTGGAGGAGATGCAGACCCCACGGGGCCATGCCCTCTCTTCCAAGCTAGCAACACTCCCAGGAGCCCAGGCCACCCCCAATTCTGACCATGGGGGTGTAGTTTGAGGGGTTCCGTGACCCATCTGGCTTGATGGCGCACCAGCATGCCTCACGGGACCAGAAAGCCCTGTGCTTACAGTTAGTGGGGTTGCCAGACTCCCACGTCCTCTTCCTGTGAACCCCAGAGCTTAGCAGGCCCGATGCTCTGACCCTGAAGTCAGGTGATTTCCTTTGTTTCTTGAACTTGGCTCCTTGGACCAACTTTACCTTCCCGGACTGACCAGTCTGTGTCCTGGTCTCCATCACCTTCCTTCAGCTGTCAGAAGGCATCTGCACACCGCCTCTTGTGCCATCTGCACACACACACACACACACACACACACACACACACACACGTTAAACAATTCCAAAATGCATCCACCTTCCCAAAAGAATCCAATTGCTGAGCCCTCGTCAGCTCCCCACACGTCTCTGGACGTTTTCTCCTCTGGAAAGCACTCATTGCCGTGATCAGCCAGGAGCCACACACAGCACTGCATGGACACTTCGGCTGTTTCCAGATCCCAGCGGGACACTTGCCGCATTCCCGCAGGATCCCGGGGCTCTGCAAGCACCATCGAAAGTCTGTGAGCTTCTGCACAAGCCCCCGACAGAGCTGGTGGCCGTAGGTCACGTGCCGGGCTGCCCGCGAGGCTGCCCACGACTCTTCTGCCCAGGAAGAGTGGGAGCTGGTGTGTGCTGGAGGGAGTGGGGTAGAGGGGTGGAGGTCAAGCTCGAGGGAAGAAAGATGGATGGGAGAAAAACAGGTGGGGATTACCGGTCCAGACAGGCAGGGGGTCAAGACCGTGCAACTCGGCTCAGGACAAATGTGTAAATCATGCCCAGGGTCTAGGGAAGCACCCGGCCGGCCTTCCACACACATGGCGGGTGCCCGCAGCAGAACACCAGGACAATACTCATTTAAAGCCAAACAAATTGTTCTGGAAAACTGGACAGTGGAGTTGCTGAATCAATGGCTTCCCCTGTCCTTTCTGCTGGGAGGGAATGTGCATGAGTGAGTGGCAGAGCCCACATGGAAGGGGAGAGACTGGCAGAGCGAGAGAGGGGAGCAGGTGGTACAAGGCTGGGAGACAAAGCTCTCAGGGGCAGGACGGTGGGGGTTTGGAGGACTCTGCCCTGTTCCGGGTCCATGCCTCTTCCTTTATTTATGTTGACTTGTACCCCACGGCGCTTCTGTAAAGATTTTATATGACTTCATGAGAGAATGCAAACCACAGGCAGCAGGCTGCACTAAGTGAGTGTAAGCGGAAGGAGATGCAAGAGTGGCCCATGGTGTGGGGCTGGGATGTGCTCTGCAATAGCCCATCCGAGAAGGCGGCGCCGGCCGGTCTGATGTCCGACAATAACCTGAAACAAGCCATCGTTTGCCCGGGGTTATGGAATCTGTGGTGCAGCATAGACCAGCCTTGGCTGGGGTGGGGTGGGGGGGACGGCATGCCGTGTGAGGTCATGCACTGCCTTTACGATAAAACCGTTATAATCGATAAGTCAGTGGTGATGTCTCCGTACTGGCTGATGTCCTCCGCGAAGGCACAACCCCCGAGAGCAAGCAGAGCAAATGCAGACAGGCAGCTCCGCACACCAGGCTGGACCATCGAGACGGTTCACTCCCCTATCGGCCTAGACTTGGCTTCAGCGAGAGGGGAATGTTTGCGTTTTGCCCCGCGTTCTGTGCAGTGATCCCCTCGCATACTGTTGTGTCGTCTTGCTGAATCTCTGTCTCCCTGCAAAACATGGCTAATGACGGACTTAGGCCCAGGGATGCTTCTGAGGATAAGATCATAAAAGGTCAGACCAGCACCTGCCACTCCAGGCACGTGCGAGACATGCCGGTTGTTCCTGTCACAAGCCTGCCAGGTACCCGCACAAGCCGGCGGAGAACGGTGGGGTGTGCCCTCTCGGCGCCTGCGGACCTAGACAGAGCAGCCTAGAGCCGCCATGCGGGCACAGCGCTTCCACCTGCCATGCCGGGAGAGGGCTCTTGGGCTCATGTCCCCCATTTGTCTTCCGCAGGAATAACGCTATACAGCCAGCCGTACGGAGGGGCCTTGCTGAACGAGGACAAGATGTGAGTTGAAGGACCACTGGGTGAGGGCGGCCCTGTTGATGGGACAGAGGCTTTGGGTTGTTTAGGGGGAATTGGGATCGTCTCCTGCCTTTGCCCCGAGTGATGCTGTTTGGGCGTTACTTTGCCAAGTGTGAAGACCATGATGATTGCAGAATGCTCCTTGACTGAGCCTGTCATACGCTCCACTGTGTTTCTAAGTAAAAATCGTTCTAAGGGCGTGATCTCCCTGAAGCTCAGGGACCCCACGTCTTCCAGATGCTTTTTGGGGATACAATCTTCTTTGAAGATTTTATTTATTAAGAGAGAAAGAGAGAGGGTGAGAGAGTGTAAGCAGGAATGGGGGGAGGGGCAGAGGGAGAGAGAATTTCAAGCTGACCCCATGCTGAGCTTAGAGCCCGATGTGGGGCTCGATTCCAGGACCCCAAGGTCCTTACCTGAGCTGAAGGCAGATGCTTAACTGACTGAGTCGCCCAGGTGCCCCTAGAGAATTTTTTATTTAATTTTGTTTGTTTGTTTGAGAGAGAGAATAAGAGAGAAAGAGAGCATGAGAATGGAGAGGGGGGAGGATCAGAGGGAGAAGCAGACTCCCTGATCCTGGGACTCCAAGGTCATGATCTGAGCGAATTTTTAAAAGTAATCTTTATACTTCGTGTGGGACTTGAACTCACAACCCTGGGATCAAGTGTCACATATCCCACAGACAGACTATAGAAGGTAGGGTGCTTCTCCCTGTCTCCTCCTTTTCCCACCCCCCTTCCCTCTTGCACTGATGACAAAGCTTTGGTCAGACATCGATAGGCAGAATTAGTGCAGTGCACCCTTGAACAACTGGGTTGGGGCGCTGACCCTCTGCACAGTAGAAAATCCATGTATAACTTCACCCCCCAGGACCTACCAAACTGAGCTGGAGACGCAGATCTGCTCGACAGGCATCCTCTCTCCGAGGTGTCAGGGAGGCAGGAAGCACGAGGTGGTGTCCCCTCCCATCCCTGCACTCATTCTCAGCTTCCCCCTTTAGTGGTCTCTGACACCGGCCACAACTCTGGCGGAGGGCTCGCTGACGGAAAGAGGGTGCCAGGCAGTGGACGGTTGGTGATGAGCCCCTTCTCTCCGTGGGCCGGCTGAGGCGCTGTGTGTGCACTGGGCAGTGCTAACGAGGGGTGACGGGGTAGTGTTCTGATGAAGATGTGATCAGGAGGATGCAGTGTATGTTATTACAATTATGGGTGCACCTCCTTTCGGTACAAAATCATTCCGATATTTGGAGAGAGGAAATTCAGAGATGGGCCAGCCACCTGCGGAGCTGCAGCTAATGCCCCTTCCAAGTCCCGACAGGTGTCCCGACATGGGTGGGACCTGGATGTGGGCGGGGGTCCCATGTCCCGGGGGTCCCACAGGAGTGGGGGTCTGGACGTGGGTGGAGGCCGCAGCTCACTATGGACCCCACGCTGAGGATGTCTTTCATTTTAACTGGGGAGTCGGGCTCAGCGGTCAAGAGTAAACCTTGGAGAAGTTTCTAGAAGCTGGAAGGGCTAATCATGCCTGAAAAGTCACTGACGGCATTTAGGACAGACTCCATGAGCTTGTCAGCGTGGGCTGCCCTTCATCAGCTCCCCACGGGGGGTTTCCTCAGCTCTTCGTCGCCAGTTGTTCCCGAGGGAAAGAGGACCCGTGTCCCTGTGCCACCTGACACGCTGTTCTGTCTCGCCCACAGCCTGGAGAGCATCCGCCAGTGTGGCGTGGCGCTCTGCATCGTGCTGGGGTTCTCCATCCTGTCCGCGTCCATCGGGAGCTCCGTGGTGAGGGACAGGGTGACCGGAGCCAAGAGGCTGCAGCACCTCAGCGGCCTGGGCTACAGGACGTACTGGCTCACCAACTTCCTGTATGACATGGTAGGACTGGGGGACGACGTCCCGGGGGCCTGCGTGCCCCTGATCTGTGTGTGTGAGCGCGCGTGTGTGCATGCGTGCGTGTGAGTGTAGGAAGTGGACGCCTCCCACTGTCCACAGGAGAAGGCATCACTTCACTGCTAAGAGCTGGTCTGGCTGAGTCTCCATCCATTGTTAAGGATGGCTTTGTAAGACAAAGGATGGACCAGCTATGCCCTGGAGCTCTGGGAGCTCAGGGACCTGCCCAGATGTGCAGAATTTCTCTTCGGGAGGGTGACACAGTAATCACACTAACTACACTCTGTTCAAGGGGGTGGGACGGGAGAGGGTGAAGGCCCTCCGAGCTGACCTGCTGGCCCCCTCCAGGGTGACCGCAGCCTAGCCCGTTCTGCTAGGGGACTAGGGGTGCCGCTCTCCAGGGGACGCCCTGCGGGTCATTGTCTTCTGTCCTCGGAGGACGATAGCAGTGGCCTCTATTACCTGCACTTGCAGACATTTAACTGGAATCAAGGTCAAGGGCTACCTCCATGGCTGCTTTGAGTTGTCCACATCGTAGGAAAGCGATCGTCTGTCCTCATCAGTACGTCGGTGTCCTGCGCCGCCACACCTTCCATGTGATGGCGTGCAGGGACCGTGCAGCTTGCCCTGGGGAGGGAAAGATGGGGCTTCAAGATTGTAAGAGGTGGGGGCCGGCTTCCAGGACCCCCAGGCAGGGGGGACCCAAAGTCTCCCAGGCCCCAGTCAGTCTCCCCCTTTTCTGCAGTCCAGACTTCATGATCCTTTCATCCCTGCGATTCCTGCCTGGGCTTATGAGGGTGGGAGGATTCTCTCTTTCCTGGATGACTCTGTTTTCCTCTTCGTCCAATCATTTCTGCATGACCGCTCATTTAAGGGATCTGTTTGAGGGTCTGCTCGGGGCAAGGTGTGTCCACGGTGTAGGGACTAAAACAGGGAGCAAGGCAGAGACGTTCTCTGCGCCTGGGACTTGTATTCTCACCAGAGGAAGCAGGACTTAAACCAGGGGTTCAGGAAAGGGCTCCCGTGGGGTCTACATGAGGAGGGGCTCCGAGAGAGGCCCCCGGAGGAGAGTGGTGGGGGTGTGGGAGCCCTGGGGAGGGCACCCAGGGAGGGTTGGAAGGCAGGTGAGCCGCCTGTCCTTGAGTACAGGTGTGCCCAGAGGCCTCGTCTCCTGGAAGATGGGAAGGTGGGGAATGGTGGTCAGAGCGGTTTCCCAATGCGGCCCTCACGACACATGGCAGATGGGCAGCTTGAACCGCTGACGTCTGTCCCTCCCAGTGCCGGGGGCTGGACGTCCCAGATCCAGGCGTGGCAGAACCACTTCCTCCCAAGGCCTCTGTCCTGGGCGTGTGGCTGGCGTGTCTTCCCCGTGTCCTCATGTGTGTCTGTGTCCTGCTGTCCTCCTCTCACAAGGACGCGGGTCCTGCTGGATCAGGGCTGCTCTGGGGACCTTGCTTACCCTCCTTGACCCGTTCAGGGGAGCGTCTTCAGACCCAGTCCCGTTCTGAGGTCTGGGGGTTCATCGGATGCGTGGGGGAGAGGGGACACAGTCCAGCTAGAGCTGGGCCTCCACTGTTGCCCACGTGTCCTCTGCAAACTAGCCGAAGTGGACGTGGGACGCCATCCCCTGTCCCTTGCCCCATAGGTCTTCTACTTGGTGTCTGTGAGCCTGTGTGTCACCATCATCGTCGCCTTCCAGTTAACAGCGTTTACTTTCCGGGAGAACTTGGCAGCCACGGCCCTCCTGCTGGTGCTTTTCGGGTATGTGATGAGAGACACGGCTGCAGAATTATGGTTTGTTTTCTGGAAGAGAACCCCCCCGGAATGGCTTTGAACCTGCTGCCGGCTGCATGATTTTCTCTCTCTGCAAGCAATTATGTTGCTTCTGCAAGAGCCGTGCCGCGGACCCGCCGGAGCAGGTGGAGAGCGCCCCGCGGAGGAGAGCGGGTGGCGGGGTGGGGACGGAGGTGGTGCGGGCTGGTGCCTCAAGGAATCCCCCCAACCCCCGACCCGCCCCACCGGGGTGCGGGTGGGGACAAGCGGGTTCTCTGCCGTCCTCGCCCCGGCTTCATCTGGAGCCTAAACATGATCCAGTTAGCTCCAAAATTGCCTTTCAGAAGAGAGTCCTGCGTCCGGCGTGTCTCTGCTCTCCTGTGACCGTGGTGGTCCAGAAGGCTGCCGCATCGTTGCTGCTGTTGCTTTTCTCCAGGGAAAAAACAGCAAAGGCAGAGAAGTCGCTGTGCACACTTCTCATGTTCAAACACACTGAGCAGGCTCATTGCCAGTGGTCCTCAAATTGTATACACTTGGTATCAAAAATATGTCTCTCTCTAGGCTGAGCGTGTGAGAGAGACTTGCCATGAGGAGAGAAGATAATGAACGTACTTATTTTTTATAATGCGAGGCGGATGATCTTTGAAAACCCCGCATTCTGCTTTTTTGAGGCCAAAGGTGACAAGTAAAATGATGTTTACGCAGCTCCCGGTGATGTCAGTGACCCCAAACATTTAACTAGGGAACAGGATTTAATACGAAGGAATATGTGTTATTATTAGATGGCTGGATGGATGGATGGAGGGGGGAGAGACAGACAGACAGGACAGACAGACAGATCTTTGTGGGAACCGTGATATGGACACTCACGAACTCTGTGGCCTTGGGAAGAGTCATGACCCCCTCCAGACCCCACCGTGTTCTGTGTGCAGTTTCAGTTCTGTTCAGTTCGGTAGCTCGTACAGACTCACAGACAGTGAGTGGTGACAGGTCCCGTTTAATTACTCTCGGCCACATTGTTGCTATGAGAGCTGTGCTGCTGTGCAGAGGATATTATGTCTGAAGCTATGAATGCTTGTGTTTGCACCAATCGTGCTTAGTTGGAAATTTAGGTTCCCGGGTATAAAGGGCCGCATGCATGGGTTCCTGCTTCTCAGGAAACAGTTTGGTTTCTGTGCGTGGATCCAGCTGAGCGGACGGCGTCGTGGCTGCTGATGGTGTCGTTGAATAGACTCGCTGTACCCCATCTGAGAACTTAGGAAAGCACAGCCCATTGAGTCTGACGTAAGAGAGCAGACAAAATCTAATGGATAGAGACGTGTTTTGAGGAGGGGTCCTGAAGCTTGTTTGGCTTGTGAGCACCTTTGGGAGTCTGGGTGAAATCCAGACTTCTGGCCACGTGTGCAGCCACGGCATTTTCCAAAGAAATCGGGAGATTCGCAGATCGCTTGACTGACAGCCTGGGCCAGCCTGAGGTTGTATCTCCAGGCAAGAATCCTTCAGTCAGATGGACTGGGGGGTCTGAAAACAGCTGATGGTGCCACAGTGTCCCAGTGAAGAAGGGCCCTGGGGTGGCCGGCTGGAATCACAGAGCCACACCCCAGGGACCACGTGTTGTTCCCATTTACAGGGTGGTTCTCCCCTCACTGGGCCGTGCCTTGCACCCGACACTGCATGGGCATTGCTGTCCCCTGCGTCCAAGGAGGCATGTACGTCTGCTGACCTCTCTGTCCCCAAGGAGGGAGGCACAGGGACCCCGAGGACAGTCTCGGGAAGGCAGCCCCCAGAATGCCCTGCAACCTGAAGACCTTACAGGCATGAAAAGGGACTTGCAATTAAACGGGATTTGGAATCCAAAGAAATTAGGGTTTGGACCAGGGCATAGAGTCTGAAAGAGACAATAGGGAAAAAAATGCCCCAGTGACAATTGTCTTTTTTTTCTTCTTCTTAATATTCCTGCTCTCTAGCCAAGAAAACTTGATATGTTAGCTGGAAAGTGAGGAGAATTAGCATCAAAAAGAGGAAAGGAATGTCAGAAAGAAAAGAGAAGCTAGCTTCTATAAAACACTGAAGCCACAGGAATGTATTTGGTGATTATTTGGTGCTTAAAGCTTGTGAGCAGGAGGCTGCAGGGTCCTGATCCAGGTCCTAGAAAATTCACTCACTGCGGGAGGGGCCAGCTTTCAAAAGGAGGAAAACCACACAAATTCTGGAAGGACCGAGAACAGCATGCCGCTAAGTAAGTAAATATTACATTGCATTTTAATGAAAGTAGAGAGTGTTAGAAGCCACTGTAGATATCACTAAAAAATAAATTATGCCCTAGGAGCACATATTTTTTTTCTTTTTAAAAGATTTTATGTATTTGAGAAAGAGAGGGAGAGAGGTAGAGAGCATGAGCCGGGGGAGGGGCAAAGAAAGAAGCAGATTCTCTGCTGAGCATGGAGCCGGATGTGGGACTCAATCCCAGGACCCTGAGATCAGGACCTGAGCTGAAACCAAAAGTGGGATGCTGACTACACTAAGCCACCCAAGTGCCCCCTCTGCCCCTGCCCCATTTAACTTGTTACTTAAAAAAAAGGAAAAAAAAAAGAAAGATAGGGATCGTGGAGCTGTCAATATGTTGATTTGAACCAAGTATTTGAAAGGTGAGTCATGAATATATAGGGAAAAAAAAAAAGATGGCTGCAGAGCTGGGGGAAAACCACGCGTGAAAACCGTTCCCTGATGCAGCAGGTGTGGCCAGTGGCAGGTGTGGTCAGTCTGTGGCCCTGTTGCTGATGCCTCCTTTGCTTAAAGACGTAACGCTCTGTTCCACTGGTCCAGTGTCTCAGTGACAGGACCTGGCATGGGAGCTCTCCCTACTGAGTAACAAAACACCGACTGTGAACAGAGTGCAGCGGGGCTGGACAAGTCTTCATTGGTGGGTCCCTCTCATTCCGACGGAGCACGGGGCTTCCGAGAGGGACAGGGAGCTGCCCCGTTCCCGGACGGCCCTCCTGACTGTGAGTGAACATCCCGCTGTGCTTGGCACCCACCTCACTGCATCACACGCCTGGTCGGGTGTCCCTACCCAAATGCCCGAGCCCCCCATCGTGAGCTTTCAACGAGAGACTTGGCTGGACACCGTGTCCTGTACGGAAGCAAGGGACACCTGGTCTTTTGTGCTGGAGACATAAGGGGACTGCGGTGTTTACCTTCGGCTTCCCCAAGAGCTGTTCTATGGAAAGAAAAGCGACGGGTCACAGAAGATAGAGTTTGGATCGGTGGCGTTAGGAGATTTTGGGGTCACTCTGAGAGGGCATTTCATGGCAGGGATAGCTGCCCCAGGATCTGGCTCACAGACTGCTGGCATTTTCATTTCTGTGCAAAGTACCACTTGGAATGCTGTTGCTTCAGCCGTTTGTCCCAGCAGGTGCATGAGGGAGGACCGCACTTGACTTCTGCCCCAGAAGGGACATTAGAGGCGTGTGGGGTCCGATTTCTCTCTGCAGGGCTTTTCTTCAGGTGCGGGGCTGGACCCTTCAAAGCACCAAGGAGTCATGACCTACCTCCTGGGTAATTGATTTCGTTATTTAATGACAATTTGATTATTTGGTACAGTGGGTATTTATGAATAATTGCTTCCAAGCTCTCCCCTCTACCTTGTACGCTCTAAAATAATTTCCACCGTGCCCACGTTACCAGGCAGATTTTTGTTGAGATGAGTTTCCAAAGCAAAATTTTATGTGTGATAGTTCTATGTATGGTATTTTCTGAACTCTGAGGATGAAACGTTCAACCCAAGAACTCATTCTGATGCCACGGGTTCAGATAGAAGAAGTAACTACAAGAAGGTAACAGCCCACCTCGAGGGCCAGGCCCATCTCCCACCACTTGGAGTCCCGTACATTGCAGAACCAGCCAACAGAGAAGGAAACCTTGGCTTTCAGGAGGCGCTGAGGGATTTCAGGTGCACCTGCCAAACCACGCTAGGAAACCTGCCTCCAGGCTGCACATGGGGACGTGGGACGAAGGCTGCGGTTTACAGTGAGTGACTTGTCTGCTCATGTTCGGAGCCATGACTCCCGGACCCGCGTCCTTGAATGGGGCGCGCACTTCAGTGATAGACGCCGTGGGAGGTGAGCCACATGCAAATGAATCCCGTGGTCGGCTTCGCCTGCTGTCAGCGGCAGAGCCTCCATCTGGGTCTCATGACCTTGTAAACCCTTCCCCATCTGCAGCATGGGACCACACACCTGCCTCTCGGGCTGCTGGAGAGGGAGGAGGATGCAGGCTCATCGTGGAGGCCCACAGCACAGTGCCCAACATGGAGAGGACGCTGAGAAGGAAGCTTTCCAATTTTACCTTCAAGCCTTCTTTTTTCTTTTTTAAAAAAATTTATTTATTTGAGAGAGAAAGAGAGAGAGCAAGCAAGCGTGGAGGAAGGGCAGAGGACAGAAGAACCTCAAGCAGACTCCATGCTGAGCCTGAGTCAAGAGTCGGACGCTTAACCGACTAAGCCACCCAGGAGCCCTTCATGCCTTCTTTTTCTATAGAGCTCTGTGACTTTCCCTTCTTGACAGCTTTTGATTCTCCCTTCCACACCTAGGAACTCTGCAAAGAAGCAAAGAAGCCAGAGCCAGGCTTGCCCCTTCGGGGAGAGGCGGTGGGGAAGTCCACGACTTCCTCCAGCTCACGGAGCTCCAGGGGCAGGTGCCCATGTGGCCCGGCGGTTGACCCTCCCCAGGGCTGCTGCCATGGTCCCCAGGGATCCCTGGAGCTCCCCAAATGTGCTCTGTGTTCAGGAAACACCGTAGGATTTGTTGTAAAAGTGGGATTCTCTTCCCTGTGGGAGGGAAGAGGACCAGGCCAATGAGACCATCTGTGCTTCCGTCCTTGTCCCAAGACACATGACAGGAAGACAAACGTGACTCTTCCCTTTACTCTGTAGATACGCAACTCTCCCGTGGATGTATCTGATGTCCTGGATCTTCCCCAGTTCGGACGTGGCGTTCATCTCCTATGTGTCCCTGAACTTCATCTTTGGTCTTTGCACCATGCTGATGACCACCATGCCCCGGCTGCTGGCCATCGTCTCCAAGGCTCAGGTCAGTGGGCTTCAGCCACGCCTCTCAGGGCAGCGGGGAATGCTGCCTCATGCCCCTTCTGCTGCTCCTCTGGCTGGGGGTAAAGGGAAATGGGCCGCTGTCCACGGTCTCCAGCCCCCAGATAGCGAAGCCGCCCCCGAGGCACACAAACACCGGTGCCGTTAAGAGAGCTGAGCTCAGACCTCCTTGTTTGTTAATGGGTTCCTGATCCGTGGTTGGAAGGATGGATGGGTGTCCAGGTGTTGCAGGAGTCGGGGTCCGATCCCTCTGTCTGAGATCCCGTGCTGTGGGGTGGGATTGGCTGCTGGGGCCAAGCACGTTCTCCAACCCGTGGAGCATACCTAGTTCTGCTATGTTCAGAGTGTCGCAGCAGAGGGCTGCCCCGAGAAGGGGCTCCGTCTCCCCCAGGGAGAGTGAGGGAACCCCTCTCCAGGAACCCTGTCTCTAAGGGATGTTCACACTGGTGAGTCACTTTTGGAGGGTGACCCCCAGCGGGTGTCTCAGTCCAGCTGGATCTAGCTGTGTCCCTGCCATGCTCCTCCCACCCCCTCCTCCCCCCGAAGCCCACCTGGGTCTTGTCTGTTTTAACCCCTCCTCAGCCTCTCCTGCGCTACCTCTGGGGACAGACATTGCAGTTTTGCGTTGCTCTCTGTCCTCTTATTTCTGTCCTTTTCATCCCTGCTCTCTGCTCTCGGCTCAGATCACTGTCCCTTCTGTCTCCCTGCTGTCTGCCTGGACCCCAGTCCCTCTGTCGTCCGGTGTTTGATTGTCTCACGGGTGGAGAAGGTAGCCTGAGAAAGGGCCAGCCCTCCCAGTTCCGGAGGCTGTGCTCCTGGCCCGTCACAGGTGAGTCGGGGACGGATGTGTGCCTGCCTCATGGGGCAGGCTCTCTTGCTCTGCCCTAGGCTTACGCAGACCGTCCACTCTCCAGCGCGGCTCATACTGTTTTGGGGGGTTGTGCCCCACATTGGCATGGAGACACTAAGTGCAGAAACATTCGTTATGCACTCAGGGAAGGAAGCAATCTGTTTTGGTGATTTTTGCGGAGTGTTGTCACGAGTCTGTATTAACGTGTCTGGCTGATAAGTAGGAAGCCCCGATACATTTATGGGGCGTTAGCTTGAGGAGGACATGGAGGCAGCCGAGACAGCGCACGTGTTCCCTCCCAGCCCCATGGATCCCCGAGAGGGTGTGGGTTACTCAGGGTGTCCCCATGACCTAAGCTGAGAAGGGGGCAGACTCAGGGCGGATGGACACTCCCTCCAGTGGGAAAGAGAAGCTCAAGGGGACAGGATCACAGGACAAAAGCAAAAAGAGGAGGGATCGCTTGGACCCAGACAGGAGACCAGCTGGACCAGAGAGGAGGCTCTGTGCCCGTGACGGTCTAACTCTGACGTCAGCGTCCGGTTACAAAATGGGTCAGGCTCAGTTGCTCACAAATAAAAAGAGACATTTTATCATTTGCTAAGATCTCTCTTTTCCTTTGCCCTTTATTTTGGTGTTGTTTGCTGAAGAAACCCAGCATCGCAGTGGGTAATTTCAGATCTTCACGCGTAAGCTGTGGAGCGATAAATATATTCTTATGGAATCAGTCAAGGGTGACTACTAGGTTCTCAGATCAGCTGTGTGAGCCGGGAAACCAGGGTTAACCATTGTGTGTCCAAACTGTGCTGTTAATCAGGGCAATTTAATTTTTACCAAATCACAATTTTTTAAGCTAACATCTATAGAAAATGCATTTTGGGTTCTAACCCGCCATCTCGAACACCTTCGTTTCCCACCGGTGAGGATCTGCCGGTTGGCGGGGGCGGGATGTGGGGGGTGGAGGAATGTCCGGAGGGCAGTAGCTCATAGTTCCAGTAATTTCTTTTTTTTGCATACTTCCTCAGTTCACAGTTATCCTAGATTGGACATTTATGGATTGTTATTCCCTGAATTTGTGCAGTTATATCCTGTCATACGTTACTTTTGTGTTGCGGTGTCGTGGACTGCTCTGTTCTCCTGGCAGTAGGGACAGCTGTGATTCCCTTAAGGCAGATTTAAAGTCCTCGTCATGATTACGTCTGTCCTTTAGGTCCCAGCTCCTGAGTTGGAAGCTGTCCTGCTCTAATCTTGCTACATTGTAACCAGGGAGAGAAGCTGCTGTCATGGGGCACATTATTTGACTCAGGGATGGACACAGTTTTGTAAAAACTGGGATTAATAAGTGTCTCTAGGACTGGTTACAATCCTTAAAGATGGTAGACAGTCAGGAGAAGAGCTAAGGGAAGAATCAGAGGAAGCGTACGTGTTTTTTCCGTGTCTGTACGCCAAAGACAATTGGCCATAATGGAACAGTTCATACCCCTTTGTTGAATTTTTGTGGCTCCCAGATCACGTTATTTAAGACTGCATTTACATAAGTCAAGCTGTCTCTTTGCATCATAAGGGAAAATTGGACGTTGTCTAGGATGAAATATATAATCGATGATTTTGTAAATTTTTCCTTAGTATTTGCAATACGGGCCCATCCCGTGTCGTGTTTTATGATATATTCCTCATGATGCCTTTGCTCCCTTATAAAATACTACCCTTCAGAGGAATATGTGAGTTTGAACATAAAGAGTGACTGTAAAACAGTGAGCCTAATTATTTTTTTAAAGATTTTATTTATTTATTTGACAGAGAGTGAGTGAGAGAGAGCCCCAGCAGGGGGAAAGGGAGAGGGGGAGGGAGAAGCAGACTCCCCGCTGAGCAGGGAGGAGATGCGGCGCTCCATCCCAGGACCCTAGGATCATGACCTGAGCCGAAGGCAGACACTTAGCTGACTGAGCCCCCGGGTGCCCTGAGCCTCATTCTTGATGATTATTTCTGTAGCCTTGCCAAGCAGCTGCGGTTCCACGCTTAGCTACACCCTATCTAAAAGTCAGCTCAAAGGACCCCTTTACCATGAATTTTCTCCACAGGCTGTGTTCCTGGGTGGAGAGATTTTATTCCTTGGGCCAGAAAGATTGGGGTTGCATACCAGTCCTACCACTAAGTGACCTGAACACATTCATCACCTGCTTGAGGCTGTTTCTTGCGTGATCACCGGGTTCACCTCTCAACACTCCGCACGTTTATTGAGGCAGTGAAAGGCAGTGATGCTCCATCAAGGTGCAAACACGTGATACTTTCCAGAAAGTTCTGGCAGACGATGATTAACACGGGAACAGTTCTCATCTCCTTGTAAAATAAAGCGAACGTTCCTAAAACACCAGATGGTTAAAAAAAAAAAAAGTAAATTCTATGGGAGATGTTGACTTTTTATATACATTTAATTTAAAAATGATATTGCCCAAACATATGCAGACTGTCCTGTATATGTTTATTTTCTGTGCAATTTTATACTATATGTTCTCTCTTTCCATCTGCTCCCTTATTCGTCCTCGTCCTTGTCATAACACTCGATTGTAACGTGTTTCACAGAGACAGTTACGTACATTCAACATTTGCTATACGCTAATTTTGTGCTAGGCATCTCCCATGGTATTTACCTGCTCTCCGTGACAGCTCCCAGTATTGTCTGCTTGTTCGAACACTCCTTGGCCCATGGCTAGGATTGTTACCTCTATGTCTTACCTGGGCTGTTGCAACACCTGCCACAGGCTAGGGGGCCTGACAAGCTGATGCTGTGCCTCACTGTTCCTGAGGCTGGACATCTGAGATCTCGAGGTGCCTGTAGAATCAGCTCCTGGGCAGGACCTGCTTCCTGGCTTGGAGATGACCTCCTTCTCGGGGTGTCCTCATGCAGGCCAGAGGGCAAGCTCTCGTGTCTCTAACTCTTCCCAGGAGGGCACTGATCCCATCGTGGGGGCTCTGTTTTCCTGACCCCAATCATCTCCCTAAGGTCCCACCTCCGAATGCCATTGCACTGGGGGTTAGGGCTGCACCTGTGAATTTGGGACCCACAAACATTCAGTCCATAACTTTTCACTACATCCCCCCCCCCCAATGCATGTCCTTCTTGCAGGAAAAATACATGCAGTCCATCCCAACAGCCCCCAAAGTCTTGCCTTATCCTAGCTTCAACTTGAAGGTCTTTACCGAGATCTCAGCTGAATCAGGTGCGGGAGAGGCTTTAGGTGTAATGCATAATGAAACAGAATTCCCCTCCACGTGTGAGCCTGGGAAGCGCACTAGTTATGTGTTTCCGAAGCACAGCACAGCTGTGGGACAGGCTCGGGATAGGCATGCCGGGCCAATAGCGGAACTCGGAAGGAAGAAGCAGATGAGGGCTCCCAAGCACGTCTACCACCCAGAAGGCAAAACCACCAGACCTGAGTCTTGACACCAATCCTCTTAGGTTTGATGGCCGTCTGTGCCTGTCACTGAGTGGCTGTGACGGGGGGGGGGGGGGGGGGGACCTGGACCCAGAACCAGCAAGGGGAGACAGATTTCAGGTTGATTTATTTCCCCTTTCTCTCACTGTACAGAATTTACAGAACATCTACGACATCCTCAAGTGGGTCTTCACCATTTTCCCTCAGTTCTGCCTGGGGCAGGGACTCATAGAACTCTGTTACAATCAGATCAAATATGACCTGACCCACAACTTCGGCATCGATTCTTACATGAGCCCCTTTGAGATGAACTTCCTGGGATGGATCTTCGTGCAGCTGGCCTCGCAAGGCACAGTGCTTCTCCTCCTGAGGATTGTGCTGCACCGGGACCTTCTGCAGCGGCCACGGTATGTCCTGCAGGGCTCAGCCTGGGAGGGCACCAGCTGCTCAACAAAGACGGAGAGAAAGCTCCGTCCCAGAGAGCGCAAGACAACAAATGTGTCGGATCTGTGTGATACGCCATGCTGATGAGTGAAGATTTTGATTTTGTGTTGCTTTTTCTTCTCTTTCCTTTCTTTTTTTCTTTTTTCATTGATGTGAGTCACCCAGTCTGGGAAGGAGAATATCAAAAAAGATGAAGTGCCGACCTGTGACATACTTGTTCTAATTATTAATTTTCCCCGGTGATTAAATTCCCTCTTACTTTGATTGTAGGGTCTAGGGCAAGTTTAGTTGATACCATAACAAAGTTAATTAATTAATTAATTAATTTTTTTTTTTTTGAGATTTTAGTTATTTATTTGAGAGACAGAGCATGAGCAGAGTGAGGGGCAGAGAGAGAAGCAGGCTCCCTACTAAGCAGGGAGCCTGATGTGGGATTTGATCCCAAGACTCCGGGATCATGACCTGAGCTGAGGGCCTATGCTTAACCAACAGAACCACCCAGGCGCCCCTCACATAATTTATTTTTATGGCTAAATGACTTAAACTTGTAACATCAGGAATGGATGGAAGGTCAGCACTGATAACAACTTGCCCTTTGCCAGACCCTGCCTGTTGTCATTAATGCTGTGTTCTTCTCTTTGTTAGGTGACGATGAACTTCAAGTAGCACAGGGATATATACATATATATATTTATATACATATACGTATTGTTAGTTAATACTAACATTTATATATATCACACACATAAGTACGTAATTGCATATAACATATATATTTTTATTTATGTTTATGTTAATGTGTATATATTTGTAGATCCATAATGTGGCCCATCTACACACACACACACACACACACACACACACACACACACACATCTGTTATTCTTAGTGGGATTTAAGGTGACTTTGCGCAGGTGTCTCGAACATTGGCAGGTAACACAAGACAGACACACAGGGAGGAAATGTGTTTTGCTGTGTCCCCTCACAGTGTGTGTGTCTTTCTGTGATCCACCAGGCCCCCATCCATTGCCTTGGTCTTTCCAAGAGCCGCACCTGTCTCTAAATTCATCTCTGAGAGGGGCCCTTCATGAAGAAATTACTAATTAGGACCGTCATTGGAGAACCTGTTAAGGACTGTGGATACATTGTGACTATTTCGTGGCGATGTCTTTATAGAATTGTTCCCATCTGTCATTTCACGACACGCTTCCTGCAGAATTCCTTTCAATCTGCTAGAGCTGCGAGCCGCCTTGACTATCCATCCCAAAGCTCTCTTGAATTGGCCCCGATCCCTCCGGCCCCAGATTTCCAGTGTCTGACTGAATCTGGAAGAGAATTCTGAGTGCCTTTCAAACATAATTGGTTCGGTGATCGCCCCTCACAAGTTTAATCTGTTTTAAAACCTAGACTGTAGAATCCCCTTGGGTGGATTTCAGGGTGCCCCGTTCTCGCCGGGACCATCAGAGGACTACTTTTTAAAAGAGCAAACTCCCTTTCTTACTTGGCCTGGAGCCTGCATTCCATGGTATTTTAGAATAATGGCTTTGCTCTCCACAGGGAGTCGTCAATATTTATTGTTATCTGTCAGGGAGGAGGCTTGCATGGAGGTGGAGGTGTGATCTGATTTGGATGCTGGCTGCCTGCCACTTCCTTACCGGGACTACTATACAGCAACCATCTCGCTAAATTAATTTGTTTTTTAAGTCCTCATCTGGGGGGCTCTGTAGGTGAACCGTCTGCCTTCGGCTCAGGTCGTGGTCCTGGGGTGCTGGGTTAGGGAGCCTGCTTCTCCTTCTCCCTCAGTTGCTCCCCCTGTTTGTGCTCTCTCTCTCTCAAATAAGCAGAAAATCTTAAAAAAGAAAAAAATAAAGTTCACATCTGACCAGGCCACTAATCATTGCCTAAACAAGAAACCTCAAGGTTCTTAGCCAGCCCCCCTTGAGTCTGGCATGTGATGCCCTGTGAAGCTCTCCATGACCTCCCCCTCGACCCCCATGGGTGACGTTTGCATCTGGTGATCTGCTCAGTGATCAGATCTGGCAGGACTGATCTCCCGCCCTCCAGCACCCACCTCCCAGGGCCCCCCCCCATGCCTTTTCAGCCTTCCTGTCGCGGCCTTTCTCTCTCTGCTGCAGTGTGGTTTTCTAGTGTTTTATGTGTCACTCTGCTGTGCCTGACCGTCCGCTCGGTCGCGTGCGGAGTACCGTGCACTGGTGTTGAATAGTGTGCGGATGGGAAGATGCCACCCCCAGCACCTGGGAGAGTTAGTGCCTGTCGTGCCCCCCACCAGCATCACCAGGGCCAGCAGTGTCCACGAGCAGGTGCAGCCACCTCCTCCTGGCTGTCTGCCGGGCTTGCTGAGGTCCTGAACTGCGTCCGCTGCTGGCCTTTGGTTGTCTGCTGAGAACCCACATCTCCATGAGAACAGGAGCCCTGGCTGAACACTAGGCAGTCCGGGGGCATTTGGGACCGTTTTCCCTTCTTCTCTCCAGTCTGGAGCTGACCTGCTGCCAGGTGCGAGCAGGCGGGTGGCCCGGGGAGCATTTCTCTGTGGCTGATGGGCATTTGGACTCTCCGGTGCCCCGGCGTCTCCTTCCTCTATCATGGAGATGCTGGTTTTGTGCTAGTCAGCTGGAAGGGGGTGCAGTGGCATGTTTCGGAGCCCTATGTGTTGGGCTGTGAGGTGGCCAATGAGAAGTGACCTCGGGCCACTGTCCGGCACCCACTGTAAACAGATACACTTTCCTGCCTCCTCCCTACCCGGAACCCTGAGATCAGAAACTCTGGGGATGAGCCTGAGGGGGGACCCATAAAGCTTCCCAGGTGCTCCCAGTGAGGACCGGGTCAGAACTGCTGATGGGGGGACCTGGGCATGGGACTCGGAGACAGGGAGGAAGAAGGGCTCTCCCCTCTTTGAGCCAGAAAAGGACAGCGGAAGCCTAGGCCAGCAGAAGGGTCCAGGGACACACCTGCAGCCAGAAAAGGGGTAAGAAACCACCACACTGAAAAGTGTGAGTTTGGATGACTTTTCACAAACTGAAGGGAGAGCAAACACTGTCACTGCCCTCGTGACCTGTTCCATTAGCCACTCTGGACATAACCACTGTTCTTGTTTTGTTTTTTGTTTTTTTTTTTTAAACACATCAAAAACCATTATGTTTTATTCACTAAACTACATTAAGTTCAGGGGCGCCTGGATGGCTCAGTCAGTTAAGCAGCCAACTCTTGGTTTCGGCTCAGGTTGAGATCTCAGGGTTGTGGGATCGAGCCCCGTGTTGGGCTGCGTGCTCAGCGTGGCATCTGCTTGAGACGCTCTCTCCCTCTCCCACTGCCCCTCCCCCCATATAAATCAATTAATCACTCTTTCTATAAAATACATTAAGTCCACACTTAGCCTAGGTTATACAACTCCAATCCACCGTATAATCCTTGTTCCCGATACAGAATATAAATATTACAGAACATTCCTGAGCTGATAGAATGATCTTGGAGTACTGACTTCTGTAATTTCCCACAGATCTTGTTTTTATCTCCAGTGATGTGTTTCTCATGCTTTTGAATGTTGTGTGAATGGTTCTGTGTAATACATACTTCCAAGTAGCTAGCTGTATTCTCTCGTCTCCTAGGTTGTGTGTTCAGTAGATTCATTTTGTTCATTTGTTCAATGATGATTTTAGGCACAGAAAAAACAATGCAGGGAAAGGACCTAGGACACTGGGAGCCGACCGTGGATATTTTATTTTAAATGCCCTTTTGTCTCAAAATAGTTTCAGACTCATAAGAAATTGCAGAATTCATATAGAGTTCCTGGGCAGACTTCCCTCAGCTTCTCCCAAGGATACCCTGATAATTTGGTCGTATATTACATGACAATATCACCTGGGCAAAACCAGGAAGTTGATTTTGGTACAGCCTCAACTTGGTGGTCTGTACCCATTCAATGATTAAAATGTTGGTATGTTACAGTTTACAGGGGAAATGGAAATTACTCTAAGGTCAAAATGCACTAGGTTGAAAATCACAAGGAGAATTGAAAAGGGGGCTGCTCAGATTTAGAGTGAATAAATTTGAATTGAAAATTAAATTTGTATTCACCTGACAAACACTTATTAAATCTCTCATGCACGGTGTTGTACAAAGTACTTGCTGTACGGTTCTCTTACACAATCCAATGTGTTCTATGTAACCATAACATTTGTTACAGTTAATCTTGTGATACATTCTTTTTCTACCTTGCACAGAAGTCTGGCAGGTTTTATTATTCCTAAAATTGAAAAGCTCCTCTAGTTGGGCATCTGTCCACTTTGCTGTCTTTTTAAAAAATTTTCATTTTTTATTTTTTAAAAGATTTTATTTATTTATTTGACAGAGAGGGATCACAAGTAGGCAGAGAGGCAGGCAGAGAGAGAGGGGAAGAACTGGATGTGGGGCTTGATCCCAGGACCCTGAGATCATGACCTGAGCCGAAGGCAGAGGCTTAACCCACTGAGACACCCAGGCACCCTTTTGCTCTCTTTTCCTTCACATTTAGGGGATGAACGTGGTCCCTTGCTTGTTATCTTTTCTTGAAGGTTTTATTTATTTATTTGCAAGAGAGAGTACAAATCCAAGGGAGAGGGAGAGAGAACATCTGAAGCAGACCCTGCCCTGAACACAGAGCCTGACACAGGGCTTGCACTCTCGACCACAAGATCATGACCTGCGCTGAAACCAAGAGTCATCTGCTTCACCAGCTAAGCCACCCAGGCACCCTGGACTCTCGCTCATTATTAATCACAGCGGCAGAAGTAGTGTGTGTGGACCAGACCTGATAGTGCGGCTCAAGACCACATCTGTTTCAATGAGTCTCTGAACTTTCTGTCTCTCTTGACTCTTCCCCTTCCAGGTCGCAGTTGTGAATTAACTCTGGCTTCATCTTTCCAGGGGTCAGTCTGCCATTCAAGGCACAGTCACATCTTCCAAGGACATAGATGTGGAAAAAGAGCAAATAAGAGTGTTGAAAGGAAGAACCAGTGAAGACCTTCTCGTGTTATACAATCTTAGTAAAAGCTATGGAAGCTTCTTCAAGAGGACCACTGCTGTACGAGATGTTAGTTTGGGCATACGGAGAGGAGAGGTAAGGACCTTCTGTTTGTGACTCTCTCTGTTACGAACCCGTGTAACTCTAACTGTGTACCTGCTTGTGGTAGGCTCACAGTATCTGGGATTAGAGCCAAAAGCTTCCAGATTTCTGACATTTCTGCAAAAATCACTAGACACAGAATCTGAGTAGAGAGTCTATTGACTCTTCCCCCAGGGAAAACTTTGCTGACCGATAGATGGGGGGTTATCCTTTCATAGCTTTAAATATTTCATGCGTTTGAAGAGTTTTAGTCATTGTTTGGGCTATTGGGTGACATTTTATTGAGGGAAATAATCCAATTAATTTGAGGGAAAATAATCCAATTAATTTAGGAAATCTCTTCTAACTCTTAGTTGGACCTCCATACTTTTTAACAGTCCAGTTAAGCCCATCTAGTAAAATGCTCCCTGGGGAGGAAAAGAGCACTCACACCAAAGCCAGAGTTTAGAATTTTTTTTTTTTTTTTTTTTTGGATATGGCACCAGTTCTTATAGAAATGTTTAATCAGAACTGATGGAAGCCATGCAAATTATTCTTGATTTGTGCTTAATTGCCTCAAGAGAAATCAACTCTGAAAGCGATTACCATTAATAAACTGAAAAATAAGAGGTACCTTGCATTCCTGTTGTGCCCAGCTCCTGTGAACCTCGAGGCAGGTTACCTGCTTACAGGATGGGAAGGCATGCTGCCCTGTGGCAGAGAGCAGGTGTTTCAGGGAGGAGAATTCCGAGGGCAAGAGAAGCCCGGGGACCAATCCAAGTTTATCCAGGAGTATCCTCATGTGCAGTCTGTCCTGTGGTTTGTGGCTGACGAGGACAGTACAGAAGGGAGGTGTTTGGTAGCTACGATTGGCCACTCAACCCAAAGACTAACTCTGCAACCTTCGGCATCATACGGAACTATTTGTTTTACTTCCACTTCAAAAATCATTTTAGTTTTGCTGCTAACTGTTGGGGTACTTTTAAGCTGAAGAGTAAGAGAAAACCTTGGAACACTTCATAGAGGAGATGCTCCAGGGATCTGAAACAGAAGGCCATGATCACGTAGCATGTTAGGTACCGGCTCGCGCGCCACCCCAAATCACGTGGGCGGTGCTGCCTTGGAGCGGTCTGTCCGGAAACGGCAGCTGGGTCCATGCGTGAGGTGGAGGGAGGGGTCCAGTCGAGATGGGGGGAGCATGGCTATGAAAGCAGGTGGGAAATCAAGCAAGCACCTGTCATTCAGCGGTCCCAAATAGGGCCCTGTGGTAACTAGGGAGGGCCAGCACCAGGAAAGCCAGAATAGGCACTTTCCTGAGATTCAAGGGGCAGGGAAGTCACCTGAGGTCAGTAGACAGAAAGCCAGCTGATGCCACTGGAAAACAGAAGGCCTCGAAGGAGATTTTAAGAACCACACAGATTCAGAGTCTGCCACAGAACATGTAGCTATGGGCATAATGAGAGATCGAGCCTAGGTCTAGAAAAGATGGCAAGAAAGCTATTTGTCCCATGGGATATAAGACAACACTGAAAAAATCCACCCCACCCCACCCCCCGCCCAATGCTGTCTTGATGCTGGTGTCAGAGTTTAGAACCGACAGTTCTCTTCTTAACTCATGTCAGAAGCAGCCTAGAGTCTGACTTGGGGGTGGGGAGAAGGGGAGGAGAGAAGGGAGGATATTTTAACGTACTTTATTTATGTTTTGAGGATTTTATTTCCTTATTTATTGGAAAGAGAGAGAGAGTGCACTGGGCGGGGGGAGGCAGAGAGAGAGAGAGAATCATAAGCAGACCCCACACTGAGCGTGGAGCCCAACTCAGGGCTCGATCTCACAACCTGAGATCACGACCTAAGTTGAAACCAAGATTCAGACGTTTAACTGACTGAGCCCCCTAACTGCCCCCCGCACCCGAATGTATTTTAATCTATGCAGCAGCATCAAGGGGATAATGAGTATAATGATGTGAGTTTCAAAAACTCGTCCTCCACACAGGGACACACTCAGGACCTTGTTGGAACGCCCCCGCAGCAGACGGTTAATCTCAGCACTATCCTGGGGGTGGGCATTCACCCGTCACCCTCTGGAGTGTTCCTAACATGGATTCACTCTTCCTCGGCGATTGTTGATACGATCACCCTGCCCAGACCCCACGGTCTTCTGCAGAGTGCTTTGTGCAGTTGTGTGCCTTTAAAGATCTATGAGTAGCAGAAGCCGGAAATGTCGGCTCTGAGCCTTCTGGAAGTCAAGGCTGTCTGATGTGACTTAGGTGTTCCTCACCTCTGTCTTCTCTCCATGTAGTGCTTTGGGCTCCTGGGGCCCAATGGGGCCGGGAAGAGCACCACATTCAAGATGCTGAGCGGGGACGCCCCTCCGACCTCAGGACGCGCCGTCGCCAGAACTCCCACAGGGTAAATCCAGATGCAGTCATTCTTGCTGCCCGGGGACAGCCCTCGTCCCCTCAGTCCTGTGCCCAGAGTCCGAGACACACTTCCCTCAAGATTTACCCTCCAGTTAGCTGCCAGGAGCCTCTCCTCAGATAGGGAGGAACTTCAGGGCCAATGAGATAAGCTGCCTAGATCTGGCCACAGGGTCAAGGACATGTCTGCAGAAAGCAGGCAGGGCTGACACCTTTGGTGGCCCCCCATGGACCTGAGGTGTCTGGCCACTGATGTGGGTGAGCAGGAAATGGCCAGACAGATACAGCTTCAAACACTCGCACCTATGGGACAGTGGCCCCAGGGGGCTACATCAATTCTCTCGTTCGCCACCCAGACCCCTCTTTCAGGTGGTTGACGGCTTTGGGTCAGAGTGAGTATCCATAAGAAAATGCAGATGGTGGCATCTGGGGGAGCAGGGAGGATGTGTATTCTCCTTGCTGCAAAGGCCATGCAAGATGCTGGGTGTTCTGTATGCCACAGGCTGCCCAAGGCCACTGGGTCCTGTGGGGGCTCTATGGGCAACCCCACAGACAGAGTTTTATCTCCAAACATCCTCTGATTTCTTCTGAACTGCACTGTGACTTGGGGACTGTCCCCAGGGGTGTGGGCGCCATCAAAGGTGTGATCATCCAGTCGGATAAAAGGCCCACTTCTCTGTCTCTGCCTGGTCTGGACCTTTAGAGGTTCTCGTCTCTCCTAAGAAGGAGACTCCTGGTTCTAAACCTCTTCTGGAGGCAGGATGGTCTGCTTGCTTCTTGCTCTGAATTTGCCCGAGGATCCAACTTGTCCCGATCGCACTAACTAAAATCTCCACTTGTAAGCTTAGGGCTCTTTCCCAGAGCCCTCCGCGTGCGGTCACACGCGTCCCAGTACAAATGTTTCCATGGCCCCATCTCCACACACTTTTTCCTTTCCATACCAATTACAAGGCCCCTGGCATGTATCCTTTTTTCCTACTGCAGCAAATTGATTGCTAATTGACAATGACGATAGTAGTTTTCAGACGTCTCTTGCTCAACTTATGTAAGGAAAACCATGTCCTCGGATGGTCCTTCTATAAGCAGCTCCCGTCTGAGTACCCTGGTTGGTTTCGTCGCCTGTCTGCTGGGGTCGCAGAGTCTCTCCTAAGCATGCTTGGAAATCATGCACCTGAGATTTGTATATATGGGTTCAAATAGAATAATTGGAAAAAAAGTCATTCAAAAATATGAAAATCACCCATGAATTGGCTAATTCTTTGCATAAGCAAATACTTCCTGTCCTTCTATGTTGTGCCTGGCACTGGGAGGATTTCTTGGACTCCTAAAGTGCAGTGTTAACATTTACATGTCTCCTGCTAGTGTAATTTAGACATGCATTCATCTCTGTGTGTATGTATCTATTTTTGGAAAGATTTTATTTATTTGAGAGAGAGAGAGAGAGTACAAGCAGGGGGAGCAGCAGAGAGAGAAACAGACTCCCCACTGAGCAAGGAGCCTGATGTGGGACTCGATTCCAGAACCCCAGGATCATGACATGAGCCGAAGGCTGATGCTTAACCGACTGAGCCACCCAGGCGCCCCTATATCAAATTTTATTGATTATCTCTATGTGAAGTATGGGTGGTTGAAGGTATTTATGTGGAGAGATTCACATTTTAAAATCAGGCAAGCATATAAAGATCATTTATCTGGTATTCTTTCTTTACATTATTCCATAAGCATCTCCCAATCCTCTTCAATAATAGTTATTGTTTTTACTTTTTACAAATAGGTGGGCATGAAATCTATTGTTAAATTAATTTGCACTTCCATGATAATTCATGAACTCGAGTGTTTTTCCCACAGTTATTTGTTTTGTAGGTTTCCTTCCTGCCAATTGCCTGTCATGCCCTTTGTTCTTTCCTCTATAAGGTTGTCTGTCTTTTTGTTATGCATTGATGTAAGGGTTTTTCATACATTCAACCAGAAACTAATCTTTTTTTTTTTAAATTTTCATTTGTATTATTTTTAAAATTTTTATTTTTAAAATTTTATTTACATCCAAGTTAGTTAACATACAGTGTAATATTGGTTTCAGGAGTAGAATTTAGGGACCCATCACTTACATGCAACACCCAGTGCTCATCCCAACAGGTGCCCTCCTTAACGCCCAGCCCCCAGTTACCCCCTCCCTCCAGCAACCCTCAGTTTGTTCTCTGTGCTTAGAAGTCTCTTGTGGGTTGTCTCCCTCTGTTTTCATCTTATTTTAGTTTTCCTCCCCTTCCCCATATGAGTGAAATGATGTTAGACTTTCTCTGACTTATTTCACTTCATATATTACCTTCTAGTTCCATCCTTGTCATTGCAAGCGGCAAGATTTCATTCTTTTTGATGGCTGAGCCGCATTTCAGTGTGTGTGTGTATGTGTGTATGTGTACATCACATATATACACTGTGTGCATATACACACACCCCATCTTTATCCGTTCATCACTTGATGGACATAGTTTGGCTGTTGTGGACATTGCTGCTGTAAACATTAGGGTGCGTGTGCCCCTTCAGATCAGTATTTCTGTATCCTTTGGGTAAATACCTCGCAGTGCAATTGCTGGATGGTAGGGTAGCTCTGTTTGTAACTTTTTAAGGAACATCCTGACTGTTTTCCAGAGTGGCTGCACCAACCGGCATGCCCACCAACTGGAAACGAATCTTTGCATGTTTTATGTGTTTTAAGAATTATCTTTCTTTGGTACCTTGAATTTTAACTTTGTTTTATAAGTTTGTGTGTGTAGATGTTTGCAGTTTTGACAAAGCCAATTTAATTTTTTTTCCTTTGTTATTTCTTATTCTTTGAATCTTAAGAAAGTCTTCTCTTTCTGAGGTCAAAAACCTTAACATTGTCTTTAATTAATAGGGAGTTTAGAGTTAGAGACACCGTGTGGTAGAAATAGAATTTGATGTTTTAAAAAAGATGTATTTCTTTATTTGTTATTTTTAGAGAGAGTGAGAGAGAGTGCGGGGGGCGGGGAGGAGCAGAGGGAGAGAGAGAATCCCAAGCAGACTCCATGCTCAGCTCAGCACCGAGCCCCACGTGGGCTTCGATCCCACAACCCTGAGATCAGGACCTGAGCCGAAATCAAGAGTCTGAAGCTCCACTGACGGAAACACCCAGACGCCCCTTGATATTTTTTCTGTTCTGAGTTCTAGTTTGCTTAATGCCACTTCCTCACCAAGGTGTCTTTGTATCCATCAAAAGGCGTTTCTGTAATAGCAAGTCCTCGGACAGACTGGGCTCTCCGCCCTGGTTTCTCTTGCTTCGCGTTTCCTCCCAGGCGGCTACATTGCCTGCCTGTCTTCCCTGTTCTTGATTTTCAGTACTGTTTGAACTCTACTGGACCTTTATGATGTATTATTTTTAGGATCCTTTTACCACTCTCTATAAAAACGTCACAATATTTACATCTTGCTTGGGATTGCAACACAGTTTTATACTATAATTTGAGGAAATTGAGGTCTTGATGAAATTCTGTTTGCCTTTTCCATGACTGTGGTATATATGGACATTTATTTAGGTCATTTAAAAATAGCATTTATTTATTTTTAAAACATTTTATGTATTTATTTATTTGAATTTATTTGGCGGGGGGCATGAGTGGTGGAGGGGCAGAGGAGGAGGGAGAAGCAGGCTCCCTGCTGAGCAGAAAGCCCGATGCGGGGCTCGATCCCAGGACCCTGAGATCATGACCTGAGCAGAAGGCAGAGGCTTCACCGACTTTTTAGTGTGCCCCTAAATTAATTTTAGGTGCCCCTAAAATTAATTACATTTTGGGCTTTTCTTTACAAATTCCTTGCATATCTTTTTTAGATTTATTCATCCAGATGAATTTGTCTCCATCAGGAAGTATTTAATCTTGTTTGTTTGTTTTAAATTTTTCTTGTTCGATTTTCTCATGGCTTGGGACTCAGCTAGCTGATGTCACAAGGGAGTGTGTTTGTGTATTTGGCATTTGATCTCTCTTTTCCTGTGTGACAGCTTCTGTCAGCTGGGTGGTTCCTTCTTGTGATTCTCTGGCTTTCCCGTGCAGAACCAGGTCTTGTGTTGAAGACTTTGGGGTCCCCGCCTGCAGCCATACATAGGGAGACTGTCCCATTTCCAGTTACAGCATGGCTTTGCCTGGGTGCTGACCTGCTGAGCGGCCTGGAGGATGAGCAGCCTTCTTGTACCCCACGTTCCCAGCCGCTTCTCTCAGCCTCTTTCAGGAGGGGTGGGGCTGTGCTGTAGACCCAGCTACCACGCCGGACCTGGTTCTGGTCCCTCGTCATCACACAGGGGTGTGTTCAGTCCCTGTTACGTCCCCATTATGAGTGTGTTCAGTCTTGCAGGGGCCAGACTTCCAGATGCTTTATGTAACTCGGAGCCAAAACCCAGCAGGCAGTGGCTTGAGATCCTGGTCTCCCTTTCTCCTTGTTTCTGATGCCCGGATATGTTTGAGGGTGTTTTTCTTTTCTAGACGCTAATTACATTAACATGAACGAAGCAAATAAAATCTAGTCATCATTTTTTTGCGTGTACAGAAAGACATGTAAAGCATTGTGCCCACAATTTCCACGGAGATTTTAATTGATTTTATGTTGCATTTATAGATTAATTTGGAAAACACTCCTCTTCTGCAAACCTTGCACTATCCAAGAACTCTCAAAATACTATGAAATGGTAGTATATCTATTGTTCACTCGAGTAGTAGTAGTTCCATTTTGCTAAGTGTGGTGGTTTGAAACCCATGTGCATGTAATTTGTCTTGTTAGTATTATTCTGCAATTTTATTTAAAGTTCTTCAAGGCAAATATTAAATTTATCATTATAACATTCATAAAAATGAGCCTGTTGTAGTTCTTTTCCTTTTGACATATTTATGTCATTCAGGAAAGGTTTTTGATTACTGAGCTCTTCCTACCTTTCTGCAGTAAACTAAATTTTGTCATGGATGTACCTCTCCTTTCATTTACTTAAACAAAAGGAGTTTGTTGTTGAAAACTTTCATTTTCTAACCCTCCTGTTAAATTATTCTGATTTTTAATCTTTGTTGTAATTTTGACTATACTTTCTGAAAGACCTATTTACTTAATTTAAAAATTTTAACTACTTCAGTGCACCTGGGTGGCTCAGTCAGTTAAGCATCTGCCTTGGGCTCAGGTCATGATTTTAGGGTCCTGGGATCGAGTCCCACATCAGGCTCTCTGCTCAGTGGGGAGTCAGCTTGGGACCCTTTCTCCTTTTCCCTCAGCCCCCTGCCCCTCCACTCTCTCTCTCTTTCTCAAGCTTTCTCAAAAAAATAAATAAAAATTGGGGGGGGGACATAATAAAAAATAAATATATACAATAATTTTAGACTTGCCAAAAAAGTAAAAATTTTTAAGTACTTTTAATTTCTAACTGATTCTAACTTCTTCTTTTTTTTTTTTTTAAAGATTTTGTTTATTTGTTTGACAGAGAGAGAGATCACAAGTAGGCAGAGAGGCAGGCAGAGAGAGAGGTGGAAGCAGGCTCCCCACTGAGCAGAGAGCCCGATGCGCGGCTTGATCCCAGGACCCTGAGATCATGACCTGGGCTGAAGGCAGAGGCTTTAACCCACTGAGCCACCCAGGTGCCCCTGATTCTAACTTCTTGATTTGAGTGATTTTTAAAGTCT
Organism: Meles meles; assembly: GCF_922984935.1. NCBI lineage: Eukaryota > Metazoa > Chordata > Mammalia > Carnivora > Mustelidae > Meles > Meles meles. The sequence continues at coordinate 97,478,233 of NC_060075.1, forward strand.
TCTTCCCCTAAATAAATTATCAAATCATTAAGTCTACAGATACACTTTTTTGTACAGTTCTACCTTGATCCTGAAAATGTAAAAAGTAGTATTATTACTGTCACTGTCTTTTAAATGGCATATATAATTCTGAGTTAATCTTTCAGAAATTTTCATGGAAGAACCTTTCTGATACTCAAAACCTTGTGTTTCTTGGTTTAATATTTTAAAAAATTTCATTTCAAGAACCTTTCCATTTTATACACACACACACACAGAATAAGTTATAAATAGAAAAGAAGTCATAAATAGAAATGTTATTAAATAGAAGTTACTTATAATATGTAAAGATATATATAAATAAGTTATAAATAGAAAAGAAGATCTCAGTGAATTTGTACAAAGCAGATACACTTTTATAATCTGTACGTAGCTCAGAAAGAACAAGACCAATACCCTTTAAACCCTTCAGATCCTAGGGTAACTCCTAACCTGACTTTTTTTTTTTTTTTTTGAGAGGGACGGAAAGTGGGGGAGGTGCAGAAGGAGAGAGAGAGCCCCAAGCAGAGCCCCTCTGAGTGCAGAGCCCGATGTGGGGCTTGATCTTACAACCCTGAGATTGTGACCGGAGCTGAAACCAAGAGTCAGACACTCAACCGAGCCGCCCAGACGTCCCTGTCTGTGTTGGCTCTTTACTGTTGTAATTGTTGTGTCGGTGGGCAAAGATACAACTATGCTTTGATTGGTCTGCGTTAGTTGATAAAACGTCAGTATTTCGAACGTCCTGTTCAATGGCAGGCAGCAGAACTGATGGGATGGGGAGTGTTTGAGTTACGTGTGATCCTGTTGAAGACTCTGAAAGGGAATTGCGTGTATGGAAAGGAAGCTGTCTCAGGTTACTATGCTGTTGGTTTTCCCTGCAATTGTAGAAGGAAGAAGGTGTGTTTTTGTTTCTTCGGTAGCGTGCGTGCGTGCATGTGTGTATGGTGTGTTTCCATAACTTCTCTACCAGTACAGGTGGACAAAAGAATCTGAATTTCCAAAGCCAACAAAAAAAATATATGGTCTATTTTCCTCATCCCTGGAAGCCTGACTCCTGTTCATAATCCCATCCCATCATTTGTAAACTAATTGGAAAATGAAATTCAAATAGCTGTTCTTGAAAGAAAGAATACATTTACATCTCCTTAATGGCCTGCAAGTCCCTTATTATGCTACATATCTGTGTAATTGGTTTAATTATAACTAAATCACACTTGCATTAATTATATTTTTAACCTTGATTATTTGTAATGTTAATTACATATTGGTATTCAAGGAATTAAATGGGTAATTAGAACACAATGGAATCCTTAACTACATAGAGAGCCGCTATGTATCTTCCTGCCCATGAAGCTCATAACTTACCAACAGCTAACTGGAATACATTGATACCATCGTTCATTATTTTGAGGTCCCCTTTGTGTCTTTTCTGAGGTTCTATTATCAGGAACAGAGCTGTTTTCTTTTCTTGTTTAATTTATTAATGTCTATGAACGCATGTCCTCCAATTTGAGAATAGGTCTAGAATTTCATAACTGACCATTATAATTTGGTTTAAATTATCTTGAGCTCCTGGTCCAAGGCCAGTGGTCACAGATGGAGAGACCACAGGCCAATGATCAGCGTATGCATGTTGGAACTGGACTGCACTTGGTCAGAACCTAGGCTTCCTAGTTTGTCATAGTCCCCTATTGCCTCGTTTGGGACACCATTGGATGTGTAGGTGGACTGCTTGTGGCCTCTCTAGACAGAATAAATGCTAATCACAGTAATTACAAAGTACTGTGACTCTAGTGTTCACCAAGGATCACACTACACGAGGGGCTTGGCGTTTGTGATCTCATCTGATAGTTGTGACAGCCTTGCGGGGGGGGACCTCATCCTGACTGAACTAACCCCAGGTGCAGAAGTCGGGAGTTCTGGAAAGGGGCAGAGGATTTGAATCTAAGTTTTCAACATAGAAGTTGCCAGATCGCTTACTGTTGGAATTCAGGCCAGTGATTGTCACCAGAGTAGCCAGAGGACTAAGGCACTGCCTCAGAGCCAACCGATGCCGGCCTGGCCCTTCCTGGAAGCAGATCAGACTCTGGAAGTTTCCAGGGGGACAAGTTGCGCAGCCTCACCATGGGGCAGTCACTCCTCAGTCCTGCCTGTGAGGGACGGACAGTCTCCGTGAGGCTCGGGTGTGGTTCTGTTAGCTCTGGGCTGGGCCAGCCCTTCGCACTCTGTGTGTCACACGAGTTCATCAATGTCGAGTCGAGTTGCTAGCAGCCTTGTGTCTATCAGGCTGTGCCAGGTTTGTGCTGGTCCTGCTGACTGATGATTACCCACAGGTAAATATCTACAAGGTGAAAGGACACTGAGCAAACTCCAAACCCTGTTTGCTCAGTTTCCTTCCAGTTCACCTCTCTTACCTGCTCTTGATCTGTTTTTTTAAAAAAGATTTTTCTATTTATCTTAGAGAGCACGAGCAGGGGTAGGGGCAGAGGGAGAGGGAGACGAGCCGACTCCCCAGGACCCTGGGGTGAGCTGAAACCAAGAGCCGGATGCTTAACTGAATAAGCCCACCCAGATGCCCCTGCCTATTCTTGATCCTGATTCTTACGTCCCGTAATTGGTAAAACTTCCACTCTGATGCCAGTAACATGTATGTGTATATATAATACACACACACACACATATATATGATATATACACATATATGTGTGTGTGTGTACGTGTATGTATAAAGTATTTCTTTCAAAAAGAGCTTTTATATAGCAAAATTTTAGCTTTCTCAGACATATATACATTCACATTATAGTATTTATCTGAATTTTATTGCATATATGTGTGTGTGTTTATATATGTGTGTGTGTGTGTATTGTTATATATTATAATATATACATACATATACATACAATACATGTATAATACATATATAATTATATGTCATCTTTTTGGTGAAACACCCACACTTTAATTTGCACTTTAGAAAGCAAACAGGCTGCCCACAAGGAATGGTCAGAGATCTCGAAGTATAGCTTCTCGATTCATCTGTGTAAATCATTTTCCGGCCACTGTAGGGAACTTTTAACTTCCCTTTCAGAAACTTCACAACATCATGTATTTCAAGATGCTTCTAACTTGGTAATGATGTTATTTTTTTTTAAATTTCCCTGAGGCCATTATGTAATATTTCTCATAGGAAACCACGATGCTTCTCAAGCAGAACTATTAAGAAGATACTCATACCTGGACATTTTGTAGGAAAACTGCAGAGTCCAAACATACAGATAAGATCTTAAGGAAAGAATAGAGAAAAAGATCATAAAGAAGTGAAATTAGGCTTGTGTGTGTTCAAAACAGCAGCCACTAACCTCCTGTGGCCTGGAAGCTTCATAATTATTATTTTTTTAATTTATCTGAGGGAGAGGGGCAGAGGGAGAGGGAATTCCAAGCGGACTCCGTGCTGAGCCTAGAACCCAGACATGGGGCTTGATCCCAGGACCCTGAGATCCTGCCTTGAGCTGAAATCAAGAGTTAGACACTGAACTGACTGAGACTCCTGGGTACCCCTAAGCTTCCACTTAAATACATTCACTTATAATTCCAAGTCAGTGGCACGAGCAGGGGAGTGTATGAATTTAAGTGTCTGTTTCAGTCAGATACAGAACATTTCCATGGTTGCAGAAGGTCCCCTTGAACTTGTGCTGAATTAAACCAAAGACCACCTTCTCAGCAGCAAGAATATAAACAGAAAGAACAGAATGGCAGCATGCAGGAAGGAGCTGGAAGAAAGCCTTGGCAGGTGGTCAGGAGCTATACCTGAGTAGGCATTATGGATAATTTTTATTTGTTTCTTGTTCCCTCCTTTCCTTTCCAAATCTTGTATTATGATCATGTGTTAAATTGTCAGGCAATTAAATAATGAAAACTAGAAAAAACTCTTTTAAGACACAGGCATTCTCAGGGCACCTGGGTGGTTCAGTTGGTTGATTGACTTCGGCTCAGGTCAGCATCTCAGGGTTCTGGGATCGAGTCACATTGGGCTTCATGCTCAGCAGGGAGTCTGCTTCTCCCTCTCCCTTTGCCCCTCCCCCTGCTTGTGCTCACTCTTTCTCTCTCCCTCAAATAAATAAAATTTTTAAAAAGACAGGCATTCTTGTCACACGTCATACCAACATTTTTGGAGTCCGTTACATTTTAATGCATGCAATTGGGGCAGACCTTTCTTCTCTGCCCTCCCCCATTGGCTTCCTTCTGTCTTGAGTGATCGCTATCGCAGAATTCATGGGAGTAATAACCATTAGGCACTATCATACCATCACATTGTCAAGTGTTCTGGGTATCCCACTTAGGAACTTGTACACACTTTACTGTGCTTCATTTAAACCACCATAATACCAATATTACAAAAAAGGCATAGGACTCATTATTGCTTATAAATACCTGATTTTTCTTTAGACTAACTTGAGTCCCAGATCAGAGTAATTTAAACCATAACCCCACCAAATAGGAATTACTTGAAAATTTGTTTCTTCGTATTTTAAATTAAATGGTGATTTACAATTCTGATGCCAGCTTGGAAAAACAATGAAGGGAAAATATCTATAATCTTACATGAAGTGATTTTTATTCTTGCAGTCCCAGTTTTGAAAAAAATGTTCTATCATCTATCCATATCTATCACCTATCATGTGCCTATGCATTGTATATGTATCTGTCAATAATTTATATGTACCCATCTATCATGTCTTTATGTATCATGCATGTGTGTATCGATCATGTCTCCATCATCTCTGACTTACCTGTCCTGCCCACAGACATACACACACACACATAAAGACACATTGTTGCTACAAGTGTATTAACCATTCACCTGCTTCATCCGGCTTTCCAGTTTTCACATCATATCAGGGGTGTTTATCATTCGTGTTCTGCACCTTCCATACTGAAACCCTCCTATTTCACTGGATTTCTACATCTGCACGTACTGAGCTGTTTCTCTATCATACAATTATATTCTTTTTTTAAAACTCTTATCTCATTATTTTTTAAAAAGATTTATTTATTTATTTATTTATTTGAGAGAGAGAGCGCGAGTGCAGGGAGGAGGGGCAGAGGGAGAGAGAGAATCTTAATCAGGCTCCACGCCCAGTTCAGAGCCCAATGCAGGGGCTCGATCTCATGACCCTGAGATCATGACCTGAGCTGAAACAGAGTCAGACACTTAACTGAGCCACCCAGGTGCCCCGACACAATTATATTCTTACTTGAATTTTCCTTTCTTGGAGCAGAGTGTCTCTTGGATCCAACCTTCTCATTCTGTAAGAGACAGTGGTGTCTGTTGTGTGGCGAGCCTAGACATGGCAGAGGGCACAGACCAGCCATCAACACTGACGTCATTGGGGCAGACCAGATCATCACTGTTCACTGATGGTCTCCAGGAGATACATGGTGTCTTCTGCCTCAGGCTTCCCGGGGAGGGGGATACTCTGAGTTCAGAGTGTAGAAGCTTGGTTCTGTGCATATTACCTGTCCACATTTACTACACGTCTGCTAACATGTTACCTTAGATGGGCTCTATGCTATTTGGGGTGTCATTCTGACCAATGACCAACAGAACTGTTGCACCACTAGGGCTGAGAATTTCATTCATTCATTCATTCATTCATTTGTTTTTGAGAGAGAGTGTGAAGAGGGAGGGAAGGGAAGAGAAAGAAGAGAGAGAGAGAATCCTAAGCAGGCTCCATGCTCAGCTCAGCACAGAGCCCCATGCAGGGTTTGAACCCATGACCCTGGGATCATGACCTGAGCTGAAACCAAGAGTTGGATGCTTAAATGACTGAGCCATCCAGGCCCCAGCCCCGCCCCCTGTCATTTCCTTTGTTAATGGAAAATTCCTTCAGTATGTGGAGAACTACTGACCTCTCACACATAGTGTGGGAGCACCAAGGCTGTATCCTATGCTAACACACATCTTTCTGTGTTTCTATTCTGACCTACCACTGGAATTAAATCATCTTGGGTTATCTGTTTGTTTCATTACAAAAACTCTGAAAACCCTTTGGCAGAGAATGTCCCTCAGCATTTTGTTCATTAAAGGATAATGTTCACTGAAGACGAATATCGGAGCAATTGCTTCCTTTCATAGACATTTTAACAGGAAAGCTAGGTTGAAGTCTTCGTCAATTTACAGTCCTTTTTCCCTGAGGTTATTCTAACATGGGACCCTATTTTCTTTAATGAATAAAATGGGCTGATGGGGGTCAGGCTTGGTAGGAACACCAATACACTCGATACATTTGATTTCCTTTGTCCAAAGATTGTCAGAAGCAATCTCAAACTTAGAGGTTATCTATTGAGCTGTGTGAAAGTTTTAACATGAGATTTTAGTGTTAAAATATGTTTGTAGGTGTGCCTGGGTGGCTCGGTGGGTTAAGCCTCTGTCTTTAGCTCAGGTCATGATCTCAGGGTCCTGGGATCGAGCCACGCATCGGGTTCTCTGTTCAGCAGGGAGCCTGCTTCCCCCACTCTCTCTGCCTACCTCTCTGCCTACTTGTGATCTCTCTTTGTCAGATACAAAAAAAAAAAAAAAATCAGTTTGTATATTGTCTAAGCTCATTAGCTCTCCATAAAAGTCCCCCGTATACACCGTTCCCCTGTGGGTGCCTTCCCTGCATGGGAACCAAGCCTTCCCAGCAACACTTGACCATATTAGCATTAACATATCCTGTCACATTGTGTTTCAGTTTTCATTGGTAAGTTTGTTGGATCTCGAGCTCTCTGAAGAGGTACCTAGTAGTTCCTCAATAAACGCTCAACCCATTCCTCTTATGGGTGAAGCACCGAAGGTCACGCAGGTGAAACCCTGGCCTCGGTCACAGAGTGTGGAGTTAGTGGTGACTGTCTTCTCAGTCTCAGCACTCGTTCCCTTCTTCCTTCTCTTTAATATCTGTGGGTGGAAGTAAAAGGAAAATGCCAGCTGTGGTGGGCTGATGATTGGACTCACTCAGTTATGGCTTTGACAGGATGATGCTAAGACCTGTTGAGAGAGTGGTCGTTGACCTGGCGTACCTACGGCTGAACAACCCTAACCTGTGTAGACGTCAGTATCTATTTCTTACACTGGTTGGAAAGACTTGGTTTCTCACATGAACGATACTTCTAAATATGGTTGATATCTGCACTTGAATTTCCCACATCATTTATGAGTACAGATGGTAAAATCTGTGTGTGTGTGTGTGTGTGTGTGTGTGTGTGTGTAGGTTTAAACCCAGGGAATGGACTTATTCTATCCTTTAGAAGATGAGGTAAAAACATCTTACTGACCCATGTTTAGGAAAGAAAACAATACAGCAACATGATATTCTTTCTGAAACCACATGCAGCCATCATGGATGGTGCAGATCCAGTTACGGGCTTTGTTCCTGGGCTCAGAAGGTTCTCCCAACACACGGCTCCTGTCCAAGAGCCAATGAGCAGCTCATGGACAGTCCAGTCCCTCAGGAACCAGTTGTGAAAACAGTTGTGAACTCACCTGGCGAAGGCTCTGGGGTACACTAGGAGGCAGATCTTGGGATGATGTGTGGACAGTGGCCATAAAGCATCAAGCAGTTTGAAGGCAGACAGGTTTAAAAGTCTGACTCAGAAGAAAAGCTGTTTTTTGTTGGCTCTTTATAACTCACTCTGGCGGCTTGCAGACTGCTGGTAATATAAAGGGAATTAAATGTGTGAAGTGAGAGGTCGAACCCAGGCAAAGTCTTCCTGAATATGGAAACACTGGCTTGGGAGAGACCTCTCAGAAGGTCCAAAGCATTTTATTTAATTTTCAGAATTCCTTGCTGGGTTACATCATTAAATAAAGAAAGTGGGGGGAAAAGCTGGTGAGCTCACATCCTGATAAAAGCCACTTGGAGTTCATTTTTATGTCAGATCCTCACTTGAAAAATGTCTTGCCTTTCCAAGAGGTGTGGAAGCATAAAGCGTACAGAACGTTATGACCTCCTTTATCAGGTGCCGATAACTAACACGCAGGGGTGTGCAAACCATGAGATAGAGGAGAACGTTTTCTAATAACATAAATGTGATTGACAGTGGGCTTCATGTACGAATGGTTCGTTAGCATTACTCCCAGATAGGCAGAGATTTTAACCATGGGCTCATCTTCTAGGTCAGGGATGAACTGTGGCTTAGATGTTAGACTCTGGCCTCATCCCAGAACGTCACTGTCGTGTGACCTTGTCTATGCAGATTTCCACAGGGCTGTTCCCACTTGGTGTTTCCATCTGGATTGTAACAAAGCACCACTGAAATGGGTCCTGTTCTCCTAAACTCTGAGGTATCTATCGATCTCTCTAGACAATTCTTTTCTCCTACATGTGGATAAAGTATTTTAGCTACTCACAGAGCAGCAGGTGTTTGGGCTAACAAAACAGACCTAGAGAGGCCACAGGATGCTTTGACTTCATGTGTCTTTAATGCTATTTAAAGACCTAGCCCCACTTTGGTTCAGCCCCGGGCTCCTTTCTACAGACCTTCTACCAAACTACCCATGGCAGTGGATGCCATTCATAAGAAATGCCAGATCTCTTATGTGTAAGATTAGAGCGGGGCAGTGTCCATTAACTCAGAGCAAATGCGAACGTTTTACTTGAAGGGCCAACAGAAGGTGTTCACTCTGACAGTAGAGGAAAGGGCTCTTCATTCCACTCCAGTGTGAAATCTTGTCCTTAATTTAAAAATGTCACTCCCGGGGACACCTGAGTGGTTCAGGTCATGATCCCAGGGTCCTGAGATTGAGCCCCGCATCAGGCTCCTGCTCAGTGGGAAGCCTGCTTCTCTCTCTTCCACTCCCCCTGCTTGTGTTCGCACTCTTGCTGTGTCTCTCTCTGTCAAATAAATAAATAAAATCCTAAAATAAAATAAAAATGTCCCTCCCATGTCACTCGAATTTAGGCAGCCATTAGGGTTCTGGGTGATGAGTACTTCTGAAGACAGAAGGACAATTGTACTCTTTCTGTTGTTAAATTCCTGCATCCCCAGCTGACATTATTAACCTGTTCTAAATCTCAGAGACCCCAACCGGGAAGGAATAAACATGGGTGTGAGCATTGCGGAGGCAGGAGGGGCCTTGGGGCCACTGAGCAGTGAGAAGAAACATTTAAGTAGATCTCCCACATCTTTAAATGGATTGTAGTGTTTACACAGACGTTTCGGGGCACCTGGGTGACTCAGTCGGTTAAGCATCTGTCTTTGGCTTATGACGTGAACCCAGGGTCCTGGGAGCAAGCCCTGTATCAGGCTTCCTGTTCAGCAGGGAGTCTGTTTCTCCCTCTGCTGCTCCCCCTGACCTACTCATGTGCTCTCTCCCTCTTTCTCTCTCTCTCAAATAAAATCCTTAAAAATAAATAAATAAATCTAAATTGCATACATTTAAATTGTCATAGAGCTAGTTAGTTGATTGGGACAGGACTATTAGGAGACCCGGAAAACTCATTCCAGCAGAACCCAGATAAACATATTTCCATGCTGAAACTGGTGCAAGGAGGTTTATAAGTTAACACGTGCAGATGAACCATTTTTAAAATGTGAACTTTACACGGAGATGTAGAATAGCTAAAAATCACAAGTACGAGGCTGGATGAATTTTTATTGTGATAGCCCATGCACATGAGCTTCCCCAGGACAGAGACCATGCCGGAACCCAGAAGCTCCCCATCATGGACGGTCTCAGCTGAGAAGCATCCACACAGCAGATAAGCATAGATAAGCATCATGATAGATTAGCCTCTTTGTAAACTGGATTTAAATGGAATCATACGGGGTCGCCCCGGGGGCCTCAGTCAGTTAAGCCTCTGACTATAGCTCAGGTCATGATCTTGGGATCCTGAGATTGAACCCCTCATGGGGCTACCTGCTCAGCGGGGAGTATGCTTCTCCCTCTGCCCCTCCCCTTTCTCATGGACTCTTTCTTTCTCTCTCTCGCAAAAAATAAATAAAATCTTACAGAAAAAGGAACCATACAGTGTCTACTCCGTGGTGAGTGTCTTCTCTGTGGCAGCAACACGTTTGTGAAATAAAGCTGCACTGTTCATGCTGTAATTGTTTATTCGGGTTAGTGGTGGCAGATATATGCTATGGATGTTCTAGAATATTCGTTGGTGAACCCATGAAGATATTTATGTTGTGTCCATATTAAGGAATGAAATGACTTTCAGACGGCATGTGCCTTTTAGCTTTTATAGACAATGACATATGCTGACAAACTGTTCTGTTTGAGGTAGAATTCATGCACCGTAATATTCACACTAAATGCAACAATCTGGTGGTTTTCAGTGTAGTCACAAAACTGTGCAACTGTCTCCAGGGTGTAATTCCCTAAAATTTTCATCGCTTTGAGAGGAGACCTTGTCCCACGAGCAAACATTCCCTACTTCCCCATCCTCTGCCAACAGTTAATTTCCTTTCTGTCTCTCAGATCATGCCTATTTTGGACATTTCCTAAAATGGACTCGGGGCGCCTGGGTGGCTCAGTGGGTTAAGCCTCTGCCTTCGGCTCAGGTCATGATTTCAGGGTCCTGGGATCAAGCTCTGCATCAGGCTCTCTGCTCAGCGGGGAGCCTGCTTCCTCCTCTCTGCCTGCTTGTGATCTCTGTCTGTCAAATAAATAAATAAAATCTTTAAAAAAAAATGGACTCGTACAACCCGATTTGTGTTTCTCTTCTTTTGCTTGGCGTATTGTTTTCAAAGTTTATCTGTGTTGTAGCACGTGTTAGTACTTTGTTTCCATGACTGAACAATGTTCAGTTGAACGAATTTCTCAAATTTTCTCCATCCGTTCATCAATGGAGGAACATTAGGTCATTTCTGCTGTTTCACTACTCTGGGTCATGCTGTCACAAACATGGAATGTGTGAGTTTTTTTGTGGCTCTATGTTTTCAGATCTTTTGAGTGGCTAGCTGGGCGTCATCCTGGGTCACATATAGCAGATAAATCAGCAGAGCAGCTGAGAACACAAGCTGTTTTTTAAAGCAGCTGTACTATTTTATATCCCTAACAGTAGTGCACTAAGGTTGGAATGTTTCCACGCCCTCCCAATCATGTATTCTGTCCCTTCATACCTAGCAGGTGTGAAGCGGTACTTCACTGTGGGTTTGATTTGCATTTCCCTAATGACTAGTGGTGCCAATCATATTTTTTTCTATGCTTATTGACAATTTGTGCATCTTTGGAGGAATCTATATTCAGATACTTTGCCCATTTAAAAAGTTGGGTTACTTGCAATTTTGTTCTTAAGTTGTAGGCATTACTTATATATTCCAGAACAAGTACATTATTAGATATGATTTACCAAAAAATCTACCATTTATATAAGCTGCGTTTTTATAGTTTTTGATGGTTTTTAATTTTTAAAAATTTATTATTATTTTTTGTAGCTTCAACTTTTTACTTATTCCACTTACTTAACATACAACATAATATTCACTTCGGAGTGAAGTTAGGGGTTCATCCATACAACATCCAGTGCTCATTGCAACATGCGTCTCCGTAATGCCCATCCCCCCACTCCCCTCCCCTCCAGCAACCCTCAGTTTGTTCTCTATTGTTAAGAGTCTATTTCCTGGTATTTCTCTCTCTCTTTTTTTCTCTTGATGTTCATTTGTTTTGTTTCTTAAATTCTGCATAAGAGTGAAATCAACTGGTTTTTTTCTTTCTCTGACTTATTTTACTTACCATAATACACTCTAGCTCCACCGTATCATTGTAAGTGGCAAGATTTCCTTCTTTTCCGCGGCTGGGCATACCCCCCACATCTTCTTCATCCATTCATCAGTCCATGGATATTTGGGCTCTGTCCATAATTTGGCTATTGCAGACATCATTGCTATAAACATAGGGGCACAGGAGCCCCTTCAAATCAGTGTTTCTATATCCTTTGGGTGAGTACCCTGTAGTGCGATTGCTGGGTCGTAGGGTAGCTCTGTTTTTAACTTCTTGGAGAACCTCCATGCTGTTTTCCAGAGCGGCTGCACCAGCTTGCATTCCCACCCACAGGGCGAGAGGCTTCCCCTTTCTCTGCATCCTTGTCAACACCTGTTATGTCTTGTGTTGTTGATTTTAGCCGTTCTGACAGGTGTGAGGTGGACTCTCATGGTGCTTTTATTTTGCATTTCCTTGATGATGAGTGACATTGAGCATCTATTCATGGGTCTGCTGGCCATCTGAGGGTCTTATTTGAAATAAAAAGCCTACTCAGGTCCTCTGCCAATTCTTAATTGGATTATTTGGGTTTTTTGGTATTGAGTTATAAAATTCTTTATATATTTTGGATCCTAACCCTTTATTGGATATGCCATTTGCCAATTATCTTTTCCTATTCACTAGGTTGATTTTTGTTTCGTTCATGATATCCTTTGCTGTTGAAAAGCTTTTTATTTTGGTATAGTCCCAGTAGTTTGGTTTTGCCTTTGTTTCCTTTCCTGTATGTGTCAGAGTTTGTTTACTTCTCAAGGACTATATATATATATATGTGTATATACACACACACACACATATATATATATATATATATATATATATATATCTGTCTATCTATCTATCTATATAGTCACATTTTGTTTATCAATTCATTCATCAGTGGACAACTGAGTCACCCAGGCACTCTCTACCTAAATTTCTTTTTATCTGATAAATAATGTCCAATTTTCCACCCAAAGATTACAAGGCACGCTGAAAGACAAAAAACACATACCATAGAGACAAAATGAGCATTAAAACCAGACCCTGATATGGCAGATGGTACAGTATCAGATTGGGAATTTAAAATAACTCTGATTGATGTGCTAAGGACTGTAATGGGAAAAGTGGACAATGTGTAAGAACAAATGGGTAATGTGAGCAGAAAGATGGACACTGTTTAAGAAGAAAAATGCTAGGAGCGCCTGGGTGGCTCAGTCGTTAAGCTTCTGCCTTCAGCTCAGGTCATGATCCCAACATCCTGGGATTGAACCCCACATTGGGCTCCCTGCTTGATGGAAAGCCTGCTTCTCCCTCTCCCACTCCCCCTGCTGTGTTCTCTCTCTGTCAAATAAATAAATAAAATCTTTTAAAAGAAAAGAAGAAAAATACTAGAAATCAAAAGAAACACTGTCAGAGAGAAGAATGAGAATAAGAAGAATGAGAGAAGGAAAAACACCTCTGATGGGCTCATCCGTTGACTCGACACAGTGGAGGAAAGAATCAGTGAACTTGCAGATACATTAAGAGAAAAAAAAGAAAAGATGGAACAGAATATCAGGGAATTGTGATAGTTACAACACCTGACACGCATACATAAGGATGATACCAGCAGGAGAACAAGAGAAACAGACAGAAGAAATATTTGAATAATGATAGCATTTTTTTCCCCTAAAATGTATGATGGATCACAAAGTCAGATGAGAATGTTTACAAAACACCAAATAAGAGGAATACCAAAAACCTACGCTTAATCATATGATATTCAAGCTGTAAAAAGTCAAAGACTGATTCTTGAAGGAAGCTGGGGGACAGATAACCTTACCTACAGAGACAGAGACAGAGATAAATAACGACATTGGACTTCTCAGAAACCATGAAAGAAGGAAGACAGGATGGAATATTAAAGCTTTCAGATAAAAATAACCACACACTAGAATTCTGATTCCAATGAAATTATCTTTCAAAGGTGAAGGAGAAATGAAAACAGAAGGAAGGTGTCACCAGCAGACCTGTCTTGCAAGAAATGTTGTAAGAAGGAAAATAATAGAGGTCGCAAAGTCAGATTTGCATGAAGAATGGATGAACATTAGGGAAAGAATAATTGAAGACCTTTTACATTTATCATTTCTAATTGATCATGCAAGTAATAGTTTGTTTAAAATCATAACAGCAACATTATATTCAGTTCTTGGAGCTTATGGCTAAGTGACAGGAATGGTGGTGATCCTCTGTGGGAAGGGAAGGAGAAATTGAGAATACCCTGTTATTACGATATTTCCACTTTATTATTTTTTTTTTTGCAGATGGATTTGGAATGGTTGTGAATGTATATTATGAACTCTAGAACAACCGCAAAAAATTTTAAAAAGAAGTATAATGGATATTATAAGAGAGGAGAGAAAATGAAATTGCATAGAATGCTCAACTAAAACCAGACAAGGCAGAAAAAGAAAAGGAAGAGAAGCGAGAGGACCGAATAGAAAGTTGTTACAAACATAGCAGATGGGGCACCTGCGTGGCTCAGTTGGTCAAGCGTCCGACCCTTGGTCTCGGTTCAGGTCTTGATCTCAGGGTCATGAGAGTGAGCCCCGTGTCGGGGCCCATACTCAATGCAAAGTATGCCTGGGATTCTCTCCATCCCTTTGCCCCGCCCCCTACTTTCCCACTATAAATAAGAATAAATAAATAAATAAATAAAATCTTTAAAAACTCCAAATGGCACCTGGGTGGCTCAGCGGGTTAAAGCCTCTGCTTCAGGGTCCTGGGATCGTGCCCTACTTTGGGCTTTCTCTTCAGCAGGGAATCTGCTTCCCCCTCTCTCTGCCTGCCACTCTGCCTACTTGTGATCTCTGTCTGTCAAATACATAAACAAAATTTTTAAAAAATGTTAAAAAAATCCAAATATGGAAAGGAAAAAAAAAACATGCATCGTGCTGACATTAATTAAAAGAAAGTTTGAGGTGCCACGTTAATTTGAGATAGAGCAGACTTTAGGGGGAAGAAAAAAGGTCAGGAGTAAAGAGGGATCTTACAGAATGACGAAGGAGGCAGTTCTCTGCAGGATATAACGGCCCCTAATGTGTGAAACCCGTGTCAGAATCTGGGAGGACAGGTGACGGAGCTGGGGGAGAAGAAGGCACATCTCACACTGTGCCGGGAGACATCAGCATCCGCCTTTCGGTAACTGACAGATGCCACAGGCAGAAAATGGGTCAGGGTAGAGTTGAACCAAGCAGCCCAATAATCAAATGGACCTGACTGACGTTTCTAGAATATTTTGCTCAAGAGCGGCAGCATGCCCTTTTTTTTCAAGCTCACATGGAAGATTCATCAGGATGGACGGCCTTCAGGGTGGTAAATCACACCTTAACATTTTTAAAGTAGACGTCGTACAAAATATGCTCTCAGAGGACAATAGAATTAAGCTGTCCAGAAAGACAGCTGGAAAGTCCCCAAATTTTCAGGGATTAAATAACACACTTCTAATTAGTATACGGATGAAAGAATAAGTTGCACTCTGTTAAAATAAACAGAAAGGCTGCTCTGTGGAGAGCACTTTGAGGAGACAGAACACATGAGCCACAGATTGGGAGAAAATATTTTCAAAATGTGTATCTGATAAAAGGCTTATCTCCAAAAGATACAAAGAATCCAACAATGAGAAAATAAATAACCCAATTAGAATATGGTCAGAACGACTGAAGGGATACTTCACCCAAGCAGATGGACAGATCTGCTGTCCTGGGAGAGGACGGGGAACATCGTGTGTTGTTAGGGAATTGCACATGCACACAACAGGCATATACACACCCACTGGAATGGCTGAAATCCCAAATGCTGACAGTCCCAAACGCTGGTGAGTATGGGGAGCAACATGAGCTCTTCTTCACTGGAAATGCACGTGGTACAGCCACTCCCGAGGACAGTTTGTGACTTTCTTACAAAACTAACTGTGACCTTACGATATCATGCAGCCGTCCTGCTCCTGGGTATTCATACAGTTGATCTGAGAACTTCCATGCACAACCGCCCCACCCTCCCTGTAGACTAAGCTTACAGCAGCGTTATTATCAAATTACAGCAGTGAAATTGTCAAAATTTAGTAGATGAATGAATAAATACACCAGGGTGCATCTGAAGAATGGAATATTATTCACCGTTGAGGAACGACTATCAAGCTATGAGAGGACACGGAGGAACCTTAAATGCGTTTCACTAATGGAAGAAGGCTCTCCGAAAAGGCTGTGTGCTGCATGATTCCAGCTCTGTGACATTCTGGAAAACGCGAAGATACATGGACAGTACAAAGACCAATGGTTGCGGGGGAGGGGAAGGGCAGGGTGCACAGGGGTAGAGCACAGAGGATCTCTAAGGCAATGGAGAGTTCTCTGTGGTACTGCTGATACGGGGTGCAGTGAGTGGGACAGAACAGACAGAAATGCACAGCACCCAAAGTGAGCACGAATGTCAAGGTAAGGACCTCAGTGAGTAACAGTGTCTCACACTGGGTTCTTGCATTGAAACAAAAGCACCAGAGCAAAGCGGGATGGTCATGATGGGGTGGGGTGGGGGGATTCTGGGTGAGAGGTGAGGCAGGGCGTGGGAACTTTGTGCACTTTCTGTTCAACTTTCCTGTAGACCAAGGCCGCTCTAACGGCTGGAACTCTATTCATTACCAAAATGATTACCCCCTCTTTCTTTCTTTAATCTTGTTTTTCTTGTTTTTCCCCCCTCTTCCCTTTTTTTTTTTTTTTTTAGTCTTATTTTGCCCATCTTCCTTCTTTATGTGCTTCTTTTTTCTTATGCCTCATGGTCACGGAATGAAAAAACGCAATAGATTTCCAGGTGGGGGGCGGAGTTATCGGAACTGGTCTATTTGTTAATGCAGCAACCACTGTACCACGCGGACTTCTCTTTTATAAAATGGCAGTGGCACTTTTAAAAAAAATAACCACTGTGTGCATGTCTACGGTAAAAGGAAAGAGACATGCTGAGTGACAGAAGCCGCTTGCAGAAGTCATACCCTACATTGTTCAGTTTCTGCAAACTGCCCAGAATAGACAAATCCACAGACACAAAAGCCGATGAGTGGGGGGACGGTGACCAGTTTCTGGGTGTGGGGTTTCCTTTTGTGGGGTCAGAAGTGTCACAGACCTGGATGGTGGCAATGGGGGCCCAACATCCTAAATGTCCTTTGTACTGCTGACTTTTATACCTTATGATTGCTAAGATGATAAATTTTATATGATGTATATTTTAGCACCATGGAAACTAAAAGAAGGAAAAGAAAAGGGAAGACAAAATAAAAAACTAATGGAGTAAAATTTTTCCAGAGGCAGTGGTTCAAAACAAAGCCCGGCATTTGTACAGGTCTGATGGTTGCGGGTTCCCGTAGATGGAGATGCTTGCTTTTCAGTAAATCCAGGACTGTGAATGTGTTTTCTCTTCCTTATGATTTTCTTACCAGCCTTTTCTTTTCTCTAGTTTATTTTACTTATTTTTTTTAAGATTTCATTTATTTATTTGAGAGAGAAAACGAGCACGAGCGGGGGGAGGGGCAGAGGGAGAAGCAGATTCCCCGCTTAGCAGGGAGCCTGATGCAGGACTCGATCCCAGGACCCTGAGATCATGACCTGAGCCAAAGGCAGTTGCTTCACCAGCTGAGACCCCCAGGTGCCCCAGTTCACTTTATTTTAAGGATACAGCATATACTACCTATAACATACAAAATATGTGTTTGTTATCAGTAATGCTTTCTGCCAATATAGGCTGTTAGTAGTTCAGTTTTGGGGAGTCATAAGTTATAAGTGGATTTTCTCCAGCCTGGCAGTCAGCGCCCCCAACTCCTTGTGTTGTTCAAGGGTCAGATGCTTAACCAAGATGCCCCTGCATATTTTTTTTTTTAACATAAAAAGCAATGGTGAACTTCACATGGATGAGCCGGGTCGAAGAAATGGGTGTTTGTCTGGGGAGTCGGATTTTCTGGGCTGTACTGCTGTTTCTCTTTGCAGAGAGGTCGTGGATCTGGCTTCGGCGGGCGCTGCCGGCATTCGCATTGGCTACTGTCCACAGCAGGATGCCCTGGACGAGCTCCTCACTGGCTGGGAACACCTTCAGTATTACTGCTGCCTCCGTGGGATTCCCAAGCCGAGCATCCCTCACGTAAGACTCCCTGGACTCTTCCAGAAGAGGGTCTCGCTAAGGAACGCTTGGTCAACACCTCCGATCCCAACAGAGCTCTCTGACCCCTTGGGCAGATAAACCATATAATGTACCTGAAAGATGTTTCCAATCTGATTACACGGAAGGAAACACAGTAACCGTGTTAATGTGGCATTTAATTCTGTATTTAAAATAGATGTGAGAGGGGAAGTCGCTTGGGATTAAAGCTAACACTGTTTGCAACTTTGTCTCCTCTCCAAGCCCCTTTTGCATTTACCAGGCTGTTACTTTTATTTAGGAGCGAACATCATAGACCCATCCTGTGGCTCTCAGAGAAGGGCTCAGGCTGCCTGTAGAATGGGGTGGGTTGTTGGAAGGACTTCCCGGTGAGTGGGCTGACACCTGCTTGCCCAGCTCCTTCCCTGGCTGGCCTCCGGAGGATGGAGAGGTGGCAGAAACCTCAGACTGCCCCCCTCCTCTGTCTCTGTGGGGGGTAGGGGTGGGCAGAGTCATGAAAAAGCCAGAGGCAGCTGCCATTCTGCCTGCTATGAGCGGAGGTCAGCCAAGCAGAGCTGACAGCCCTGACCAACAGCTCAGAGGACGTGCCAAGGGCTAGCCACTGGAAGGGCAGGTGCTGGGGGCACGGCTTTACCTTTTCTGCCCCTTGTGGAGATTCTGGAATGCTCTTTGCGTTTCTGGATTCTAAAAAAGGAACAGAAAAAAGTGGCTTATGTGGTGCATTTTCAATGAGATCCTGCAGGAAAGGGAGCATCCCAGAATTCACGGGAGACAAAACTAACAGCCTCACTTTCACTGGCCCATGAAAATTCATTCCATGTGCTGTTGTGTGATGCTTCTTCAGCCTTCATTTCTTATTGATGCTCTGTAACTTAAGCGGAAGTAAAACAGAAACCCTCCTCGTCCTCGGAGGGCCCCACTCCCTTCCCCGACCTCCCATCTTCATCAAACCAAGACAACTGTCCAACTCTAGAGGTCTGCTCATCGTGGTGAAGCAGCCATTGAAACCCAGGACTAATCAGGAGCTCTGTCTTCAAAAGGTGTTTATCTCTGTCAGCTCCCTGGCTCGTTTTTGATGAAAGAGGCAGATGCTTGGCGTCCACCCTCCGCTGGCCCCTTCGCCGGCCGCCAGGGGAAATGCACATGTGGAGAAATGCTGCTTAATATAGTAGGGCTTGTGCACTCCGTCATCGGGGCTATCGCCTCCTGATTCTTGGTGCGCTTACCGGCTTATTTCTCAGAGCTCCTCCGTGGAGGAACGTTGTTTTCCTGCTGCCAGATTTGGAGCCGGCCTCACTTCTTGCATGGAGCCCCAGCCGTTCTGCAGATGGAACTGTTCCGCACTGGGAGCCTTCTGAATGGCCGCACGTGTGTCCCCAGGGGGGGTTAGCTCCCTTGATGGCCAGCAGATGCCCATCCCTTTTAGGGATATGGGGAGATAGTGAGCGGGTGTGTCTGTTCGAATGTGCTTATCACTGGCTTCAAATGTGCTTATCACTGGCTGCCCAGAAGGGATTATGACAAGCTAATAGGAAAAAATCATTTTGGCCCAGGGGTCCCATTCCACATCTTCCTCAGGTCTGGAGCTCTCCCTGCTGAGCCCCGCACCTGCGTTCTGCCAGGACCTGGAGCTGGGGTCTTTTCCTGGCTTGTCTTCTGCTCACCCCGGTTCTCTCCTCCAGGCTGGCTTCTGCCTTTACTCACCTGGGCAGCCCCAGTTGTGTCCTCCACGGTTCTAGAGGAAGCCCCCCTTGTTCCGTCAGGTAGCCCAGCCCTTCCTGACAGTCCCCTGCACCCCTACCTCCCTTCTTTCTTTCCCTCCTATTTTGTGTGCAGTTTTCTTCCTCCTCACCACCTCCTTCCCCGCCCCCCAGCCCTCTGAGGGCCAGTTAGGTGGGAAAGAGAGGCTGTGTTCATTTGGCTTGAATTCAGGCTTGGCAGGCTGGTATAATGGTTTTCAACTTTCCCCCATTGTCCACACTAGATAGTTTTGTGGTAGTTTTGAGCTTGAATTCAGTGAACCTGATTTTTTTCTTTTTCTGAAGTTACATCGAGTTATGCGGAAATGATTCAGGAGGCAGGGGTGGCATGGTCTGCGATGCCAGCGAAATGGGTAGAGTAATTTAAGGGTTTGTGTCATACTGGAATCACCGACCCACCGTGCTGCTGGAGATGAGGACTGGCGTTTCTTTTTTTTTTTTTTCCCTTTCTTTTATTTTTTTTTTCAGCGTAACAGTATTCATTCTTTTTGCACAACACCCAGTGCTCCATGCAAAACGTGCCCTCCCCATCACCCATCACCTGTTCCCCCAACCTCCCACCCCTGACCCTTCAAAACCCTCAGGTTGTTTTTCAGAGTCCATAGTCTCTTATGGTTCGCCTCCCCTCCCCAATGTCCATAGCCCGCTCCCCCTCTCCCAATCCCACCTCCCCCCAGCAACCCCCAGTTTGTTTTGTGAGATTAAGAGTCATTTATGGTTTGTCTCCCTCCCAATCCCATCTTGTTTCATTTATTCTTCTCCTATCCCCCTACCCCCCCATGTTGCTTCTCCATGTCCTCATATCAGGGAGATCATATGATAGTTGTCTTTCTCCGATTGACTTATTTCACTAAGCATGATACGCTCTAGTTCCATCCACGTCGTCGCAAATGGCAAGATTTCATTTCTTTTGATGGCTGCATAGTATTCCATTGTGTATATATACCACATCTTCTTGATCCATTCATCTGTTGATGGACATCTAGGTTCTTTCCATAGTCTGGCTATTGTAGACATTGCTGCTATAAACATTCGGGTACACGTGCCCCTTCGGATCACTATGTTTGTATCTTTAGGGTAAATACCCAGTAGTGCAATTGCTGGGTCATAGGGTAGTTCTATTTTCAACATTTTGAGGAACCTCCATGCTGTTTTCCAGAGTGGTTGGACCAGCTTGCATTCCCACCAACAGTGGAGGAGGGTTCCCCTTTCTCCACATCCTCTCCAGCATCTGTCATTTCCTGACTTGTTAATTTTAGCCATTCTGACTGGTGTGAGGTGATATCTCATTGTGGTTTTGATTTGTATTTCCCTGATGCCGAGTGACGTGGAGCACTTTTTCATGTGTCTGTTGGCCATCTGGATGTCTTCTTTGCAGAAATGTCTGTTCATGTCCTCTGCCCATTTCTTGATTGGATTGTTTGTTCTTTGGGTGTTGAGTTTGCTAAGTTCCTTATAGATTTTGGATACTAGCCCTTTATCTGATATGTCGTTTGCAAATATCTTCTCCCATTCTGTCAGCTGTCTTTTGGTTTTGTTAACTGTTTCCTTTGCTGTGCAAAAGCTTTTGATCTTGATGAAATCCCAATAGTTCATTTTCGCCCTTGCTTCCCTTGCCTTTGCCGTTGTTCCTAGGAAGATGTTGCTGCGGCTGAGGTCGAAGAGGTTGCTGCCTGCGTTCTCCTCAAGGATTTTGATGGATTCCTTTCTCACATTGAGGTCCTTCATCCATTTGGAGTCTATTTTCGTGTGTGGTGTAAGGAAGTGGTCCAATTTCATTTTTCTGCATGTGGCTGTCCAATTTTCCCAGCACCATTTATTGAAGAGGCTGTCTTTTTTCCATTGGACATTCTTTCCTGCTTTGTCGAAGATTAGTTGACCATAGAGTTGAGGGTCGATTTCTGGGCTCTCTATTCTGTTCCACTGGTCTATGTGTCTGTTTTTGTGCCAGTACCATGCTGTCTTGATGATGACAGCTTTGTAATAGAGCTTGAAGTCCGGAATTGTGATGCCACCAACTTTGACTTTGTTCTTCAATATTCCTTTGGCTATTCGAGGTCTTTTCTGGTTCCATATAAATTTTAGGATTATTTGTTCCATTTCTTTGAAAAAAATGGATGGTATTTTGATAGGGATTGCATTAAATGTGTAGATTGCTTTAGGTAGCATAGACATTTTCACAATATTTATTCTTCCAATCCAGGAGCATGGAACATTTTTCCATTTTTTTGTGTCTTCCTCAATTTCTTTCATGAGTACTTTATAATTTTCTGTGTATAGATTCTTAGTCTCTTTGGTTAGGTTTATTCCTAGGTATCTTATAGTTTTGGGTACAAGTGTGAATGGGATTGACTCCTTAATTTCTCTTTCTTCAGTCTTGTTGTTGGTGTACAGAAATGCAACTGATTTCTGTGCATTGATTTTATATCCTGACACTTTACTGAATTCCTGTACAAGTTCTAGCAGTTTTGGAGTGGAGTCTTTTGGGTTTTCCACATATAGTATCATATCATCTGCGAAGAGTGATAGTTTGACTTCTTCTTTACCGATTTGGATGCCTTTAATTTCTTTTTGTTGTCTGATTGCTGAGGCTAGGACTTCTAATACTATGTTGAATAGCAGTGGTGATAATGGACATCCCTGCCGTGTTCCTGACCTTAACGGAAAAGCTTTCAGTTTTTCTCCATTGAGAATGATATTTGCAGTGGGTTTTTCATAGATGGCTTTGATAATATTGAGGTATGTGCCCTCTATCCCCACACTTTGAAGAGTTTTGATCAGGAAGGGATGCTGTACTTTGTCAAATGCTTTTTCAGCATCTATGGAGAGTATCATATGGTTCTTGTTCTTTCTTTTATTAATGTGTTGTATCACATTGATTGATTTGCGGATGTTGAACCAACCCTGCAGCCCTGGAATAAATCCCACTTGATCGTGGTGAATAATCCTTTTAATGTACTGTTGAATCCTATTGGCTAGTATTTTGGCGAGAATTTTTGCGTCTGTGTTCATCAAGGATATTGGTCTGTAGTTCTCTTTTTTGGTGGGATCCTTGTCTGGTTTTGGGATCAAGGTGATGCTGGCCTCATAGAATGAGTTTGGAAGTTTTCCTTCCATTTCTATTTTTTGGAACAGTTTCAGGAGAATAGGAATGAGTTCTTCTTTAAATGTTTGGTAGAATTCCCCTGGGAAGCCATCTGGCCCTGGGCTTTTGTTTGTTTGGAGATTTTTGATGACTGTTTCAATCTCCTTACTGGTTATGGGCCTGTTCAGGTTTTCTATTTCTTCCTGGTTCAGTTGTGGTAGTTTATATGTCTCTAGGAATGCATCCATTTCTTCCAGATTGGCCAATTTGTTGGCGTAGAGTTGCTCATAGTATGTTCTTATAATTGTCTGTATTTCTTTGGTGTTAGTTGTGATCTCTCCTCTTTCATTCATGATTTTATTGATTTGGGTCCTTTCTCTTTTCTTTTTGATGAGTCTGGCCAGGGGTTTATCAATCCTATTGATTCTTTCAAAGAACCAGCTCCTAGTTTCATTGATTTTTTCTATTGTTTTTTTGGTTTCTATTTCATTGATTTCTGCTCTGATCTTTATGATTTCTCTTCTCCTGCTGGGTTTAGGGTTTCTTTCTTGTTCTTTCTCCAGCTCCTTTACATATAGGGTTAGGTTGTGTACTTGAGACCTTTCTTGTTTCTTGAGAAAGGCTTGTACCGCTATATATTTTCCTCTCAGGACTGCCTTTGCTGTGTCCCACAGATTTTGAACTGTTGTGTTTTCATTATCATTTGTTTCCATGAATTTTTTCAATTCTTCTTTAATTTCCTGGTTGACCCATTCATTCTTTAGAAGGATGCTGTTTAGTCTCCATGTATTTGGGTTCTTTCCAGCTTTCGTCTTGTGATTGAGTTCTAGCTTCAGAGCATTGTGGTCTGAAAATATGCAGGGAATAATCCTAATCTTTTGATACCGGTTGAGACCTGATTTGTGACCCAGGATGTGATCTATTCTGGAGAAGGTTCCATGTGCACTAGAGAAGAATGTGTATTCTGTTGCTTTGGGATGAAATGTTCTGAATATATCTGTGATGTCCATCTGGTCCAGTGTGTCATTTAAGGCCTTTATTTCCTTGTTGATCTTTTGCTTGGATGATCTGTCCATTTCAGTGAGGGGAGTGTTAAAGTCCCCTACTATTATTGTATTATTATTGATGTGTTTCTTTGATTTTGTTATTAATTGGTTGATATAGTTGGCTGCTCCCACGTTAGGGGCATAGATATTTAAAATTGTCAGATCTTCTTGTTGGACAGACCCTTTGAGTAGGATATAGTGTCCTTCCTCATCTCTTATTATAGTCTTTGGCTTAAAATCTAATTGATCTGATATAAGGATTGCCACCCCAGCTTTCTTCTGATGCCCATTAGCATGGTAAATTGTTTTCCACCCCCTCACTTTAAATCTGGAGGTGTCTTCGTGTCTAAAATGAGTTTCTTGTAGGCAACATACTGATGGGTTTTGTTTTTTTATCCATTCTGATACCCTGTGTCTTTTGATTGGGGCATTTAGCCCATTAACATTCAGGGTAACTATTGAGAGATATGAATTTAGTGCCATTATTAGCCTGTAAGGTGACTGTTACTGTATATTGTCTCTGTACCTTTCTGATCTACTACTTTTAGGCTCTCTCTTTGCTTAGAGGACCCCTTTCAATATTTCCTGGAGAGCTGGTTTGGTGTTTGCAAATTCTTTCAGTTTTTGTTTGTCCTGGAAGCTTTTGATCTCTCCTTCTATTTTCAATGATAGCCTAGCTGGATAGAGTATTCTTGGCTGCATGTTTTTCTCGTTGAGTGCTCTGAATATATCATGCCATCTCTTTCTGGCCTGCCAGGTCTCTGTGGATAAGTCTGCCGCCAATCTAATATTTTTACCATTGTATGTTACTGATTTCTTTTCTCGGGCTGCTTTCAGGATTTTCTCTTTGTCACTAAGACTTGTAAATTTTACTATTAGGTGACGGGGTGTGGACCTATTCTTGTTGACTTTGAGGGGGGTTCTCTGCATCTCCTGGATTTTAATGCTTGTTCCCTTTGCCATATTAGGGAAATTCTCTCCAATGATTCTCTCCAATAGACCCTCTGCTCCCCTCTCTGTTTCTTCTTCTTCTGGAATCCCAATTATTCTAATGTTGTTTCGTCTTATGGTGTCACTTATCTCTCGAATTCTCCCCTCATGGTCCAGTAGCTGTTTGTCCCTCTTTTGCTCGGCTTCCTTATTCTCTGTCATTTGGTCTTCTATATCACTAATTCTTTCTTCTGCCTCATTGGTCCTAGCAGTGAGAGCCTCCATTTTTGATTGCACCTCATTAATAGCTTTTTTGATTTCAACTTGGTTAGATTTTAGTTCTTTAATTTCTCCAGAAAGGGCTTTAATATCTCCAGAGAGGGTTTCTCTAATATCTTCCATGCCTTTTTCGAGCCCGGCTAGAATGTTCAGAATCGTCATTCTGAACTCTTGATCTGACATAGTACCAATGTCTGTGTTGATTAGGTCCCTAGCCTTCGGTACTGTCTCTTGTTCTTTTGTTTGTGGTGATTTTTTCCGCCTTGTCATTTTGTCCAGATAAGAGGATATGAAGGAGCAAATAAACTACTAATAGGGTGGCAAAGACCCCGGAAAAATGCGCTGTAACCAAATCAGAAGAGACCCCAAATTGTTGGGGGCGGGAAGGGGATAAAAAACAGGTTCTGAAAAAAAAGAAAAAAAAAAAAAAAGAAAAAAATTTAAAAAATAAAACAAATAAAAAAATATAAAAAAGAAAGAAAATATATATATATTTAGATGAACTAGTCAAAAAACGTTAAAAAAGAAAAGGGTAAAAGTTTTTAAAAAAATTTAGCAGAAGAAGAAAAAAGAAAAAAGAAAAAAAAATTGAAAAAAGAAAAAAAAATAAAAAATTGAAAAAAGAAAAAAAAATTGAAGTAGCCGCAAGACTAAAGAATCATGGGGAGAAAGCCATGAGTTCCGTGCTTTGCTTTCTCCTCCTCTGGAATTGCTCTGCTGTCTTAGGAATTGAATCTGCTTTCTCCTTGATAGATGAACTTCGTCCTGGCTGGATATTTTGTTGATCTTCTGGGGGAGGGGCCTGTTGTAGTGATTCTCAAGTGTCTTTGCCCGAGGCGGGATTGCACCGCCCTTACCGGCGGCCGGACTAAGTAATCGGCTCGGGTTCGCTTTTGGGAGCTTCTGTTCCCTGAACGCTTTCCGTAGAGTTCCGGAGGACGGGAATGAAAATGGCGGCCTCCCAGTCTCCGGCCCGGAGGAGCCGAGAGCCTGGGGCCCCACTCCTCAGTGCGCCCCCAGAGGACAGCACCCAATCACTCCCGTATCCCCAGCCTCTAGCCGCGCTCCGAGCTCACCCAGCCCGCGACCAGTTCAAGGTAACCCCGAGCTGAGAGTTCAGTCCTCGGCTCTGTCTTTGCAGCCGGTTTCTCCGTTCTAATACCTGCGAGCTCTCCGACACTCTGACACCCCCGATCCTTCTGTGACCTTGCGGGGCCTGGGGCCACGCTGGCCCCGCGTGGGCTTCACCCCGGTTTAGCCCCTGGAGCAATGTCCCTCAGTGGAACAGACTTTTAAAAGTCCTGATTTTGTGCTCCGTTCCTCCGCCGCTTGCCGGGAGCCGGCCCCTCCCCCCGCGGTCTATCTTCCCTTCGTTTTAGATTCACTTCTCCGCCAGTCCTACCTTTCAGAAAGTGGTTGATTTTCTGTTTCTAGAGTTGCTGTTCTTCTTCTCTTCGCTCTCCCGTTGGATTTCAGGACTGGCGTTTCTATAGTGTGGTCTTGCTGGGATAGAAGAGGCCATTCCGCCTCTGTGTTCACCTACTAGGGAGAACCCCCCTCTCCCCACCCTCCCATCCCATGTCTCACTACTTTCTGCGTTCTCCACAGACATACCTCTTATCCTCCAAGTTTCTTCGGTTCACAGACGGTTTTGCTAGAAGGAGCTCGAAGTGATGGCAAGAGGAATGGGGAGCAGGAGGAGAATCAGGGGAGGGGGCTCGAAGAAAGGCTTTCTGTCTTAACTCCTGGGCCCCCTTTATCCTTCTCATTTTGATGTTTAATCTCCTGGGGACCTTGGACTTGGCTGTCAGCATGGTGTGGCCGGAATTTGGCTTTGTAAGCAAACTAATGCATGTGTGGACCTCTGGGAGGGTTATACTGTTTCAGACGAGGCTTACAAAAGTCCTACTAAGTGTGGGTCATGATTACGCAGAGGGGATGGAAGGAGGAGTGAATCCTAAACTCTTGCCTTGAGTCTAGAAAGACTGGGAACTTTATGGGAGAAAAACACCCAATAGCAGAGAGAGGTTCCTTAAGCAGAACACAGTTGGGGGTTGGCATGGTGTTTTGCCGACCATTGCTAGGGCTGCACGTTTGCTGTAATCCTGACAGGAGTCCCAAGTGCAGAAATGCAGCAGAAAGAGCTTCTCAGGCTGTTTTCTGTGATTTTCTGAAAATAGCGACTTTTAGGAAGCATGGAATTGAACCAATACATTTGTTTCTATGTGTTCTGGACCCTTCCCCATGGCCATCCAACCCAGGATGGGTAGGCTACCCCACTGACTTTTTTTTAAATTAAAGATTCTATTTATTTATTTGAGAGAGAGAGAGAGCACAAGCAGGGAGAAAAGCAGAGGGGGAAGTGGGCCCCCCATTGAGCCAGGAGCCCAATGTGGGCTCCATCCCGGAACCCCGAGATCATGACCTGAGTTTAAAGACCCTTAACTGACTGAATCCCCCGGGTACCCAACATTGAGCTTTTGTGGAACTGGGAAAACATGACCTATAAACATCAGCAGCCATAGTTTGGCGAGTTTGTTCCAAAGTTCTCTGCGTCCCTTTGACTTACACTCTCTGATAACTAGGCCAGTCCTCAAGATTCTTAATTCTTCTGTGTTATTTTGAGGAGGCGCAAAAAACGCTTTGAGTGCTTTCTGTCGGGGATTTTTCTTGGGAGGCATAGATATGCTGGTATTTTCGGACGTTCTTGTATGTCATCATTGCCATTATTATTAGGGTTATCCCAACTGGTATGCATTTATCCAAAAAATCATGAACATGAGTCCCTGTATCTTATTTAAATATATATTTTATTCAGTTATTTTACTTTTAAATGTTCTTCTGTTTATCTTAGATTTTCTTCGCTACTCAGGACACAGAGCCTCCCCCACCTCTCCTAAATCTGAATTAAGACACGATCGCAGCCAGTTTGATCATATGATGATGTCTAAACCAACCCACAGAACAGAACCACAGCAATGCCTCTGTGGTCATGAGAGTCACGTAGAATGCTTTTGTCAAAGTTTAATATCTTTTTTTAAAATTTTTATTTATTTATTTGACAGAGAGAGAGATCACAAGTAGGCAGAGAGGCAGGCAGAGAGAGAGGAGGAAGCAGGCTCCCCGCGGAGCAGAGAGCCCGATGCGGGGCTCGATCCCAGGACCCTGAGATCATGACCTGAGCCAAAGGCAGTGGCTTAATCCACTGAGCCACCCAGGCGCCCCGCTTTTGTCAAAGTTTAAAGTTGTGTCTGTCACTCGGTGTCAGCCCCAGAGGAAGCTACACCGTGCTGGCATGGAAAGCAGACAGGATGCGGGGTGGCGGGAATTGTGGTGGGCATTGGAGCAGAAGGGCTGTATGGACAGTTGCTGCCCGCTGGGGAGGGGGAGAGGGGACAGGGACGAGGACAGGAGTGGTGTCCCGGGGTGTATGAAGGAAGGCAGGTGGAGGCAGAGCTGGGAGAGGAAAAGAGGGGGCCAGAAGTGCTGTGTGTGCTCAAGGTAGAAACCCCTGTCCTATGGGGTGATGCACAGTCACTGTCCTCCTAGCTTTGTGCAGCGGGTCCCAGCAGTCGCCGGTGAAAAATGCTCCATCTTTGCTCCCCATCTCCCTGAGTGCCCATCTCTGGCATGGCTCCTTGGTAGAAAGGGGGCATTTTTGGCCTGGGGGAAATTAAAAGCTCTCTTTTCCGTTCTCTGCTCCCTGAAGCCCCGTCCTGCCCTCCCCCTCCCTGGCTGATTCCCTTACTTCCTACTGGGTCTCGGCCCCCATGTGGCTGTGTGTCTGGGCCCTGGCTGGATGGGGTTTCGGAGCTCCAGCACTGCGTGGTCCCGAGTCCCCACCTGCTCATCCTCTGCCAGCCTGGGGGAGGGAAGGGGCCTGTGCGTGCGGGGTGGGCAGGGGCAACAAGAGGAAGAAGGGCACGCAGGGCTGAGAGCACGGGTCGGGGTCCCTTGCTGCATGGGGATGCATTCACGGTCAGCGCCTGTCTTGCAGGTGGCCAGGGACCTTGTGAGGCGTCTACACTTAGAGGCCCACGTGGACAAACTGGTGGCCACCTACAGCGGGGGAACCAAGCGGAAGCTCTCTACAGCCTTGGCCCTGCTGGGCAAACCTGACCTGCTGCTGCTGGTGAGTAGCAGACAGATCCGTGGTCTCTGGGCATCTTCAACCAAGATGGCCCTCCGGGCAGGAAATTCACATCTGCAGTGTGGGTTCTCCGAACGAATAAATATTTTGCCCTAAGACAATGTTTCCCAAACTGAGAGTCCCTGTTATCTATTTCATTGAGGACGCAGTGAAAATTTACCATTAACAGCAGTATTGTAGAATAACACCAGAACCAGAGTACAATCCGAAGACCAGTGTGCGCTTGACATCTAGCATGCCATTTTTGAGTCTTTTCTATGTACAGGTAAGTGATTGTCACAGTAGCTGTGACATGAGTCCGTGGGGAGTCCTGTCAGTGGGTGTCATGTGCAGGACGGATATGGCAGGGAGAGTGGGTCATTCGGCAGGAAGGGGGTGTGAACCAGTGGCTTTGGGACAAGACTGTCTGTAATCTGTCTGGGAACTGGAGTGAATCGAGTTCGGCCTGATGAAAGCATGAACCGGTGGTGGGGCATCACGAAACAGAGCCAGTTGTCCTGCATTTCCAAAGGAGCTCAAAGTCCTATCCTGCAAACAATACACAACAGGCGCGATTTGGGTGCCATAGACAGGATACGAGTCCTTGGAGAGCGTCCCACAGCTTCCCACATGTATGAAGTCAGAGGGCTGCCAAACGTGTGGGAAACAAATTCTTTTCTTCATTCTGTTCTCGTTCATTCAATGGAGATGGTTTTAAAGGGGACTCAAGAGGCCTGTGTTGGAAGAGGGGCCTCTCCTTATTTAGTGGGCTGTCTTCTGGACTCGCAGCTGATTTTCCTTATTCACTCTAAGCGTGTTTCTTTGCACAGCCCCAAGTCAAGGACGGTTGCAGCATGCCATCTTCTCACATTCGGGAGTGAATACAAGCACATGTCCCCTTCTGCAGGTTGTAAACTGGGTTTTCATACAAGAGGAGGCCGACATTGAAGGGCTCATGGGGCATGGTGTCTGCTACCTTCTGTAGAACTTGCCCTAGGCTCAGCCTCACCCAGCACGTGTCCTGAATCAGGACAGAGACACCGACCAGCAGCGCATCCCCTGCCTGCTTCTTGCAGCCTTACTCTCGGCTCCCTTGGTGGCCCAGACTTGGGCTTAGAGGTCAGACTCGAGTCAGCGGCCAGGGTCCAGGTTCTGCTTCTAGAAGCTATCACATGCACGCACACCGCCTGGCATATAGAACTCACGTTTCCTCCTCCTCGTCGTCTGCAAGTGGCCGGGATACACTCCTGTGTACTGGGGATGCTGAAAGCAGGCCATGGAATAATGCCCATGACACATGGTGCCCTATGGGCTTTAGTGACCATGGTGAAGGGGACTTGTTCAAGAAGGGGAGCATTTTGTTCAAGACACGCTTTGCAGGACCTTCCACATTTTCCCCCGAGGAAAGACAAATGGCTCCCACGTCTGACCCCGGCGTGGGGTCGGGAAAATGCAGAGCTCCCCGTCAGCTTTCTTGCCGAGCAATGTGTGACCACCGCTGCTGTTTGCTTACTCTTCTAAGTACACATGTCATCCAGTTTGCAGAAAAGTGCAGGTGTTCGCTTTCCTGCGCGGTGCCGTTTTTGGGGTCCACTTTCCATCTGTTTTTCTTTTGGAGAAGTTGATGACCCTAAGCTCTTAAGAGAAATGTGTTTAGTCCTCGCTGACTGCAGAAAGCCCAGAAATGCATCACGCGGTCCAGAATGGTTTCTCTCAAAAGTGGTTCAGTAAGTGCTCAGGTGTTTACTGAAGGGGAAAGCTCCGGGTTCCAGCAGAGCCCATGCTACCTGGTGGTGCTCCTTGAGGCGGCTTCCTCTTGCCTGTCTTTCTTTGGAATTCCGTGGAGGTAGACGGTGCAGCAAGGTGGGCCGTCCTCTCGGACCACCAGCTGTTGTGAAGCCGTGCTGCCCGTAGAACCAGCGTGGGGTCCCCCCTGCCCCACATCAGGCCTGGCCTCATGCAGCCTGTGTGTCCCAGTGTGCACCCCCAACACCCACTGTCATGTGCTCTCTCCTTCAGGACGAGCCCAGCTCCGGGATGGATCCCTGTTCCAAGCGGCACCTGTGGAATACAATACTGCAGGAGGCCCGGGGAGGCTGTGCGGTGGTGCTGACCTCCCACAGGTGAGCCCCTGACCTTGCAGCCAGGCTGGGGACCAGGCTGGGGGCCAGGCTGGGGGCACTGGCAAGAGCTGTGGAGCGGCCAGGGTCAGGCCCATGCAGCCCCTGTGCTCCTGTGTCCAGACAACCCTGCTGCCGTGGGGACGTAGCCGTGAGCCCCCTGCACAGTTTAGGACCCTGAAGCGGAGATGGGTCAGGCAACAGAACCGAGGCCACACAGGCAGCAGATGGCCGGGAGCTAGAGTCTGAGCCCAGTGGTCTGTCACAGGCACACACTTGCCTGTCTGTCATTCCTGCGGGGCTGGACTCCTCCCCCGGTCCTCCTGACGCTAGGTGTCAGTACCTTTCTGCTCAACATCTTTTTTTTTAAAGGATTTATTTATTTTAGGGGCGCCTGGGAAGCTCAGTGGGTTAAGCCTCTGCCTTCAGCTCAGGTCATGATCGCAGGGTCCTGGGATAGAGCCCCATGTGGGACTCTCTGTTCAGCAGGGAGCCTGCTCCCTCCTCTCTCTCTGCCTGCCTCTCTGCCTCCTTGTGATCTCTCTCTCTGTGTCAAATAAATAACTAAAATCTTAAAAAATAAAAAAGATTTATTCATTTTATTTGAGAGAGAGCGTGAGCACATGGGCTGGGGGAGGGGCAGAGGGACAGAAGCTGACTCCCTGCTGGGCAAAGGATCCTGAGATCATGACCTGAGCCGAAGTCAGTCTTCCAACCAACTGAGCCACCCAGGGCCCCAGAATTGTGGTCTTTTGTATCTGACTTCTCTCCCTTGCTGTGTCCTTGAGGCTCATCTGTGTGGTGGTGTGTGTCAGCCATGGGCTGGTTTTCGGTGCCGAACGGTGCTCCCTGATACAGTGTTTCGTGCATTCTTTCCTAGTCCATGGCTCTTGGGACTGATTCCCGTATGAGGTGCTGTGAACGGTCATATGACTGTCTTTGTGTGGGCATATCTTTTAATTTGTCTCAGATGGTTTTTAGGAGCCCAATTGCTGGATTGTGCGGTAAGCTTGTGTTTAATCCTTTAAGCCAGAGTAGGGCTTTTGCTTTCTGACACGGCTTCATTTCATGTTCCCAGGACCAAAGATGAAGTTCCTAGTTTCACAGACTCTTGTCAACACTCTGTCTTTCTGATTGCAGCCATCCTGGCAAAGTGTGATTTTAATTCACATTGTCCAGATGAGCGTGTCATCTCTGTCTTCTCAGCTGCGTTGTTTCTTACAGGAAGCCAGCCAGTGCTAATTCTCATGTTGCCCAGAACATCATGGGTCATTTCCGCTTTTCAGCTCGCAGGATTTTCCTTGGACTTTCATGTTTCACGGTTAACTTCAGTGTGTCCAGAGGTGGATCTCTTTGATTATCCTACCTTGGGTTCATTGTGCTTCTTAAACGTATGGGTTAATGTTTTTCAGTAAATGTGGGGACATTGTGGCCGTTACTTACTCCAGTGTTTTTTTCTGGCTCTTTCTTTGGCTTCCTTTTGAGGCATTGGTACTTTCTGTGTGTATATGATGGTGTCCTGTGGATCTTTGGGTTTCCATCCATTTCTTTTTAGCATTTTTTTTCTCTTTCAGATTGAATAATCTTCATTGATCTCTCTTCAAGTTCACTAATGTTTTCTTCTGGTACTTAAACTTTGCTTTTGGCCCCGTGATGAAACTTTCATTCCATTTATCATACTCTTCAACTAAAAAAATTCCATTTGGTCCTTTTTTTATGTTTGTTTATTTTTGGAGAGAGAGAGAGCACAGGTGGGAGGGCAGACAGTGAGGGAGAGAACTCTCAAGCAGACCGACCACTGAGCACGGACCCCAGTGCAGGACTTGATCTCATGAACCGGAGACCATGACCTGAGCTGAAACCAACAGCTGGACGCCCAACTGGCTGAGCCACCCAGGTGTCCCATTTGGTCCTTTAAAAAAAAAAATTCCAATCTACCTCAGAACCTCTATTTATTCATTTTTTTTTTACCTTTTTTAAAAATTTTTATTTGTTTATTACAGCATAACAGTGTTCATTGTTTTGGCATTACACCCAGTGCTCCATGCAGTACGTGCCCTCCCTATTACCCACCACCTGGTTCCTCAACCTCCCACCCCACCCCCCACCCCTTCAAAACCCTCTGGTTGTTTTTCAGAGTCCATAGTCTCTCATGGTTCATCTCCCCTTCCAGTTTCCCTCAACTCCCTCTCCTCTCCATCTCCCCATGTCCTCCGTGTTCTTTGTTATGCTCCACAAATAAGTGAGACCATATGATACTTGACTCTCTCTGCTTGACTTATTTCACTCAGCATAATCTCTTCCAGTCCCATCCATGTTGCTACAAAAGTTGGGTATTCACCCTTTCTGATGGAGGCATAATACTCCATTGTGTATATGGACCACATCTTCCTTATCCATTCGTCCGTTGAAGGGCATCTTGGTTCTTTCCACAGTTTGGCGACCGTGGCCATTGCTGCAATAAACATTGGGGTACAGATGGCCCTTCTTTTCACTACATCTGTATCTTTGGGGTAAATACCCAGCAGTGCAATTGCAGGGTCATAGGGAAGCTCTATTCTTAATATCTTGAGGAATCTCCACACTGTTCTCCAAAGTGGCTGCACTAACTCGCATTCCCACCAACAGTGTAAGAGAGTTCCCCTTTCTCCACATCCTCTCCAACACACGTTGTTTCCTGTCTTGCTAATTTTGGCCATTCTAACTGGTGTCAGGTGGTATCTCAATGTAGTTTTAATTTGAATTTGAGCTTGTTTTTTAAAGCCTGGCTTCCTTGGAGCCACCCTGATGGTACACGGGCAGAGGCAACCCTTGACAACCTCAAGGCGGCAAAGATTCTGTCCTCTGCCAACGGATCTGTGTGTGCACAGGGGAGAATATTCCAAGCCCAGACCTCTTGTTGATAGCCCAGTTTTGCTTTCTCCTGGGTTCTCCTGGTCTCTGGGCTGTGCACGTGGGTGGCCTTGGATTCATGTGTAGCGTGCAGTTGGCGTGACCCCGCTTTGACCTCTCCTACATGTACATGCAGCCCCAGTGAGCTATATGCATACAATATTAGCCTAGTGGAGCCCACCCTGGGCCAAATACCAGAGCTATTGGTCCTTCCTGTTTGCTGGACTCCACAGAACTCACTTATGCTGACGACGTCACCGGGTACAAGCATTTCCCAGTGGTTCACACTGAGAGCCAATACTCTGCTCATCCTCACGGTCTGCCCTGCCTGCTAGCAGGTGCATGTTTGTGAAGCTAATCTGGATTACCCATCTTCTTACCCTCATTTGTCTGTTCATCACCTGTGTTTCTCAGATTGTTGCATGCCTTCAGTCAATTTCCAGAATTCTGAAATGGGTGTTTGGGTTCATTTGGTCCAGCTTTATAGCTGTTTCTGGGGGGGAAAGGCTTGCCAATTTTTTTACTTGGGCACAGCCAAAAGTCCTCCTCCAGCTTTTTTGTCTTGGTTCTGGTTCTCTTCGGAAAATAAAATTTTACATCAAAGTAAATTGGGTACAACCTCTACCTCGTACGATATATACCTTTTGGCTGAAAACGATCTTTTGGCTGTGCCAAGTCCAGAAGCTCTGCTCATTATGTTGGCATTTGGTAAGTGCTCACTTTCACAGATAGATTCTAGGATTGGATAAACTGGTGTCACGTTAAAAATGCCTCTGAAATTCCGTAGAGCAGGTAATTATTGCCGACAGTTCTCAGAAAGACCACACGTCACTGTAATTTCTGTTTTATGTCCTCCTGTTCATACGGCTTCACGTTAACGACGTATCTTCATTTCTATAAATCTGTCCATTTTCACGCAATACAAAGGTCTAAATAACTCACGATTAATGAAGAGTAGGGCGGCTGGTGACTGATTCTGTGATTCTAAAACAGCTGTCTTCAGCTGAAAAGTTTCCAAATCACACAGTTTCCTCTTAATTTAGAGTTCTTGTCTCTGTTTCTTTTTTTTATTCCTTACCTAGAGGACCGTGGTAGAAACATGAGGTGGGAAGAGGAATTAAAATGAGTCCATCCACGGCACCCTGGGTGGCTAGGTTGGTCAAGCATCTGACTCTTGATTTCGGCTCAGGTCATGAGCTCACGGTGGTAGGATCGAGCCTGGCATCAGTTTCCGTGCTCAGCTTGGAGTCTGCTAGTCCGTCTCCCTCTGCCGTTTCCCCTGCTCTCTCTCTTTCTCTCTCGAATAAATAAAATCTTAAAAAAAAAAAAAAGAGTCCATCCAAGAATGACCAGAAGTGTTTTTGCTTGTCCATCAAACCCTGACTTACACATTCCATTATAAACCCTTGAATCTTTGTGCCTGCCCCAACCCCACTGCCCGCCCCTACCAGAGTTCTGTTCCTGTCAGCTTAGCCACCCGGAGGAAATACAGTGTTCATTTTCTGAGTAAATGGTCAGAGATTGCTTTTATTGATGTGAACCCCTAGCATTGTTTATGCTGATTAATGCTGAAAATCACCAAAATCCTACAGTCTGTTCCCCCCTAAGCTGAGATGCTTTGATTTCCCACCTGTTGTTTAGATCTTATCTGTCTGACTGCTAATGACAGTTCACTTGAAACTACCAAGTCCTTCCTCCGACGTCTGTTGTTCGTGGATCTCCACTCATCTGAACTATTACAGAAATGGCTTCCTATTCTGTCTGTTTAATTACAGCACCTACTACATGCACATAAAAATGGAATTAGATTATTTTAAATTGAGATTAAAACAGAGAAAGACATGTTTGCATAGAAAGATAAAGCACATGTAGGATGTGGATAGCGTATATTCCGCAGACTTCATGTTAAGCTGCTATAACAAAGACCCCAAGTCACAGCGGCTCAGAGTAGACTTGTGTTCCTTTTCCCCATTGACAATTCGTGTTGGTGGTTGTGCTGGAGTCCAAGGTCATCCAAGGACTCAGGGTCTTGCCATCATGCCACTTGGGTCACCTGTAAATTTGTCCTTATCTTCATGGTTGAAATCAGCTTTCTAGTTCCCCTCATGGAAAGTGGAAAGAACCAATATCCGGGACAAGTAGCTTGTCTTATTTTGACACGACCCAGAAATCATACTTCACATTGATGTCCGCCTCTAGCTGCACAGAAGGCTGACCCAGTATAGCCTTGATCTGAACGTGCCATGACCAAATGAGCAGACTGCTTAATGTTCATTTCCTAACAGTAAAAACAACACATGTTTCCCATAGGTGGCTCGGATGGTACAATGAGGTATAAGAAGGAAAGACATTCCACCATCAACCTTTTAAAGTGTCACCCGATCATCATACCTTTTTGTGTTTTTCCTTCCCAGTGTCTTTTTTTCCCACATACAGGTACAATATTCCTAAAATGCATTGTCATTGTATCATTGCTATATCATTACTTTTTCCCTGTACAATTAATTGTGTAGAAAACGTCATTTTAGTGGCTGATTAGCACATGGATGCACGCGCATTTGTATGAGTGCTGTATTATCCTATTGTGGAACTGATTTCTGGATTTTTACTGTGGGAAATAACTTGGTTGCATTCATATTTTCTGAGTTACCTAAGGTGAATTCCTGGAAAAGAGATTATTGCCAAATTCAGGTTTTGGAAACTTACACCAGTTTTTTACTCCCACCAGTAGTATAGGGGAGGCCCTCCTTAGGATCATAGAGAAGATGTTTTTAGCTTTTTTGAGTATTTTTTTTTTAATCTGAGAAATCATTGTTTTTATTTGCCCTGGAGATGGGGGAAAATGTGTTTTCCCGTTTAACATACACAAGTACACATGGCAAATGCCTTCTGGCTGGAAAATGATTTTAAGATCTCGTATCTGGTAGTTGAGTTTCTGATTTGTGGGTATGTGTATTACCAGTGAGCAGTTCTTTGAAAAGTCTATAGGTTTGCCCTTTTCCCTGGATTGCATTTTCACTTTTCTGTTTTTACCCTAACATGTATTGATTCTTTATACTGAATGTATCAACCCTTATGCATTGTGCTCGTTGTCATTATTTTTAATGTTAGTTTGCTGTGTTGACACATTTATTAGAAGTTTGTAGTTTTGCATTGTCAACTGCCAACCGTTTCTTTCAGAGTGACTTCTGTTGTTGTTATGCTTAGATGCAATGTCCCATCCTCCGATGTTTAAGATGTGAAGGTCTCCTTCTGCACTGTCTTCACTGGTTCCAGAGACCTGCCTTCTAATTCTTTAGCATATTGCTTTAAGTTATTTGAGCTTTATCACTACTCAGCAGGGAGTCTGCTTTTTCCTCTCTTCCTCTGCCTCCCCTCTGCTCATATTCTCTTTCAACTAAATAACTAAAAATCTTAAAAAAAAATAAATTATTTGGGGCGCCTGGGTGGCTCAGTGAGTTAAAGCCTCTGCTTTCGGCTCAGGTCATGATCCCAGGGTCCTGGGATCGAGCCCCGCATCAGGCTCTCTGCTCAGTGGGGAGCCTGCTTCCTCCTCTCTCTCTGCCTGCCTCTCCACCTACTTGTGATCTCTGTCTGTCAAAAATAAATTTTAAAAATTTAAAAAAATAAAATAAAATAAATAAATAAATTATTTGAGCCTTAAAGCAAATGTTAATAGTTTCTGGGACTTACTTCTCTTCCTTCTGACAGTTTTTCTGCCTCTCACTAAATAACTTTGAAGATAGGCTTTGTAAATGACTGGCATTATATTATATCCTTGTCATAACTTATTTTCTGTATAATTATAATACTTTTACAAGTCACAAGCCTTTATTACATATTTTATATGAAGATAATATATAATATTACAAGCTAAATTATAGTTGCAAATTAAAATGTCATGTTATATTTTATATTATGTATAATAAAATAGAATTCATATTTGTATTTTGTATAAAATTCACTTATTACATTTTATATTTGTATGTACATATTTCATAAAATAATTTTCTTAACAGTAATTTTCGTATTATAATTCCTTTTTCTGAAATATATTCTCTGTTTTCCTTTTCTTGACTTGTCTTTTTATCGATTTAGGATTTCATTTAGGTTCCTAGTAGATCTTATTGCTTTTATTTCACATAAAACGTCCACATTTTCCGTGAAGGTCACTCATATCTCATTTATGTTTTTGTACTGTCGCTAAAAGTTTCTGTCCTTGTAGCGGTTGCTCCTCAGATATTGAAATGCTGCTAAGTCTTCGGAAAAGTGTGTCATGGGCTGTCTAAATGAAACATCCACTTAAAAAGTGCTTTGGGGGGTTCTGTAAGGTCTGTATAGAGAAAATTGTTGAATTTACAACAGTAGTTTTTTTTTTTTTTTAAGATTTTATTTATGTGAGAGAGAACGCAAGACACAGAGCATGAGCTGAGGGAGGGGGAGGGGCAGAGGGAGAAGCAGACTCCCCACTGAGCAGGGAGCCCAATGTGGAGCTCGGTCCCAGGACCCTGAGATCATGACCTGAGCGGAAAGCAGATGCTTTACCGACTGAGCCACCCAGCTGCCCCAACAACAGTAGTGTCTTTATCTACATGTTGGTTTGACCATGTGGTCCAAGCCTGGCGTCTCTAGGAAATGGCTTACTCATGGGCTTCTTGTCTTTCCCTTCAGCATGGAGGAGTGCGAGGCTCTTTGCACCAGACTTGCCATAATGGTGAAGGGCAGCTTCAGGTGCCTCGGCTCCCCCCAGCACATTAAAGACAGGTATGTTGCATGAACACTGTGTGTTGTATGTATACATGTGTGCTGTGCATCTGCTGCGTGTGTATCTCTCTTCCTGTTGAACTGTTTGCCCTAAGTCAGCAGCGTGATGCTGTCGCCGATGATGCTCTGGAGCCAGCACGGTCCAGTCCCCTTGATGCGGGCTGAGAAGGTGAGGGTGGGTGGGACACACATGGACCCAGCCATTCCCGCCACGTTCACGGCTTCCTCCGGGAGGACAGGCACTCTCTTTGTGACAGTCAAGATGGAGAGAGGAGAAAAACGTCCTTGCTGATACAGAATACGTTCCACACCACTGTCCAGCCCCGCAGCCCTCATCCAGGGTAGATCAGGGACCTGTGTCAACTGCCGCTGCTGCGCAGTGGAACACGTCTGCGCTGAGTCAGGAGGGCACACGGGGCTGTTGTGGTCGATTTTCATTTGGACTAGTAAGAACTGAAGATTTTTCCTGTGTGTCCTCATGCCTTAGATTTCTTCCCTGCTGATTGTCTTTTCATGTCTTTCTGTTGACTTTTGGGATCGTCATGATTTTGCTGTCAATCTCTACAAGCATGTTTCTGTACCAGTATTAAGGTCTTCGAAACTTCAGGGTCACCTAAACTGTTTTCATAGTTTCTGGTTTCCTTTTAACTTGCTGTTTAACTCTTGTTTATGATACAGAATAATTTAATAATATATGTTGATGAATTTTTCATTTTCATTTATCCAGTGTTTTTGAAGTTGGAATTTGCAGGCAGAGGTTTGTTAAGCAGATCTATATATTAAGTTGAAATGTGTTTATTTCACAGAGCAAATATCACGGGATGCTTGTTGTCCTGTCCTGGGGAGCGAATATCCACTTTCCAGTGGCTCGGAGCTGGGTGCTGCCTGGACAGCCGATCCCGCTCCTGCTTGCTATGTGGGGTCGGTCACTTATCAGATCAACCTGCTGGAAACTGTTCTCAATATGTACTCCGCTCACCTTTAAT
Source organism: Meles meles (assembly GCF_922984935.1). Classification (NCBI taxonomy): domain Eukaryota; kingdom Metazoa; phylum Chordata; class Mammalia; order Carnivora; family Mustelidae; genus Meles; species Meles meles. The sequence goes on from NC_060075.1 coordinate 97,518,150, forward strand.
AAGTGTCATCAAAAGAAAAATAATATTTCACACTCCCTAACCTTTATGAATGCTTACATAAAGTTTTATAGCCCATGCCTGATTGTTAGCTGATTTATGTCTTAGCGTAGCTACCTTCCTCTCTCCAGCTTTTTGCAAGTTGGCTGGAAGAGGCAGACCTGGGAAGCACAGGGGGAACCGATCTCCTCCAGCGGGTGTGGTCTGCGTCTCACCTTCTCCTGGTTTCAGTTCTGATAATGCATCCTGCGGCTGAGGGTGGACTGTTAGTAATGTGTGAGCCCTACAGTGACCAAGCAGGAACTGGCTGGTGGAGGATTTGCCCTAACTCATTGCTAAACATAATTTGTGAAGCTGGCATTTTCTTGATGACATCTGTTTTTGTAATATGAGATGGAAGGTGAAGGGTTAATTCTGACGTGGACCCAGGAGTCCCCAGCCTCTGTGCCTGCGGAGGTCCCTGTGGCTGAGGGGCTGCATGGAGAGTGTGGGCTCCTTCCCCACTCCTCTCTGCGCATAGCCCACGGGCACGCTCTTCTGCGGTTTTAAGCAGATGTGACACGCACAGGTTGGCTTCCAGCCCTGCTGTCCCCCACACGGCACGCCGTTCTGTCCTGGTGTCTGATGGCATCTCCATGTGCTTGCTGTGACCGGGAGCGGTGGTGACCCTAGAATTTCGGTCTGTGCCCATGTTGTGCTGAGCCCCAGGGCTGTGTGTGAGGGGCCGCTGGGCACCTGCAGGGGGCCTGGTCTACTGCCCCTGTAGGCATCACACAGCCTGTCTGTCCAGCGTCCCCGGCTGGGGACGGGTCACTGCGAGGCCAGGCGAGTGTGCAGTATGTAGAGGTGGGCCTAGCTCAGGCCACATGTGATCCCCAGAGAGACTCGTGCTTTGGAGGCGGGGTGGGGGGTGGGGTGGGAGGTGGGAGGAGCTTCTGCGACAGTTGCCCTGGAGAAGCTTGAAAGTCACAGCTCAGCCCCGTAAGTCAGTGTTAATGCGCAAGTCTCAGAGCAGCCGCAAAGGTGGCCTTCACCACGGATGGGAGGGGTCAGTGCTGTCCTGGGATTTGGGCCTGAGCTCTTGGGAAAGGAGTGAGGAGACAGTGCGGATGGAGCAGGGGTGAGGGAGGCGTGCTGAGGCGACACCTCCGGACCCACGTTTGGAAGAGACTGCCCTGAGCTCAGATGATGGGTTTCCCTGTGGAGATGCAGGGTTGGGTGCACAGGGCCTGGCTTTGGCGCGGAGGCATCTGCCTCTTGGGGTAGCTGATGCCAGGTGCTGTAGGTGCCGGCTGGAGGGGACTCGCAGAGCCAAGTGAAGGGCAGGGCAGGGGCTCTCTGGGCTGGGAGACACTCGCCCCAGCCTCCCACATGCACTCGTTCCTGGAGCGCCCCTGGCCCTGACCGTCCGACTCCCGCTGCCCCCCCCCCCCCACCTGGAGGCTTCTTACTTCCACACTCCCCTCCCCTGGCTTTCAGGTGCTCAGTATTGCCCTCCTTCTGCACTCCCATTCCCAGCCACGAGCAGCTTCTCTTCTACGGCATCTAAGTGTGTTCTCCCTGCCCTGGGTCAGTCTGTGCACTTCTCCATTTTCCCAAACCTGCCTCATTGCAGCTGGACCCTGCACTCTGGGACAGCACAACCACAGTCTCCCGTTGGTCCGACACCGTTGGGGCCTCCACACTCTTTCAGAGATGCCTTGTCTGGGGAAATGCAGGAGAGCCACCCCGCAGAGGACAGTCACTGTCCTGAGATGTCTAGGCTTTCACTCCCTGGGAGGACAAACATTGCCAGGCTCTAATGCACTCCTTTACTGACCTGGTGTCCTGTTTTCTTCCTAAGTTTTGGACCTTATTAGAACTTCTTAGAGCACCCTGTGCATTATTTCTATAGCAGTACACCCTGTATCTAACTGTGCAATTTCAACATACTGCTAAAATGCTGTTTGCTCACAAGGACCAAGTCCAAGGTTAGCGACGTGGTCATCCTTTGGTATTTCCATGAAGAAGCCAATCACAGACTTCTAGTTGGATGACCTGTTGGGTTCTCCTGACTCTGGCCTGGGTTTTCCTGCTCCCAGTAGCTTCTCCAGAGCCAGCCACCTCCTGTCTCACCTTGAGGCCAGGTGGGAAGATTTATCTGACGTTGGGAGCTTCTTGGCCTGAAGGACAGGCGGGGTCCAGAGAATAGGAAGTCAGGACCTAGGCTTCTCTGGGGAAAGTGGCCTTCTCCCCATCACACATGCTGACCTCGTCCCTCTGCCTCTGCCTCCCTCCCACCACTGTGACCTCTGGCCTCTCAGACTTGAGAAGTTGTGTCCCTGCCCATGTCAGCTGCATGCCTCTTGCTGGCTGTGGGGTCCTCAAAGACCACTCAGATGCTGCCTCAGCCTCTTGCCTTCCCCAACGCCTTCACCACACCCACCCTGGATGTCTTCACTCTTCCCGGGGGGCCTCCCCTCACCTGTTAACATCCCCACACACGACAGTTTATCCTCAGTGGACTCGGAGCCTGGATGAGACCTCTGGCTTTCCCCTCTGCCCTGTTCCAGTGCTCCGGACAGCCTCCTTTAAGGCTCAGGAACCTGGGCCACATGCCCTTCTCCCCTTTCGGCCTCTTCCCTTTGCTCTCTGGCCACGGACAGTCATAGTTTCTGACATTTGCATCCATGAGCTGCAGTCCTGGATCAGCTCTCTGTGAGGTCTGGCCCCTTCTCGGAGACCACCTTTGTTTTCTTGTCTCTGCTCTCTGGTGTCTGGGCCATCCCCTTCTACGTGTCCCAGTTCTCTGGTGGTCATTCTGTCTGGTGGCCATTCAGTACATGTGATCCCTTCCGTACCGGCCAGAGCTCTGGGCACAGCTCGTCTGGCGTCCGGGGGTGATGTCAGGAGGCATGGCAGGTGCGGAGCTTAATGTGTGCCAGTTCCTGGTGCTCTGTGCACTAAGTAGTTCTCTCCTCCTCACACCCCTGTGAGCTGGCTCCCCTCTGCAAGTATAGGATATGAGTCAGAGAAACGTGGAGCGTGTTCCTGGCTGGTGGGCGGAGGAGCTGGGATTGGAACTTGGACTTCTGATTCTGCTTTGTTCTGTGGCGTGAGTTCTCGGGACAACCCCCACTGGGTAACCACAGAGAGGGGCTGTGGTGGAGCTGGGACCCCGATCTCTCCTGTGACCCAACTCTGGGCGGTGTTCCCACGCCCCCATTCTGGCCAAGGCCCTGATGCCCATTCATTTAACATGTGCTCTCTAATATCCTGAGACGACAGCTGCTTGTCCATCAGCCCTTCAGGGTGGGCTCACTAAGCGCCATTCACCCTTCTCTGCCTTTGTTTCTATTTCTGAGAAGGAAATTTGCCTCTTTATCAACTGTCTGTCATCTTCCTGTGTGACCATCCCACTATCTCCTTTCCTTTTGAGACCTTCGTCTAGGGGATTTTCTCTTCTCTCCTATCTTTGATCTTCTGTTTCAGTTATGAGCTATGTCCATCTCTTAGTAACAGAACATCAGACACGCTGATGTAAGTATATCCATTGACTGAAGTGTGTTCACTTTTTACATGTAATAAAAGTCCAGAAGTACCTGGTTTTGGCACTGGTTCAGTGGCTTAAGTCTTTACAGTCTTCTTGGTCCCAGAATGGCTGCTGAAGCTCCGCCCATCACATCCTTGTTCTAGGCAGCAAACAAGAGGGAGCAGGGAAAGGCAAGCTGTCTGTAAGCCCTACCCACCCACTCGTGCTTACGTTTTGTCAGTTGCCCGGGTTACTAGGAAGCCCAAGAAATGTAGAATTTAGCCTGGCATTTTGCCACTTAAATAAACTTTCTGCTGAGTGATAAGATAAGGGATAAGATGTTAGGGGGCTGTCTACAGTCTCTCATGCTCCTGATTAGATTCTTTCCTCAGATGGGCATAGCTCACTAGGTTGAAAAGTGTATGCTCTTATGGGAGCCATTACTGTGTGTGTGCACGCGTGGATGGATGTGTGTGTCTGTGTGTGTGTGTGTTTGTATGTACAAAGAGGAGTTGGAGCGCAGGGGAGGCCCCCAGATGGCCAGGAATGGCTAGTACCATGCTCTGGGGCACTGACACTTCGTCTCCAGGAATTGGGGATGTGTTCCCGGATTCTCTCCAGGGCGTAACTGGAGCGCAGCCTGAGATCCAGCAGGCTGTGGGCATGTTCACGACCCACCTGGAGAGAACCGGCCACATCTGCCTGTTGTTCCTGTTTGCTTTCCCCTACCCTGGGACCGAATAAAGCAGAAAGTTAGGTCTGAGTGTAAAAGAAGTCCTTCCTAGTATGGGGGAAATCAATCATGCTTCTGAAGCTTTGAGGTTGGAAGTTTGCCCGGCCGATTTCTTAGTGGGGAAGGAGGATGAGGCTATTGACATATTCAAAACAAAACCAAACCAAAGCTTTAGAAATAAAGAAAATCCTCAAGATTATGGGAACTTTTCTTTTTATTTTCTGAGACTTTATTTGAGAGGGACAGTGAGCAAGAGAGAGAGCATGAGTGGGGTGAGGTGCAGAGGGAGAAGCAGACTCCCCACTGAGCAGGGAGCCCGATGCAGGGCTTGATCCCAGGACCCTGAGATCGTGACCTGAGCTAAAGGCAGAGGCTTAACCAACTAAACCACTCAGTCACCCTGAGAACTTTTATTTTCTTGAGTCATCCAAGTTGAAAACTTCAGGAATCAAAAGTAATAAGGGAATCAATCTTGAAGGAGGCTGCCATCAATAAGGTATATAGCCGTTTTACTCAGAATGTAGAGGGTACTCCGGAAATTTTGTTTGTAGGTTTTTCTCTAAGAAATGGAAGGAGGCGTAGTGATGGTGGAGGTCTGAAGCTACCGCCATCTGACTGGCTGAAAATTAACATGTCACCTTCCATGACATGGTATGCTCAGCATGGCAGCTTTGACTTAATGCTTCTAGAAAACATTGCTACGACTATCAAAGCTTAGATTAAGATGACACCACCCAATAATAAATTGGTTTAAAAAACTAAACAGATATGCTGAGAGAAATAAGTCAAGCAGAGAGAGTCAAGTATCATATGGTCTCACTTATTTGTGGAGCATAACAAAGAACACGGTGGACATGGGGAGATGGAGAGGAGAAGGAAGTTGAGGGAAATTGGAAGGGGAGATGAACCATGAGAGACTATGGACTCTGAAAAACAACCTGAGGGTTTTGGGGGGGGGTGGGAGGTTGGGGAACCAGGTGGAGGGTAATAGGGAGGGCACGTACTGCATGGAGCACTGGGTGTGATGCCAAAACAATGAACACTGTTATGCTGAAAAAAAAATAAATTTATTTTAAAAAATTAAACAGATAATTGGATATGCTTATGTCATTGTCACAAACAGGGAGGGAAGTTTGCACACACTCCGTGTGATGATTTCTGCTGTGGCGTGCAGCTGTGGGATGATGGGCCACTGAATTCTATCCTGCATTTCACTTTGTATTCAGGCATCATCGAATTCAGCTGCTTCTGCCCACCACTGAATTAACTGTCTTTACCATAAAGGGCTCTTTTCAGAGAAAGGTGCTCGCTGGCTTTTACTCCCTCGGCATGTGTCCCCACGCTGATGCATGGCATTTGTCATTTCATTTGCTTTCATAGCATCACGTCGCAAGATTTCAATCCACATTGCTCTGATGTGGTTCCCAGGAAGGGCTTCTGGGCCACCTGATGTTCTTGTGCTGGACATCCCAGCTGGATGCCTCTGGTCTTGGAAATTCGGGTCATGACCAATGTCTTCCAGAGTGGTCACTTCACCAAAGGGGAAACTCCACTTTCCCTTTCTAATACGATCTGATAAGAACACTCAGGCAGAGAAGGTGGGGAGTAGAAGTGTTTGAGACATTGTTTCATGGGTTCAGGTTCAGGTTCACATTGTGATTCTGCTTGTGGGTGCACATGGGGTGAGTGCCGGTCTTGGGAGAGACAATGGCATGGTCTCTTCCCCACCAGATGTCAAGACCCTGGTGCTCCAGAAAAACCCGGTAGTGTTAGATGACTTCATTGAACTGTGCCCCCACTATCTTGTTCCCCAGGCTTAGGACAATTTCCATAGTGGGCTGCATTGACCTTTATGTGTGTGGGTACTGGCCCTGACCTAGTGCACTGAGAGAGAGAGACCATGCCCATTTGTAGAAGTGTAAGTCACCCCAGATATTACCTGCGCACTTGGCCATGCATTTCCCAGCTGTGAGGACCTGCTGCAGAGGGGCTGAAGAGATATAACAGGTGAGGGGTCTGCAGCTTCAAGGGTGTGGATTCATAGGGAGGGACATCACTTTCTGTGCCCCTTCCTCCCTTCGTTCTTGAATGCAGATGTGATGGTTAGAGACAAAGCAGCCATCTTAGACCATGAGGCAGCCTCCACGATGGTGGCTGGTGAGCAGAGCAGTAGGGACAGAAGGAGCCAGATGAATGACTTACCCTTTCTGAGCTGTCTGACATCAGACTTTCAGTCTGCTAATGTCCCTCCTCCTCAGGGTTTTCTGTCACTCATACATGAATCTGAACAGATGGATACACCTTGGCACATATCGCAATGTTAATTTGTTTACCATATTGTTTTCAGCCTCTTCCCAGTGAGATGGAAGGTCTCTTGGGAGGAGGCCTTTCTTTTTTTTTTTTTTTTTTAAAGATTTTATTTATTTATTTGACAGGCAGAGATCACAAGAAGGCAGAGAGGCAGGCAGAGAGAGAGAGGAGGAAGTAGGCTCCCTGCTGAGCAGAGAGCCGGATGCGGGACTCGATCCCAGGACCCTGAGATCATGACCCGAGCTGAAGGCAGAGAGTTTAACCCACTGATCCACCCAGGTGCCTGGGAGGAGGCCTTTCTGTTTGCTTATTTCTGGGTGCCTGATATTTGGGACAGTGCCTGGTCTGTGACACACGCTCAAGGTGTTTGTTGAACAAAGAGTAAGGGAACGAGTGAATGAAGGTAAAATTTCTGCACATGGCAGGCTGTCCTTTCAGGTGGGCGCAGCTAGACTTGAAAAAGGAATCTGACTATGACAGCCTTGGGTTCTGTCTAGCTGAATGAACAACCAGTACTAACAATAATAATCAACACTTTTGGTAAAGACTTTCATTCAGTTCCCACTTAACTCCAGACAGGGTGAAGCCTGCTTTTTCTAAAAACACTGCTTCACTCACGCTTGGTTTGCTGTCTTCGAGACTAGGCTCTGTCTGTACTCAGCATGTCTCCACTAGCAGGAGCCTCCAGGTGTGTGATTCGGCCTAATTGCGGCCACGGCCCTGGTAGTATTCCCTCTCACCTTCTCCGCTGGATGGCTACATTCAACACCAATGCCTGCTGGTCTGCTGACAATTAATGTGCAATCCAGAAAGCAAAAACGTGCCATTCTAGTGCTCCACCATAAACAACGGGATCACGAATTCTGATCACAAATGCAGCCTGGACTTGAGAAAACAGCCTCCCCGGGGGATGGACTCCTGTTAGGTCAGAACCATATTTTGGAATATTTCTCCAAAGAAGGCGTCCAGATGGCCGACAGACACATGAGAAAATGCTCCACATCACTCATCATCAGGGAAATGCAAATCAAAAGCACAATGAGATACCACCTCACACCTGTCAGAAGGGATGAAATCGACAGCACAGGAAACAGCAGGTGTTGGTGAGGATGTGGAGAAAGGGGACCCTCGTGCACCATTGGTGGGAACACAAGCTGGTGCGGCCACTCTGGAAAACAGTATGGAGGTTCCTCAAAAGTTATGATCTGGCAATCTCACTGCGGGGTATCTCCCCAAAGGAAATAAAATCGCTAACTTGAACATACCTGCACCCATGTTCACTGCAGCACTGTTTACAGCAGCTGAGACATGGAAGCAGGCCAGCTGTCCACTGGTGGATGAGTGGATGATGAAGAAGAGGTGGTTTGCATGCTCACATGTGCACGCACATACACACACACACACACACACACACACACACACACACACAGGAATATTACTCAGCCATAAAAAAGAACGAAATCTTTCATTTGTGACAACAGAGATGGACCATAAGAGCATTATGCTAAGTAAAATAAGTCAGACACAGTGGTGACTGGTTGGCTTAGTCGGTTCAGCATCTGTCGCTGGCTTAGGTCATGATCTCAGGGTCCTGGGGTCAAGGACTTGTCGGGCTCTCCACTTGGCGGTGAGTTTGCTTCTCCCTCTCCCTCTGTGATCTCTCTTGCTTTTGTTCTTTCTAAATAAATAAATAAAATCTTTTTTTTTTAAAGAATTAAGTCACACAGAGAAAGATAAACACTATATGGTCTCACTAATATGTGGAATCTTGAAGAAAAGGAGGAATTAAGGAAAGAAAAAGCTGTGGATACAGAAAATAAACTGGTGGTCACCAGAGGTGGGCCAGGATTTGGGAGATTTAGTTCCTTGTTCATATGATACATCTTTTTCTGTCCTTTTACTTTCAGTCTATCTGTATCTTTGAATTCCAAGTGTATCTCCCATATGTCATAGGTGGCATATTCTTGGGTCTTTTTTGGCCTCACGATCTCTGCTTTTTATTTGGATCATTTAACCCATTCACATTTAATATTATCATTGATTATGGATTATAGATAGAGTTGGATTATTGTTATGAGGCAGGTTTGCACTTTCACCTTTGTTTTCTGTAAGTCTTGTGCTGCTTTCCTTTAGTTGTTCCTCCTTTACTGCTTTTTTTTTTTTGCATGAAGTGAGTATTTCCTGATATTTTCTAACAGCATCTTAATTTCTTTTTTTTTTAAAGATTTTATTTATTTATTTGACAGACAGAGATCTCAAGTAGGCAGAGAGGCAGGCAGAGAGAGAGGGAAGCAGGCTCCCTGCTGAGCAGAGAGCCAGATGTGGGGCTCGATCCCAGGACCCTGAGATCATGACCTGAGCTGAAGGCAGAGACTTAACCCTCTGAGCCACCCAGGTGCCCGAGTGTTTAGTATTTATTAGATGGTGGATCTTCCAGTTAAGTTCTCTCTGTTTTTATTGCAAAATACTTTCATTATTGTCTTCATTTTGAAAAATAACATTTTTGGACTTAAGATTCTTGGTTGGCAATTTTTTTGGCGTGTGTGTGTGTGTGTGTGTGTGTGTGTGTGTGTGTTTTAGCAATTTAGATGCTTAACTGTTACTAAATGGTAACATTTAAATGGATTCTGGTCCCCAGTATCTCTGATGAGAAGTCAACTGTTAATCTTGTTTATGGCGTCCTACACTTCTGTGAGGCTCTGCTCATTTTTCTTGTCTCTTGTTGCGTCACATCATCTCCATCAATCTATCTTCAAGCTTACTAATTCTTCCCTTTGCAGAGTCAAACTCTTGAGCTTCTTGAGTGAATTTTTATTTCAGTTCTATTACTTAATCCATAATTTCCATGTGGGCCTTTTTCATCATTTCTGTCTCTTTGCTGCTTGTCTCTGGTCCATGGGACACTAGCATCATACCTTCTTTTGGCTTCTTTAATCATGGTTTCTTTGGGTTCTTTGGATACATTTATCATCACTACTTTGTCGTCTTTGTTAATCCAACATCTGGCTGCTTTCACAAGCAGTTCCTGTTTTACTTTCTTTCCCTGGCATATGGGTCATTCTTTCCTGTTTCCGTATATGTGTCATCATTTTTTATTGGAAACTGGGTGTTTTGAGGATGTATTGCTGCAATTCTGGACTCGGGCCTCCGCCACTGGGGCTTGCTGTGGTTTTCTGCTTGTTTCTGTGTTGAGTGACTGCTTGAATAGTTTTAGTGAACCTGTTTCCGCCCCCACTACAAGGTGAATTTTCCACTCTGCTCCTCAGTGGGCAGCCTGGGGTGTGCCCATGGTCGCCTGGAGTGTGGGTGATGGTGCCTTGGGCAGAGCTCTCTGCTTCACCTCTTGCCCACATGCCCACACTCAGCTGTTAGCATCACTGATTGTGGACCGACTGTTCTATTGGTTTCAACTATGTCTTAGGACACAAATTGGTCCACAGTCTAATCCAATCAAATAAGGGCTTTTTTTTTTTTTGACCTTATTTATTTATTTTAGAGGAAGTGGGTGATCAGGGGGAGGGGGTGAGCGGGAGAGAGAGAGAGAGAGAGAGAGAGAGAGAATCTCAAGCAGTTTCTGTGCTGAGTGTGAGTCTGACGTGGGGTTTGGTCTCACGACCTAAGATCATGACCTGAGCTGAAACCTAGAGTCAGATGTTTGACTGACGGAGCCACCCAGGCATCCCCTAGTCTTTTTGAATGCATCTTCTTTGACTTCCTATATGCCCTAATGACCATTTCCAGAGATTTTAAATGGTTGCCTTTGATAGTTATTATCGTTTTTGCTAGGGAATGGGTTTCTGGAGCTTTTCACACCATCCTGCCTGAAGTCTGGCCGTCCGTTTTCAGAAGCATCTACTTACATCCACTTCCTGCTGGTCTTACACCAACACCCAAAATGACTGTGACCTTAAAATGGGGTGTTCACGCTAATTGTTCTGAGGCTTTCGTGAACATCTGGTTTCCTAATGCCCCTGCTTCCCTCCCGCTCCTGTACCTCTTTATAGTTTAATGTACTTGCTTATAAAAGCACATTTGAGAGATTAAGTGACACTCCCTCAGGGCAAGTACCAGTGTTTGGATGAGGGTCCATCTAGGAAATCCCTGCAACAAGTTGTTTACAGAGAAACCGGGGAATTGCCTTACATACCAACATCCTCACACTGTGTCATGAGAAGCTGGCCCCCGCTGGCATGTGCTTTGTTATAGACCATCTGGGTTTTGATCTGTCATTCAAGGGATCCAGAGAAATACTAGGAAAATAGTGTTTTGATGCTTCCTCCCTGGGGTCATCCCTGCTTATGACAGACTTAGGAAGACCCGTCTGCTTTGATGCCCTTGGGGGTTCTGTCCATTCCTGGCACATTAGGTCACCCCTGTGGCCTTTGCCCCTGCAGAGTCTTACCCAAGTGCCTGCTGCCTGGTGTGGGAGCCAGGTCAGTCCCGCTGTGGCCCCTCTATCGGCCGCAGCACCCTGGCATTGTTCTCTCAAGTATTCTCTGACCGTAGTCACTTTCCTGATGTCCACGGAATGTGAAGCTGGGAGGGAGGTCGTCACAGAACTTTCCGTCCACGTAGCCCACCCGGGACCGTCAACGGCTGGCTCTCCTGCCTCTCCAGGCTGCGGACACGGGCCCGCCCTGGGGTCCAGCACGGAAGTTCCAGCCACATTTTGGCACCAGAGACTTTTGCCTGGAATCTGTCCTCCTGAGATGTCTTCTCAAAAAGGAGAGGGAGGCTGCTCCTGAGAGCCGTTCCTCTCTGCTAAGAAAAACATTCATCTTTCTGATCCTTCTGTTATTGTTTTAGAGGCTGTGCTACATGGGGTCCTGCTGGAGTCCATAGGGATTATCTGGGAATCCTCTGAAACCGAATGCAGAGAAGCATTCCCAGGGGAACCATCCCCTTCTCGGCCGTGCTCTCTGTGCAGGGGTCAGCGGGGCAGGGGTCTGGCTGTGAAGGCTCCTGTGCTAATGGTGGTGTGTTCCTCCTACCCCACGTCCCTTGCACAGCCTCAGGGCCCCTCTCCAGGCAGCGCTCATCAAACCAGGAACTCACCAACCCGGGTTAGTTTCCCTGGAGCGTTTGCTTAATTCTGTTGCTGAGCTCACGGAGACAAACCGGGAGAAACATGGCTGCCTCTGTCCCCACTGCCTTTCCAGGTGCCTGTGGCTGTGACACCAGCTGGGTGACCTCTTACAGCAGCGAGAACTCCAGTGGTGGCCACAGTATGACCTCTGATGTGGCAGGACATCGGTTTAGCTGCTAGAAACTTCCCTTACCCTTCCAGTATTTATGTCACCCCAGATGGACAGACACCCGCCCCACAGAAATTCCATTCTTTGATAATCAGCGATGGATTTATTTCCTTTAGGACAACGTGCCACTTTGTAAGATTTTCTTTCTTTCTTTTTTTTTTTTTTTGAGGATTTTATCAATTTGTTTGAGAGAGAGAAGTCACAAGGAAGGGGAACAGCGGAGGGAGAGGGAGAAGCAGGCTCCCCGCTGAGTAAGGAGCCCAATTCAGGACTTGATCCCAGGACCCTGGGACCATGAGCTGAGCCGAAGGAGGACTCTTAATGACCGAGACCCCAGGCGCCCCAATAGGATTTTCATTTTAGGGTCTTTGTTCTCTTATGGAGATTTAATGGGGCCGTGCTTGGAGCCCTGCCGAGCGATAAGACCACATGAGCTCCTTCCTGTCTGTTCCTGTTTGTTTGCAGATCGCTTATGTGGCTTTTGGAACTACAGAAAGAAAATACTAATTGGAAACTGACCACCCTGCTCACTTGAAATAATGTTGATGACTGTCTTAGAGACGCTTGCTTTTATTTCGTGTTGGGGGACTTCTGTTACTCTGTTGATCAGAATCACACAAATAACTCATTTCAACAATGAAGACATTTTCCAGATCCTTCTGCCTCAAGCAGACATTATCAGCCATTACTCAACATGGAAACCATGGTGGGGGGACTTCAGCTTGGTGGATAATGGCTCCATTTACAGTCCAACTTTCTCTTTAGAAATGAAAAAGGGAAAAAAGGGGGCGCCTGGGTGGCTCAGTGGGTTAAGCCACTGCCTTCGGCTCAGGTCATGATCTCAGGGTCCTGGGATCGAGTCCCACATCAGGCTCTCTGCTCGGCAGGGAGCCTGCTTCCTCCTCTCTCTCTGCCTGCCTCTCTGCCTGCTTGTGATCTCTCTCTGTCAAATAAATAAATAAAATCTTTAAAAAAAAAAGAAAAAGGGAAAAAGGAAGAAATGCCTATTTGTCAGGAGGGAGAAATGTATACAAGCTCTCATACCATTGTCAGCTTGACAAAAGGTATGGTTTATCTACCTAGATTCTGGAGTCTTTCTGAAATGAAGGAAGGTGTTCAGAGATCATGAAAACACACGGGAGACCGAATGAGAGAGCCAGTCTTACAGCTGGAACCTCATTGCTCACCCCACTCCCCCCCCCTCGGCTCCGAAAACAAAACGATGCGTGGTTCTTGTTTGTTGGGTAAAATGCTATCGTGCAGGAGATGAGCCCACTTGTCTCCCCCTCCTGCCAACGTGGCTCTTGCCACACGCCTTCCAACCGTCCCTTCCATTATTCCAAGAAGAAAGGAAAAAGCGATAGAAATGTATAGTACATTTTTGCTATTGGGAGAAGAGAGCAATCCTGTTGTTATGACATCAGATTCTAACAAGGGACTTAATGCACCGGTGATTCATCAAATGGGGGCTCTGCTGTGACATCCGGTGGGCGAGAGGGTTGCTCTGTACCCCTGCGTGCACAAGGGAAGGGTGTCCTGATCCCCTAGGAGCTCAGTGGGGTCTTTGCCTGGCAGAGTCAGTTTGGAAAGTGACACTCTGGCCGTAGAGGGGAGCTTCATGGACGGAGGTGTGTCAACGCGGGCCAAGCTTCTCCTTACTGTGAGGCTGTGTCTCCGGCCCACTGAGATCCTGCTTGTAAACTCAGAAGGCTGTGGAGGGTCTTTGCCAGGATGGTTTGTCCCCCAGGAGAAGCTCAGGCACCAGCTGCTGAGATACCTTCGACCCGCCCTCCTTGCAACCATTCTGATCCACACAGGCAGGGATGAGAATGTTTTCTGGACCAAACCTGACTGGGGCTGAAGTAAGAAAGGCAGCCGTGATGAAGGGACATGGTTTTGGAGTAAGGCAGTCTGCCACGTCACACCTCTGCCAGAATGAGCGGCATGACAGTGGCCAGTCTCTAGACCCCGTGGGTCTCCCAGTTCCACCTTGTATGAAGAGGCAGTGCTATCTGTCATGTTCCGTGGACACAGCATACCTGGTGAGAAGGTGGAGGTCGGAAGAAGGCCGGTGCGTGGACCGTGACACAGGACCCCGCCCTGTGCTGTGCTGGCACTCCGCTGACCAGGGTTGGGCTGTGCCGTCCTCTGTTTCCTGGCCACTGTGTCACTTGAGCATGTCACCCAGCTTCCAGGCTATCTCATTTCACTTTTGTAGAAGAGGGACCGACATCGTAGCCTCGAGGTCGTTGGGGACAGAATAGGGCATTGGTCGGTGCTCAGTGCTTCACGACGGAACCCCTGTGCCCCATGCTCGTGACTTCTGTGGATAGGATCACCTCTCGGACCCTGACGAGGTGACGTGGAAGTTTCTGGCTCAGTCGGGTGCTCACACAGCCAGCCGTCTGCCTCCCACCCTCCTCGCTCTCTCCCTGCACGCTGATGTCTGGCGCTTAAAACGCACGTGCATGTGTGTTCCCCGCTGGCATACTGCTTGTCCTTGCTTTAACACTAGTTACACAGGTGACGTTCAGTGTATGTGGACCAAACTCTATCCCGGACGGCCGCCGAATGAATGTTACAGGCACTTCCGTGGGCAGATAACACCGTTCATTTCTCTTTCCGTGATCGCCGGCTGTGTGCATGGCGGGGACATGATGGTGAGCTGCGTCAGACTGATGACCGCACTTATAGAGGAAGGACCTTTGGCTGCTTTGAAAGCTTTTAGACTGGAAAATGAACGAATCATAGTTATTAGTTCTAGGTACCTGGGGTAGATGTGTTAATGAGCAAAACTGACACAAACTTCTATCATCATGATGTATTCATGTCTTTGTTTTTATTCTCACGGGTCTTTATTAAGATACTATTATGTGCTCGGCACCAAGCTAGGCATCTGGGACAGGCGGTAGAATAACGGTTTTTGGAAGCCCCTTAAATTCTTGCAGGTGACCCTGAGATCGCTCTCTGGTGTGGCTATCACCTCACGAGTGGTCGTTTGTCCACAGCTCCACGGTGGGGGGGACTGCACCCCCAGACCAGCTTACCCTGTAGTCTCTGCTGGGTCTGGGTGCAGTGGGAGAACCGCTTTATATGATGCTCATGACTTCTGCACCCCGGTACCCTCTCCGCTGCCACACGTAATCATCACAGACATGGGAGCTGCCGTGCTTCTCGGGGTCGGTCCCTGCCCAGGTCCCGCCTCTTGAACTCAGCGCGTTGCTTTCGGTTTGCATTCAGCTTCTGTCTTCTACTGATAGAGATTGAAGCCACCATCTGCTGATTTTGTGTTTAAAGATAAATCCGTGTCTGTGTCGGTGGGTTACAGAAAACTGTGTAACTGAGCTCTAATTGACGTCTGAGTGTCGCATTTTTGAAAGTCCAGACTCTCCCATCGATTTGGAATACTTACTTTCCTTTACCATATCCCTACAGGACACGGACTCAGAATTTCCCCTCTTGAGTCTGAACAGCTGTGACCATGTTTTAATTTCTTCTGACTTCCAGGTTTGGTGATGGGTATTTAGTGAAGATTTGGCTCGGTCAGGAAACAATTCGGCACAACGTGATTTCGGACTGCTTGAAGCTCCATTTTCCAGGGATCCAGTTTAAGGTAGCACTAAAATTCTGCATTCCTTCTTTGTTTTCAGCCTGAGAAATAGGATGAGTGCGTTTGTCCTTTCACCTGTTTTAATTCTGCGCGGTTAGAAGACAGAGCCTGCTGTGTGGGCCTGTTTGCAAAGCATAGGCCACAGTTCCCCACAGAATATCATGGCCGGTGGATATCGCTCGGCCGCTGTGAGGGACACCACGCCTGTCTGACTGCTTTGTCGGGTGTCCCCAAGTGGACCGTGGTTACATACCCCACGACCCGTGGGCACAACCCCCTTGCATGGCTTGTTTTGTTCAGGAAGAAAGATTGCAGAAGGTAATGCCTTCCAGGTGTTGGCTATTGGGGTTCTAGACTTGCTGATTTCAGAATTATTTTACAAGGAGTGCCCTGCGCTTGGGTCCCTAATCCTCTACTAGATGCAAAGTGCGATGCCTGGACCAGCAGTCTCCATCCCCTAGGAGCTGCTTCGACCTACAGGATCTTAGGCCCCAACCTCCTGAATCCAAACCTGCCTTTAAAAAGGGGACCAGGCGACACTTACGCATGTTAACATTTTAGAAACACCACGTACCCACAGGATCTTAAGTAACTATGCGATTCTAGTGGATCATACCCAGGGTCTTACCTATAAAGTAGCTATCACCTGTGTATTCCAACAAGAGCCACGGAGTAAAATAGAAGGGAGTTGAGGGAAATCAGAAGGGGAGGTGAACCATGAGAGACTATGGATTCTGAAAAACAATTTGAGGGTTTTGAAGGGGCGGGGGTTGGGGGGTTGGGGGAGCCTGGTGGTGGGTAATAGGGAGGGCACGTATTGCATGGAGCACTGGGTGTGGTGCCTAAACAAGGAAATCTGTTACACTGAAAAGAAATTAAATTAAAAAAAATTTTTTAAAAATTCCCCTGGTAAGAAGCATGCTGTACGAGGCCAGGCGTTCATGCTCAGGGTCTCTTCCAGACTTCCGGTAACACCCCTGCTGTGAGTCCCCTTGCACCTATGAAAACAAGGGTCGGAAGATTTCCTCTCTTACCAAGAGCTGCTCACTAGCTCACGGTGAGGGCAGCAGGGAGCTCTGCTCAAAGCCCCGGTGAAGGTCAGGTGCCGCCATGCCTCCACCACAAATTCCTTCTTCTTTTTCAGTAGGGCGAGGCACCTTCTTACCCCCAGGGAGGGCTTCCGCATGCTGTGGCGGGGTAGGGGGGTGTACGGGGGTGACAGAACCACACAGGCACAAGGAGGACCCCGAGCCAGCTCTGCTGCCTCCGCACGTGCGCACAGGAGACCCTCAGACCCCGCCCACCCTCCCGCTGCCATGGAGAGGTGTGGTTTGATGAAATGTTAATTTATTTATCACTTAAGTACAGTGTGGCCAATCGTAATGATTGCTCATCATGTGATACGATTTACAATTTGTTTTTGGCTTTTAGGGGCAGCGCCTGAATTTGTTGGAATACCATGTGCCGAAGCAATGGGAATGCTTAGCAGACCTGTTCCGCGTTCTAGAGAACAGCAAGACCGTGCTGCGTATCAAGCACTACTCCATCAACCCAGCCACTTTGGAACAGGTATGGTACTGGGAACGCTGCGGCCGTCTGCATTTCGGTGTGGGCTCGAGGCCTCCCCCAGCCAATCTCAAAATGAGCCAGGTGACTTCTTGGGGTTGTCTTTTCCTTAAATTAATCACTGGCTTTACTGAATAAGACAGTGAGAGTCAGGGATGCCTGGGTGGCTCAGTGGGTTAAGCCTCAGCCTTCAGCTCAGGTCATGATCTCAGGGTGCTGGGATGAGCCCGCCGGGCTCTCTGCTTGGCAGGGAGCCTGCTTCCTCCTCTCTCTCTCTCTCTGCCTGCCTCTCTGCCTACTTGTGATCTCTCTCTGCCAAATAAATAAATAAAATCTTTAAAAAAAAAGAAGACAGTGAGAGTCAGGAGGTCTGTTTCCTGTCTGCTGTCCGCTCAAGGTATGTAGTCGGTAGGGCTCCCATTTGTCCACACTTACACTGGGCATTCACTGGGCAAGCCATGCCCCATTAACCTTCCCTTCTTCATTTGGCCCACCCCCCAAAACGTCTAAGGACATGCACCATAGCTGAGCCATTGCTGACTTTGGGAAGCAAAGTGAACTGAGTGCCAGAAGGTAGAATTAAATGCCATCTTCATCCTTAAGCCATATGCTCAAGGCATCCCGATTTCCATGTGGCTTAGTGACCATCCCCACATGGAGCTGTGTCCTCAAAGGATTTTCCTGTTTATGGAGTTTCCAAGTGGGTGGTATGAATGAAAGCTTTGTGGGTTTTTTGTTTTTTTTTTTTTGGAAAAGTCGGGCAGCACTTGGAGGAGATGTCCCTTTGTATAACAGTTGAGAAGAGAAGGTCTGGTGTCCTCACAGGTTCACAATGATTTTCATCATTTCTTTCAGGTATTTATTAATTTTGCTACTGAGCTACCGAAATCTTCACCATCTAGCACGGCTGCCCACACTGGCTCTTACCAGCCCCCTCACCTGCCTATCTAAGGACCGGAGGGGA
Source organism: Meles meles (assembly GCF_922984935.1). NCBI lineage: Eukaryota > Metazoa > Chordata > Mammalia > Carnivora > Mustelidae > Meles > Meles meles. The sequence continues at coordinate 97,536,096 of NC_060075.1, forward strand.
CGTTTCTAAGAGGAATATACCTTGTCTTTTATTCCAATTCATCCTCAAGGACCCACTCATCTCAGAGGAGCTGGGAGTCAGGCTCCATATGATCAGACCCCTTCTCTCTTCCTTTCCTCTTTGAAGCTGTTGGTTAATTCATAACCCGCCGACTGGAAGATTGTTTCTGTAGACTTTTGGGAAGTTCCTCCCACCTGGCTAATCCCTCTGACAACAAGGGTGGGGGGGGGACAGATCCTTCGTAACACGGGTGCAAGTGAACCCCGAGTCCAACCTGAGATATTTGGAGCTGTCAAAGGCTGGCCATTCCCAAACATTCCACTGTACTTTTAAGGAAACGGAGGCAGCCAAGGCTAGTAACCTTCCTAACTGGTTTATTTAGGAAATAGTACCACACACTGTTTTCTGTTTCTGTCCTCTTTCATCACTAGACAAGAGATCAAGGGTTTAAACACATTTTTTGTAATACTGGATATTATATGGGAAGACATATGAAAATTGCCACTTCTTTCACACAAAAGATGTTTCTTTAAAAAAAGTTTGAATTCAGAGCTTTTTAGCAAACACTTTAGCAAAATTAAGTCAGTTGAACTGGGTCTTCTATGTCGTGTATAAAAGTTATGCCAGATTTTCATAGATTTGAAATATAGGCGGGGATGGAAAGGAAAAGAATGTGGATGTGTTTTGTTTTGTCTTCATTTCTCAGTTTCCTTAATGCCTTCTGGTATTCTGAGGCACATTCTAGTTTCCAAACCAATGATGTATGACGACTAACATCATAATTAAAAAAAAAAGAACAATGATGTAAACTATCCAGTTACTTCAGATCGTACCTACAAAATGAGTACCATATGTAGTAAAGAGACATTAATTTTAAATGCTTTAAAAGGTTCTCACAATTCTGCCATTCTCAGAGTGACTTTGCTAGCATTTTTAGAGAGAAAGTGCCATGATGTGGCACTTGACATTGGCCGTAGACACTTCAGATTCTGCATCTGAGAGCGAAATGTATCAAGTCCTTTTGACCACCACTGGAAACAGTTTCTAGCCGGACATTTCTGAGCCACAAGGTACTTCTCAACCTTGTCTGAACAACGTTTTTCTCAAATCGCCATGGAGGGCTGCGTTAATTTCATTTTAAAATTTGACCTTATCCTGTTAAATTTTTGAGTAGCTTGTGGCCAAAGGGAGCCACTTTCCCAGCACACTACTTTACTAATGCAGGATTTCACCAAAATCTGTCTTTCCTGATATCATTCGATACTGGAGATCTCTTTAACTTGTCAGGATTCAGCCAATCACAGAGACTTTTGCTGAATGATTTTGATCCACGTGAATCCCATGAATTATACTTTCTTAAAGTTTAGTGTTTAGGATTTCTTACGGTTTAGGGTTTCTTATGGTTTAGGGTTTAGGATCCCTCCCCTCCACCCAGTTCTAACAGTCTCGCTGTCAAAATGGAAGATGTACTCCTTCGTGATGATTGTTGTCGAATCCATCCATAAAAATCTGTGACCTAGGAACGTGTTTTCACTGTGGTGAATAAATGAGATGTGCTTTGATTGAACCTGATTCTTGGAATAAACTTGTGTATTTTCAGGCATCATTAGGGATCCCGTTTAACCGAGCTAGGGAGGCAGTATACCTATTCAAGATCTTTTAAAGCCTGAAAAGGTTATAATTTGATTGAGCTTCCAACTGTGATGTTTTGCTTGTAGGGATTCTTTCCCACCCTTTGAGCCCCTGTAGTTGTGCTTCCAGGTAAGCCTCTGAAGAATAAACGGGAAGAAAAAAGAAACTCAGTATGTGAAAGCGCCATACCCCAGAAGACTGGACAGGAAAGGTCAAATCTTATGTTAGTGTTGAAAATGTCATTGCATTTTTAAGTCATGCAGATGTTTTATGCCTGTGGAGTTAAACATTTGTCTTAAGACCTTTGGGCTTATGGCCACACAACGGAGACTTTTAAACAAACGGCTTTCTTTTGAAAGCACTCTGAGTCGAGTCCTTCATAAGGCCGAGATCACCGTGATTATTCCCGTCCCGGGAACCCAGCTTTATTATAGGGTTTATCTGTACCTGGATATTTAAACAGAGGATGCATGAAAGCCCTCACGCAAAAGCAGGACTGGGGAAAGCAAACAAGAAGTGTATTTTTAGAACAGTACACAGTGGGGGACTTAAGGTCGTAGTTGGCGTGGTTCAGTGAATGTTCAATGTTGAACCGAGAAACAGCCCAACACAACCTCTCCATACCCTTTCACGGAATATACCCCCTCCACACCCTCCGTTGCTGTTTGGTGTTCATGAGTGTGATGTGAATGCTTAAGCTTAATCACAGATTTCCACCCCCGCCCCCAAAATGTGCGATATAGACATTTAAAATATTCAGACTGGTTTGGGCATGTTATCATCTTTGACTTTGCTGTGGTATGTTGGAATAGTTCAGGTCTGTGATGATTTTGGTGTGGTACGCTGATGGCCTTACCACCCAGTTCCGCATCCTCAAGTAATGCCCTCACACGCACACATGTTCATCCTTTTCATCCATACTGTTGAGCCCATTTTGTGTACATAAGTAGACAGTTGGTACGGTAAACATGAGGGTGGGAAGTATCCCCAGTCTGTGTCCTTTAGAAGCATGCAGGCAGACGGGGAAGGCAAGGTGGGATCTGCAGGCAACAAGCCCTGCTTTCTCAGGGGCCATGCAATCGTTCCTCCTAACTCAGGGTGCAGCAACCAGCTTCATAGAATAGGTACCGCCTGGGTGGACCGTCAGAGAGGGCAAAGTGTGAACAAAGGGTGTATCAGAGCAAATCAACAGTTCTCGATGGGCAATGGATATTTTCCTGCTATTCTGATAGAAGCTGGTACAGTGGCTCCACAGACATCAAAAACCCAGCTCTGCCATCTTGAGAATTCCCCTTATATGCCAAAGTGCCTGCCGGAGCACCAGCTCTCACAATATTCAAAACAGAAAACAATCTGAATTAAGGGGGGAAGAAAGCACACCATTTAGACGTCTCCTGGGGGCTCCTGGGTGGCTCAGGGGGTTAAGCCTCTGCCTTTGGCTCAGGTCATGATCTTGGGGTCCTGGGATGGAGCCCTGCATTGGGCGGTCTGCTCAACTGGGAGCCCACTTCCCCCTCTCTCTCTGCCTGCCTCTCTGCCTACTTGTGATCTCTGTCTGTCAAATAAATAAATAAATAAATAATAAATAAATAATGTGGTGGCCTACTCCACATACTCAGGTGTATAGGACATTGTCATACAGTTTTGGTTGAGTCCCAAACGTGAAATGAGAGCTCCGATTCTATGTAAGAACAAAATGGGTGCTGGGTAGACAGCCAGCAATCTCTACTGTAGGAACACAGACCGAGTGGTGTGCCATTTGCATGAGAATGGAATAAAGTCAATTTGGGGGCATGTTGAGTAAACCAACTAATGGCACATGAGGACTATCTTTGGTCAGTCCATGTTCTGAAGATTTCTGTTTTCAGAGTTAAAGTAGCATGTTAAGATCTAGGGGTTGATGCCATCTGTATTTATAAAGATATTGTCAAGTAGAACGCAGTAGCTAAGGGGGAGAAAGAAGCTTATCGGTATTTTCCATTTGGACTTAATAAATAGCCCTGTCACTTACTCACAGTGGGAATTCCTATAAGAGTTTTAATAGATAATTTCCCCCTTTGCTGGAAAGGGTTTCAAATCGCCCAAAGAAGTCAGAAGCCTTTTTTCTTACTTACTTGCTTTCCCTTGTCATTGCAGAAGAAACATTTCACCGCCTTATCCGTGAATCCATCACATTTGTCCTTGCATGTGAGTGTTTTAAGGAAAAGTGGGGTTCCTCGAGTGAATGAATGAGACTAAGCAAGATTCATCGCTTAAAGGATACATCTAGGAATATTTTCCTTTTAGACAGAGGGGAATGTTGTGAACACTGTGTTGGGCGTGGCATTTACATCTCATTCTTGCAGCTTGTCTTGTGAATTTCACCTATTACCAAATTGTGGTGGTGTTACCTGGTTTGTGGTTTTGTCCTCGAGAAACTGGGAATGAGACTTCAGATCAACCTTCACGATACGTCCTGGTGGTGATGGGTCCTTGGGTACGGTGCTTGTCCCTCGCACACTGGGGCATGTTCTGCCCAAATGTAGTCTTGAGAAGACTTCTTTTGCCCCAGCATGAATTTAATTGAATTAGGATCTCAGACGAGGGCAAGGCAGTCATCCAGGTGAAGTCCTCTGGCTGGGCATCAGGAGATCTGGCTTGATTTCCAGCCTCGAGTGGCATCTTTTCCACTGAAACCTTGAATTTCTATTTTCTTCACTTTTATGATTAGGATGAGATCTCTGAACAGCCTAGTGAAGTCAGCAAGCCTTCACAGGCAGTGCATGAATATACACCATCAGCAAAGAGAACGGAGCAGATCTACCAACAGAAATGGGGTGTAAGAGAATAATACGGCAAACTTTATGCAGATTATTTCAAGACAGATGAAATAGATGAGATTTTTTGAAAACCATTAATGATCAAGGTATGTCAAGAAAACACTAGCCACATGAGAACATGAATTGGTAGCCATGGGTCATCACCTGCCTTTAATTTACCCTCAGACAGGAGACCCAGATGGCTTTATAAGTCATACCAAAGGAGATAAACTCTATGTTGTGCTACCATTTTAGGAAATAAGGAAAGCATTGCTATCCGTCTCACTCTCTGAAACCAGTATAACCTTGGCACAAAAAGTTCTCCAAGAGTAAAGGTAAAGCAAGTATAGAGCAACTTCAAACACTGATACAGAAATATTGGTAAGTGGACCTCAGCGGTGGGTAGAATATGGCTTGTAATCAGTATGATTTATCCAAGGATTGCAACAGTGGTTCAAAATGACAAAGTTGGGTGCCTGGGTGGCTCAAGTCCGTTAGGCATCTATGCCTATGACCCGGCTCGGGTCATGATCCCAGGGTCCTGGGATCGAGCCCAGAGTTGGGCTCCCTGCTCGTGGGGCATCTCCCTCTGCTTGCCGCTACCCCTGCTTGTGCTCTCTCTCTCTCTGTCCAATAAATAAACTGAAATCTTTTTTTTTTTAAATGAGAAAATTAATGCAATCTACTGCGTTCAAAGGTAAGAATGTGAATTGTCTGAAACGCAGACCAAATATTTCATGAAGTAAATAAATAACAGATATACTAGTATCTGTTAAAATTAACATTGCAAGTGAATTTCCACAATCCGATAAAATATATCTAATCCTATACGTGAAATGTTACAAGCTGACCTGTGTTGCTCTGTGTAAATACATAGTTCCTCTCTCGGGGACTTTTCCCTACTGAGTCTTTTTCTCTTCTTTATCTCTCTTGGCCCTGGGTCTTCTTCAACATTCAAGAGGCCCTTGAATGTCTGTCTCATTTTAGGAAATAGCCTGTCAGCAGCTCCAGTCCCCTAACTCCCCCTCTTCTTGGCCTGTGGGCCAGAGTTTCTGCCACCTTTGCTGCCCTGCAGACCCACACTGCCCGCTTTTCCCTCTGCCCCGACCTACTGCGCTAGGGACATGGCTCATTCATGCCACCAGAACACCTGGCCGAGACCAGCAAGGGCTTCCACTTAGGGGTGGACTGACATCTTCCCCCCCGGTCGTTCACCATCCTGAGAAAGGTTACGGGACTGGACTGCAGTCATGCTATGGTACTCCCACCTGACCACACGCCCCATCAAGCCCTGCCTGCCAGCCACCTGATTTCTGCATTCATGGAGGCTGATAGGCTGGAAACTCACTGCTGTCAGAGTAAATCAGAGGATCGGTACTGAGGCTTGGACGCCCTGACTTGTTGCCCTGCACACACTTCTCCCCCAGTCACTCGAACTGCCTTAGCCTTCTTTGCACAGTTGGAAGGAATCCCCAGCTGCAGCAGGAGTGTACACAGAAGTCTGTCCACTGTGCTAACTCATCCCCTCCGGGGGTCAGCCTGAGCCCTGTCCTTTCTGGATGCTTCTTTGCTCCTTGCCCAGGTCCCTCCTTCCACAATCGCTGTCACTGCAACTGTGTACATCATCTCCTTCCCAACAAGCACCATAGAGACAGTGTCACCTGTGAGCAATTATCTGACCAAGCTTATCTCCCCAACTCAATTGTGGTTGCCACCAGGCCAGTGACGTGACATGTGTATGTGTGCATGGGTGTGTTTCCTTTTTCCATTGGATTCCTGCATGCCATGCCCCAGGTCAGTGATCTGTGGATGGTTGGTGGGCTGAGGATTCCATGAATGAGTGAATGGCCATTGATTTGCCCTCAGGACACCAGGCTGCAGCAGACCTCCAGGGCCACGTCTGGCGGGGATGTGAAGCTGGCAGAGAAGGACATGCAGAGTAGAGCTGATGTGGAAGATGCTCGTGGCCAATAGCCATATCCTGAGTAGGGGCCTCCGTGCTGCCAAGAAAGGCACAGAGGTCTGATGGCACCCAGCCTGCACAAGAGGGAGCAGGTGCAACAGGAGGGGAGGGGGGTGAGCCGGGGTCTGGGCAGCCACTCTGCAGCGGCCCGCGCGCTTCCGGACATCTTTAAAAAATCATTTGCAACTCAGACGTGTCGTGGTAGTCCTAGTGCGGAGCCTGGTATTGGATCCAGAATGAATGTTCTTGCACACATTTGAGTGAACAGACAGAGAAGGAGGAGGACGTAGGCAGGACCCACATTACCCTCAGAACCGCATGTTCCCTGTTAGTGGGCACCGTGGGAAATCCAGCCGTGACTGAGCGATCTTTCGGAGCCCACCACGCCTTAGCCTCAGGTTAGGCTCCGCGGGTTCTCAGCTGTGTCTGCTGCCCTGGCTGAGGGGAAGATCCCCTGCTTGTTGTAAATACCTGTGCATGAACCAGCAACCGTCCACGACACCAGAGTTCCTGTCTGGAAAGTCCAGTCTTCTAGAGTGAGCAAGACCACCCCAACACTCCTGTGTTGTCCCGGGAAAGCCTCACTCACTGGCTTCTTAGAAGCAGGAGATGTGGATATGTCTTCTTTCAAGTTACTCAAAGTGAAAAATGTAGAAATACCTCCACTCCTCCCCATGCAACCATAATGTCCACAGGGAAAAGAGAATGGCCAGGTTCTAGGTCCCAGGTGTGCACCTTGTTAATGGGATGGCCGAGACACATTAACCACACACTAACTAAATTGAACCGCCTTCAAGCAAGTTGGTAACAACCACCCCCTTTTCTCCTTCTTCTTCTCCTTTTTTTTTTTTTTTTTAAGAACAAGAGAGAGAGAGAGAGTGCAAGCAGGGTAGGGAGGAAGGGGAGAGAGATCCTTAAGCAGACTCCTTGCCCAATGCAGAGCCCAACTTAGGGCTCAATCCCAGGACCACCCTGAGATCATGACTTGAGCCGAAATCAAGAGACAGACACTTAACTGACTGAGCCACGCAGGTGCCCGGTAACAAAGATCTTAATAGAAATTTGACATCTCTGGGAAAGGGAGTGCGTTGTCCATCAGATACAAACAGAAAATGCCACTATTAGCCATGACAATAATATGTCTTGTGCTTGTGGAAAACAGACACGCAGTACCAACGTTTTAAGGATGATTACCACACAGACACACAAGATGTGGATGGACCTGGGACCAGGCATAGTGCGTCCTGGGAGAGGTGTCCTCCAGGCTCAGAGGGTGGGAGGTGGGGCAGGGCAGTCCTTGTCTGCATGGCCAAAGGTCCACATGGGGATGATGAGAGCAATGACGGGGCCCTGGCAGCCTCAGGGGACATGGTGATGTACAAGAGCCCCTCCACCTGACACCTCTTGCCCTGGAATCACCTGGTTGGTGCTGGTGTCCGTTCTGGGCCTGGATGTCAGGAGAACCTCTGAGAGCGTGGAACTTATGACAGTGGCAGAATGGAGACACAGGTGTTGGGCACCAGGTGGGCCTTTCTGAGACAAGTTTTGTTTCTGGATCTTTCTTCTTAGGACTCAATTTTTACTTTTTGTCCATCCTTCTATTGCCCTCCAGATGCTTGCAGGTCTCCCGTCCCATTTTCCAGCTCACCCTATCTTCCTTCCGGTCTTCAACATAGAAAACATGATTAGCAATTCCCCCTGTGGTTCTCATTTTAGGCTGCTGGTGAACATTGAAGCACTGTGACCCGAAATAATGAGTGCTTCTCAGTGTGGTGTGAGCAGCCCTCTGCTTCCCAACAGAGGCCAGAGGCTGCCTCTGGGCAGCTTGCCTGTTGTCCTTGGGCATTGGAAAGACCTTTAATGAGGGCAGGAGGCCTTTACTGGTAGTAGCCATCCAAACCAATGTACAGAAAAATACCACCAGAACACCTCGCTCAGAAGTGGAAAGACAGTAGAAAAATGGGGTCTTTGGACAGACATGCGAAAGAATGAAACTGAGCCACTTTCTTTCACTACACACAAAAATAAACTCAAAATGGATTAAGGATGTAAATATGAGACCCAAAACCATAAAAATCCCAAAGAGAGCATAGGCAGTAATTTCTCTGACATTGGCTGTAGAAACTTCATTCTAGATATGTCTCCTGCAGCGAGGGAAACAATAGCAAACACAAACTATTGGGACAAGCTTCCACACAGGGGAGCCTGGGGGGCTCAGTTGGTTAAGAATCTGGCTCTTGATTTTGGCTATGATCCCAGGGATGTGAGATTGAGCCCCAAGTCAGGCTCTTCACTCAGTATGGAGTCTGCTTGAGGATTCTCTCTCTCCTTCTCGCTCTCCCCCTCTCCCCACTCTCTCTCTCTCTAAAATAAATAAATCTTAAAAAAAAAAAAGCTTCTGCATCACAAAGGAAACAATCAATGAAACTGAAAGGCAACCTACAGAATGGGCAAAGAGCTTTCCAAATGATGTATCTGGTAAAAAGTTAGTATCCCAGGAGTGCCTGGGTGGTTCAGTGGGTTAAAGCCTCTGTCTTCAGCTCAGGTCATGATTCCAGGGTCCTGGGATCGAGCCCCACACTGGGGGTGGGGAGGGTCTCTATTCAGCAGGGAGCCTGCTTCCTCCTCTCTCTCTCTCTGCCTCTCTGCCTACTTGTGATCTCTGTCTGTCAAATAAATAAATTAAATTTAAAAAAAAAGTTAGTATCCCAAATCTATAAAGAATTTGTAGAAGTCAATACCCCAAACCAAACAGTTCAATTTAAAAAATGGGCAGGGGGCGCCTGGGTGGCTCAGTGGGATAAAAGCCTCTGCCTTCAGCTCAGGTCATGATCCCAGGGTCCTGGGATCGAGCCCCACATCGAGCTCTCTGCTCAGCAGGGAGCTTTCTTCCTCCTCTCTCTCTGCCTCTCTGCCTACTTGGGATCTCTGTCTGTCCAATAAATAAATAAAATCTTTAAAAAAAGAAATAAAAAATGGGCGGAAGATATTTCTCCGAAGAAGACGTCCAGATGGCCAACAGACACATGAGAAGATGCTCCACATCACTCACCATCAGGGAAATGCAAATCAAAACACAATGAGATACCACCTCACACCCGTCAGATGGCTAAAATCAACAATACAAGAAACAAGTTTTGGCGAAGATGCAGAGAAAGGGGAAATTTCTTACAATGTTGGTGGGAATGCAAATGGGGGCAGCCACTCTGAGAAATAGTATGGAGGTTCATCAAAAATTAACAATAGAGCTACCATATGATCTGGTAATTCTACTCTTGGGTGTTCACCCAAAGAATACAGAAACACTAATTCAAAGGGATACATGCAGCCCTATGTTTACAACATTATTTACTTTAGCCAAGATGTGGACTCAGCCCAAGTGTCACTGACTGATGAATGGGTAAAGAGGTGAGATAAGCACACACTGGAATATTATACAACCATGAAAAGAACGATATCTTGCCATTTACAATGACGTGCATGCAGCTAGAGGGTATAATGCTGAGTGAAATAAGTCAGAGAAAGACAAATACCATATGATTTCACTCATATATGGAATTTAAGGAAAAAACAAATAAATATAAGGGGAAGAAAAGATGGGGAGAGAGAGACAAACCAAGTCTGAACTGTAAAGAACACACTGAGGGTCACCAGAGGGGATGTAGGTAGGGCGTTGGGGGCCACAGGTGATGCGGATTAAGGAGTAGATGTGTCATGATGATACAAAATAAAATAAAATAATTTAAAAATTAATCATGGTCAGTGAAAGTTTCCCTAAGGACTGACATTGTAAGCCTCACTCTGAAGCAGGAAAAAAAAAGTGTTTTAGAGCTGGTCAGGGCCATATGCCTTGGTCTTAGGGCTTCTGTAGTAAGATCACTACAAACGAAGTGGTTTAAAAGAACAGAAACTTCCTGTGGACCTTGACGGCGTTATTAAGGGAAGTCAGTCTGACGGAGACAAACACCACACGACCTCACTCACATGTGGGATCTAACAAACACGACAGTCACATGAACAAAAAGCAGAAACAGACCCATAAACACAGAGAACAATCGGATGGATGCCGGGGAAAGGGGGAAGGGGGGAGAGGGATGCACAAGATGGGTGAGGGGAGGGGCCCTGACTGGCACAGTCGGTGACCATCTGACGCTTGATTTTGGCTGAGGTCATGATCTGAGGGCTGTGGGATCGAGCCCCACGTGGGGCTCTGCACTCAGTGGGGAGTCTGCTTCAGATTGTCTCTCCTTCTCCCTCTGCCCCTCCCCCCCATGCTCACTCTATCTCTCAAAATAAATAAATACATCTTTTTAAAAAATGGCTGAAAGGGAGTGGGAGGCACAGGCTTCCAGTTAGGGAGGAATCTCCAGCCCACAAAGAGAGCATCGGTGCCTCTCCGCCTCTCCTTCCTGCCGCCAGGGGACCGCAGGCAACAGCTGAATTACCCACAGCTGAAACTTACCTTGTGAGCAAACTCCTCATGACTTTTAGATTGGTCAGTGCAGGTAACCACAGCAGATCCTCTCGGAACGGCCCCAAGGTCTTCAGTCTCAATATCTAATTAATCGACTTTTTTGCCAAACCCTGTTCACCGTGTCTGCTCCCTGGGGAGGCTCCAGGGGAGAACCCGTTTCCTTATCCCTTCCAGCTTCTGGGCATAACCAGCATCCCCGGCTCATGGCCCCTTCCTCCGCTTTCCCAGCCCATCACTGCCACACACCTGCTCTCTGCATGGGGGGCTTACCTCTCTCCCTCATACAGACCCATGTCATTGTCTTGAGTCCACCTGGATAAGCCAGAATGATCTCGCTATCTCAAGGTCCTCAATCTACCCCATCCACAAAGTCCATGTAAGGGGACACGTTCCCAGGTCCCAGAGTATAGGGCACGCACACCTATTGGCTGTAGGTGTCCAGGTAGAAAGGTGAGAGCATGCAGCCAGGTGAGACAGGGAGGAGCACAGGTTGGCAGTGAAGACAGACATAAAGAGGAGGTTGTGAGAGGTATCTCCAAGGCCAATGGAGTTTCCTCCATTCCTCCAAGGCCATTCCTCCAAGGCCAACAGGGTTTCCTACTGTGTGGGGCGTGGTGGGCTTAAGGGATGGAGGCAACAGAGCGGGTTCTCTCATTGCCTGCCTGCGTTAGGATCCGAGTCAGCGGGCACAGTGCAGGCTCTGCTGTGTGGACTGGACCTGCAATGGCAGGTCAATGGCAGCCCAAGAGGACCTCAGTGATGATGCCAGTCTGAGCGGGTCACGTTGCTCCCACACCATGACGGCTTCTGCACCTGGTGACCCAGTGGACTCTGCAAATGACTCCACATCCATGAGATTTCTACCCTCCCGGGATGAAAGGGCCAAGCTGTGCAGTGTCATATCTTGAGTTAGGGTAGGGACCTCTTCCCTTGGGACTGCCACCTCTGCAGCCAAGGCATTTTGAGTAGGAGATGCCGTTGATGATTCAAGTCAGGAACCAGGAATGTTAGTGTTTCATGATGTTTTTGTCTGGAGCCATACATTCTCAAAGTCATGCTCCACTCAGGAAAAGCAAATTAATACAGGTGAATAGAGCCAGAAAGAATCAAAGAGAACAGAGTGAGTTCTAATCAGATGCAAGTAACAGCATAAAGTAATCCTTAGTTCTCTCCCCCTGCTCTGAGTCAGAACACAAAGGGAATATCAACCACCGGGGAAGAGGAAAGAGAAGGTCCGAAGCGATTTGTCTTCTCAAAAATGGGAGCTTGCTGAAAATGTTCGTGGATCTTACAGCTCCTCAGAAATTCCCATCCTTGTGACCCACAGGTGTGCAGGGCACGGCTTTCCTCTATGAGAATAAGCCCGCGTCAGGCACTCCTGTGGAAGGCTTTCCCTCCGAGAACCTGGACCCATGACGCCCCTTAGTTCTGACCCAGGAATGAGGGCAGCTGGTGGGCATGCCTTCCAGAAGTTGGGCTCCCTAGGAGGAAAGGTCTACTGGGTCTTGGTTGTATCAGGGGTGCTGGTTAGTGTAGGGAGGCTGCTCGTATAGAGTTAGAGCCAAGCCTTCAGGCTAAGGAGCACCAGAAAGAGCAGTCACCATGATGGAGATGGAGGGCTTCCTGGAGGAAGGGCCCCCGTGGATGGCAGATATGAGAAGAGGAAGCATGTGGTATGGGACACTTTGCTGAGTCACAACCTCAACTTTATGCAGAGGACAACCAGCCTGAGGGGACCCACCAGTGCCTGCAGGAATCAAGCCAGTCACTGGTTGCTGGGCACCTTCCTTCGAGCCCAACAGACAGCCTGGGGCCTTGCCCTGGAGGGGAGGGGAACGCACACCAGCCTGGAATCGTCATGTGTTGTTGACGCAGTGGTGCTGCTGCTCCTTTCTGCTCTGAAACCGGAGCCAGTTTGTACACGGCTCAGGTTCTAGTGGAAGCAGAGCACTGCTGAAGCTAAAATGCGAGTTGTCTTAAGTAATGGGTTGACAGCTCATTAGCACCAAGTGCTTGTGTCACGCTTCCAAAGAGGCCACACTCCAGGCATCTCTGCCGTAAGAAGCAGGAGGCTACACTCTTCTGTGCTTCTGGGGAGAAATCATAAATTGTTAGGGCTGTCCGAAGAGGTTGGCTTAAACAGTCGGAAACATCACTTATTCTTGCACATGACGAATGTACGTCAAGGAGCAAATTAAATTAATTAATCAAAAATTAATAACTCATGATAAAATGTAGTTTTACACATGTATCATCAAACGTATGGAGCAGATCGTTAAAAATGACTTTGGTATCCAACCGTAGGGGGTTAGTTGCTTAAATTAACCTCACTGTGGCTTCATAATAAAAAGTATCCGAACAGTAAAGCATAAAGTGTCATAGAGAAGTTAATCCCTGGTGGTGTGAGGAAGTCCTGTCCACAAGTCGAATTAAAGGAGTCACAAAACGATGTTCATAATGCAATCTTATCTTGGTAAATGTAGGAAGTAAAATTATGATAAGGATAACTAATATTTGTTTGGCACTTGCTATCATCTATCTATCTATCTATCTACCTATCTACCTATCATCTTTGGATATATTCTCCCTCTGGCCAAGGTAAGCAGGCCTGGCTTTGGGACCCTGTGGAGGTGCTTGGACCGGGGTCAGATCACGCAACAGGATTCACAGCGCAATCTGCCAAACGGAAAGTATTCCTGGTGAGGGACCAGGAAAGCCAGACTCTCCCCTGGGACCCTGAGCTCCGATGCCTGGACCATTGCTCTGAGCACCAGTGCGGCCACGCAGGGCAGGTGGGACTGGGGACAGCTCCTGCTCAGCATTCCATAGCCTGAGGCCACGGGGCTGGGGAAGGAGGCTTGGAAAATGGAAGGAGGCGAGGGTGACTATTTTTTTTTTTGTTGTTTTGTTTGCTTTTGTTTTTGTTTTTATTTTCAGTGTAACAGTACTCATTGTTTTTGCACCACACCCAGTGCTCTATGCAATACGTGCCCTCCCTATTACCCTCCACCTGGTTCCTCAACCTCCCACCCCCCCCCAAAACCCTCAGGTTGTTTTTCAGAGTCCATAGTCTCTCATGGTTCATCTCCCCTTCCAATTTCCCTCAAGTCCCTTCTCCTCTCCATCTCCCCATGTCCTCCGTGTTCTTTGTTATGCTGAGGGTGACTATTTTTGTGGGTGTTAGAGCTTTGGCCCAGCCTGCCTGAGCTGCTAAGAGCCATAATTCCCCCGACAATTTAAAAAAATAAAATAAAAAGTGCTGTTAACTTTGCTCGAGGCAGGGACAGCTAACCTAAGAGTTACAAGTCAAGTGGAGTGTGAACTCCAAACTGTCACCTAAGTGTGAGCAATCATTTCCTTGTTGTTAGTTCTATTTCGTGTTCCGTATCATTTGGACCCAAACTTGTATCTGTTGCTCATTCATTCACTCATCTGCAAATTTACTATCAATCATGTGCAAGGCACCAGGACTTGTAAATATAAAGACGCCAGCTTGCCGTCCAGTCCAGTGGGCACACAGCCTAAGGACTCCACGCCCATAGCAGCTGCGCTGTGACAGGAAGGCCCCTCGTGAAGGAGCACGTGGCTCTTGAGCAGGAAGTCAGGGAATGCATCACAGAAGAAAATCCTTTTTCCTATTCTTGGGGAGATTGGTGTTTGCCGGATGGACCAGGTTGGCCAGTCCGGGCGCAGGAAGAGAGTGAGAAGGTGGAGGTGTGCACCTGCCCGGTAAGTTCTGAGAATAGCAGACATGTGCCGGTGTTGCTGGAGCGCAGGCGGGCACAGACGTGGGGAGGTTTGGGGCTGGGCGGGCTGGTGAACAGAATCTCGAAGGACCAGACTTCAGAATCTGAGCTTGACTCCAACAGTGAATCACATGGGATTCTCTCTTGGGAGGTTCTCTTCATGGTTCCTGAGCAAGTGCGTTTTGCACTTTCTGGGACATTCTGGGACACCACTGTGTTGTGGAGTCACCATTGGGACATTCTGGGACACCACTGTGTTGTGGAGTCACCGTTGGACATGGGACTCATGGAGGAGGGTCAGGAAAGGAGGATAGAAGCAGCACGTAGGAGAGACAGCTCTGGAGTCCATCGGAGTTTGTTTGGAAATCGGGATGAGCCCAGAGCAGCTTGGCCGCTGCCCGAGCCCGAGTGGTAATGCTGGGAGAGCGTGGCCAGCAGGGGGCTGTCTGGGAGGGATTCCAGAAACAGCTTTGAAACAGGCCTGGCAGACAATTGCTTCTGTCCATGGGTCCTCGGCAGAGTGGGAGTCATGGGAGCCAAGCCACCGACTGGTGAACACTGATGAGGAGCAAGTGGGGGAGGGGAGGGGACACACACAAAGCCAGAGGAGCCAAAGTCTGCCAAAAGAACAAAGGGAAAGGAGCCCCTGTGGACAACAGAGGGAGGAGAGGGGTAGGGGGACCAGGCAACAGTAAGAACCCCAAAGTGAAGGAAGGGAGCACGTTGGTGGCACTGGGAGGAGGTGCTAGAAGGAGCAGCAAGCCCCCCACCATCCAAGCCATGCCCCCCTCCCCCTCCAAGCCCTCTGGCTGGGGTTCTTGGTTCTTGCCATGGATTTCTTCCACGGGATATTCTGCCTCTGACCTTTGTCACCTCAGACCTTCCCAGTGGGATTGGCCATGCCTTCTCCTCTTGTCTTGGGTAAGCGTCTGTATTTCAGCTCCCAGGGGTAACCGAATCCTGCCTCCATCCTCCCACTTTGCAGTCGAGAGCTAGCATGGATAAAACCCAAGGTTTTCAGAACACTTACTACTCATGCTCACTGGGTCTGGTCTCAGCCATTTACTCTCCGTGTCTGAAACACGCCTCGCCCAGAAGGAAATGCAGCTTCTGATGACGAGGGCTTGGCAGCAGTAAGTCCAGAGCACCTCCAGCAGCTGGGGTTATAGGAGCCGTGATGGACTGTCTCGGTCCCTTCGGGCTATTTTAACAAAATACCCGGGACTGGTGGCTTATAAACAACACACATTCATTTCTGACAGTTCTGGAGGCTGGAAGTCTCAGATCAGGCACCGGCATGGCTGGGTGGGGGCCTTCCTCTGGGTCAAAGACTTCTTGTTGTGTTCCCACAGTGTGGAAGAGAGAAAGAGGCTCTCTGGGGTCTCTTTTCTAAGGTTTTCATCTTATTCATGTGGGTTCTCCCAAGCATCCCATGTCCTAATACCATCATTGTGTTGAGCACCAGGCTTTCAGCATATGAATTTGGGAGAGGGCACAAATATTTAGACCACAGGATGGACCAATGAAAACAGAATCATGAGGATCTATGCCCCACCCCCACACTGGGAATTCTCCGGAATGCCCCCCAGGCCTTCCAGCGAATGAACCTAGGAAGTCCCTGTGGGGGACTCTTTGGGGTTCTGGTGCCCTTTCTGATGGCAGCCTTTCCCTCTGGCAGGTCGTACTGCACTTGGCCCAGAGTGCCGTGAAGCACAACGGGACGGACGGTTTCAGTCTCTCCTCTGTCCCTCCCACTCTCAGAGCTGTTCATTGGCTTGCCACCAGACCCTAGACTCAAGACCATGGGCTCCCTTCCCAGTGTCACCTTGCCTTAAGGATTTGCCACCCTCTGGGCCCCATGTGTGATTGTTGGCTCAGGGTCATTAGCTTTGCTCTTGTGCCTGGTTGGCTACCTGGTCTTCTAAATTCAGTGTGTGTGTGTGGGGGGGGGGTCCTTAAACCAAAGAAGTAGAGTTGGTATCCGCTGAGAGCCAGGAGGTAGGATATGTTGTTTCCAGGTCAGGGAAATGCTTGTGGGGAAAGGGCCACCTGCCTTGGCAATGGAATGGGAAGATGCTGGGCTGTCCCTGCAACCATGGGAGGTCCGGAAGTAGTTTGCTCAGGGGCATCATGAGAGAGGGGGTGAAGTTCGGTTTAGAAACAAAACATGCATAGGCACTGCTGACTGCTGAATTAACAAATTGTACTTTTCTAAAAAGGGTGCCTTTGGTTTCTGCTCTTCCTTTTCTCTTCGGAACTGCTTCTCTGTTCCCTAAACTCCATTGTGAGTTACTGCTTTGAAAGCTCAGTGCTATGCAGAGAAACATGTGCCTGACACCATCCCACCCCTTGTTTCTTCCTTAACAAACCCATCTTGTGATTTCTCTAGTCAATTGGTCAGGACAGCAGGTCTGGATTCTGTTTCTCCCGGATCACTTTGAAATATTCTCCAGGTGACTTCTTCAAAGTTCAGGAGTCTCTTCTCCCTATTATTTTCATGTATCTTTGGAAGTAGCAGACAAGTAATGATTTTGTGATCTCTGGGCCATAGAAACTCACCCCTTCCATATTCCTTCTCATTGCACCTTGTTTCATAGCAAGGTTGCCAGTAAATAAATCAAAGAAATCTGATTGTTCCTTGGAGTCTCACTACTGTCCGGCACTCCTTAAAGAGTATGTCCTGCTGCTTATTTGTCCAAGTGTCCTTGACGATTCCCAGAGAATTTCTTGTTCATTATCACATTAGAACACTGCATCACTCAACGTCTATCGTTTAGGGACATCAACTCACCTGGGAGAGTTTCTTTGTCTGCTTTTTTCATTAGCTTTGAACTGTCCAGAAGCTGCCTCAGAGAAGGCTTTAAGTGCTCTTTATTTAAACTATAAGTATACAGTAGTTATTCCATTTTGTCAGAGAATTCCCAGTGGTTGCTGGAAGGATCGTCTATGCCATAAGAAAGAAGAGTGGAAGAGATCGATCCGAAAATTGGGGACTGCAGACAAATGCACTGCGTGTATTTGAACATAATGGATGGAATTAAAAAGGATTTGGCCATAAAGCTGACAATTTTTATGCTATTTAGAAACGTTTTCTTTCTTGAATGATTTGGTCCTGCAAATAATTTTTCATTGCATGATTTTCTGATAAATATTTAACACATGCTAATTGAGTATCTACACAGTGCCAGATACCCAAGACACAAACACAAGTAAAACAAAATCTCTTGCTTTGAGGGTTTGCAAGTGATTGTGGAAGAGCAGGATTTAGGTAAATGGCCTTGATAATGTGCCAAATTAGATACATGTGTGCACGTTTCCATCAGCTGGGAGCTCTCCATGCCTACTTCCTTGGGATTGGCCAGCTTATCGCAGAAGGATCGATTACAGGAAGCAGCGCCGAGATGGCTGGAAATAGGCGGCTAAAGGTGGCCAAATCCAATGAAATGAGGGTGTGAGGTGTGTGGCCAAGCAAGTTGGGGACAGTATGAGTTGACATTGAAGTGTTGCCAAATGATATCCGTGACTATGCAAGGGGAGAGATTCAGGTCCCACAGCTTCTCCTCCTATTCCTTCTGTTTCCACATCCTGGAAACAATTAGAAAAGCAATTGCAGTCGGTTCGTAAGTCAGGAATCGCGAGGGAAGAGGGAAGATTAGTCTAGCTCTGTCTGGAAGCCGTGAAAGCACCATGCGATAAGTTGAATCCTGAAAGATGAGTCAGAGATGGGGCTGTCACCAACAAATGTACCAGAGATTTCTCTTCTTCTCTTTCTCTGGAACCATACAAGCAGAGGCTACATTGACAGGATTTTGGTTCAGATGGTGAAAATATTCACCATGAAGTATACAGTGGACTGGAGAATGTTTTGTTCTGGTTTGTACAATCAGATTACAATAATCTTCTGTTTCTGGATGTATCATTTGGTTCCTTACAAAAAAGAGAACATATCCCATGGGGCACTGGGTGGGTCAGTCCGTTGAGTGTCCAGCACTTGACTTCAGTTTAGGTTGTGATCTCAAGGGTTCCCCGCTCAGCAGGGAATCTGCTTGGGATTCTCTCCTTCTGCCCCTCCCCCCACTCATGCTCTCTCTCAGTGGACAAACAAATAAAGAAAAGAGAACTCATCCCATAGGGCTCAAATAGGGCTTCAATAAGGACACTTAATAGAAGTGAGACTGGTGAGACAGGATCCCCAGAATCCAAGAAATGGGAACAGTCATGGTCAGGGAGGCAGGGGGGCACAGATGCCTACAGAGGTGTGGTGTTACAGCAGACAGAAGCAAGGAAGTACCATGACCTCTCTCTTGTCCCATTGTCTGCTTTCTGTAGGGTTTCCCATTAGCTGAATCCAACCAGAAGCCAGCTGTCAGGTGTATTTGGATGGTGCAGTTTGCAAGGACCAGCCTACAGGGCAAAGACCAAGACGGGATGGGGTGGTGGAGAATGAATGGTGGGAGAATGCAGATGAAACTGGTTTATCAAATATTAACAGCCTGGATCAGCAGAGGAAGTGGTTGCACCAGGAATGATTAGGTGCCTACACAATGGCGGGGCACAGTGGTCATCCATATAATTTCTTCTCTTTTTAAAGATTTATTTATTTATTTGAGGGGACAGGGAAGGACAGAGGGAGACAGAAAGAGAGAATCCCAAGCAGGCTCCATGCCCAGGATGGAGCTTGATGTGGGGTTCGATCTCATCACCCTGAGATGATGACTTGAGTCAAAATCAAGAGTTGAATGCTTAATGGACTGAGGCACCCAGGTGCCCCTCATCCACATAATTTCTTCTGCCATCTGCATCCATGCTGTGAGAGAAGAGCTGACCAGGAGAACTTCCTACCCTGGAACGAGAGCTTGAAGCCAGACAGAAGCACAACTGAAATGCCCCTACCACCTCCGTTGGCTACACTCCCTCCTCCCACAGCCCATGTTTAGTGCCTGAGTTTACAGAGGGATAAATCTCGCAGAAATTTTGGAGGAATATCCAAACATGCATCCTCTCGATATATTTGAAAAAGGCAATCTCTAATTTGTTAGTCTGCATAAATTCTGTAACAGTAGAAAAAGGCATTGTGTTCAGGGTGAAGTGTATCGGACGGCAAGGACGGCAAGGAGAGAAGGAAGCATGCCATGTGCCAGGAGTAGGCTGGGGTGGAGACGTGCTGAGCCAAGACAGCTCATCTGCAGGGAAGGAGCTGGGAAGACTGAAGACCTTGGCCCCAGGCCTGGGCGATCTGTTTGCTTTCCGCCAGCAGTGGGAGCCCAGAAGGGCTTCATGTGGGGTGTGGCACCAGCCCAATATCATTTGCGTCTTGACTTGTGCTCTACCTCTTTCCAAGAGTCAATGCCAAAAGCCAAAATGTCTAAAGAGCAAAATAGCCAGAAAGTCCTTGCCATGACTCAGGAAGTGCTCCGCTGGCTGTGGTCTGTGATTTCCTCGGAGCCGGTGAAGCAGCAGAGCACTGAGGTTAATCATGGGCTGCGGTATCAGCCGAGCCTCGGCTTGGACCATTTGTCAAGTATTAACCTGTGCTTTGACCTGCCTCAGGTGAGGTATTTAACTTTTTCTGAACAACATGCCCTCAATAAGGAGAGATGGTCTCTGTCTATGCTCTAGGAGTCTCTTCAAGGCAAGTAGATATTGTAACGTACTTGAAGACAGTGCCCAGATGATAAAAAGTGATTCCTCGAAGCTGACACCAACGGATGCTTGTGCTTCAGCCACGCATATAGCGACACAACTGTGACGACGTAGGCGTCTTCCTCGGCAAACACCTCTTTGTGGCCGTGTGTACGGAACGTGCAGGGAGCACCAGCCTCCACTCACGTACACCTTCAGGGAGTCTCCAGATTGTATGCAAGACTCTGTCAAAGCCACGTCCATGGAGCCTCTGATTCTCTTTCCAGGAAATGGAAACTGAATCGACAGCTTCAAGAATGGCGTTCATATCACCATCTCCCTGGCCCGTTTTGAGGATCGTTTGAAGAATTCAGTATTTCTTGAATCCTACTGTGTGTTAGGCAATGGGGTATATGATATAAAATCTGGCTTCACCCTGGCATGAGATAGATACACAGGAAAGAGATTTGAAGCAGAATAGGGAGAAACACAGATAGAGCCCCTACCCTCAGGGACTCTATTGTCCAGAAAAGAAAAATGTCTTTTTTTTTAAATACAGTTTTCTATATGAAACCAATAGAAATTATTCTGACATTAAGAAGAATCTTGGGATAACCTTTTTTTTTCTGATTACTCAAAGCAGAAACTTATTAAAACGACATATTTTGCATGTAAGTAATAGACTGGCTATTTTTTCTTTCAGTTTTCTGAAATACAATTGACATATAAGGTTGTATCCATTTAAGGAGTAGGCACATGACTGTTTTAAGGGATAAGTGGCAGGTGCCATGAGGGGAGGAACTAAAGGAGGGTAAGTACATAGAGAGGCAGGCTGCCTGGAGGAAAGAGGGCGCTGCTGATACTCAAAGCCCGAGGCTTTATTAGCAGCTCCATCACCTAAGAGGGAACTGTTTTGAGCAAGGGCTGGTGGAGGAAGTTTAAACAGTATCATTATGTTTGAAGCAATGCCTGCAAAAGGAAGCCTGTGTTTGCCCCATGCAGGATCAGATTGTGCATGTGTTCCAAGGCACACCGAAGCTGGGGAAGGTTCTTTGTGATGCCAAGGTGGTTGGCATAAGTCCAGAACCATGTTCTACCCACAGTGCTGTGAGAGGCATATAGCAGCTAGCAGCTGTGTGAGGACATTGTGATTTTGTTTAGGCTGTTACTTCTGGCATACCTCTCCTGGCCACTGACATGAAAATGTGATGCAGTGAAAGCTCATGAATATCACTAGCACTTGGATCTGACACCACTTGTGGAACTTGAGCAGAAGGCGTAAGTCCAGCTAAGCCCGACACACCACCGAGGGCAGTGCTGCATCGGCCCGATGCAGGTGACTGGGCTGATACTCACCTAAGCTTCTTCTATTTTCAACAGGTATTAATTGGGTGCTTGCCCCATGCCAGGCTCATGCTCAGAACCAGGCTGACTAAGTCACAGATCCTAAGGTGCTTATAGTCTCCTGGGGAAGCAGAGCGAGACTATGTGGGTGATAACACCCCATGATGATGCCTGACTTAGGAGAGTACAGGACCCCAAGGAAGAGGAGACTTCCTTAGTCTTCCCACAGACTAGCTCCCCTTTCAGATGAGGAATCTGAGAAAGTCCATTCAAGCCAGTGTTAAAGAAGAAATAGACTTATAAAAGTGAAAGGCAATGACTGAAATTTCAACTTGCCTGGCAGCTTGAGTTACAGTCAAAGGCAACATTGATGTCACCACCACGCCCACAACCAGCAACAATAGAATATCTTCTAAAAAGTTACTGGAATCCTTTATTTCTAAGATTATGTTTATAGTAGGATATAAAAATATTTATCAAGTACAAACATATCATTGACGGTTTAGATGAGAGTCTTCAAGACTTCAAGAAGGTGGGGTTAGGATAATTGCAGAAATACTGGAGGAAACATGTCAAGCTCATCATTGCTAACTGTATCCATGCTAGAGAGATGAGCAGGGGCCGTGACCCAGTATTTTCCTGGGTACAGGAAACTCACTAGGTCCTCCATCAAAGAGAAGACTAAATGCACCAGGAGTATTTGCTAGCATCTCTGCATTTTTCAATAGTTTGGTAGATTCAGATATTTTCCCAGAAATATATATTGGTCTCATCAGAGGCTGTGCTGGAGAAGCCATTAGCCAGTGAGATTCTGACCTTTTTCGGTTGCATGAACAAGTGCTATTAAGGATTAGGAGAACGTCGAATTCTAGATTTTCTGGTTGCTAAGACGCACAGAAGCAAACTCTCCCATCATAAATACATTAAAAGACAATTCAAAGTGTACACTGCCAACCCCCAAACAATCCCTCTGTGTGTGGAGACCAAGATGCATGGCCTCAGTGTGACAAATGATGGTGAGCTCTCTGAGCAGATGCTAATCTTCGGCTGCGATACATTAGGAGACCCATTCAGAAGTACACGTTGACCTGAGCTAGCCATAAAACTTTGTCCTTCCTCCAGTCTGTGATATTGCCAGCTTTATGTTGCCGTGCAGTGGCTGATCCCTTGCAGGAAGTAAAGCAACAGCAGCAGGTGCACACTGGGCATTTAGCTCCTTACCTGCACAAGAGAATAAGAGACCTCATTAAAGCCCTTCCTCTTCCCCTCTCTTCCCTTTCTTCCTAACAATTCAGACCTAACGTCAGAAGGCGGGTATGAGCAATATTGAATTCTGCACAGTGATAGATGGGAAGCAGAGGCCTGGCTGGGACGTCAGAGACCTAGGGGGGTCAGATGAGGGAGGGGGAGACAGCACCATCAACTAAGCCAAGCAATACATTTGAGGGGAAAGAGGGACATGCGAGGAGGACAAGAAGTCAGTTACATACAGGGATGGATCAAGTAGACAATCACATGAGGATAATGGACGACCCGTCTCCTCAAGGAGGGTTGGGCATTTGGAAGGGGAAAAATTGGAATGAACCTTATTGTATTAGGTTGGAACTGGAGATATCTATATGAAGTAATTTTTGAAATATGTATTATATATATATAATAAATATAGATTAAATACCTGCATATAAATACAGACATATGCATCTGTATTCCCTAGGGTGGCTCAGCAAAGAACCCTGTGGGTCAGTGACACACAGGTGTTGTGTTCAGATGTCATTTAACATCTCTGGAAGTGACTGGAGCTCCTTGAAGAAACAGCTGATCCTGGAGCAGAAACAGAAATTATAAGATGAGCCTGACAAATCTCACCCCCCACCCCCGCCCACCAAAAAGGAGCAAAAGCACAAAGAAACAAGATAAGCAGTCCAAGGGCCTCTTTCTGGCCAAATATGTGACAATTAGACAATGCAATCATCATAATAATGACAGAGGATTATGATCCACTGAACACAACGTGAGTCTATACTGACAGAAATCTAACAAAAGAATGACTAAATTAGTGGCGCCTGGGTGGCACAGCTGGTTAAGCATCTGACCCTTGGTTTCAGGTCAGGTCGTGATCTCAGGGTTCTGGGATGGAGCCACACATAGGGTTCCACAATGAGCGTGGAGTCTGCTTGTGGTTCTCTCTCTCCCTCCCCTCCTGCCCCTCCCGCCTGAGCTCTCTCTCTCAAATAAAAAATAAAATCTTAAAAAAAAATGAATGATTAAATTAAAAGTTAAATGAAGAAGGAGAGATCCAGGTAGCTTCAGAGTACTTCCCAGTAAAATAAGCACCAAGTATAAAAGGGACAGTAGTGACTTTCTAGTGGACAGGATTGACTGACACCATCTTAGTCAAGCTATCAGAGCGAATGTCTGTCATCTGTGAAGGGACAAACTGACACCGCATGTCACCTGGTAAGGTGCAATGAGAAGAACCTGCATCTAATCCTTAGGAAATGTCAGGAAAACACAAATGGAATGACATTCCACAAAATAATTGTACTTTATCTTTCAAAAGGATCAGCAATGTGAAAGACCAGGCAAGTCTGAGGAACTCTGACTACTTGAAGCCATGTGTGGTTCTTCTCTGGATTCTTTGCTCATTGTATTTTGGGACAATTGGTGGAATGTGAAGGCAATCTGGAGTTCAGGTGGAGTTGATGTGTTAATGTAAGTCTCCGACTGTGATGGCTATCTTGGGGTTATATACGAACATATTTAGGGGTTATTCTGAAATTGCTCAGGAAAATGTTATTTGTAATGTTTTTGGAATTTTTGTGGAATTTTGCAATTATTATAAGATAAAAATTTTTAAAAATTAAATCAATGTAGACCTCTGTATAAATTCCTGACTATTCTCAAATTTTCATGTGTTCAAAGAGAAGGAAGTAACCTTCATTGAACATCCATAACTCAGAAGATTGGCAATGCAATGATCATATTGTAGAATAAAATCAATTGGATTGTGGTACTGTGAAACAAAGACAATTTTCATCATTTTTGGCTTCCCAAACTTCAGAGGAAAGGTGGATACTGTGTCCGAACTGGGAAGGTGGCCTGCATGTAGATGGGTGGATTAAAGGTTCCAAGGGTCTTCAGTGTTTTCCACAGGGTGAGATGGCTGCCAAGGGGGAGAGCTTTGAGGGGCAGACAGTCTGCCTAGAAGATGTTGGTGTTTTAATTTCGGGAAGGGTGAAAAGGAGCTTGAACTGTCTTCAGAATGGAAAAGATTAACTCAGACATGAGCAGGGAGAAGTAGGTGTGTTATGAAACACATAAAACACAGTTATTCCTCACAGTTCTGGAGGCAGGATGTTTGCAGTCCAGTTGTTGGAGATGCTGGGGCCTCTTCTCCCGCCTAGCAGGGGCCGCCATCTTGCTATGTGCTCACATGGCCCTTCCTTCATGGGTAATCTGTGGGAGAGGGAGAGAATGGAGCTTGCTGGTGTCTCTTCTCATGAGGGCATGAATCTCTTCAGACCAGGGCCCTACTCTATGGCCTCATGTAACTTTAATTACTTCTGGAAGGCCCTGTCTCCAAATACAGTCACACTGGGGGTTAGGGCGTCAATACATGAATTTTGACACACCCACTTACTTTACTTTTACAGTACTTTACTCTGACACAAACATTCAGTCCAAAGCACTATGACTATTCCTACATTATTATGTCCCACATGGATGTCATGGATGCCATTTTTCAACCTTTCCTCTCTTCTTAGAAATGCTGTCCTTTCTGTATTTGCTGATCAGTATGTTAATTATGCACATATGTGTATTTCCTACTAGAAGAATTACGTTATTTGCATATTGATGCCCCCGACGTCCGTCATGTTACTGGAAAGACGTAAGATCTGCAGAAAGCCGGTGTCTGCTCATGGGCGCTCGGCTGCTTTCAGTCTGCATGGGCTTGGCTCTGGATAGTTGCCTCACTGCATCTTCACGTTCACTAATCCGTTTCTCTCTGTGTCACGTCTGCTGTCACTCCCCTCCAGATATTTTTCATCTTAGATGTTGTAGTTTTCAACTATAGAAATGCAATTTGGGGCTTTTTTTTTTCTTTTTAATCTTCTGTGTCTTGCACTCATACTGGGCTCTCCTCCCTTGAATACATCAAATACAGTTGTAATAAGGATACGAAGGTCCCTTACACTATGATTCTGTCATTGGCACCATGCTCTGATCGGAGCTGACTGATTTTCCTCTTTGTGCTTCTTTTCCTGTCAGGATTTTTCTTCTTTTCATTTTTATTTTTTTTAAGATTTTATTTATTTATTTATTTGAGAGAGAGAGAGTTCATGAGTGGGGGGAGGGCATCAGAGGCAGAGGGAGAGAGAGAATCTCAGGCAGATTCTGGACTGAGCACAGAGCCCAAAGTAGGGCTCGATCTCATGACGCTGAGATCATGACCTGAGCCAAATTCAAGAGTTGGATGCTTAACCAACTGAGCCACCCAGGCCTCCCCTGTCTGGCAATTTTTAATTAGGTCCCTGAGAATGTTATGATTTTACTGTTTTGGGTATTGTATCTCCTTTTACTTTGGGCAATTCTTTCTTTTCTCTCAGTTAAATTACTTTGCGACAGTGTGGTAATATTTTTGAGACTTCTTTTTAAGCTTTATTAAACTGAACCAGAACACCACCTAGTGTGGGATCTATTTTCCCCACTATTGAAGCAAAATTGTCCCACAGATTTACCCTTCCCAATTCTCTGTGTATTATGATTGTTTCCCACTTTGTTTAGCAGAAACACAAACCATCCCAGCCTTGTGTGAGCTCTGATGATGTTTCCACCTGTTCCTTTCAGGTAGTTCTCTCCCAGGCTCTGGATATTTTTCTCAGATGTGCACACACATGGGCCAATACTCTACCGCTGCTCGAGGTGTCTCCCTGCACACTATGGGGATCATGCACCATTCCACTCTCCTCTCCGTGGAACCCTCCCTGCAATTCCTCAGTTTTGTTCTCTTGGAGCTCCCACTCGCTGTCCTGGTGGTAGGTTGTCATTGGGCTCCACCTGCATCCCTCCTGCAGTTGCCATGACCCAGAATCTCCTTCAAGTATGATGCAGGGACTCTAACCAGATGCTTTGCCTCTCTCAGGATCTCTAATGTCTAGAAACCATCAGTTCATATGTTCTCCTTCTCCACCCCCCCAAATTTCTTTAGTTGTTTAAAGTGGGAAGGCAAATCTGGTTCCTGGTTATTCCAACTTATCAGAAACCAAAGTCTTTCCATAAATACCTTTATGATTGAGGGCAGTGAAAACCAGATAGTAAGAACTTTCCAAACCAAGAGGTACAGGGGTGCCTGGGTGGCTCAGTGGGTTAAAGCCTCTGCCTTTGGCTCAGGTCATGATCCCAGAGTCCTGGGATCGAGGCCCGCATCTGGCTCTCTGCTCAGCAAGGAGCCTGCTTCCTCCTCTCTCTCTCTCTCTGCCTGCCTCTCTGCCTACTTGTGATCTCCGTCTGTCAAATAAATAAATAAAATCTTTAAAAAAAAAACAAGAGGTACAGTAAATTCCATTTTGTAGTTCCAATGGGATATCTTAGAGTAAACAAAACTATCTGAAGTAACTAATATTGGAATTACCTCTTAATTGAGTAGCAATACTTATGTCCAAGTGTCCAACCCAGGGTTTGCTGTGGATGGATGACTATAATAATTGAGGTAGGGGGCAGTGCTAATGTTCTCCAGTTCTGTCTATTTCCTTCCATTGAATTCCATTCATCTTTCTGAACCAACAATTGTTCTGGAGATGCTAATCGTGCAGTCACAGAGACTTCAAATGAGATTTAATTTGAGAACTGAGTTGTCTTTTTCTTTGTCTAGGGGAAACAGTCTTAAGATCAGAATTCTGTTATGAAACAGAATGTGGTTATAACTAGCTCCAGTACAATTTTTATGAATCTGAAATCAATATCAAAACACAGGTTATTTGCAGTGTGTAGGTATTTCCAAAATATATTTCCAAGATCTAAAGAGTTAAGCATCCTTTTGCAGGAAGGTTCTTGGAAGCACACTCCTCAGGTAGATTCCCACCACCGCCTCTTTATACTGCTTTTAAATAATGAAGCAGTGCAAATTGTTTTTCATGCATATGGATTAGAACATTCAATTAGCTTTCAATTATGTACCTGACTGATTTTAAGAAATTCCCAGTTTGTACTGTGCTAACACCAACTCCTTCCTTTTCTTTTTAAACCTTAACCAATTTTAAGAAATTGTCTAGCAGTATTACAGCATCTCATGAACTGAGGAAGGGAGAGTTCATGAGGCTTTGAAGTAAGTTTAGCAGAGCTCAGGCTTCTTGTCTTGTCTACTAGATCAAATTCAATTAGTGGGACTATTAACAATGAAGTATAAAGAACATCTCAGGTGTTTCTGGTGCAGAAGAGAGACAACTAGTCAGAGAGGTGATTAGAAGTTCCTAAGAAAGCAGAGAAAAGACATCCTAAACAGACTGTACACTAGGAGACACATTGACGGATTTCTTCATTCACTCATTCATTCACTGGCTCTATCACTCCTTGCCTCAATAATTCACTGACGTTTGTACTGTGATAACATGTGCCCAGTGAAGAGCTGAGGACAGAAGGGAAGCAAGCATGAAGGTGAATCACACACAAATTCCACCTGCAGGAGTCTACATAGGGAGACACCACTGATCATCATGAACGATCACGATGGAAGTTCTCTTTTGTCACACCCTTGCTCTACGGCTGCCCTTTTCCATGCCTTCCCTGGTCTGTTCTTCCCCGCAACACTGTCTGGGAGGTGTCATTGTGGCCATTTTACCAAGGTTGTAATGGAGAATAAAATGATACTCAGTGTGTTACCATGGAAATAGCGGAGCTGTGGCTCAGGTCAAGATTGTTTTGACACTAACATGGTCCCTTTCCTCCCTTTCCTCAAGATTTTCTTCCTAAATTAGTACCTTAAAACTACATGAAGAAGAAAGCAAAGTGCACAAATGAAAAGGGTAAAATTGGCCATATCTGCTGTCCTTGGCATCTCCTTGCCGAGGGTGCCCCATGCCAACCTGCTCACCTGCTCACTGCTCACCTGCTCACTGCCCACCACTCACCTGCTCTCTGTTCACCTGCTCTCTGCTCATCTGCTCTTTTCTCACTGCTCACCTGCTCACCTGCCACCTGTTCTCTGCTCACCTGCTCACTGCTCACCTGCCACCTGTTCTCTGCTTATCTGCTCACTGCTCACCTGCTCTCTGCTCACCTGTTCACTGCCCATCACCTGCTCACCTGCTCACTGCTCACCTGCCCTCTGCTCACCTATTCACTGTCTGCCTGCTACCTGCTCACCTGCTCTCTGCTCACCTATTCACTGCTCACCACTCACCTGCTCACGGCTCACCTGCTCTTTGCTCACCTGTTCACTGCTCACCTGCCACCTGCTCACTGCTCACCTGTTCTCTGCTCACCTGCTCACTGCTCACCTGTTCTCTGCTCACCTGTTCTCTGCTCACCTGCTCACTGCTCACCTGCTCTCTGCTCACTGCTCACCTGTTCTTGGCTTACCTGCTCCCTGCT
The DNA here is from genome assembly GCF_922984935.1 of Meles meles. Classification (NCBI taxonomy): domain Eukaryota; kingdom Metazoa; phylum Chordata; class Mammalia; order Carnivora; family Mustelidae; genus Meles; species Meles meles. Next base: position 97,565,265 of record NC_060075.1, read on the forward strand.
CACCTGTTCTCTGCTCACCTGCCCTCTGCTCACTTGTTCACTGTCCACCTGCTACCTGCTCACCTGCCCTCTGCTTACCTGTTCACTGTCAACCTGCTACCTGTCCATCTGCTCTCTGCTCACCTGTTCACTGCCCACCACTCACCTGCTCACTGCTCACCTGCTCTCTGCTCACCTGCTCACTGCTCACCTGCTCTCTGCTCACCTGCCACCTGCTCGCTGCTCCCCTGCTCTCTGCTCACCTGCTCACACAGGCTTCCTTCACTATTCTACTATTCTAGGCATAGTCTTACCTTGGGCACTTTGCTTCGTTGCCTTCTCTCCCTGGAAGTTCTTTTCACAGACATCTGCATGGCCACCATTCTTGCCTGCCATGAATCATTGTCAAAATGACACTTAACCACCCCCCATGACCACACTTCAAAATGATGTGTGTGCATTTGTTTCCTATGTTTGTCATAACACATTGCCCCAAACTAGATGGCTTAAAATAACAGATATTCTGTCCCTTACTGATGTCCAAAGTGAAGGTTTAAGCAATGCCATGATCTCTCTGAAGCCTCTAGGGTAGGATTCTTCCTCATCTCTTCCAGCTTTTGGTGGGTTCTGGAGAACCTCAGTGTTCCTTGGTGTGTAGGTACAATCAGTCCAACCTCTGCCTTCATGGTCACACAGCGTTTCCCCCATGTGTCTGCACCTGTGTGTCCTCTCCCATTCCTACAGGGACGTCAGCCATTTGATTTAGGACCCACTAGTCCAGTATATCCTCATCTTAACTAATTACAACTGTGAAATGTGAAGACACGTACACCTGAGGTCCCAGACGAACATAAATTTGAGAGGGGACATTTATTCAAACGACTGCAAGGTAACAAACAGGTACTAATCACCTGTTGTGTGAAAGACTGCGTGAATGCTCTGGGATGTATGTGTCCTGAGCTCCTCATCCCGCGGCATCCTGGAGCTCTGACCGTGGCCACTTGACTGAAGAAACGAATGAGCCTGATTTGTTCCGACCTTACTGTGTCCAAACCTTCTATTCTGAACCTGGCTGTGTAGTTCATCTTAGGGGCTGACACATTTGCAAAAGGGGTGCACAGATTTGGAAGTGCTTGTGTTTCAAGGCCTGATTGCCTTCATGTGAGCTCTCCCTACGAACGTCTCCTGGAAGATGAGCAACCTGTATGAATCTTGAAGGGTCATCATACTTTTTAAAGAATATATGTCCATGTCTCTATACACAGCTGTTTCTATATCTACGTCCTACGGATTCAGTAATTAACCTTCTTTTAATTTTACTGAAGTCTGGCAGGTAGAGACAGCTAATTTCAGGAACATGACCCATCTAAGGTTTAATTACCCTGATTTGCAAATGCACCACACATAATTTCTAAGGTGGAAGATTTTAATAGAGTTACCATTTTGAGATTCCTTTGCTTTGAATAATTTTGAGATGTATTCGCTTTCTTGCCAAAGGGATTGTCACACACAAAAGAGGAAATTTACATTGGTGTCTTCAGATAGCGGGTAATTCTGTGTATATGTGCATTCATTCGGGTCTCATAATCTCAGGGATAATTACTTGCTCTAAGAATTACATTGCATATGAATGCAAGAGCTAATTCAAATTTCATCATATAGAGCTTTCCACATTGCTTTTGGGTAGGAAAATTTCCCTGAAAGATAATAATGTCCTTGCTGACAAAAATTATGTCTGCAAAAAGTCTAATATAATCAATAGTGTTAGAAAAATGCACAACATTAATAAGATGCTACAATTCTTAGTGAAATGAATTCCAGGGGCTTAGTCCTTTTCCTGTTTTTTTTTTTTTTTTTTTTTTTTTTTAAGACAAAAGTCAAAAGGCCTTGTTGAAACCTGAATACCATTTAGTTCCTGATCGGTAACTGTAAATCAGCTCTCTCCACTTGCTGGAACGGAAATGTGTCAGAGAAGATACATGTTCAGGGAGAAAAGTTGTCTCATGGAGTCAGAGGGGGCCAGACTTTCTGGAGGGATTGGGATTTGAGCAGTCTCGTGCCCATCTCTGGGAAGGCCTGGGTGTGGGGCCCAATGGTCTTGGAGGGGTCTGAGTCTGGCAAGAGCACTGCCAAGGATCAGCTTGCCTGGGACCCTTCTGCCCGGGAACATCAGCTCTTAATGAGTAAGAAATAATTGTCACAAACATTTAATAATTTACCTCTACCATAATTAACAGGTTGTCAGTGTGTATATATGTAGGAGTTTGTTTAAGAAAGGGTTTTTTTTCCACATTGAGATACCACTTTATACCAGTTAGAACAGCAAAGATTAACAAGTCAGGAAACAGCAGGTGTTGGCAAGGATGCGGAGAAAGGGGAATGCAAGCTGGTGCAGCCACTCTGAAAAACAGTGTGGAGATTCCTTAAGAAATTAACAATAGAGCTTCCCTATGACCCTGCAATTGCACTACTGGGTATTTACCCTAAATATACAGATGTAGTGAAAAGAAGGGCCATCTGTACCCCAGTGTTCATAGCAGCAATGGCCACAGTCGCCAAACTGTGGAAGGAACCAAGATGCCCTTCAACAGACGAAAGGATAAGGAAGATGTGTTCCATATACACTACGGAGTATTATGCCTCCATCAGAAAGGATGAATACCCAAATTTTGTGTCAACATGGACAGGACGGGAAGAGATTATGCTGAGTGAAATAAGTCAAGCAGAGAGAGTCAATTATCATATGGTTTCACTTATTTGTGGAGCATAAGGAATAACAGAGAGGACATGGGGAGATGGAGAGGAGAAGGGAGTTGGGGGAAATCAGAGGAGGAGATGAACCATGAGAAACTGTGGACTCTGAGAAACAGTCTGAGGGTTTTGGAGGTGAGAGGGGTGGGGGGATGGGTGAGCCTGGTGGTGGGTATTGAGAAGGGCATGTATTGCATGGAGCACTGGGTATGGTGCATAAACAGTGAATCAGGGAACACGACATCAAAAACTAAGGATGTACCGTAGGGTGACTAACATAACACAATTAAAGAAAAGATGTTTGTTGTTGTTGTTGTTGCATAGTTTCAGCAGAAAACTGATGATTCCTGCATAGTAAGATCACTGAAAGTTATTTTTCTATAAGTCTTGTCCTTCTTGTTGTGAAGGCGGCAGGAAAGCGCATGGTGGGCTTTGTTTGTTTGTGCTGGGTTTTGATCAGCAGAATTCTGCCTGGATGTTTGATGTGGTGTCCGCGGCGTCTCTACCAGGGTCGGTCGTCAGGCTGGGATGCATACTTTCCGATTTAAAGAATCCCATCTGTTCATAAAGATCAATTGTTTTCTTTTTCTCCTGGCGTTTGGCTAGGGACAGGGGTGGGACAAAACCTCCGAATATGCGGACATCGTAGCCTCTTCCTGAATTCTAAACTCACACTCACTGGCGTGGGGACCCTTGCACACCTTCTTTCTACTCCCAGGCCTGAATGGTCCAGAGGGTGGCTGGACTCAGTTATACGATGAGGCGGGGAGACCCTGCAGGCAGGCACGTAGCAGGTCTGACACGATTTAACCAGTAACAAGGGCACAAGCGTCCCCACAACAGGTGCCGGGCAGCATGGCAGGCAGGGGGAGGGTCCTAAACCCCACAGGATGTGGGTCCTTCCTCTAGGGCATGATAAAAATAAATCAATACCTATATAAAACTTACTGTGCAGAAGTCGAGATGTGGATGTCTGTGTTAGAAAAGAGACACTTCTCTCTGGAAGCAAGAATGATTCCAAAATACGGCAAAGCGATGTTTTTATCCTAATCCTGGGCATTTTATGAAGAGTTCTGTGAGCCTCCTGTGTGCTCTATTGTTCACATATTGTTCTTTCCGGGTTATCACACACCTGCTGACAGAGAAGAATGAGCCCCTGTTACCGATGAGAAAACAGAAGACCAGGCAGGAAGCCTTTCGCGGGTCATGAAGCAGCGAGCTCACAGCATCCATGTGAACATGGCAATGGGTTTCCCAATTTCATTCCCTTAACGTCTGTGCTATTTTGTTTTTACTTTTAGGCAGACCTTTCAGAATCCATGTTGTGTTAAATATTCATTTTTAAATTTTGTGTTTTTTTTTTTCTTTAATGATGCATTGAAACAATAGGCAGAAGTTGTAAATCATGACAGCAATACTGAACTTCAGAGAGGCTAGCAAATTTCTGGGACTCATGCTGGTCCCTGGGAAGGAATTTGACTCGAGTGCCCTCGGACCACAAACTTCGTCATGCCTATCACCGCGTTCCCGAGGAAGCCTGGTCTAGAACGAAATTATGCTGTTCATAGTTTATGGAGTTCACAGTTCACTGGACCTTATGTGAAGATGATAAATCACACTGCCTGGTTGTGTGATTTTCCTTAAGATCCTTCAGTAAGAGGAGCGCTGGGTGGTGTATTTCAGGCAAGGAGGACAGAAGGAGGCAGAGGCAGGGACGTGCTGACGCTTTGGACAGTAACCTTCCTCATGTGGGATCGTCAGCTAATTAATTAAGTTCTCTGATCTCAAGCTCTCCCCCCCTGCCCCGCCTCCTTTCAGAAGAAGACCAGCAAGCACAGAGCTGGATGACGTTGAAGGAGAACTAACGTCCCCTGATAATACATTTGTTTGAGGAGACTGGATAGATGACAAAAATTGAATGAGATGATACTATTGATCATTCAGAAATCCAACAAGATAGGAACTTGGCAAAAAATTCTTAGGGAAAAAGACATAACGTGATAGTAGAAGTCAGCTACATGCATACGTATTGCAGAGTTGTTGGTCTGTTTGGTTGTTTTGTTTGTTGCTTGCTTGTATTTCTTTTCACTAATTTAAAAAAAGAACTTCAAGCATCACGTGTTCATAGGCTTGTAGATCAAGGGGAAAACCCAGAACCCCCAAAACATTAAAAAAGAACAGATGACCAGGTTTTATTGAAGAAAGCATCATGCATGATTTCACATTCTAGAAACATAATAGCATCTGATGAATGTCCACATCTGTCCCCAGAAACAATGACTGCTGTGTCTCCTCTGTTCTTTGTGCCGTCCCGGAGATCACAAGAGCAGGTGCATGTGTGGAAGAAAACGCCGCCGACGATTCCTTCTCTGTGTCCTCACGCATTCAAGGTGTCACACAGCCCCACAAAGATACCCGCCTGACTTCGAATTCTGAAAGGTTCCCAATTACAATTTAATAGGGAAGGTGTCGTACTATGAGCACATTGTGTCGTGGGCCACAAACCATCCCTCCACTCACGTTACAACAAGGACACATGGATCACTTGCCCGGATGCCACCCCAGTACATTCAGCTCATAAAAAAAAAGGATATGGATTGGTCCAACATCTCTATAAATTGCCCTGGACCAGAAAGCTCCCCAAAGCACCTAACTTTGAGCTTTTTAAAGAAAATTTATACTCAGGGATGATGAGTGGTAAAAATGGTTGCATTTAGCACAGTTCTGGTTGGTTTTTAACCTGCCTGGATCGATTGTGATCTGCTGAGCATCCGTCTTCGGTTACACTCAAAGTGTTTCCTAGGTTTCAAGCGTGTGCAAAACTGGCACCCAATCATTCCATAGCCGGTGCACTGGGTCCCTCCTCGGTCCCAGCCAGTGCACTGAGTCAGGCAGGTGCAAGCCTGCATCAGGATGGCCAAAAAGCACCAATCATGGCCACGGCTCTGCATCTACTTGGCCACAGCACAGACACCTTGCATTTTAATGGTCTCTTTATACCTTTGTTGGGAATGAGCAGAAAAACAGTGTTTTCCTCATCTGCTCTCTAGCAGAGGGTCTGACACGTGGTGCATGGGACATATAATTTCCTGAACAGAATTTAACTGCCGATAATCGCAGTTTGAATATCCAGTGTCCCATGAGCTAGTGGGACAAGTGGCAGAACCAATCTGGCTCAAATCGTCTTTTCTTTTCCCCAGACTGGTTTTGAATGCCAAGAGCAGTGTTTTCGGTTATGGGAAGAAGCTTTAACTTAAAGCAAGTTCCTGTGTCGGGGTCACAGATTAGAAATTCCCTCCCCAGATAATTAAGAAGTCAGTTTTGGGGGACTGCATTGAACTTGCCTGGGCAACTGAGACCTTCTCATATTTGGACAAGTAGCAATGGTAAATATTGTTTATCAAATTGCTGTAGAATTTTTTTTTTTCAGCAAATCCTAAGAAGAAAAGTCATTCAAATTTGCATAGCTTGGGTCTGCAAAGTTACTTAAAGAAATGTAAGAATCTGGTCAACCACACACTGGTGGGACATGCTGCTTGGAGACCAGACAATGCAAGAGAAGAAGGTGTTCTAGGGACCACCTTGGCCGGGTCAGGGGCTCCACAGGTCATCTCGGTTTGGGCTCTCCCCAAGGCAAAGGCAAGGTGAGCAATTCTGAGACAAGTATTTGAGTGAAAGTAGCTCCTTTGACAGTGATCCTGGGAGGGTGTGAGGGAGAGGAGGAGGGAGGGCAAGGAGGGAGGAAGCCAGCAGGATGGGGAGCCTCCCGGCGACAGGTAAGACGCCCCAGGCCAAAAGAATGAGCTGTGTCTGCCTCCTCTCAGTCAATCTGATAACAGTCTTTAGAAGAAGGTCATTTTGCTTCATTATTATAGCTGAGAAGAAGTCGGAAAGTCTCACTAATTTGTCCGAATCCACTCATTTGGTGACTGAGAGAGCAAAGCTTTGAACCCAACTGTGAAGAGATCAGTCCCTCTGTCTCCTTGCTGGGCTGTATCTCCTGTAGGGGGATGAAATAGAGAATTCTAGAATCCTTTCTCCAAGTTCGATCACATAACAAATGCTTCACTCAGAGCCTGAAACAGAAGGAACATGGTATTCCATTATCCCACCCAATGACTGGCATCTTTTTAAGGTAACTATTAAGAGTTTCGTGTGATACGCTCTAGTTCCATCCACATCGTCGCAAATGGCAAGATTTCATTTCTTTTGATGGCTGCATAGTATTCCATTGTGTATATATACCACATCTTCTTGATCCATTCATCTGTTGATGGACATCTAGGTTCTTTCCATAGTCTGGCTATTGTAGACATTGCTGCTATAAACATTCGGGTACACGTGCCCCTTCGGATCACTATGTTTGTATCTTTAGGGTAAATACCCAGTAGTGCAATTGCTGGGTCATAGGGTAGTTCTATTTTCAACATTTTGAGGAACCTCCATGCTGTTTTCCAGAGTGGTTGCACCAGCTTGCATTCCCACCAACAGTGGAGGAGGGTTCCCCTTTCTCCACATCCTCTCCAGCATCTGTCATTTCCTGACTTGTTCATTTTAGCCATTCTGACTGGCGTGAGGTGATATCTCATTGTGGTTTTGATTTGTATTTCCCTGATGGCGAGTGACGTGGAGCACTTTTTCATGTGTCTGTTGGCCATCTGGATGTCTTCTTTGCAGAAATGTCTGTTCATGTCCTCTGCCCATTTCTTGATTGGATTGTTTGTTCTTTGGGTGTTGAGTTTGCTAAGTTCCTTATAGATTTTGGATACTAGCCCTTTATCTGATATGTCGTTTGCAAATATCTTCTCCCATTCTGTCAGTTGTCTTTTGGTTTTGTTAACTGTTTCCTTTGCTGTGCAAAAGCTTTTGATCTTGATGAGAGCGTATCATGCTTAGTGAAATAAGTCAATCGGAGAAAGACAACTATCATATGATCTCCCTGATATGAGGACATGGAGAAGCAACATGGGGGGGTAGGAGATAGGAGAAGAATCAATGAAACAAGATGGGATTGGGAGGGAGACAAACCATAAATGACTCTTAATCTCACAAAACAAACTGGGGGTTGCTGCGGGGAGGTGGGATTGGGGGAGGGGGAGCGGGCTATGGACATTGGGGAGGGGAAGCGAACCATAAGAGACTATGGACTCTGAAAAACAACCTGAGGGTTTTGAAGGGTCAGGGGTGGGAGGTTGGGGCAACCTGAGGGTTTTGAAGGGTCAGGGGTGGGAGGTTGGGGGAACAGGTGGTGGGTAATGGAGAGGGCACATTTTGCATGGAGCACTGGGTGTTGTGCAAAAAGAATGAATACTGTTACGCTGAAAAAATAAATAAAATGAGAAAAAAAAAAAAAAAAAAAAAAAAAAAAGAGTTTCGTGTGAAAGATTTGTAAGATACTAACAGACCTCTTGCAAAGAAAACAAATGAGGGGACATTAACCAGAAGAACTGGAGTTTATACAAGAAGAATTTTTTGAAAAGCCTGTGTTGATTCATCATAGGGTTTGAAAATATCATCATCATTTTTCATTGTTAATTTCTTTTAAGTACCCTCCACACCCAGCACGGGGCTTGAACTCACAGTCCTGAGATCAAGACCTGAGATCAAGAGTCAGATGTTCTAATGACTGAACAGCAAAAAAAAAGTGCAGGCACCACTTTTCTTTGGTAATTTTTAAAAGAAATTCTGGGCTCTTTAAAAGATGGATACCCTATGATTCTTCCCACGTAATTCTTTCAAGTGTGATGGTGGCAGGAGAAGGAACTTTACCTTCCGTCTTGTGGTCACTAAGATAATCCATTGCTAAGGCTGTCTTCCTTAAGTGACTTATTTTATCCTTGCTACTTTATGCACTGCCTGTTAAATCCACGTAGAGGTGTTAGCTGTGGTCCAGGCATAGTGACCGAGCCACACCGACACCCAGAGAACCTGTCACACAGGCATGATGAAGGGGAAGACTTCACCTTAGTAAATGGCCAGTTTGCCTTTTCCTAGCAGTTGTCAGGAAGTACACCTTGGAGGTATAATATCTCTTCTTGCCAGGACTTTTTATAGCTTTTCATTGAGACCCTGGTAACTAAGATGCTGAGTGGGGAGTTGGCGACAGAAAGGTGGAAGCGTGAGGAAGTCCTGAGCCCAAACGCTAATAATAACTGACCACAGCTCGAGAAGCTGGGGGATCCTGTTATGTGTGGTGTGGGAAGCAACCAGTCCCTCTTGCAGACCAGCCTCAGAGCCCGGGACGGGACGCTGCAGGAGCAGGACTGGATACATTACATGAGGGTTCTGGGGCCGTATTTGTTGAGGAAGTTGTAACAGTCTTTGGTAACCACAAGACCTGTGCACCTGCTTTATCTTGGCAATGAGACTAGGAATTTTACTTGGGGGGACTCCTCTCCTCTCTCTGGCTCCTGAGAAGCCCCAGCCTCTGTCTGTGCTCTGGATTTAACACAGGTAGAAGATCCCACAGGATACATTTCACAACCAATCTTTCCCTTGGATGAAACTTAATTGCTTACCTTTGTTCCTTCATCCTTTAAAAGTTAATTAATTAATTAATCAATTTATGGTTGGTGTGTGTACTTGTCTAAAATTCTTCCATTTGTGCGGGATGTCTATGAATCTGTTGATTATATTTTAATGAAAATAGCCAGCTGATAAGGCAAACTAGACTGTGAACCCCATCATCAAAGTGGTGTTATCCTCAACTCTGTTTATTAATCAGGATAAGATATCAGGAATAGGGCTTTTTTCCCCCCCTCTGGATAATCATTTTTATTTAGTAATCCCTTTGTTGTGTTTATGCATAAATAAGAGGTTACATTCTGCTGTGGAAAATATTTGGTTTGGGGCAAACAACTATTTTTTCCCCCTGGATTCTTCTTGAGAAATGGATTTTGCCACAAATCTCTGCATTCCATCTCTTTATCCCATGTCCTACAATCTTCATATGTGTAGCCTTAACAGATTGTCCACCATATCCTAAATAACTGTGGGGCTAGTCTCCAGCCGTCATTTCCTCCCTGTCCTTGGACTTATCCAAACCATTTCTGAGTTCAGTCACCTCCCTGGTGAATCGTTTCTGCCCCTTACTGTTCCGCATGTCCTTCTTCAGCACCTGGCAACCTCCACTCTGGGTCCCCGTCCCATCCCCTCTATTTGTCACCGATTCCTTATCTGTTGTTGCCGCCAGAAGGTGTGTCTGCTGGTGGGATGCAGGTTCTGGCTTTTTTTAAACACACGGTTCTTGTCACCCCTTCTCAAATGCATATGGGATTCTGCCTTCCATATCAACGGATTCACCACCTCCTGCCCCGAGTTTTTCTGTGCTGGTCCGGTGGTGTGATTTTTCAGCTCTGCAGCTGACTCTTGAAACAAAGAGGGAGGGATGTCTATGAGCCATTTTGTTTTACTTGTGAAATAAAAGATGGATGAGGGCTGATTAGGAACTTAACAATCGGGATGTGAACACCAAGCTCAAAATCCGGATCCTTCCTCCCCGCATTATACCATGCGTCACTCAGATGAAGGTCAGAGCTTTCCCAGGTCAGTCTTCAAGTTGCTTTCCTTCACTCCCGGGGCCACATTACTCATTCCCAGCTTCAGGTGCCACCAGTGTGTCCCAGTCCATGAGCTGCTCCTTTTGCTTCAATCTCTCTGCTGGCATCTTGTCCTCGCTTTACCTGGATGCCCCCCAAAACACTCAAAAACTTGAAACCATTATAGTTTGGCCACATTGGATCCACCTCCAAAATTTCCTTTCATGTATTTTTACAGAGAAAGAGAGAGAGAGAGAGAGGGAGGGAGAGAAAGCAAGCAGTAGAGCAAAGAGAAAGAGAGAATGTCGAGCAGACCTCCCCTGTGAACACAGAGCCCATGTGGGGCTTGATCTCAAGACCCTGAGATCATGACCTGAACCCAAAACAAGAGTCGAACACTTAACTGATGGAGCCACCCAGACGTCCTGGGCATCTGACTCTTGATTTCGGCTCAGGTCATGATCTCAGGATCGTGGGATGGAGCTCCCTGCTCAGCGTGGAGCCTGCTTCTCCCTCTGTCTGCCGCTCCCCCTCTTGTGCATGCTCTCTCTCAAATAAATAAATAAAATCTTAAAAAAAGAAAGTGTAAAAAATAAAAATAAAGAAATCATAAGATATATACAGTTCTAAATAATTGCATCGAAATGAAATCACCTAAAGACTTAAACACTCAGAGCTAAGAGATAATGAAAATATTATGTACGGAAATTTAGGAGACGCAGAGGGAAGATCTAAAGGAAGATTTAGAGGAACATCCACCACTACCACCACCAACAACAAATAAGAGGCTGGAGGGACGCCTGGGTGGCTCAGTTGGTTGGGCAGCTGCCTTCGGCTCAGGTCATGATCCCAGCGTCCTGGGATCGAGTCCCACATTGGGCTCCTTGTTCATCAGGGAGCCTGCTTCTCTCTCTGCCTCGACCTGCCACTCTGTCTGCCTGTGTTCTCTCTCTCTCTCTGACAAATATAAATAAAATATTAAAAAAAATTTAAAAAAAGAGGCTGGAAACTAAGCAGCTATATTCCACTGTAGCAAAAGCACAGCAACTAACCTCAAAGGAAATACGGGGAGGGACATGTTAATCAAGATGATAGCAACAAGTAATGAATAGATAACACTCTAGAACAGCCAATAATGCTAAATGTGTATTGTTAGAAAAAATAAAGCTAATGGAATACATAAATATCGGGGAGGATTAATAAACCATGAGAAAATAAAGCACAAATATACAGTATTGGGAGTGTAAAGAAACACAGCTTTACAGAGAAAAGCTATTAAACACATTCTAAAACTCACTTTAAACTACTGAGCTTCTTTCTGTTGAATAATGGAAGTTTCGTCTAATTCCTAAATCAGTTTCCGGTTCCAGTTTTGTTGAGGTAATTGAAGGAAACGCAGCCGTAGAGAGTAAACGTCACTTTGGAGACAGAGATGATGTCTCACAGGAGTCTAGTGGGTACAGGACGGGGAAGCGGGCGGCGGTGCACACCAGCTGGATCCCAGACTCTGCTCAGCCTTCACCCCGCGTACCCTCTCTCCTGTGCATGTGCAAGCAGCTCTGTAAACGAAATAAACTCTGTAACCCTCCAGATGAGTAAGACAAACCCAGACATCTTTCAGAGATGTGAGTGTGTCATCAAACTGTCATATCTTCCCTATGAAAGGGAAGATAACAGGTGGTGTTGGGGTGGGCATGCACCCTGATAGGAGCTGGGGTGGAAACATTTCTAATTACCATTTTTTAAAAGATTTATTTGTTTATTTGAGGGAGAGAGACAGGGAGAGGGAGCAAGGGAGTGGCAGAGGGAAAGTATGAAGGAGACTCCCTGCTGAGCACAGAGCCCTACGTGGGGCTCGATCTCACAACCCCGAGATCATGAGCCCAGATAATATCTCTGGCTTTAAAAGTTTAGTATCCAGTGGGGGAACAAACGACTAGAGGAACAGTTTAAGGGGGTCTAACACAAGGAACATATTGCTGGGTATGGGTTGCAAATAAATGAGACTATCCCCTAATTAAAAAAAAAACCCACAATAAAGCATCACTAATCAGGACAGGCATTATTTCTGAGCTCTGAGCACCTGATTTAAATTGGGTACATCCCCATATCCTTTCAATAAGGATATCCTTATTTTATTTTGGTGACTGCCGTACTGACCACAAAGTGGACAGGAACTAGGTCTGAGCTTTCATCCAGCTCCGCCCAGGATGCCCTCTGACACTCTACTAGCTTTCGAAGAGGAGTATTATGGTTATGAAGAAAAACAGCAGGCAGGATCTGGGCATGACAGCGAGCTGTGGCGTTTCATCGCGGGGAGTGGGCAGCCCACTCCTGCGGTAAAATCAGGTGGGCTGCGTTAAGTTCCCCCTCAGACTTCTGTCCCATGGCTTCTCCCCTCTGGGCAGACCCTTGCCAGTGCCCCAACCTCAGCCAGCCAGGCAAACTCGACCACACGCTGCCATCAACAAAAACCCCTCTGGGAGGTTTTTAGCTTTCTTCCCCCTCAGCTTGGGCTGGAGCCTGATGCATTGGATTGTGGGTCCCGTTCGCTCGCTGTGTTGTTCTTTTCCGCAGAAACCAACGGCCAGATTCCAGCAGCATCTGAAACCCACAGCCACGCTTCCTGCTTTGGCTCATCCTGAGACCTTCTCCTCAACCTCTCAGGGCAATTTATTCTTCAATGGTGAAAGCATCTGCTTTGCACAGAAAAGCGTGTGGATTTCCACATCGGAAAGAGGCAGCCAGATTGAGCCCGGAGAGGATGGCCCAGCGCAAGGCAGCTCCCTTTCAGCGAGGGCCGCGGCTCTGCCTGAAAGCAGAGAGAGAGAGCTGCTCCCACAGATGTTCGCTGAATAGCGCTTGTGACAAGAATGGAGGCTTGAGCAGCACGTGCTGGCTAAGGCGAATGAAAGTCTTAGGGAAATGAATAACCCAACTCTTAAAATTAGAAGGGGAAAGGAGCTATTTATTGAATTTTTCAAAATCCGTTATTCATGTGGTTTTCTTTAAAATTGTTCCCTGCCAAAAAAAAAAAAAAATGTTCTCTGCATTTGTCATTTATTTGCTATTCCAAGTTGACCCGTTTGCTTTGAAGCCTCCTAGTGCATTTATATACCTCCAAGTGCATAAATCACCAGCATTTGTTTTCAGAGGGGGTAGGTAAGTGGCGAACGTGGATGCAGGTGTCTCTTCTATCCTGGGTCACTCAAGTATCATTCAAATACGGCTGGTGCATACATACCAGCTGCTGATGGGAAACTGCTTGGGTCCCATGCATGGCAGAGAGTCCCTGTGCCAAAGTCCTGCTTTGTGCTCCAAAGGTTCCCCCAAAGTTTGTCTTCCAAGGTAGGGTCCCTGCAAAGGACCCCCAGAGGCAGATCTTTCCATGCAAATGCTCCCTGCACCTTGAACATTAGTCGAAGTGGCTCTCGTTGCAACAAGGCACTACTTCAGGGATGAGGACTTGGAAATGAAGCCTGGGAGAAATCAATTATAGTGAGGGGAAACGAACCCACTCACGGGGCTGGACCCTCAGGTCCAACAAGGTTTCCCGGTTGAGCCCTGGTTGTCCCACTTGTCCAGATGAAACATCAGAAAGGAGATCATAGTCGTGGACTCAGTCGGCCAAAGGAGCCTGGTCAGTGGGCGAGTTTTCCAGCAGCTGGGCTTCTGACCCTGAGACTCTCCTAGACTCAAGAGAACTCTTGTTTTGACCCTCTGGGTGTGAGGGTCTTTAGTTGTAAAGACAGACTTCAGCCAGAAGCTGTGGCTATGGGCAGCACCTTCAGCCCCCATGGAGCTAGGACAGGCAGTTAGAGACCCAGCAGAAGAGAGTCCAGTGCAGAGTGGACAGCAAGCTCTAGAAAGGGGAAAGAGTCAAAAAAAAGGCAGTTAGGTTACCTCATTCAATCCCTATTAACCCCATGAGGTACGGTTATCATGCCAGATTGTACAAGAACAAAGAGGGAGTTTGTAGTGGTAAAGACTTGCCCAAAGTCACGTGCCTAGAAAACATCGGGGGAGGGGGTTCAGGTGGGAATCCCTTCCAAGCCTTCCTCTTTATGCTGTACTGTCCTGCCAACCTGAGGTGACACTGTAGGGCGAGTCTTCAGGGGCGGGTGTGGGGCTCTCCCACCAGGTGATCGGATGCCAAGGATCCAGCAGCACATCTTAGAATCTGAAAACCCTGAGAACGTGGTTAGGACCAGCTGAGGTCTGAGGTTCAGCCTCTGGACTGCAGTACTGGTGAGGGCAGGTGGGGGCAGGCTGAGTTTTCATGCAGGTGAGCCCGAACACACAGGGTGATCTCCAGCGACCTGCTATACCAGCGGGAGTTCCCCGTCAGCCCAATCCTAAGACACAAGTGGAGCGGGGGGCACAGAACGATGCAGGACGTGGCCTCGCTGATGATGGGGACCCCCTCTCAGCATCTCTGGGTGCAGCATTGAAGTTGAACCCTCGACCAGGCTGCCTTGTGCATGGACATACTGCTATAAACCCGCATTTGGCAGACAAATTCATTAGTGGTTTTCCCAGATCTGGAAGCCAATTTCTAAGTGACTCCCAGGCCTTCTGTCCCACCGGCACGGAGTTCTGACCCATCCGCCCTCTCGGGAGGTGATGGAGAAGTCGGGGGCAAAGAGACAGTTTACCACGAGTGTGTCGTGTCTGTGCCCGCTGCTCTTCCAGCCTGCTGTGAGCAAGGAAAGAAGTTAATCCTCTCGTTTAGACAGGTTGGGAAATCGTTCCAGGTGACCATGGGGCTCTGGGAATCTAAGAAAACCTGACATTTAATTAATCTGCCTGCAAACATTGATTCCTCCATCAGTCACCTGAAGAGATCGGGCCCGTGAATGTCTGGAGCTCCTTGCAGAAATGTGGAGGGGATAGCTGTACGGAGGAAGGTGGTGCTCCGTGTGCTCCGTGTGCTCGGGCCGAATGGGGCTGCGTCTTTCACAAGTGCCTCAGGGAGGAGCCGCTCCACAGGATGTAAGCTCTGGCCAATGACAGAGTGATCCAAGATGTAGGAGGTGTGAGTAATGTGTAAAAATTCATTGAGAATATGTAGCAGATGCTCAAAACACTTGCTGATGGAGGGGCGCCTGGGTAGCTCAGTGGGTTAAGCCTTCGGCTCAGGTCACCATCTCAGGGTCCTGGGATGGAGCCCTTGGGCTCCCTGCTCCGCGGGGAATCTGCTCCCTCTGCCCCTCCCCCTTTCTCATATGCTCTCTCTCTCTTTTACTCAAATAAACAAATAAAATCTTTTAAAAAACCCTTGTTGACTTCCCGTGAGGGCAACAGTTCTAAGAGACTCACAGTTTCTTATTTTTCCTGCGTTGGGAACCAGGAGCACCATATTGATACTGAACTCTGTAGTCATCAAAGTTCACTCAGATTTCTTGTAAGGGTCTCCCACTGCATGAATAAGGTTACCAAGCCTGGAGACTAAAGGAGGAAAAGCAATGTTGGGAATGGGTGAAGGTACGCTCCAAAAGGAAGTGGTACTTGGCAGTCGAATGAATTTGTGAGTGTTTTTTATAACAGACTCCATGCTACACGCCGAGTTTGGGTATCACCTTTGTTTCCGCAGCACCCAGTCTGGGTGTGGCTCTTCAACCAGGGACATCAGGGCTGTGGACCACATCCTGGCTTTTCCTAATCCGTGGATTCTCCACTTTAGGAGAATCTGCCCATCCCACCCCCCAACCAAGTGGCCATTGGTGATGTTTGTGGGCATTTTGTGTCATCAGAGCTGTGGAGGGATGAGGCAAGTGGCATCTACTGGGTAGTGAATAGGGATGCTCTATGCATATCCTATAATGCATATCCTATGATGCATAGGATAGAATTATCCAGTCCATAATGCCAATACTGCCAAAGGGGAAAGCTCTGCCCTCACTAGTATCCCATACGTAGTGAGTAAAAATAAGGATGCCCAATTACTTTGGACTTCAGATAAACAACAAAAAGTTTTTAGCAGACGTACATCCAAGCGATATGCTTAATATGCTGCAAATATTGCTTGAGGACACACTGTTTTACTGAAATTCAAATGTAACTAGGTGTCCAGCCTTTTGTCTGGGAACCCCAACTCTATGCCTTGACCAGTAGCGTGTTCTATACTTTGAACTCCAAGCTTTTCTCCAACAGGATGGAACTTCTGTCAGTGTGGGGCAATTGTTAGAAGGAAGACATTGTCGTGTAATGCCACAGGTTTTGGAATAAAGCACGTGTCATTCACATTTATTTCTGACCAGCTGTGTATTCCTGGAGAAGCTATTTATTTAAGACTCCAGCCCCCCACATGTGTTATGGGAGTAGTTATAAAGTATCTTACAGGATTATCCCAAGAAGCAAATAAAAGAATGTCTGCAAAATGGTATTCATTAAGGAGAATTATCAATTTTAGTATGGATTTATCCTTCTCCCCCCCAGTGATATCCTGCAGTTCCTGCTAAGCCTGGATTTTGTCAAGATAATGCTTCCTCTGATACGTTCAGGAGGGTTATGGCAGCTCCTTGTACCGGATAAACCGAGAGTGAGCTGTCTTACTTTCTCTTTTTAACGTTCATTAAACATGTATGTGATCAAGTTAGGAAATCTCAGTTATTCACCTCGTTAATCCATTGTGCAGTTGGAAACACCCATGTCACCAGGAGCCGGCTCAAAGTACAGACTACCCTCAGTGCCAGATGATGTGTATGAGCACAGTTCCACAGGCTGTCATGACGAGATCGCTTTCCCCGGTGCGTTCTGGATTACCCATCACACTAATCTAAAGCACACATGTTTTTAAAATAATCGTTGCTGTTTTGGTACCTATCACTACAAACTGGATTTTTTTCTGTTTTGGGATTTACTATAAACTGAATTAGGGGGAAAACACTTCTTTACGTCTGGATTCTCTTTTCTTGCTTTTCTCATTCTCCCTCAGTACTGCGTCTGTGGAATTTCTCATGCGCCATGCTGACCGGCAGTTTCATCTTGTCTTTGCCGCTTGGCCTTCCACTGTGCAAAGGGACTGGGGTATACTTATCCCTCCAACCACCGATGGCCATCTGGGTCGTTTGCATGACTTCAGTGTTCTCAGTGCTGTTCCTGCAGTGTTTGTTAATGACTGTGGTCGCTGGACGGCCGTGTGCACCTTGGGTGGCCCTGTGAGGCCACGGTCCATACGCACACTTGACGCTCGGTCTACAGTCACACGGTTCTGCACGGAGATGGTTCTAGCTTATCCCCCACCAGCCATGCCTGAGAATTTCGGTCTTTCACATTTTTCTCCACACTTGATCCTGCCAGGTTTCACAGAAGCTAACCCCCAGAGCGGCTGAGTGACGCTATCACACAAATTGTGGTTGGAATCCTGTCCTGATGGATAATGACACTGATTACCTCTACACATGTGTACTGACACTTGAATGTAGATTTTATAAAGTTCTGTTTAGGCCCAGTTGTGAGTCCCCAGCTAGATGCGGGTCAGTTCCCCTTTCTGAACACCCCAGCACCTCCTCTTTTGGCAAACTCTAAACCACGATGCACCTGGCCTGTTAGCCCCAGGGCCCGGCACCAGCCCACCAGACATAGCCCCTCTGCCCCGAGGCTGCTGAAATTATCCAAATTAGCCAATCCTAAATGTGTTTACCCTGCCCAGCCCTGTCATTCCTATAGAAACCACTTTCCCTGGTCCAACCCCATGGCACCCCATGACTATCTCTGTGTGGCATGGGGTGCTGAACTCTCCTCCAGGACTGTGAGCTTAACAAAGTCTCCATCTCTTGACGTGTGTCTGGTCCCCCGATACCTTACCCAGGGTAATATGGTTAAGACAGCCTTCCGGGAATCTCTTTTCAGTGGTTTTGTCCCCCCTCCCCGTTTTTATTTGCCTCTCTCTCTTTTCCTTACTGGCTTGTAGGAGTACGTCGTGTATTTTGGATCTGAGTCCTCTGTGAGACACACACGCATTTCCACACCTTCTCCTGCCGTGTGGCTTGTGTGTTTGCTCTGTCAGTGGTATCTTCTGATGAAAGAGGGGCCACCGAAGTCCAGGGTATCAGCTGCCTGCTGTGTTTCGTGAGCTGTGTGAGAAATCCTCCCTCCCTCCGAGGCCATGGGGCTATGCTGCATTACTCTCTAGAAGTTCATTGGCTTAATGTTCTCGTTTAGTCCGTGGTGTACCTAGAACAGACTGGTGTGTGCAAGTGGTGTGAAGTGCCTGGTGTGTGTCTGATGAGGTCAATGCCAAAGGTCAGACTTTTTCCAGAGGGACGGCCAGCTGGCCCAGTGTTGTCACGGACAAAGACTACCCATGCCTCATTGAGTCGAAATATCACCGTTTCCAGAACTCTGTCCATCACAGAGATGCATTTGTGGAATCTCAGATCTCTGATTTTCATTTTTCTTCTTCTTTTAAATATATTCATCGGATATAGAGCCAGTCTACAATTTTTGATTCCCTAGCCTCAATTTTCATTAAGTTTAAGACAAATGCTTTTGTTACCATTTCTTCTTTGACCCTTGGGACATTTAGTAGCATATTGGTTAAATTCCAAGCTTCTGGGATTTATTTAGATATTTTATTAATAATTTTACCTCATTTATCATTAATATCATTAAAATGTGAATTGGCTTAAACCATATTTTAATTTCCCTGTGATCAGACTGAAACCTCTGAATTTTCTTATGACTTTTCTTATGACTCGGCATTTGGTAAATTTTAGTCAATGTGCACATGGTTTGTGTACAAGTTTTAGGAATATTAATTATATCAACTTACTAATCTTGCTCCAAACGTTTATATTCTTTCTATTATTTGCTCGTCCTTTCACTTACTAAGAATTCTATTTATTTATGTATTTATTTATTTATTTAGTTAGTCAGTTATAGAGAGAGTGGGAGGAGGAGCAGAGGGAGAGAGAGAATCCCAACCAGGCTCCACACCCAGTACAGACTCTGAGAAGAGGCTCCATCTCACAACCCGGAGTCACAACCGGAACCCAAATTAAGAGTTGGACGCTTACCTGACTGAGTCACCCAGTGCCCTGAGAATGCTTTTTATTTATTTATTTTAAAGACTTATTTATTTATCTTGGTGGGGGGAAGGGGAGATGGACAGGGAGAAAGAGAATCTGAAGCAGGCTCCATGCCCAGCAGGGAACCAGAGGCAGGACTCGATGTCACAGCTTTGAGATCGTGACCTGAGCTGAAATCAAAAGTCAGATGCTTACCGAACTAGGTCACCCAGGCACCCCAACCATGCTTTTTAAACCTGCAGTTATGGTCAGAGATTTCTCTATTCTGCCTTTATTTTGTCAGCATTTTCCCCCAATCAAAAATAATGTAATCAGTGAGGAAAATGTGTTTCTTTCACATTGTTATTTTTTCTTTCTGAGGCCATCAAAACTCAGGTTTCTTCTTTAAAGTCTGGTCATCTCCGTTCATGTCTTTCTGCAGCACATGGCACTGAAAATTGTAAACTCGCCCCTGGAAGCCTGAGAAAGCTTCAGTGTTTTCTGGGACTGCTCTCCACATAATTTTCAGCACCTTTAAACTTAACAAAGTTGGTTGAGTTAGTAGCGCATAATTTTCTCCACCTCTAAATAACTCCAGGAAAGGCAGAGGGCTGGCATTTTAAAGTCCATAACTGCAGACACTAGTCTGTGCTCTACAATCTTTAGAACACATTCAAATTATACACACCACAGAGGGACACCAATGTCGAAACATTCAGGGGAGTCTGGGTGTCTCAGTCAGTTAAACGTCTGCCTTCCACTCAGGTCATGACCCCAGGGTCTTGACTTGGGCTCCCTGCTCAGCAGGGAGTCTGCATCTCTCTGTCCCTCTACCTCTGTCTGCCTGTGCTCTTTCTTTGTCAAATAAATAAGTAAAATATTTTCTAAAAATGTTAAAAAGTTCAAATACAATTAAGACAACTGGTATTTTTTTGGATTATGTTTGTATGGAGTGTCTTTTCCCATTCTTGCACTTTCTATCTCTGTCTTGAATTGGAAGGGAATCTCTTGTAAATAGCCAATAGCTGCATCTGAAAATCTCTGTCTAAACTGATGTATTCAGATCATTTACCTTTAAATTGATGTTTGCTATAGTAAAGCCTAAATCAGCCACTTTATTATTCGATGTCTGTTGGTTCCCTTTGTCTCTGATCTCTTTGTTTCCCTTTTCCTGCCTTCCTGTCAATTTCCTCCAGCATTATTTTTTTATTCCATCCTGATTTATTTATAGTGCTTTGGAGTGTATCTCTTTTATAGTCTTCTTAGACTTGTTCTAAATATTACATACTCCATATGGGACTTACCACAGTCTACTGATGTCAGTCTTATATTGCTCTGAATGGTGGCAGCCTCACTCTAGGCACCCCTTTTGCTCCTTCCCTTGGAAAAGTCATCATGTGGGGGGAGCATCAGCCAGTCTTGTGATTTTTGTTTCAATCATCCAGTCTATTCTACAAAACTCAAAAGAAGGATAATATATTGCAAGCACCTATGTTTTTGCTCTTTTGGTTCTTTCTTCTTTCCAGATCTCCAAGATTTTTTTTTTAATTATTCCCTTTCTGTTTAAAGAAATTGCTTTAGCCCAGTGTCTCAGGGTAGGTCAGTGGATGACAATTTTTTTGTTTGTTTTCTTTCATCTGAAAAGGTTTTTATTTCTTCCTTATTCCCCAAGATATTTCCACTGGATACAGAATTCATGGTTTCCGATTGCGTGTTGACTATCCTGGGATTAAAATAAAAAAACTTATATGAAAAAAATGTCGTGCCTCCTTCTTCCAGTTTCTGTGGCTTCAGCTGGGCGATCTACTGTCATACAGGCTGGTGTTCTCTGATAGGTAATACGTCAGCTTTCTCTGGCTACTTGCCAGTTTTGTCTTTGTCTTTGGTTTTCATATTAAGTATGATGTGTCTTGGTGTAGATTTCTTCAGGTTTGTCCAAATTTCCTTTGGGGTTCACCCAGATATTTCGACACTGTGGACAGGAATGCAAACTGGTGCAGCCACTGTGGAAAACAGCAAGAAGTTTCCTCAAAAAGTTAAAAAGAGAACTACCCTACAAACCAGTAATTGCACTACTGGGTATTTACCCATAGAACACAAAAACAGAAATTCTTTTTTTTTTTTTTTTTTAAGATTTTATTTATTTATTTGACAGAGATAGGTCACAAGTAGACAGAGAGGCAGGCAGAGAAAGAGAGAGGGAAGCAGGCTCGCTGCTGAGCAGAGAGCCCGATGTGGGACTCGATCCCAGGACCCTGAGATCATGACCTGAGCCGAAGGCAGCGGCCTAACCCACTGAGCCACCCAGGCGCCCCCAAAAACAGTAATTCAAAGAAGACATGCCCCCCGATGTTTATTGCAACATTATTTATAATGACAAAGACGTGGAAGCAGCCCAAGTGTCCACTGATAGGTGAATGGGTAAAGAAGATATGGCCTATATACACAATAGAATATTAATGGCTGGCTAAGTCAGCCATAAAACATAATGAACCCTTGCTATTCACAACACCGTGGATGGAGCTAGAGAGTATTATGCTAAGTGAAAGAAGTCAGTCAGAGAAAGACAAATACCATATGATTTCACTCATATGTGGAAATTAAGAAATAAAACAAATGAACAAAGGGAAAGATAGAGCGAGAGAGAGAGAGAAAGAGAGAGAGAGAAACCAAGAAACAGACTCTTAATTAGAAGTCAGCTCTGTTGGGGCATCTGGGTGGCTCAGTGGGTCAAAGCCTCTGCCTTCAGCTAGGGTCATGATCCCAGGGTCCTGGGATCGAGCCCCACATCGGGCTCTCTGCTTAGCAGGGAGCCTGCTTCCTCCTCTTTCTCTCTCTGCCTGCCTCTCTGCCTACTTGTGATCTCTATCTATCAAATAAATTAAAAAAAAAATAGAAGTCAGCTCAGAGCTCTTGTCTCTCAAGTTTTGTTTCTGGTTGGAGTGCAGGTCTAGTTTGACCATTTTGAATCTCTTTAAAATTTGTGAGCAAGTAGTATCCTTTATTCTCAGTTAGGGCCTCAGGTGAAGTTTTAATACCTGGAAATATGCTCTTTAAAGTCTTCCAAGCCCTGTGACTGGAGTGTAGGAGCACTGTGGAAAAGAGATGTTATATATGGAAGCCTGAGGAACTTGGCTCTTATCCTAGAAAGCTAAGAGTAATTATATGACAGGTGCCTCAGTGGCTCAGTCTGTTAAACATCTGCTTTTGGCTCAGGTCATAATCCTGGGGTCCTAGGATCCAGCACCATACCAGGTTCCCTGCTCAGTGGGGAGTCTGCTTCCCCTTCTCCCTCTGGATCTCTCCCTGCTCATTCTCTCTCTCTCTCTCTCTCTCTGTCAAATAAATAAATAAAACAAATCTTTTAAAAAAACGGGTAATTATATAAACATAATAATAATTAGTATAATTCGTTTTATTGGGTACTTAAAATATTCCAAGAATGTTCCAGGCATTAGTCTAAGTACATATTATGTGTTCACTTCTAGAACTCACAACAGTGTTTAATTAACTCATCATTACTTGTCATTTTTATAAATGAGGTACTTGGGACCAGAGAGGTTTTGGACGCTATTCAAGGACACACAGTGTTACACAGTGAGGGAGCAGCAAAGCCAGGGAAAAAGATCAGAGCAGAGATTTTTAGTGAAATGGAAAGACAATGCATGTTTATGACCAGTATTTTGTTTTATTGTTTCTAGTTGCCCCTGTTGATCTGCCTCCACTAAAGTTAAGATATTTCTTGCTTCCCAGCAAGGTACAAACTATAAGAGAGAGGGCAGTAGTTCTACAGAGCAGATGTAGATCAGACTGTTGGTCCATCCCCTGGAGCGGAGCCTCGGGATGCTGGGGATGCTCTTCAGAGCACCGTGCTGTCTTTCCCAGGAGTAGGGGTGATGGCTTACGAAGGTGGTCTTGCGAGGTCAACCTGACAAAGGTGTAGGGACCAAACTGGCTTCACAGTAGGTCAAAGCAAAATGCTGAGAGTTCCAGCAGGATGTTCCAAGGGCTCAGCGGTCCACTCTGGGACCCGAGCAAGGACCAAACCTTGTGTGCCCTGGAACAATGTGACCACCCCCTCATGCTTCTGTCCTTCAGGGGGAGAAACTGCAAAGTTACATGGCATGAGGGGGAGTGCCCGGGGGAGTGCCACATGGGGAGAATAGCACAGTCTATCACAGTGAGCACACTGGGGTTACATTTAGATGTCAGGAAAAAGGACAAGAGGAGAAAACATAGTGAAGGGCTATCTCTCTGTGCCAAAGGGACCACTTTGTAAGGCAGCGCGACTGTGATAATTTTGTTGGAATTCAACGGATGATCCCGGGAATGGAACTGAGTGCACAGAGGTATATTATATTTATTTGAAGATGCAGAAACTGTCGTTTTGATGAGGGGCTACTGACCTCTGAATTATGTAGTGTCAGAGAGGTGGAGGGGAGAAGAGAGATCAGAGAGGATGATACAAAGCCGTGGATTGGCATTTGAACAAGGAACAGTGGAAGACAGTGCTGTTTTCCAGTTGGGGACTGGGATCTTAGGAGGGAGATAAAACAACAACAACAAAGCAAAACAAAACAAAAAAAAAAAAAAAACAAGCAAAAACCAAACAAACAAAAAACCAAACAAATAAAAAAACTGGGAAAGAAAGAACACTTTTGGAAAGAAGGCTGAGCTCCGCTGGGGGCTCTCGCACAACTGGATTTCTGTACTTTCTCACGTGTGACCAAGCCATTTGCACAAGCCCTCCAGCTGTCCAAATATTCAAGCTGACCTACACCTTCTGGGAGGACCTGCTTATCCAGCAAGTGTCCATGAAACACCACGTGTTGAATTCCTAATTGGAAGAAACGTCCCACTTTCACCCAAACTTCCTCTTTTACAAGGTTCTCCTTTTGTTTGCAATGACTTTTGCTTTCACAGCTTTTCCTTCACTCAGTTGTAATATCCGAGAAGGGGGGCATTAAGTCTGTCTAGCTCACTGTGTGTTCCCTGTGCTGAGCACACTGTCCCATAGTTGGCACTTTCTGAATAACATTGGATGAATTAGTAGATGGAAGCATTGGTAAACGATGCTTTCTCATCCTCTGACTGGGCATCTGTGCTGACCTTGTTCTTCCCAGAGATCGGGTTCACACCAGCCTTTCATCCTAGGCACCCAGGCACTCTTGTCTCAGAATATCGCATGCATATTAGTGCGTCTACTAATATTTTTCCTTGTCTTTTGATCGTACAGGGAATCTGGGAGTAATGTTGGAGCAGTAGTGCTCTATTCATTGGAAACCCGCACACAACCAGGCAGGAGGCAAACATCTCAGACTTAGACAAGATCCATCCTGTTTCCCCCTGCTAGACATCGCTGGTCAATAGCAGCCAGACGTCCTTCGGTGGGAGAAAAAAAATGTTTACTTTGCAAATGTCTTCCAGAGAACACTTGTCAATGCATTGAATTTCAGCGAGCTGTAAAGGAAATGAGTGAGGAAATCTCTGTATTAAGGAGTGATCTCTGGGATCCACTACTTGCTTGCATTTGCAGAAAGAAAAAGATATGTGCAAAGAAGAAACTAAAAACTATTACAAAAATATACTGTGTAGGGAGGGAGGATTTGGATGGGAGATGTAGGCAAGAAAGCAAGGCTCACCGAGTGTATCTTTTAATTTAATTTGGACTTCTGAACTAAACAAATATTTTGCATGTTCAAAAAACAAAATTTAATTAAAAAACACACCCTGAGCCTGAAGACCAACAGAAACAAATGAACCCATATATTAATATAACCACAAAATGAAATTATTATAATTAATTATTCAAATGTGTTAATATGATGATGCATTCCTTAGTTGATTGTAATCTATGGGTTAAAAAAATTTCAAAGAGCTTTACGATTTTATTAACTATATTATTGCAAATAGTAATGTTGATTATTTAAAAACTTTTGATGAAGGAAGATCAAGCTTTGCTTCAAAAATAATTCTAGCTCAGAAATGTAGAAAAAAATGATAGAATCAGGGGAAAAATCACCATTTTCCAAATCCTAGAAATAGTGAAGCTAGAAATTTGTAGAAGTGGCTAAATCATGGAGGTTGCTTGTGAATAGAATTCTCACAGTGCAAAAAACAAACCGTCACCCCCCAAATAACTCACTTGTCAAGAGAAAATGGAGCTTTCACTGCAGATACGAAAGTTCCCAGTAGCGAGGCCTCCTGAATAGTGCATGCCCACTGATGGCAGGTGAGGAAAGCCACGACATCCCCTAAAAATTACTCTTGCCACAAACATTTAATCCAATCTCGTCGAATCTTTGGACCCAAACTTCATTCAGGAAAGGTAAAGAGGGATCCATGTCTCTCAGCCTTGGCTGTGCGGTGAGATCACCTTCGACCTTGAGAAGATGCTGATGTCTGCGTTCTACCTCAGAGTCCATGTAGAACCGGGAAATCTCAAAGTGGACTGAGCATGAGGGAGTTACTCTTTCATTAGCTCTGATAATGACATAATGATTCTGCACGACTGTTTAAATTGGCCTCAAGGCCAAAGACATGGAGATGCATAGTAGCTTTGAAATCTGTATTTGATTTATTTGGAATGATTGAAAATAACACTTGATTTTTTTAAAGGTTTTATTTATTTATTTATTTAGAGAGAGAGAGCATGAGCGGGGTTGGAGAGGAGGAGCAGAGTGAGAGGGGAGGGAGGGGGAAAGAATCTCAAGCAGACCCCCCACTGAGTGTGGAGCCCGACATGGGGCTCAATCCCCCAGCTCCAAGATCATGACCTGAGCAGAAATCAAGAGTCAGATGCTTGGGGCGCCTGGGTGGCTCAGTGGATTAAGCTGCTGCCTTCGGCTCAGGTCATGATCTCAGGGTCCTGGGATCGAGCCCCACGCTGGGCTCTCTGCTCCACAGGGAGCCTGCTTCTTCCTCTCTCTCTGCCTGCCTCTCTGCCTACTTGTGATCTCTTTCTCTGTCAAATAAATAAAATAAAAAAAAATCTTTAAAAAAAAAAAAAGAGTCAGATGCTTAACCCACCGAGCCACCCAGCCACTCTGGAGAACATTTTAAGACACTGAGCTTAAAAAAATTAAGCTTAATTAAGAAATAGTTAGGGGCTTCGTTACACCCAGAGTTGTCATTTCTGCTGAAGTATTACAGTTTCCATAACACCCCTCACCATCTGCAAGGATGTCACTCATTTTCTGGGTTATATGTTTGTACATCTAGTGGTTTCCTCTTGCCTCTGCCTACAAAACCAGGAAACCATAACCACTACTGCGTTCCTAGAAGGACTGCAGATAAAAGGACCACCACCACGGTTTTTAAAAAGACAGGGATGGTGGTTCCTGCCACATCCACTGTCAGCTGACCTGGCACATGCTGAAGACAGATGGATCTCGGGGACGGACTTGGTGGGTGGTGAGGCCAGTGGCAGCTGCTCTTCCCGTTGGGGTGGGTGGGGCTAGCAGGTTAGTGAGCCTCTGGTACCTGGCCTACGGCTCCCAGTCCAGTGAATGCTTTTTCTCTACACCTGCAAGAAAAGACCACCGGGATTTTTTCCTCATCTCAATGTGAATATGTCCGTTTATATATAGTATGAGTATTACATTTACTGCAGTTATGTACATTCATGTTATGTGTTTTCTATGGTCTTAGTCAATTTGGGCCACTTGGACAGAATACTGTCGACTATGTGACTTAACAGAAGTTTGTCTCTCACCGTTGTGGACAATGGGAGTTCCCAGGTCAGAGCTCCTAGAGATCCCCTGTCTGGCAGGACCGACTTCGTGGCTCACAGATGGCCAACCACTCCATGTCCTTACACGATGGTGAGCCCCACTGAGAGAGCGGCCAATCTCTCCCACCTCTCTTACAAGGGCACTAATCCCTGTGTGGGGGGCCCCACCGTCATGACCTAATTACTGCCCAAAGGCCCAGCTGCTAATACTGTCACCTGGGGATCAGGATTTCAACACATGAATTTTAGGAGAATGTGATACACTTTGATATTTGGTGTTCATGTTTTCCTCCTTCTCTTGCCCTCTGTCAGCCAACACCACATGCGTTCCTCATCGTTGATTTGCTTGTCAGGATGGTAGTTGCAGGCCACTCCAGGAGCAGTGTGCACATCCCTCAAGGACCCTACACTCTTTCTGAGGAGGGGTTCACACACGTCAGTGGTGCACAGGAGAGCCCTATCATGTTAGTCAGTGAGTGAATTCAGAGAGCACGTGGGGTTTCAGGAGTTGTGTGTGTGAGAGTGCTGTGTTCACAAGCGTTGGACAGTGATGGCGGGTGGTGACCAGCTCCCCAGGCTCGACTACGTCCCCCAGAACTGCCTTTCTGGTGTGTCTCAGGGAGGGGACAGGAGATGTTCTCCTATTAGAGGTGGAGGATGGAGGAAGCAGTAGCTGTCTTGAGGTTCATGCCCTGATCACCCAAGGCATTCAACCAAACGCTGCTCCAGGAGCTGGTGTGAAAGGATTTGTCAGCTGTGATGGAACTCCTAATCCATTGATTTAAAAAAAAAATTTATTTGAGAGAGAGAGAGAGTGAGTGCTGGGGTGGGGGAAGGTCAGAGAGAAAGGGAGAAACAGGTGCCCCGCTGAGCAAGGAGCCCAATGTGGGAGTCCATCTCAATACCCTGGGATCATGACCTGAACCAAAGGCAGATGCTTAACAATTTAAGCCCCCCAGAAGCCCCCTAATCAGTTGTTTGCAAATGGTAGAGATTATACCAGTGGGACGTGGCTTAACTACTCAGAAGGCCTTAAAAATGGAATTAGACCCTCTCCGGGGAGAAAGGAGGACTCCTACCTGGGGACAAGTTTGACCTGTGGCCTTGGAATGCCATGGGCTTGTGATCCTCTCTTTCTGATGGCTCAACCTGTGGATTTTGCCCTCATAGTCAGGCTCAGAACATCACAGTTGCAAAAGTCAGGTCCTTATAATAAACCAGCAGTGTGTCTGTAGGCATGTGTGTGCCTGTGTGTATGTACGTATGCTGGTGTCTGTGTGTGTGTGTGTGTGTGTGTGTGTGTATTTGTGTGTGCACGTTCATTGGCACTGGACCTTTGTAAGAGAGTCCTGGGTCAGAAGTCTGCTATCTTCCACCCCTCCTCCCCATACCCTCATTCTCACCAAGGACAGATGGGGGTATTTCTGGACCCTGCGTATCAGCATTTAGTCACAGTCTCAAAGCCCTGCCTAAGTCCTGGCATGGCTCTTCACCCCCCACCCCCGAGCACTGTCACCCTGGCCCCTGGTTGTAGGTCACCTTGAGGAAAGCACAGAAGGACACGTATGTTGTATTTATGACATTCCGCAAGGACAACTCTTCTCCACTTGCATCAAGGAGCCCGGGTTTGTCAACTGACTTAGGTCTCGGACTTGGGAAGGACACTGAGTTCTCTATTGTGGTGATAGGATGCTCCTTGCTTACCAAATACGGAGCTCTTCTTGTTTACTTCGTTGTAGACGTCCAGTAAAACTGGAAGCCCATGCATTTCAGTAGCAGGACGCCAGTGAGCAGAGGATGACCAGCACAGAGCCCTGTGATCCAAACCACGTCTACTGCTTCTTCATTCCTTCTGCTTATTCCAGAAACCCTGCCCACCTTGTCTAAGTGGCTAAATACTGCCACCTGCCCTTGCCAGGCTGATATTTTACTGTTCGCTTTAAGTCAAAGCTTTGATACTCTGATAGCCTCTCTGTTTTCCTGTAGCACCTGAAAACAGTCTCTGAGTTACAGGAAGGCCAGCAGATCAGGAGGCAATCCCTGAAATGAACACAGTTTATGACTCACAGTTCCCAAGAGGAGGAGGCATGCATGCCATGGTCGGGAGCACTGGGAAACTCTGGGATCTGGCAGGAGGCAGAAGGAGTGGTGAACTGTGGACAAGGGCCTTTACTGTGGTTTTCGCTAGGAGGGACAGGAGAGGCAGGGGAAGCAGGCTTACTGTTGGCTAGTTTAAACAAATTCAGTGAGCTCTGGGGCATAGGGCTGTCTTTAGTTGTCTGGTACCTGGCTCTGGGGTGATTAGGACAGGTGTGTCGTGGTCTGGATTGTTTATCTCTGGGAACTCGCTAACTCTGGGAGGGTTGGTCCCTCCAAGGTCAGTAAGGCCTTAGAGATCAAAGCACTCTGATGCAGAAGTTAAAAGAAGCAGTTAATTCTCTCCTACTTTCACTCCTACTCAGTATATCCATTGCAGGGGGCAGAAGCATAGCCTCAGCAGTGGGTCTCACAGTGCCTCTGCAAAGGGCATGTCCTAGGCCCTCCGAGGACATAGGCAATGTTCATGCTTCATACACCCTGACATCCTGGTATCCAAAGTACACCCTGACATCCTGGTATCCACAGACCTTTGGGAGCCTTCCTGTAGATAGTCCCATAGAATGTCTGATGTCTCTACTTTATTAAACATACTCTCTCATTATGTCAAGTTTTCAGTTAACTAACCAAACCAACTTTTAGAAATATTTCTTCTTTTAAATTAAAAGAATTTTTTTGAGAGGGAGAGAGAGAGCTGGAGTGGAGGAAGAGGCAGAGGGGCAGGAAGAAAGAGAATCTCAAGCCGACTCCATGCCGAGCTGAGCCGAGAGCTCGACTCAGGGCTCAATCCCATGGCCCTGAGGTCATGGCCTGAGGTGGAATCAAGAGTCGGGTGCTTACTTAACCCACGGAACCATGGGGGCGCCCCTAGAGAATTTCAGAATTCTGCGGACCACAGGTATCCTTTGTATGGTGTTTTCCTGTCTTCTTTCTCTGTAAACAATCCTTCAGAGACACTGCCCCTGAATGTCTTCTCTGTCCTATCAGCTGGTCTTGCTGCCTATGTCCTATGGCAACTTCTGGCCCCCAGGTCTTGGAGTTGATGAGCACGGACCTGGTACATGGTGAACACATGGTCTAAATTTATTCTAAGTTCCTGGGTGATGAATAAAATTGCCAGACTCTAAGAAATATGTCCTGGGGGTATGCGACCCTGGGAGAGTTTCCCAAGATTAGTGAGTGAGGTCAACACAATGAGATTGACTAGAGGGTGTCTTTACGGAATTTATGGTGGATGTATTCATCACCGAATCCACAAGCAAGCGTGAGGAAGATGGGTAGGGGTCCCGATATGGGGGAGGTCACGTGGTTTAATAGATATTGTGAAAGGTCGTATCTGGCCATGACTCTGCCATCCTGTCTGGGTGAATTTGAGCAATTTCTTTGATCTCCTTGGGTCAACAGCTTCCTCAATGAGTGAACCCCAAGTCTGAAGCCCCAACATCCTCTGTCCCTAAGAGTGTCACAGAAATGCTGTTTGGTGACTTAGAATTCAGAGTCCATAGTTTTTATTTTAAAAATAGGGAATTTCTTAAGAAATTAAAAATAGAGCTATACTCTGACCCTGCAATTACACTACTGGGTATCTACCCCAAAGATACAGATGTAGTGAAAAGAAGGGCCATCTGTACCCCAGTGTTTATAGCAGCAATGGCCACGGTCACCAAACTGTGGAAAAAACCAAGATGCCTTTCAACAGATGAATGGATAAAAAAGATGTGGTCCATATATACAATGGAGTATTATGCATCCATCAGAAATGATGAATACAGGGCACCTGGGGGGCTCAGTGGGCTAAGCCTCTGCCTTCAGTTCAGGTCGTGATCCCAGGGTCCTGGGATTGAGCCCTGCACCAGGCTCTCTGCTCAGTGGGGAGCCTGCTTCCTCCTCTCTCTCTACCTGCCTCTCTGCCTACTTGTGATCTCTGTCTGTCAAATAAATGAATAAAATCTTTAAAAAAAAAAAGAAAGAATGAACACCCAACTTTTGTATCAACATGGACAGGACTGGAAGAGATTATGCTGAGTGAAATAAGTCAAGCAGAGAGAGTCAATTATCATATGGTTTCACTTACTTGGTGGAGCATAAGGAATAACATGGAGGACAAGGGGAGATGGAGAGGAGAAGGGAGTTGGGGGAAATCAGAGAGGGAGACGAACCATGAGAGACTGTGGACTCTGAGAAACAAACTGAGGGTTTTGGAGGAGAGGAGGGCAGGGGAATGGGTGATCCTGGTGGTGAGTATTAAGGAAGGCACCTACTGCATGGAGCACTGGGTGTGGTGCATAAACAATGAATTTTTGAACACTGAAAAGAAATTTAAAAAAAATAAAAATTAAAAAAAAAAGAGGGAATTTCAAGTGGATGGAGTATCGTCAGCTGGGAATAAGACAAAAACCTGAAGAACACAGAACCAACAACTCCATGGACCAGATTGTCACACAAATGGCCCTCCTTTTCATGGGATGGAGCAGAGGCTTGAATATGGTATTGAAGCCTTTCCAGTTCTTGCCCCCTCCCCGCTGCCAGAGAAACAGGAACCCCACGTTATTTCTATAATTCTCCTCTCAGTCACCTCCTCTCTGACTCTGACTCAAAAACCAATTCTCAGCTTCTTGATCTGACACTTTCTTTCTCCCATAATGCTGAAACCTGGAGAATCGCGTCTGTGAAATATTCCGACTTCTCCCTCCTCTGAGCACAAAGCTGTGTTCTGCACTGATTGTCACTGGCACAACTCGAGACCACTCCCAGCTGTGTGGTGAAGTGACCAACGCATGGATATGCTAGCATTCGCCCTGAATTGAAAGATAACAGAGACAGTGCTCCCCTCTGTCTAGTAAACCCTGTGCTTTCCATAATAAAAAACTTGAAAAAATATATTTATTACTTTTAAATAAATAAATTATTAATTATTAATTATTATTAACCATTAATTAATTAATGGTTCCATAATATATTATTATTACTATTTTTTGGGGGGGGATACTGATCACTTTTTAACCCCACACACATCTATGGAATTTGCTATGGACCTGGCATCCTTCCAAGCACTTGCAGGTACCAGTTAGTTTAATTTAATGCTTACAGAGGCAGCCTGAGGTTCTTGCTTTATCTTCATTTTACAGAGGCGGGGAATGAGACACAGTGAGCTTGGGTAACTTCCCAGGCAGTCAAAAGCCAGTGTTGATCTTCCCTTTTTCAAGTGGCCTATGTAGTTAAACAATTTTTTTTTAAATTTATTTGACAGAGAGAAATCACAACTAGGCAGAGAGAGAGGAGAAAGCAGGCTCCCCGCGGAGCAGAGAGCCCGATGTGGGGCTCGATCCCAGGACCGTGGATCATGACCTGAGCCGAAGGCAGAGGCTTTAGCCACTGAGCCACCCAGGTGCCCCTGCAGTTAAACAATTTTAAGATATAGCAAGAAAATATGTTTTTCCCATTGCATATCTGACCTAGAGTAGTTGCTTTTAAATCAATTAGAGACTCTAGTCTTTTCAAAGTTTGGCAGTACTGCAGACCAGCAGAGAACAGGAGTCAAGCCCCAGGACCACCCCCCAGTGTCAGCCCTCTCCTGCCGGCACACAGGAAGACATCCCTTAAATTCCAAACAGTGCTCACGGAACAGAACAAAGAAACTCTTCTAAGACGGTAAGACTTGGGGATGGGCAGTTACCTTTGGAGATATTTATCTCCAGTGTTTCCACTGAAATGAAATGTCCTTCCTCAATTCTACTTTGAAAGAAATATTGCTAACATAAATTACAATCCACGCAAAGGGACAGAAATTGTGCTTTTCAAGTTTTCTTTTTTGTGTTTAATGGTATGGCCAAGTTCTAGAGATCTCTCCTGAGATCTCTTTCTCCAACTGGTACTGGCCTCAGCTCAGACACACACGCTCCCACACACATGCACACGTGCCCGTGGTGAACCCCAGCCGCCGGAATGGCCATCACCATGATGCTTTCTGCACACAGCTGCAGAATATTGCTTTTGTGACCTGGAACTAGAAGAGGTTCAACCCTGGGAAGGGTAGATCAAGTCAGTGACATGCTACAGAAGGTAACAACTGGGCACTCAGGAGCAGCGTGTCTTATGACAGTGACAGTATAGACCCGCAGGAGGTCCAGTTTATGTCCAGTTCATGTGTCCACAGACATTCTCACCTACTTAAAGACCAGGTTTAGGGCCAGCTCCCAATAATACATTTGTTCAACAAATAAATGTACACAACAACTTTGCCAAAGAAGAAACAAAGACCCAGGGGAATTAAAGAAAGTCTTTGATGCCACATAACCGTGAGGCAGCCGAAAAGTTTTGGGTCCAAGTCTTCTGACTTATATACTTTATATACACTTATTTATATATTTATATACTTTCTATGTACTTTATAAACGTTCTTTCCAGTGCCCCATGGTCATTATCTTCATAGGGTGTGGCTAATCATTTTGGTTTTAAAAGTAATGGGCAGGGCGCCTGGGTGGCTCAGTGGGTTAAGCCTTTGCCTTGGGCTCAGGTCATGATCTCAGGGTCCTGGGATCGAGTCCCGCATTGGGCTCTCTGCTCAGCAGGGAGCCTGCTTCCCCCCCTCTCTCTCTCTGCCTGCCTCTCTATCTACTTGTGATCTCTGTCTGTCAAATAAATAAATAAAATCTTTAAAAAAAAAGGAATGTGCAGTATAAATCAATTTGGTTAGTGCAGATTTGCCTAAAATAATTTCTGTCATTTATTTTGGTGTTTAAAAAAATTTCTGAACAGCAAAGAAAGTTCTGTTATTATTTTAAATTTCCTTTGGTGCCCCTACCCCCACCTTTCTCTTGGAAATAAGCGGCTGCAAGGGTGTATGCCCACGCAGGCGGGGCGATGAGCAGGCAGGACTGGGGAGCAGAGGAGAAGCATTCAACTCGACTGTGAGTTTGGAAAGAGACACACTTCATTAAGACATTTCAACAGGAACGAACACCTGCCTTTACAGCATCAGCGAAATGATCACGCTGCTTCTTTCTCTTTACCTATTGATTTATGAGATTATATTAATAGATTTCTTAATTGAGTACTATTGGTGCATTCCAGAGTTATGCCCTAAATGGTCATATACACCGTATGTCGAAGGCACCTTGAGGACCCTACCCATGCTCTGCACAGATCCCCTGGGCACTCCCTTGTAGGCTCTGTTCACCCTCCTCCAGCTTTGGAATAGCCCACATCCAGGACTTGTTTTGGAAACTCTTGGAGCCACTTTGCACACCCACGGAGGACAGAATACCTACAGTTTTCCAATTCCCAGAGCCACTGGCAACCAGCGCCTGACGGGCAGGACACCTGCTCTTCATCTGGAGTTGGGACACACCCTGAGATGCAGGAGGACTGGGGTCTCCCTTCAGGATCCGATGAAGCTATTCCCCCCAGGATTGTCTGCCTCACACCCTCCTGGCTCCCTCTCCTCTGCCCTCTGTTCTCCTCTCTCTCCTATTTTCCCTGCGAGCTTTTCTTGAAAAGATCAGCCACCTGGGACTCTGCTTTCTGCATTGTACCGTTTGCTCCTGGGGAGCTGACCTTAAATGAGGACTCTACCAGATTTGACTTGCCATATTTCATTTTGATTTTAGCTTGTGTGTTATTTCCTGTTGCCGCTGTAACGAAATTATCACAGACTTGGTGGATGAGAGCAGAGCAAATTCATCCTCCCCTCCTGCATTGTGGAGGGAACATCCTAACCCAGGTTCCCACACTGAGCTCTGCCCCGAGGCTCTGGGTGAGGATCTGAGGCTTTTCCATCAGCATCCATGGCTGGATCCGCCATCACCCTGTCATATCTGTCCTGGCCCCCACTTCCCTCCTAAGGACCCTGATGACGGGCCACGTGGATGACCCCGAATGATCTCTGTAGCTCAAGATTCCCCAGCTGAACCACACCCTCCTCCGGTAAGGTGAGCTCCTCACAGGCCCTGGGAATGACGACGGGTCATCCCCGAGGGGAGTGCGTTTCTTTCTAACTCAGCAGCTATTCTCATAAGTGAGATTGACCTATAATGTTTTTTTTCTCTTTTTCCTGAACATTTTGTTCAATATTGCTCTTAGGATAATAGCATTTATGAAGATGATTCCTTTTTCTTTAATCTCAAACTTTTTATATAGCAAGAAAGTTGATCATTTTTGGAAAATACAACAAAATCCCCTATAAAATCAACATGGGTAGACAACTCTTGAAAACTGCTCCTTAAAAATTTTAAACATTTCAGTACTGGGTGTCATATGCAACTAATGGATCGTTGAACTGTGCAACAAAAACTTATGATGTACTGATCACTGATAGGTTGGCTAACTGAACGTAATGAAAAGTTTTAAGTATACATATCTCCATTTTTGTCCTCTCAGAGTTTTCCTTTCTCCTTGTGTCAGTTCTGGAAATGTTTTACTGGACTGTTGATGTAATGTTTTTCAAATTCATTTCCAGAGCACTATACAAGGTGATGTGCTTGTACAGGGATGATGTCCTTGTACAGGGTGATGTCTGATTCCTGTACAAGGACATCATCCCTGTACAAGGACATCACCTTGTATAGTGCTCTGGAAATGAATTTGAAAAACATTACATCAACAGTCCAGTCTCCTCCAGGCCCATGCTTCCGAAGTTGGGTTCTCTCTCTTTCTCCTTGATTATATTCTGCATTTAAAAGCTCACTTGTTAATATACCTTTAAGAAAAGTACCAGCTCTTAGATTTATTGTGTTAATCCTGCTGTTCTCTGATTTATGCATTTTTACTTTTGAATATCTTGATGTAAAGGATGTAAACATCTTTAGGCTTTTCATTTTCTGTTTTTCCAGGACTGAAAGTTGAACTTACCTTTTATTCTAAATGAAGATTGGTTTTATTTTCTGAAAATGGAATCATTAGTTTCACTGAATACTCTTTAACATTTCTTTTCATTTGAAACATTTCACATATTCCATATTTTTCTGTAATAGCAGGAAAGTTTTTTATATGCATCATAATGTAACCGTTATTTGGCATTTACATAATATCCAAGTTTTCTATAGCAGAATAATTCCGTGATAGACAAGTGCATATATACTTCTGTATGTTTTTATTTAATTTCTTTAGAGAAAAGTGGTAGATGTCTTGTCTACGTGAAGGGCATCTCCTTCATGGTTCCTCAGCACAAGGATGGGAGTGCAGATTTCACCCTCTAACTTAGCAGTTTCTGCTCACAACCCCCACCTCCAGCCGCCCCCCAGAACTCGGCAGATATTCTTGGGGGAACCAGTGTTTGAGCTCCACCAAGTCCCAATGTCACACTCCCGCCTCTGTGGACAGTTCTGTCTTTACAGGCTTCTGCTTCCCCAACGAGGCTTCCTTGCCTGACTCATGTGTGACCCTCTTCTGTCCAGGACCAGCAGGTGCCTCAGGAAAAGCCTGGCTCTGAGCTTCCTCAGAAAGACTGCCTCCTCTCTCCAGGGTGGGTCAGCTCAGCCTTGTTACTTATTCTTTCAAATGACCTTAAGTGAGCATCTTCTATGTGTCAGAGACTGTGCAGGTCCTGTGAGTACAGAACATACTTTCTTGCTCTAAAAAGAGTCAAGACTAGGACTCAGATCCCTAACATAAGGGAAGATCAAACGGCACGCTTCTGAGATTCACGTTTTACAAAGAACAAGCTTCTCCCCTTCCAGCTCATCTTGAAGACTCTGACTGGCGTTATTTGACTCAAGCATATTGAGCCCTCTCTGCAGCTTTAGCTTCTTTGGGGAGAAGTTGCTTTTACTCTGATTCTGTTTGATTCTTGCAATGTCCACTTGGCTCTCCTTTCGTATTTCATTCTACTTCCTATCACTGTTTCCCGTATGTTAACATGTTTAATCCCCAAAACATTCCCTACTGTTATTCTTCCCCAGTCTTCAGACCAGGGTGCTGAGACATGCAAGTCACTGGTTTTCCCACATGGCTCCCAGCACGTACTGCTGTTGTGGAGGGACCTGTCACTTCTGCATCCCTAATATGTGTCCTGGCCACACCTGCCACCTGTTCATTCTTGTGAGTTCTTGCTATGACTGGCGAGGCACTGAATCCACAGACCAGCTTGGAGAAACCTGACATTTTTATATATCAGTTCTCTAATTCATGAGTGTGGCATTTCTGTCCAATTATTTATGTCTTTTTAAATATGGCTGTCCAGTTTTTTCTATGATTTTTATTAGAGGACTCCTTAGTTATTCTTTTGTACGTCATCTTTCCTGGTGCTCCTGCCATTTAATTTTTCAAAGTATGTCCATGGGTGTGTAGAAACACCTGTGCGCCATGGTGTAGTCTTAATATGTGTATACAGTTGACCCTTGAGCAACCGCTGATCTGCGCAGTCAAAAATCCACATATGAATTCTGTCTTCCTGCAAAACTTAACTACTAACAAACAGCCTGCCATTGACCAGAAACCTCACCGATGATCTAAATAGTGGGTGTCATACTTATTACATACTGTACTCATGCAATAAAGTCAGCTGGAGAAAGCATGTTACTAAGAGAACCTTATGGAAGAGAAAATACGGTTACAGTTTTGTACCGCATTTATTGAAAAAATGAGCACCTATATACACTCTTCGGAGCCTACAATCCCCAATCTGCAAATAACGTGTTTCCTTTTCAAGCCTTTTCCCCTTTCTAGGGCTTTGGTGGCCTCCTCGCTAGCAACTCGAGCACGTGGCAATCGGGACTGATGGCAGAGGGTTTCCTGGTCTTGTCGCAGACCACGGGAGCAAAGGTTTCACCATGAAGTATGGAGACATCAAAGCAAAGACCCATCAAAGACATCAAAACCCGCCCCAGGGATGCCGAACTGGAAAGCTGTTTTACTGGTGCTCTCCTCCCAGATGCCACAGCTCAAAAGCCATAAGCTGAGAGGGACCCAAGCGTGCTGGACACAACAGACCTACTGATATTTGCAGACTGGAAATTCTTTTTTTTTTTTAAAGATTTTATTTATTTATTTGACAGACAGAGATCACAAGTAGGCAGAGAGGCAGGCAGAGAGAGAGAGGAGGAAGCAGGCTCCCCGCAGAGCAGAGAGCCCAATGTGGGGCTCGATCCCAGAATCCTGGGATCATGACCTGAGCCGAAGGCAGAGGCTTAACCCACTGAGCCACCCAGGCACCCCCAGACTGGAAATTCTTTTAAACTGATGGTGCACAAGGGAACGAACGGCAGCTTCTGCCTTCTGCCAGGGCTCCTCTTCAATCCCCAGTCACCTGCACTGTCCTTACACACCCCTTGCCCTCTCCCCCACAACAAGGAGCTTCTGAGACCCCCTCCCCATCCTAAGCTGCTCAGTCAAGTTCCTCACCAGTCTGTGTTCTGCTGTCTGTTTAGTCACTAAACTTAGCTTTTTTTTTCTTTCCTTTTCTTCTTTCTTTTTTTTTTCTTCTTTTTTAAAACATTATAAGGCCTTCCCAATTTCTAGTTGGCTAAGAATTTTTATTATGGTGGGTGCATGGGTGGCTCAGTCGATTGAGCGTCTGAGTCTTCATTTCTGCTCAGGTCATGATCTCAGGGTGGTGGGTTTGAACCCTGCATCGGACTCCCTGCTCAGGGCAGCATCTGAGATCCTCTCTCCCTCTCTCTCTGCCCATCTCCCGGCTCTCTCTCTCTCTCTGTCTCTCTCAAATAAGTAAATAAATCTTAAAAAAAAAAAAGCATTTTTATTAAGAATGGAAATCAACCCTGGGGATAAAAATACATTATATGTTTATAAAAAAATTTTAAAAAAGAATAAAAAAAAGAATGGAAATCAAAATTTATCAACTGCTTTCTGTGTCTTAAAATGGTAATTATGTATTTTTCAATTAGGTTAAATAATTTTCGAATGTTGACCAAAGCTTGCGTTTCCAGAATAAATACAAGTTGGTCATTTATTTTTTTTTTCCCTCCCTGAATTTAGTTTGCTAATATTTTGTTTGGAATATATGCATCTTTCTGAATGTGATGACTTGTAAGCTCGTTTTTGTTGCACAATATCTACTTAAAAAAAAAAGTTTTCGCTAAGAATTGGTATAGGTTGGACTATTTCTTTGCTGAATATCTGGTGCTATTTGCCAACAACACCAGCACTGTGATATCTTCGTGGGAGGATGTTTGATTACTGATTCGATTTCTTTGATAGAAGATTTCCAAGTTACTCATTTCCCTTTGAATCAATTAGTTTTCATTTCTTCCATTACAGGTGATTGGTACAAGATTACTCATAATACCCTTTTAATATTTGCTTAATATCTACAGGACAAAGAGTGGTGTTCTGTTTTCCATTCTTTATATCGGCTATTTTTGTTTTCTGTTTCATTTTCCTGTTCAACCTGCTAAAAGCGTGTTAATATTCTCTCCAAAGAACCAGATTTTGGCTTTATTTATCATCTTTTTATGCTTGTTTTCTAGTTCCTTAATGTCTACTCTTATCTATAATCATAACTTCCTTGCTTATTTAGCTGTGGTTTGTTGTTTTTTAAATGTGTTTGTTTTCCTACATTCTCATGAGGGATGCTTATCTCAAAGATTCATAGATTTTTTTCCGTTTTCCCTTTAATTTTTTTTCCAATAAAGTCACATATAACCATTAATTGCCTTCTAATTGGAGTTTTAGGTATAAACTGAGTCTTGAAATGTATTATTTTCGTGACTTTTTAATTCACAACAATTTACAGTTTCCATCATGATATCTTCTTTGACTATGTACTGTCTAGAAGAGTGGTTTTAATCTTTTAAATAGATATAAGAATTTCAAGTTATTTCTCTCTTATGAATTTCCAGTTTCACTGTGAGGAGATATAGTCCATGCTATGTAATTCTGTAAAATTTAACTAGAAAAATGTGTCAATTTCTGTCCACATCACGTATTTTATGTGTGTTTGAAAAAATGTGCATTTTGTGATTATTGAATTTATCTTTTTTTTTAAATGATGCTTGGTCAAGTTTGTTCCAATCCTCAAAATCTTCTGTTTCTGTCCACTTGTCATATCACATCCTTAAAAGGGTGTTTTAAAAACGATCGTTATATTTTTCTAGGAAATTGAATGTTACCAGCAGAATGTGGTCATTTTTATACTAGTCATACTTTGTTGGCATTAAAATTTATATGGTTGGGCAGCTTGCCATATTTTCCCCTCTCACATTATTTTCACCTTTATTTGGGTGTGTTGAGATTGATAGCAAGTGGGTTGGCTTGAGAGAGATGCTGTATCATCTTTTCAAAAATCATCTCTTTCTTTCACCAGTGAAGATGAATAATTAAAAGTATCTTCAACTTCTTTTGTTTCATTTTATTGTATCTGATATCCTCTTATTTTAGGTAGATCTTTTGAAAACCATATATTGTTGTATTTTATTGTAACTCCAGTCTGACTAGAGGGTCTTCGTCTTTTAACTGGAGCCTCTAGTCTAATTATTTTTATTCAAATTATTGATCTAGCTTTTGACTATTTATAATTGATACATACTGATTTGTACTTGTGAATTGATCTTTTTGCTTTCTCTTCTTCAGCTGTATTTTGACTTCTTACAGATTGATTATTTTTAATCATTTCACTTCCCCTCTAGAAACAGAAGTAGTACATTTCATCACTCTTCTTTAGGTGGTCACCTTAGAAATTAAATATTCATACTCAGTAATAGCTTGAGATAATACCTCTCTGCTCTTCCTAGACAATCAAAGCACCTCAGTTACAGGTTATTCTCTTGATGATGTCTTAGGAATGTTTAAGTATTTATCATTCCCCAGCATTATTTTCCCCTATTTTATACCTTAATATTCGTTTGGATTTTCCCATATATTTATTACTTTCTTTGCTGCTTATCAAGTTTAGCCTTTGAGATAATTCATCTGTGATCGCTTTCCTTCTGCCTACGCATATTCTTTAGATTATGATTACCCGGAGGACGTGCACTCACCAGGCTGTACTAAATGGAGCTTTCTTTGTAAGTCTCATGTAAATATCAGCGGCATCACATCATGAATTTCTTTGTCACTTGTGTCCTGTCTGATGCAGTCATGGTGCCCACCTGGGCTGGCATTCCTGCGTTATGTCCCAGGGATCTAGGCTCCCTGGCCGTCCTCATCATGTGACATGAACACTGTTCTCCATAGGGCAGAAGAGAACATGGGTTATCATCTGTCAGGTCCTGTGACCAGGAGGCCATATCCACCACTTGGGCCCACATCTCATGGACCAGAACCCAAGGATATGACCCAACTATGTGCCAGGAAGGCAGAAAGTGCGGATTTCCCACCAGAGTCCTGGAAATGGAACATGGGATCAGGGTATGGCTGGACATACTGTGCTGTCTTGGGAGTGTGCTGGCGGCAAGATCTCTATTTTTGTCTGAGAATACTGGGGCTTCAGAAGCGAGCAAAAAAGACAAAAGTCTCTGTCTGTATGGGGCTTACATTCTTACATGGTGGAAAAGGTAACTAATAAGTAGAGAAATGAACAGCATACCTGATTTGAAGGTGAGGCCGAGGATGGAACAAGAAAGAGCAACCAAATCAGGGACAGAGAACAGAGACCCCCAGGAGCAGGGCACAGCATTTAATGAGATGGCCAGTATGGTCTCACGGAGGAGATACAAGTTATTATCTATTCAGAGGGCGAGCTATGAGCAGATCTGGGTGAGAGCCTGAGTTGAGAGCTTGCCTGGCACATCCCATATTGGAACATTGGGACCAGAGCAGAGGAGAAGGTGGAGAAGCAGGGAGGTGAGGTCACCGAGGTCCTGGGAGAATTGGGTAAATAACTCAGCTTTTAAAAAATAAGTTGCTGAGAGTAGATCTTAAAATTCTCATCAGAAGACAAAAATTATGCAAGGTGATGGCCGGTAACTGGACTGAGTGTGGTGATCATTTCACCATATCTACATATATGAACTCAGAATGTCATGCATCTGAAATCAATATAAGGTTATACGTCAAATACATCTCAATAAAACCAAATAATCTGGCTTGGGCAGAAACAGGTAGCTGCTGGCAGTTTTGCCTGAAATTTTTTTTTTGTTGTTTTGTTTTTTGTTTTTTTTTTTGTTTTTTTTTTTCCATTTTATTTATTTTTTCAGAGTAACAGTATTCATTCTTTTTGCACAACACCCAGTG
This sequence comes from Meles meles, assembly GCF_922984935.1. NCBI lineage: Eukaryota > Metazoa > Chordata > Mammalia > Carnivora > Mustelidae > Meles > Meles meles. The sequence goes on from NC_060075.1 coordinate 97,607,501, forward strand.
CTCCATGCAAAACGTGCCCTCCCCATTACCCACCACCTGTTCCCCCAACCTCCCACCCTTGACCCTTCAAAACCCTCAGGTTGCCCCAACCTCCCACCCCTGACCCTTCAAAACCCTCAGGTTGTTTTTCAGAGTCCATAGTCTCTTATGGTTCGCCTCCCCTCCCCAATGTCCATAGCCCGCTCCCCCTCTCCCAATCCCACCTCCCCCCAGGAACCCCCAGTTTGTTTTGTGAGATTAAGAGTCATTTATGGTTTGTCTCCTTCCCAATCCCATCTTGTTTCATTTATTCTTCTCCTATCCCCCTACCCCCCCATGTTGCTTCTCCATGTCCTCATATCAGGGAGATCATATGATAGTTGTCTTTCTCCGATTGACTTATTTCACTAAGCATGATACGCTCTAGTTCCATCCACGTCGTCGCAAATTTGCCTGAAATTTTAATAAAACGCAACATCTCCTTTAATGAGAGTTCTGCTGCAATGTTCCTGACAGAATGTGGGCTGGGGCCAGAGGAGGTGAGCAAGGGAAGCATTAGGGACATGAGCCCGAGACAAGTGTGTTATTCCAGGGAACATGCAGTGCTGGCATGGGACAGGATGTTAGTAGTGGAGGGACTAAAAAGTAACGATATGGTTGATACTGGATATTTTTGGTATAAATAAATAGGGAAGAATATTATGGCAACCAATGTACTGGCTTGCACAGCCAGGTGGACGGAGTGGTCATGAGCTGAGCTGAGGTTCTTGATTCCGGGCCTGGGGAGTCTGAGGCCCCTGTTACGTACCCATGTGGGACATTGACTTTGACATTGGCTATGTGGTTTTGGAGGTCAGAGAGGACCCCGAGCTGGAGATAAATGTGTAAAAGTCATTAGTGATCCAGTAGCGTTGGAAAACGGATGATTCTGGAAGTAGAGGGGAAAGTTTCTGGAGATGCCCTTGACAGGCAGGTGGAGAGAGCATGTGTATGTTTGAGCCTGAGAGGGAATCGGGACAGTTAGCTTTGAACAGAGAGAAGGAAGACGGCATAGATGGAGGGGCTGGGAGTAGAAGGTTGCTGGTTTTGCTTCGGGATGCTTGTTTCCTCTGTGACAGGAAGAGCCAGGGCTTCAGCAGAGAGTGAGCCTGGGGTCCGTGAGTATGGCAGATCTGAAGAGGGAGTCACGGGTTGGAAAAGCGGGTTGGCCAGGGAATGGTGTAGGATCACCAGGTAGCCTGAGGGGAGGTGGGAAACAGAGTTAGCCGCAGGGGTGCAGGGGTGGGGAGTCAGGCAGCAAGCTATGACTGGGATGGAGAGCATGATGGTAAAAATGAGGAGGTAAGGGGCACCTGGGATGCTCAGTCATTTAAGTGTCCAGCTCTTGGTTTTGGCTCAGGTTGTGATCTCAGGGTCATGAGATCGAGCCCCGTGTCGGGCTCCGTGCTCGACGTGGAGACTGCTTGTCCCCCTCTCTCTGCTCCTCTGCTTGTTCTCTCTCTCTCTCTCTCTCTCTCTCTCTCTCTCTCTTAAATAAATAAATAAATAAAAAGTTTTAACAATGAAGAAGGCAGCTTGCAGGATTGTACAACAAAGAGTATTGTTCTGCTTTGTTAATACTTTTCTTCCCTGATCGTGACCTTTTTCTTGTTCTCAGTTTTGCTTTTTACTTTAATGGATTCGACCACCTTTTAATTTATAACCATTTTGCGTCACTTGCTTTATAAGGTATGTCTCCTATAAACAGTACAAAGCAGGATGATGCTCGTTTTCTCCCACCTTGTCTTGTATGAGTCCTCGCTGTTGGCGTTTCCTGTTTCACACCATCTGGCTCAAGTTTTCACGGTTCTCCCCGTTGGCTTGAAAATCCCAGTACCCATCCTCTGATGGTTTCTCAACATACCTGATGCTTCCCATCTTACACTGTGGTGAGAATGAAGATATGTCAGGTAACACAACACTTCCCAAAGTAAGGCGAACATTTCATTGTATTTCATTTCTTCCTCTTCCTATCTTTTTATCTCTGAAGATACTGCTTAATTTTGTTAAAATTTTACTACTACATTTCTACAGTCTTCTCTCTCTCTCTCTCTCTTCCTTTCTCCTTTCTTTCTTTCTTTCTTTCTTTCTTTCTTTCTTTCTTTCTTTCTTTCTTTCTTTCGTCTTTCTTGAGTCCAACACAGGGCCTGAACTCATGACCCTGAGATCATGACCTGAGGCAAAATCAAGGATCTGACACTTAACTGACTAAGCCATCCAGGTGCCCCCTTTACTAATCAATTTTTGAATAAGATGGTTACTGCTATTTTTTAAAACACTTCTTACTGTAGTTGACATACAATGTTATGTTAGTTTCAGGTGTACAACACAGAGATTGGACAATTCTATACATTACTCAAAGCTCACCACCGTAGCATGTCACCATCTGTCACCACAAAATATTATTACTACATCACTGACTATATTCCCTGGGCTGTACTTGTCATCTCTGTGACTTGCTGTTTTATAACTGGAAGTCTGTATCTGTATTAAGTTTTTATATTCTGATAGCCACTTTCCCCTTCCCAATCATGTAAATTAAATGTAAGTTTTAAAGTTAACTCTGCAGTTCACTATTCACTATTTCAGCAAGAATGCATTTATCCAATCCTTGAGCCACAACTTGGTCACCCAGAGCAGGGCACACAAACTCTACCTTGCATGGAGAGCACTTGGGGTCTTTTGGAAACCAGAAACTGATACCATGGGTCTAGTGTGGGTTGCTGATGATACATCTCTAACAAGCTCCTGGGTGCTTTTTAAGAATGACAAACGTAGTGACCCAAAGGGGCACGTGCACCCAAATGTTTATAGCAGCAATGTCCAAAATAGCCAAACTATGGAAAGAGCCTAGATGTCCATCAACAGATGAATGGATAAAGAAGATGTGGTATATATACACAATGGAATACTATGCAGCCATCAAAGAAATGAAATCTTGCCATTTGCAATGACGTGGATGGAACTAGAGGGTATTATGCTGAGTGAAATAAGTCAGTCAGAGAAAGACAATTATGATTAATTAAGATCACAATGGTGATCTCCTTGACATGAGGAATTTGAGAGGCAGGGCCGGGGGTTCATGGGGGACAGGGAAGGAAAAAATGAAACAAGATGGAATCTGGAGGGAGACAAACTATGAGAGACTTTTAATCTCAGGAAAGAAACTGAGAGTTGCTGGGGGGTAGAGGGGAGATGGATTTGGTGATGGGTGATGGACACTGGGGAGGGTATGTGCTGTAGTGAGTGCTGTGAATTGTGTAAACCTGGGGATTCATAGACCTGTACCCCTGATGCAAATAATACATTATACGTTAATAAATTTAAAAAGGAATATTTTGGTCAACATCATGAAAATGGGTCATGTGAGAAAGAAACTGGATTCAGTGAGAACACTGAGGATTTTTAAAAGTTCACTCATTTGTATACTCAACAAATAATGACCAAAAAAATGGCTATGTGCCTAGCATTCTTTTAGAGATCTGTGACACAGCCGTGATTATAATGGACAGATGTCCTGCCTTCCTGGAGCTCACAAGAGAAAATATCTTGGAATTTAGCAGCAATAATGAAGATGGAGAGGATTAGAGGCTTTCGTGTGATACTTAAGAGATAAAATTTATAAGAATTATTTGTATCTCACTCTTTGGCCTTCTATCAATTTTTCTTAAATCAATTTTTTAAATCAATTTTGCTTACTTTTTGGAATGTTTTATGAATTTCTATGATCATTTCACAGGAAGTTGAAAATAACTGTAACATTTAATTAAATATTTTCAGCTTTTTTTTTAAAAGGGAAGTTTGATTTTTATTGACTAGAACTCTTTAATATTCAAGTGATGTAGTATTTTTTCGTTCTGTGTTTGCATTTTATTTTATGTTTAGGAAATCTGCATCATAAACTTTTTGGTTGACTTTACAGCATGCAGACTTTCTGTATGAATCTGTTGAAGCATATTTAATACTTGATGTATGAAGAATCAGTTGTCAATTTTTTTTTAAAGATTTTATTTATTTATTTGACAGAGAGAAATCACAACTAGGCAGAGAGGCAGGCAGAGAGAGAGAGAGAGGGAAGCAGGCTCCTGCTGAGCAGAGAGCCCGATGCGGGACTCGATCCCAGGACCCCAAGATCATGACCTGAGCTGAAGACAGTGGCCTAACCCACTGAGCCACCCAGGCGCCCCTCAATTGTCAATTTTTGAACTCCATTCCTTCGTTCGACAATCTGGATACTAAGCAAGTAGCAGACTTTGAATTATTCCTTCTTTCTCTCCATCTGTCCATTGAACAGGCTGAGAGACAATTTCCCTTCGACCAGCTGAGGTGTGAAGAACACAGGAGAGTGATGTAATCCGTGATCACGTGAACATACCTCGCGCCCCAGGACCACAGCTGCATCATACCTGTTAATTAATGCGTTTTGTTCAGAGGAAGACACTCTTGGTTATTAATTATAGGGTGTCTTCTTAGGCAATTATTTATCCAATTTTAAATTAACTTAGACCATCTAAAACACGTAGTCTTCAGCATTTTAAATCAATGCAGATTCTAGAAGTATTAATGGAATTGTCTGTGTTTTTATTTTTAAGATTTTATTTATTTGACAGAGAGAGACACAGCAAGAGAGGGAACACAAGCAGGGGGAGTGGGGGAGGGAGAAGCAGGCTTCCCGCTGAGCAGGGAGCTCCATGTGGGGCTCGATCCCAGGACCCTGGGATCATGACCTGAGCTGAAGGCAGATACTTAACGACTGAGCCCCCCAGGTGCCCTGACTTGTCTGTGCCTTATATTATTTTTTTTATTACTATTAGTAAATGACTAAAGAATGAACAAGTCTTCATTCTTTGAGTTTGGGCATGGACTTGGTAATTACTACTGTCACAACGAGAGTGGGATGAAAATGCTGTGACCCTGGGAAGGAAAGGCAGGCGTCCGTCACGGATGAGCTAGGGAGGCTCTGGAGACAGGAAGGGAGGGGTGTGCAGAGTTCACGTAATGTGTAACCCGGACACATCCTCAGCAGGACCCACTAGATGTGCAAGGAGGGCTCACCCAGCAACTGCCACCATGGGAAAGCACGGAAGACAGCCCAGATGGTGTAAAGTTGTCAATGTTTCAACATGTAATAGAGACAGGAGTTACATGCAATGACTACATAGTCTAAATATTGTCTTGATGGAAATACTTAAAATAAATCTGTTTGAGACTTCACTATGATTACAGCTGATTATAGGAGAGCCACGGGAAGTCAAAGCTAATCGGATCCCATGCAAGACGGCTTCCCTCGGAGTCTAAGCCAGGAGCTGTAATTAATCTCAGCCTAACATTTATTGATTTCTCACAAGTTCTCCACTGGATTCATTTGCTGATATGTCTTGGCTGCACATGTTAATCATGTTCACAGCTAAATATATGAATGTGCAGAACAGTTGACATTTCGTTACTAGTTTAACGATGACCTGATCTGGGTTACGCTCTGTGCACCTGTGGCTAAGAATGTAGCTGGATTAGCCACTTCAGGTGTCCTTCATGTGAACATCTTTGATGATGTCATTATTTACTCTTCCAGGTGGATTTTAAAATCAGTTCACTAAGCTTTTCCTTTGGATTTCTTTTTTCTGGTATTTCATTAAAATCTACAAATTGGCTTGGAAATGTTGCTTTGTTGCCTTCATTCAGGAAAAGTTTTTTTTTTCTCTCTCTCTCCAGTGATTTGAACCATCATTTTTGTCCCCCTGTAAATTTTTATAGTGTTCTATTGCAGTTCATGTACCTTTCTCAAGATTTATTCTGAAGGACTTTAGGTTAGAGTTGCTATTATGAATGAGATCTTAGATAATCTAGGTGGTTATTTTGCATTCAACAAGCTGGTTTCAGATTTTCCATGTTTATCACTTATATGCTATTCTGTTGGCCTTTTTCTAATCATATTTAGTGCTGATTGGAGGCTTTATTGGATCCCAGTTAAAAAAAATCGTGTGTGTGTATTGAGACAGGATCAGGTCTGATTAGAAAACTCTGACGTTTCTGTCGGGAACTTACACCCTCTGGGGATGACTGATGTGAATCCCACCCATGGATGGGCAGCAATGTGCACATCTGGTTAATTCTGGCCTCTCAACAGACACGATGGGATTCCGTTTCTGACAGTCTGGGTGATAGAGGTTAATTACGCATGGCCTTTGATGAACTAAAAGTTTTTGTAGTTGACGTTATAGAAAGTATTATCATTAAAAAAAAGTTTAACAACATTTTGTTTTTTAAATTTATCTCCATTATTTAAAAATCCTAGTTGAAATTTTTATTTATCACATTTTAATCTGAAAATTCAGAAATTTCTGGGTACAAAAGATTAACTGTGGGTTATAAAAAATAGAACCCCTAGTGTATACCTTCAGCACCTACATAAGAATAAAAAGTCAGCGTTGAATGTCAAATCTTCATAGCTGCATGTTAAGCAGAATGCAAATAACAGAAATGACCAGAAATGAGGAAAGGCAAAATTAGGTCCATACACAGGTACATAAACAAATATATTTTAAATATAAAATCTCGTACATATATGAGATACACACACACACACACACACACACACACACACACACACACACATATAGGAAGTGGTATGTTTTACTCTAGGACCCTGAGGGAAGGCTGATTAAGACAAACCACCAGTTTTATGGGGCGCCTGGGTGGCTCAGTGGATTAAGACAAACCACCAGGTTCAGCATGTGTGTTATGCACATAACCACATACATGTGAACACATACATATTATGTGAACACACACACACACACACACACACCTCCTTGGTAACCGCCCAGAGTGAGCGGCCCTGGGGTGATGTTGTGTAGGAGGTCTGTATTTCATATCATCCACAAGTTGTAGTTTCATGGTCTCAGACGAAATCCCGGAAGCTTCCCTGATATCCGTCCTCCTCAGTGTCAGTGTTTTGTGCCTGTCTGGCCTCTCTCCTCATCGTGGTGCTCCCTGGTTGTGGTAGAAAAGAGTGATCATTTACCACACCCACATGGTCCACTTTCTCAGTTTCTTGATGCTGACGATGGTGTTTGAGTCCCTGAAATCCACTTCGTGTGAAACGGCTAGTGTGATCATGCTAACTCCATCGGGAGCCCAAGTGGTTTACAAATGGGCATGGAACCAGACTTGGCCCAGGGGTAGGAGCGGGAGGCTAGCTTTCATGGTCAGGTGTGGCTGTCTGAGCTGCAGCAGCCAGTGAACACCCAGCCTGGACAACAGAGAGCCAAGGAACCCTGAGGACTACGCTGGGATGCAGACATACCCCTTCCAGACTTCTCACGGCAAGAGACAGCATGGATGTCCTCATGGCGTAAGCCAGATTGAATTAAGATTTGTGGTTGCCGTTGTTAACAACAGTCAAACGTGTCCTAACAAATTCAGTAAAATGTGATTGGGTAGGTTGATTGTGTTACTTTTACTGAGCTTGGTTGTTCTGTAACATCCTGCTGTACACGCAGCCATGTAGATTGTCACGTGGAACATCGATCTTCATCTGCCTGCTCAGGACCCTGCCTCTCCAAATGGAGAATGAAACTTTTTGATGGTTTCATTAGTGGGTACTCAACTTCAGGGAGAGTTAACAATTACCATTGTGACTTGCTACTGTAATTGCCAATATCACAGTCTCTTTGCATTTCTCCTCTTTGGTCTAACCAGAAATGTCCTAAAAATATAAATGTAAGGAGACCATGTCACCATCCTTAAATTGTCTAGTAGCCTTGTTTAAAAAAAAAAGGAACAGATGCTGTATGTTGGCTAATTGAACATAATAATTTAAAAAAGGGGGAAAAGTAATGGGTCAATTTAACTGTAATGTTTTATTTAACTCAACATACACAAGATATTTTCATTTTATTATGTAATCAATATAAAATGTCTTAATAAGCTAATTTACATACTTTCTTCACACTGAGACATTGAAATACAGTGTCCATTTTCACACTACAGGGCATCTCAATTTGGAGGATGTACGTTAAGTACTCAGTAACCAGATATCTACCACAAGGGGAGTGGCCAGTTTTTACCATGTGGGAGAGCACAAGTCTAAACCATTGTATTTACGATACCTACACAATGTAGAAGTACTGCTAGCCCGTCTTTGAGGGGAAAGGGAAGATCTGTGGTAATATCAGCTATGCTCCTTGTAGCAGCGGGAGAAGGCAGTCCTGGTCAGAAGGTGGCAAACGACACGCTTGCCACTGTGCGCCCTTTAAACTCCGTGGATGGGACGTGACGATTCACACGATGCAGGCATTAATTTGTGCTTCCTCCTTCGTTGTTCAAACAGGGACCCCCATTCTCAATTCCAAAGGATGGTGGTAAGCCTCCCTCTCCTTACATTCAGGAAGTTGAGTGACTCATACTTAAAAAAATTGGAACAAAATGACCCATTGGAAAGAACCAATGGCACCGTGAAATAGCTATTAACCAAGTGATTAACTTCAGTGTAGATACATTTAGACCCACAGACGCGGTGTCATTAGCTGACCGTTCTTCCCTGTGCTGATCGCCGTCCTCTTGTCCATGTGATGGTGGAGCTCCAGCTCGGGAGTCCCGAGTGCTCGATCTTCATTACAGCCCTCAGATGCATTGGTTTCGCTCTCGTATCTTATTTTTTAAAAGCTTGCACTGACATTTTAACATATTGTTTGTGTGTTTAAGTTCGAGCCAGCAGTGAAATATTATTAATCTAAGTTTCTAGCTTTTCTTGCAGAGAGACAGGCAGCTTTGGTCCCCCTAGGACCCATATCCTAAGGGGCCTGTGAGGGGCACCTGGATGGCTCAGTGGGTTAAGCATCTGCCTTCAGTTTAGGTTATGGTCTCACGGTCCTGGGATGGAGTTCCGCATCAGGCTCCCCACTTGGCAGGAAGCCTGCTTCTCCCTCTGCCTGCCACTCCCCCTGCTTATGCTCTCTCTTTCCCTCTTTCTGTCAAATAAATAAATAAAATCTTAAAAGAGGGGCAGCACTGGATGGGCTTGGGTCTCTGGCATCTACCACAGAATTCACTCCTTGAAACATGCAGTTTCTTCTTTCATAAATTTCAGCTTTCTGCCCAGTTCCTGAAGGCAAAGAGAACCTGGTTTGCATTTCTTGGTTTCTTTTTATAAAATAGAACAACTACTTCTCTATGCTCATTTGTTTTGCATTCCTCTTGGCAAAGACCCGAGTAATATTGCAGTTCCAAAAATGGATGGACATTCCTCAGCGTGGAGAGTTTATGCCAGCTCCTTCTTTAAGTAAGGACCTTTCCCAGATTTTGTAAGGGGAGAGGGTAGTGAGAGACCTCCTTGTTCTCCCTTGCTTAAGAATGAGCCTTGTGATTTTACTGTTGATTTTGATTCGGAAAGTTCATTTCTTACTATTTACAAAGCAGCATGCGGTTGGGAAAGCATGCTCAACTGTGTTATCTTGTTCTTATTTTATAAATAACTCAATGAATTATGTACTACACTGTCAAGGTCAGAAATGGGGTGAATGGGTGAAGTGTGTGTTTGGGGTAGCCGGGGTTTCTGATGCTGAGTCCTGGTTTTGCCTATGACACCATGACTGGATTTCTATGCCCACCGTAAAGGACTTTTCATGGGCCATGACAGGACTTAGAGACACAAAATTTTCCACTGCCTTCCATGTATGGTTTGAGCACTCTGTGCCCCTTAGGGAGAGTTGGGAGACGTGGCTGGAGGATAGAGGACAAATAGAGCAATTATCCCCAAAGCAGGTGACTGACTCCAGTGTTTCCAGGTTAGCATAAATGAGTTCTTAAGTCAAAGAAAAGTTTGCTTTGGAAGGGATCATTTCTGAAAAAGTCCTGATGTGTGGAAAGAGCTATTGTTGCTTGTGTACTAGCTGTGATATGTTCACAAATGCACATGAGTTCTACTGCTGAATCATCCATGAGGTTTTGTGCCATCACCAGAGAGCCCTACAAGGTCAGGTTCAATATCAAGAGTTTATAGATAAGGACATGGAAACTCTGTGTGGTTAGTGCATTCACTAACTGCCTGAGTGACGACTGGTCCCCAGGGCTCTCTGGGAATAAAGGAGCTACTCTTCCTCCTCGCCACGGCTGCAAGAGAGGATGGCGGGCAGTTCTTTGCTAGGAGTAACTTTTCTATGTCTCTGGGTTTCTTCTTTATTCTTCCAATGCACTCTGCTCTCCCTTCATGAGACTTCTCTGATTAAGGACACCTAAATCATAAGATCAGAATCTGTCAAGCAGCCACAGATTGATTTTCTTGCTCCTAGAGCAGAAAAATACATTTTCCATTTCTCTTATAGATTTTGCAGTGGAGCCGTGCAGGTGATAAATTATTGGCACATTCAGACCATCAGTGATGACTTTGGGATGCAGAGACTCTGAGTGTGTTGTGCGTGATCTTCCAAAAATGCAAATTAAAAGCCTATTTGCTTTATCCTTTACCTCTGGTGCTTTATCATCCAACGTCATTACAACTCTCCAACAGAAAAACCCCAGGAAGAGTAAGAAAAGAAAATGTAAGATTTGGAAATTTTGGTAACCTTTATTCAACATGTACTTTGTGTAGAGAATATGGACAGAACATGCATATGTTTGTCTTCACAAAATTAGCTGACCGACTGAGCCTCTCAGGTGTCCTGAGGTTCTATTTTCCAGAAAGTGTCCATTGGAACATTAGAGTCCATGGAGGAAACTGACCCTTTCTTCTCCTGGTGTTTCTATGTCAGTCTTTAATTTGGGAACTTTCTTGAACATTTATGTGCTATTCTCTCTCAGCCACATGTTCTTCTCTTGTAGTAACATCTAAATGGCTCTCCAACCAGAAACAAAGATGGTTCCATGAGGCTGGTCTGGGGAGAAAGACAATGTACTGAATGATTCTAATGGCTTGTGTTAGTAATTTTGACACTTCGCTATACAGTAGAAATGGGATGGGTTTTTCTCCATGTGCCAGTTCTGGGGACAAAAGGAAAAGTCCTTGGCGGGGTGTGGGGAGGTCTCTTTTGTCATTTATTTACTCCTTGGCTAGTGCCTTGTTCTCTTTCTAAGCACGGGGGTTAACGGCATAAGCTCTAGGGAAAGACAAAACCTGGGATCAAATCCTGGATATGCCCTTTTCCAGTTCCGTATACTTTGGACAGAAGCCTGATATAAGCCTCAGTTTTTTCACCCAGTAACTGGAGGTGGTAATCACAACAACCTAATCAGGGTGGTTTAAGGATGGAGTAAGTCTAATGCTTGCAAATCTCAGAGTCTGGCTCATAACAAGTGTGAACTACTTACAAACCAGAGCCAAGGAAAGTAGTCTCAGCAAGAGATTAAGTGAGAACATTGTTTAAGGAAAGATTTTGCAGCACAAGTAGGGGGAGAAAACGAAATCTCACTTTGAGAAGCAGTAATAGTAGGCTGATCGGAGATGAGAGCCGAGCTATATGCCCTTAGGCAGAAATCATTACTGCCTTGTAGCCAACAAGGCTCCATCTATCCTGTGTGGCTGCACAGGGGTGAAACCAAGACCACAGACTTTGTGGCTAGACAGATAAGGACACAAGTTCCAGATCCCCTACTTAATAATCAAAGGGCTATGCTTCTTCAGGTTTAGGGAAAATAATTGAAACTCTTTCGTAGGAGTCCTATGAAGATTTCTTAAGATAATGAATATAAGGTGCTTAGCTCAATTATCTAGTATGTATTTGGCCCTTACTAATGGTCAACACCATGCCTACGGCAGCTACCATGACTCCCCAAAATGACAGCTTCATGAACCATAGCTTTATCTTCCAGCCATCCTTATATCCTCCACAGATCCATCCATCTACCCATCCATCCATCCATCCATCCATCCATCCATCCAACCATCCACCCATCCATCCATTCATCCCTCCAACCATCTTTTCATTATTTGACCCTCTATTCTTCCTTCCTTCCATCCTTTGTCCTTCTGTCCTCCATCTTTCCATATCTCTATCCTTTAATCCCCTTAACCTGCTATCCATCCATCCTTCTTATCATCATTCCATACTTCATCCTCTATCCTTCTATCTTCTATCCTCTCATCCTGCTATCCATCCATTCATTCATCTTTTCATCCGTTATTAGTCTATTCTCCATCTTTCTTTCCTCAATCCTTCTACCCATGTCTCCTCAGGGACTTTGACTGGCCTCAAGCAAGGGATTCACACTTAGACTTTGGAGCCACAGTTGTCTTCAAGGTGCCTTAAGGTACCCTGAGAAGGGTAAGTGCCCAGAGGAAAAAAGAAGAGACCACTAGTTCTGACAGGTCATCTTTATTCAGAAAAGCTTCCAATTTGAAAGAAGAGCGAATGGTTTGAGAATTTAGGTCACTAGGTTATCCTCAAGCATTCTCAGTATGCTCACTGAGGGGCATGGGAGTGGCATAGTGGTCATGGCACATACTAATTTACTGTGATCCTCACCATACCTATTGTAAATGTTTAAATAATTTGTCCAGGATCAGAACTTTTCCTTAGGAGGCAGAAACACATTCTTCCATGTCTAACGAAATTCTAAGGCCAGGTTTTCTCTGTATTTTTGGGATTATGGATTAATTATGAACTACAACATGAAAATTAGTGACATGAAGCAAAATGGTAATTTACTCCACGGAATGGATGGATTGACTTGATGACAAATCTGTTAGTTGTGTTGTATGAGCTATACTTTGCTCATTGTGGTAAACTCATTATGTTTACTTGTTAAGATTACTCATCATGAGGAGGCCAGTCAATTTTAAAAGTTTCAAACATGAATTAAGCTTTATTTGTATGTTATTTTTATGGAACTTTTACACTTTTTGTTTTTTAAAACATTTTACTTTACTCTTTAGAGAGGGAGGGGCAGAAGGAGAGGGAGAGAGAGAACCTTAAGCAGGCTCCACACCCAGTGCAAAGCCCAACTCAAGGCTTGATCTCACAACCCTGAGATTATGACCTGAGTTGAAGTCTGGAGTTGGGTACTTAACTAAGCCATCCTAATACTTATTGTTAGGGGAGTTTTAGGGTCACAGCAAAATTGAGGAAAAGGTACAGTGATTTCCCATGTACTCCTTGCCCACACACATGCATAGCCTCCCCTATGAACATCTCTCATGAGAGTGGTACATTTGTTACTATTGTTGAACCTACACCAATACACCATGATCACCCATAGTCCATCGTTTGTCCTAGAGTTTATTCTTTGTGCTGTACATTCTATGAGTTTGGGCAAATATGTAATGACATGTATCCAACATGGCAACATCACAGTCCTTTCACTGCTCTAAAGATCCTCTGCGCTCTGCCTATCTACTTCTCCCCACGCTACCCCTGGCAACCAATGATCTTTCTACTGTCTCCATAGTTTTCTGTCTTCCAAAATGTCAGAGAGTGGAAATCATATAGCACATAGCATTTTCAAACTGACTTCTTTTACTTAGGAATATGTGCTCAAGTTTCCTTCACATCTCTTCATGGCTTGATCATTTTTTCTCTCTTTTTACCACTAAATGACATTCCACTGTTTGGATGCACCAGTTTTTTTTCACTCAGCCACCTGAGTTCTACTGAAGAGCATTTCCAAGTTTTGGCAATTATGACTAAAGCTTACATAAAGTGTTCATTCTTGTGTACAGAAGCTTTCAACACTTTGGGCCAATACCAAGGAGTTTGATTAATGGAAACTGTGGTAAGAGTATTTTCAGTTTTGTAAGCAAACACTAACCTGTCTTCCAAAGCAGCTGTGCCATTTTGCATTCCTACCAGCAATGAGTAAGCATTCCGGTGACTCCATGTCCTCACCAGCCCTGGGTGTCATCAGCGCTCTGGACTTCAGCCATTCTAGCAGGAGTGTAGTGTTATCTCATTGTGGTTTTAATTTGCATCTTTTTCATGACAATTGATGTCAAACATCTTTCCACCTCTGTATTTGCCATCTGTATACCTCCTTTCATGAAGTTTCTGTTAAGGGTCTTTTGCCCATTTCTTAAGTCCTCCTGTTCATTTTCTTGTTGTTCAGTTATAAGAATTCTTCATGTATAGTGGATAACATTCCTTTATAACCTGTATATTGCACAAATATTTTCCCTTAGTCTGTGGACTACCTTCTAATTTTCTTGATATTATCTTTCCCAGAGCAGAATTTTTTTTTTTAATTTTAATAAAGCCCAGCTTATCAACTCTTTCTTTTGTGGATTGTACCTTTGATGTTGTAGATAAAGAGCTATTGCTCTACCCAAGGCTCTCCAGATTTCTGTGATGTTATCTCCCAGGAATTTTTGAGTTTTGTGTTTTACATGTGGGTCTATGATCCATTTTGAAGTACTTTTTGTGAAGGCTGTAAGATCTGTGTCTAGATTCGTCTGTTTGTACATGGGCACCCAGTAGTTCCTACACCATTTGCTGAAGAAACCATCTTGGCTCCATGGTGTTGCCTTTGCCTCTTTTGCAAAGACCAGTTAACTGTATCCCTGGGATGGGGGTCGTCTATTTCTGAGCTGTCCCTCCAGTGCCACTGATCTATTTCTCTATTCTTTCCCCAATATCACGCTGTCTTCATTATTGTAACTTTACAGTAAGTCTTGAAGTCAGTGTCAGTCCTCCCACTTTGCTTTGCTTATTCAATACTGTGCTGGCCATCCTGGGTCTTTTGCCCGCTTACAAACTTAAAAGAATCAGTTTGTTGATATCCATAAAATAACCTGCTGGGATTTTCACTAGGATCAGAGCTTTCAGTTTTTTACATGCTAGAATTTGTTATTTTTATTGTATGATGTATTATTATTTCTTTTGCTTTATGTTATAGTCTTAAAAATACTTCTTATTTATAAACCCCACCCACGCAGGCTCTCAAAATGACCTTTCTGCACAGACATGTCCTTCACAGGAGGAAATAGGACTCAGGGCCTTGCATGAGTTTCTGTGGCCAACACATAGCAGAGCCTTAACTGGGGGTTTGGTTGTTAGAAAGATTGAGCATTATCCATATGCAAAAAAGCAGAGAGTGACAGGGCTGAGAAGGGAGGACAGATAGGGCATCTACTACAGGTCAAGAAAGACAGACTTGCCTCTGTAGATGTATTGCCTTCAAGACATGTGTGTGAGTCTGTATGTGAGGCATACAGAGCACTAACGCACTGTGATGGTTAACTTTACATGTCAACTTGACTAGGGCATAGGGTGATTCTTGATGTATCTATAGGGATGTTTCTCCATGAGGTTAATATTTAAATCCATAGACTGAGTAAAGCAAATGCCTGTTCCAATGTGGTGGGCCTCATCTAACCAGTTGAGGGCTTGACTAGACTAAAGTTGGAGTCTCTAGCTGACTAGGTTTGATCTGGGGTATCTTGCCTTTTCCTCCAACTTGGACTGGAACTCTACCATTGCCTTTGTCGGGTCTCTAGTTTGCTGACTGCGGAGATGAGGCTTCTCAGCCTCTGCAACCCCATGAACCAATCCAGTTCCTCATGGTAATTCACTCATGTGAATGAATTATTCATTCTGTTTTACTATAGAAACCAGAATAGTACATCTACTCTGGTACTTTCTACTACAGCCCTCATCTGTCTTCCCAACACTAACTATTGGGCCTTAGAACAATCATAACAATCATAACAAGTATGATGAAGTTATTAAATTATGATTAAATTATAAATTATTATTATGAATTATTAAATTATGATTAAAATTTGCATGATTTTTTCTTTTCATCATGTTTTTTGTTTTTAAAATTTTTAAAAAAGGTTTTATTTATTTATCTGAGAAAGAGAGAGAGCACAATTAGGCAGAGGGAAAGGGAGAAGCGTGCTCCTTGCTGAGCAGGGACCCTGACATGGGCCTCAATCCCAGGACCTTAAGATCATGTCCTGAGCTGAAGGCAGCTACTCAACCAACTGAGCCACCCAGGCTCCCCGTCCATCATATTTTTGAAAAACATGTTCACACCTAATACTTTTAAAACCTCCTATAATAAAACATCTGCTATTACCTTTATATACTGATAGGGAAAATCATGGGTAAAGGAGATGGAGGAAGTATCCTAGGCCAGATCCAGAGATAGTGTGTAGCTGGGCAGGACCTGAGCACCCCAATCCCAGACCAGGCTTTTTGGCACACATCCCCTACAATTTATGGTCAATAAAAACATGGTCCAGCAGGATGGCAGCAATGCTAAGGCTGCTGTATCTTTTCCTTATCAAACGCTGTGATGTTTCTGATCATAAAAAAGCATCCCAAATTTAATCATTTGAAATTTCCTATTAAAGAGCATCCTGGTAAAGATGTATTGCATTAGAATAAACTGCATTTTAAAATGTACCTTTTTATCCCCCAGCTTTCTACCCATTGCTCACCATTTATTCATGATATGTTGGCAAAGGACTAAATTTGGGTAATTTATATTTTCATACGGAGGCTGGAAATGGCCTTTAACAAATTAAACATGACAGTAATGCGTGCAGGCAGCCACTGTGTGGATGCACTGTGAGATAGGAGTACCTATTTGTTATTTTTTTTCCTTCTGGATTTCTGCATTAGACTTGTTCTGTATCAGAATTGTTTTAGAACAGGAAGCACTAAGTACACCACATATCCTGTGCAACGGTCGCCTCTTATCTGCAGGGGATACGCTGAGACACCCCAGGGATGCCTGAAGCCACAAGTGGTACCAAACCCTGTATGTACTATGATTTTTCCTGTATGTAGATACCTATGATAAACCTTAATTTATGAATTAGGCACAATAAGAGATTGACAGCAATAACTAATAATAAAACAGAACAATTGTAACAATGGATTGTAAAGAGGTTATGTGAATGTAGCCTCTGTCTCAATATATCTTAAGGTACTGTACCCACTCTTCTTGAGATTACGTCTGGTGATAATACGGCCACGTGATGCAGGGTGTGTGTGATGGAAGCAATGTGCCATAGGGTTAGGCTACTAGTCACCTTTGGACAGTAGGTCAGAAGGAGGACCATCTGTTCCCAGACTGTGGCTGACCACAGATAACTAAGACCATGGAAAGAGGAACCGCGGGTAAAAGAATATGACCGCATTCATTTTTCTTTTCATTTGCATGCACAAAACTTGGCTGGAGATTATGTGTATGCATACACATGCAAGTACACACACAGATACACACATGTGCACACGCACATTTCAGGGAACTGTACTGAAGCGAGCCACAGACACAAAGAGGAGGTTACCGTGCTGCTGGAGCTCCTGTCTGCTTTCTCTGCTCACATCAGTCCGCCTCCCCCACGGAGAGAGAACCACAGTCACGATCACACGTCTTATCTTCATTATGCCCCTGCTTTCCTTTGTTCTCTTTCTTTCACCAGCAACATAATGCATCTCAAAGTAATAGATTGTTTGGTTGGAGCAGGCTTTGGGCTTCGTCCAAAGGAAGCATACTGCGTGCATTATTGTGAAAACGGGTCTTTTTTCTCAACTTGTTTTGAAGATGCTTTTCCACATGTGTCATACACCCAATTTGTACCAGAAACACACAATTTACGAGATGATTAGTAGTGGAATTGCCCACTTGCAACTAAATGGACAATCCCTATTTCCAGGAAAATGACCAAAGGCAATAAAAGCTCCCGTTACATCTGGCTGAATAACAGGCTTTGACAGAGAGCTGAGGGCACCAGTGACTTGGATTTCCGGAAGCTTGGGTGAGTTTAAAGCCTCTGTGCATCAGCTTCCACTCTTGAGGTCACAGATCACCTGTCTGTACTCTAGGTACTCTAGATGGTCCCCACCGTGTGAATGACAGTTAGACACACATGGATGTTTGCACGTTAGGGTTCTCTGGAGACACAACTAGTAGAGAGAGAGAGAGAGACAGTGTGTGTATACACATATGTAGCATAAAGAGATCTATTGTAAGGAATTGGCTCATGTGATTATGGATATGATTAGGCTGGTGGGTCCAAGAGCAAGTTTGGCCAGCAGCCTCAAGGCCAGGACAGCTGATGGTGCAGATAAAGTGTGTGAGCCATCTGTGGGCAGAATTCCCTCTTTCTTGAGAGAGCTCTGCCTTTTTTTTTTTTTTTAAGATTTTATTTATTTATTTGACAGAGAGAGAGATCACAAGTAGGCAGAGAGGCAGGTAAAGAGAGATGGGAAGCAAGGTCCTTGCTGAGCAGAGAGCCTGATGTGGGGCTCAATCCCAGGACCCTGGGGTCATAACCTGAACTGAAGGCAGAGGCTTTAACCCACTGAGCCACCCAGGTGCCCCAAGAGAGCTCAGTCTTTTTGTTTAAGCCAGACTTACAACGGATTGGTGAGGCCCACCCACATGATGCAGGGTGATAGGCTTGTTCAAAATCTACCCATTCCAATGTTGTTCTCATCCAACCATGGGCTCCAAGTTGACACATGAAATTAACCATCATGATGTATAGTAGTGGAATATTGTATTTTTTTTTTATTGAGGTAGAGTTGATGCACAGTATTCTGATAGTTTCAGGAGTATGACACAGGGATTTGACAACTCTAAATTTTGCTGTTCTCATCACAATCATAGCTCCCATCCATCACCACCAATGCTCTTACAACACCACTGACTACTTTCCCTGTGCTGGACCTTTCATCACCTTGACTAATGAATTCCATAACTGGAAGCCCGTATCTACTACTCCCTTCATCCATTTTGCTCATTCCTCCATCCCCTTCCCTCTGGCACCCACCAGTTTCTTCTCTGTACTTATGAGTCTGTTTCTACTCATTTGTTTGTCCATTTGTTTGCTTTTTAGATTACACATGTAGCTGAAATCACATGGTATTTGTCTTTGTCTATCTGACTTATTTCATTTAGCATACTATCCTGTAGGTCCATCCATAATGTCATAAATAGTAAGATCGTTTTCTTTCTTATGGCTGAGTAATATTCCTGTGTGTATGTGTGTGTGTACCACATCTTCTTTATCCATTCATCCATTAATGGGCACTTGAGTTACTTCTATATCTTGGCTATTGTAAGTAATGCTGCCATAAACATGGGGGGGCGTATATCTTTTCAAATTAGTGTTTTTGTTTTCTTTGGGTAAATACTCGTGGAATTGCTGGATCATACGGTAATTCTTTTTTTAATTTTTTGAGGAACCTCTATACTATTTTCCAGAGTGGCTGCACCAGTTTACATTTCTACCCACAGACGAGGAGGCTCTTCTTTCTTCCCATCCTCATAAACACCATTGTTTCTTTTCTTCTTGATTCTGGCCATTCTGACAGGTATGAGATGGTATCTCACTATGGTTTAGATTTGCATGTCCCTGATGAGGAGCGAAGTTTAGCATCTTTTCCTGTATCTGTTGGCCATCTGTATGTCTTTTTTGGAAAAATGTCTCTTCAGGCCCTCTGCCAATTTTTTTTTTTTTAAACTGAGTTATTTGTGTTTTGGTGTTGAGTTGCAGAAATTTGTATTTTTAATTTCTTTAAATTTTATCTATTTATTTTTGATAATTACATCTTTACTCAGTCAATGGTAAACAAAATGGTCTGATCAACTCTGATCGCAAAAGGAGTTCAATTATAAGAATTCGAATTTAGAAAGTTCTCACACAGAAATTTGTATTTTTAAAATGCTTACCTGAAATTTTCTTTTTCTGCCAATATACTGCTCTAGGAATGGAGTTCACAAGTCTGCTTTCCCCATACACTCTGCATTCTCTCTAGATATTTGGAAAGATCTCAGTACATGCTGTGCACCTCTTTGGCTAAATGAAATGATTTTCAGTGCAGACGAGGAGTCTTATTCCCTTGTGCATCCCAGGGCCTCACATGGTGTGTGGCACAAAACACATGTGTGATCAGTGTTTGCTGAATGCAAACCAACACAGCGTTGAAACAGTGCACGATGCTAATATTAGTGTATGGAGCCTCTGAGTAGAAATAGCCCTCTTTGATAGAGCATTTTGGGAAAAGGGGGCTGTTTTCTTTGCTTTTCCATTCTCTCATTAAGATCTAGATGTTGAGTGCCTGGAATAATCTGCCCACTTCAGAACCTACTCTATGAATAACATGGCCAGACTGGAGGAGTTTGCTAACGTCCATATTTATAAAATGGGCAAAAAAAAAAAAAAGTTTCATATGGGACTGAAGTCAAGACCTCAGATAGCCTTCTGTATACTTGACCTGTCTGTGAACGTAGGCTGGGCTCCAGACAAGTGTACGTGATCTCAAGAAGTCTCCAGTGCACATCCAGTCCCTTCTATGGAGTTAGGATCACTGCAGAGGCAGAGAGCGGTTTGTCCTCGTCTGGCCCCTTTTCTGGGCTCTGCTTATCCCCCCTTAATAGGCCCTGAATCATGGCTCTGGGATGCCCACTTCTGTCTTATCAAGCAGGGATGTCTGGAAAGGGTGGTTTACCATGCAAAGCTCACAAGTGCTGGGGCCACAGTTCAAACCCAGACCTCCTCACTGGGCTTGCTTTCCCCAGTTCAACTCCATCCCAGAGGTGCTCAAGAACTGCAAGCCCTGGGTTCTAGAAGACGCACTTCATCGCCTCACTCTGGAATGCTGTCCTGGTGTACATGCTCCTCATTTGGCCCCAAGGGCAGGAGAGCTAGGTAATGATGAATAAACTTGTTAGTGGGGTTTTCCTGAGGCCTTGCCTTCCTTGTCCTCCCAACCTCAACCCCTGACATTAAACAACCACACCCCAAACCTCCTTTGTTCATGGGGAGAACCCAGACTTAGGGCTGGACTGAGCAGACCTCTGTCACTGTCCCTGCTAAATACCCATGACAGTCACCACCCTATGCAATGACTCCTGAGGGAAAATGCCTAAATAGTCACTTTGAATGCTGGCTGGGAACCCCACACTAGCCAAGAGCAGCCCTCAGCCAGCTGTCTGTCACCCCCCCGCCCATGTCAATTCAGGTCCAATCAGGAGACTGAAAGCACACTGCGATTCAAACAGTTGATGTTTAGTTATTAAAAAATAACTGGAAGATATAAGGAAATGTTGGAATTCACTGTAGGGTGAAAGGAGAGCACCCAAAGTAGACAAACTCCACAGAAGACCCCATCTCAAGCTGGGATGCCAAGATCACTGCACAAGTTACCGGTGCACCTGCCAGATGGCAGCCTTCACTGGTTTCCTGGGGGCAGAGTTGATCTGCAGTCACCGAGAATGCAGGAAACACCTGGGGCACAGGCAGGTGAGTGTCTGTGCAGAGGTCATGGGACACCTTAGTAGGCAGGAGGTCTGAAGTATGGAGTCCATGTGGTTGGACCACAGGTAGGTGACTACTTGTCTTCTAGACTGGAGCTACAATGTTGCAGAGCACTGGTGGATCCTCACACCCACACTGCTGAGCAGCCATGCAACCCTGGCAACAGGAGATGAGTCCCCATCCTCTCTGCTGATGAGTCCTCTGTTGAGGACTGTGGGTCTGTGCTGTCCAAAGAACTCTGCCCACAGTTGTAGTGTGGATATCGAGTGAATTTGGACTTGAGATATAACATATCCACCATTGGCTGCATTGACTCTCAGGAATGTTGTGTAGTGAATGTTTCCAGAGTTCCCCACAACACTGAACTTTAGCTGCTCATAGCCCAAGCTAGCACTGGTTATGGGCTTCCTTTGTTTTATTGCCTCCTGTCCCCATTCCTTTATATCTGTTTCCTGGGGCTACTAACACACACATTCTTGTGTCTTCATGTGCTTCTGGGGGAACATCCTTGGCAGACAAATCAATTAGGCAGTTCAAGGATGAGGAATGTGTTGTGGGCTTTTGCTATGACCAGTGTGTGTTTTTACTGTGACAAGTATAAAGCAAAGTAAAAGAGAGCCAATTTGGAATCGAGGAATTGGTAACTGTACTATAGTGGAAAATTATGTAAGCTTCAGTTAGGTCACTTGCAACGTGCAAATATAACTCAAAAGGCTGTTGAGAAGATTAAATGAAATTATGAATGGAAAAAGAGATTATCATGAACACAAGCAAACCTTTACCTGTGATCAAACTCCCAATGGACCAAACCAAGAGGCACATCTTTATCTGTAAAAAGAAAAAATGAGGTCACCAAAGTTTGTGACTAAAACAAGTAGTCTTGGTGTCACAGGTTTGGAATAGGCTGTACCGTTGGCAGAAAGTGAGAGAAAACCAACTCGAACTAGATTAAACAAAACAGAATTTATGGGCTCACAATACTGAAAATTCCACAGGTAATGACTTCAGGCACACATGGGTCAAGGTACTTAGAAATGTGTTCACTGTGTATTTCTTCTCTCTGTTGTGCTGGCTTCATTTTAATATCAGGCTTTCCCTCCATGGGGCCCCATAAGCTCTAGGATTGCATTGTCATAGCTACGATCTTAGTGGAATGTGTGAGCTTCTGCTTCAGTGACTACAACAAACACCCATAGAGTGTGTTACTGGCACATTTGCTAAGTTGTGTGATGAAATCATCGCAGAACAAGTCAGTGTGGTCAGGGAGACAAGTGTATTCATGGTCAAGCCAGGCTCATGAGTCCCCTGGGCTCCCAGCAGGACACTTTCCTGGTAAGTAGAGACAAAGATCATTCTTTAAAGAAAATCCTCAGTGTTGTTGCCAACAGAGACAATACCTATTGGGTATGAGCACATACCAAGGATATGTGCTCAAGGTTAGTGGTATGGGCACTTTTGGAAAATGGGGGTGATCACAGAGAATAGCATGGAACAATGCATCCCTGTTTGCTAACCTGGAAATACTTATTCCAGGTGGCATTCCTGCCTCCTCACTACACCATATGAAGTGTTTTCCTGTCTTTCATTTTGTTTGAAAAGAAAGCTACATGGTGTTTGTCTCATTTCTTCCTGAGCTGCATCTTTGTTGTTGTGTGTGTTTGTGTGTGTGTGTTGTAGTTTTTGTTATCCTCAGTTTCTGCAAAGAAAAAATATGAATTTCAGACAATCTATTTTTTAAGACTGTCAACATCCCCAAAAGGCTTGATTCCTAGAGAGTCTTGACAAGATAGGTTGTCCAGTTTTTCAATAGTCTTACAGTGTTTCAAAGAAACAACACCTCATTCTGTTTAAAAGAGAAGAGATAGCCATTGAGCATATATAATGTAAAAATGCAAAGCCCTAAATCTTAATCGTAAAGCAGCAAATAACTGTATTTGAACTGACACACAGAAAGTAAGAGGTATAAATAACTAATAAGCATACAAAGTGCCCACCATTATGAATTATCAGCAAAATACAAATTTAAACTCAATAAGATTTCATTATGTATCTCCTTGAACAACTAATGTTAAAGATACTTCTGAAAGAAAACACCCAACAGCCAATGTGTGTATGAAAAAATGTTCAGTGTCACTCATCATTAAGGAAGTGCAAATCAAAAGCCACCATGAGGTATCATCTCATACCTGCCAGTAGGGTTAATATCAAAAATCCAAAAGTAGGGGCGCCTGGGTGGCTCAGTGGGTGAAAGCCTCTGCCTTTGGCTCAGGTCATGGTCCCAGAGTCCTGGGATCGAACCCCGCATTGGGCTCTCTGCTCACTGAGGAACGTGCTTCACCCTCTGCTGCTGCTCCCCGCCCCCTCCCTGCTTGTGTGCTCTCTCTTTCTCTCTGACAAATAAATATAAATAAAATATTTTTTAAAAAAAGAAATGAAAACATCTGTCCATACAGACTTATCCAAAATGTTCATAGCAGCTCTCTGGGGAGAGGGTGATAGTCTTCACCCTGTTCTAGGCACGACCTCCATGGTAAGTACGTTTTGTCAAAATTCACTGATCATATACTTCAGTTTTTGCATGCCACTGTTTCTAAGTTTACCTAAAAGAAATTACTTAACTAATAAAAAACATTAGTTTTATTTTATTGGAAGTCTAGCTAATGAGATGCATGTTGGATATTTTAGGCGCAAAGTATACTAATGAGTGAATTACGCTGAAATGCATTTAAAATGAGTTAGAATATTGGATAAGGGGGTGAATGGTGGTAGCTATCATATTAAAGAAAACCATGCAATTACTAATTCTAGAATCTAGGTCCTGGGTGTCCGAGTGTTCACTGTTTGACTGTCTCAGTTTTCTTTGTATGTTCGAAGATTTTCCTTACAAAATGCTTGAAAAAATAAGCAGTTTACACTGAATACTGTCGCTACCCCAGAACTGGTTACACAGAGATAAATTCACAGGTGACGGTTTGTTTTGATTACAGTTATTTCCATAGAAGCCAGGTGATAATAACTAAACAGAAATATTTTTTTTCCAAATCTTATTTGAATGTTTTTATTGCTACAAGGCATTTCTCACTTCTTCAATTGTTATATCAAGATTTTTCCTAAACATCAAACAGCTACTGCTATTTAAAAATTTTTCCTTATATTTTGAATTACTTTTACACTAAAAAAAAACATGTCCAACATAATACAGCATGTGGGAAATCAGCTTCTCCTAATATTAATATTTTACTACAGTACAAAAATTAAAGCCAGGACTTTGACATTACAACAGTATTAACTAAACTGTAGATCATTTCTCCAACTTTTAAATTCCACTATTTTCCTCCAATTCGGTATACAGTTCTATGAATTTAACCATGTGTATTGATATATGTTAACTACTAACACAGTCAGGGTACAGAACAGGTCTGTCACCCCTAAAAAAATCCCCTACATCACCCACTATAAATATTAGTGGGAGTGTTAAAACAGCTCGGCCGTCTTCTACTTACCTCCCAATCCTGGGGACCACTAACCAGTTTGTCATGACTATAATTTTGTCCTTTTGAGAATTGTATACCTACAGTGTCTTTCAGATCTGTCCAGTTTTGCATGTATATAAACTGTTCATCATTTTCTTGTTTTCTTTTGTAAAAATTATAAAGGATACTCCAACTAAAATTGGAGTCAGGAAGGCCTGTGGGAAGAGCCTCACCTTTTGGATCGTCCCATACAGGAAGAGATGCCCCTTGCATCTCCCACCTGGGCAGGAGGATGGAAGACCCCCTTGTTGCCTGGCCACAAGTCCAGCCAATGGGAAGTACCTCAGCTCAGCCAGTGGAGAAGACCCTGACTCCTGAACTCTTAACTTTCCTCCAAGGATCTCTCGTTTCCTTTGCTAATGACTTCCTCACCCCACCCACCTGTATATAAAGACCTTCTATTTTATGTAATTCCTCCAAGTATCTACACTTGCTGGATGAGATACTGCCTGAATCAACAACCATTTAATAAAGCCAACTAGATCCAACTAAATCCAAATTGGAATTTTGAATTTTCAGCTGAATTTTGGCCTTTAACAGATTGGTGGCAGTAGTGGGATCAAAGAAAATTTCTGCCTGCATGTGGGAATGAGGAGAAATGCAAGTTTGATTCCTGCCAAGGCTTGGAGCTGACTCTCTCACGATTACTGAGGGCCACTGCTGAGTTCTTCTGGATTGGACTCTGCTATGTTTTGAGTGTGAACTCCTGGTCTAGTTGGTTTTCCTTTACCAAGTAGTTGCTGCAGCTTGAGTTGGTGGGGGATTCTGCTCAGAGGCAATGGAGCTGAGCCCCTCACCTTTTGGCTCATGATTCTTGGGGTACAGAATCCCAACTCTTAGCTCTGACCCTAGACTCTACCCTCAGAACTACTAACAGTTTAGGGGCAGTTTAGCTGACAGTGTGTTTGGAATTTGTCCACAGTCTCTATTCCTTGGACACTGCGGGTTCAGTCCTTACCCCCATCCTCCAGATTATTAGGGTGGCTCCAGGAAACCCAAAGCCCTCCTAGAAGAAATGGGGTCCTTTATGTCCAGGAAGTTAAGTGCACCTCCCCCCAGCACACCTGCTTATTTTACGTTTAACACCTCTAGTCTCTGAAGCTGTCAATATTTAACAAGATGGCACGATTTTCCTAAAAATAACCAGAATTGCAATGACCATTATGGGGAACATTCCAATTAGACAAGATGGCTCACTTAAGAAATATGCTAGAGAGCAAGGGATCCTAAATTGGACAGATGGAACAGGATGTCTACTCTAATTGGCATAGAGAAGCTTACAGAAATCTTTGAGATTCCAAAATAGCTTCATTAAAAGACTTGTTACAAAAGCTAATGAAAAATTAAGGGCACAAAATGTACCCAAAACAAAAGACAATAGGAGGGACAAGAGCCCCTCAGGTATCCTCTGCCCTTTGGTCTAAAAATAGCTATAGAGAATTTCCTAAACTGAGGAAGGAGCCCTAGAAGTGTTTTCGAAGAATTCAGGGTCGTCATCAGGGCCTCTGACCCTGGGCTGCCAGATCTTTATCAGCTTGGACATGAGTTGGTAGAACATGGGGGAAACCTGTGCAGAAAACAAAATGGCAAAAACCCCCAAATAATCCTCAAGATCCTTGACCTGGAAGGGCTTAATAAATGCAACTGACCTTTTACAAGCCATTCCTCAAGGCTTCCTCATACTGATTGGTCTACTATTCGAACACACCAACAAAAGAAAGATGAACCTGTGGCAGACTTCAGAGCCCATTTGGAAGCTCTCTTTTCAGTGTTCAGGTTCCACACAATAAATAAGGTCACCCGGCCTGCTCCAGCTGCCCTCTTTGTAAATGGATTAGCTCCTGAGATTAGTGGATGGGACAAAAGGCAGAAAATAGAATGGGAAGCCACAGCCTGATTGAATCTGTGACCACAGCTGAGCATTTTGAAAGGATTGTGGAGCAGGACTGCAAACACAAGTCGGCCGGGCGGATAGCTTTATAGCTCCCACAGCTCCCGGCCAGAGAACCAAAATAACATCCAGGCCTTCCACACCGCACACCCCGAGGAGTCCGTCTTCAAAGAAATGCTGGTCCAAAGATCAACGTCACAGCTCTACTCAACGGGGACACTGGAAAAATGTTGCCCTCAAAGGTCCTATGTGGATTTTTCTTGAGTGTCCTTGCATCTCCCTCCTAGGCCCCATTTGGGTCCCTCCTGTGACAAGGGCTCCAAGGGGTTTGCTGCCAAATTATTACCAATAATTCCCCTAAACAGCAAAGTGGAAACTAAAATTAATATTGGTGGAAAACCTTGCCACATGCTAGTTATTTTCGGAGCCACGTTTTCTACTTGGAACTATACCTTCATAGAACAATACATCCCTCAGAGTGAAAGTTTCCAAACTAGGTGCATCAGATGAAGTCCACAGATAATTTTTGTCTCAACCAGTATAATAACTCTGGGATTCTTTACTGAAAACCATCGCTTTTTGCTGTGTGATGTAGCCCTAGTCGATCTGTTTGGCAGAGCACTCCTTTCTAAATGAAAGAGTTAATCTGTTTTCTTCCAAGGGAGACCTCACCATAGAATTTCCTGAACCTGATCTTTTGTGTTCTTTATTATTTGTTCTAGACATAGAATAGAAAGAAGTTTTACAAATGTCTCCTAATTTCATCAAAGTGCCCAAAAATCTGTGGGCTACCTCTAATACTGACATTTGGAGAAGTCTATAAAAATTCAAGTGGACATAAGTAAGTGTCACCCGTTGTCACTTCAAATATGCGTGCCCATAGTGGAAGACTATATCTCCCATGGGCTAACCACTGCACATAAAAGCCCCTGGAACAGGCCATCTTGCAGGTCTGGGTGGCGATTTGTCCAGGATTGAGAGCCACTAACAAGACAGTTGTTCCCCGTTTTCCCGTTGTTCCAAACCCGGACACCGTTCTGTCACATGTTCCTCCCACAGTCACTGTTGGGGACCTTTGTTCAGCTGTCTCCAGCATCCCCATGGACCCCAACAGCCAATATCTGTTTTCTTGACTAAACAGTATCCCAGATTGTTCATTTCTTGTTTTTCCCAAGTGCTCCACCAAGAACAAACACCTCACCTTCCCTGGGAAATCAACCCTCTCTAGTGTGTAGATGACCACTTGCCCTATTCAGTTACCCTAGAGGCATCCATAAAATATTCTGCTTATTTGCTGCAACAGTTTGCTGAAGAAGGACATGAAGGAAAAATTGTAGTTATTTCCAGACATTGTTCAGTAGCCGAGTAACAGTCTAAGCACTGAAAGAATCGGCCTATCTCTAAAAAAGAATTAGGCTAATCCAAGAATTCCTTGGGCCCACAGCTAAGCAATAGGCTCATTCCTAGGCCTGGCTGGATATGGTAGACTATGGGTTCCTAATTTTCCTCTATGGACTTACTGAAATTTCAGTTACCAAGCCCTTTTCTTGGGAAGACAAACATGAATAAACAAGAGTAAAACAAGCGCTACAAGAGCCACCTGCTTCAGGTCCATCTAACTATTCAAAACCTTTCACCTTGTTTGTGCATGAAAGAGATAACAGGAGTGCTCACTCAGTCAGGAACATGGCAGTGGACATTGGCCGATTGCCTCTTGCTGCATACAGCCTGGCTCTGTTGCTCCTATCTACTCCAACCACCTTAAGGCCATGGCCATAGCTGCAGCATTGATAAAAGCCTCAGCAGATTCAACCCTAGGAAATGATATTTATTCATAAACTTTACACTCTGCCTGAAGTCTTAACTCTGAATCAATTCAACATTTCTCTGCAAGCAGACTAGCCTCCTATGAGATCCTTCTGCTTCCCCCGTCCCCCCAAATCTGCATCTTAAATGTTGCAATGTTCTCAATCCTGCTACATTACTACCCCGACCTTAGGAAGGTGAGCCCCACAACTGTGAGGTAATAATGTCCCATTTCATGATACTGTGTCCCAATTTAGGAGATGCCTCTTTGACTAATAAGGATCTAATTCTGTTTGTCAATAGGTCATACTGTAAAAATGCAGAGGGAAATTTCCAAGCTGGTAATGCTGTTATTATAACCAATATGAACTACTTCAGAGGAGAAATGTCCCACAAGTTAACTCAGCTCAACAAGAGGAGCTTCAGGCCCTTCCAGGACATGCCAGTTATCAGGACAAACCATTAACATTCATCTGACAGCCAGTATGACTTTGGGATCATCCATGATTTGGGGGTTATGGAAACAAGAGGTTTTCTTGCATCCTCTCTGACCCCAATCAAAAATGTACTAAAGTAAACAATCTTCTTACTGCTATTCCCTTACCTTCTGAAGTCTCATTCATCAAAACTGAGGCTCACACTAAAAAGACAACTTGAGCATCAGGGAACCACCCCAGCTGACCTTCACGCAAAGGCAGCAGTGAGGGAATCTATAAAGTTGAGGCAGCTGTGGAGGAAGTCCATTCACTTCTGGCCCCTCAAGGCCAAACTTTTGCCATCCTGATGTCCTTGCAATATGGCAATAGTCCACTACTGAATCAGAGTAATTAAGGGGGGGCAATGGCTGGTAAATTAAATGAATAATCCAATTCTGGGAAACCCACGATGGCTGCTTTGTTCTTTTTGGCTCTCTGGCAAACCCGACGTTTTGTTTTTTACATTCTTTCACCCACCATGGTGCAACTAAGATGTCCCAAATGATGAATAGGCATTGGTGGGGAGGCTTTTACAAAATTGCAAAAACAGTCTACTAGCCATGTCTGACTTGTCAGATCCATAATTCTGGGAAAACTGTTTTTGTCCTCAGAACCCTCAGACCTCCTTTTTCTGGACACTTTGAGGACCTGTAGATGAGCTCCCTTTAATTGCCATTTATCATAGGTTATCAATATCTTACTATTGTAGGTGTGTTTTCTGGAAGAGTTGAAGCCTTCTCCTGTCACAAGGCAGATGCCCTCCAGGTGGCAAAGAAATCATTATAGAACTTGTTCTCCGTTTGGGGACTACCCTCCACAATCTCCTGTGTTTGGGGGCCCCAGTTCACTGGGCAATCATACAAGCGTTAATGAAAGCTTCTCAAACTTCCTGGCATTATCCCTGTCCCTGTCACCCTCAATCTTCAGGCAAGGTCGCGAGAACTAATGAGATCCTTAAACTTGTGATTTCTAAGCTTGCCAAAGTGACTGGACTTTCTTGGCTTAAATTATTGCCTTTGGTTTTGCTGACTGTTTGCAGTACTCCCTTTGGGAAACAAGCTCCCTTCACAGGAGAAATTCACCAGCAGACCAATATCTCTTGGTATACAACCTTCTGCTGATCCTTTGTCATGCTGATATAACCATGTACTTTAAGTCCTTAATGTCTTTTGCTCAAGCCTGTCATCAGCAGGTTAAAGAAGCTTCCCCAGATCCCAGTTCAAAGGATCCTGTTATTTACAGTCTGGAACCTGGTGGCTGGGTGTCTTGGGAATGTCATCAGAGGATGACAATCTTTGAACCCCATTGAAAGGGACCTTCCAAGTGCTCCTGACACTGACCTCATTGCAAAACTGAAAGATGTTGAGACTCGGGTGCACATGGCACAGGTAAAGTGGGTCCCACCTGACGCCTGGTGCAGGTTTTAGAGACCTCCAGATCCAACCGATGTGGAAGAGAAGTAGCTGACATGGAGGTAAACTGCTTCCACCTAAGATCCCAGTGTCCTGTGATCTGTGATTTTCCCAGAATTTGATTATTCACACTGTGATCTTAGTGGACACTGCACTTTGCAGGATTTGTTTAATGCATTCATACTTCAGCTGAATGTGAGACCCTCCCTTCTTTCTTCCCTTCACTTTGACATTTGTTTGGGAGGACAATGCCCTCTCTTCTCCCCCACATTCCCATGGTTATCTAGATCAGATTTGTCCTTGCTCCCTAAGAAATTCTCCTGCAGCACCTGTCTTTGCAAGGCATGTAGGGTAACTCTGTGTCAGGCTAGGGGAGACTCTTCACATGCATTAAAAATCTGACTAGTCCCCTGACTTAAATGGATAAATGCAATCATCCCTAGAGAGGACCTGCTTCATAAGGTGATGCTAACTCAGCCCTTCGAGATGATCTCCACCTTAAAACTTTGACAAAAGTACTGACTTTGGGTAAAAAATGCTTCAGTGTCCTGCCTTTTACCTTTCCTTGTTACTCATCAGTGACCTCCAGTGGTTTCTGGTTCATACACTTTCCCTTTGACATGGGACATGACACCCAGGAAAGGTCCTTCCTGGAGCCAAGGGACAGAGGATCTCGAATTCAGAAAACCTCACTCCTGATCCGTGATGTTTCAGAGAAAGCTCTTGATCAAAACGTGGGGAAACGTGAACATTGATAAAGGGTACCCCAACTAAAATTGGGGTCAGGAGCCCAGCAGGAGATGCTGTCACACCCTACCACTCCTCCTGTTTGGTATCCCAAACAGGAAGAGAGGTACCTTGCTTCTGCAAAAGGGAGGCATCACTTCTCTCCCACCCTGGCAGGAGGAAGATTCTCCTCTGGCCCCCAAAACAAGCCCAGCCCATGGAAATGGTGCAGCTCAGCCAATGAGAACACGTCATGACCCTCAACTCTCACTTGGCTCCAGCGAACTTCCGTTCTTCTTTTGCTAATAACAAGTAAGTCCCATTTGTTTTTCTGTAAAAGCTTTCCACTTTGTGTGACTCCTTGGAGAATCCCTCTGCTTGGTAGATGGCAATCTGCCTGATTGGTGAATTGCTTGATAAAGCCAATTAGATCTTCAAATTTATTCAGCTGAATTTTATTTCACAATTTATTCCATTGTATGATGTTCAGCATGAAAAATACCCTTCACCTATTGGAGGACATTTGGGTTTTTTCCAGTTTGAGCTATTAGGAGTAAAACTACAGTAAATATTCACATACAGGTTTTTATGTAAACATAAGTGTTCTTCAGGGCAAATACCTTGGAGTTGGCTATGGACCAAGATTTTTATGGTAAGTGTGAGCTTGACTTTGATGAAACTGCCAAAGTGTACTACAGGGCAGTTGTGCAATTTTACATTTCCACCTGCATTTTATGAAAGAGGCAGTTACTCCATATCCTTGATGATACTTGAAACCATCAGAATGCTTTAATCTTAGCCATTCTTATAGAAGTATATCATGGTAGTTTCAGTTTGCATTTCTCTAATAGCTGATGATGGTGAGAAGACCTTTCATTTAGCTTATTTCTTTTATTTCTTTTTTAATTTTTCAGTGTTCCAAGATTCATTGCTTATGCACCACACCCAGTGCTCCATGCAATACGTGCCCTCCTTAATAGCCACCACCAGGCTCACCCAACCCCCCACCCCCCTCCCTTCCCAACCCTCAGTTTGTTTCTCAGAGTCCACAGTCTCTCATGGTTCATCTCCTCCTCCAATTTCCCCCCATTCACTTCTCCTCTCCATCTCCCCATGTCCTCCATGTTATTCCTTATGCTTCACAAGTAAGTGAAACCATATAATTGACTCTCTCTGCTTGATTTTTTTCACTCAGCACAATCTCCTCCAGTCCCATGTTGATAAAAAAAAGTTGAGTATGCATTCTTTCTGATGGAGGTGTAATATTCCATTGTATATATGGACCATATTTTTTTTTATCCATTCGTCTGTTGAAGGGCCTCTTGGCTCTTTCCACAGTTTGGCAATTGTGGCCATTGCTGCTATGAACATTGGGGTACATGGGGCTCTTCTTTTCTTATCCATATATCCTTTTTGGTGAGATGTCTGTTCTAGGTTTTCATCCATTTCCTCTCACCTTCCCCTCCTCCCTCTATCCCTTCTTCTCTCTCTCCCTCTCTTTCTTTTTTTGTCTCTCCCTCTTTTCCTCCCTTCCCTCCCCTCCGCTCCTCTCTCCTCTCCTCTCCTCTCTTCTCCTCTCCTCTCCTCTCCTCTTCTTTTCTTTCTTTCTTTGCTTTGTCCAATTTCTAACTGGATTATTTATTTTCTTGTGGTTGCATTCATAGAGTTTTTTACATTCTCTCTCTGTAAATATTTATTTATATATTCTAGATACCCATATTTGGATATGTTTTATAAAGATTTTCTTCTAGTTTGTGCCTCTTTATTTTCATTCTTTTAGCAATGTCTTTCATAGAGAGAACAGTTTCAGTTTTAATAAAGTCTAATTTATCACTTGTCTTTTCTACTATTATGTTGCTTTGGTGTCAAGTTTTAAAACTCTTTCTCTAAACTTAAGTCATAAAGATTTTTTCCTCTGTTTTCTTCCAAGATTTTAATTTTAATTTTATTTTTTTAAAGATTTATTTATTTATTTTAGAGAGAGAGCACACACATGGATGTGTGCAAGTGACAGGGCAGGCGCAGAAGAAGAGGGGGAGAGACACTCTCAAGCAGATTCTGTGTTAAGCATGGAGCCTGACATGGGACTGGAACTCATGACCCTGAGATCATGACCTGAGCTGAAACCAAGTCAGATGCTCAACCAAGTGGGCCACCCAGGGGCCCCTCTTCTGATATTTTTATAGTTTTGCATGTTATGCATAGATCTGTGATTCATTCTGTTATTTTTACATGAAGTATCATGTTTAGGTTGAGATTTGAGACGTTTATCTTTCATTTTCTGAAATTTGATTACAGTGTATCTGAGCATGGATTTCTTTAGGTTTAGCCCGTTTAAGATTCACTCACCTTCTTGAATTTTTAGGTTGCTATGTCTTTTGCCTAATTGGGAAGTTTTTAGCTATTACATCTGTAAATGTGTTTTTCAGCATTGCCCTCATTTTACTCCTTATGGGATGCCAGTGACATGCTTGTCTCTAGATCATTTGTGTGATTGTCCTACATGCCCTTATGTGCAGTCTATTTTCCAACATATTTCTCTGTTATTTAGGTTGGGTTATTTTTACTGCCCTATTGTCATTGTCTCTTCTGTCGCCTTCATTTATGTATTGTGCCAATCCAGGAAATTTTTACTTTATGTCATGCAATTTTCTATTTCTAACATTTCTGTTTGGCTCTTCTTGTTTTAATTTCCTTTTTTATTTAAAAAAATACTTATTTATTTTTGTTTTAGAGAAAGGGCGAGAGAGCATGCATGGGGGGAAGGGCAGAGGGACAGAATCCCAAGCTGACTCCACACAGTGCAGAGTCTGATGTGGTGCTGGGTCTCACAACCCTGAAATCACGACCTGAGCCAAAAATCAAGAATTGGACACTTAACCAACTGAGCCACACCAGCTCCCTGGCTCTTCTTGTTTTATTTTATATTGCTTTGTTAGATATTAATTTGTTTCAAGAGTGTTCACCATTGTTTGTTGGAGTATATGTGTGAAAGATACTGTAAAGTCCTGGCCAGACAATTCTGTGTCATCTTGGTGTGGGCACGTACAGATTTGTTTTTCAAATTGGAGTCATTCCTGATACACCAAGTAATTTTGTATTATTCCCTGGATATTTTGAGTATGAAGCTGTCAGACTCTGGCTCCTGTTCAAATCTCTTCTTTATCAAGAACTTCACCCATGTGGGCTTAACACACACATCTGGGACCACTTCCCCAGGCTGCGTTTGAATGTCAATTTAATTTTCTGCTGTATTGTTTGTTCTGTTATGCTCACTTCTGTGCTTTTTAAAGACAAAGAAGAAATCTGGACTCTGTTCTACACTGTGGTTCAGTTCTTTAAGCTTTCAGTGTGTTGACTTGGTGTGTTCAAGGTGGACTTCATCCAGAAATTTAAGCAGTTCCTTTCTCTGGCTACTTCTCCTTTTTGTCATCCCTTACTCTTCACTTAGGTTCAAATGGGACACTGATACTTCGTAGGATTTGTTTAATGCAGAGCAGGGATTTCAGACAACATTCCACTCCACAGTGTCTCTGGCTCCAGTGTAGGTGGGGAGCAGTCGGGGCCTGCCTCCATTTACCTTTGCTAAGAGCAGGGATAATTATGTATCTTTAATTGCTGAGTCAGTGGGGTGGGGGGCAGCTCTTCATCCATGTCGTTCCTCTAATATGGTAGGTGTCTTCCAAATGCTTCTGTCCTGCAGGTTGCCCTCTTCCTGATACTCTGACAAGAATGGGCTTTTTAATGGCTTTTTTATTCTCTGTCTGGTGGCAGATTTGCGTTGTGGACTGCTGCAGCACTCAGACCAGGACATATGTGTGGCAACAAACAAACAAACAAAACAAATTGGAAACATACACACGATCAAAGGACTTAGGGCAACTCACTGCCAGCTATTCCTTGAGTCCTGACATCCCTCAGTGTCCTTTTCTCCATCTTTCATAGTCTTATCATGTGTGTGACATGTGTGACAGACTTTGTGTGTTCTGTCCAGGATTCCTAGTTATAATAGTGTGAGAGGTAAGGTGAAGAGTCTTTATTGTGTCTTGGCCAAACCTGGGAACATTGAGTTCTGCTTTTAATCTAAATCACAGTAATAAAAATCAGATAAAAGGTAAGTAAATTTGTATCTGTCCAAAATATTGCATTGATAGTTCCAGTTGCCTGGGATTTGTCATGGCTTGGAGTTAATTTCCTTTAATAGTTAACCTGCAGGTGAATTGCTCCACTTGAATGATAAGTGTGGGAAATTAACCACCACCATCACCACCACGACTACTGCCACCATCTGCTATCACCATCAACAACAATAACGAAGAGGAACTCTGTCACCCATGAACTTTATACATGTTTCTGGGCCCACCATCTCTTTCTGATGCTCCTTTTTTTTTTACTCAGAGTTGGAGGAGATTTTCTGCTGTCATAATTTAAAAGAATAATCATTCTTCAACAGCCCCCAATTTGTAGTGGATTTCCTTTTGGTGAAAGGGAGGCTTGTCATGTACTTCTGCCGGCAACCATCACCTTCCAGCTGCTGGAACTTACCAAATCATAGAAGAGATCAATGGGAGCTTCAAAATCGACTTTACATCTCACTCTAGATACTTTTCAAGTGAGTGCTGTATTGAGTAGCAATGACATAGTGTATTTAGATCGTTATGGAAAATTCTACCAGATATCTATGCTCTAGAACCTCTTCTACTGAATTCCCCAAAGATAGCTTTCTGACCTGTAACAGAATCCCTTCCTATTTATAACTTGAGTACTTCCAGTTCTGTACTGTCAATTTGCCATAGATATTTTAGCAATCACTATTCAGAGCACATGTATTTGGAAGGTCAAGGGCATTGGAGTCAGAAAGGTCTGAGTTCAAGTTATGTTTAGTAATTGATAGGTACCTGACATGTCAACATTCTCCACATTTCTGAGTCCCAAGTTCGTCATCTGTAAAGTAGGGGCAATAGAGTTTAACACAAAATTTCTGTGAGCATTAAGGAAAATTAATTTGTAGAAACTAAGAGAGGTGTGTGTCCATTTTTAAAAAGCTAATGGTTTCCAATCTTGACTCGCATAGGAATTCTTGTTAGAAAGAGAGAGAGAGAAAGGGAGAGCAAGGGCCCTGAGGTGTTATGTCTGAGAGCCGTATTAGCCACCACTGCTGCAGAAGCACATTTCTCTCACCCTGTGGATATTTTGTCTCTTTTGGCTCCAAGCATGAGGTTTCACATTAATGTATATTGAATTCTATCCCACTAGGTTAATCCTATTACTTAAGCCTTTGAAGAACTTCCCAAATCCTCATATGAGCAGGGCTTTATGTGCCTTGTAAACTGCACAATAACTAAAAAGCCTATGAAGGTCTTCTCTCCCTATACCCCAAAAAATGATGCAAATGTTGAACAAGGTCACAGATATGGTTTAGTCCTAAGCCCTGTCCATCCTCAACCTAGCTGAGAGACTACTGTCATTATTTCATACTACAATCTCACATATGGCAACCTGGATCCAAGCAATTTGCAATCTTTACCAATATATCTCCTTCTAATGATCAATGATAGCTTTGTACCAGTAAAGTCAGTGCTAGTTTTTAATTACTACAAAAGAATAGTGGACCCCAAGGGTGTCCACATCCCAATCTCTGGAACCCATGAACATGGCATCTCATATGGCAAAAAGAACATTATAAATATGATTAAAAATCTTGTAGTGGAGAAATCATCTTGACTATCTGCATTGGTCAAAGCTTCTTACAAGCAAAAGAGAGAGGCAGAGAGACAGGGATTTGAAGAGGCTGCATTAATTTCTTTGAAGATGCAAGGAAGTGCCATGAGCTAAGGAACACCTATGGCATCTAGAAGTGGGAGAAGTCAAGGATAGTGATTCTCCCTTGGAACCTCCCAGAAGCAACTCAGCCCTGCTGACATCTTTATTTTCACCCATGAACTATATTTTGCTTTCTGACTTCTGGGACTGTAAGAGAATACATTTGTATTGTCTCTGTGAAAATGTGTTTTGGCCACCATGAGAAACTAACACATTACTGGTAGAAAAGCCTCACTGCCCCGTGATCTGATTTTGTTGGGGTAGAGCCCTCCCCTGCAGCTGCAATTCTGTCTTAGTCACTGGGGGGCGGTGGGAGGGGGGGCTTGCCAAGCATCCGTTCTGGCCCAGGGACTTTGATTGCATTATTTCATTTACTTTTCACAACAAACACGGAAGTCAGAATAACCAACAGGGAAGTCAGAATAACCAACCCAATTGTAAATAAGAAGAAAGGTTTCAGAAAGTCAATCAGGGAGACCCTCAGCCCTGCTGGGTGTTCTCCATGGTGCTGAACCACGGTTTGCAAAAAGGTATTGAAGAAAATCCTATAGAGTTGCTTGTCCCATTCCAGGAGGGTCAGAGTGCATTGCTCTGCTGCAAAGAATTTGAACATTGTGTCACATTATTAATATGTGTGTGTGTGTGTGTG
The DNA here is from genome assembly GCF_922984935.1 of Meles meles. Lineage (NCBI taxonomy): Eukaryota > Metazoa > Chordata > Mammalia > Carnivora > Mustelidae > Meles > Meles meles. Next base: position 97,645,040 of record NC_060075.1, read on the forward strand.
TGTGTGTGTATTTCTCCACTAAGAAAAAAACCCACGATGTGATACAAAATTAGCAAGTGAAGAAAAAAAATTCAAGTTAGAGTCATCCACCTGATTTTTTAAAAGCATAGATTCTAATTCTGTTTTTCTGTTATAAAGTGGTGACACTCTAATGGCCTTATAAATGTCATGCAGGGATGCTGTGACATTTAAGTGAGAAAAAGCAGGTGGAACTGTTTTATTTTATAAGATACTTTTCATGTTTATCTCATTATTATTATAATTTAAGGAATTACAAGTATCACTTTAATTTCCTATATGCACTGTGATTTCTAGGGGTGGGAGGCTCATGAATGTTACAGAGCAATGATAAAGATGGCAATATTTGTGTATCCAAATTATCCGTATTGAAAAATTAGTGCTGCTTTGGAATTAATGAAATACTGGATTGCCCAATTAAGGTGAGTGTTAAATTCATCTAACAAGCATTGTCTGCGCACCAATTTTTCCCCAGTGAGCATAGGTGATTTCACTGGAATAGTTACATATATTAAACAGTAAATCTATAGCTTTCTCTGCTATGCTTTTGCTAAAATTGGTAGTAGAGAGTTCACCTAATTACAGCGATTATGCCTTTCTCGACTTTCAATTGCAATACATCACGTGGCCACATTCACCCTGAGCGCTGGGGGCACTGACTGAATTTCAGCAGGAAGAGTCTTCTGGTTTTTTCTTTTCTTTTTAAAATAAGAATACAACATGATTTTTTTTTTTTTTTTTGACCTGGTGACTAACATCTTTAAACACTGGCAATTTTAAACAGTGGGAGGAACTGAATGTTCTGCCCTTTGTGGTTTGGACTCCTTTTTGAGCAACTGTCACAGCTTGGATGTGTGTGTGGTCCGAGGGGATGCAGTGACACCCCGGTCAGGCTAGCTTCTCGGAGGCTATGTCAGCCTTGGAATCAACCACACAACTAGGACATGAGAGGTATATGCTGGAGAGAAGCTACCTCTGGCAAAACCTGAAATAATTCTACTAATAAAACAGTCATAGAATTGTTAAGGCAGGAAATAGCAGGAGAAGCAGGAACATGGGGATTATTTATTTTAAAAGAGAACCATTTTGAACCACATGAAGATGGACCAAAGATGTTCCCAAGAGTACAAGGAGAGCAGAATGCCATCACTGGGGAGTGAGAGCCATTTGGATTGAGATCTTGGGTGCCCCTTTGGCACTGGTGGGATCTTGAGCTATGTTTGTCACCTGAGAGATGATGGCCATGCTGGCCACCTCACAGCGTAGCTGGAGGGACGGGTACAGTGTGGATTGCTTGTGCCAGGCGCTTATGTGGACTGTGGTGGCTGCTGCCACAATCACAGATGACCGCAGGAAACATGGCGGTAAAAGCTCATTTGGAATGAGCATTTGTCTCTAGTTAGGTCTTCAAAGTGGAAACACAACTCATCTCCTGAGTGTTGACTTTATTCTCTATTTTCTGAAATAGAGGAAATCTATGAGAAGGCAGGATGACTACCTAAATCCTCTGTATGTCATTGAGCCACATCATGTGCTGAGCCAGGGAAGCTGAAGAATTGGGACCTTCTGGGTTCAGACTTTTCAGTCAGTCTGTCTCCACCATCTTACTCGTTCAGGGGATCAAAGCAAAGGATGTACATTTGAGCAGAAGAACTCTGAAGGATGACCAAGAATTATTCAAATGAGTGCCTGACACATTAAGGACTCTTCCCTAAAAATCCAACGTATATATTGAGCATGTGCCAGACCCTGAGGATAGCACAGAGTAAATGAACGTTGCAAGTGGTCCGGTCAGACTCGCCACCATCTGTTTGTCACCAAGTGCAGGTCTACAAGATGCCTTATTTGTGGACTATGAGATACACAACAAACCTGTCCCATCTGCTGGAATCTGAGTGTCTGGATATTGTTCATGGAGCCAATGGAAATCACCAGATAGCTAAGTGGACCTCCTCTCACCACATTGGTCCCTGGGGGAAGTGGTTTGCCTGAAACTTTGGGGTTTTAAACATATAAACTTTTGTCCTCTTTGTTACAGCTGAGGGAAGGAACTTCTCTTTCAGATTGTTTGTCTCACTTTATTTTGCATGAGAAGATTCTTTCTCTCTCTCTCTTTTTTTTCTGTACAACGGCCGGGTTTGATATTATGGGCATTACATAACAACTATATTTATATTTTTGCTTTCGCCAAGGTTTTAGTTCATAGGAAGCAATCTTTCCACATAGTACCATCCATACTTTTACATATGAACTTTCAGTAACACTTAGAATATGGGTATGGGGAGAGTCCTGCTCACCTGATATTAAAGAAATAAGGGGGAAGTGTCCCCTCCCACAAGAAGGGCAGACTGGCGGTGGTTAATTCGGTAGCTCAGTAAGACTTCTGCTTCCTGTCTGCATGTTTCCTCCTCTGCATAATGGCTTTTGTTCTTGGTTTCTGCTCATGCATGTGGGATGGCCTTAGTGGGTGTCCCCATCACATGAAGGTGTAATCGCTTTTCAGGAAAGAAGAAGAGTCCGCCTACGGACTTCTCCTCCTGTCTCTGGGCAAATTGTATCAGGTGCCTTTCCTAACCCAATAGCCAGCGGAAGGAAAGGGGATTACCAAGGCTGGACTTGGTTTGTCAGAGTCGATCCTTTACAGCTGGCAGTCTGTTTCCTGTGAACATACACTGGTGGCGGAGGTACATGAAAGGGAGAGAATGACAGATTTCTGGTACGCTTGCATCCAGTGTCTATGAAGGCTCACCTGTGTTTTATATTCCTCTCTTGACACAAGAGCTCAGCTCTTCATTCTATTCTATTGTTTGCAAATTGTCATGAATCCTATTCCCCTCCCCCAAAATAAAGGGGAGGCATAATCCAACAGACAAAAAATAGATATTAAATAAGTCCATTTATGGCAAATCCTATGCTTGGGCATGGTAGTACAGATTTTTTTTTATTTTTTAAATTTTCATTTAAATTCATTTAGTTAACACATCGTGCATTATTAGTTTCAAGTGTAGAATTTAGTGATTCCTCAATTGCATATAACATCCAGGGCTCATTCCATCCAGTGCCCTCCTTAATGTCCCTCACCCAGTTGCCCCACTCCTGCACACCCTCCTGTCCAGCAGCCCTCAGTTTGTTTACTAGAGTTCAGTGTCTCTTATGGTTGCCTCCCATAAGATGTTTTCATCTTATTTTTATTTATTTATTTATTTATTTCATCTTATTTCATTTTTCCTTCCCTTCTCCCATGTTCATCAGTTTTGTTTCTTAAATTCCACATCTAAGTGAGATCATAGGGTATTTACAGATCTTTGAAAAGAAAGGCAGGAAGGATACACCGTTGGGGCTCAACGAGGTGATGCCACCTGGCCTGACGCAGAACCCCAGAGCAAGGGAGGAGTCTGTCATCACCGGGAGCATCACAGAAAGGCCCCACAGGTTCAGCTTCCCATCATCGTTCGGGATCCTGGGTAAAGGAAATGTTCATGAGTTTAGATTCAAGCACGCTGCACTGTTATTCTGGTGAAGAAATCCAAGAGGCAATTGTATGTGAAGGTAGGAGTGCCTTGAAGTTCAGGAAAAGGGCCTTCAAACTGTCATCTATCGGCTCTTCCACTCCCGCTGACAGGTGCGTCTTTGGTCCACGGAGGCACCGATGCTGCGGTGTGTGTTGTCTTCCAGCAGAGGACAGCTCACAAGGGACCAAGGCATTTTAGGAGTGCTGCCATGTGCTGAGAGCCCCAGCCAGGGCTGTGAGTGACAAATCTCAGTCTGCGAAGACGTGAATTGCAGAGGGGAGACACTCTGGATCAGAGTCGGGGCTGCGGGGGTGGGGTCTACAGTTTCTTGGGGAAAACGCGTGACTGCCCAGGTCATATAAATTATTTAACTGTCACTCATTGATCCATTTCTTCCTTCCTTTATTCACCGATAGGTGCTGAATGAGCACAACTACTTTACAAACTGCATCTGGGGTGGGAACGCCAAGATGCGCTTCGGAATACGGGAGACGCGGACAGATGCTCGTGTGCTGGTGCCGGGTGTCTGGGATCTGGCTGCGGCCTTCCTTGTCATTTCTTCGTCCTCTAGACCGGCCATCCCTTCGGAGCAGGCGGTGTGTGCTAGACGTGATGGCAGAGAACTATTTCCTCTTGTGTTGGGATCACGCAGGTGAACGGAAGAGGAAGATGACGCTCAGGGTTTGCGCTCCAGTCATCGCGAGCCAGATGGGGATTTGAATGTTTTCACATAATTCTCACAACATCTGTGCGGTGGATGGGTAGATGTTCGCTCACTACCGGATTGATGGGATAATCAGGGCTCGGGAAGGTTAAGTACCTGGTTCAAGTTGGCATTTATTAAAGGCAAATCTATAAATTTTATATATACTATAGTTTTATATAATATAATGTGATATACTATATTAAACAATGTAATACTATAATACATATCATATAATAATATAATATTATGTAATATATGATAGAATATAAGGTAAAATAAATTCCAGTTTCTGCAAAAAGTCCATTAGGTCTGTGTACAGACGGTGTAGTTTCAAGGATAAAACAGAGGTAGAAAGTGACGTAAGACATGCTGGAGGGAGGAAGAGATATTCCAGGGAGCACGGAGAGATTTTAAGTGGAACTTGAGGCCTGGAAGCCCACACTGTGTTTCTCATCTCGGCTGTGGAGATCCTGGGGGGAGGAAGAAATTGGAACCACGGGGGCAGAAGTGAGAGAAATGTCAGCAGGGAGGATTACAAACTGGGGGAGGGGTCAGAAGCGAATTGTCTGGAAGGATGCTGCAGCCGGGCCGCTTGCCTTTGCCGTCTCCCGCCCAATTTCCAGAAATGTTGAACAATTTGACAAAATGAGGGCCTTTAAATCTCTGGCATCAGATTGAATTTTCTCAAAGGTTATATTAGAATCACTGCGAGCTAGTTTCAGCAAATGTCACGGCGGACTTGTCAAGTTTCACTAAAGTTCCCCCAAATTGGTGACTGGCCAGCACAGCGGCAAGTTATGGATTGAAGATGGGGAGGCCCCCGAGCTGGCCTCAGGCCTGCGCGTCCTTAGATCCCGGGGCCTGTGACAGCATCAGGAAGGCCCAGACCCTGAGGCTCAGCTTGACTCTCTGTGGCTCAGAGCGGCACAGCCATCTCAGACCCACGGCAGATCAGCCAGACACCTCATCCCAGCACGGGTCCATGCGTCCTGGATACCACTGCACAAGGGACCCACGGGATCCCAGAGCCAGGGCTGCCTGTCCCTGGCCTCTGCCCATGGAGTGGCATAGACATGGCCTGGGGCCCATCAGGCTTCCCTGCGTGGGCAAGTAGATAGGAACTGCCCACCCACACTCAGACATTCCTGTCTGTGTGGCTCAAGGCTGATTCCCTTTTGTAACCAAGGAGCTTGGCAGAAGAATCACATCCGTCCTATCAGGAATTTGAGATGCCTCTCTTCCTGCAAAAGAGCCCCCCGTCCCCGCGCTAAGGCATGAGCAGTGCCACGGTTTCTGTCCCTCATTCCCTTTCTTCACATGTTCCTTCCTTCAGCCACTAACACTCAGAGCTCCTCCAGCCCAGATGTCCTAGGCTCTGCCCCCCCCAGATCCCCTAAAGAGCAGCCCGCGTCTCCAGTTTCCTGTCCTGACTCCATCCCCATCAGCTTCCAGCCCATGGGTCCATGCACGTGGCGGTCACACTGAATGGGCTGCTTCTGCACTCCCTCCCTCTGTGCCACTGGGCAAAAAAGAACATGCTTCTGAAACGTCCTAGGTCCTGGCTAAAGCATCACATCTTGAGCCTGGGTTTGGCACTTTGGCTTCCCTGCTTTCTCACTGTGAGAGTGCAGATGGGTTAGTTAGTCTCTATGAGCCTCAGTTTTCCTGATCTGTACAATGGAATCATACTAATCCCCCCTTCAAAACACTGTTGTGAGGGTTCCTTCTGGGGTCTCTAGGGCTCTTCGTATTCACTACAGGCAAGTTTCACTTCACCAGCTGCTTCCCAGAATCTGCACGCTAGACACAGAAAACCCCAGTTCCGTGGCCCTCCATCCCCATGGAACCAGCCCCCAAACACCTCCTTCAGCATCGTGTTTATAGCCTTCCTTCTGTTCGCCCATCTGGCTTTCTATCACAGGATGCGTTGCCTTATCTCTAGAACGATGCTTTCAGTCTCTGCCTCCCCACCACACAGTCCCTTGACTTATCTTCCACATCGTGGCTTCTGTCACCTTGTTCCTCTGTGCGACTACCGTGGAAACCTCCCCAGGGCCACACAGACTCACCAGCCTCGGATATCCCATGATGTCATAGATTTAATTTCAGAGAGTCCTCCCTGACGTCACGCCTGGACTTCCACTATGAGGACTGTTGTCCATGCCCGGAGCAGCTCCCCGCCCTCCCCTCTCCTCCCTGATGCACCTTCCCTGATTCAGGTCCTGCTCCCTGAAAGGCCCTCCCTCCTTCCTTGCCCCATCTTCTGACCTAAGGGATCTTCCAGGTCCCAAGCAAGCTGTCTGCTCTTCCAAGAAATTGTCTGGAAAGGAACTAGAGTATCCCCTTCTCTGGCCCACAAGCAACCGTGTTATAAGGGCTTCATCCCAGGTGTTCACACATCAGGACTTAGAATTTATTCCTTAAAATTGGAGACCGCCTTTTTGTAAAACTTCAATCCTGCTGCCATGCCATAATGTATTAAGATTTCGGCTGATGCTTATTTGATTGAGTTTTCAACTTGAGAGAAAGCAGAAGCCAATGTATCACAAAAGGGAGAATGAAAGCCAAGCATCACATTTGTGTGATGAATGTGGAATTCAATCATTTACTTAATAAACGAGGATTGAGAACAGATCATGTGACATGTGCTCACTGTTCGAAGAAAAATGGGTTTTGCTCCTGGTGCTGAAGAGTGTCCCGATCTTCAGATGAGTGTTTCTCGCAAGTATTGGCGTGTCTCAGGAGCCCCGAGGGGGCTAGTTAAAAACTCATTTCTGTAACAAGTGTTGAGGGTGTGGAGAACACAGAACTCTCATGCACTGTTGGTGGGAATGCAAACTGTGCAGCCACCGTGAGAAACAGTGTGGAGGGTCCTCAGAAAGTTAAAAATAGAGCTATCCTATGACCCAGCAATTGTACTATGGGATAGCTACCCCCAAACGCAAAAAAACAGTAATTTAAAGGGATACATGTACCCTGATGTTTATCTCGGCACCACTGACAATAGCCAAGCCATGGAAGCACTCCACTGTCCGTGAGGTGTGAGTAAGGAAGGTGTGGTTTACATATGCATCACTCAGCCGCAAGAAAGAATGAGTGCTTGCCATTTGCGGCAACATGGATGGACCCAGAGGGTATTAGGCTGAGTGAAATTCATCAGATAGAGAAAGGCAAATGCCATGTGATTTCAGCTATATGTGTAATCTAAAACAACAACAACAACAACAACAACAACAACAACAAATGAACAAATAAAAGTAGAATCAGACCTGTCAATACAAACTGACGGATGTCCGAGGGGACGGGGGGAGATGGGCAACATGGGCAACTGGCTGCGTCAGTTATGGAACGAATAAATCATGGGGAAGACCGTCAATGGCATCGTAAGAGCATTGGATGGGGTGGAGGGGAACTACGTGGTCCTGAGCACAGGATAACCCGTCCAGTTGTTGACTCACTACGCCGTACACCTGAAACTAACGTCATGTGTGTCAGTCATGCTTCTTTCTTTCTCTCCCTCTATAAGTGCAGGAAATGTTCTGATTTAGTACACCTGAGATGAGGCTCAAAAATTTGCATTTCTACAAGTTTCCAGCTGACCCTGATGCTGTTGGTCGGGGGAACACACTTTGTGAACCAGGGTCTTAGCCAACGAGCCCAGAACGACGATGCTGTCTCATTTGGGGTGGGGGGCGGGGTGGTCACTGCATTGCCGGAATCTCCTTCTCCCATAAAAGGTAATCATTGGACTGAATAATGACTTACCTAGACCTGACATTTTATACGTGTCTATGAGTAACCCGTTTATTTTTGAGAGAGAGAGAAACAGAAAGAGAGAGTGTAGATTTGGGAAGGGACACAGGGAAAGGGAGAGAGAGGATCTTAAGCAGGCTCCATGCCCAATCCAGAGCCCGACAAGCAGCTGATCCCACAACCCCAAGATCATGACCACAACCCCAAGATCATGACCAAACCAAGGGTCAAATGCTCAACTGACTGAGCCAACCAGGCTCCTCTTTGAGTAGCCCATTTTCAATAAATAAATAAAACCCAGAGATTTCTGTTGAATCAGCAACATTTCTATCAATGTCTATGTAAGAAACAGAAAGGAAGGAACTACTTTCCTATATTGGACTGCAGGGCGATTCCTAAAGATGACTTTGAGAAAATCTGGCTTGCATTCCAAGGACACAGGACAGCACTGTAGGCTTGATTTTGAAACAAATCTTTGCAGGGTCAGTCTCAATTTTTGCATTTCTATAGGCATGGACCCGTAGCAAGTCCTTCACAGACTATGAGCTCTGGACCATAATTTGAGCTACATCACCTAGAAATAACCTCAAAAATAAATAAGACAGAGATCCAGAGTATAGACTTCATGGTAAGACTCAGAGATGTTGTACTTTGGGTATTTAAAGGATTGTGACTCTTTTTATTAGTAGTATTATTATATTTTTGCTAGCTGGGGTTGAGGTCTAGAAACTGAGGTCTTACTCGTCTTGCTGAGAAGTAGGGCAAAGGTTGGGCAGGGACAGGTGTCCCATAGCTGCATTTCACTCCTGTTAGCATGTCAGCATGTCGTTATGTCATTTCTGTCTGAAAGTCTGGCCAAGAACAGAAGGACAGTGAAGAATATCTTTCCAACAGGCCAAATCATCTTTTTTTGCCATGACAGTAGAACATGGCCAAGTCTTCTGTCTTCTGACTCTCTTTAAGGACATGAAGAAAGACAATTAATGCACACTTTGAGGATCCTGTACACATATTTTATACTGTAAAAGCTAAACTGGGGTAGAGAAGCCCTGTTATATTCTCTATCTCTCTATTGCTCTCTTTTTATATTTAAACTGAGCGTGGAAGAAAGCGGAGCCCCAGTCTTGGGCAAGTCATAGGGTTACCTACTGTGTGTCCATATCCTCTCTCCATAGAGCACGAGGAATATCCGTAGTTGAACAATTTGGGTTTATGACTTGTAGCAAGGAGGGAAATCACCCACCATGGGGAATAATGGGACCTCTTAAAAGGATGTTAGGAAGAATTATAGACTTTTTATTCAAGTTAGGTAATTTTTCATAGGGTTAAAGAAAATGGCTCCTGCATTCAAGACAAAGTACATCTCACCCATTCCTTAGAAGGAATGAGTGGAAATTAATGATCTATAAGTAGAGAAGTGGCAGTCACTTTCTCATCATAGCCAGGATGGCAGCTGATGGGTCATTTTTGTGGTTTGGAATGTGTCCGTGATTTTGTCTATCTGTGAGGGGATGGTGACAGGTTCTTACACTCTTCTAGGACCTTCTCAGAGTGGCCTTCCATGATGTTAATGTCCCGTAAAATTGTTTATGCTCGACAGGAGAACACCAAGGCTGAGGTCCCCTGTGAAAATCACTGGATGATAGGGTCAGCTCAGCTCCCCAACGTCAAGGGCTGCTCGTCAAACACGTTCATTTATTCTCACTGTAAGTGAATGCATGCTTGCAAATTGTTCCATCTCCTCAAAATTGATTTCGGGAAGTGCAAACATACTCTACTATGCCAAAGAACTTTTTTTTTTCATTTTTCTTCAAAGCAAAATATAATTTCTCAGCTAACAAGTCCCTGAGAATTCATCTAGTAATCTAAGTCTACATCAGTCAGGGTTTTCCAGAGAAGCAGAACCTATAGGGCTGATTCTTGGAGACTCATGGTCCCAAGGGACAATGCTGTTTGTGGGGCAGAAAGAGTGCAGACAGACCTGGTCTGTTTAGAACCTAGATTTCACTTTACCTGGATCTGCCAGATTAAAAAAAGCAGTCACGCTCTGTTCATAGGGAATGTGTGTATCTTGAGAAAGTTCAAGAGATGGGTTTGCACACACACAGCCTTCCACCTCTATGCCAGAAGACTTTAAACACTAAGTCAATTAGATACTCGAGTGTTGAAGGGTTGACTTGAGCCCGATGCTGACCGGGAATCAGACCGAGCAGCCCCAAAGGGAAGCTGACCAGGGTGATGGGAGGCTGACCCAGCCACAAGAGAGAGTCCAGAGAAACAGGGGAACCGAGTTTTAACCTGGCTCCAAATTCTTGCTACAAGCTCTGCCCTTCTCAGAAAACACTGCATGTCTTACCTCTTTATGTGCTATTTCATTTCTGATTAACGGAGCTGAATTTAATCTGCTTCCTTCAGAGACAGAGGGGTTCAGCCGACACTTCCTGCTCCAGGATGAAGACAAGGTCCCCCTGTTAGCCACGTATTGCTTGTGTTTCACTCTGAGTAAAGGGTATTTTGTAGGATAGTGTCAGTAGCTGGACATTGTCAAAAGGCAATGTCTCCAGCTGTGTTTCAGAATGGGACACAGGGAGGGGTTCGGGTGTCTTCTGCTCAGAAGTTTGACATTGAACCAGCCTTCGTTCCGTTTTCTTCCTTTTCACACCTCTGAGCTGGGACCAACACTGAAGAGCCAACTGAGGGCACTCTGGGAAGTCTGCTCTGAGAGTGAGGGACAGGCAGAGTCCGATAAGGGATTTTCTCACTCACCATTTGCTGAGTGAGGCCCTCATGCCAGAGATGGAACATGATGTAAGCTAGGATGGAAGGCAGGCAGGGTGGGGAAACCTCAGGGAGACAGCTACCTTTTCAGTTCTTACTTCCATTCCTGTGCATTTGACCTGGGGGGTTGGGAAGTCATGGTTCATTAAAAAAAAAAAAATTCCTCCACCAAGTGTCATAGTCAGTTTCATTAGCATGATGTCTGAGAGTGCCCTGGCCTTTTCTGGGGGGAGGACTCACATGCCACTCAGTTGACAGGGGTTCCTATTCTAGGGTCATTGATTTCAAATCTCCAGAGGAAATTGAGTACATCCTTGAAAAATGTCACCAGAGAGGACTGGGTCTGGGACTCGGGGATTCATGCATGCTTTGTGATCGATGGGAAACTCAGCAGTGCAATGAAGTCAATACGTCTCATGCCTGGGATGCTGCGGGAAGGGAGAGTTGGCTGCCCTCTCTGTGGACAGGCCGCCCCTGTGCTAGCATAGCAAGGGGGGGAAGCTGTGGAGGAAGCAAGCTCTGTTAGCATCCCTGGCCCCATGTCCTCCTGCAGGGAATGCAGCAGCCACATCTTCCGTCAGCTGACAGTTCTCTAGTCTCTTTTCCCATGATAAGAAATGCATATGGCCCCTGGTGGTCATCGGGGTCTACTCTGTGTTGGACAGGAAGGTTTCTTCACGTGAGAGGCATGCACAAATGGACTCTGAGTGGACTGAGGGCTGGATGGTGGAGGCTGTTTTGCACCTGTCCTGTCCCTAGTTCCGTTCTCTGCCCTTGCCCATCTCACTTTCTGATCGGGGAACTCCACCTGCCTCCCTTGGTTGGCTCGGCCAAGGGGAGGCACTGACTCCCCGTGACCCCACTGGAAGTTTCTAACTCTGGCTGCTCCCCTCCTCCCACCCCACCTTCAGGAAACCATGTCACATTCTCCACCTGCTGTTTCAGGCCCAGGGGTTGTAGGGCATTCCTGGTGTTGTCCCAACGTTCAGTGCTGGGATTTGTCTGTGCTGTGTTGTCCAGCTGGACTACTTTAAGTGCCGTTGCTGTATGACCTCCCACTGTTTGCACAAACCACAGTTTGTCCCCTCTGTTGTTGATGGGCATCTAGCTTGCTTGTAGCACTTGGCTGTTGGAGTTGGAATAAGCTGCTGTGAGCACTCTCATGCACGGCCCCAGTGCACAGGCATGTCTATTGGGTGTAAAACTGAGACTGGGGTTTAGAGATCATGGGGTGCACCTGCGTCACACTCAGATGACACCGTTGAAAGTCTTGGAACACTGAAAACATAAAATAAAATTTCTATTTAAGATCTCAGAAAAGTCATAAAATTAAAAAAAAAAAAAAGTCTGCAAGACAGCAGTGTCTGCGGACCGGCTTTGCCGCATGTGATCCCCACTCATGGCCCTGTGGTTCCAGTTTGCATGCATCGCATTGTAAAGAAGCAGATCCCATGTTGTGTAGTATTGATTTGCCTTTTGCCTGTGGGGGAGTTTCCGAGCAAGATTCTTATCTGGTTTGACACTGTGTTTCCATCTTTCCTTGTGGATTTCCATGAGTATCTTTACTCATTCTCATTCACTGGAAATCCTTTCTTGGTAACATACATTGTAAAAGGGCCGTTGGTGCCTTTGCGGTGAAAGATCATTTCTATTCATTACTGGTAGTTTCTTTTCACTTATTATTTATTTATTTTTAATTTTTTTAAGGATTTTATTTATTTATTTGACAGAGAGAGAGAGATCACAAGTGGGCAGAGAGGCAGGCAGGGGTGGGGGAGCAGGCTCCCTGCGGAGCAGAGAGCCTGATGTGGGGCTCCATCCCAGGACCCTGAGATCATGACCTGAGCCAAAGGCAGAGGCTTAACCCACTGAGCCACCCAGGTGCCCCTTTTGACTTTTTTTTTTTAATATTTTATTTATTTATTTGACAGAGAGAGAGGTCACAAGTAGGCAGAGAGGCAGGCAGAGAGAGAGGGAGAAACAGGCTCCCCACTGAGCATAGAGCCCGATGCAGGGCTCGATCCCAGGACCCTGAGATCATGACCCGAGCCGAAGGCAGAGGCTTAACCTACTGAGCCACCCAGGTGCCCCTTCTGACTTGTTTTTTAAGAAGATTTTTATTTATTTCTTTAAGAAAGAGTGACCATGGGCATGGGCAGGGAGTGGGGCAAACAGATTCTTGCTGAGCATGGAGCCTGACCTGGGGCTCAATCTCAGAACCCTGAGATCATGACCTGAGATGAAACCAAGAGGCAGATGTTTAACCAACTGGGCCACCCAGGTGCCCCCCTTTGAGTCCTTTTACCTAAGCTACCATATTTCCTATGAATGACACACTTTTGTTCCTCTCTGTACAGTCTCTATCCCATCTCATTCCCTTGCCCTTCTGCCCTGGCCAAGAGCTTCTCAGAAACCCTGAGTAGAACAGCCCCTCTCCTTACCCATATCTAAGGAAATTTAGTATTTCACCATAAAGCATGCTGTTTATAGGGTTTCTTTTGAGTGTGTAAATCTTACTGAGGAAGGTGTTTGATACCCTCAATGTGATTTTGGATTTTCCTATTTCTCGTTTTGGTTATGTCAATTTCTGCCTTATACATTTTTTGACTATGTGTTAATTTTTAGCCTGGTTTAATTTAGCATGATTTAATTTTTATTTCTAATTTTTTTAAATTTAAATTCAATTAGCCAACATATAGCGCATCATTAATTTTAGATGTAGTTAGCATTATTTTAAGTTTCTGATAGCTTCATGGTGTTCATGGATAGAAGGGATGAGACTAACTCTATATGTTTATCCTAAAGTCTCCTCTATCCTGGGGTTGTACCAGCTCCCTGGGGCTGGTATTTGTGTGATGCATTGTTCATATGCTAATGTTTTACAAGTGTCTCTCAAAACAGCAAGTAGCTTGATGTTTTAAAGTCCAGTTCTAAAATCATTGCCTTAAAAAATGAAATAAAATAAAATAAAATAAAACCATTGTCTTTAAAGTGTTTGGTGTATTTATTAATTGCAATCATTGATATTTTGGAGTTTAAATATATAATTTACCTTTTTGTTTGCCTTGTCTCTGCTATTCTTAGCTCCCCCCCCCCTTTTTAAGATTTTATTTATTTATTTGAGAGAGAGAGAGAGAGAGAGAGCACGCACAAGTATGGGGAGGGGCAGAGGGCGAGCAGAAGCAGTTTCCCCGCTGAGTAAGGAGCCTGACTCTGGACTTGATCCCAGACCCTGAGATCAGGACCTGAGCCAAAGGCAGAAGCTTAACTGACTGAGCCACCCAGGCGCCCCTATAGCCCCCTTCTTCCTTACATTCTTTCACACGGCTTCCTTTAATTTTTCTATTTTCTTCTGCATTAGTTTGGCTATTCTGCACTGTTATTATTCCTTAATAATTCCTCTGAGATCAAGTATATACTATCTGTTCATTAGCACTTATGTTATTTGACATTTTAGTCCCTTTCCTGGAATAGTTTATTGTGTTCCTGCCTTACTTGTGGTGTATTTTAATCATACATATTATATAATGTTAAATATAATCATATGTTATTTAATGTTACATAATAATGTGCAAGAAATTATTGTCCTTGTTTTATAAGGAAGTGTTCATTTATGTAATGCACACATGGATTGTCTTACCGCAGTCATGTCTCCTGTAGCTGAACTGTATCACTCAGCATTTTCAGTTTCCATCTAGAATATACTTCCCTTTGTGAATTGTTTTCCTGTAGATTCAGTGAGAAGTTCTCTGATTCTGTGACTGAAAATTTTTACTTCATCTTGCTTTTTAAAACCAATTTTCACTAAGCATGGAATTCTAAGCTTAGTAAGGTTCTAAGGTTCTACCTTAATTCTAAGGTAATTACATTTTTTTAACTCTAAGGCAATTAAATTAATTCCACCTTAGAATTAATTAATTCTAAGGTAATTACATTTTTTCAGTGTCGTAAAGATAGCATTCCTTTTTTTTTTTTCCCTTCAGGATTCCATTGTTTCGTAGAAAACCTACCGTCCACCCAATTTTTACTTTTTTGTTTCTGACTACTATGATTTATGTTTGCCTTTGTTTTTCAGTGTTTTTATGATAAACCTGGATTACCCCCCCACCACTGCCACACACATCATTTATCATACTTTCTAAAGCCTTCTTGAGACTTTGACTTAATGTAATTCATCTGTTCTAGAGAGTTCCTAGTTTTTGTCTCTTCAAATGTTGCTTTCATCCAATTCTTTCTTCTACTCCTGAAACTCTAATTATCTAGTTCTGCTCATGGAGTTCTGTAGCTCTCTTACTTCCTTTTATGTATTTTTCCCAACTTTTGTCTTTCTAAGCTTCATTATGAATATTTTCTTTTGACCAATGATATAGTTTGCTGATTTTCTCTTTGTGTGTATTTTATCTGTTGTTAAACTCATTCAATCTGTCATTTTTTCTTATTAGTTCCATAAGTTTTATTTGGTGCTTTTATTTCATTTTTAGTTCCCGCCAAAATTCTCAATCTATTCTTTGATCTCATTAAAAACTAAATCATGGTTATTTTAAAATCTTTAGCTAATAACTCTTATTTATGATTTCCTATATGTACCCTTGTATAGTTTGTTTCCTTTGAGTCTCATTGGAACTTTTTGGTTATTTTTAACTGTGTTCCATAAATTGTGCATTTGAAAAATTATTTGTAAACTATGATTTCAAGCCAAGAGGATGCTCTATCTTTTTTTCAAAGAGTTTGCTTTGCTTTCAGCAGGTACCTGGAAAAATGGTGATCTGGTGTCACTGCAGGAAGAGAGATCATTTGAAGCTGGTTTCTCACCCTGGGAGGATCTGCCCCCCCTGGTTCCCATTCACAGAGAAGGATGGTTGCAGGGGCACCTCACTGTGTATCCTCAAACATTCATGCTTTTCTCCCTGGACATTCACAGCTGTGGAATCACTGTAAGACTCTTTTCCTCTCAGACTCCCCGATGGCGCAGGGACTACCACCAACTCCAAATGTGGAACTGAGACCGAGCTGCTCCTTCTCTGGCACATAGTCCCTTTTTTTTAAAATATTTTATTTGTTTATTTGACAGACAGAGATCACGAGTAGGTGGAGAGGCAGGCAGAGAGAAGGAGGGAGAAGCAGGCTCTCTGCTGAGCAGAGAGCCCGATGTGGGGCTCTATCCCAGGACCCTGAGATCATGACGTGAGCTGAAAGCAGAGGCTTAACTCACTGAGCCACCCAGACGCCCTCTCCTGCACTTAGTCTTAAGTAACTAATTAGTATTCTAGTACTTTCTGTAAAACCATTGAGACATGTTTTTGCTGGTAGTTTTGAAAATCCTCATCAGAGCTGCTGATCCAAAACTCCTGGTCTACCATTGCCTGAGGCCCATGCGAGTCTACATCACATGTTTACTCATCTACTCGACCCAATGAGTTTGTGGTCTGTCATGCAGACAACACATCCTACTCACATTTACTTCTGGTATCCAGCACCTTTGCTGGGATTTTGCTGGCATTCTGCACATGCTTACAAAAAGCGATGCCAAGAAACAAAGGACAAAGGAAAGAAAAGTCATCAGACATTTTCCCGGAGGTTCACAGGACATTGTTCCTACAATAATTCAAAGTGAATTTGTAATTCCTTTTCCTGGGTAATGCCAGAGGAACTCTGCCCCAGAGGCAGATTCTTCTTTGCCTGGCAGCACAGAGCTGCACCTCTCCGCATGTCCATCTTTTGAGACCTCCCTGATCCTCTCGGCTCACTCGTCATCAGCTGAAGGGCCCAGGTTTGAGATTTAGGCCACATCCATAATTAGTCCTAGAAAGAAGACAAATGTCTACAACCTGAGAATACCTTTCATTTGCACATAATTCGGTCCTTGGAAGATGTTAATAATATTTTTGCAAGCCTTTAAGAATAGAGTGAAGTGTGTCAAATGTATTGAGAAAATGGTCTCACTTCACAGTCCGGGTGAGAAAATTCAATAGATGTCGTTTCATAGATCTCACTTCCTAGGTGAAGAGAAAAAGCATCTGACTCCTTTATCCATTAAAGTATCATAATTTTCCTGCTATTCATTTAGCGGGTGTTAAACTTTTCTCTCATAATAAGTCTTTTTAGATTTACTTCTTCTATTTTGTGGTGTCATTCCCTCTTCAAGACTCAGGAGTTTTCACAATACCCTGTGGCAAAGGCAGGCTCACTCGATAAGCAATAGCAGTTAAAAGTCTACAGTTTGAGTTGCTGAAATAAGGTTTGAGTTTGTGTTTTAATCAATAAGGAGGGTACAGGTAACATGGTTATATTTGCAACATCCCTGACTTAATCAGTGAGTTAAAATGGTTCTGCTCTTTTAAAACCATAATTCAGAAAACACCCTAAGGTCTTTAAAGATTCTAAGACATGAAGCTCATAAACTTTTCATTTTCTGGAATCAAGAGATGCCTCTAGCACACTTTGACTGATAGGTTTCTACATTTCAAGTACCCATTTGGTACCTAACTCACTCCTGGCCATCAGGCTCCCCTGCCATAATTCTGCCAGGTGCAAGTGAAAAAGTATGGCCTCGGAATGTTAGGGCCAGAGGAGGGAAGAATTTAACTGTTTCCTACCACCGTCTCACCGTCTGCTGAGAATCCGACTCATGCCAGGTGACGTGGTGACAAATGTGGGAACACATGCCATAGCTCATTTGTTTAACAGGTGTGTGTAAAATATATCTTCCCTGCCTGTGGAAAAGATGGGACCCTCTCTAAGCAGGTGACATCTGAGCTCAGGCTAACTGATGAACTAGGGCCAGTCACGGGACAACCGGGGAGTCGGAGACAAAACCTGGTTTCAGCACCAAGGCCAGCAGCTAGAGGAACAGATCAAAACCAGGGGGCCGAGAAGCCATGAGGACGGGTGTCAGCTGAGGCAGGCCTGGGAAAAAAGGGTCCAAGGACGATGGGGAGCCGAGGATCCTTTCAAACCTGGGTCCTCCTTGCATTTTAAAACATCCCTCTGGAGCGAGGATGTTTTGTAGGAGGATACAAGTGGGGTCACAGCAGCGGCCTGGGCAAGTGTCCAGGGTGGTCTGGGCCACACTGACTGGGGTGATGGGTAATTTCATGTGTCAGCTGGGCTGGATCAGGGCCCGTAGGGTTTGCTCAGGCATTTTTCCAGATGCTTCTAGGATGGTGTTTTCTTTTTCAGAGGAGATTAACCTGCCCATCAGTGGACTTTGAGTAAAGCACATGACCCTCCATAACATGGGTGGGTCTCATCCAACCAGGTGGAGAACTTAGGAGGAAAGGTGGAGGTCTTCCAAGAGGGGACTCTGCCTCCAGACTCAGGCTGCACCATTAGCTCTTCCCAGGTCTGCAGCCTGGCACTCTGCCTACACGTGCAGGCTTGGCCTCCACAGTGACACGAGCCAATTCTCTCCTGTCCCCCTCAACACACTACGGGTTCTATTTGCCTGGCTGATACACATGGTTACAGTTATGCAAGGAAATGTGATATATTCAAGAGATTTGAGGATTAGAATCACACATGTTGTTGGGATATTGAAGGCAACCTCGGTTCCCACATTTGGGCATGAGTAGATGAGAAGTCAGTGACACTCTACCCTGATAATGGTTGTGACAGGGGCAGTGGGGTGGGTATTGGGGTGGGTGAGGTGAGTAAGGGCCAGATGGGGTGGCCATCAGTGGGAGTGGGTGGGCATTGGTAAGGGTGAGTGGGGTTTGGCAGGGTTGGGCGTGGATGGACAGGGATGGAAGGGAGTTGCTGGGTGTCCTGTGGGGGTTGTTGGGGTTAGGGGAGGTAGGACAGAATTGTGCTGGACATGTAGACTTGAAATGCCCATCATTCCCCATTGAAATGGAGATATTGCACAACAAATGTTTGTATGGAGAGGTATGCCTGGGGCTTTGGGGCACACATAGAATTTTACATCCAATCTCATGGGTTCAGGTCTTGGTTTGCCATTCCTACAGTCTGAACAGATGACTTGGGCCTGTGGATCCTGATTCCTTTCTATACATTTGAGATAAAAGTAATACCTCTGCTGCAGAGTATGTTTGAGGTAACACTGCAAAAATGTGCATTTTTGCATAAAGAGATACAAAGGCCATGTAAATGCCAGGGATGTGTGCAGAGGAGTGTTTGTTCTGATGGTGGTAAGAGCAGCGTGGGACCATGTTGTTGGTTCATTAAATGCTAAAGGTTAAACATGGAGTTTTTACATTTATAAATTTAAACTAGAACAGGGCCACTAGGAAGTTGCTGGTGCCTGGCCACCAGGCATCATGCCATTTCTGCTGTCCCTGTGGAATCCAGGCAGATGAGAACCACCTGCAGACAAGCCAGCCGGCATGGGGCTTCTCCAACCACTATGGTGATGGTCCCCATTCCCTTTTCTTAATCCTCAGCCAATGATGGATCCACACGTTTAAAACAGAATGAAGATGACACACTAGAAAGAAGTTACTTATTTTTTATTATTTGATGTTTGTTTTTATTTTTTGTTTATTATATATATTTTATATACTATTTATATATTATATATTATCTTTATATATATAAATTATATATATAATTTTTAAAAGATTTATTTGTTTACTTGAAAGAGAGTGAGCAGGAGGGAGAGGGAGAGAGAATCTCAGGCAGACCCCCACTGAGCATGAAGCCCAATGTGGGGCTGCATCTCATGACCTTGAGATCATGACCTAAGCCGTGAGTCAGATGCTTAACTGACTGATCCACCCAGGCGCCCCGATTTTTATTTTTTTTTTAACAGTAGAAACAATTTTTAAAAGGCAAATGAAATACTGCAAGCTGTGATGATTTATTATTCATTGCTCATAACATCATTCTGTGAAATTCCTATAAAAGCTCCCAAGTGCTTGGTGTCCATGTTTGCATTTTTGTATGTATGAACCCATAACAACTAATCCATCCACTGGGAGATCTGGAGTGGCATCCCCCAGAAAGCAACTCTCAGACTGATTTACCGTGGAGAGCCCAGGAACAGACAGAACGGGTGCTGATGAGTTAGGACTCTGAGTTGTGATTGGGTGTGACGTGGTAGGTGAGCCTTGTTTTTGCCCAGGGCTCAGGTCTGGAGAACTCAGGTCTCAGTTGTCCTGTGAGGGGATCAAAACCTTTGCCTGAGGGGGAAGGTGGGCAGGGGAAGGCGTCCTGTGTCCACAATTGCCTGCTGGCTTATTGGAGCTTGGCAAAGAACGGGAGGAAAGCAAAGCCTGTCCTGCCCACAGGCCAACTTGGCAGAACCTTCCAACTTTGCTCTCTCTTGAAGGGACATGATTAAAGGCAATTAGATCTGCACCTCGGAGGCCTGGATTTATACTGTAAAGAGCCAAGCTTCCTGACCCAAGACAAGCATAGAGATTTGGTGGAGGCAAGAGGAGGCCTGTGGGCTGCCCACAGCCCAGCCCAGGGGGCCAGCACAGGGTTGGGGGTGCAGGGTAGGGGATGCAGCTCTGGGGGCTAGAAAATGTACACTCCTATTTCCAAGGTTGAACTTTGCTGGTTCTAAGGAAACACATGGCTGACTAATTAAATCTTAATTATGAGAATTGCCCTCGTGAGATGCCAGCACGGCATACCACTTTCTCTGGAAAGAAGATTTTGCTTGCTTCTTCAAGACAGGAAAAGCTTAATGGTTGGAGCTCTCAGAATAGTCACAGACTCGAGAAGAAACGCAGGGGACCAAGCCAGGGAGCCTGGGAGCAGGGCCACGGAAGGTGAATTTTGCCTCTGGCACGCTGGGCAGGCCATCCCCCAGGAAGTCAGTGTCCAGTGGCCTCCCAGGGGTCAGGAACCAACTCCTCACGTTCTGCAGGCCGTGTTCTCCAGAGCTCACACTCGGATAGCCTTGGATCTGTTCCTGCCCAAGAATAGGCCGGGTCACCAAGTCCAGAAAACTTGTCCAAGCTGTTTCTTTTTCAAGGAAAGCAAATCAGGTATCCCACATTCCTTTCCTTCCACACGAGGCAGTGAAGAGAAATACAGAGACAATATGGGATGGAGGCAAAGGTAGGACGAATCCAGATGGAGATCAAATCACAACTAAAACCATGGGCAGGAGCATGGTGGTACGCCAAACATGTGGCCTTGAGTCACGGAGCATTTCTAGAAGTCACTGGAATCTGTTCCTGAGCCCCTAACACCCAGCGTGAGGGGAGAGGCACATACAGTTGCTAGAGTCTTGTGTCTCCGTGAGCAAACTAGCTAGTTTCTAGAAAACTAGAAAGACTAGTTTTCTAGAAAAACTAGAAATCCCTGCTTTCCTGAAAGGGATCAGGGAGGAATTTCTGCCACATGGCCTCATGTGGGGGCTCGGCTATGATATAAAGATGTTTGGCTTTCTGTTATTTTAAATATTAAACAAAAAGCTGTTTGCAAGTGAATTGATCTCACAGTGCATAAAAATGTTGTCATTTAACCGTGTGGTTTATCGCCGGCTCCTCTAACTGCAGTAACTGTTTGCCATGTATTATGTCAAACTCAGAAAGTAGCCCGGGTGATTATTCTCTTATTTAAGTGCATTAAAATGCAGGCGTGTGGTTTAGAAATGCAAATCATTTAGACAGACTCTTTGATTAACTCTGGCTTCAGTCCAAATGGTTCTAATGGAGTTTCTTTCACATACATAAATGTTATGATTCCAAGACAAAAATCTGGAGACATTCTGAAAACATTCGAGGGGTCTGGCATGGGGAGGTGGAAAAACAGATGTTTCAAACAGACTTCGAACAAATAGCATCCAGGTTTTCTCTGTGGCCACAGCCTGAGCGGGAGAATGACCGTTCCTCTTGTCCCAATGTCCTTCTGAGGCATCTGGGGGTGGCGGGAAGAATCAAAGATGGGGTGTTGCTCTGATTGATAGTTCTGGTAATCTGTGTAGTTCACTGCAGCTTCTCCAAATTCTAGATGAATTTGACTCCCTCCTGTGTCTGCCCGAGTGCCCTTTGTAACCAAGAAAGTGTGGAAAGACACCAGAAATTTATTCTTCACTAGCCTCATCTGCAGAAGAAAAACAAAGCTCTGTAAATATGGTGTCTTTGTGTGTGTGAATAGTTGCAATCAAATATTACTAGAAAACTGAGGCTGCTTTTGCTATAATCTATAAGATACCTTTTCTTGAGCTCCTAAAAAATAAGTTATTAAAAAAAGTAAAGCATGCCATAGTTCCTATATTTTTAGTTGCTTTTCCAAACTGGATTCAAATGTAATAATCACTTCACATAACAGTGCTTTGAGATTTAGATTTGATTTCATGTTTCATTTTGTGGCATGATGCTCTATAAATATATATCTTCATGTGTTCCTTAAAATCATTTTGGTGGTTCAGCATACCCTGATTTGCATAAAGACTCTAGGAGTGTTAAGACTGTGTCTGGTTCTCACTCTTATGTGGGACGGAAAGGTCAGCTGCATCTCTCCTTCTGCATTTCTGTTCTGGGAGACTAACTGATGATGGAGCCCTGATCCAGGACCCTGATTGTCCCATAGAGCATGGAGTGAAAGACCCGTCTCACTCAATGTCTCTTAGAGGTCCTGTCTGCCGGTGGCTCACGTAGCTACCCGTACTATTTCAATGGGCAGAGCGATTCAGATGGCCAAGCTCCCAAAGTCACGCCATTCCCATGGGAAGAAACAAGTCATCAGTACAATTATATGATCCCGCACAACCTCTAAGCTTTCCCCCTGCTTTGAGATACAACATCTCTCCTGTTAAGGTGTCCAAATACATTTCTTTTTGACATAATCTTTTGCAATCTGTCTTCTTTCCTTCTGTCTTCTCTCCTTCCCCACGTCTCAGCTCCCTTGGTTGCTAACTTCGGATAAACTATGTCATCATTCCATCTTTAATAACAATGCTCCTGGTGAATTGCACCAGACGTTGCCACTTTGTTAATAACATGAGTTACTCCAGGACTGGATACAACTCAGAAGAACTACCCTTGCTGCAGGCCCTGTATTTGAGGTCTGTATTTGTATTTGAGGTCTATGCACTTTACAGCTGGAAATGGGCACAGAAGTGAATCCAGATCTGCATCCTGGCAGGGTCAGGGTGTAAACAGAATCAGAAAGCAGATTTCTGTGGTTTTCTTATTTAGTTACACCAAATTTCCTTCCAGTATTTACTTCTTGCCTTTCCGCTCAGCAGCACAGAGCAGCACCCATGATGTGATGACCTGATTCTTTCAGTGAATCTTTCAAACATAACGTGTTTAAGTTCATCTTAGTCACTGGAATAAATGATACACTAGAGATTATATAAAACTGACACTGAACTAATATTTTCAGGGCTGCATTGGACTTTTCAAAATGTTATGTATTTGATGAACAGTCAGGGATAAATTTCTCAGTAACTACACGTGCTGAAAGCTACCATTTATTTCGGTGACTCTTGGCAAAGAATTTCCTCTCCTCTTTCCAACAAACAGAAAACCTCCCTTTGGTCAGTCGTTTCTACAATATTGAGACTAACAGTCAAGGTTGTGCACAATCTTTCCAATTCAAAATGTAACACTCACTAACATTACCACTTGCAAAATCCCTTGAGAAAACTACAGCTTTAAAAATGTATTGAAGTTCTGACATAATTAGTTTATTACATCAATATTAAAGACAATATAATTCTAGCTTTTTTTAAAAAAAGATTTTTAGGTATTTATTTGACAGAGAGAGACAGAGAAACAAGCAGAGGAATAAACAAAGGGAGAGGGAGAAGCAGATTCTCCACTGAGCAGGGATCCTGATGTGGGGCTCAAACACAGGACTCTGAGATCATGACCTGAGCTGAAGGCAGATGCTTCACCGACTAAGAGACCCAGGTGCCCCATAATTCCAGGTTTTAAGACAAAAGTCATTTCATAATCCCCTTCTGTTTTTGTTTTGTTGGTTTTTTTTTTTTTTCACTTTCTTCTCTCTCTTTTTCCCCCTGCATATTTATACTCACAGTGAAGTCCCATCTTGACCTCTCCTTTGTTTGCTTTATTTTTTCTTAAAGATTTTATTTATTTATTTGAGATAGACAGAGAGAAAGAGAGAGAACAGGAGAGGATCAACGGGAGAAAGGCAAGCAGAGTCCCCGCTGAACAGGGAGTCCTGTGGGGGGGTGTGTGGGGGAGGTGGGGGTTGAAGCTTGAACTCAGGACCCTGAGATCACAACCTGAGCAGAAACCAAGAGTACAAGAGTGGGTGTCTTAACTAACTGAGCCATCCAGGTTCCCCTCCTGTGGTACTTTATATTAATAGAGTTATTTTCTCATACTAATACATAGTCTTTAAAATCATTATAACTACATTCTTTGTCATCAGGCCAATAAACCGCAATTCCCTTTGCATGATTAAATAGTACTCTAGTTCTGGAAATTTGCCTGATGTCTAATTTTTCATTAACACACAATACCAAATAAAAGAATTATTTTTAGTTTTATAGATTTTTTATTTTTGGCCCTGCTTTGTCTTTTTCATTTTTTAAAATTTTTGCTAAAACAGTGTTGTCATACATCCCCAGGAGTGACATTCCTGGCTCTGAATGCTTCCTTGGGCTCTTGAAATCTGGGCCAAACAGCTTTTCTGAGACAAATATTTCAGTTTACAGACCCAAGGTATGTGCTTAAAGATATGTCATTAGGCCATCACCAATTATCATTATTAAGAATTTTGCTAATTCATTTTAATATTTTAGGGTTTAAACATTTTTTCTATTCTTTTTTTTTAAAAGGATTTATTTATTTATTTATTTATTTATTTATTAGAAAGAGAAAGATTTGGAGGGGAGGTCCGGTGGGGTACAGAGCGGCCTCCCTGCTGAGAGCAGAGCCCCACACCGGGCTCAATCCCAAGATCCTGAGATCATGACCAGAGCAGAAATCAGGAGTCGGATGGACACTCAACCGACTGAGCCACCCAGGCGCCCATCTTTTTGCCTTTCTTTATGAACCGAACTTAAGACAGAATGATAACATACACTGAACTGAGTTACAGACACCAGGCTAAGTGTGTTCCTTATTACCATTCATTTTGTGGAGTTTCAGGCGAATATTCAGGCCTCCAAAACAGCAGGGCCACTGGAAATCAAATCACAATTCGAGGATTTGGGGAATTAGGTAATTCCTGCCTTCCCCACACGTAAATATTAGTTGAATGACATATTACCAAGTCAATCATGGGAGTTTCACGTCATTTAGAGACTCCCCAGCTCTGCAGTGAATTCTGTTCTGGACATCAGTTTCGTTTTGTTTTGTTTTTCTAATGGTTGCTGTTAAGATCGGCCTGTGGGAACTTCTAGTTTTGGCTCCCACATCTGAAGAGCTTCATTGTCCCTGCTCTTGCAGCGAGAAAAAAGGGAACACATATAAAATCGTCAGATTTTCTTGGGCTACTGGAGAAGTGAAGTGCCAGGGCAAACCATCATCCCACAATGCAAAAAGTCAGGCGAATGCAGAGAATCATATCTATGATGGTCTTTGCAGGAAGGTGCCGAAGACTGGAATTGGCAGGAGAACTTAAATTTAGCCTCTGACCCTTTTGCTGGAGGCAGAGTACAGGCCTCTGGGAGGCTCCACACTTGCCCTGTTTCTACCTCTGGGAGCCTCACAAGCTCTTACAGTAAAGAGCCAAGGAAAACCCTCCTATTTCCAGTGAAAGGGCCTGGGTGGGGATATATAAACATTTCTGAATATTTCTAGAATGTTCTCCATAAGGAAAACCACACTCCTTGGGGAAGAAGTTTTCCTGTTAACTTGGAGGAAGAGAAATTTCCCAACTCCCACCCCTGCTCGCTTTCCTGTCTCACCTAAGGTGGGCAATAGAAATGAGAAACATTTCTGATCACTACTGAGAACACAGCTGCACTAAAGACTGAGCTGTAATCACCAGGAAGCAGACGTGACCTCATCAGGAGGTTCCGGGAGAATAACAGAAGTCAGGGCTGAGGGAACTACAAGGCACAGACCCTATTTCAGAAGGAATTTTTAAGGAAACCCGGAGATACCAGGGAGAGTGAAAGAAGGATGCTCAAGGAAATTGATGGCTCTTGTCACTTACAGTTTCTGCAAACGTTAAACACAGCTCAACTCATGGCCAGATTAATGTAAACTTCACACGCAGATCTGTTTACCTGCCCTCTTACTTCCTGATACGTCACATCTGGGCTTCAACAGAAAGTTGCAAGGCGTACTGAAAGACAGGATAAAACCCAGTCTGAAGAGAGAGAGCCCCTAGATGCAGATCTCATGCACAATCTGGAATCATCAGATGGACAATTTAAATAGCTCTGGTGAATATGCACAGGACATAGAAGGGAAGTCAAAAAACTCTGAGCAAAGAAATCAAAGATCTAGATAAATGGAGAGAGAGTCTGTGTTCGCAGATTGGAAAGTCCCATATTGATAGGACGTCAATTTTTTTCAGCTTTACCTAGAGATTGAACACAGTCCCAGTCAAAACCTCAGCAAGCCAGTATGTAGATATTGACAAATTAATTCTAATGTCTCCATGGTGAAAGCCTTGAAGAGCCATCGTGATACTGACCCAGAGCCCAGTTAGAGGACTGACAAGAGTTGGTATAAAGCTACAGTAATCAAGACAGTTTAATGTTGGGGGAAACTAAAGACACCCAAGTCAACGAATCCAGAGAACCCGGCAACAGACCCACACAAATACTTCAACTGATCTTTGATACAGAGACAAGGTAATTCAATAGTGAAAAGACAGACTTTTCAGCAGATGGTGCTGGTACAACTGGATGTCCATATGAAGAAATACTATTTATCTATAGTCAGACGTTGGCAGAGAAGCAACTGGAGGAAGCTTCAGGGATCTGTGCAGTCACGGTTTAAGGATAGGGAACGTCTGTTGGGCCTGTGCATACCTTCCCATGGGCACAGATGGTTGCGTAGATGAACACTGAGAGATGTGTGGTATATCACAGCTCCTATAAACGTGTGTATTTTTTGCTCTGGCCAGAGGGAGTGTAAAAGGAAAACATCCCACTAACAAGAAGGACACCTCGGACTCAAATCTTGGTTTTAAGTATCACTCGCCAACAAAAGCAATCAGGGCTCCTTGGGGAAGTGACTGGTTTGTAAAGGAAACAGACAAGATGAACCCAGAGCATCCTGTAGTGCTAGAAAGAAAGGGGGCCTGCAAATGCACACACGCACACACACACATTCCCACAGACCACCCATACCCACACGCATGCACTCACACCATGCACACACATTGATACACACACAAACACACACATTCACATGCAACTTTACATGCACACCCCCTCACACACACACCCAGACGCTCACACTGTATGCATGGGTGTGCACATACGCCCACACTCGCACTGTTGGGGTCTGTCAAATGGGTCCAGAAACTCACCAATAGTGCTGTTAACATCCAAAATTGGAACCATTTTGGCAACAAAACATATAAAATAGTTCTGGATTGTCACTCAAAGTTTGAAATAAACATATCTGAGTCCACGCTGATGTGAATAAATGAAAAGCATTCATGACCCGAGAGGATAGGCGATGCTCCCATGCCGAAGAATTCCAAAAGCTCACCTAGACACCGGGTCTTCAAGGAGGGGGGCACAGTCACCTAGTCCCGAGCGTGGATGGCACAGAGGGACTTCCCTCCAAGTGTGCCAGCCGGAAAATAGGGAAAAAAGTAACTTTCAGTGGAGAAACCTGACCCCCAAAAACATGGCAGGTGACCAAGAGCAGAATTAACAGTCTTGAGTCACAGAGACGCCATGTATGTGTTATGACATGATGAAAATGACCCTCCACTTTGCGGTCCTCTTCCCAATAGCCCCCCACCTGGTCTCATTATGAGAAAATGATCAGATATATTTTACTCCTCAATTATTTTTTTTAGGATTTTATTTATTTGAGAGTGAGAGAGAGAGAGAGAGAACACAAGCAGGGAAGAAGGGCAGAGGGCAAGGGAGAAGCAGCTTCTCCACTGAGCAGGGAGCCTGACGTGGGGCTCGATCCCAGGACCCCAGGATCTGAAGGCAGATGCTTAACTGACTGAGTCCCCTAGGTGCCTCATGTTTTATTCCTCAAAACCGGTCATGGTCATTAGAAGGAGAAATGAAAAGCACAAAAACAAGGAAAGTCTGAGAAAATGCCACAACCATGAGCCAATGAACACCAAATGTAGTGTGGGATCTGAGATGGGGTTCTGGAACAGAAACTGGGCATCAGGTAAAAACTCAGAAAATCTAAGTGAACTATGGACTTTCATTAGTTCAATTTTCTTAATTGCAAAAAGAAATCGCAGAAAGCTTCTTTAATTGCAAAAATGTATAATACTCAGTTAAGATGGGAACAGTGGAAGGAACAGAGTGAGGTGCATGGGAATTGTGCACTATTTTTGAAATTTTTATATAAACCTAACACAGATCTAAAAAAAAAATAAAATCTATTAAAAATGACTATAGTGGGCGCCTGAGTGGCTCAGTGGGTTAAGCCGCTGCCTTCGGCTCAGGTCATGATCTCAGGGTCCTGGGATCGAGTCCCGCATCGGGCTCTCTGCTCGGCAGGGAGCCTGCTTCCCTCTCTCTCTCTCTCTCTCTCTCTGCCTGCCTCTCTATCTACTTGTGATCTCTCTCTATCAAATAAATAAATAAAATCTTTAAAAAAAAAAATGACTATAGTGAACATCTACATGTATACATCTCTGCGAGTTTTATTTCTTTGAGATACATTACTGGAAGTGATACTTCTTTGTGTAAAGATTTGTTTCTTATTAGTTTGGAGATGGTTTTAAAATATGGCTTGATTGCTTTGCAAAGAAAGGTTCTTAATTTATAACACACAGCAGGAGTATATTAGATCTCCCATTCGCTTACCACTGCAAATCCTGGGTCTTGTTAATTTAAAACATAAATTTTCCAAATAAAAATATTTCACTAAAATATTATTAATGTGGCTGAACATCTTTTCATGTTAGTATTTGACATTTACTTTGAAAATTTATGTGCGAATATACTAATTTCCCAGCCCAATCCCCTAAACCTCCAATATTCATAAATTTATCCTTTTTAGCATTAATGCTGTTTTTTGCATCTTTCTGTCGGTGCTCCTCACCTAGTTTCATCTACTAATCTACCTGGAAGAGACCGCGTGGTGGCTGCCCTTCCAGAATTCACTGCCGTGTCCAAGGTTCGCTGCTGGTCCCTCCTCTTGCTTCCTGCTCCTCAGTCAGGGACACTGGCTCTTCCAAGCGAACTCATTATCTCACGCCATCTCTGCTTACAGTTGATACGTTCTTCCACGGGTTACAGTGAGATGGGAACTTCTGACTTAGACCAAATGCTTTTAACTGATTTTTTTTTTATTAATGGACTAATTTTAAAAAAGAAACAGCATTTATACTTATAAGGAAGTTACAGAGAAATGAGATTGTAGTTAGTCACAAAAGAGAAACACTATCATGGTGTTCATTTCCTATGACTGCCCTGAGTAGTGATTTAACCAATGCAAATATATTATAGAATGGTTCTGTAGTTCAGAAGTCCTGGGGGCTACCGCCAAGGTGGGAGTAGGGCTGGGTTCCGTTCTGGAGTCTGGCGGGGTGGGGGGGGGGGGTGCCCATCCCATATATTTTCTCTCTTCTAGAGGCTGTTGGTGTTCTTTGGCTCCTGGTCCATTTCCTCATCTCCAAAGCCAGAGAGAAGGCATCTCTGGTCATTTCTCCACAGTTTCATTTCCATGTATGGTGACCCATTCACAAGATCCAAGGATTGGGTTGTAGCCATTGCTGGGGAAGGGAGATTTTTCTTCCTCCTACACACATACAATTAAAAAGAAATAGGCTTTTTTTGGTGTGCTAGGAATTTCTATTTTAATATCTAAAAAGCAGAAGGAACATTTCATAAGGCAAACCCATGAGAGAAAATTTAGCCAATAACAAGGTAATGTTTTGATATGGTCTGCCTTTCTCTCTGTAACCACAGCTGGGGATGTTTTAAATCCTTGCGTTCGGGCACTTCTGGAACAGTGTGGGTCTTCCAGAGCCCATGATTCAGATCTACATTACCTCATCCAGATCCTGGACCTGTGTTAGGACTCAGAATTTACTACCCGTTAGTTGGAACTCAGTCTGAGTGTTTAAGACCTAGGGTGTGGGACTTGATGTGGGTTTGGAGTGACATGCTGGGACCCTATGAATTGATGAATTGGTATCTGATGCCAACTTTTAAAAGGTAACAAGAACCAGAGTTCTGATTTGGGTTAAGTCCTTTCCCTTTGCGGTCCTAACACTCAGTAGAATATATATATACATATATACATATTAACTTGGGGCAAAATACATCAGCCTGTTTCTTCCTATAAAACAGTGCTAGCGGTCACTAACATTTGAGTAGAATGATATGTAAATGTACATAACTCACGGGAATTTCACTGGGAATTCCACAAATATTACTTCTTTATCTCTGACCACCTTTTTAAAACCAGGTCCTGCCTTGTTTTATTTGACAGCATGAATTAATAAGTATAGTTAGTTACTGACTTAATTTCCACCTCGCTGATTGGACTTTACATTTGAAAAGGACAAAAAACATAGTTTTCTTACATAGCCGTGTTTGTCTGGCATCTGGAACTGTTGAATGTCCTTAAGATCTGCTCAATATTTTCAAAGCAAATCAGTACCTCGCTAAGCTCCCTCTGTGTCTTAATTCCACGAGTTAAGAATCTCACCCACTAAAACTGGGAGCAGTGACACAGTTTTAAATTGATTGTGGGAAGGATGGTCGGCACCTCTAGCTGGATGAGAGATGTGAATATAGATAGCCATGTACCAGAGAAGGAACAGTCCCTGACTGTGGGTAAGAGCCCAGGAGATGAGGTCTGGGTGGGATCAGTGCAGGTGTCTTCAACGGCACAGGTCTCTAGGCACCTGGGGGCTCAGTCATTTAAGCATCTGCTTTCAGCTCAGGTCATGATCCCAGAGTCCTGGGATTGAGTCCCCCATCAGGCTGCCTGTTCAGTGGGGAGTCTGCTTTTCCTTCTCCCTCTGCCACTTCCCTTGTGTCCATAAGTGCTCTCTGTTTCTCAGAGAAGTAAATTTGAAAAAAAAAAATCTTTAAAAAAAGGGCACAGATCTCTTCCAAGAACTTGGGGTGTCTTCTCCAGCACTCTGTTGGTGTACATGTGTGTTTCTGTAAACTTTGCAATGTTGTATTTTTAATTCTTTCTCTCTCCTACATTCCCCAATAATGTGGCATTTGGGGCCTATCTTTTCCTACTGCTCATGTCCAACTATTTGACCCTCCAGAAAACCTCCATCTGGGGGCGCCTGGGTGGCTCAGTGGGTTAAAGCCTCTGCCTTCGGCTCAGGTCATGGTCCCAGGGTCCTGGGATTGAGCCCCGCATCGGGCTCTCTGCTTGGCAAGGAGCCTGCTTCCTCCTCTCTCTCTGCCTGCCTCTCTGCCTAGTTGTGATTTCTCTCTGTCAAAGAAATAAAAAAAAAATTAAAAAAAAAAAGAGTCTCTTAAAAAAAAAGAAAACCTCCATCTGAAAGACTGGGGAGCAGACCCCAGGACACTGATGACCCCTGGGTGGCAGGGCTCCCTCTTAGGATCCATATGTCCAGAGCAACATTCACCATGTCCTGCAGAGAACCACCAGGGTCTTAAGGGGCCCTTTTGTTTTCTTGCAGAGGGAATATTTGCTAGAATAGAGGCCACTTGACCTTGAGGATGGGCACAGAGCAGTACCTTGGCAGGACCTTCCATCTGTACTAGTGGGAATCAAAAAGTAGAAATAGGGTGTGTGTGTGTGTGTGTGTGTGTGTGATCTTGAAGAAATCTATTCAAATTTATGGGCTTTTATTTGCTCAGTTGGTCGATTATGAATTTGGACCTCGGCATTCTAAGAATAACATAAAACCTAGTGCTTTTTAAGCTTTTTCTGTGTGAGGCACGGTGAGAACCACATTTCATCTGCAGAACAGCCTGAATGAACTCAAAATGGCCTACAAATAAAAGATAAAACTATAAAATTATCACAGGAAAGTATAGGGATCATTCTTTATGACCTTGATTTATTAACAGCGTCTCGGTTTAGACACCAAAAAGACAAGCAAGAAAAGAAAAATAAATAGTAGATAAGCTTCATAGTTTAGAATAAACGTCGTTAAAATTCAAAACTTCTGTGCACCAAATAACATTATCAAGAAAGTAAAAAGACAACCTACCACATGGAAGAAAATATTTGTAAATCATGTATCAGATAAGGGTGTGGCACCCAGGATTCACAAAGAACTCTCATGGCTCAACAAAATGACACACAATCCAGTCTTAAAAATGGACGATGAATGGATCTGTCCGCAAACAAGGCATACAAGTACCCAACAGGCACACAAGGAAATTTCAACGCCATTGGTCATTAAGTAAATACAAACTGAAATCACAAAGAGAGGTCACTTGACACATATTGGGATGGTTAGAATTTTTTTTTAAAAAGTGGAATTAACGAAGTGTTGGCCAAGATGTGGAGAAATGAGAATCTTCATGCATTGCTTGTAGGCATGTGACAGGAAGCAGGAAAGAGAGAGTCTGGCTGTGCCTCTAAAACATAGAACTCCCATACAACACAGCAATACCATTCCTAGGCGTGTATCCACAAGAGGTAAGATCACATGTCAACTTTTAATGTCCACACAGGAACTCCTACACAAATGCTCATTGCAGCATTCTTTCCAAGATCCAAAAGTTGGAAACAGCCCAATGTCTGCCAATGGAGAGATGGAGGAACGCATTTTTGTAAATACACGCAGTAGAATATTATTCAGCCATAAAAAATGAGACACTGATCCATGCTCCAATTTGGATGACTCGCAGGGATGTGAAGAGAAGTGGTGGGTTATGACATGGCCAACGCCCTAAAGGTCACCAGATCGGGCACACAGTGATGGCTGATTGCACATAATATGAATTTAACCACAATAAAGAAGCAATTACTGTAATTTACTATTTAAATACCTTAAAAAAGAAAAAAAAAGCTGTACAGCCATCTCAAGGGGAGTGGAAAAAATGCGGCAAAATCCAACATCCAGTAGTGGATCCATTCTTGAAAAATTCTCAGCAAAACAGTAGTAAGAGAGGATTCCTGTTTTCCAGTATAAAGGGCACCAGTGAGAATCCTCTAGCCAGAATGATACTTAATGAAAGACTGAAGGTTCCCCCCAAGGTCATAATAAGAAGGAGAAGATTGTCTATGCTCTCTGTATAAATAAGAGGGAGGTGGATTTATGATACTGGAATAACATATAAACAAATATGCTGTCACCCATGGCAAGGGAGACACATGGGAGATATTCTCAGTGCTCATGAGAAAGAGAGCCCTGTATAAAGACCTGCTGGGTCCAGAGAACCCTGATGTCTAGTCAGTAGAAAGGACCCATAAAGCTAAGAACTTTGCAGGAGGTTTGCAAACAGGGTTGGCTCATTTGTTGGAAGAGGAACAGAAGCACAAAATGGGAAGGCAGGAGAAATTAAGTGTGCCCTCCCCCCATCACTGACCAGTCTCCAACTCTCCTTCCCAATGTGGGCTTCTAGCAGGAAGTGGGAGAAGTATTTCCCTCTAAAGCAAGAAATACATTTGGCTATTACAAAAAACACTGCACGTTTGCCTGACCCATGACGAGGGAACTCCCCATGATGAGGGACCTCCCCGTGACGAGGGAACTCCCTGTGTTCCCTAAGAGAGAACAGACATCTATGGGACCCATGCAAGGTTTCATCTGAGAATCCCTGCCCCAACGCTGTGGGTATCAAGAGGGTGGACGATAAAATGCGTCACTCCTGCAGATTATGCCCATGCAAAGTAGGGCTAATACCAGCAGAGAGGAAAAATAAGCAATCAATATTGTTCCGCCTACTCTTTTTTTTTTAAATTTTTATTTATTTATTTGACAGAGATCACAAGTAGGGAGAGAGGCAGGCAGAGAGAGAGAGAAGAGGAAGCAGTCTCCCTGCCAAGCAGAGAGCCCGATGCGGGGCTCGATCCCAGGACTCTGGGATCATGACCTGAGTGAAAGGCAGAGGCTTTAGCCCACTGAGCCACCCAGGCGCCCCTGTTCAGCCTACTTTGATAGGCATTGGTATTACAATTCCGGCTTAGAATCCCTCATATAAATAGTCTTGTCAGCTCCCTTGACGTGTTCTTTCTGTGAGGCAACTCACAGAAATGAATAGTATAATACAGAAGCAATTAGACATTTCTATATCCTCTGTAAAATATCCCATCAAAATAGCACCCAATTATTAGAAACCAGGATTTTTCCTGGTTAGGATTTCTTGGTCCTGGGTGTTCTGTTCCAGCTGAGATGCACATCCTTAGCTCCGAATGCCCTCCACCCTGCCACTGGGATGCAAAACCAAGAAGGACCACGGACTATTCTTTTCATAAGCCTCTGCATTTCTGCTTTTGGGTTGTGGCCTGAAAGCCTCTTTCCACTCACTGATGCTGACATCTCACTGCCAGCACTGAATTCAGACCTCACCCACCATAAAGCCTCCCCTCATCTAGTTCTACCTTAATATTTTTTCTCACCCCACCAAGGCTGCAAAACTGTAAGTGTCGAGCCATGTTTTATAGCCAGGTAGCCTGCTCAATATACCTGCTGAATGAATGGATAATGCATGGATGAATGAATGAATAAATGGATGAATGGATGGATGCTTGAATGAATGCATGAATGGATGCATGAATGGATGGATGGATTGATGGTTGGTTGAATGTATGGATGGATGCATGAATGGATGCATGGATGGATGGATGGATGGATGGATGGATGGATGGATAGATGCATGAATGGATGCATGAATGGATGGATAGATGGATGCATGGATGGATGAATGCATGAATGGATGCATGAATGGATGGATGGATGGATGCATGGATGGATGAATGCATGAATGGATGGATGGATGGATGGATGGATGGATGGATGGATGGTTGGATGCGTGAACGCATGAATGGATGCATGAATGAATAAACAAACAAATGAATGACGTTGAAGAAACAAATTAAGAGATAGATTGACAACATCTTCCTCTCCTGGGGGCAGAAAGAGTGAGCCGCAGTATTGATCCACACATCTGGCAGATCTCAGCC
The DNA here is from genome assembly GCF_922984935.1 of Meles meles. Lineage (NCBI taxonomy): Eukaryota > Metazoa > Chordata > Mammalia > Carnivora > Mustelidae > Meles > Meles meles. Next base: position 97,679,944 of record NC_060075.1, read on the forward strand.
ATGAGGCCTAGTGAAGTGGAAAAGTCTCTTGCCCATGGCATTTGTCCAACACTTACTCCCCTTCTTTTAAAAAAGATCTCACTTATTTGTGGAGCATAACAAATAACATGGAGGACATGGGGAGATGGAGAGGAGAGGGAGTTGAGGGAAACTGGAAGGGGAGATGAACCATGAGAGACTATGGACTCTGAAAAACAACCAGAGGGTTATGAAGGGGCGGCAGGGGGGTGGGGGGGTGGGAGGTTGAGGAACCAGGTGGTGGGTAATAGGGAGGGCACGTACTGCATGGAGCACTGGGTGTGATGCCAAAACAATGAACACTGTTATGCTGTAAATAAACAAATAAAAATAAATATATAAAAAAAGTAAAAAAAAAAGATTTTATTTATTTATTTGAGAGAGAGCAAGCATAAGCAGGAGGGAAGGGTAGAGGGAGAAGCTGACACCCTGCTGAACATGGAGCTCAAGTCCAAGACCCCAGGATCATGACCTGAGCTAAATGCAGATGCTTAACTGACTGAGTCACCCAGGCATCCAACACTTACCTCTCTACAAAGCTAGTAACACTCTGATTCCTCTTGTTAGGAGAGTTACAAGGTGAGAGGAGAAGGTCATCCAACTGGATATCTGATATCATTCTAGTGATGCATAAGACATTGGTGTCTCAGCCCTGAACAGCTCTTCAGTGGTAGCCATCCCAGTACACTTTGGAGAAGAATCCAGCACTGCCGATACATGGTCATGCTTTCATTGAAGTTTTCAAAGCTGGGGACAACTCTTACTAAATAACGTGTTGGTACTGAGTTTGTGAAGAAGCTGCTCTCCTCAAGCCAGTATTACCATTGAGATGGAACTACATTTGCTTTCTTCCATACTCCTTTCAAAGCACGTGTGTTTGTTCCAGATCACCAAAGATCGGGAACAGAGGTCTGCAATTTGACTTCTTTTGTATCTGGCAGATATTGATTAGACAAATACTAATAGCTAACGACTATTAAATATTCATGACATGCGTCATGATTTGCAAAATTGTTTTCTATGCAATTACCTCACTGAGTGTGTTCATTCATTCCCAAAGAGTGAATGCAGTGATGACTCAGTTTTGCTGATGGGAAGACAGAGTCTTGAAGAGGTCATCACCTCATGTGTGGTGGAGCTGATACCAAACCAAAATTGGAGTCTTTGCTCTTTGGAGGGGAGCTGTTAGAACCTCCTTGACCTTAGCACCAGACCAAGTTACATGATTTAACTGTAAGAATGAGCCAAGCACTGTGCTAAAGGCTTTGCAGGCTTTATCAAAGCTGGTTGCTGATCGTCTCAAAAACCTTCTGAAACTTTGACATTTGTGTTTCTTTCTCTGGAGCACTGTTCTTTGGTTCCTCCTAAGGGATGCTTCTGTCCTTCTCCCCTTCTCTCTTTTCCACCTGTGGGGAAGCCAACATCATCCTGGTGCTTCAGTGACTTCCCAGCGTTGATTTCCCTTGACTGTTTTCAAAACAAGCCTGAATCTCCTAAAAATCAGGGATCCACAACACCAGTCTTTGGCCATTGGAGGACAGGGGATGGAGTTCCCGACCCCAAAGGCCAGCTCACTGCCTTCCTTTCCACTCTGTGCCAGCAAATCTCTCTACCCTGCATACCGACACGCATGGTCTGCTTGCCTCACTTCCACTCACTGTGTAGACAATCTCATCTTCACTCTCTTCAGAGACCATGCCAGGTCGGAGCTCCATTGCATCCTATGATTAACATAATGAGAGTTAAATCATTAGAGCTGGGTTGGTTCAGGGTAGTGTGTGAGAAGAAATTTTTGTGACCTAACAGAGGGATGCTGAAATAATTTCTAGATGAAAGTTAACACATTTGTGTATGACAAGAATCTTCGAAGACTGACATTTGTTGAAGTGGTCATGTGGACACTGAAGCTGGCCACTAAGATGCTAGATTTACACCAAAGCAAAGTCTCAAAGCCCCAGATGCCCCAATGAGAAGATAAAAAAAATCCCCCAAATTTGTATATAAGTTTAGAAAATACAAACCTCATGATAGTATAGTTTATTTTGTGTTTTTCTTTCCATCAGTGTGAAAACCCATGCAAAATGACTTTTCATAGGATTCAAGTTCAAAAGTGTTACCAATGGTCTATAAGAACCTACAGAAAATGCTCCATAGCCTACTGCTACTAATTCCTCTCACCCCTGATTATGTGGCCTTTTGTCCTTCCTGCCTCAGGGCCTTTGCACATTCTCTTCCCTCTACCTTTGCTGCTCTATTCCAAGGATCTGTCTGGATCATTCTTTTCTTCCCTCAAGTATTTGCTCAAATACAACTTTCTCCATAAGGTCTTTCCTGACTACTCTGCTTAAAATTGCGACCCTTTGTCCCTTTTGTGTTTCTCTTTCTAGGTTTTATAATTCTCCATGGCATTTATCACCTTCCATTACACTGTATAATTTACCTATTTATTTTATTGTTTATCTGTATCTATCTATCTGAAATGCAATTCTCAGAAGGCAGGAAGAAGTTCTGCTTACTGGGTTCTTCACTGTATCTTCCAAGTCTGGCATTGTGTCTGGCACAAACAAAATATTCATGATCTGTCAAACAAATAAATAAATAAATAAAAATAGTGAAGAATCATGTATTTTTGTCTTTTTGTCTGACATACATGTAATACATTTTTAATTTATTATGAGCTTCGATCGTGAAACTTAACCTTCTTGAATACCAGAAAGCTCCTTGCCCTTTTTAATCTATAAACTAACCAGATTCTCCCATAGCTGATTAAATAATTCTGGTGATTTTATTTATTTATTTTTTTAAAGAATTTATTTATTTGACAGAGAGAGACCATAAGTAGGCAGAGAGGCAGGCAGAGAGAGAGGGGGAAGCAGGCTCCTTGCTGAGCAGAGAGCCCGATGCGGGGCTCAATCCCAGAACCCTGAGATCATGACCTGAGCCGAAGGCAGAGGCTTAACCCACTGAGCCACCCAGGTGCCCCAGTTCTGGTGATTTTAATGATTGGCCTACATTGCCCTAGGAAGGATGTATTGGCCATGGTTGGTATTGAAGGTTTTTGACATGCTCCTAAGACCAAGCTGCACAGATAATTTCCAAGATTGTGTAAATATGAACAACAGCAGAACATATACTAACCCGTGCACATTAACAGATGATCAAATCTGTGGAAAGGAACTCTTGAAACAGAAAAAAACATAGTGAAAAATACCTATCACCCCTAAATTCACTTCCTTCAATGGTCATTACCAGTTTGGAACATGCACACACACACAGACATACACACACACAAACACACACACACGTGCATGCACACACTCAGCCCTACATAACCACAAATGCTCTGTTTTGTTCCCATTATTCCTGCATATATTTTGTCCCACCCTAGAACTCTCCTGACACACTCAGTGCAGTCCAGGGTGGGAGGGAATTTGGTTGCAGGCGGGACCCTTTGCTAGACTCAGTGATTCATGGTTTTTCAAGGCAATTTCTCTTATTACAGAGGTACGCATGCCCAATCCAGGGAAACATAAAGACATGAAAACATAAATAAACAAACAAAAACCACACATAATTCCACAATTCAGAAATGGCATCTGTCTTTCAAAAATGTCATGATGTTTACTTCTAGAAGTCCTGTAATGTGTTTTCATTCATGTAGGTATATTTTCACGAAATCAGGGTCATTTGGTACATCCTGTTGTTATCTACTTTCTGCCATGTAATAACTGCAAACATTTTCATCCCCAGTCAATCTTTCTGTGTATTGCCTCTGTGACATTTATCAGCTACCCCAATGGAGTTATTAAGAAATTTGTTACAACTAGAGTTACAGAATAATCAATCTGGGTGCTAAATGACATCTAAAACACATCGTGCTCCCTTTTTTTATTTGTGGTGAATACTGTTGCCTCTCCTGTTCAGCCTCCAGCTGAGATTCATGTTCCTGTAGAGTTTTCATCCAGGAGAGAAATATGATGTTTCACTTTTCACTCTCAGTTTTTTTACAGCGGGTGATGTTTTTGACAGTATCTCATGCTTCCTCTGACCACGGATGACAAAGAGTGGCATTGGACGGCCTGTGTCTGCCTGCTACTCTGTTCCCACCTTCCAGCTTTCTTTCAGGGCTCTCCCTGTGTGGGAACCATTGGAGCATGGACACAGAACTGCTTGTAGTCAAAGCTGCCACAATAAATAATGTTCAGAAACAACATTCCTCACCCTTAATTACAAATTTAGTTTGCATTTACAATTCCTTTGGGGTTACAGGTTCAAATCATGGGACAGTATTGCATGCACACATATGCACACACATGCTTGTGCACACATGTCTGGGAGACATTAATAAAAAATACTTTGATTAATTAATTACTTTTTTTAACTAGCCATTTACATTTATTCCCAATTATTATAAATAAATCCTCTTTTTTGTTTAAGTATAGTTGACATATGTATTATAATTAATTGCTTTTGATGTTGGTGACGTGTAAAGCAAGAGGAACAGTGCTCATTGGACAGAAATTTGCTACAATTACTTTAGAAGTCCTTTTGAGATTCTTTGTTGCATTTTTTTTTCTTTGTTGCATTTTAATAGCCAAAGAGGCAACACTGGGCATCAGCCTCCAATAGCACTTGTGTATTCAACCCTGCATGAACGTACAATAGCAACAGCAATTATGAAAGCAAAATAATAGTAGTAGTAATGGGGCGCCTGGGTGGCTCAGTGGATTAAGCCGCTGCCTTCGGCTCAGGTCATGATCTCAGGGTCCTGGGATCGAGCCCCGCATCGGGCTCTCTGCTCCACAGGGAGCCTGCTTCCTCCTCTCTCTCTGCCTGCCTCTCTGCCTACTTGTGATCTCTCTCTGTCAAATAAATAAATAAAATCTTTAAAAAAAATAGTAGTAGTAATAATAATAATAATAATAATAAACGCAGGCAACTGAAGATACGAGGACATGGACAACAGTATGGCTATGGGATCTTCTGTCAATGGAATGCCCTGTGGTGGAGTGGATTCTGCCAGAAGCAAGAATGGGGACAGACCTCACAAAGTGGGCTGAGGGAAAGGGGTCGAGTGCAGAGTGACATGCACACGGGACCTGAGAAATTGCTCTGCTTTGCCCATGTGAATGGGGAGAAGGGAACAGAAATCCAAGACCTGTTATTTTTATTTATTTATTTTATATATTTATATATTTATATTTAACTTTATTTATTTTAGAGAGAATGAGAGAGGGTAGGGGCAGAGGGAGAGAGAATCCCAAGCAGAATCCGTGCTGAGCACAGAGCCCGAGGTGGTCGATCTCACGACCCTGAGATCATGATCTGAACAAAAACCAAGAGTCAGATGCCTAACTCATTGAGTCAGCTGGGCACCCTGGGATCTATTAATTCCCAAAACACTCTTTAAAATTCAACTGGTGATCATTTAATTATGTCTGATGATCCAAAAGTTTATCTTTAATTGGCTTTCCTTCCCTGGGTTTTCTTGTCTATAGAGCAGGAATGGTGGACAAGAAATCTGACTTGATAGAGCTGGTACAAGGGTGACAGTGTGTCTGTTTAAAGGGTCACAGAGGGGACCCATCACCTGACACCATGCCCAGGAACTGTTTTTACTATGAAAGAATGCAGAGGACGCTACCGGAATTGTCAGTTGTGAGGTCAAATTCCAAATTTCTCCACCTCACACCAGACACTAGGCACGGTTAACAAAATTAACTCCTTTTTTAAAAATAAATGTAATTTTTTTAAATGGCATTGCTTGGGGCGCCTGGGTAGCTCAGTGGGTTAAGCCTCTGCCTTCACCTCAGGTCACGATCTCAGGGTCCTGGGATCGAGTCCCGCATCAGGCTCTCTGCTCAGCACGGAACCTGCTTCCTCGCTTCGCTCTCTGCCTGCCTCTGCCTACTTGTGATCTCTGTCTGTCAAATAAATAAATAAAATCTTTAAAAAAATAAAATGACATTGTTTTGAAATGTGAGAACCAATGCTGCCTTGCACATAAAGGTCAACAAGACATCCCAAGTGCGACTTGATGAGTACTTCCATATTCTCCTCAAATTTATTTTATCACCTTGACCTTTTCTCCCAGGCTCCGCTGAGTGATTCCACTGGTTTCCTGAATACATTCTGCAGCCGTGTTCCGCTTCATGAAGAATGAGCTCTTCCCCGTGTCGGTACAAACACTGGTTTCACGTTGGAGTGATTCCGGAGGGGGTTACAACTGTAGGCTTATTTATCAAATAATAAATATTACTCCTTAATAGGGCATGGCTTATTGTGGGGAGAAGAGGATGGGTTGGAACACTGGTGGGATAGCACTGTCTTAGCATACGATATGATATCACAAGACCCCCGGAGGATACCCACCCCTCCAGAGAGAAACCTGCAGCTCTCTCAACAAAATAAACCTAACACGACCTTAAAGACTCAGCAAAACATTCTTGATTTAGATTATTCTCCCATTGACAGTCCCCAAAGAGTAAACAAGTTAGAGAGCTTTTGAATGTCCAACACAAACACCCCAGATCCAGTACGAGGAATGATTCATGATCCTTTTTGAAATTATGGAAACATGTTGTAGCTGAAAAGAATGTCCTCTTTTTTCAGTAAGAGAAAGTAGGCAGACAGAAGGAAAGGGGTTCCCCAATGTAAACACAAGGAAGTAGGAAAACCATGTAGGACTGCATGTCCTTCATGCTCAGGGAATATATCCCCATTCTGAGTGAGGAATGATCTGCCCCGCTGGTGAACATTCTTCCATATGCAATCAGACTCTATTCTGGGAGCGATAGGCAGGAGTTTGAAAAGGAGGCTCTGTGGTACAGTGGCAGGAATCATTCGTGGTAAGTTTTCATCATCGAGGATTGCAGATGACCACAGCCATGCAACAGAACCCGCATAGGAGACGGGGGCTGCCTGGGCATTCGACAGGCACGCCCCGGACACTGGAGGACAGGGGCTGAGGGACCGCCACCACCCTGGGGAACACAGTGGGAAAAAGCTAGAAAAAAAGCTAGAACCGTGAGAGACTGGGGGAGGTCCCAGGGAGGTAGACATGCCAGTTCCAATACTACTATACTTACTGGGGTACCTTTGTCAACTCGCAGAAACTCTCTGAGCCCTGGGGTCCTTATGTCAAAATAATCAGGAGGAGTCACTCCTTAGAGGATTACTGAGAGGATCGGGGCTGAACCGTGCTGGGTCAGAGGCAGGATCCCTCTCCCTCTGCGTCAAGTTTACAGCTGTCATCCTCCTGGTCCAAAATGCTGAACGAAAACTCTTGCATGGCATTACACCTGCGTTCAAAAAACTTCGTGACAACACATGAACAATTCAAGACGTTCAAAATTAATAATGCTTTCTTCTCCATTGTCTCATGTAATAAATTCTTCATTCCATCCCAGTTGACATGATATACGACGTTCTGTTCTTTTCCTGTCAGAAAAATTACTACTGTGATATTCCGAAAGAGCATATGGAAACATACTTTAACCCTGTTATCTTTGCCACCAGAGATGGAAAGATGCACAATTTACCCTGGAGGGAAGAAGGATCAAATATTTAGATGCAATTCATCGTGATTTCTTGGCCTCTTGAGCTCTTTTCATTTCTTGTCAGCTGAATTTTAATATAATTTTGATCTTCATGAGATAATTTTAAGTGAGAATTTAACTCCACGCAATCTTAATTGTTCCTCCTATGAGTATTTAATCAAGAGTGACGTAAAATTATATGACAAGTTCCTTTAACACAGGTGAATTGTATGTACTCCAGGAGAGCTAATATCAGATACCACGTTTCTAAATTAGGGATTAAGCTATAACTGTGGGGAATTGGGCTAATGTCCGTTTTGGGTAAGGACGTTCAGGTAAATGCCAACATGGAGATCAAATCAGAATGTCAGGCCAGGTAACTCAAAACTAACAAATACATAAAGGCATTCGAGAACATTCAAGGAACTGAGAACCTGCCACCCAGAATCTGGGAGAAGAGATACGCCCAGAGTTAAGCACATCATTCTGGGGCTTTTTTGACAGAGAGGTCTCTGCGGACTTTGTAAGTTTGGGGAAGTGCCAAGAAGCAAGCCAGCTGTCACAAAAATAAGCTGACAAAAGCCAGAGTTCAGGGACCACAAGTCAGAGGGTCCCTGCTTCATTCCTGGCTCTGTGTTGGGCTCCACAAAGCCAAGAGCAAATGTGAACACAGGATAGACCAGGCCTCGCAGGGACTGAAGCTCAGCTGGGAATCATTTTGCCGTCTGACTGGATTACAGTGATCTGGGACCCCAAGCGGTCCTGGAGGAAGGTGACATCGTATTAGCCTCAGATCACCCGTGGAGGATTCACGTACAATACTGAACGCACAGTGGAAACAATCAGAAATTTGAAAAGACAAGACTACGTGGCAGAAAACCAGAGCAACTACACTCAAACATGTCTGTGGAGAGCCAGATAATGGGTACATGAGACCACATCATGAATAGCTGACCAATAGGTTAGTGACCTGGATGAATTAGAAGACAATATCCAGACTAACGCATCAAGAGACAAAAGCGTGAAACACTCAGAAGAAAAAGCCGTGAGATATGTCAGATGCAGGAAATATGATCACATATAATTGGGATCCCGGAAGGAGAATACTAATGACAGAAGTAGCAGTGGAAGGGATAATGGTGCAAGTGTTCTAAAAGTGTTTACTGTTGTCAAGTCCCAGATTTCAGAGGCACCAAGAGATGGATGGGTGCATCTCAAAAATACACCTAGAAACATGACTTTTAAAAAGATTTATTTATTTATAGGAGAGAGAGAGCAGAAGAGGGGAGGAGGGGGCTAAGGGACAAGCAGACTCCCCCTGAGACCCTGGGATCATGACTTGAGCTGAAGGCAGTTGCTTAACTGACTGAGCCACCCAGATACCCCTAGAAAGATGACTTTTAAAAGTCGAAAGGTAAAGACTAAAAGAACAACCTTAAGGAAGAGAAAGAAAATAAGGTCAATGTCCAAAAAGCCTCAGTGAGAACTTAAATGGAAATCTGCACAGGATCAATGCAAACCAGAAAGCCAGGCAAAGGGGTAGAAAAATTCGGCAAGCGAGTGAAAACATCACGCACAAGCATCAGCCTTCAAGACAATGCATCTATCAATGATACCATGGGAATAAATACATTTTTCTTTTGTGGGGGAGGGAGAGAGAGGGGAAGAATGGGGGGGCAGAGGGAGAGAGAGGGAATCTGAAGCCGACTCCACACCCAGTGTGAAGACCTATGCGAGGCTCGATCTCACCACCCTGAGATCATGATCTGAGCTGAAGCCAAGAGTCAGATGCTTAACCCACTGAGTCAAGCAGGTACCCCAGAAATAAATCCATTTTATTTATTTATTTATTTATTTTTAAAAAAGATTTTATTTATTTATTTGACAGAGAGAGATCACATGTAGGCAGAGAGGCAGGCAGAGAGAGAGAGAGAGGAGGAAGCAGGCTCCCCACTGAGCAGAGAGCCTGATGCGGGGCTCAATCCCAGGACCCTGAGATCATGACCTGACCTGAAGGCAGAGGCTTTAACCCACTGAGCCGCCCATGCACCCCAGAAATAAATCCATTTCAGACAAACAAGATTGGTCACCAATAGATCTTCATTAGGAAAACTAAAGATACCTTTCATTCAGGAGGAAATGATCTAAGATTAAAACAGACATTCATTAATAATGACATATTATGTCTATGAGTAAATTCATGTTCATTTATGTGTTATTTGTGTCATTCATGGACATAAATATTATATGTTTTTACATACAGTTGACCCTTGAGCAACATTGGGGCTTGGGGGCCATCCCCTCATGTAGTCATAAATTCACCTATGGCTTTTTACTGCCCCAAAACTTAACTACTAATAATCTACTATTGACTGGAAGCCTTACGAATGATATAGTCAATTAACACATATTTTGTTTGTTAAACTTATTATGTTTTGTATTCTTACAATTAAATAAGCCAGAGAAGAGAAAATGTGATTAAGAAAATCATAAGGAAAAGAAAATACATTTACAGTCCTGTCCTTTATTTATCCAAAATTATCTCCCTATAGATGAACCTGCCCAGTTCAGACTGTGTTGTTCAAGGGGCAACCGAAAGATGCATTTACATAATCTATAATGTGGTTATAATCAAGAAAGTTAATACGCAAGAAAACAAGAGTATAGATTTGAGAGAAGGTAAATTGGGTTAATTAATATTGGACAATTCCCACATTATAAAAAATTCAGAAATTCACTTGTAATAACTCATGTATCAAAGAAGAAATCAGTAGTGATTAGGAAATGTTTGAGTAACAGTAAAAATGTTCAAAATTCAACATGTATGATACAGCTAAGCCATGGTGGGAGGGACCGTGACAGTCATAACCAAGTACCTTAGAAAAGACAGAGAGTAAAGATCTATTTTCCAAAGATCCATCTAAAGAAAAAAAAAAAGAATACTTAATGAACACAAAGAAAGCAAAAAAAAAAAAAAAAAAAAGGCAATAATAGAATAGAAAAGAAACAATGACACAGAAAAGAACCCTAGACCAGAGAGAAGAGACAGAGTGTGCACACACGGGAGGGAGCATATAGCCAATACTGTGAATGACAAAAGTCCATCACTAGGATATGATCACATTCAAAACACAAGAGGATGGCTTCACACACAACTATATGAGCAAACCTGGAAGTTTAGATGGCATGACCTGAATCCTAGAAAAACACAGTTTACCCAAATGGACAGAGAAAAATGGAAAACTGTAAGTTTTTATACATATTAATTAAAGAGATTAAACTCCCAGTCAACCAAAAATAAAAATCCAGTACAAAGGCTAAACTAAGTTTTTTCAAACTCATTTTATGAGATTGGCATAACTGTTACAACATCCTGACAAGGACAAAATGAATGAATGGTGCTCTTGTACTTCCAAAATCTTTGGACGTTGGGACTGGAAATAACCAGAGAGATTACCTCATTCTACAGATGAAGAAGTTGAGTCACAGAGAACAATTCAACTCTGAAATCCAGATTCCCACCGCATTATGGAGTCTACTAAATTATGTGATCAAGTTAAGGCTAAGAATACTATTGCCTACCTAAACGTGGCGGCTAAATACGGACCTGCCAGCACCTGCCACTGCCGTCCAAACTCCCTTCCATAATTTATCCTTAATCTGCTGCCATTAAACTGTAATCTCGAGAAATCACCGAAAGCAAGCCAGTTTCCAGTTAATCACAGGGGAATAGGATTTATCCAATTATATTATTCAAGCAGTCTTTTTGATATGGAAAATGCACACAGAGACACACAAAATGTGGTCCTTAATCTCATTTCCAAATAGCCCTCAATGGCACACATATTTAAAATAAAGGAAGTGAATGACTACAATGAGAAAATTCAGGAGCGCCTGGGTGGCTATGTCAGTTAAGTGTCTGCCTCCCGCTCAGCTCATGATCTTGGAGTCTTGGGCTCAAACCCTGAGTCAGGCTCCCTACTCAGCGGGGAGTCTGCTTCTCCCTCTGCTGGCTGCTCCCCTTGCTTGGGCTCCCTCTCTGTCAAGTAAATCAATCAATCAGTAAATTTTATTAAATTTTATTAAATAAATTTTATTTAATATTTTATTTTATTTACTTAATTTTATTAAGTAAATTTTATTAAAAAATAAAATAAAATGAGAAAATGCCAAGAATACTGAAAAATAAACAATGTACGTGAAATTCACGCCCCCACCCCACACATAAGCCTTGTCTCCAAAGGTAAGCACTGACCATAGGTCCATTTTGATGTACATAGACATTTGTTGAATATACATAGAACATACAGAAATATTGAATATATATGTATATCTGACAAAATAGATATAAACATACACAAACATACACTTCGCTTGTTTGCACAAATTATGTCACACTCCACACACTTGCTTTCCTCACTTACCCTCACGTCCTGGAAGCCTGCACCTTTGCGCAGAGCTACGATTCTTGCTTCTCAGCAAAGCTGGTTTTGGGTGACTATTACCTGTTGATCTTTGGACAAGCATAATTCCAGACATGAGCTTTGAGCTCATCTTTTTTTTTTTTTCTAGAATTTTCTTCAAACAGATGGATTTTTTGATTAACTTATATTCATAGGTTTGCAGGAAAAATAGACAGTTATTTTTCTTTTTTAAAACGATTTTACTTATTTATTTGAAGGAGAGAGAGAGAAAGCATGAGTGGGGGGAGGGGCTGAGCAGGAAGCCCCACAGGGGGGCTTAACTCGGGGCTCGATCCCTGGACCCCAAGATCATGACCTCAGCTGAAGGTAGATGCTTAACTGACTGAGCCACCCAGGTGCCCCATGGGCAGTTATTTTTCTAGTATATCTTATCTCTTCATAACCTGCCAACTAGAGGTTCCACTGACTTGAACACATTACCCAAGAAAGAATGCATTTTCGCAATTCGTAAATGAATAGTATAACTACAAATACCACCCCAAAGTTACTGGTTTTTTTTCCTATTCATGGCATTTCTACATTTATGATTCTGAATTTGTACTTTGTATTTCATTGTCTTTTCCGAAGAACTCTACTTATTGACACCCAGATTTCACGGTTAACCATGCAAAGACTGCATTAGGCAGAAGGATTCTGAACATTATCTTTGGACACTAAAATTGTTACAGATTTCTCCCAGGTTTACTCAGTCTGGGTTGAACAGCCATGTACATGTTTGGTTGCATCACTGATCACTCGAGACAAATTCTTTGAAGTGGGATTACTGAGCCAGGAATATGAGTCCCAATCTTAAGACACATCAGAGATTTCGATGTAAGGCTGTAGACATACTGATGTTTTTCTTGTTGAACAAGTGCCTGTTGATGAATAATGCATACGGCCCCGGTGGCGGGGGAGAAACATAGTAATGCCTCTGAGACATCAAGTACACAGGCAGGCTGGAGAGATGAGGGTCTGAAATGTGTGAGTGGGGGGTGGGGATGACTTTAAATGAAAAGCTATTAAAAATAAATAAAAAGGCACACCTCGCTGGTATCACATGGAATTGCACCTCGGAGGAAAGGAGGGAGTGGAGAGTACTTAACACTCCCAGTGTTGGAGCTGGAAAGGGACCAGACTCGGGGAGGGGGACAGTTTGCTCTGTGATGAGCCCGTGTCTCCACTGTGCTCTCCTGCGCACTGCCATATGCCAGGGAGAAGCTCCAGGGCTCAGGTCACAGTGCAATGATGGATGGAGCCTCTGAGGCTCCTGGGCTGGAAATTGATGGGGCGGGAACCCAAGGGGCAGCTGCAGGATGTGGACGTCCGATCCTGAGATGCTGTGAGGCAGGAGAGGGCTGTTTCTGCTCTAGGGCTTCACCGGACTAGAGGTGGCTGGCCAATCTGAACAGTCTGCAGAGCAGAACAAGAAGGAGGAAGTTTCGTCCCCACAGGAGAGAAGCCTGCAGAGGATTGGAAGAAAAGCAAAGAAGGAAGACAGAGCTGGCATGAGGGCTGAGACTCGGAGAGCGGCGTCCCTCCCCCTTCTTCCTTCTCAGGCAGTCTCCAGAAACGACACGTACTCATCAGCCCAGGAGCCCGAGACTTGCTTCTAGAATGTTCTGCTCACTCTGTGCCAGTTAGACTCACACGGTGCACAGCATTGCCCAGATCAGGCTTGTTCCCAAGTCTTCAGACAGTGTGGCCCCAACTGAGCCCCCAGATAGATGCAGTCTGTGCACAATATTGCCAGTCATCCATACTGCTCTGTTTGCAAGTGAAAGGGACATATCATTTCTCAGGAGGACTTAGCATAGAGCCAGGTGGAACAAGAGGAACCACAGGGCATGGGGGAAGAGGGATCTTGCATGGCTATCAGAATAAATCAACACTGGAGGGGACTGTCCCCAGCCTCTCTCCATATGCCAGCAAGACCCTAGCACACTGCCTTGTGGGGTTCCTCTCCTTGCTGAAGAAATGAAGGGATGATACACCAAAACCTCTAAAATGTTTTCAATCCAGACAGATCAGTGAGAACAACGCCACTCTCTTCTGTTTTAAACCTGTGCCAATGGCTTTTAGAAGGATAATAAAGCCAGAAAACAAAGCAGGGGAATAATATGTGAAAATCTTTAACAAAATAAAAAGGAGAGTCGCCACAAAAATACTTCCAGAGCACTGTTTTTTTCTTTTTCCTGAAAATAAAATTTTTCCATTGCATAGTATTTTAATCCAAATTACACTGGGGAATTGAAATGAAACCGTCAGACTGTGGTCCGTTTATTTATCTAACCAGGAGACCACACTAGTTTCTAAGCAATTTTGTTTCATTTCTCTGTCTTGCTGTGTCATGTTGCATATCAGAGATGCAATTGGAAATGAAATTATCTGTAACCACGTTACCTTGATAGTATTTATTTAAAATGCAACTGTTCTTCTCGGGCACTTTATTAATTCTCAGAATGCAATACAGTAATATATTAGCTAAGGGATATGCATAAAATTACATTTTAAGACATGCTGAAGATTCAATCAGCAGGTAGTGGGAGGTCGGTGTGTGTGGCCGGTGGCAGGCATGGGCACAGAGTACACTGGAGGGAAGGCTTTCTCTGGAAAGCTTGCTTACTGCATTTGACCCTGTTGGAACAGAGCGCTCTGACCATGGTGCTGGGGCTCACTTGTTTACCAGTCTGTGGGAAACAAAGCCTCCGGGGTCCCTGGAGCACAGGTGAGATTCCCTGCTGGGTTCTTGGGACAGTGAGCTCACACCCTGTGCGAGGGATATTCGTTTTCCGGAACTCTCACCTGGAGTTTAATATTTTCACCAACCACAGAGCCTATGGAGTCACATCACTTCTCAGAAGCAATGCTTTTTCATTTGGAGCTGGAGGTCTCTCGGGGGATGCTCTGAGAGGAGGCCATCCCGCAGGGGTCTCTGCGCCAACGTGTGTCACTCTCATGTCTCATCTCCATGGCCCACATGGTCCTCAGGTCTGGCAACACGTGTGCGTCTGTGTGTCAACTATCTGTGTGTGTATCTCGGTCTGGGTCTTTCTGTGAGTGTGTCTTTGTGTTTGTGTTTCTATGTCTGTGTTTCTGGATTGGTGTGTGTGCTTGGGGCTTTGTGCATGTGTCTGCGTTGGTGTGTGTAGGGACGTATATATTCATGTGGGTACATGTGTGTCTGGTGCTGTGTGTGTCTGGGTGTGTATCTATTTAGAATCCACACTCCAGTATGCCCCCCACCCCAGGAACTTGTCCAATGTTCATTTCAGTTCCTATCTTTACCATTTCGTATCTGGAGGTGTTTATTCACGCAGAATGCCCTCTGCAAAGGGCTAGCTATTTATATTAATTCTCTGCATGTTTTCTAATACAATAAGTCTGTGCTCTAGGTTTATGTGCAGCTTTCTGTGTCTGTACGATGATAGGACAGATGTTGTATTTCTCACTGGAATATGACCACAGAAGGGATTTCCGTGATGCCCGGTGATGGGACACCTGTTCTGCCCTTTCCTGTCACACAGTTCTTTGGCCTGGGCCGCCTGGGGACTGAGCTGACCTGATCACCTCCCTCTGATTCTTATGTGGGCTGAGACATTCTCCTCCTGCTTCTTTGCCATTTTAAAAACCCAGAATGCCTTTGGATTGGACTGAAGTTAGGCTCACGAGGGTAATAGCATTAAATAAATTTTTGACAGTTTGTGCAGGAAACCCTCCTCCAACACCTCTAAAATCTTCCTAAATCTGGGAAACCTTCATATAACAAAGGTCAAAGGGGGTACAACAATAAGAAGGACAATTATTTACTGTCATTTTAAAATGACCAATTATTTCCTATAATTATAACAGTATGAAAGCTGAAAAAGAAAGTAGTAATGAGAGAGAGAGAAAGAGACAGGGAGAGAGAGACAGGGAGAGAGGGGAAGAGAAGGAGACAGAGAGAACTCACCAATTTTATAATAACAGCAAAAACTGGACAAGAGAGTACAAAAATAAAAGATGATTCACACTTGAAATTTATATGTGAAAATTCTAGATAACAAAATACCCAACATGATGCCACAGCACATATGGTGATTATAGGCTTATGAAGATCCCCACCTTCTGGTGTTGATGCCTCATGGAATTCCACCCTTTGAGTCTGGGCTGAATTTAGTGACTCACTTCAAGTGAATCAAAAGACAGTAGAAGAGATGAGATGTCACTTTTTCAATTGGGTTGCAGAAAAGACTGTGACTTCTGTCTCAGGAGGCCTCTCTGTTATATGCTTGATTGATGGAAGCTAGCTGCCTTGGCCCTGGGGAGGTCCAGATGGCAAGGAACTGGAACAGCTGACGGCCCACACTGTCAAAGAGCTGAGTCCTGCCGGCCGTCGCTGTATGAGCTCAGAGGCAGATCTTCCTCATGAGAACCTTCAGATGAGGCTGCAGCCCCGTCAATGCCTTGATTGCACCCTCGTAAGTGACCCTGGGTCAGAGCCTCCCAGATAATCTGCTCTTGGGCTCCTGACCCACAAAAACCCAGAGATTATACATGCTTTCTTGAAGGAGCAAAGCTTGGGGTAAATTGATACACAGCAGTAGATAATTTCTTTGTTTATCTTCTTTAAAGATTTTGTTTATTTATTTGACTCACATAAAGAGAGAGAGAGAGAGAGAGAGAGAGAGAAAGCTGGGGTGGAGGGAGAGGGAGAAGCACATCCCCCACTGAGCAGAGAGCCTGATGCGGGGCTCCATCCCAGGACCCTGAGATCATGAGCTGAGCCAAAGGCAGACACTTAACTGACTGCACCCCACAATAGATAATTTCTATGGTAAATTTTCCTTTGTTCTCCATGACAACTAAATTTATCACATAAATTCAAAGATTTAGGGAATTTCCCCATTTATTGATTCACCAAAAAAAAAAAAATGTTAGGTATGTACCTTCTGCTTCATGAAAGTAAGAGAAGTGATTTCTGCCCTCAGGGAGCTTATATCACACTCTAAGGAAAGACAATTAAATTAGTCATTGTAAAAATGTATGACGTTCACTTATTTGATAGTGAACTTTTACTATCTTTTACTATCTTTCTCAAGAAAGACCTTCCTGATGACATGATATTTGAACTGCTCTCTGAAGATTGACCTGGAACTTCCAAACAACGACACCAAGTGTCTTCTGCCACTGCCCAGAGAGGAAGGGGCTAGCAGCGCATCTGCAGACTTGGGAGAGTTTGAGGCATGAAGAGAAGCAGAGAGGAGGGGTGGGCAGCTGGTCTGGAGTTAGCTCGTGAAGCTCCTCACAGGGCACCGTGAAAATTTTGGAGGTCGTTTTCCAATAGGAATTTAACAAGGCATTTAAAACAAGATGATGGCATATTCAGATCTCATTTTCGGAAAGAAATCTGGATTTACTGTGTAAAATTTCTGAAAATGGGATCATTATGGAGACAAGCAGACAAGTTAATAGCTTGATGGTAGGATAGCTAGAATGATGTTCTATATCATGGACCTTTGTAATGAGAATAGAATCAAGGGAAATTTGAAGGTAAAAAGGAAACCATCGGTGACTAGTTTGGAGGTAGGAGTAGGGAAAAATAAAGAAGAGGACAGGTTCAGAGCTTCTGCCTTAGGATTCTGGGTTTGTGGTTTAGAAGGAAAATCCTGTTTGGTCCACCTCCTGTGTTTCTGTCCTGTGGTCTCCTTTACCCTCACGTGAGACACTTTACTCTGACACTTCTGTCACCAAATGTGTGGGTGTTGGTTTTTGTTTGTTTGTTTTGTTTTTGTTTTTGTTTTTTTTGTTGTTGCTGTTGTTGTTTTGTCCTCACACCAAGTAATTCTCTGGGACACCAGCTCGGTGTCCACAATTTAACTCAGTTTCAACACTATCTACCTGAGATGGTGTCAGGTCCCTTGCAGTTTAAGTACTCAGTCCCATAAGGCTGCCCGCAACCTCAGATGCCAGCTGTAAATAGTCAGTCCCCATGTCACCCACAACTTCTGCTTGATTTAGATATAAATTGGAGGTTACCACAGTGCCCTCTTCAGTTTTGATTAATTTGTTCAAGTGGCTCATAAACTTAGGGAAAACCTCACATTTGCCTGTTTATTAAAGGCCACCATAAGGGACACAGAAGAACAGACAGATGAAGAGATGCTAAGGTAGGTCTGGGTGGGTCCTGAGCACAGGAGCGTCTGTCTGCATAGAGCTAGGTGCACCCCCCTCCCAGCACATGGATGCGTTCACCACCTACAGACTCTCTGACCCCCTTCCTACTGGAGGCTTTCTCGTGAGACATGATCCACCCTGAGCCCTGTGTCCAGTCCCTCTTCCCTCTCTGGAGGATAGAGATGGAGCTGAAAATCCCAGGCTTCCAATCATGGCTTGGTCTTTCTGGTGAGCAGCCCTCAACCAGGCACCCACCCAGCATCACCTCACGGGAACAGAAGATGTTCCTGGTGTTCTTATCACTAGGGTTATAGGAGCCCTGTGTCAGGAACAGGGGATGGAGACCTATTTAGTCTCTATTATCTCACAATGGTGATGGAGAAATCTTTCTAAAGAAAATAAAGTAAGTTTCACTTTAGGGCTTGGGGTGCCTCCAAACACCCAGGGGGACTTTCCCTGAAGAAAGTTGGGCAGATGCCATGAAGCTCAGAGGAGAGATCTGGTCAAGACCTAAAGATTTAGAAATGATTATCATTAAAGGGAGTAATTCATTACATAGGAGTAAATGAAAATACAAAGGACGGTGTATATAGCAAGAAGAAATGTGTTTCTGGAGACACCGATATGCACATATTAGTTAGAAAAAGAACAAGAAATCTACAAAAGGACATTGAGAAAGAGCAGCCAAAAGTTGTAAGAAAAACCAGAACTATGTTTCCTCTTGAAGGTCAAGGAAAATGAGAGTTTTGTGAAAGCATAATTTTTTGAAAATTGTGGTCCAGATGGGATTAAAAAGGCTATTGATTTTAGTGACTCTTATGCCTATAAATGAATAAAAGTAATAAAATCAGAAATGCTGACCGGGCATTGGGTACATTAAGGAGCACTTCATTATTTGTAAGTTACATCTTTATTAAAATGATTTAAATCCAAGGGGAAGACAAAATGGTATGATTCGTAATTCTCCTCCAGCCACATAACCTGCTTTCTAAGACTTTTGGGTCATTCTGTGGTGTGATCTCCTATATTTGCAGATTAAAAAAAAAAAAATGTCTAAGTGTCATAGTAAGTAAGGGCATGTCAATCAGAAGGTCCAAGATGAATTGTTCTTTATAATATATGGTGAAAGTATCTGAAATTAGGGGGCATGTTTACTCCACATGGAAGCGGGCAGCAGGTGAGCAACTGGAGAGGTGCACTGTGTGGCTGGTGAAGAGAACACTCTGGAAAGATTTCCTCCAAACTCCTCCTTTCTCTGGGTCCAACTCTGTGTCCTGAGGAACCAACAGGATGTCTTTCTGTTTGTCCACATTTGAGCAAGATGTGCCCTGTGTGAGGCATAGAGCTCCCCAATGTTGGACTGGGTTTCAAATTTTGAGACTCAGGATCAAGACCTTGGAGATCCAGGGTCTAGTCCTGGCCCTGAGATGGTATGAAGCCGCATGGTCAAACAGCTATAAAGCCCCACATTTGCTCACAAAAGAGGACTCTGAAAAGATTAATGAGGATAATACTAAGAATTCACAAGAAACATGCAACATGACAAGTTTTATTATGTTCAAAGATAACCTAACTTTCCTCAAGATATTTTTAGGTTACCACAGGGACATCAACCTTTGAAGAGATTTTATTTTTGGGATATATTTTTTAACTGTAATAAAACTAGTGATCAGCTAACAAGAATTCAGACCACGTGACATTTTTTCATCTTGACAAACCGGTCTCAAGTCTTGTTCAATATCAGGTCCACCACTTATGACCCCATAATTTGGGCTCTGGTCCTTAGAAGTTTGAACCCTACATTTTCATGGATACATTAAGAAGAGTACTTCTTACCCTGTGACTATTCCCGGGTTCTGAACACCATGCTTCTCCCCATTTTCCCTTGGGTGCACGCTTCATAAACAGATCAAAGTAGCCCCAGAGACCTCAAGGGGGTTTGGATCAGGCATGGAGAACCACTCAAAGCCTCTTTGGAGTCTCTAGGTTCACAACACACGTTGTGAAGAACCTACATTCTGACCCACTCAATATGATCTCTGCATAAAATAGGAAGACTTGTGATCTTGCAGTAACAAGTCACCCCAGTGCGACCTCATTTCAACCAATTACATCTGATCCGCAACAAGACAGTTTCCAAAGCAAGTCGTACCTCTACTTCAACTGGAAGTAAACAAGCAGATGGGGACATTCCAGTGGGCTGAATTTGGAGGGGACTGAGTGCTGGTCCGGGGAAAGGAATGCCCACCCTGATGCTGAAACCCTTCCTGCTTCCTCTGAATTCTGTATGAATGTGCACTAGAGGTCATCACCAGAAACAATGCAGTCTCATTTATAGCTAATCAGGAAACCCATGGCATCCAAACCAGATTCCTACCAGTCCATAAGCATTTGTTGCTAATCTGGAGACTTCTTTGCGACGACTCATCCTGCTTTTAGACCCCACTGCATTCACATGAGAGTCTAGTCCATCCTGGAAAACCTTTGTGTCCTCAGACACAAGCTGGCCCTGGCAACGGGGCAGGGAAGAAATGCTTTCCTTGCCTTTCCAAGTTGAAGCTAGAGATGGTGAATCTTACACTCTTCGACTAGAGTGCTCTCAGTTTAAGCATTCAACATGATA
Organism: Meles meles; assembly: GCF_922984935.1. Taxonomy (NCBI): domain Eukaryota; kingdom Metazoa; phylum Chordata; class Mammalia; order Carnivora; family Mustelidae; genus Meles; species Meles meles. Next base: position 97,700,742 of record NC_060075.1, read on the forward strand.
GGAGACCCATCCTGTGTGCTTCTTTGAATGCTCAGGGAGGGCAGGAAGAACCTCTCATGTCCCTGGCATTATCTAAAGACAAAACCAGATGTATCTGAAAGGATTTTCTCATATCTTATTGAACTTACAGAAATTTTCACAAGTTGATATTATTCTTGTTAGTTGAACAAGATAATTCTTTCTGGGAAGCAAAGCACCATGGCTGATCCTGATAAAATAGTGCCACGGACATGGTCCGGTGCCCTCGGCTACTGCTGGGAGCTCCCCCAGGGCCATTGCAAACCTTTCCTGCAATCCTACACATGGGGGTCCTTCTGTAGCTTCACTATGCCCTTGACCCTCTACTGGACTCATCAAGGTTTTGATGAGACACATAAACCCCCAGCTGGGACTCACTGCAGGTACTACACAAAATAATGTCAGGAGTTCTGCATCCTGTGTTTGTAGTCTGACTGCCAGACCTCTACCACCTTGATTATCTACCACTTCAACTTCCTAAAATATCAGATGAATAAATGTAGCAAGATAGATAGCATTAAGGAAAACATATAACCCAGGAAAGGTCGTGTCTATCAAATGGCAAGACATAAGATAACAGAATAAAAATGATTAATAAAGGTACTGAAATCCAAACTCACTAGTATTCAAATGACTGAAATTATAACAACACCATGCATTTGTACCTTTATAGTATTAAAAAAAGGAACATACCCAGTTTTGGAAAAAAACTGTGGTCAAAAACGCTCTGCAGAGATAAATTCTAATATGTATTAAGCAAAATAAAAATATTCTACTTGCTGATCATAAATTTCACTGCTTGGGATTTCTCATGGGGAAATCAATGACAGAGCCCAAAAAAGGAAGCACAAAGTTTACAAGTGTTCAAAAGTTGTGGAATGGTGAACTAAACTATTGCACATCCATATGAAAGAAAAGTTTGCAGCTGTTAAACTATTACATGAGAAATATTCATGTCTTATGGTCAGATAAAAAGCAAGGATGTGGGGCACCTGGGTGGCTCAGTGGGTTAAAGCCTCTGCCTTCAGCTCAGGTCATGATCTCAGGGTCCTGGGATCGAGTCCTACATCGGGCTCTCTGCTCAGCAGGGAGCCTGCCTTCCCCCTCTCTCTCTCTGCCTGCCTCTCTGCCTACTTGTGATCTCTGTCTGTCAAATAAATTAAAAAATAAAATAAAAAAAAAGCAAGGATGTACTATCACAGCTTGGAGTATAGAGACGGTTGCTACATTCTTGTTTAGATATTATTCTCTGTTCCCAAACATTTTATGAAAATCAGGCACTATTTTTAAGATTAAGAAAAAGTCAACAAAGCCCTTTGGCATGTCTTCGATATTGGAAAAAATGATGAAATGATTTCTGCTGGGTTGTCCCTTGCTCAGCGGTGCTTAGGTCCAAATATCTTGGGTGAAAGAGTTACATTGCCGTTTGTCTCTGTTGGCAGGTTCTTCTAGAAGCTTTTGGGAAAACTGAGAGGTAGATAAGGTACCTCTGTTAAATTCCTGCCAGAACTCTTAACCACAAAACTGTTCAAGCAGAAACGTCATCAGTCGGAAGAGGGCCACGCCGTGAGACACCACACATAACACATGGATGAGCTAAAGCATTCTACCCTCCTGCTACCCCCCGAGCTTGTGATGTGCTTTAAAACACTTGTTGGGAAGACCACTGGGGAGACCTGCCTGGAGACCTCTATGCTGGCATTGTGTGTGTCCCCCCACACCTTGTGCACTTGGAGTTTTGGCTTCTGCAGGGTCTAGATGTAATTTACCTACCCTGTTTCTCCCGTGGTTCTTAGATAAATCACTTTCAAATACATACACTTGTCTCTGGTATGGACACCTCATCTCTTTGATGTAAAATATTAGGATAGATGGGCATACTTGCATAAAATCATTTTCCCTCTACTGTAGACACCTATGTTCTTCTTGTTTTTCTCACTATTTCAATTGTTTAAAAAAATAAGTAAATCCAGATGTGCTTGAGTGAATGTGATTATTTCCCCCTTTCAGATCTCTTCTTAAATCACTTAAAATCTCTTTCTGCCCTTCATGCACCATCAGCCCATCCCAGACATACCCACAGGCTTTCATCCAAAGCAGGAGCAAAATCAGGGATGAAAAGTTCATATACATCAGGTGGATGGCAGCCAACATCTCCACACTTCAGAAATGTCCTGTCAGCCTGAGCATGGAGGAGAGACTGAATATTGAAAAGGAACCAACAGAGAGGCATTTGGGGCTACTGGTAATGTAGAAGATGGATTGGGATTTGAATTAAGGCAGTGACCGTGTTTGGTTCCACATGGTTTGGGTGAGAGGAGGAATAGGGCTGCCCCTGTGCAGGACGGGATCCTACCAAGAAAACTTCCGAAAGTTGTCCTCCACGGAGTGTGTGGTTGGGCGGAGGGGAGGACAGAGCACCGTTTGAGTTCCTAGCTGGCACTTTCCTAGAACCATTGGCGACTTGGGGTTTTGTTAGATTGTAAACTCTACTCTGGAGCACACTCTGATCCTTTTGACTTTATAATCTTAGTGCATAATTCAGTACCTGCCAAAGAGCAGGTAGCGTCTGTGAATAACAATGAGGAGTTTACCAGAAGTTTCATAGTGCCCTGGGAGTCCTGGAAACTTCTATATGAGTGGAGATGGAAGTCTCTGCCGTTGCTGTTAACACCATGGCAGATGTGGTGGCCATGGCATTCCCAGCCCCCTTCTCCCACAGACACTTGCAAAGCCAGACCCCAACCTTCCAGAATTGGTGGGAGAGACGGAGCACAATGATTTCGGGTGAATTCTTCCTGGTGGGATCTTTCCAAAGACAATTTACTAAGAGGAAACCAAGGAAGGATGTGCTGTTTCTAGTCTCCTGACTTCAAATGTGATCCTGGACGTGGAGCCTGAAGTTGCTGCAGGATTTGTCAACTGGAAATGCTTCCAAATCATGACAACCCAGGGCACAGACAGCTACCCCCCCCCAACACACACACAGTCTTCCTGTCCTGGAGGAAACATAAGGTCATCTTCATCCAGCGTTCTGTTACTCATAACCAACGCAGTCCTAGTCATGCCGAGTGCCGTGTATGCCACTGACTCTTCATCTGGGCTTGGGAAATAGAAACCTGTGTTCCCTCTTTCTCCCAGCACCTCACTAAAGTGCTGTGAATTCTAAGGTCACTATCTTTCAGGAGAGCCAGCACAAGACATGTTGGGTGTTTGTTTTCCACTCACATATGCTTATTAAGCACGTGCTACTCACCAAGGGATGGGATGTGCTAGACACGCCCCTTGAATCTTCTGAAATATTTCCTTCTTCCGTCACATCCATGCCCCTGAATGCACACAGTGTTCCTCTCGCCGTGTCCCAGAAGCAGCCGTCTGAATTCAAGAGGCCTCGTGAGTGACATTGCTTGTCGTAGAGAACCTGGCAGTGGAGGCAGATGTCTCCCGCGAGGATTTCACAAGTGCTAAGTGTGAACGCATATGCCTTCCAGCTTCACTGTGATTTTGTTAACAAGCGTACTTGGGGGGCTTGTTCCAGCTTCCTTCGCTTCTTCAAACCAGGTGCTGAGGAACTGTGTCATAGACAGCCACAAAGAGTGAGATAGGTAAACCTCAGTGCTCTTGTCACAGCAGTCACCTGGGTCTGAAACCTCTGTCTTTGGAAATTCAGCTGAACCGCAGGTGCTACTTCGAGTGTGACCGTGTTACCAGAAGCCTTCCTGAAGCACCCATTTACGATGTACTTGGCAGTGGAAACTGCACCACTTGTTGGTACTGAAAGCCGTTTCTGCTGGGGGATGAGTCCACAGTGAAATACTGCTCTTTGACCAACTCTCCCAATACCTTAAGCTTAGAAACGTTTATATGGTTAAGTAGATGATATTTCTTTTGTCTGTTTTATGTAGACTTTCCAAAGCAAAGGTTTAGAAAAGCCAAACAATGTGTCCTAAGATGGTCACACATGGATAAGTCGTGGGGAGAGGGGGGCAAGGGTGACCCAAGAGAATTGTGCTTTCAAGTTCTGGATGGTGAAGGAAAGCTGTGGGTTGTTCCTGAGGGCACCGGGCGTGAACACAGCTTCTCCTGGCTCCTCATGTTTGGTGGAATTGCTCCTCAGCATTTGTGTCTTTCTGGCATTCCCAGGAGGGACACCTAATGTCCCAGATGAGTTAGACTCCATGAAACTATGAAAAGTAAATTCAGATCCAGGAATGAGATTAGGAAAACCAGGCAGAAGAGGAAGGATAGAGGTAAGGATTCTTGTTTGGCCTTGAAGAAGTCAAGCTTCTAGTCTGTCATAAAAATGTCAGTCAATGGGGACTTTGCATCACCTTGTCCAGCACTGTCCCAATGCCTCTGTCCTTTCAACAGTATCCCCAGCAAGTACACGTACTTTATTTTCCCTGGTCGTGTTGGAACACCCCTTTCCTGGAGGAAGCACAATGCTTGTGGAGGCACATGCTGGGAAGGGTGATTTTCCCTACATTTCATTATCATTTATCAACAGATTCAGAAATATTTTACTGAGTATTTGCTCTTTGCTCTATACTTGCCTCTTGCCAAGAGATGCAAGTTGGCCCCGCTGCAGGTGGTTGCTTGTCTCATTACAACTTTAACACCTTCACAGCCTTGTTGATTACAAAAATCCTAATCACAGTGGTTGGAAATAGTTTGGCATCCAGCCCAAGGGGCCTGACTAGGTTCTCACCCCATCTCCCCGTGAATTGGAGGTGAGTCTCAGCGCCCCACGTTATCCTCTGTAGGACCGCTGCATGGAATGTTCCACTAAAACTTGATCTGGGAAGTCATTTCTGAAAAAGGGGCAAAGTGAACAGAGACAGCTAGAGAAATCCTGGAGCTCAGTGAAGAAAAAAAGAAAGAAGGAGACATCCAGTGAGAAAGAGTGGTGACCGTGTGACACCAGAGTGATAGCAAGGAGACAGGAGGTCCCCTTCCAGTAATTGGCACCTGCTTCTTGAGAGATCTTCTCATCCTTAAATTCTGGACATAATCTTGTATCCTCCATCCCCCAACTCCCCTTTTCTTGTTTTGGCTAGTTTGCGAGAGTTCTGTGCCTGTAAAAAATGATCCTTGCCTGGTCATGGTTATTCAGCTAACTAAGGGATGAGCAAAGAGCGTCTATGATTACCTTTCTGCCAAGGAAAATTCCGGGCTCTGTTCTTCCCAGACAGGTTCTTTCTTTTCCACTTTGAATCCCCTTTGGCCCTGCTACTTTTACTGTGCAATCTTCAGAAAGGGTATTGAATGTGGAGAAAGTTTTATTCCCCATTCCAAGCTAATTCTCATCTTGACCACCATTTCTGTTGGAGCTAGGATATACAGATGAGGAGAAGGTTTAAAAAACAATCAATTAAATGTCTCCAAGTTTATCCGAACTTTGCAGAGTAGAGGCTGCATGGAAAATTAAGCTATTCCCTATGCTTGGATCCTACAAAAGTGGAGATCTTCACTCGCCATACTTACGGATGCTCTAGACAGATGTTGTCTAGGTGGTCCAATTGGCAATGTCAGCTCCTTCACGTTTCTCCTTCTTCCCTTGGTCTCTGTTCTTTGAGTCTTCCCTGCACTCCAAATCCTGGATTTCATCTTTGCCCCTCCTGGTAATCCTACCCTAAATACATGGCCAGTCCCACCTCTCTCCTGTGTTTTTATGGTGGAGAGATCATCCCTGCCCTCTGCCCCCACTGACTCCACTGCCTGTTCCTGCTGCTGGTGAGACAGAGGGACAGCATCAGTTCTGGGGTCCCTTCTCCAGGCATGGGGTCCTTCCCCTTCTCCCTTCCCTTTCATCTGAGCTCCACACAAGCTTGCCTCCAAAACTGCACTCTCCTTGAGACCTGTGTTCATTCGGTTCCCTCTGCCTGAGATAGATCTCCTCCCTATGTTCCTCCTTGGTTTACAAACGTTTGTCCAACATTGATGGCTCCTAAGAACCTGCATTTTAGCTCACTCTTATTATTTTTTCTTGTCATGGTGCTTGAGCATTCACATTACATACTTCTGCATAAAAAAAGAATTGCTAGAAATACATTCATTTTACTATCTCATCTGCTTATCTCATACTGCCTTTTGTATGGACAGAGAGTATAAATAAATAATCTTCAGATAAAAGAAGAAGGGATACAGACTTTGAAAAATACAGACATTGTGAAATTGACTTTAGTAAAAAATGATATAACATTAAATTATCTGGTTTCTAATCTTTTTTAAGCTAGGGATTATTTATCATACAGAGAAAATAGATAAATGCAATCAAGATAATTGTCATGAAATAAAGTTTTTAATGTGTGGGCTTCATCCATGCGTTCTTCTATTTTCCCTTATTGCATCAAAAAGTTGGAAAGATTCAAGCTTATGAACCATTTAAAATACTCACAAAATGCATAATATCCTAGACGTCTTTAAATTAAGGCAAAATTTTAAAAACTGTGTTTTTCCCCCTTCCATGTAATAATGGAAAATGAGATTTTCAAGGTTTCTGAATGCCTTCATTGTGACGCTTGCCCTTCATGTCAGTGATGAGTAATGAGTCAAAACTATCAGGAAGCATTGAGGAAACAGACAATGTAATGCCAGCTCCAATTTAAATGATCTGGTGGTGAACATTAAAATGAAAAAAAAAATGTTTTTAAGACATTGAAGCTGCTAGAAAAACCATGAAAATTGAGTGGGGTCACAGCACTCGGCAAACATTCCACTTTCTCTGACACTGGGTTTTGCAATGCTTGTTCATTTTCTGGTCTAATAGAATGTAATAAGCTAACAGGGTCAGCAGGGATACACACCTCTTCCAAATACATTTCTGTTTGCATTCATGAAATCCAATTATAATAAAAACACTGTAACTTGGATTCTGAAAACATTTGCATTGCTAATAAAGTCAGAAATTTTGCAACTAATTAGAAAGCTGTACCTTTAAAGAAATGCAATGTTAATATATATAACACATAAAAGTATGTCTTGATTTTAGTTTTCTTTCTTTTTTTTCTTTCTTTCTTTCTTTTTTCTTTCTTTTTATTTTTTTCTTTCTTTTTTTTTTCCCTAAGAGCTGAGCCTGTGACCACTACGTCCAGGAATGTTTATCCATTATGTAGGCTCTGATAGTCAGTGCACGTCCGATCTTCAGACCGGCTGTGTTCTTTATAGGAGCAGGAGCGTGATGGAACGGAGGGAGGATAATCGCCGGGCACAATGGTACATCCTCAGCACGGGGCTGTTTTCTTCATCTGGCTCATTGTTAGTGAAATATTTCACCTAGTGAAGGAAAGAAGATTGATTTCAACAGAGCTACAGTATCTAGAATAAACGTGTTTGACCATCCTTATACTCCTCACTCTTTTTCACAAACTACCATTCCCTTCTGACTCCCGGTACCATGCTGGGGGAGAATGGAGAGGACGACGGGCAGACCTAGGACTCTATCTCATCCCTGTAAACGCCATTTGTGGTCAAGCAGCCCGGTGGCCTCCCATGCCTCTTGCCACACTCAGAGAAAACGTCATTCACTCAGCTGAGAAACAACTGGACTGTCCTGGGAGCTCTAAAAATCATGTTGGAGGAGGTCCATTTATACCACTGTGCTGAACTGTGTCCCCTCAGAATCCCTACAAGAAAGTTCTAACTTCCAGCACCTCCGAATATGACCTTATTGGGAAATAAGGTGGTTGCAGCTGTGTTAGTCACAACAAGGCCACACTGGAAGCAAGGTGGGCCCCTAAACCAGTATGGGGGAGGTCCTTACACGAAGAAGTTTGGAGACAGATGCACACAGAGGGAAGGGGGTGTGAGGAGGCACAGAAGTAGGGTGGCAGTCCACACACGAAGCAGAAGGCCTGGGGAAGCTCCTTCAGTCTCAGAAGGAAACAATCCTGCCCACACTTCGTTTTCAGACTTCCAGCCTCTGGAAGTATATGGTACCACATTGTGGAACGGAGCAACTGCCGCCCCAGCAAACAAATATGACCACAAAGTAAAAATTCTCAAAGACCCCTTACCTCAAAACTCTCCTAACTGCATTAGCAAGGTTGTCCCAGCAACTCTCCCTTTTATCTCAAAATCTCTATGTCTTAAAAAAAAAAACCAAAAAAACAAAAAACAAACCCTTTATGTCTTTTATTGCTTTGCTGAGACATTATGTTTTTTTTTAAACTTGTGTCAACATTTTCTGTAATTAAAAAACAAAGAACGTCTGTAATTGCTTGTTTCAACCCTTTTACCATGGCTGCTCTAATCTTTTGTTAGATAATTTTAACATCTCTGGCATTTGAGAGTTGACATATATCAATTGTCTTTTTTTTTTTTTTTCATTCAGTTTGAGATCTAGGTTCTCTTGATGACAAGTGACTTTTGGTTGGAAGCTGGACATTTCACATTATGTTTTGAGAATTCTGAGTGTTCTTTAAACTTTCTGACGTAACTGGTTTCTTCGACATGTCTCTAATGGAGTTGTAAATCCAGGTCCACCCAAGAGACCTCTTGTCACCACTGGGTGGGCTGGGAGTCTCCCCTCCTCACGCTCTCTCCACTGATACCGAGGGGCATGGGTGCTTCGTGAATGGTCAGTGGTGATGAAATTGTCTACCTCTGATTTAGCCTTCTTCACATCCGGTGGGATGCTGGAGATTCTATTTCAGTGTGGTGAGACGGAAGTCTAAGCTGCTCACTCAGCCTTGGCTGACACAGGCCCGGTGGGGCCACAGCGGCTTCTGAAGTGTTTGGTCAAAGATGAATGGTCATTTTATAAAAGGTCATGCTCTCCTAGTTTACTCTTCTCCCTGGGCCTTTGCCCAGAGAGAGAAGCTTTTGTTTTCTGTTGGAGCCCTTTTGTCGGCACTCGTTGGCATCTCTGGGTGGTTAGCTCCTTCCTCAACGTGTTTGGTATGAATGAGGCAAAAATAAAACTCTGGGAACTCATCACCATGCCTTTTTTCAGGTTTCAAGCGCACTTGCTAATCTGCCTCTCCTTATCACATTTTGAGGTGTTTTCTTATATTGATTATAGTGATTATATTATATCACATTTTGGGGTGTTTATATATATATATTGTCCTGGTTTCTTGAGAGGAATAGAGAAGCAGAAGTCCTTGTACCTTTATCGAGAAAGTGATACTGTTCAAAATGCTTTTTCAATACAGTTCTTGGGGTTCCATGCAGAATAAAAAAGGGGGCTCTTCTTTAAAAGTCAGGGGGAAAAGCTGCACATAAAGGTACCCAAAGAAATCTTTTTTTCTTAATTATATTTTATTTTTATAACACATGATAAGGATAATTGAGTTGGGGAAGATGATCAAAAAGGTACAACCACTGATGGAGCAGAGGACTGGACCTGGACACTTGGAGGCTCCTAACAAGCTCTGCGGACCTTGGAAAGTGGGTTCCACTTGCCTTTCTTGGTCCCAGAGGCTGCTCTAAGGACACAGCCTTGAAATGGTGACATGATGTTGAAAACACCTGCATTCTGTACATGACTGAGCTGAGTTAGAACCTCTTCTTGAGCTTTCAAGATTTGGGGGCAGATGCAAAGATCTATTCATCTTGCTGCTGCCCAAGACAGCCTTGTATATAAGTTTCCTTTGTAATTATTAATTTACCACCCAACTGTCCTGGAGTGGCCATCTCATTCTTTGCTCTCTCCCTGCCCTGTGTGAATGGGGTCTGTTTCAGACTATACCAGGAAAACTCTGAAAACAATTGAGAACTCACAGTTGGACAGTCAGGCAGAGACCAAAGAAATGGGTCTTGGGAAAAAGGCATCCAGTGGGGAAATCCCCAGTTAGCCAGCAATTTCCCAGTCAGGAAGGGGTGGCCCTTAGGTCAGATACCTGTAGACAGCCACATGAGTGAAAGGATGCCCGGAAAATGCCAGCCCATCTAATGCCACTTGCTGGAGGACTTGGGCATTGCATGCCGTGGAAGGGAAGGGAAGCAGGTGGTCGCCTGGCAGCTGCAGTGGGTTGGCCTCTACTGTGGGCACTTCTGCTGGCCACCGATGCCCAGCTGGAGGCTAAAACTCATGTCTGGATGTTAAAAGGTAAACTGGGATTTGCAAACGAGAGTGCTCCCCAGCTTCCTGGCTCTTGGGGCTGGCAGACAAGGTAGGAGAGGAGGGAAGTAAGTGATAGAAATTTGCATGCCATTTGCAAAGCTAGGAGGGCACAAACCACCAGGGATGAAGGTCAGGGTACTTGTGGCACCTGGGTGGCTCAGTTGGTTAAACATCCAACTGATTCTTGATCTCAGCTCAGGTCTTGGTCTCAGGTTTGTGAGTTCAAGCCTCATATTAGGTGTGGAGGCTATTAGAAAAAAAAGAAGAAGAAGAAGAAAGGTCAGAGAACTTGTGACAAAGTCCATTCAGGAAACTGAGAGGTGGAATCCCTAAAAAAGTGATGAATTTTTTTAAATTATAGTAATCCCTAAAAAAGTGATGAATTTTTTTAAATTATAGTAATTAATAAGGAAAAATACACCCCAAGTCTTCTGACTCTTAATACGAAGCAAAGTTTTAAATAGAAATTAACCCTAAGCCCCTAGGAGAATAGTTTGCAACTGTCTCCCTCGAAGCTGTAAATCTTTTCCTGTTTTTAAAATGTGAACTGCCCAGATGATAACCCAAACATCGCCCTCAAATGTGGAAGAAAACGTGAGGGAAAGCTCTTTAAAATACAGACTGCCAGACATGATAAATAATGCAACCCCTCTTATAGGGAAAATAGGAACCGTGTCGGAAAAGCATAAGGAATGAGAATACACTGTTGTCGAGGGGAAAGGAATATCATTTTGTCCCAAAACGAGACTGGCTTTTTAGAGAGAGAAAATTCAGGACAAAATCTAAATGAGAAAAGAAAGTCTGAGAAGGTTTGCAAAGGGGAATTTTGGGGATGAAAGAATTGTATGCATGGTCAGGACTAAGACTGGGATAAGTGGTTTTGAAAGTACAGTGGTAAAAGTTTAATTTTTTTCTCTCTCTCTCTGCTAGAAAGACAAATTTTTCTTGGATTGTTGGTCTGCTCTTGAGAAGAAATGAGGAACAAAGGTTTTTCTCTATCTGCCCAGAAAAACAAAGTTTCTGTGTTTTGCCTTTACCAAGCATATAAGAAACTCTCATTAGGTCTTTGGCTATAGGGTCATTTTTAAATCTTTTTGTTATTTGCAAAGTCACTGTTTTACCCTGATGCTTTGGCAAGATGTGTTCCTTCAAAGTGCTCCAACCTCCAGGAGGTCATGGAAAAGTCTATGGCAAGTACAAATGTTATGCCCGAGTTTTTGCATCCGAGAGACCACCAAGGAGCAAACACTGATGCAATCACATGAGGGTTTATTTGCAAGGTTAAGCTTAGGCCCCAGTATACCTGACACAGTGGAGTAGGGACTTGGGCCCCAGGGTGACATGCTTAAGCTTGGGCCCAAGTATACCCGATGCAGTGGAGTAGGGACTTGGACCCTGAGGCTAGTTAAAGCAGGGGCTTTTATGGATCATTACAAGAGGCTTGGGGGGGGGGGGGCGGAGAGGAGAAGCTTCAGACTTTTCTGCAGTAAGCTGATTAGCTGTTGCCGGGGTGTTGCAGGGTGGGGTACTTTCTTGGAACTAAAGCAGGGTGGGGGTCCCTGGAACTAAAGTAAAGTAGGGGAAAGTTCAGCCCTTAGTCACAGGGGCCTGAAATGGCTGCAGAAGCTAAGATGGCTGTACTTATGCTAATGCTAAACCTGAGGTGGGATGGCCTTAATTTTCTCAGTCTCCACACAGGTTTCTGATAATTAAGATCGACTTGCTTTCCTATAGGAGCAACAATGATGCACCTTCCAAGTGCTCCCCCAAGGTGACCCGAACAACTTCACTCTATGTCATGGGATCTAACTGGGCACGTGTCTCTGTTCTCCTCTCCCACATGAGTGGGAGGAGCCCATTATGTTGACAGTATCATGCTAAAATGTAAAGGCTTGTCTTGCTGTGGAACACCCTGCAGGGTTTGCTGAAGCATCCATCACAGTGAAGATGAGCCATGAATTCACAGAAAATTCAAGACCCACACACTGTTGCAAGGTTTTGGGTAAACACACCACAATACAGCACAGTACCCTACAGGGTAAGACTCATGTTTTCCCCAGAAGTTGTGATTAATCAGATACAAACCTATCTCACCCTGAAGACTGTGAAAGAGATGGAAGCCTCAATAAGGACTTGAGGTTGGGAGGACTTTTGTTCCCTACCTGGCATAGTGCCTCCAGTCCTTATGTCACCTGGTAGAAAAGAAAGGACACATATGGGTCTGGGAATCCGAGCAGGAAAACTGTCTTGGAGGAAGCAAAAATACCAGGAAAGCAGGTTAAAGCTTGTATCTTCCAAGCAGGTTTCCCACTGGAGTTCCATGGGTCTGTGATTCCAGAAAGTGTGGGTAGGCACTGTGGTAGAAATGCCAGAAGGGAAGAATGCCCCTCGATTTTGGTCCCAGTTCTGGAAGGGGCAGAAAGCCCCCATACCCTCATATGGCACCAGTTCCCAGCGGTAAAATCTCTCACACAGCAGCCAGTAGGCTGAGCTCAGAGCAGTTTGACTGATGATCACTCATGAGCCCTGGCTGTTAACCCTTTCCACTGACAGCTGGGCTATCTAAGAGGATTAACACTATGGAAAGTGGAGGAGTGGGTGATTATAAATACGCCCATATGGGGTTGAAATGTGTAAAAAGACATGTGGGTCCCTCTGCAAGAGGCTAAGGCGGTCCTCACTGCCCTCCATGTCCCAGCTCATAGGGCACTGATGCCCCCGGCAATCAGGAAGCTGAGGCTTGGATACAGGCTTTAGCTGCTGATGCTCAGTAGCATGGAAGGAAGGGCCTGCTGATGCTCAGTAGACACAACAGATTGGATGCATGGAAGGAAGGGCCATCACCATGCCTGAGTCGGATGGTACATTGCCAAGGATGTCCTATTGCCCTTGGAATACAGTAACTTGGTTAATATAGTAACAGCTTGTCCCATGTGTTCCAAAGATTGCCCAAGGCAACCGCCAAAAGAATATAGAGCCACTTACCAGTAATCCCAAATGGTAAGGGAGTGACAAGCTGATCATATCGGCTCCCTTCCTCTGAGTGAGGGTTCTAAATGTGCTCTTGTTTATGCAGACCCTACACTTGGCTGGACCGAAGCCTTCCTCCATTGCATGCAAACCAGGGATTGGAAGAATTAAGTACTGATTATGTATCGATCCATATCAATAACTTCATCAAATAGATAGTGATTGGAGGATTCCATCTGAAAGGTCATGATATGCAAGACTGGACCAAAAAACCCATGACATTAATAAAGATTCCATCTGCCTCCCCCCAATAAACCACCTGCAACAGGACTGATAAGGGAAAAAGGAAAGGGATATTAAAACAGCAAATTAAATTGTTAACAGGTAAAACCACCTTGGCCAGATAGACTACAGTACTGTCCAGGCTTTAATACATTTATTTATTTATTTGAGAGAGAGAGAGATGGAAAGAGAGCAAGTGTGAGTGGGACAAGGGAAAGGCAGAGAGAGAGAGAGAATATTTTTTTATTTTTTTAAAGATTTTATTTATTTATTTTTGAGAGAGAGAGTATGTGCACACAATTTGGGGAAAGGGCAGAGGGAGAAGCAGACTCCCTGCTGAGCAGGGAACCCAATGAAAGACTCGATCCCAGGACCCCAGCATCAGGACCCGAGCCAAAGACAGATGTTTAACCGACTGAGCACCCCCCAGAGAGAGGGAGAGAGAATCTTAAGCAGACTCCATCCTCAGTATGACTCGAAGCAGGGCTCTATCTAACCACTCTGAGATCACCACCTAAGCTGAAATCAAGAGTTGAATGCTTAACTGACTGAGTCACCCACGCACCCTCCAGGCTTTAATGCATTTAGGTGATCAACCAGTAAGACCAGTTGCCCCACATGCCAAACTAAAGACCCCTGCCAAGAAATCCAATGCCAAAACAGTGTGGAAGTTGTGGGATACAGCCATTGTTCTGACTTTACCAGGGATCAATGCCCTACACTCACACCAGGCCCCATTACACCTGGGAAAGGATTTACCTACAGGAATTTGCCATGGGATGTCCTGCCATGGTCAGAGAGTTACTTCACACCCTTGGGTGAGAGGGAACCACTGGCTCTCCCCTGGGATCCCACTGTCTTGCTACCAAATAGACCTGTTGAAATGTGCTGTGCCTGAAATGAAACACCTTGAGACAGGGAAGAAGGTGGGGATCCCTGATTTGGCATAGCTCACCCCCAGTCCATCTCCTCATGCCTGATAATGCTGCTTCTCCTGGCCAACATGTATGGTGTCCACAACCAGTTCAAGGTTCTAAAGTTGCCAACCTCTCTCTTCTCAAGGCCAGGTATATGCTGTCTTTCACTGGTCTGATCGTCTGGCCACTGTCTTTGTTCCCTCCATAGCCTTGAAGGACATTATAGCCCACATAGAAGTCCTCATTAAATTCACTCAGCAAGCCCTGAATGATAGACAACAAAGCTTGTCCTTCCTGAACACTGAAACGTCTCTAATGGGAAAAGCTGTCCTGAAAATAGGATGGCCTTGGACATTATTACTGCCTCTCAAGGAGGCACCTGTCATTACCCAGAGAGAATGTTGTGTGTTCATACCCGATGAGTCTGTTAATGTATCATCGTTATTAAATCATATGAGGACACAAGTCAATGCCCTGAATGCTCCAACCTAAGAATTTAATAAATTAATAGTTTGAATCCTGGGGCCTTTGTTGGAAAAAGTTGTCACTGATTTTAGAAATTGTCTTTGTCTGAATTTTCTCTTGCATGTGTCTGCATTGTTGCTATGGCATCTACCTCCGATATAGCCAGAAAGCAGCCACAAGAGCCACCTCCAAGCTGGTGGAACCGCTTGCTGATGGCTCAGGACATGTTGCAGGAGAGGGGGATGTGTGAGATTGTAAGAGCAGGTCAGCTGGTAGAAGGTTGAGCAACGTGATAAAAAGCACATGACTGGTTGGACCCATGAACTGGCCATTGGGCACTTGGAGGCTCCTCACCTGCTTCCTTGTCCCTGGAACGTGAGTGCCACTTGCCTATCATGCTCCCAGAGGCTTCTCCAAGGACACAGCCTTGAGATAGTGACACAATGTTGAAAATACCTACAAAGGGGGCACCTGGGTGGCTTGGTTTGTTGAGCGTCCCACTCTTGATTTCGACTCAGGTCATGATTTGGGGTTGTGAGGTCAATTTCCATGTCAGGCTTTGAGCTCAGCAGAGAGTCTGCTTGAGATTCTCTCCCTCCCTCAGCCTCTACCCCTGCTCACATGCTCTCTCTCTCCTAAATAAATAAATAAAATCTTTTTTAAAAAAGAAAATATCTACAGGGTACATGTGACAGAGCTGAGTTAGGGTCTCTTTGTGGGGGAGTGTGTGGGAATCAATTCATCTTGCTGCTGCCTAAGGTAAGCCTCATATGTAAGGTCCCTTTGCTGTGATTGAAATTGCCACCTGCCAGCGTGGAGTGACCCTGCCTTTTTTGCCGTGGTCTGCTGACCCTCTGTGACTGTGGCCAATTTCAGATTGCAGCAGAAAGTTCCCAAGAGGGCCGTGACCCTGCAAATAGTGACGCAAAAATAACAACAATGTGCCCTAATTATTACAAGAAATAATCTTTGTGTGATAACTTTGTATAATTCACGAATAAT
Organism: Meles meles; assembly: GCF_922984935.1. Taxonomy (NCBI): domain Eukaryota; kingdom Metazoa; phylum Chordata; class Mammalia; order Carnivora; family Mustelidae; genus Meles; species Meles meles. The sequence continues at coordinate 97,716,462 of NC_060075.1, forward strand.
ACTCCTTTATTAATGCGATACCTCAAATGACCATAGACTCCACTAACTTTTCTGCAAACGTATTTATGACGTCAACAACATTCATACTTTAGTAACTCTAATTTCCATTTGTATTATTGAAAGCAACATCTGAGTTTCTCAGCAGATGTGACATCCCAGTGGTGGTGCCAGGACGAACTGAGGGGACAGTGAAGGAGACGGTCTGGCCCAGAGTGGGTGACCGCACTCTCAGGTGGGAGCAGAGAGGCAGTGGTGGCCCACAGAGATCTGCAGTTATCTCAGAGGACCCTCTTATGTGCAACCTCGACAAACAAATAAACAAAAATAAAGGGAAGAAAACCAACCTGGAGAAAACAGAGACTAAGCAGAGGGAAGAAGGTGGTAGCCTATTATGGGTATACTTAGAGAAGCCATCACACTTTTCCTGGAAAGAGCCAGAGTCCATTGTCAGGGCTCGGGTCACCTCCCACCCTCACTGTTGTTGCATGAGTGGTGCTAGACAACGTTTGCATGAATGAGTGGGCTGTGTGCCCATAAAATTTTACTTACAAATCAGTTGGTGGGCCGGATTCAACCCCTGGGCCGGATTCAACCCCTGGGCCGTGGTTTTGCAGTCTGGCTCAAAGGGTAGGTTGTATTTCAAGAACAGACAGAGGGTTAGGGGTTGAAGATGGAAGAGCAGGAGTAAAGATGGAGGGTCAGGGAGAGGCAAGAGTGGGGCAGATGCAGGAATTTGCTGAAAGAGTAAACAGATGGAAGGAAGAAGGAACAACAAAATTAAAAGACCAATCCAAGAGGTCCAATGTATAACATGTATGGAAAATGGGAAGAGGTAAGTTTGGGGGACTAGCACTCTCTGTGGAAAGGTGAAGAATTTTAAAAGCCCTCAAGTTATGACATCTTTCTCTCCTCTCCCGTGATCTCACAGGCAGCAACCATTTGGGAAATAATGCCCAAATGAAGAAATGCTTTCAAACTGTATTCCTGGATAGAGCCAGGAAAAGGGGGTCTAAAGATGAAGCCAAAATTGCCATATAAATTTTTTGTTAAGGTTTTGTTGACTGACTGTTAGTGTTATTGGTAAGGCTTCCAGTCAAGAGTGGGCTCTTTGTTAATAGTAATTTTGGAGTCAAAAGTTGTACATGGATTTTTGACTGTGCAGGAGGTCGGCACCCCTCACCCCTGCATTGTTCAAGAGTCAACTGTGTATCTCAAGAAATTACCAGCTTGGACTGAAGCAGACAGAGAACGTGGAGGGGAATATGATCTCGTTAGATGAGGATGAAAGGTTTGTGGACATAATTTCCAAGGCACCAAAGTTTGGAGAATGCAAATGCACCACAACAGTCAAGAATATGAATGATTTCAGATGTCATATTTGAGAGCGATGACTTCATAGCACTGTAGGAAATCATACCCAATCCACAGCTCTATACTTAGTTAACACGTCACTTCAATATGAGAGTCGATAAAAATACCTCCCTACATGCAAGGTCTCTACACTTTATCTCCCTTCACTGTCTCTTAGTCAGCTGAAAGAGGGTGTGCTCTACCAAACGGAGGGAACAAAGTGAGGGTGAAGCCCATGCTGAAGCCAGGCTGAAGGAGATGACATACTGGAGATATGAGAGAACTTTGGGGAGAGCAATGAGGGAAGCCAGGCGCAGGTGTGCTCCAGTCCAAGCAGGTTATCCCAGGAATGGGCACATTGCTGCTGCCATCATAAAGGAACAGGCACCCAAACTGAATGCCCACATCTTTACCCACAGTTGGATTATGTTGGCCAACCATGACCTCTCTCTCTGTCCCCTCAGCTGCATTCATCAGCTGTGGACTCTCCTTCCCTCTCCATCAGAATGTGGTCCTGGGCCCCTTGTTTCCAAGAGCTCAAACTGGGGCATGGTGAGATACAAAGCTATGAATATGGAGAGGTTCCTTCCTCCCTATTGCATACCCGGTGGAACTTCTGGACCCTGCCGATGCCGTGGCCCAGCCAAGATCCTGACTGCAGGGAGCCTGGGCTTTCCGGGTCACTGATATCTCATGGAAAAGCTCTGTGAAGCTTGGGGGAAGCTGGACTTAGGCCATGACTCATGAAGTTTAGAGTACAGAAAATTGAAATGGAGGCTGTGATAAGGATAAAAAATGCATATGAAGTAGAATTTTACTCCGATATATCCCATTAATCAGAAGCAGATAATACATGTTTCATGATAAAATTATGGTATAGGATATGAATCTAATCAAAACTTTACTGGGGAGGGCACCTGGGTGGTTCAGCAGGTTAAGCCTCTGCCTTTGGCTCAGGTCATGATCTCAGGATCCTGGGATCGAGTCCCGCATTGGGCTCTCTGCTCAGCGGGGAGCCTGCTTCCTCCTATCTCTGCCTGCCTCTCTGCCTACTTGTGATCTCTGTCAAATAAATAAATAAAATATTTAAAAAAAAAAACAACAAAACTTTACTGGGGAGATGGGAGGACACGAAGGATGTGTGCACACATGTATATGTGTGTGTGTGTCTGTGTGTGTGCTTGTGTGTGATATTTAACAATATAATCCTCATTTTCAGTAGGCGATGTTCAAAACTGAGCAATGAGATTTCATGGTGTATGCCAATACTTGGAAGTTTAGGTATAGGGGTGCCTGGATGGTGAGGTCGGTCAAGCGTCCAACTCTTGGTTTCCGCTCAGGTCATGATCCCAGGGTCATGAGTTCGAGCCCTGCATCGGGCTCCACGCTCAGTGTGGAGTCTGCTTGAGATTCCTTCTTCCTCCTCCACTGTCCTCCTTGCTCACACACTCTCTCTCTCAAAGAAATAAATAAAATCTTAAAAAAAAAAAGAAACTTACATGTACATCAAAACCAGAAGAAAAGGCTAAACCTTGAAGTCCTTGCCCCTACCAGTGGGAATTAACAATGGAGAAAGGTGTAATTTGGGAAGGTTTTGTTCCATTTTAATACCCAAACTTGTTTTATTCTGATAAAACAAAACGTTAAGAGAGAAGTAAGTGCAATCACTAGGAGCTAGAATAAATGAAAACTTTTTAAAGAACATTTGAGATTATCATGGAGTCCTACTTCTCCAATTCTACTGAGTAGAAACTGAGGCCCAGGGAAGCTGAACCAACTGAGTCAGCTGGAAGTCACAGAATCAGACTTGCTTCCGTGCCTGGGACTTCCAGGTCTGATCTCTGTGATACCCTGCTGAGAGTGGGAGGCAGGGGTTCACTGCAGAGGGCTGGGGGTCCAGTTGGGATTAACAGACGATGAGAAGAAGATATTAGACAATGAGGACCTCCAAGGTCCACTGGCATTGAAGTTCTCCTGTTTTCTACCCATGACGTCAGTCTGAACAAATCAGCAAACCCACATATAAACAGACCAAGACAAGGTACTTGGTAAAATTAGCCAGTTCAGTGCTGTGTGGCTTCCTTACTGGGGTCAGTGAGCGCTCAGAAAAAGGTGTTTTGTATTGATCTTTCACGCACGACTTCCAAACCAATTAGCAAAGAGCACAACCCGCTGAACAGGGAGGGAGTGCACATGACACAGAATAATCTTGAATGGACTGTCATGATCCTTAAATGTAGGGATTTTATTTGTACCTCTTGCTAGATCTTTTTTGTTGTTGTTGTTAGAGACAATAATAAAGCAGACCTCAAGTGCCTTTTTAGTAATTGCCTGTTTATTAAGCACTTAACTGAAGTGTTTCTCATTAACACGTGGGGAATGAGAAGAAGAGCAGAGCAGAGTGCGTTGTTGACGGATGGGTGTTGTCCCACATGGAGCTCTTGTCAAGTTCTGTGGGGGTTTTCCTCTGATGTTTGGGTCTCCCGGAGCCTTATCAAACTCTTTTTGTGTCCTGGGCTCTGAGCTGGGTGCCAGGCTGCAGAAATACACAACAGACAGTCATAATCCCGACATTCAGTAGGTACAAGTGGATAAAATGGATATTTAAAATGGCAGTTAGAACACAGAAGGAAGACTCGCCGTCTTCACGGAAAAGGTGAGGCTTTGGCGAGGCATCAGGCTTGAGTGGGATTTTCCAGGTGGAAGGTAAAGACATATTTGGGGACAAGAATAGCATTTCAAGGGCATGACTCTGGCAGGCGATGGAGTGTGTGGTTGTGTGACTGCTGGGATGGGTGCCGGGGGATGCAGAAGGGAGGGTCTGGAAGGGGTGCAGACCACACTGGCTTTTCTCCCTTCACTCCCGAAGTACCCAGGATTGTGCGTAGGTCGAGCATGAAAGTCAGATGCTTTACCTATGAAAATACAAACCATTAGGAATATTTGTCCTCCTCCAACTTTTCCAGGCTGTTACGAAGAACCCCTTTAATGTTGGAGTAGGATAGAATGCACTTCACACGCCTGGGCTCTTCAGCCAGCAGACCTGGGCTTAAATCACACAGAACCCATGCCTTACCCAAGGGACCTCAGCGCCCGAGGTCTACTTGAAATTACTTTCTTTCTCCTTTTGAAATTAAAAATTGCGTCCTCTGTGATGGAGACAAGCCAAGCATTACTTGACACAGAAATGACACTAGCTAGTGCTCACCAGACATAACTTCTCAGCCCACGGTCCCCCGTGCAGTGCTGTTGTGTTATGGTGCCCAGTGTGGAAAACCAAGATTTCATTCCTTGCAAAGCAGAAGTTTCTAAAAACTTCAGAGATTATAGTACCGAGGTTCTCCTATGGCCTTTCGGATGTTTACTCCTGGATCAATAGATATCTTGAAAACTGATATTTGTGGACTTATCATTTATGTTTAAAAAAAAGAAAAGACAAAGAAGTTATTGACAGTGGTTAAATGTCCCATGTTGTGCATTTTCATAGAATGACAAATGCATTTGGAGCCAGGAGAGGTTTCAGAGGCAGAAAGATGCGTGAGAACGGACCTTCTTAAGTGCTATAACACGGCAAATGCTGCTCTCTTTCTCTTGGCCAAGGGCACATTAAGGATGTTGGAGCCATGTGCCTATAGCAGATATCTTGGCCACGGGTGATGGGTATGCTCAGTATGTATTTCCTTTGAAAGGACATCGCCAGTGGGCTTTGCTTCGGTGTCACCAGCGAAAGGGGAGGCCAAGTAGACTAACAGTTTAGATTAGGGGTTAGAAATGGCAGGTCTGCTGAAGCTCATTGCACCAAGACTTCTCTATTTTCAGTGAAAACAATTTAGGAAGCTTAATTACTGTTGGGATTCTCTGATGCTCTCTTAATACCAGTACCTAGCAAACACACACAGACACAGATGTACTTGAAATCTTCTCTTTCAGATGCCCATCATATTTTATAATTTGAACATTACTGCCATAAATGTGTCCCTGAAACTGGACTGTATTTTTGCTGTAGGATTCCCTGTAGCTTGCTGAAGAGCCCCAGCTCTTGAGGGAGTTTGACGTGGTATCCGTTGGTATTAAAATTTAGTATTAACAAAAATCCCCGTCACTGTCAAAGAGTTAGTTTCTCACTTTGCCCCATGGGAGCTGCCTGAAGCCCACCCAGGATGAGCCCAAGGGCTCTCTGCCTAGTGTGACACGTGCATTGGGCGGCAGTCGCTCAACGCTGCACAGAACAGGAAAGGAAGCACAGGGGGCAGAAAGACTCAGTCTCCTGCTGCATGGGGCGTTGGCCACCATTCCTCACTCAGCCTCCCCTGGGAGCGCTCACAGGTCCAGACAAGGGAGGGTCTGTGCAGATTCTGCAAATAAGGGAAGCAGGCCATGGGGCATGCAGGACAGCTCACTGGGTAGAAACTGGACCACCGGCCCCATGTGGAATTCTAGTTTGGATGATGGTCTTCTCGAATAACCCAAATTTGTTTCCTGTTAATGGCACATAGCTAGATTGCTTACTTTTATTTTTAATTCCCCAGAAAAATTCCATCTTCAGGGCTAGAGGCAGGAGTGGGTCCTTTGTGTGATCCCTCCCAAATGACCCAACTGGATGGGACATTGTCATCTGTCATTATTCCAACATTTCAGTATCGGGCCTCTCCACTGGTGTGTTCTGCGATGGGCCTGGATTTCGCACTCCCTCGTCCACCACTTCTCTTGATACTTTCCTGTCTTCTGCTCCTGGCATCTTCTGCCCCCAAAAGACAGGCAAGCACCACGATGGTGGAGTGTATGCCCAACAGCACAGAACTCTGTGTTTACCATGCATTTGCAACAGTGAGTGTGCTCTAAGCTACAAACAGTACTAACTCATATTTTAAGCTCAAATGAAGCATGTTGAAATGCTACATAAGAGGAATGTCATTCAGAGATGATTATTTTAAAGTAGTCACTGCTTTGGGGAGAATATATCAGCTTAAAGGCAGGACAGGAGTTCTAGTCTTTGTTCAGCCTAAAACCATCCAAGCTGTAATTTTCAAGGAAAATCCTTGTAAATCCAGCTGCCTCAAAGCTCGTTTACTAATTCTTCATGAAGCATGGATCCCTGACTTCTCTTCATGTGATTTAGTCCCTGCTACAGGAGGTGAGGGCATCGTTTCTAACTAGAATATCGCCTGACTCCTTACACAAAGGACATAATTCCTTGATCATGGTGTAAAGTAGAATGACATGGAGCATTCAGTGTTTACGACAGACCTACAGATTTCCAGTTTCATCTCAGATATATAAAGAGCCAGAAGTCATCATTTCCACACTTACAACAAAAAATTCAAACAAACTGAAAATCAGTAACTCTTCTTGGACCCATTAGAGAACTGAGGTTTCTAGGAAAACGGACATCCTGTGATCTGGAGAAAAGACCCCTAGCATTGGATGACCTAATGTAGGAACCAATGTGTACCATGGAAACTAGCAAAAAAATTAAAATGGAAATTTTATTGACTTTCTCAGAAGCTGATGGTGGGAATCTGGTAAGGGTCAGAGTCCTAGGAGAGATCCCCTCCCCTTTTAAGGTTTTTTTTTTTTTTTTTTTTCAGGAATGTACCAGGAGGAGTCAAATGGCAATGCTAGAAATAAACACACGGCCGCAGGAGTGACACATTTTTTAGATAGGCTCTAGGCTCATCATTAGACTCAAGACCGCTGAGGAGACGATCTGTGAACTTGAATAGAGATCAGTGGAAACTTCCAAAATGGGAACACAGAGACCAAAAGGAACAAAAAGAAATAGAAGGAAAACACACACACACACACACACACACACACACACACACACAAACAGAACATCCAGGAACTGTATCAAATGGTCTAACACAGGGGCCTGGGTGGCTCAGTTTCTTAATTGTCTGACTCTTGGTTTCACCTCAGGTCATGATGTCAGGGTCATGAGACTGAGCCCTGAGTTGGGCTCAATGCTCAGCCGAGAGTCTGCTTAGAATGCTCTCTCTCCTTCTGCCCTACCCCAGCTCTCTCTCTCTCTCTCTCTCTAAAATAAATAAAGTCTTTTAAAAAATGGTCTATCATATACAGAAAGGCAGGGAAGAGAGAAACGGACAGGAAATAAGTTTTGAAGAAATGATGTCTGAGAACCTTCCCAAACCACCAAGCCAAACCACAGATTTCAAGAAGTTCTGAGAACACCAGCTGGGATTAATATCGGACACACACAGACACACACACACACAGACATCTGAACGCACACACCTGACACACAACTTCCAAGCTCCTGAAAACCAAGGACGAAGAAGCATCTTGGTGACACATAGGACAGGCATCAGCTACAGAGGAGCAAGGATAAGAAGGACGGCAGACTTCTCATGAGAGCTCACGTGAGCAAGAATACAGGGTCACGGCATCTTCAATATTGAAAGGTAAAACCAAACGAATGAACAAATGATCTGCCAGCTATGCAGCAGCAATGAGCTGTATGTGAAGAAGAGATGAAGACTTTCTGGGACAAACAGTAACAGAAGGAACTCATCCTCGGAGCTGTCCTGATAGAAAAGGACCAAATGGAATCACAGATACAGGGACTCAGAGGGGAACGCGTGCTCTCAGCCACAAAGGGCCAAGACCTCCACTCGGTCCCGTTTTTCTCTTTGGGATACACTAGAACGTCCATGCTCCGACTCCAGCAGGAGATGGAGAGTTACCTCTGATCCTGAGAGAGGAAGTGAGAGGGCTTCTGCATAAGCCCCAGTGGCGGACCCAGTGGGTCAGCAGCAGAGCAGAGAGCTCAAGTCCGGGACCAAGCCCATGGTGGGCCTGAAGCAGGAACATGCAGAGATATGACTGTGAGTCAAGAAGGATAACTGGGGGCGCCTGGGTGGCTCAGTGGGTTAAGCCTCTGTCTTCAGCTCAGGTCATGGTCTCATGGTCCTGGGATCGAGCCCCGCATCGGGCTCTCTGCTCAGCGGGGAGCCTGCTTCCTCCCCTCTCTCTACCTGCCTCTCTGTCTACTTGTGATCTCTGTCTGTCAAATAAATAAAATCTTTAAAAAAAAAAAAAGAAGGATAACTGTGTGATGATGGGGAAGGGGGGAGTGAGGGGGTGTCCTAAGTGATAGGTCCTTTCTTAATGACTTATCTGTACTGAGTTCCCTTATGTAGGAGCATGGGGTTGCCACATCCCAACTACATGGCAGAGAATTCTCCTTCACCCCTCAGCTTGGCCCTAGGTCCCCTTTAGCCTCTGACAATGGTTATGGGTATTGGTGGCTCTGCAGTTTCTGTCTTCTTCATGGAAATACTTTTGCATGCTTGGGGAACAGGTTATTGAAAGAAGAAAAAACAGCTAATGATTCTGGGGTCATAATTCAAAAGCCCCTGTCAAGCAGGGCCACGTTTTCTTATATATTTAGTGTACATTAGCGAATTTTTAGGGTAAGATGCATATCTTCAGAGGCACAACCCGCTAAGCTGTTGTATTTAAGAAATAATGTACAAAGTTACCTGCGAGGACAGAGAAAATCTATAACTGTTAGCACTGTATTTTCAGTGATGCCAAATTTCTCATCGATGTTTAGGACAGCTCCTTGCTCCCAGACAGCGTGAGACTTCTCTGTGGTTGGCTGTGCTCGCTGCAGTGATTTTGCGTCTAACCATCGAAGGAACCTGCTGGAGGTCCTGGCAAATGTCAATGCCTCTGTGCGCCTGGCCTCTTTCTCCAAAAGAACAAAACAATTGCTGGATGTCACATCAGGCATGATGTCACATCAGGATCCCACAGCGGAAAAGGGCCTCCTTCGTTTCATACAGAAGCACTTGGATCTCACTGCAAGCTACACCAGATGAGGCAAATTGCTTGTTTTTGCTGCAAGGCGTCTGTAGAGAATAATCCTGCCCATCTCAGACCTGGTTGATGGGAAAGACCATATTAGCTGTGTGGAGTGGAGACCCCAGCTTGCTACACCACAAACAAATAGGACTTTATTGCCTTGCATCATGGGAAACCCCGAGTAGGTGGGTCCCCGGCCAGTGTGACCCTTTCACGTCCACACCCCACTCTGCCATACGGGGTGGGGGAGTGTTCCTGAGCAGACACATGGCCAGTTCTCCTGCTACAGCTCCAATATCACATCTGTCTTTGAGTCAGAAGAAGGCCTTGGAGAAGCAGCAGCCGCAGCGTGGGTCTGCTGATGCTGTATGGACCAGATCTGGGGCCCATGACCAGCAGATGCTGCATGGAAGATTGGGACACAGGAGAATGTAGCTTTCCTGCCTCTCCCATAGAATCAGGAGAAGAGAAAGGTGTTCTGTGACCCAATCCTAGGTCTGGAAAGGAGGCAGAGGGGAGGGAGGGGTGTGCAATAAGGATTAGCAGGAAAATAGAAAATCCCAGAAGACCTGCTCATAGAAAATGACCTGTGAACCTCACCTTTCTTTTCTCTCATTCTTCTCTCAAGGAAGAGAGCATGCGGGTGCATCTGGGGCAGCGGGGAGGGGCTGAGGGATCGCTGGGAATCGAGTCTGAAGTCAAGTTGGCAAACTTGCCACTCTCCTGAGAATAGTAAGGACGTGACCCAACATTTCAAAAGCATCAGTGCTAGTCCCATCGACTTTCAGAACGACCTCCCAGCCTCCTCTACCTACAGATCCTACAGCACCAGTGCGGCTCCTAATCCCATTTTCTACTCCGCCCACCCACCTGGGAGAGCCTCGGTCAGCCCAAGGGCTGACACGCTCAGAGGTGGAGGTCTGCGCTTGAGGGCGGAAGTCTTGCACGCCCGGCTCACCTGTGTAGACTCCATCCCACACCAAGTGTGGCTGTTTAAACAGAGAATTAAAATCATGGAATTGGAAGTTTAGAAAGCCTCCTGTGTGGGCTCCATGCTCTGAGAGCAGATTTTGGAGGGTGAAATTGGAGGTTCTTCTGGAAATTCAGGTGCAAGATGATGAGAGCAGAACTGAGTGACATCAGTGGGGTTGAGCAAAGGGGGGGGGGGGGGCACAGGCACAGAATGTCCTGGAGCATTAGTTGCAGAGGACGCAGGTGTGGGGCGGTCACAGGTGCCCACAGACCACAACTGAGTAGAAGGTCCAGCTTGCACAACTGGGCAAGCCAGGTTTGGGACAAAGCTACTGCATTAAGTTATGGACCAGGGAGGTTAGAAGTGCCTCTGGAAAATGCAGGTGAACACACATGTCCAGCAGAAAGCAGAGTACATACTGGCCGAACCTGGGAATATGTGATGTCCTCAGGAAAGAGTGAGAGTGTGAAGAAAAAGGAGAAAAATCCTGTGGAACACTCTTCCTAGCCGGGCAGGTCAAAGTGAACCCGCAGGAGAGGCTAACAAGGACGGGAGAAAAGCAGGGTAATAAAAGTAAAAAAAAAAAAAAATGAAAAATATAAATAATAAGATGCCATGGAGGCCAAGCCAGGTGGGAACTCTCAAAATCCATCTTGCACCATACTGTGATTTGGGGCAAGTCTTTTAACCTGACCACTGTTGTGAGTGTGTTGAATTAGTTATAAATAAAGCACTCAGACCCCTTTAGCATATAGTGTAAGTAGATGGCACTAGGTAAATATGACTTAATATTATAAAAGATATTACAGCTCCCTTTAATGAGGTTCCTAGGAGCCTGGGTGGCTCAGTTGGTGAAGCCCTGGGTTCTTGGTCTCGGCTCTGGTTTTGATCACAGGGTTGTGAGTTCAAAACCCACATTGGGCTTCACGCTGGGTGTAGAAACTCTATTAAAAAAAAAAAAGATACGCTAGATGATGAGGTTCTTATTGTAAAGTCTGTGTTTTGAGGTTGCTATAACATCAACGCTCAATCGTGGGGGCACAGTTGGTACTTTGGAAGTATTTTAAATGGGAAAAAAGTTGCTTCTCTCCAGCATTAACAAAAAAAGATAGAGGCACCTGTGTATACAAAAACTATCACTAATATTTTGTACTTGTCATGTGTTTAAAGAACATTTTGGTGATGTTGTTTACCTTTTCTTGGCTTTCTAAATTAAAAACTGTATTTTTTTTCACAATGTTGAGAAAATCTCTAGGGTTCAGCCCATTGGGAGATCCCACTGCTGAGTCACTACCTTCTGTTGAAAGAATTGAGGTATAATTTATATGCAATAATATGTAAAAATCTTAATGTGCCTGTCAGTGAGGTTGTAGCTGGGTGGCTGCCACGGGATAAAGATGTAGAGTCTCCCACCACCACAGGAAGTTCTTCCATGTTCTTTTCCAGTCGATCTTCACCACAGAGATGCCCCCTATTGTTAGAATGTGTCTTAGCTGCTCTTGAAGCTCATATGCGAAGTCTCATACACCACGGTCTGGTCTCCTTCACCCAGCAAAATGTTTATGGGATTTATCCATGCTGAGGTGTGCTCTGTTCTTTTCATGTCTTTGCACATTCCGTGGTGTGAGTAAATGACAATGTGTGTTGTTCTTCACCCGCTTTCTTGGGGATACAGAAGACAGCTGTGGCTTTCGGGAGGGACGCTCCTAGAGTGCACTGTGAGACCAGGATGGACCCAGGGGCATGTTCCTTCAGAAGAACTCTTCCCTTCACCTCCTTGTTTTGAGGAGCAATGAAGAGTAGTCTGCTGGGTTTTTGTTTGTGTTAATAAACTAGAACTGCAGAAAGTACAGCTGCAAAAGTCTACAGAGAATTTTATCCAGAAGCGACCTGACCCATTCTAACTACTACATTTAAGAATGGACATTTTGGCATAGGGTTGAAACCAGGCCTTGTGCCTCCAAGTTTAATACTTTTCTGAAGCTTTGATTTGGGGAACCACATATGTCTAGCTGTACCCTCTTTTATAATCTCTTTTATGTTTGAAGCTCAGTTGAGTCCTTGTGGGGAGACAGGTATATGGCTGCATACCCTACCAGGGAGGGGAACGAAGCTTGGGGGGCACAGGGAGGGACTGGATGTTCATCTCTGAAAGGCCCACATTGACTAAACTCTTAGTTGATTAAGTGTTTGAGTCTGGGTTTCAGCTCAGGTCATGATATCAGGGCTGTGGGATTGAGCCCCAAATTGGGCTTGGCACTCAGCATGGAGTCTACTTGGGGTTCTCCCTCTATCCCTCTACCTCTCCCCTTGCTGTGCTCTCTCTCTTTTCCTAAAAATAAATACATAAAATCTTAAAAAAAAAGACTGGCTGGATTTCTGCTTAAAAATAATTTATTTGTGAGAAAAACCAATTAAATGAGACATAACTGCACATACTCAGTACCAAAACTTGGCATTCTATTTCCAAGCTCACCTTTCATAATTTGTAAGCAGAGCACATAAAGTTTACAAATGCAATATAAACACAAATGTTGCGGATAATTGCAAAATATTGGTGTATTATGAAATTGGATATACCACACTGCTTCATGTGTATGATAATATTTTAATTGAAATGAGGAGAAAGTGAATGGTCTTAGAGGTCCGAATGTGAGACAAATAATAAAATGGGTGATGGTGGGCTTGTCAGCATCCACACTCCGGACCAGGTGGGATGGGGGCAGTTGTAAGGATCCATGAGAGGATCTGTGAGGATGTATTGCTAAATTATATCCCAATGTATTGCTAATTATATCCATGATATCCTCAGGGCACCTTGGTGGCTCAGTCTGCTAAGCGTCTTGCTTCAGCTCAGGTCATGATCCAGAGTCCTGGGATCGAGCCCCACGTCTGGCTCCCTGCCCAGTGGAGAGTCTGCTTCTCTCTCTGCCCTTTACCCTGCTTAGGCTTTCTCTCACTCGCTCACTCTCTCTCAAATAAATGAATAAAATCTCTATGAAAAATAAATAAAATAAAAGGAGATCCTCTCCGGTGAACTTTTCAAGTCTCCTTACACAGAGGATATTTCAAACCGTGACTTATTGAGAACATAATGCTTAAATCCTTCATATATGAAAAGAATAAGATGCCTTATACTCATTTCTCCAAGTTTGTGAAGCGAGCACCAATTGAGATGAGCTACTTTTGGAGGAAGGAAATTGTATATTAAGCACCTACCATATGTCAGAATCAGTGATGAGCATGACATAATTATACATAGGTGATATTCTTTTGTCTTTCCAATGACACATATATATTCATATCCTGGATTTACGGATAAAAGCAATGATATTGCAGATTGAAGAGATACCCAAGATCTGTTTTTCATACCCGGGAATGACAGTGATCCAAGGTCTGAACATATTCCCTGAACTTCTGGTTCTTTTTCTTATAAAAACATTACAAAAATCAGTTAAGTATTTGGGAGAAAGCAGTTTTCCTTATGAATATGCATGCTTTCTCTGTCAATGCCCCAGGTAGGGACATCCATTCATCTTGAAAATGAATGGTTCTAGTTGTCGTAATACCCGGACTAATGATGTGTGGACAGAACACAATCAGAAACTATTCTAGTAATAAAATCATAGTGTACTTCATCAAATGATTCTTTGATATGCAAAGTCAACAGTGTTCTCAGAGGATGAAAAATGATGCTTTGCAAGGCTGGGCCAGTCTCCTTACAGGGAAGCAGGAGAGCAGAAAAAAGATTGGACCAAGATGGAAACTCTGAGGATGGCTTTGGAGAGGGTAAGAGGAAGCTCAAGCTTCCAGTGCATTTTGGAGGATTTGTCTGCACTGGAAGGCAAGGACCAGAAATTGTAAGGACCCCACTGGTCTGATGCCTGCCAGGAAGGGAGACACTGCAGGAATGTCAGTGCAGTGTGGAGCAAAGGGACCTTCCTGTGCTGTTGGTGGGAACGCAGCCACTGTGGTGCAGCCACTGTGCACAACAGTGTGGACGGCCCAGAGAAAATCAAGCATAAAGACACCATGGGACACAGCTTTCCATCTCCTGGGCATTTACTCAAAATTAAATCAGTATGTTGTAGAGCTATGTGCACCTCCAAGACTGGCAAACATGAGAGCAGACGTCCTTTCCAAGCATCATCCTTTGAATGGGCTCCTGGGGAAAAGAGTAGAGACCAGGCAGGCAGAGAGAGAGAAGGCTGGGACCGCAGAGCTGGTCTGTGGGACATTGTGTTGCATGAAATCAGTCCACAGTCTTCAGGGATGGGTAGGAATAACCCTGAGGTCTGCGGATTAGAGATGGGGAACAAAGGCTGATTCAAGCACCTGAAACACCAAAACATGGACTGATTTTAATTCTTAAGAGCGAAAGGAACAACAACTCTGTGTTTTGTTTTTTTTTTCCTTTAAGATTTTAGTTATTTATCAGAGAAAGAGAGAGGGGGAGATCACAAACAAGGCGAGCGACAGGCAGAGGGACAAACACGCTCCTCCCTGAGCAGGGACCCTGATGTGGGACTTGATCCCAGGACCCCAGCATCAGGACTTGAGCCAAAGGCAGACGCTTAACTCACTGAGTCACCCAGATGTCCCAAAAGCTCTGTTTTCAAAAACCAAGGTGGTGAAGTCAAGAGTTCGTGCTGGCTTCTGCAACCATGCTGGTGCCAGGCCATTGTTCTCATTCATGGCCATTCTGATCATCTAAAATGTTCCCATATGTCAGCCAGTTGGTTTGGCTCTAGAAAGTCATAGAAAAATTAGTCACCATTAATGGTGACCATTCAACGTGTGCTTCTGTGGGAGGGGGAAGCAGATGGACACACCTAGAGGCACCACAAGAGAAGTACGTGTACCGTGGAGGATGCACTGTACGTTAGAGCTCACAGAATAACCAAGGAGAGAAGGAAGAGTTTTGTAAGAGTAGAAATAGCCAGTGACTTTGACACTCGTCAAAAGTCAAAAAAGACACTCCAAGCAAGTTTGTGGTTCATTCGGTTACTGAAGTCTGATGAATCCTACCCAGTGGACGCTTCAGTCTCTAACTGCGGTGACATGACTAGTGATTCTCCTGTGGATTATTCGGTAGCAAGAAAAAAAAAAAACATATAGCTAATGAAATACAATAATTTAAGGATAACTATGCGTTAGCTTCTAAAGGCAGAATTTTAAAGACGCTTCTGAAATCTGTTGTTCCAACTTATGACACATCAAAAGACATCGATCCCATAGCCCCGTGTGGGTCATTTCCTAAGAGTGGGCACCGCGAATACATTGGTCCACACCAGTGCAACCCATGCAGCCGAACTTCAGAAATATTTGGATAGTTTGATCTTCAAAGTGCAGATCATTGACTTTCTGAGTTAGAAGTCTGAGGGGAAAACCCAGACATCCACTTCTTGTAAAAGCCTGAGGGGCAAACACCGATTCTCAGCCTGATGGGGTAACTGGTGTTCTAGGAGAGCTGAGAGTCTCAGCCTCAGAGCCAGTCGCTGGCTCTTTCTGTGGATTTCAGCACACTTTCATCTGCCATGGCCACTGGTGCAGAGCCGTCAGTGAGATCTTCCCGACTGGGTCCTCCAAGGATGCCGCTTTCGTTCGCAGTTACTCACGTACCGCGATCTACAGAGCTGTCTGACACACTGTCTCTTCTCACCTTGGCTTGTCCTTGGATGCAGTCTCATTTCCCCCAGTCCAGCCGTACAGCCATGGGCTCACACCTGACTTGGGTAAGCCCCATGGAGTCTGCCCTGAATCCCAGGTCGCGAGACTTAACCTCTCATTTGTATCATGGTTTTCTCATCAGCAACTATAATTCTTGCTCATGGACATTATAAACATTTGCTGTGGAAATACATAAATATTTTTTTCTCGGCGGCCTTTTCAACAGCAGATAGGCTTTAAAAGTGTCTGAAGAGCTGCTTCACAGGGATTGGATATTTGAAAGCGTTAAAAAGGAAGGTGGCTATTCTGACGGCCTTGGAACACTTCTGAGACCTTACCCTAATCAATCATCCTGTCTAATATCAGCCCTCTCGATGGCTATGCCCTTACCCAATCCTCTGGCTTTCAAGTTGCCTTTTATCCTAAGCAATTTGCATAGTCTTACCTAGATCTCTAAGTGAGATTTAGAGGGAGGGAGAAAAAAATCCATCTTCTTTGTGGAGTTTTGCTCTGTAATTGCAAGATCTGCACGGGGCTGGAAACTTCCACAAAGCATCTCTTTGCCCTTGGGTGAGTAGCCGATTCTCTGGAGCAACCTTCTCTTTCGCATGCACAGAGCGAGGTGGCAGAGATGAAAGACAGCTTTGAGCTTCAGCTACAAATCAGAGCAGAAGGGTGACGCTTGACGGCCTCAGAATTATAACTGATCCGGCTCGGCTCCGCCGTGATAAGAAGTAGGTCAGAAAGCGTGCTGGGGTTCAGGGTGTGCTTTGGAATGTCACATCTTCTTTAATATCCCAACGATTTCTTGTCTTGTTTGCCAATAATTCTCTTCTTTTCTTGTTTTGCATATTTTCATCTTTATGTATCGCTAAGAAATTTCTTTTTATTTAGCTAAGAAATCTCTGCTAAAAAAATGATGACAGAACTTGACTTACATGAGAATAAAATGTAATCAAATCATAAGAGTCATCACACAACTGAGACTGTTTCACAAAAGGAAGTAAATAGATCAATACCTTGGAATGTGAAGCCCAGAAAGCAAACCTCGTATGCATAAAAACCAATAACTGATCAGTGAAAATCTCCAGTCAATGATGAACATGTGGACTATAATAAATTAGTTGGGGAAATTGTCCACCAGGGAAGTCTGGCTAGTTGGCATCAAAGTGAATGTTTACTGGAATCATCATCAAATGGATTTCAAGAATCTGGTGAATGACCAAGATGGCAGCATGGAAGACGCCAGCCTCCACCCACCACAAGGATCAACGATGACAGCTATTTCTGAACAAAAACAGCTCTACCAGAGCTCTGGAGTTCTCTTAGGAAGTGTCAGCAGCACAGTGGAGTTAAACACTAGGGAAGAACTACACAAGAAGAGAAAGATGATGGTCTCATCATGCCCGCATCACCCCATCCCCCAGCAGAATTGCTCAGTGGCCAGAGGGAAGACCCCAGTTGGAAAGAGGCCCCCTCTTTCTGTGAGCAGCAGCTTCCCCAGGCTCTGAGGCATCCCTGAAGAACGTGCTTTAGTTTCACCCCACCCACACCAGTGAGGCTGAGATACACAGAGAAGGTCAAGAACAAGGAAGAAACATAGGGGCCGCCACCCTAAGCCAGGCATGGGGAGAGGCTGCAGTTCCCAGCGACCTCTGCAAATGACCCCTAGAGGCCAGCACAGCTGTTTGGACCTTCTGCAGATTTCTCCAGTTTCTCACTGATACCAGCCAAGCCCCTCCCTAGTCCCTATGCTCTTGGGCCCCCGGAGCTTCGCACCCATGTCAGAAGCCAGCCTAGGCCCCTGCAGCTGGGTCCTGCCACCCTGTGTGCACTCAGGGCCAGCCTCTCCAGCAGCACACTCACACACCATCAGCCATTATCCCTGGCGTCTGTTGGTGTGTGTGTCTCCATGGCAACATTGTAAAGCCACAATCGATGTGCATCAATAACTAAGTCCCGCAAACATACTTGTGGGACTTTCAAACTTGACTTCTGTTACTAACCTGCCCTGTGGGGCTGCCCTGTAGCACAACCCAGGTTTGACTTCTAATACTGGCCTCTATGGACATACACCTGTGCTGAGACTTGGAACCAGAGTGGTGCAACTGATGCACAGGGCCCCTGGAGCTTGTAGCAGGCCAGGCCCTCTCTGCTTGCTCTGGCCTCCACCACTATTTACCCGTCTGCAACCTACCTCTGCCACTTACATGTACACCTGCAGCTAGCCCGTGTAGTTGACTCCATGCACAACTGCTAACTGCCCTGGTTTCCAGCTGCTGGATCTGGAGATAACACTGAGCATCCTGAAAGCTTCTGCAGTCTCCTTGGAGCCGCCAGCACTCACCAGTTGTCAAAGCTGTGGACACCAGCAGCTTGATCTGAAAGAGAGATCACATTTCTCTGAACCAGGAGCCACCACCTGCCCCCATTTTGACACCATGCACCAGCAGGCCTGGGGTTTTGGCATCTTCCAGCAGGTCCCCACTGACAGGTGAACGTCTTCCCTCACCAACGTCAGTCTGGAAAAGATGACTGCTTCTCCGAACGTGCGGGAAGCTCTGCAGGGCTGCAGAGCAGTGTACAGGCATCCCATCCAACAGCCACAGAGTACATTTTCTTCTCAAGCGCACACGAAACATTCTCCATGATAGATCCTATTTTAGGTCACAAAACAAGTCTCAGCAAATTTTAAAAGACTGAAAGCATAACAAGGATGATTTTACACAATGGTGTGAAACTAGAAATCAGTAATGTAGAAAACTGGAAAATTCACAAGCAGGTGGAGATTAGACAACGCAATTTTGAGCGACCACTAAGTTAGAAGTGAAATAAAAAACTAATTCAAAAATATCTTAAAGCAAATGAAAATGAAGACAAAACATGCCCAAACTTACAGGGTCCTGCCAAAGAAGCACTGAGGGAAATTTATGGTGATAAATTACTACAGGAAGAAAAAGATAAAGATCTCAAACAAACCTAGCATTAACACCCCAAGGAGCTGGAAAACCAGAGGAAACCGAACCAAAAATTAATAGGAAGAAAGAAATGACACAGACCAGAGTGGAAATAAATACGACAGATACCAGAAAAGCAATAGACAAGATCAACGAAACTAGCAGGTGGGGTTTTTTGTGAATAATAAGTAAAATTGACAAATGAAAAAAGTAAGCGAAATTATAAATGGAGGAGACATTATAACAGAAACCACAGAAATACAGAGGTTCGTAAGAGCTGCTGTGAAAAATTATATGTCAATAAATAAGACAATGTGGAAGAAATGGATAAATTCCTAGAAACATACAGTCTACCAAGTCTGAGTCATGAAGAAATAGAAAATCTGAACAGACTGGTGATGAGTAAGAATATTGACTTAGTAATCAAAAACTTCTAAACAAAGGAAAGCCCAGGACCAGACGGTCTCATGAGTGAATTCTGAACAACATTTAAAGATTCAGCTAATTCTTCTCAAATTCTTCCAAAAAAATGATGAGGAGGGGACCCTTCCAAACCCATTTTCCAAATCTACTATTACTCTGATGCCAAAGTGATATATCAGTACCACAATAAAATAAAATTAGGCCAATAGCCTTGATAAATATAGATGTAAAAATTCTCAACAAAATATTAGGACACTGAATTCAGTAGTACACTGGAAGTATCATACATCATGATTGCATTCTGTATCCCTGAGATGCAAGGATGGTTCACCATCTATACCTCAGGTTAGTAGAACAGAAAACAAAATTCATCTCCATAGATGTAGAAAAAGCATTTGACAAAATTCAGCATCCTTCATCACAAAAATCTCTCAAAAATTGGATATAGAAGGAACATACCTCAACATAATTAAGCCCATATATGACAAGCCCACACTAACATCATCCTCAATGGTTAAAATTTAAAGATTTTCCTCTCAGATCAGGAGAAAAAAAAGAGTGTCCACTCTCAAGCACTCCTATTCAACAGGGCACTAGAAGTCCTACCCAGCCAGAGCATTTAGGCAAGAAAGACAAACAAAAGTCCCCCAAATCAGGAGGGCAGTGACATTGTTTCCGTTTGCACATAACATGCTTTTATACACAGAAAATCCTAAAGCATCCATCAAAAAAGTGTTAAACGTAATGAATTTGTTAAAGTTTCAGGAGTAACAATCAATATATAAAAACCAATTGCATTTTTATTCGCTAGCCCTGAATTATCTGACAAAGAAATAAGGAAAATCCTATTTCCAATAACATCAGAAACACGATGATACTTAGAAATAAGTTTAAGCAAGGATATGAAAGATTTATACACTAAAAACTGCCAGGCATTGATGAGAGAAATTAAGGAAGTCACAAAGAAAAATGGAAATATATCTGTGTAAATGGACAGACAAGCTAATATTGTTAAAATATCTGTAATTTACCCAAATGCATCTGTAGATTCAGTGCAATTCCGAACAAAATTGCAATGACATTTTCTAAAGATAATCAGTCTTAAAATGTGTAAAGACCATAAAGAGCCAAAGCAATCTTGAAAAAGAAAAACAAAGCTGGAGGTATCATACTTTCTGATTTCAAACTATAAATACAAAGCTTTAGTAATCAAAGCAGTACAGTACCGATATAAAAACAGAGGCATATATCAATGGAACAGAATTGAAGGTCGAGAAATAAACCCATGAGTATATGGCTAACTACTATTGGACAAGGGAGCCAAGAATATTTGATGGGAAAGGACAACCTTTCCAATATATGAAGCCGGGAGAACTGGACATCCACATGCATAAGGATGAACTTGGACCCCTGTCTTGCATCACTCACAAAAATTACCTCGAAATTGATTAAGGATTTAAGTCTAACACCTGAAACCATAAAACTTCCAGAAGAAAACATCTCCTTGCTTATGATATTTTTGGGGATTTGATGACAGGAACAAAGGTAACAAAACCCAAAACAATGTGAGACTATATCTAATTAGAAAGTGTTTTCACAGCAAAAGAAACAGGTGCACAATTAAATAAAAAGGTGATCTATGGAAGGGGAGAAAATATTTTCAAGCCATGTATCTGATAAAGGGTTAATATCTAAAATATTTAAGGGACACATACATCTTAATAGCAAAAAAAAAGTAAAGACTTTGAATAGATATTCTTTCCAAAAGACAAGATACATATGGCTATAAGTACATGAACAGAGCTCAACATCACTAATTAACATGGGAATGCAAATCAAAACCACAATGAAGTAACATCTCATACCGGTTAGAAGGGTTATCTTAAATAAATAAGACATAACAAATGCTGGTGAGGATGTGGAGAAAAGGGACACTCATGCACAGCTGATGAAAACATAGAGTGGTGTAGCCACTATGAAAAACAATGTGGAGGGTACTCAAACAATGAACAATAAAACTACGATATGATCCAGCAATTCCCCTTACGAGACACATCCAGAGGAGATGAAATTGTTATCTCAAAGAGATGTCTGTACTTCCATGTTTCTTGCATTATTCACAATAGCCAGGACTTGGGAACAGGTTGGGTGGCCACTGATGGACATATGAATAAAGAAAGTGTGATGTATACAGCCACGCACGTGTGTGTGCGCACACACACACACACATGCAGGGATATTATTTAGCCTTAAAAAAGGATATTCTGCAATTTGCTACAACATGGTTGGACCTCTAGGCTATTACGCTAAAAGAACTAAGTCAGACAGAGAAGGACAAATCCCATCTGAGTTCACTTATACACGGAACCTAAAAACACTGAAGTCATAGAAACACAGGAGGACAGTGGTTGCCAGGGGTGAGCATGATGGAAATGAGAAAATGTTGGTCAAAGAGTATAAACAGTTAGCTATGAGATGGATTAGTAGAGCATGATGATGGTAGATAATGAGACTGTTGTACTTAAAAGTTGCTATGCGAGTAGACATTTCATATTCTCATTATAGCAACAATAAAACGGTAATTATGTGAGATGGAGAGCAAGCTAACTAACCTTACTGTGGTAAACATTTCCAATATATATGCATGCATCAGATCATCATATCGCACACCGTGTTGTACCTCAGTAAAGCTGGAAAAAAGAATTTTAAAGAACAAAACCCAAAACCATGTATGTCAAGAAAACTAAAACTGAGACTTATTTGATTCCCAAGATAGGACAACATATTTCAGGAAGAGTATGGATGGGTTCAAACAAGTAATAGTTTAAAGATTGTAAATTAAAAAAATGAACAATTAAAATTTATAGATAGAGGAGGGTAAATACATGCCACTGGGGATTATTCTAAAAATACAAAGAATTTGTGTATGTCAAACATCAATGTCCAGAAACAAAACAGACAATGAAGACTCAGAGACAATCCACAAAAGAGAAAATTCAAAGTAATAATGAGCATAGGAAGGGCTTTTTGGTTTTGTTTGGTTTGATGTTGCCTTTGAGTAAGCAAAGGAAAACAATATTTATGATACTTTTTAGTGCCGGCAGTGGTGTGGAAAGAGCGGTCTACTAAAACCCTACTGTGAGAGGGTGTATAAGTTGGTAGGAACATTCTAGAAGCCCTTTGGCATGGGGAACCTCAAAAATGTCCAGGTATTTAAAAATGTCGATGTGCTAAGACTCTGTCTCATATCAAGACTAAGAAAACAGAATTGTCATCAACTCTTCATAAGATTCTTCACTGGACCTAAATTTCCAATCATGGAAAACTAGAAATAACTGACAATATGCTGCATCAATATGATAGAATATTATCTGCACATTCATGAGGATGTCTAGTGCATTTACTTTTTTAAGATTTATTTATTTATTTATTTGACAGAGATCGCAAGTAGGCAGAGAGGCAGGCAGAGAGAAAGGAAGGGAAGCAGGCTCCCTGCTGAGAAGAGATCCTGATGCGGGACTCGATCTCAGGACTCTGAGATCATGACCTGGGCCAAAGGTAGAGGCTTTAACCCACTGAGCCACCCAGGCACCCCGTCTAGTACATTTCTAAAGCATTTTCACATGTGCATGATGTCATGTGATTGACAAAAATGATCCAAGGCCATTCCAAGGGCAGGAATACTGAGCCTGCTGTAGGATTCCTAAAGCAGATCCCTTGCTGAGCAGTGTACGTAGCCGGCGAGAGATGGTGCGGGGACCTCCCTGCATCTCTACAGAATTAGAGAAACACATCAGAAACAAAATCTGCAAGGCAGGGCAACCAACTAGAGATGGTCAGGGGAAGAGACGGAGGGTATCAAGATGATACTGACATTTATAGGTCTAGGGGTTGAGACAGGGCACAGCAACCCAGTGCAAAGACCAGGAAGGTAACTAGGTAGAAACCTTCAGGATACAAATCCTTTTGGAAGTCATATTGAGAAAATAGCTGCATAGAGACTTGAGAATTCATCTGAATTCATCTCATCTGGGGGGTATCTCCTGCGTATCAAGCATGTTTCATATCCTATTGTCATTGATTAAAAATCTGAGATTCATGCACCCAACAAACATTTATTGCCCGCCTCCTGTATGCCTGAATGTATGTTATGGGCCAGGGACACGACGCAAATACAACACAGTCCTTGCCTCACTGTCAAGGTAAAGAATACGTATCAGGTCACTGAGCCAGCCACGGGCGAGGAGAGATTCACACATTTTATTGTTGTTAGCTTTTAATTTTTTCCTCACTTCAAAGCCTTTCCACTATACCAGTCTTTGCTACTCCTTTTTCTTTGTTTGAAAAGAGGTGTATAAGTCCTATTTGTGTGCATTGTCTTTTTTTTTTTTTTTTTTTAAAGTAGGCTCCACACCTAGTATGGAGCCCAGTGCAGGGCTTGAACTCATGAGCCTGAGACCAAGACCTGAGCTGAGTTGGATGCTTGACAGACTGAGCCACTCAGGATACATTATCTTTATGGAAAAAATGGGAATACTAGGGCTCCGGGATCATGACCTGAGCTGAAGGCAGACGTTTAACCAACTGAGCCCCCCAGATGCCCCTGCCTGTGGGTTTCTTATTTGTGAATCACACTTACAATGCTTGGTCCCTGACATTTCAAGGTGAAGATTGTCCATGTACCTTGTCTAGAATGTTTGGATGTTTGGATCTCAAGATTCAAATCTTGCTTGATTTCAGAGACTGGAAAGACCCATCTGTCCCCTTGTTTTGAATCATTTCTCCAGAACTGGGGAGATGTTTCTTAGAGCTGAACATTTGTTGTCTCTGAACATTGGTTTCTCCCTCATATTTTTTAAAACTTGCTTTTCTTTTTTTTTGTAGATTTCTCCTAATTTTATATTTTAATTTATAAATGATCTCTACAGTTATGCCTCATCTAGTTTTTAACGACCCAGAGCTTCATTCCAATGTTGATGGTTCTATTTCTAGAACGTTATCTTTTTTAAACAGCCATGCTATATATCATAGTCTCTCATTCTTCCCTACAGTCCTCAGTTACTTACGTTTGAACAGTTTGGACATATCCCTTTTCAGTTCTGTTTCTGGTCATCTGAATCATCTTTGGGGTTTGACAACTGTCTTCTCTGCTCCTCTCATTCTACTCCCTCCCATCACAGCTGGCTATCTTCTGATGCACTTTGTTTTATTCACTTTTTATTTATTTTTTAAAGATTTTATTTATTTGCTTGTCAGAGAGAGAGAGCACAAGCAGGGAGGAGCAGAGGGAGAGGGAGAAGCAGGCTCCTCGCTGAGTAGGGATCCTGACATGGGACTCCATCCCAAGACCCCGGAATCATGACCTGAGCTGAAGGCCGATGCCCAAACAACTGAGCCATCCAGGTGTCCCTCACTTTTTAATTTTGAGTTAATTTTTGACTCTCTCTTTGGGAATCCCAAGGGCATGGACTGAGAGTGTTTCTCTAGAGAGGGTTTGCGTTTTCCCCTTTCTGTGGTGTAAGCCTTTACTGGGTAATGGGATGACTGCTGAGGATCTAGGGCTTCTTTCTGGGGT
This sequence comes from Meles meles, assembly GCF_922984935.1. Taxonomy (NCBI): domain Eukaryota; kingdom Metazoa; phylum Chordata; class Mammalia; order Carnivora; family Mustelidae; genus Meles; species Meles meles. The sequence continues at coordinate 97,741,237 of NC_060075.1, forward strand.
GTTAAAAGCTCTCAGGTTGCACAGGGTGTTGGCTGTATGGCTCCGAGGATGTACCAAAGCCACTGAGTTGCGTACTTTAAAAGCATGAATTTTCTGGCACATGAGTTCTATCTCAAAAAAGCTGTTGTATGAAAACGAGTGGGGAGCTTGGCTCAAGTCTCCTTCCTCGAGTTTTTCTGCAAGGAGGTATAGAAACCATGGGAGTCAAACTTTTCCCCCAAATGACAACATATGAAGCTGTCCAGTGGGAAAACACAACAAGGTAAAGAGAGTGTCCTCTCTTTGTGATTCCAGAGGGGGAGAAATGAACACAAGTTCCAAGCTTGGTTCCCTTGTCAGAAACTGAGGTTTTGGTTTTCCATCCAACTGTTCACCAATGCCTCTTTTATTAATACCTAATTCTCCATTTCTTTCCTTTTTTTTTTTTTTGCCAATATGGCTTTATTTTATCTAATATTTTCTAAAATGATAGATTTTTAAAAAGATTTTATGTTTAAGTCATCTCTATACCCCATGTGAGGCTTGAACTCACAACCCTGAGATCAGGAGTCACACACTTCACTGACTGAGCCAGCCAGGCATCCCTACAAATGACCGATTTTTAAAAATGTATTCTCATTGCTTTTTGAGTTTCTTTGATTACTTTTGTCATCTGACAGTTTCATGTTAGCTATTCTGGTTTTTTTTTTTTTTTAATGTCTTTTCAAATCTCTACTCATTTCTTCCGAGAAGACGTTTCCTCTTATTGAGCTGTAAGATAGCTTCATAAATCAATGACTGTAATCATTTGTCATATATTGTACGTATTCTCTTCTAAATTGCTGCTTGCTTTCAATTTTGTTTATAATGTTTATGACTGCCGTAACAAGTTCTTGCGAACATTCTTTATCACAGGAAGTCGCCAATGTTTAATTGAGTACATGAAACCCCTAAACTATTTTTTTTTTACATAAAAAGTCTAACAAAGCTTAGGAGATTGAGGAAGATTGTTGTAAAAAAATAACAAAAACCGAATTGATGCTTTTTTTTTTTTAACCTTGGGAATGCAGAAATCAAAAATTACCAACACTACCAAGACCACAGACTCTTCAGTAAAATTACAGACTTCCTACAGGTGAATTTCCTTTCACAGAATTTAGCAGCTGTGTGATGCAGAGATTGCAATAAACTTTTTTTGCTCTTTTGCTAAACTCTTTTGCTAAAAAACAAACAAAAACTCCCCAAATGCTCAAAACCTCTTGCAAGCACAGTTCTCAATGCAAAGGAATGCATGCCTTTCTTTGGTTGCAGAGAAATGGGCCCATTTTCACTCTTCTTACTGATATTCCTCTCTTTTTGTCCCTAGCCTTTCAGAGGACTACAGCGGGAAGGCTAAGAATAGTAATCCCTCATTATTACGGAGGGGAAAAGAAAAAGAATGGGAAGCTCAGTGAATACAAAATGAAACCTTCCATTCTGTGATGCAACGCCGGTCTGAGCAGTTTTGGAAACATCTTTATTAGAAGTAAAATCAATCACGTGTCTACATTTCTTATAGACGGGGTGGTCCTCACATTCAGTGCTTCTAACTGTTAGCCATGCCTCCCATTCACAGCGTTGCCGGCAATCTTTCTTAAGAGCTGACATGCCGGGGCGCCTGGGTGGCTCAGTGGATTAAGCCGCTGCCTTCGGCTCAGGTCATGATCTCAGGGTCCTGGGATCGAGCCCCGCATCAGGCTCTCTGCTCCACAGGGAGCCTGCTTCCTCCTCTCTCTCTGCCTGCCTCTCTGCCTGCTTGTGATCTCTCTCTCCGTCAAATAAATAAATAAAATCTTTAAAAAAAAAAAAAAAAAAAAAAAAAAAGAGCTGACATGCCAACGCCTGTGAGGCCGGAGACCCTATTTGGAGCTGCTGGGTCCGCTGGGCACCAGCTTCCAAACCACTAATGCCAGAGCTTTTCTTCTGCGTGGAATGGGAGAATTTCTTCTTCGACTCCTGCTGAATAGCTCTCTCGAGATTTTAACAGTGGAAGGGTTTAACCCTTTGTTTAACCAGAGCCCTGGGGCAGGGGGTGGTGGGTGCAAGAAGCTGCCTTAGGGTATAACCCCCCAGATTCCTTACTGTTGGGTTTCTGGACCCAGAGCATGTGTCTGGATGACTCGTTCAAAATGCCAGAACATCTACCACAGTTGAGAATGTCTCACATATTCACTGGCAGCTAGAAGCCTGCTCTGTCCTGCATGAACTGGGACCATCTTTGGCGTATCTGGGTCTCCTCCACGTGGCAACAAATCAGGTCTTAGGTCTGTGTCAGCCTGAACAGTGAGGACTTGGGATTGCAGCCACAAGATGGAGGGAAGCATTAGATGGGGTTTCTAACCCAGAGCTCTTTTCCCAGTCGTGGGTCCTCGGGAGAAGCTGTAGAGTTCCTGTGAACAGATATAAATGGGACTTTTCTGTCTATGGTGGGCCGGATGTCCACGCTCTCACGGAGGTTCTGGGAGCAGACCCTGTCAGCCCACCCTGTGTTTGCAGCCGCCGCCAGGGAGGAGCCTACCGAGTTTCAGCCGCTGGTGCTCCTGGTGCTCAAACCCATCCTGGGCGACCGCCCTTCCCACGGCCTCCCACGGCAACGCAGCAACAGCGTGTCCAAGGCAAAAGTGCGTTGACAAGCTTTTGGCATCGTGATGAGTCCCTCTTATGTAAAACTACGTTTGTTTAGATGTGAACGTGCCAACTGTAGAAATTTTAAAAAATATAATCAGAGAAGGAAACTGTTTCCCAAATCCCTTTTAGCTATAAAATCAGTTAGCATTTTATTGTATTTTCTCTCGGTTCTAAGTACAGTTTTAGATCATAGTTGCCATGATGCTTTAATTAAGTTGTGTGTTTTGCTTTTCCACTTCCCACGGAGCAAACATTCCTCTTGGTAAATGTCACTTTAATGGGCCGTATATTACGTCTTTGACCAATTTTATCACAACATAATCAGTTAGCCCCTCACCTGGGGATCCTCTGTCTCCAGATTGTTATTGTCTAAGTCCGCCCTCCCCGCCCCCGCCTGGTCATACGTTGGAAACTCACGGCCAAGATAATAGTATTAGGAAGTGGGATTTTGGGGAGACATTTAGGTCATGAGGGTGGAGCCCTCATGAATGGGATTATGCAATTAATTAACTAATTAATTAACACAAAAGAAGCTCAACATGTGCATAATCCCTATGAGTATAAGTGTCCCCTGGTGTTCTACATGGTGGGGAATCCAGATGCCTCCTTTGGGACGCTTTGCTTTCTGAACACGAACTACTAGTTGCCCTGTCCATGGGCTGTGCACAGTTGAAGGAATGCCCAAACCGTGGTGACAATTTCACATGTATTGAGAGTCATTGTGCCCGGCACTTGGAGAGTACTGATGAAAAAGCACTAGGAGGGTCACGTGTGAGGAATGGATGGGGAAACCAAAAATTTTATAAAATATGACAACTGCCAACGGATCTGCAAAAAACACTATTCTGTGGAGTGAGAGGTGAGGTACATGTGGTTCCCAGGAAAGACAACACCTTAGCCCAGTGTCAGAGGACCCCAGCTCTGTGGGGTTGGGGAAACAATGGGTGAGTGGACCCAGGTCCTAGGGAAGTTATCAAAAAGGACCCTGACTGTCCTGAGGGCAGGAACTTTCTTGGGAGGGCCCAAGTACTGGCACACAGAGGCTTTCCACACATGTGAAATAGATAGATGCATAGACAGATAGATAGTAGATAGAGAAATGGGTAGATGGACAGACAGATAGTCAGATGGGTGGACATACAGATGGATAGCTGGATGGACGGGTAGATAGAAAGATAGATACACACACTGATGGATAGATAGATAAATACATGGATGGACAGATGGATGGATGGATGGTTGATAAACAGATGGAAAGGTGGGTGGATAAAAGATGGATAGATGGATAGAGAGATAGATAGATGGACAGATGGATGGATAGACAGATGGACAGATGGACAGATGGACAGACAGACAGATGAATGGATGGATGGATGGATGGATAGGTGGGGGCTGGGTGGATGGGTGGATAGACAGATGGATGGTTGGATAGATAGAGGATAGTAAGGGAGGAAGTGACCGTAAGGGAGAACATGCCACTGCTACGTACGCCACTTTGTCATGTTGATCTTTCCACTGAAGGCACTGGAGAAACAGTTCAAGAAGGGTTTTCTCATCTCCCCTTTCCTACCTAAAAGTGAGTCCTGAGATCTCCCCTGAGGGAGAGGCCGTCCCTGCACCAGGAAGAGAAGAACATTCTTTTTCCCAGAGACGGGATGCCGACCCTGACGTGGAGCTGGAATAAGCATGCTCTCGCGCTGGCTCCCCTGTGCCTCTCCCACCGCCGGGCCACCAGAGTCTCGTCGCAGCCCCGTGGTGGACCGTTCTTTATGCAGAAACAGGTGGAAGCCTGTTTTCCCTCTGAAGACTCCCTTGTACGTGTAAAAGGGGCAAATAAACGTGCAGGCTTTTCTCCTGCGAGTCTGTCTGAGGTTGGCTTAATTCTGAGGCCGGCCACAGCACCTGAGAGGCAGAAAGGAGGCTTTTCCTCTGCGGTGGAAGACAGAGAAATCGAGAGATAGGTAGGTATAGAGATAGGTGACTGTGGTACTGCCTGGGTGGCTCAGTGATTAAGTGTCTGCCTTCAGCTCAGGTCATGACCCCAGGGTCCCGGGATCAAGTCCCGCGTTGGGCTCCCCACTCAGGGGAAGCCTGCATCTCCCTCTGCCTCTGTCCCTACCCCTCCTCATGGTCTCTCTCAAGCACGCTCTCAAATAAATAAATGAAATCTTTTCTAAAAACATAGATCACTATACACACACATACTTAGATCTCTCAATTAATCAGCTTGTCTACATCGCAGTAGTTAGATAAACAGATCAATAGAAAAGGCATAAATAAATCCATGCGTATAGTAGGATGTAGTGATTTTCCCTTTTGTGCCTTTAAGGCAAGCCTAGAGCATACTGGGAGCGCCACAAAGACCGGATGACGAAGCACGTGGTTGGCTAATGGGGGATGTGTCACCATGTAAATCTTGAGAGTAGGGCACACCACACAGACTCCTCCATGGCTGACGTGGTACCAGCAGGTGCTCTGTGGCCCCGTGGCCTGCCCAGGGCAGAGGTCCTCGGGCAGCCTGGACAGTCTACCCCAAGTTCTGCTTTCTCTCCACATGTTTTGTGTTTCGTTTTAATACAGCCTGAATAGGGATGCAACAAAAATCTGTAATCTTTTCTAGCAAGATAAAGAAGGGTGTCCTCTTTATATTCAGGGGCAGATTAGATTGAAGTCAAAAAGAGACACATGGGACAATCGTATAATTCACAGGCAATATAGTCACCATGAAAACAATCTCTTTTTCCTTCAGAAACCTCGTTGCCATCTTTTAAAAAAGTGCTTGTGTGGGGAAAATAGGCTCATTAAAATGCATAAGGTTGGACTTGCCTGACTGTCACCAATGATCAGAGGATCTCTGCCTGCAGTCCATACTACAATCTCTGTTTTGCAAGAAATGGGCTACTTCCAATTTTTGCAAATATGAAAATCATGTCCATTTGATGTCTCCATCACTGGCTGGTCTCCTCCCTGCCACTCACTGGCACGGCCCGTCCCGAGAAAGCTAGTCACCTTCCCTTGGCTCTCCTGTCCTGTTCTGTAACAGACCACCAGCCTCCGGCACAAAGGGCTTAAATGTGCACTGATGGGGGGGATCAATAAACCTCGGGAAACATCCAGAAGCCTTCTTCTGCAAACATGTGAAATACACTTAGTTTCTTTGTCTCCCTTCGGTTATCTCTGCCGTGTCACTTGAAATGGAAACCGCCTTCTCCCTTCCCAGTCCTGCCCGTGCTGACTTTTAGTCCACATTGATTTTCCTCTGACACTCTCTCCCCCCAGAGACTTACAGGAAGACAGAAACCGATTAGAGATTTGGGAATAAATATACATGTCTCCAATCGCTTGAAATCTTGCTTCCTAACACAGCCGACTGGGACAGAGAAAAGCTCAAGTCTCAGAAATATTTGTAAAAGATGATTCTGGAGTGACTGAATTTCATTCTGGGGCAGGGATGGGGGGCATTGTTTCAGTGGGGATTCAGTTGTTTTTAGCAACAACTGCGTGGAAATGAAGGATTGTGGGAAATGGGTGATTGCCTTTTTCTGAACACAAGCTTGGAATATCTCCAAGGATGAAAAAAAATCAACTTTCTCCAAATCCACTGCAGGTGCGGACGGTCATAGCCTTTTATTGGAGGGACCCTCCTGTCACTGCTGTCACAGGACTGCCATTCAGGCGCCTCCAACCCGGGATTGTGAAAGCTTCTTTCAGCTTGATAAAGTGGAATGCTGAAGAGGGTCATTGGGGAAAAGAGAGAGGAAGGGTAATGCAAAGATATTGTATTATTTAATGGATTTTGCTGGGTCCACATCATTTCCAGGAGCTGGGTCTATCCCAAGTGTGCTTCTGTTCTTTTTGCTTTTCAGTAGCAGTAAAATAAAACAAAATGGAACAAGAAGTAAATTTCCCAAACCGCATCAACACCCAGGTTTTTTTTGAGAGACCAATTAAAGTGTTTTCTTTCATTTTCTAACCAACCAGAGAACGCCAGAGCCAACCCAGGTCAGCAGGCCTATGGGAAGCGTGTTTGCAAGCATGTGGGTAAAGCCTGCAGCGAGTGCACACCATCCTTCGTCCAGCGTGGGAGGATGTGAGCATCCGTGGGGACACAGCCATCGCCACGGCTGTCCCCTGCCTTGTGATCTTTCCATCCGATTCTAGAACAAGCCTGTGCTCATTGAAATCAATGCAGAAAACACTGCCAGAGGACAGAGGTGTATCCAGTGAGAATCCCAATCACCTTTTTCTGTCTTCTTAATCTACTTCTCTCTCTCTCTCTATTTTAATTCTCCCACTAAGTAAAGCTGAGAGCACATCCAGTGATACAGTCTTGTCTGCCTTTCCAAGCTCGTCTGACCTTGTATGTATACACACACATACACTATGTACCTGCACATTGGATTCCTGATTTTAGAAAGCGGCATGTTTATTGTATGATATTTGGAAAATATAGAAATGCTTAGGATATAATAACATTGAGCCCGATCCCATCACTTATGACAAACCACTACTATTATTATTAAAATTTATTTGCCATCTTTTAAGGGGCCCCTGTGTGGCTCAGTCGGTTAAGCATCCAACTCTTGATTTAAGCTCAGATCGTGATCCCAGGGTCCTAGGATAGAGCCCACTGTGGGACTCCCTGCTTAGTGGGAAGTCTGCTTCTCCCTCTGTCTCCGCCCCTCCCCCTGCTCATGCTTGTCCTCTCTCAAATAAACAAATAAAATCTTTTTAAAAATGGGGGAAAATGAAAGCACTTTAGACAAATGGAGTTTTCATAATGTGAAACAAACCCTATTAAAATGTGGCATTGGAGAGAAGCCCAGGGCAGGAAGGAAGAGGGTGTTTTCCCAGCAGACTGTCACCTGGCAGGTGCCACAGAGGCCAGAGAGGAGTGACATTCAAAATGTGGGCACTAACCAATCATAACAGACCCGGGCCACCGATGGATTGATTGATTGTGGGGCAGGATGGGAGGGTGGGTGGGACAGTGGTAGGTTTGGGTCAGAAGCATTGGTTCTCTGGGCAGAGAAATCTCTGTATGACAGGCAGTCTGGCTACCCTGTTGGCATTGGCTGACCACTGGCCGAATGCAGGGATCAGACCTGGTGCCTGGGTTCCACTAAGATGAAAGCAGGTAATCAGAAAGCTGAGTAGTATGCATTCTCAGCAGAAGAATTATCACGAAGGAATTAGGGAAGGAATCCCAACTTCAAGGCCTCTATCAATGCGGTGGACCCGAAGGAGGCTCAGGCCGGGCCCTATCTAGCTCTAAACACCCGGTCCCCCAAGGCTGGCGGGAGTTGTCGGCTGGCCCATCACTCCATCATTAGAGTCTCTAGAACAGGTGGACTCGGCTGTGGGGGAAACACAAGAGTTGGCTCTGGCTGAAGCCTGGAGACAGGTGCCCACAGGACAATGACCCTCCAAGCCCAGTCTCAGGGTGGCAGGGCAGCGGAAGGAAGCTGATGATTCAGTAAGTATCCAGAGGACCAAACCCCAGATGCATTCTTCCTTCTTGTCACTAAAGAAACATCTTTTCACTTGTGTGCTGTGGAGACCCTAGAAATCTGTGGACGTGTGTAGCAGGCACCGACCCTGGATGACTATTTAAATTTTAGTTAATTAAAATACAATGAAACATTCAGTCCTGCCATCCCACCAGCCGCATTCCACTTGACCTGTAGCCCCAGGACTGGTGTCTGCTGTATTGGAGGGCGTGGGCAGGGAGCCTGTTCTCACACAATCCCTCCCCTAGCACCGGTTATAATGACAGCATGGTGGCTTTATTTATTTATCTACTTCTTCTTGTTCTTCTTCTTCATCGTCTTATTATTAATTAATTAATTTATTTATTTATTGTGCAAAATGGTGGTTTTATTAAAGCTCAGAGACAGGACCTGCAGGCAGTAAGCCCGGGTTGTTGGAGATAAGGAAAAGGGAAAAGGGAGGTTTCAAAAGGGTTTTCATATGTTAAAGAGGAGGCCTGGCTATTGTTGAGTTAAGGTTGTTTTTCTGTCTAGGGAGGCATTAACAGGAAATTAGTTGGGAGATTCCTGGAAGAAAGTTGTGTGCCTCACCCAGGAGTAGGGGGTGGGGGAGGTTGCAAGGGGTTGGCTTCTGCTTTGTCTCCAGCTGCCTTAGGTTCCCTCACCATTTACCCCCTGAACAATTTTGACCCTTAAATCTTTAAGGTTGTTGAAGGTGGAAAGTTTCTTCTTCTGTAACGTCCTCCTGTGTAGGGATGTCCCTACCTCTGGGTCAGGATTGGTCAGCTGGGGACACATAGGGGAGTTATGAAAGGGGGGGGGCTGATTCCAACGAGGTCAAAACAGATGAGCCTCCGTGAGCAGAAGGGATCTGTTCGCTGGAAGTGGCGGCAGTGAAGGAGTCTTGACACTGGGAGGGGAGACACCGGAAATGACAAAATCAAGTGAATATTGGTGGCTTTATTGGCTCCTGCCTGTAGTGAATGCTACTGCCATGCACCTCTTCTCACCAGGAGGAGGAGCTCAAGGTAAACACACAGAAATGGCACACAAAGGTATAAAATAATTGATATTGTGCCCGAGTTTTCATGTCTGAGAGACCTTCAAGGAGCCAACACTGATGCAATCACACGAGGGTTTATTTGACAAGCTGAAGCTTGGCCCAAGTATACCCTACGCAGCGGAGTAGGGACTTGGACCCCAAACCAGATTACAGTCAGAGTTTTTAGAGGCAAAGTAGGGGTGGACTCTTTGGTGGGTGAGGACAAAGGGGATTAGGGATGATATAACTCTCAAAGGAATTTTGGAAGCAAGGTTTCCTGGACCTTGACGGGCTAGCTATTGTTGAGAGCAAGGTTATTTATTACCAGTAATAAAACCTTCTCCTGAGACCCTTTAGATGTATATCAGTGGGCCATATACTTGGGAATGATTCTCAACACTATCTTGGAGGTTCAGAGATAAAGTTTCCTAAAGTAGACTTATAGGATCCTGGTTGGACCTGTTGGAGCGGGGGTCGGTCAGGCTAGGATTGTCCTTAGCAAAACCTCAAGGTAAGGGCAGTTGAGTCCCCAGGGGAGAGCCACTCTGCCTGTTTCAAGGGCTTGTCAGTAGGTAAGGAATTTTGATGATTTTCTTTTGCCTCTGTTTCTCATATCAGCTAAACTTGAGGTGGGATGGCCTTAATTTTCTCGGCCTCCACAACTAAAAAAAAAATAAAAAACAAGAAATATCTCCAAAAAGCAGAAAAAAGCACTCTTTAGATCTTTAAGAAGAGTGGTTCTAGATAGAATGTGATAGTTGGAGAATTTCTAGATAAATTTTAAATAAACGGCACTATTTTTAAAATATGCAAGCTGAAATTTTAATAATTAAAAATGATTGATTGAGAAATAAATCACTTTATTTGGCCCAGAAATTGGATTTAGACTTCGTGTTTTTCCACTAATTGAAAATCTGAAATTCAATTTCAAAGTAATATATACCTTAATACTCTTGTAATTTTGTAAAACTGTGTCAAATACGCACTATAAGTAAACATTATGGATTAAGTTTTTTTGTTGTTGTTGTTTTTTTTTTAGTTTCAAGAACATTTGATTTTTCAAGCCATTGAGCTGTGGTGGTATAATTATGCAGGGATGTTAATGAAGCCCAGAGGGAGGGGCTGGTTTAATATTTGGGTGTATATTCTGATATTTTCCAAGGAAACTATTGATTAAAATACCATAGCAATATCTTTTACATTTCTCACTGATGCTGCCATTTATTTATTTATTCAGCATTTGCTTATTTATTTTTAGATTTTTATTTTGTTTTATCTATATATTTGACAGAGACACAGCACAAATAGGGGGAGCAGCAGGCAGAGGGTGAAGGAGGAGCAGACTCCCTACTGAGCAAGGAGCCTGACCTGGGACTCAATTCCAGGACCCCAAGATCATGACCTGAGCTGAAGGCAGATGCTTAACGGACTGAGCCACCCAGGTTCCCCTGATGCTGACATTTAAAGTATTTGACAAATTGCATGGTATTCCATTGAACAAAATCATCTCTTAAGAAATAAATCTTGCGGGGCACCTGGGTGGCTCAGTGGGTTAAGACTCTGCCTTCGGCTCAGGTCATGATCTCAGGGTCCTGGGATCCAGTCCCATATTGGGCTCTCTGCTCAGCGGGGAGCCTGCTTCCCCCTTCTCTCTCTCTGCCTACTTGTGATCTCTGTCTGTCAAATAAATAAATAAAATCTTTAAAAAAAGAAAGAAAGAAAGAAAGAAATCTTGCATTTCCTTGCCAACTTAACCAACAGAAGCAACATGGCCAGGCTGCACCTGGGGGTCCCCCGTGATGGCTGAGGCAGACCTATCAGGAGTGATTAGACATAAAAGAAACAACTGATCTTTTCATCTGACTGTTTGATTTAAATAAAATACATTCAAGGCTTGGGGTCTCCCAGTTGCATATGCAAACACTTCTCATTTGTCTTCCATTCCTTTGGAAGATATTCCACCCCTGTGGGATGGAACAGGGGCTCATTTAGTGGCTGTAATTCTGCTGGCCTCTCGAACACCTGGTCCTGTGGTTAAAAACCTTTCATGTTCCTCCTTTCCCATGACACGTGCACTCCATGATTACTGTGTATCTGGAGACTTGCAGGTGCAAGGCTGTCTAGAGGAGGATGCAGGCATTTAAAGCCATTACAACAATAATGGAGAGCATGGAGGGAAGGCTGCTTGGAAGATGAGGCTTTCATACCAATGTGGCCAACGCCTAGATGTGTGCTCTTGGGAGGGGGCCACATCTCTGCTCAGGTTCCCCAGAAGGATCTTTCACGTGTTCACCTGAGTCATTTGAAGGGATGAGGCCACTCAGTGAGTGAGGTAGGGATGTGGGGGAAAGTAGGGATGTAGGGACGTGTCATTTGAAAATAGATGACATATCACATAAGTCATGTCCTGGCATCTGTGTCTGCAGGGGGACGTGGCCTGGCCCCAGAGAAACCACACTGGGGATTGCCAAGTGCCCCCCACCACATGTCCATCACAGGAGAGTGAAAAGATTCAGACTTTCCTCCCTGGGAATAATAAAACCTTTTCCCTCCCTAGTTAAGGTCCTTGAGTTTGGCTATTCCTCACCCCTGTGACCAGGAAAGTGCTGGGAGCTTGGATCTGTGCAAGTGCCCCTGGGAGGGGCAGCGACAGACTGAATGTCCCCATGTGTGTGCCTTTCCAGCAGGTGCTCTTGTTGGAAAAAAATAATATCATAGGTAGAGAGATAGTTAGAAGAGTTCGATACAGATATCTATCTATGCATTTCTCTGACACTGTGCTTAACTCTCACGTTCAGTTTGCTTGTCACCAACTCTTAAGTGGGCACTAAACACCAGGGCAAAAAGTAGAATAGAATGGAAAAATGCCCTCAGGATGAAATGCAGGGAACAGTGGAGTTCGGGAAAGCGTTTCTAGGAAAAGAGGTCTTGACGCCTGTAGCGGTCCAGCCACACAACTCACAGAGAGAGAGAGGGTGACAGGAGCATAGGCAGGTTTTCCAGGCCCAGGAGCTGGCGGAGAGTGGACCCTGAATTTGGACTTCTGTCTTCTGAGTCAGAAGTCCCAGGGGCCCGCTATGATGCTATCCTCCTTCTAAAAGCACTTTCGAGGCTTCCTTCATTACGGTGACTGGGCTGTGAGGATGTCAGAGTAGGGAAACCCCCAGGCATTGGGGCCTGGAAGAGGAGGAGAGGGTGGATGGGCTGGGGAAGGCTGGGGCGGGGCGGGGGGGGGGGGGCTGCTTCCCAGGCCCAGAGACCAGTCTGGAGAGGAGGGGCTTCCTGGCCTAGGAAACTTCAAAGCACGTCCAGAAATCGGTCTCCAAGGGATAAGCAATGCTCCCTCAGCTCACAGAAAATTCAGACTGTCTCAGCACACAAGCCCAGGCAGAGATCCAGATCCATGCAAGCGTCTGAGACCAGATCAGGAAGCTAAGCTCTGCCACGTTCTGCACGGCACACAGCACACAGCACTCGGGTCTCCCAAGTGGTGTTCACTGCTCCGTGTAGGCACTGACCCACTGGATAGAGATTTCCTCCCAGAGCCAGTGACTTCGGCGTGTGAACAGCCTATGTGTTCATGTGGGCTTTGTCTCCGCCAGCCGCTACGACGGCCTGAAGGGTTTGGCTGTCTACCTGGGTGCTGGGCACCTGCATCTAAAGACGTATGCTTTTCTGTCCTGATATCCCTTGGCTTTTATCTATTACTTGAAAGAGAAACATTTTGTAGAACATTATGTGTGGTATGATCCCATTTCTTTAAAAATACAACCCAACAAAGCAACTTGTACATGCATAGAAGGTGTCCAGAAAATCCTATTAACAGTGGTTCCTTCCACAAAGGGTGCTGGCATTTTGTACCGGAGGATGTCGTGTGTGATTCCATGCAGTTTTTCCTACCTGCCTTTTAATGCTTGAATTATTTTCCTTTTTAAAAACCATGTTATGCACTAAAACTCAAAGGCTGATTAAATATTTGAAAATGAATCCATTAAATTTTAAAATAAGAGGAAACTCTGGGATTTTACTTGTATGGGTTTCAGAAAATGAAAACTGTCCTAGGGCAGAAAGGGCAGGTTCCACTGAACTCATGTCCAGACTTGAGTTCAATTTCCAGGTATGGGATTTCCTGGGTGACATGTTTAGAAAAATTAGCTCCTTTACTATTTCTGCACTGTGAAGACTTAAACACACCTTTCACTTATGACATCTCCCTCCCCTGCACACCTGTACCCCCTCCCTCCCCTCCTCCCCCAGCAAGTCCTTACCTCCTCTTTCCCTTCACAGCACCTGAATGAGCCTCTTATTTAAGCAAAAGATTCCGTGGGAAATGGCCTTGGGGCAGACATCCTGCATGGGCATCTTGACTGGCAGGAAATGCCAATGGGAATTAAATACACTGAATGTGAGGATTTGGACCAGATGGGGCGGCTCTCAGCACAGGACTGTTCATACAAGGTCGTTGGCTACATGCCACATTTCAGTACCAAAGATCAAAATCCACTGACTCAGTAAAAGTTCTAAGTTCTGGGGCACCTGGGTGGCTCAGTGGGTTAAAGCCTCTGCCTTCGGCTTGGGTCATGATCCCAGAGTCCTGGGATCAAGCTCCACATCAGACTCTCTGCTCAGCGGGGGGCCTGCTTCCTCCTCTCTCTCTTCCTGCCTCTCTGCCTGCTTGTGATCTCTGTCTGTCAAATAAATAAATAAAATCTTAAAAAAAAAGTTCTAAGTTCTTTGCAGACCAAAGGTAATAGTATTATGTGTTTGTCTAAATAATAAATAGTTTAAAGGAAAAGAGTTCACTTTTTTCAGCCCAATATGCTTCTTCATCTCAGGCCTCTGTAACACATGCTCAAATCCGTCCATTTCTGGCACAATGTTAACACAAACATGCATTTGATTCTAGGAGGTGGCTAAGGCCACAGCAGAGCTGTGTCTTCTCCGAGAACCCACCAGGAGAGAACTTGGAACGCAGGGCCCACTTCCCACCTCCACATCCCAGACACCTGAGTCATACACGAGCCATCAGGGGCCTGTTACCCATCTGGAGGCACATAGATGTGATAGTCTGTCTCAGGGTTTTTCAAACACCCAATTATTTACTCCACAGCTCATTTCTCCAGATGAGGAATCTGTGTTTAAGGAACTCACCCCAGGTTTTCAGCTAATACAAGTGGACAGAATGGATACTCCAATTCTCAGAAATGAAAAGGGATAGAGACGTCCCAAAGGTGTAGTTTTACATAGTGAAAAACACGAGTTCCTGTGAAGCCCCATATGACAGAAAGGCCAGGAACATCACAGACCTAGAGGGACCTCTCTTGGGTTACAAGGAACCGAGGCAAAGCCCCAGGGACAGCAACTAAATTCCCACCTCTTTTTCCAGGTTAGTCCAGGGCAGTCTGGCTCGGGTTCCAGAAGACCCTGGAAGGCCGACATCAAAGAAGTATGGGGATTTTGAGAACTACCTCCAAAAGAATTTCGGGTGTGGTTATCAACACAGAACTACCTGGAAAATAGTGAATGTCCCCAATTCTAAGGCACTTCTTGGTTTTCCTTCTCCACATTTTAACATCTATTAGATAAGATGTCTGAGTATAACTGGCTTTTTTGTTGTTGTTTTCTTATTCTTAGTGATACATAAGTTAACGATGCCTCTTGCAACAGATGACAGAGTGGAAGTTTCTAAGGGAGCTGCGTAGAAAATAAAGCAAAACAAGAGCAAAAGAGAAAAAAAGACAAAAAAATCCCATCTCTGCAGAATTCAAATGCTTCTGACTCTGGGGACAGGGGCCTCCAGAGCTATGTGCTGTCGATGGCCACACCACAGCGGGACCAGGGAGAGGGTGGAATGAGGCAGCTCCCACAAGACAGGGCAGTCTCCCTGAAAGCTGACTCAGGTCTTGGTCCTCCCCCCACGCGGGCATCTGCTGTTCCGTGGTTTTGCTTTGTTCTCAACACAATTCTCTATGGACTTTATTATCTTCCTAATACTAAGTTCCTCTTTTGTGTTCTTTGTCGGTCATCATTCCCCTCCCCCACCTCTTCTAGCTTACCCTATACATTTTTATATGGGTTCCCTTGATTTTGGAAAAATCAGAAAATTTGCCAAGGCGTGTCTGGAGATCCCCCTCCTTTCATTATTTTCTTTCTCCGCTGAAAACTTTCTTCAGATTTAGAATATTTTTTCTGTGAGTCCTGTGACTTTGCCTGTTGGGCGCATCCTGGAGAGGGGCAGGTGCACGCACATGCGCACACGCAACCACCCGTGCGCGCCCCTGGCTGCGCGCGCAGGAGCTGTTTCTCCTCCTCCCGGATCTTTAGCTTATAGCTCTTATGTTTTTCTCTGAAACGTCTTCATCTGTTTGCACATTTCCCTTTTAAATTGAGGGGAATATCTCCTAGACAGTGCGTTCAATTCCCTCCGGTTCAGTACCGCCATCGATCCTGCTCTCGAAGTTTTGGTAACCCTGCGAGCTCTTTGACACACAAAATACTTTTTCTCATCACGTGGGTCTGTTGAACACCATCACATGGACTCTGGCCCCTCCAAGATGTTCTTCCCTCCCCAAATTTTCATATGCAAAATCAGTTTTCTGCTGCTGTTTGTCCGCACGTGGGTGGGAGACTTCTTTGTTCCCCAAGCGCACAGCCAGGGCGTCTGTGTGAAGCCACAGTCCTCAGCTGTGTTTGGCGCCCGTCTGGCCGCCTTGGGGGTGCTGTGACCATGAAGGAGGCTGTCGCTGTGATGGCACCGTCTTCTGTCTTTCTTCACGATGTCCGGTGGAAGGAACCTGGGTTCCAGCCACCGCGCAGGCTCCTCACAGGGTGGCCCAGGGACACAGGGACAGAGCGCAGGGGAGGTCCCCGAGAGAAAGACAGACCTCTGCTTTCTGTTCAGTTCAGTGTGTGGACAGAGAGGACCCACATGCGCAGCGTAGATTTCCCTCCCTGAAGCCTCCCCAGAAGGTCTTCAGACCCTTTCCTCAGCTTTTTGAAGTGAGAGATCTTAGCTCATCTCGCACTGAGGCGGGAAATGTTAGGTTTTGGTGGAAGGACTAGGAATAAATGAATGAGTGAATGAGTGAATAAATGAAGGACAGTCAGGTGATCAGCAGGCGAATGCTCCCAGAAACACGGCTCATCTGCACTCTTTCTCACCATGTCCCCTCTCCAAGACAGCTGTCGCGGTGCACCTGCCTTGATCCCCCTCATCCCTGCACTGTCCTCCCTGCCCATCTGGCCTACCCAGACAGAGAGGAGCATCATCACACCAGTGGATGCAATGACTTTGACTTCATAAAAATTAGTGTTTCCATGACTTTGGGCAAGTCAGTCACTCCTCTGGGCCCCAGTGTCTCGCGTGAGCCCCGGACACTGGGCTGGATGCCTGTCTGGTTTGTCTGGGTGTCCTTACTCAGCAATCAGTATCAATCCTTCCTATGGTCTGGGCACTCAGCTCCTGTAGGGGCTCCAGGTACGTCCTGTGTTAATCTGGGTTCTCCAGAAAAGCAGGACAGACAGGGTCTATAGATGCATGGTATTGGCTCACATGATTATGCTTGGAAGCTGAGAAATCCCAAGTCTGCAAGGCATGGACCCAGCAGAGCCAGTGCTACCATTCCAGTTGGAGTGTTAAAGGTCAAACCCAGGGAGTCAGTGGTGTAAGAACCCCAGTCCAAGGGCAGAAGAAGACTGATGGCCCAGTCTAGCTAGGCAAAGAAAGCAGATTCTTCCTTTCTTCACCTTTGGTGTTCTATTTAAGTCTTCAGTGGATTGGCTGAAGACAACCACGCCAGGGAGGACCCTCTGCTTTACTCACTGGGCTGATTCAAATCCCAGTGTCAGCCGGAAATGCCCTCCCAAATGCAACCAGAATAATATTTAACCAAATACCTGGGTGCCTCGTGGTCCCGGGAAGCTGAAACATGGACATGAACATGACTTTCCTCTGACTCGGGACTGAGCTCCCAGTTCCCAGGGCATCCATCCCCCCTACCTGTGGGCCATTCTCCCCTGCGGTGACCTCTGACTCTAGCTCTGGGCATGGAGGGGTGGCTGGTCTTAGCCCTCCACTCAGAGGTTAGTAGATGCTGTCCTCTGTGACATCCTGGAGTGCTGGTCTACCATGTGGGTCGATGGTAGACAAGGGTTACTACAGACGTGGGAGTGGCCCCGGGGGCTGCCCCAGAGGAGACTCCATACAGGACCTAGTGGGCAAGGGCTTGTCTGCATTTGCAAGCCACTGGCCAAATCTTCAGATGATTTCAGCACACTTTTTAAACTCCAAGCCCAGCATTGTTTTAGGAATCCAAACTGCTACACTTGAACCAAGTCATATCATGTTGTTGATGACTCAGGGTCTAGAGAGGCTAGCTGGCAGCAGTGAGCTGGCATCCAAAGGGAAAAGCCTCATTTCCAGGTAACATCTGCCTGAAGGGCCTGGGGCCCCCCAAGAACACTTTTCGAGGAGGCCATTAAATATACAAACGGTCTCCAAACTCCAACCTTGCGTTTCACCTCAGCAAGCCAGAATCATCAAAGGCTCTCACTGTCCAGCAGCCCTGATCACAGAGCCAGGTAAACACTAAATTGGCCCATGATTACTCTGAAGGATAAAGCTGTTCAGTGAAGTCCGATCGATACCTCCGTGGATTGTTCTATTCTTTTGGTGAGGGTTTGTCAAAATACAGAAACTATATTTTCTTTGCATTTTTGAAAGATGCTAGTTTCATTTATGTAGAAGTTCCATTAAAAATGAATAGTTTTCTGGTACATTTCCCCACAGAAGCATGGACAAATTACAGAACAGCCATTCAACTCAGAATAGGGCAATTTCAAAATAAACTTCAGGAGCCAGAATTCTTGCACTGCATGTGAATTAACTATTTTTAGCCTAAACATAAGATTTATATTTAGAGGGAGAAGTCGGCTGATGTTGCCTTATTTATGGTGTGACCCAACTGAAATATGGAGTTGGCTATGAGTATGGATCCAGACACATCAGTTTTTAGCTTAGTTTAATATCTGGGGTGCCTGATGAGCAAAGGTAATGTTGTCTTGGATTTTTCAGACCTCACAAAATATTTTCCCTTTATTAGCTGTTTTCAAACTTGAGACAGACATAGATTAAATCCCCTCCAAACTGGAAATATCTCTTTGAACTCAGTAGCTAACTTCCACTTAAAATGATTTGGCGTCTTTTCTGGTTATTAATGTGAGCTTGGAAATCACTCTGGAAAATATCTTTCAGGTCCTCATTCATGTTGTGGCAAAAGTTGTCTCAATTAGCTTTCATCTGTATTTTATGAACTCTGGTTAATTTCACCAGGAAGTCTTCTAGCAGAATTTACAAGATTTTATTTGGGGGGCCGGGGGGAGGAACATAATGTATTCAGTGATACAAGTGTGGCAGTAGAATCAACTGTATTCTCAGTAGAATGGTGGCCCATACTCTAATTTATTTTATTTTATTTTTATTTCACTCTGTTTCTTTTCATTGTATTGATTCTGTCTCTCTCTCTCTCTCTTAAACATTTTCTTAATTTATCTAAGAGAGAAGAGTGAGCCAGAGAGAAGACAAGCGGTGAAGACGGGGAGAGGGAGAAGCAGACTCCCCACTGAGCAGAGCAGGGAGCCTGACAAGAGACTTGATCCCAGGACCATGGATCATGACTTGAGCTGAAGTCAGACCCTTGACAGACTTGAGCCACCCAGGTGCCCCAATTGTATTGATTCTCATCTGTAGTGAGAGTGAGCTGAGAGGACTCAAGAGGGGGGCCAGTGGGAAGAGGGCACGGATGCCAGCCCCAGGTCACCGTCACCCTGGTCTACCTCAGTCTGGTCTAATGCTGATCTAGCTAAATGGCATTTCACATAATTGGTATTTTTCCCTTCTTTGCTTGTGAGAGCGACTTTAAAGTGTTTGTGTGAATACAGGGGCATGAGCAGACATGGTGGGAAACAGTACAAGGAAGGGGTAACTGAAATCACAGGCTCCCACTTCGCTTCTTTCTTGGCATCTCTGATGAGTGTGTAGGAGTTGATACCTTTGCAACTTAGAACGATAGGAAATTTCCTCTTCCCTTTATCACAAAAGATGGTGTCTAGTTAATTTCCCACAGTGGACCTTCAAGTTTATGAAAAATATACAGTTTTAAAATATCATTTTTAACCCTCTTTCTTTGGCCACATTCACCTTACTAAGTCCATGTTTTCCCTAAAAAATGAGTATTGAAGACAAATGGATAAAGAAGATGTGG
Organism: Meles meles; assembly: GCF_922984935.1. Taxonomy (NCBI): domain Eukaryota; kingdom Metazoa; phylum Chordata; class Mammalia; order Carnivora; family Mustelidae; genus Meles; species Meles meles. Next base: position 97,760,676 of record NC_060075.1, read on the forward strand.
TATATATACACAACGGAATCTTACTCAGCCATCAGAAAGGATGAAAACCTACCATTTACAGCCACATGGATGGAACTGGGGCATGTCATGCTGAGAGAAAGAGTCAATCAGAAGATGATGATAATCATATGGTTTCACTCATACATGGAACATAAGAACCAGGACAGACGATCATAGGGTAAGGGAGAGAGAACTGAATGGGAAGTCATCCGAGAGAGGAAAAACCATGGGAGACTCTTAACTCTAGGAAAGGACCAAGATCATGTAATTAAGACAGAATATGGACCCACATCCCCTGGTATTGTTCCAGCCACATTTATGGACCCAAAGATGCCCACCTAAAAAAAATGAAGTATAGATGATAATGTATCATATGTGTATATAATAATTATGTCATAGTATGTTAATGTATCAGGCACCATGCAGAATCCAAGCAGCTGTGGCCTTCATATGAGGGATGAGTGGACCAAGGAGTATCAGCTAGAATTCACCAAACCAGAAAGTGGTTCATTGACCAAAGTCTGCCTTCCAATTCAAACCACAAACACTACAGCGTGTGCAGCTTAAGAAGAGGTCCTTTGTCCTGGTATACTTTCTTTAACTTTTTCCCCCATTGTTATAATATTTTTTATTTTCCATACAACGAACCCATCAAATATGTAAAGAGTGAACAAACCATCACATTTGACTACTTCCAGTTAATCCAACTTTGGCAAAAAGAATTGTCATAGGCAAGAATCGTGTCTTTTGCAAAATGTATTCATTTGTAACAAATCAAATATAATCAATACTTTTGACAAATGAACAGTTATAAGAACCTTCATTCTTGGGGCACCTGGGTGGCTCAGTTGATTACGTATCTGCCTTCGGCTCAGGTCATGATTTCAGGGTCATGGGATCGAGCCCTGCATTGGGCTCCCTGCTCAACGGAGAGCCTGCTTCTCCCCCTCTTTTTAGCTGATGCTCTGTCTACTTGTGCTTTCTCTATCAAGTACATACACAAAATCTTAGGGAAAAAAAAGCCTCATTTTTTAACCTTTTTATTTCATTTCCCTTTATTCTCAACCTGAGAGCATTTAAAAATCTCCTTCAGGGGGTTAAAAAAAAAAATCTCCTTCGGTTCTTGGGCATTATTAGACTCTGGATAGGGAGAAGGTTTAGAACTCACCAAATCTGGATGCCTGGTGTTTGGGAAAGGGCATATGTACAGTTTAACAAAATCCCTTTGGTCAGGAGATTGAGATGATCCAAATGTTGTTGGGACAATTTCCCCGGGTTAATGATGGGCCTTGGTAGCTCTCCTAAAAACCTGTAAGACAACACTATGATCATGGGATGAGACAATACTCCAGTCCCTGCCTGGGGACAAATGCTTCTCAAAAGAGACAAGGGCATTCTCCTCCCTTTTCCTGTAAGGAGGAGCTTCTGAATTATTGCTGGGTATGAATAACAAAGACAAGGGATGAGACAAGATTCTGGTCTTACCCTTAGGATATAGCAAATTTGGAAAAATCATTCAAGTCTGTCTAATAACCAGTGGGCTGCCTGGAATGTAGGGAGAGGAAAGACAGTGGATTGCAGAATAAAAATATGGCAGAGTGTCTCTACAAGTTAAAGAGAGAGGTCTGGACCAGTTGATGGGGGAAAGAAAGCCACGAGAGGCTCCAGCATGCACATCCAGTCTGACATCCACTGGTAAGGCAAATGCGCCCCCCCCACCTTACTTTGATTTCACACTCATGAATCAAATTCTTGGTTTTAATTCATCTTCTCCCATAATGCTTATATGCAGAGAGTGAACATCAGGCACAGGCATCGGTTTAACAATTACATTTTTCACGCTGCTTGGAAACACTGGTGCGGTGGTCCATCTGGTTAACACGAGGCATCACTTTGACAGGATTTTCTCAAACTTTGAGAATGGAGGACTCTCCTTAAGAGATGACAGAATTGACTTAAATGAATTATAATGTAGTCATCATAGTCAGATGTAAATCTCTGTGTACACTGCTTATGCTTACAGTTCCAATCTAACTGCAAGGTCAAAATGCACTGACAGAATTTAAATTCCAATTCACATTAATTAAATACAGTGTGTTATGATTTTCTGAAGCTAAACTGCTAATCATGATGGGAATGTGAACTTCCCTGGGGTGGGCTCTTCTGAGCATGTATCTGTTCCATGCAGTGGGATGTGATATCCACACATATTTACTCAATTTACTCATTCTTTTCGTCCGACATACTGGTGAAGTCCAAGGTCTGTTTCAACCTAACCACTCAGGTCTTCTCCACCTTCCCAGAATAGCTAACCTCACTGGAGGAAAACACAAGCATTTAGTGTCAGATTTTGCTTTAAACTCATGCTCAAAATCTCAAATGGGAATTAAACACTGTCCCCAGATCCTACTACATGTTCTTAATATATTAGTTTTTCTATTTTCCAGAACTTCCATTTCACAATTTCTTGTCTCTTCCCAACCCTGTCTACACTGCTGCCCAGTCACCAGGAAGTACACACACATGCATATACAGGTGTTCTCAGTTTCCCTGTTCACACGATGGGGAGACATTAGAAGCCCCCAGCATATGGTTCCTTATCTTCCCACAACTGTCACTACCACTTCACATGCATCTCTCTCCATGTTCTGTAGATCTTCCTCATAAATTACCTGGATGAAATGTCCCTGTTCCTATCAAAATCAACGCTCCTACTTGTGTCTGGATTTCAAATCCTCTCAGCTTATCAATATCCGGCTTCTTCAGTTTCTGTCTGTCATGCAACACGGATTTCTCCCTCAACTCTAAACCATGCCTATCAGGGTCCTCCCTTGTTCTATACCTCCCAGTGTAAAAGGAAAATCCCTTTAAAAATCCAAATCCTTCCACCCTCCGGGTAGTGCCTGACCTCAGCTTTCCCATAAGAAGACTTCTTAGCAATGACCTACATTTTCTGCCTCGACTTCCTCACATCATCTTTGATATTCTTCTCCCTCATTTGCAGCTGTGTCTCCTCTGATATGGTCCCTATGAAGGCTCTCACTGACATTGATGTCAAATTCAATGATCATACATCCTTATCCCACTCAGCCCTCTCTCTTCTTCTAGAAACACTTTCTGTTCTTGACTTCAGGGACATGGGAATTTGAATAATTTCCTTTCCACATGCCTGGCTACTTGTTTTTGGAGAAGTGGATGGTATCACTTGATCAGTATCCCTTCCTTAGCAACTTGACTTTAAAACGCGAGAGTGTTCCTGGGTTCTTTCTCATCCTTTCTCTCTCTCTGTCATGTTATTGAATCGCATGGATTTTCACATGATCTGTACATTCCTTAAGTCCTGGCATCTACAGACTCATATTCCACAAACTTCTTAATATTACTACTTGGCCACCCAACTGGAATCTTAAAACAAATATGGGCAAACAGAACTCTTGATTGCTTTTCCCAAACCCGCTGTCTCCCGAGTCCACTCTGTCTCAGTAAACACTAGTTGCCCTTCTCCTTCATTTTTCAAATAAAAAACCCAGGGTGGACCTCAACTCCTTTCTTTCTATAGCTGCCACACTCAAGCTCTTAGGAAGTCCACATCAGCTCTACTTTTAGAACATATCCTGGATTATTTCACTTCTCCCCACTGCCGCTTCCATCACACTTCTGTCTGACCCGGTCATCTAGATCACAAGAGCCACCTAAACCATTTGTTTATGTATGTTGTCTCCTGACTCCCCAAGCTATTTACCTCCACAACAGCCCGAGTTGTGATTTATGAGTGGAAATCAGTTTACATTTCCATCCATTTATAACCATCCAGTGCTCAGGTCCAAGATGGGGGCATAAGAACCTCCTGAACTCACTGCTTCACAAGGATGCAGAGTCTACAGCGAACACAAAAAAGTTTCCAGAAACCAGCTACGTGACTCCTACATATTCGGAAACTCAGCAAATAACCACATCACCATCATTAAAATGGGAGGGAAAGGTTGAGACATTCTCATCGCAAGCCCCATCCCTGCCATAGCACTGCACAATCATTAGGATACTCCCAACTAACACAACTCAAAAGCAAACACCAAAGAATCCAATTAAGAAATGTGCAGAGGGGGTGCCTGGGTGGTTCAGTCTGTTAAGCAGCTGCTTGGGCTCAGGTCATGATCTCAGGGTCCTGGGATCAAGCCCTACATGGGATTCCCTATTCCACAGGGAGCCTGCTTCTCCCTCTCCTCCCTGGTTGTATTCTCTCTCACTCTCTTTCTCTCTCAAATAAATAAAATATTTTAAAAAATTTAAAAAAGAAATGTGCAGAGGATTTGAATAAAAATTTTTTTCTAAGGAAGACATCCAGATGGCCAGCAGGCACATGAAATATCTTCAATGTCATTAATCTTTGGAGAAATGCAAATCAAAACCTAAGTGTGATATCACCTGACCCCTTACACCTTATCCACATTTTCATGAGATACCATAAAAAATATGAGAAAACATGGGACCCTCTTTCCAATGACATGTGTCCTACAGCTTCCTTCTGACCATTCAGATCAGAGAGAGCCTTCTGACCAGAGAGCTTTTAGCTGGCTTCCCAGGCAAATCTAAAGCACCGCATTCCCCTCTCAGCACATTATCATGATATTCTAGTTTTTAATGAATGAATGAATGTGTTTGTATCAATTCATTGGCTTCCTCTCTGTCTGACTCATGAAGATACATCTCCCTGAGAGTACATTTTCTCCTTCAAGATCATTTCTCCAGGTCGAGGGACAGAGGTGTGCCTGCCTGATGCATAAAACCCACTCCAAAAATGTTTGCACAACGAAGAAAAGTGAGACATTCATTTGGACAGCGTACATCAAAGTAATTTGATACAAATGCACAATTTACATGGGAAATCTACCTTAATTCTTTACTAGTGATGATGTTAAAAATAAAATAATAATTGCAATGCGTTTGATCACAAACACATACAAATATCAGCTACACCATTATATAACAAGCTGACACTGTCCAGGTGGCACAATGGTAACGCTGGTGTCACATGTTTTAAGGGGATCTTTTATTATCATCTTCAAAATGGAAACAGAAAATTAAGCAGTTTTTGTGGGAAACTCACAAATCTTGGGACATTGTCTATGGATTCCCATAATTTTTTTTAAAGATTTTATTTATTTATTTGAGAGAGAGAGCTTGTGCACAAGCAGGGTGAGAGGCAGAGGGAGAAGCAGACTTCCCAAGGAGCAGGGAGCCCAACATGGGATTCAATCCCAGGACCCTGAGATCATGATCTGAGCTGAAAGCAGATGCTTAACTGACTGAAACACCCAAGCACCCCAGGTTTTCTGTGATTTTTACACACACTGGGCACATATTGGAGGAGGTACCCCAGGAAGCAGGGATTTACTGTGCGCTGGACACCCTATCTGAGATTAGTGGTGGTCCCAGGAACGCCTGATTCCTTGAGAAGCCTAAACCAAGTAGCAGATAGATTGCTGTTCTCCTTCAATATCTTAATGGAATCATCCGAGCGCAAAGTCATTCTCTTCTCTGAGAGAAGAGTTTAGTACGGTTAATAATTCAATGAATTGCCGAGATGATCCCTGCCTCAGTCACAAATGTTTCCGCCCATGAGTTTCTTTGTCTTAGAAGCAGATGGACGGGTCAATGTGTTTTCTTTTGTTCTTATTTTATTCTGTTACCCTGGGATGATTTGCCACCAGGTGTAATTGCTACCAGACAAACAAAAGAGAGCTGCCTTTCCATAGAGAAGCATCGGTAAAACAGTGTGCAGCTTTGGAATGCAACGGCCAGCTGCTGTCTTTGGCAAAGCTAGCCGTCCTCATGGGAACTGAACATTGATAATGAAGTTCAAGTGTTGCAGTTGCGCACTGCACAACTCTGGCATGCATCATAGGTCCGAGCAACAGCGGATTTCCCATTTGGTTTCTTTGTGTCTGCTGTAATTCCAAAGTAACTGTGTTCCTAGAGGAAAGAGAGTCTAAAGAGCCTGCACAAGTCAGGCTCTGGACTACCGTTAGGGATAATCCACTGCCATCAGGCTAGCCCACCTTTTCCTTATACTGATCTTTTGGAACTCCTCACTAGTTTTTTGTTTGTTCGTTTGTTTGTTTAATAGATAAAAGGATAATACAGCCATCAGGCTTCTGTCATGCTTCCTTTTGTGAAAAAAACGTATTTTTCCTTGCCCAAGAAGGGACAAACTCCTGGGATAGCATTTTCAGAACGCACAACCCCTGCGCACTTGAATTTGTATGTGTTGTATTTTAACTGAGGCCCTGTGCACAGGAGTAAAAAGAGAAGAGGTCACAGAGCGGCCACAGGACCCGTGAAAGAAAGGCACCCTGCCTGTGGTGGTTCTAATAATAAACCTTATTTTTATATGGGCCCTCTCAAAGTTACAGGGTCACAAAGTGCCTTGAAATAAATCTCAGAGGGAGCAGCAAATTCTGCAGTCACATCCAAACGCGTTACGTCGGTGACTATGATGGAGTTAATAAATCGTGGGCCTGAGTGAACACATGTGCGCAGACCTAGCGGTGAGTATGTTTCATAGATAAAAGTGACCAGGTGTTGAGGGACCATAGAGAAGAATTACGAGCAGCAGGGGTTCGTATGGAAACCTCAGGAATTTAATGTTGCTAGAAGCATGGCTTAGGGCCCTGGAAAGGGGAGCCTGGAGATGGGTGCTGTGGAAGACCACTGTGTCCATACACAGGTGGGCGGTGGGGTGTGGAAGGAAGCAGGAGGCTGAGCGGGTTGTCACATTCACGAGCTTGTCAGCAGTAATTGGCCAAATCCTGGTTCAAAACAGAAAGTGCAAGACTTTTAAGTGCTCCTTTTCTGGGATTCTCATTTTCGCAAAGCCTGAGGGGACCCAGCCATCCCGGCTTCCCAGAAACATGATCAACTCTTGTGCGTTCCTTTCTTTCTTCCTTTCTTCCTCCCGCTTCAATCCTGAGAAATAATAAAGGACCAGAATGGAAGTTTTTGCACATTCTGTGTCTGAGCCTCAGGGGCTATTGTCTACCAGTGTAGGGGACCCTTGCACCCCGACACCTCCAGGAAGGACGTGATTCCCTTCATAGGGTGACATTTTTTTCCGCCTTAAATTCCCAGCATATCCCGTCTCTTCGGCTCTCCCTCAGCACGTTTGCCTTATGCCTCACGTAACTGTCCTCTTATGTACGTACTCCCTCCCTGCTCATCCCTTAGCACCCCCAGAGGGATCTGTACACCACTCACCTCTCTCGGTGTGATCTGTTGTTTATTTTATTCCTGCCACAGGGGCAGTGAATATTTCTCTTTTTCCCATATTATTTGTCTCTGCAATAGGAAATTTCAAAATAGGCTTTGTTAGTTTCCCCATCATTAATTTTTCACTAGGCAAGATAGGCTGGCTTAGGTCTGACTGCATTTTCTCATCCTAAAATCTATATTTTCATTGGGTTAATTCTCCAAGGTAATGGATGCTTCTCTAACTTCTGCTAAATTATAAATCACTTATACAAGTTTCATGTATTGGCATTTACAATGTTGCTTTTATTGTTCACTCGGTAAAGTCTATTTTAGGTTAAGTCTAACTCTTTGAGGCGAGTTGGAATTTGTTAATAGATCATACCTCTGATTGCTTCATTAAATAACTATTGATCTGCACTTAGGTACAATTTCCTGCTTTGCTGTAGATGCTCGTGACCCAGAGAAAGGTGATCAGCCTCCGGAGTCAACAGCTCCCTGTAACGCTTCAATGTTTGCCGGTATTTGGCCAAGTTTCAGCCTGTCCCCTGGATCCTGCCGAATACTTTCCACGACAGGAGGTCAAAGTCATTCTGTTCCATCTTTGGCCCTTTTTTCTGACACAAAATTCTTTCTGAACTGAAACCAATATACTCTTAACTTCCCTGCCGTGGTGTTCGTCACAGACCACGTGGAAAAGAAAAAGTGAGATCCTATCTCTATGACAGCCTTAAAATTCCTTTTTAAATGTTTCCATTCTCCCACTGAGTTTTTTTTTTTTTAAAGATTTCATTTATTTATTTGTCAGAGAGGGAGAGACAGAGAGAGAGAAAGAGAGAGAGGGAGAAAGAACATAAGAAGGGGGAGGGGCTGAGGGAGAGAGAGAAGCAGGTTCCAAGCCAAGCAGGGATCCTGATATGAGACTCGATCCCAGAACCCTGAGATCATGACTTGGGCCAAAGGCAGATGCTTCACTGACTGAGCCACCTAGGCACCTCCCACTGAGATTTTTTTTTCTTTCATTTAATGGAGTTTGGAGACCACTCGCCTGTGTTTCCTGAGGGGGTTTGCTTGTTACTGACAGGACCCTCCAATTAGGCCAAGTAAATACCAGTGAGGGATGAGACTATTGGCTATTCTGAAGGCATGCTCTCTGAGCAGCCGAGGATCCTGGTCAGGATTTTTAAAATTATATCACCCTGTTGAATAATTCAGGGCTTACTACTGAAAACTCTTATTTTATTTATTTAGCTTTAAAGATTTTATTTATTTATTTGACAGACAGAGATCACAAGCAGGCAGAGAGGCAGGCAGAGAGAGGGGGGAGCAGGATCCCTGCTGAGCAGAGAGCCCGATGTGGGGCTCAATCCCAGGACCCTGAGATCATGACCTGAGCTGAAGGCAGAGGCTTTAACCCACTGAGCCACCCAGGCGCCCCATGAAAACTCTTATTTTTTAAACCCATGCCTTTATTTGTTCCCTGAGACAGCACCATATGAGAGCCCCCAGACACCCACGGGGTGCTCAGAAATCTTAGAGTCGAGGGTGTAAGAAAGTGAGTTAATTCAATAGTGCGACTGTATGAAGAGTAACAAGAAAGGAGCAGTGTGGGAGCTCTCGAGCTCCAGAGGAGTGTTTATCTGGATGTGGAACCTGTCATGCTGCAGGCAAATGCCAGCTGGGGGCTCTCTTCCTGGAAATGGCGGGTCTCCTGCAGAAGCTTGTGGTTGTTAGGACAACTTGCAATGCATATTTACTATTCAGTGACTGATTGTATGTGGAGCCAGGAGGGAGAAGGAAAATCCCAGATGACGGGGCGCCTGGGTGGCTCAGTGGATTGGGCCGCTGCCTTCGGCTCAGGTCATGGTCTCGGGGTCCTGGGATCGAGCCCCACATCGGGCTCTCTGCTCTGCGGGGAGCCTGCTTCCTCCTCTCTCTCTGCCTGCCTCTCTGCCTGCTTGTGATCTCTCTCTCTGTCAAGTAAATGAATAAAATCTTTAAAAAAAAAAAAAATCCCAGATGAGGTCATATTTCCGGTCTGGGCACCTGCAGCCAATGGGGCCATTCATGGAAAACTGGCTGGAGAATAGAGAGGCAGCCTTGAGGGTAGGGATGAGCTTGGCTTCAGATGGCTCCTGACATCACACACGGACCCAGAGAATGACAGTCCAGATAGCCTGGAACACAGACTCACTCAATAACTCAAAGGATGACCCCAAGAGGCACATTCAGTGATCCTTATACACTTGTTAGATATGGAGGAGGGGAGGTCTGGTACCAAGAATCCCAAGAGTGAAGTAGTTCTATACAAAAGGGAGCAGTCGGTAGTGGTAGAAAATACAGGAAGTTCTCAGGAGTTGAAGACTTATAAAAGTCACTTAGTTCAATGACAAGAAAGCCACCAGTGACTTTAAAAAAAATGGCAAAAAGGGTGGAGCAGAAGATGGACGGGAATATATTTAGAATCATTTAGGTTGGGACCCATGGGAGGAAAGGTATTTTTGAGGGTATTTTGAAGATAGAGAGGCTAGAGTACTATCTAATACTGCTAGCAGAGACACCCAGCAGAGAAAAAGACCCCACTAGCTGGGAAAGAAGAGAAAGTCTGTGGAATTCCCCTAAGGCAAACTTCCTCCAAAGAGTTCCCATAAATAAATAAATAGCTTTACTAAAAGTATAATTTACATGTCACCAAATTGCCTTATCGTACATGTATAATTCAATGATTTGAGTACACCGACAGAGTTGGGCCAGCATCTCTGGAATCTAGAATGCGTTCACATCCCCGAATGTTTCCTCGTGTCAGTTTACAGTTAATCCTTGATCCTGCCACCGCTGACAACAAGCTGCTTTCTGTCCTCAAAAAGCTGCCCATGCTAGACCTGTTAGGTAAAGAGAATCGTACCGTATGGCGTGTTTGCGCCTGGCTGCTTTTCTTCACATAATGGGTTCTTAGGTTCATCCACAGTGTGGTACATGTCTTTCTAAATGCCTAATAGTGTTCAGTTAAATGGCTGTGCTACCATTTTGTTCATCCAATATACCCCAGTTGATGGACATTGGAATGGTTTCAAGGTTTCAGCCATGATGGAGAACACACTGTGAACATTTCCATGCATATCCTCATGAAGATGTACCTTACCATTTTTCTCAGTTGGAGTCCCAGGAACACAATTTCTGGGTCCTAAGTTGATGTTGACTGTGTTTTTTTTTTTTTTCCATTTTTTAATATCTTTCTTTCTTCCTTTAATATTTATTTATTTTGTATTATTTATATTATTTACTTATTTATTTTATATCATTTATTTATCCATTTACTTATTTATCTGACAAAGAGATAGAAGAAGGCAGAGCTGCAGACAGAAGGAGAGGGAGAAGCAGGCTCTCCACTGAGCAGAGAGCCCAGGATGGGACTGATCACAGGACACTGAGATCATGACCTGAGCCAAAGGGAGCCACTTAATGACTGAGCCATTCAGGCACCTCAGTGTTGCCTGTTTTAAGAAAACGCCAAATCATTTTCCAAGTGAGCATGTTGCTTTGCAGTCCTGTCAGCAGTGGGCAGGAGCTCCCATTTCTCTGCATCTCTGCCAGCACTTGATTTTGTCTCCCCTTTTTATGCTAGCTTTTCCAGTGGGGGTCAGTGTTTTCTGTTGGGCTTTCATCTGCCCTTTTCTAGTGACTAATGATGTGAAGTGCCTTTTTATTTGCTGATTTACCATCTGTATGTCACTTTTGATTAAATGTCTACTCAAATCTTTTGCCTGTTTTCAAATCGAATTGTTTGTTATTATCAAAAAATCAAGAGTCCTTTACCATCCCTCTTACACAATTTGTAAGTGTCTCTTGCTAGCTCGTGGCTTGCCTTTTCATTTTCTTACTGATGTCTTTTGAAGCACTAAGTTTTACTATTTTGGATAAATTCAATTTTTCAATTTGTTCTTTTGTGTATCATGCATTTGGTGTCAAGTTTGAAAACTTTTTGCTCAATCAAAAGTTATGAAGATTTTCTCTAAAATTTTATGATTTAAGGACACGTGGATGATATAGTCAGTTAAGTGTCCAGCTCTTGTTTTTGGCTCAGGTCATGATCTCAGGGTCATGTGATGGAGCCCCACACTGGGCTCTGCACTCACTGTGGTCTGCTTGAGATTCTCTGTCCCCTTGCCCCTCCCCACTGCTAACTCTCTCTCTCTCTCTCTCTCTCTCTCTCTCTCCCTCTCAAATAAATAAATAAATCCTTAAAAAATAAAGTAAAAGTTTCTTGATTTAATTCTTACATTTCCTTTTATGATCCATTTTGAGTTAATTTTCATTTCATACATTGTTTTGCTTCTAGATAACCATTTTTTCTGGCATCATTGATTGAAAGAAAGAAATCTATCCTCTACCCACTGAATTGCCCTGGAATCTTTGTCAAAAATCAAATAACTACAAATGTATACCCCTACAGCTTTCACACAGTTAAAAAAAAAAACAAAACAAAACAAAAAACTAATTGCATCCTTTAACCCCAATCACTCATAAATTTTATCAAAATTGGCTCCAGTGTTTAATAATTAAATTTTTAACATGTTGGAAATAGAGGTTTTTTTTTAAATACTTGAAATAAGATATCAATAGATTTGAAGAATACATTTATCTTTTTTTTTTTAAGATTTTTTATTTATTTATTTGACAGAGAGAGAGATCACAAGTAGGCAGAGAGGCAGGCAGAGAGAGAGGAGGAAGCAGGCTCCCCGCGGAGCAGAGAGCCCGATGTGGGGCTCGATCCCAGGACCCTGAGATCATGACCTGAGCCGAAGGCAGCGGCTTAATCCACTGAGCCACCCAGGTGCCCCAAGAATACATTTATCTTTAAGAATAAATAAAATATGCATCAGCAGAGGTTTAAAAATACACAGAAGGGATTTCACATGACCACATCATCCAAAGATAATGTTATGCCATTAAGTTAAGTATAGGGAGACAGACAGATGATAGATAGATAGATGGTAGATAGAAGATAGATAGATAAAAGATAGAAAAGCTGTTCAGTTAAACAAAAACCTAGGAACTCAGGAGTTAGCAGAGGTCAGGAGAACCACATATTTCCCTGAAGTGACAAGATCCAGGGCACAGAGCGAGTGAGGCACTTGGGACCACAGCTTCTTCAGCTGGGGAACCTATTCATGACAGCTCGATGGCCGCTGTTCAGGATGCCCCATGCCTGATGTGTGAGCAAGTCTGTGATCCCTCATGGAGCAAACCATCAGACCCAAGAAAAAAAGTACAGCCCAGTGATATAAGGAGGTGGAGCAAAGAGTCAATTTGTAGAAAAACTCAGATTTAAAGACCGAACCACACAGTCTGCTCACGTGGACCTTCCCTATATTTTAAGATCTGTGCAAGGGAGGAGAGCTTTTGAAAAAAAAATGTACTATTGATCATACTTTGCTGTGATAGAAACCTGAAATAGGGATGCCTGGGTGGCTCAGTGGGTTAAGCCTCTGCCTTTGGCTCAGGTCATGATCTCACGGTCCTGGGATCGAGCCCCACGTTGGGCTCTCTGCTCAGTGAGGAGCCTGCTTCCTTCTCTCTCTCTGCCTGCCTCTTTGCCTAGTTGTGATTTGCCTGTCAAGTAAATAAACTCTTAAAAGAATTAAATTTAATTAAAAATAAAAGAAATCTGAACTAGGACATGGAAAGCATTTTTCTTGAGGGCCTGTCCCATCAGGCACTGTGCTGGGTGTTCTCATGTATACTTCTAGATTTTGGTTTGGGGATACATTTGAAAGATAATTTGGGGGAAGATGAAAGGAAAGGAACTTGTCCAGGCACAGAGGACCTGAGTTCAGATCTATGACCTCTTTCCTTGTGTCTGTTGCAGCCAGGAAGCGAAAACTAAAGAAATAGGCAAGGTGATTATTGTGCCTAGTCCTCAGCTTCCCCAGGGATCACAGCCCCCTAGAGATCAACGAAGACCCCATCATGGTGCGACAGCTAGTTCATTCAGCACTGGTTTTGGCAATAAAGCATCGTAGAAATGTATGCATCTCCCGGGTCCTGGTAAATACCTGCTGACTGTGCATTTCTAGAAAAGTATGACCAGGCTGCTCTGGGCCAAACTATTTTTCTTTTGTTTTATCCTTGTCACCTTCAGTTTAACCTAAAGAAATTGTGGTTCGTGATCCCACAGGCTGAGTCTTGCGTATCTGAGCACAGGGAGCAGACCAAGGGTGTGAGCTGAGCTTCGTATCACCAAAGCAGTTTAATCAAGGTATCTCAGGGGCTGAACACTGTTCGATATTTCATGGTTTTTCTCTTTAATTTCCACCGGCTCTGTGCCCCTGTGCCCTATGTGGAGCAGGTCATCTCAGACTTTGGTGTGCATACACACACCCCAGGAAATCTAAACATATAGTTTTTTCGTGGGTTCAATGACCCAAAAACTCTGATTGAGTAGATTAAGGATGGAGACCCACAGTTTCATTAAAACAAAACAAACTCGAGGTGATTTGATGCAGGTGACCAAAGAGGAAATTCTGGGTTTTTCTCCATGCCTTTAGGTCTACTTTATGTGTAGGTGATGGTAGACACCAGGACTTGATTCAAGGACCAGGATATCCTGGTTCTGGTTGTAGTTGTCACAACTGACATCAAGAGAGGTCCAAAAACATAAATGCTAGGATTCAGGGAAGATGAGTGATAGACTGCTGTGGGCTGGCAGAGCCCAGCTTCTTTTTTTTTTTTTTTTTTTAATATTTTATCTACTTGAAAGAGAGAAATCACAACTAGGCAGAGAGGCAGGCAGAGAGAGAGGAGGAAGCAGGCTCCCTGCAGAGCAGAAAGCCCGATGCGGGGCTCGATCCCAGGACTCTGGGATCATGACCTGAGCGGAAGGCAGAGGCTTTAACCCACTGAGCCACCCAGGCGCCCCCAGAGCCCAGATTCTCATCTCGTCTTACCTCCCACAGAGGAAGGAGTTAAAGCTGCTGGATGAACCGTCCACCAGTGGACTGGTTACCTGGTCTGATCTTGTAAAAAAAAAAAAAAAGAAAAAAGAAAAAGAAGAAGAAGAAGGAGAAGAAGAAGAAAGAAAAGAAGAAGAAGAAGACATTGAGGGGTGCCTTGGTGGCTCAGTCAGTTAAGAGTCCAGCTCTTGATTTCAGCTCAGGTCATGATCTCAGGGTTGTGAGGTTGAGCCCCACATCAAGCTCTGTGCTCAGCATGGAGTCTCCTTAAGATTCTCTGTCTCCCTCTGCCCCTCCCTGTTATGCATATGCCTGTGTGCTCGCTTGTGCTCTCTCTCTCTCTCCCCTTCAGTTTCTAATAAATAAATCTTTAAAACAACAACTCGGTCATTTGACCCCTTTAGCATGAAGAGGACTGATCTTGGTCAGAGGAAAACCCTTATCTATGGAATGCTAATAGTTGGTGTTTCTGGCTCCAGGCTGTGTATGGAAAAGAACCCAACAACCAGCAACATTTGAGGGCTGCCCAGGAAATGTTCTATAGGGACATAATTCTGTGGGTCTCTACAATAGAGATATTTCATTATACAAATACTCGCCACTGTGCGAGGGGAGCACTTGTTCTAGCCTAGGTCAGACGGTGAGTGTCCAAGCTGGGAGGGAAGGCTCTGGGGAAGATACCCCAGAGCTTTTGATGCTGTGTCTGAACTTTGTGATGGCAATTCTGAAATTATCAGTAGATTGTGTTCCTGGTGAAGATCCCTGATCCCTTGGACCTGATTTGACAGTCCCACACATTGTGTTAGAACCTGTAATCTGCACAGCACTGTTACCGATGGTCCCCTTGGTTCATCTCTTCGTCACTGAACCATTTAATGGATCGATGTACCTGTTGGTTCTATCATGAGACCGACTCAAACTTCACTGCAGCTTCGAAAGTTTCTGGAATTAGTCAGAGGAAACACTTGACACCCTCATAAAAACTAAGTTCTAACTCTCAATCAAAATTGTTCCTTGGAAGAAAATGAACCAAACTGATCATTTTGACTGTCCTGAATGTTACAGAAAAAATTCAAGATCTAAGTATTTTGCATATTTTTATTTCGAAAGTACTTCCATTCATTATAAGAAAAAGAAAAAGAAGTCAGGTATTTTTAGTTTTTGACACAAAGTAGATGCTTTGGAAATCGGCACTATAAACAAAAAAATGTTTGAAAATTGTGTGCCGCATAAATGTTGTACAAAGCCAGACTCGGTAGGCTTGGTACCAACAGACTTGCATATATCAATAAATGCATTTCATTATTTGTATTCAGAAGACAAACCTACAAATGCTGACAGGACCATGGACAGTCTAAGGTCCACCCTCTACCAAATTACCTGGAAAGGTAAGATGTGACACCAACATTTCTTTTTATTCTTGTGGTTACTAGTTTTCTTCATAAACAAAGATAACTATTTGCCCAAACGTCTAGAGTAATCAATACAGGGCAAAGAGAGTTTGCGGTGATGTTGGGAAGTAATGGAAAGGAAAATCTCCTGCCAACTCAGGAGACCTCCTTGCAGGTGTGGAGGAGAATGTTCTGTCACTGAGTAGGCATCCAGCCAGACCGACGCCTGGCAGAGACTGTCCCCTAGAGAGATCACAGAAACAGACAGAAGGACAGGCAGATCTGAGCCATAGCTCGCACTCCCTCAGGATAAAGGTGCACGAGTCCCTGGGTAAGGTCAGGCATAGCTCATCCTAAGTTCTGGTCCGTTAATCGCCCTCACCCAGAAGAAAGATAGAGCGCTCCATGCCTGCATGCTAAGCAGGTCGGTGTGCCCCCAGGACCAGACTCCTAGGCTCCGTTCTCACCTTCCCTCCGATAGAGGAGATGGGGCACTTGCTTTTTGATGTTTACATTTCAAAGAGAAGGCTCCCAGGCCTTTAAGAAAAACCTTTCTTGATTGTCAGACTGGAGAAAAGCTTGTTTAGCTTCTGAAAGGTTTACGTACATCTGTTCACCAGGGACATTTTTAAATTTCCTTTAAGATTTGTATTTGCCCTTACAGTAGCATAAGCTTTCTGACAAAAATGAGATTTTACTAGAATGTAGAATAAAGCATATGTTCTATAAATGAGGTTGCTACGGATTTAATATTTCCTCGCAGTTCATTTACTTATTCTGTCCAGCTTTCAATCCCACAAGGACTTATTAAAAAATCTCCGCGGAACTGTGTGGCTTGTGTCAACCAAGTGTATGGTATTTTTTGTTATGAGACACATGCGTGCACACACACTCAAGCACACATGTACTCTCACGCACATGTCACACTCCCACACACATGCACGCACACACATGCACCCCACATGCATGTGCGCACGCACATGTAACACAGGCACACACTCCTGTGCACACAGACACACATGTGCCTATGCTTTCACCCACGCATGGACGCACACGCTCACTGCATACTCACACACATGTCCACACTCCCACACACATGCATGCGCATATGTTCTACACGTGCAGGTGCACACACAATCACACCCATGCACACACAGTTGCACACTCACACACTTGTTTTCTTAAGAAGTTCAGACTCTTACCTCTCTCCTTCTGAGCCAGTTTAAAGGCTCTTAAGTGTAACAGCTACAGACCTGGGACCGTTTCGAGTCTTATTTTTGGCAAGAAACAACCCATTTCACAAGTGATGCATCTGGAAAAAGACCACTGTGGGGGAGATCACATCGGAGGGAGGCAAAGAGGGAGCTTTCACAGTAGGCGGAAAGAATGCTCCAACGTCAACATGATCCAGAAGATCCAGGTGTGCCTGTGCTGACATTGGGTGACAGCTTCGATCCTTCCCTCCTTCCTTGGCACGTGGCTCTGCCGCCGTGGGCCAGGACGTGTGTCATTCCCTGGCTGTGAAGAGGCTCTGGTGCTCAGTCCACTGCCGTTGCTGGGGGAGGACCCGCTTCTGCACGTCACCCAGACTTTGAATCATAGACAGGAATCACCAAGGGGTAAAGGCCAGAGATGGTATTCCAGGAAAACCAGGGGCGTAGCGACTTGGAAGAGGAGACACAGCCACGATCATTCTTTGTGGTGATGTGTTCAGTTGCAAATGTCAAGAACGTGGCTAGAATGTGAGCAGGGGTTCCTGAAGATCTTCAGCAACTTTATGTTCACTAAGGTGTTTGTGTGTCAGCCTGAAGATACTGAGAGAGTCCTCTCAGCAGGGATGGAGTTACATGTATCATTGTCACAGAAGTTTTGTTTTTGTTTTTTGTTGTTTTGTAGTTTTCTTTTTCTTTTTTTCTGTTTTTTGAAGAGACAGCATGAGCAGGGGGAAGGGCAGAGGGGAGGCCGACAGAGAATCCCAAGCAGACCCCCATCTGAACACGGAGCCACATGCAAGGCTTCATCTCACAACTCTGAGATCAGAACCTGAGCGAAAACCGAGAGTCGGATGCTCAACTCACTGAGCCACCCACGCGCCCAAACAAAAGACTTCTATCATGAGCTCACGATAGGAATAACAAGTAGCAGGGAGAAGGCTCTGGCAGTACAGAGCATCAAGATGGCAGCCGTTGAGCTGCAGGCAGCCGGGATAGATGGGGGATTGAGTTAACCTTGTCAGAGCTGAGAAAGTGACAGCATCATTCGGAGAGTTGGCCTTCAGCTATAAATGTGGCCGTGAGCTAGCAAAAATAGAGACATTTTGTTGTTGTTGCTAAAACGTGCACTATTGATCAATGGGAATGCTTCGGTGTTTCTTCTAAGTTAAAGAAAAACTAGTGCCTATTTGATACCCAGCCTTCTCCCGGGGGGGGGGGGGGGCGCTCTTGACTGGAGAGTGCACTGGGTGCAGGCTGCCACGTGGGCCCCAAGGTCTCCTTAATGAGTGTCTGATCGGGCCCCAGCAGGTGAGGGGAAAGGTAGCTGGTTCTCTTCCTGCCACTGCCTTGACGTGGAACCTCAGACCACAGTCTCCAGTGTGTTTGAATTTGAATTCCCCGATATGCAGAACTTGGGTAGATGGTCACTAAAGATACACCAAGTCCTCATATGGCTGGAACTCTTGCTCGACTTTAACTAATTCAGAACTTGTGGCCCAGTTTTCAATGTAAAATTCCCCTATTTTGGGTTCTCATAAGGAAAACTTTCCATACCTTAAAAAAATCTCTGTTCATGTTTGCATTATGCGAATGAATTAACCAGAGATGTATATAGCAGGATAATCCCCCCCCTTTTTATGATGATCTTCTCCTATTAAATCTGTCAAAAATTATCAAGGATTATTCCTGTGTGTGGAATGAAGTGTATAATTATGAAACTATTCTAGAGAATCAAAGGGAAGGGCATCACGTGACATCATGTAGCTGGAAAGAGGATGCTTCCTGTCCTCTTAGGAGCCTGCAGGGGACAGCATCAGCCCTCCTCATGTTCTGCTTCAGATGGCACCATTGGAATGCTCCAGTTTATTTTTCAGTACTAATTAGGAGTTATTCAATTTCGTCCCAGTTAGACACTCAGGGAGTAGCTGCATCTCTATATGAGAAGAGTGGATCTCGGTTGCCAGCTCAGTTTACTGAAACCCAGAGGCAGATGATGCCCTGATAGAACGTTCCTCAAGGAAGGGCTGGCACAGAGAAGGAACAGAATGCTCAGGCCCCCTGCTCTGGGTGCTAGAAGGTACGAGGGAGCCTCGCTTAACGGTTATTTCTAAATTATAAATTTCTGCAAGTACTTCTTCCTATGCTTGGGAAATAGAATAGCACAAAATGGACCAACCTGGGGTGCCTGGGTGGCTCAGTGGGTTAAAGCCTTTGCCTTCAGCTCAGGTCATGGTCTCAGGGTCCTGGGGTCGAGTCCCGCATCAGTCGGTCTGCTCAGTGGGGAGCCTGCTTCCCCTTCTCTCTCTGCCTGCCTCTCTGCCTACTTGTGATCTGTCTGTCAAATAAATAAATAAAAATCTTTAAAAAAAAAAAAAAAGGAACCACCTGTCCCAGATCACGTCACTGGTAAAAAAAATTATATTTTGGGATCTGGGATCGCTACATAAGTTTGTGTCTCAAGCCTTTTCTCCACACCTCACTTGCATCCCAAATTAAAAAAAACAAAAACCATCACCATCCCCAGAAGCAACACCATAAGAGGAGGAACAGCTTCCTCTAAGTCAGCAATGGAAAAAACATCCTGCCAGGAAGGAATCAACTTTGTTAAGAAACTGATATGCCGTGTTCATCTAGACTCTCACATTCACCATCAGATTTATTCAGAAATATAATCCCCCCTGAAGCAAACACTATCGTCCTCACTCCTGCCGATGAGGAAAACAACCAACCACCACCACCAACAACAAAACCCAACTACATCTCAGATGAGTACAGTTGGACTCAAATGGGTGTATGTTCAGCTCCAAAGCCACCTCCATACCTGGAGTGGTTTTCAAAGTTTGGATCCAGGAACCGTGGTTGGAAACAACCATAAATATTAATACCATTGTCTCCACCTTCTACTTGAGGACACAGATGGGGAGAGTCTACATCCCAACCACGCCTATGAAGTTTGTGCAAAGTAGAGACTCAAACCCGAATCTTCAGCTCTTCCCTGGTGATCAGTCATTCCCTGATCCCTGAAGCCACTTGGGACATTATAACCATCTCTATACATTTAGGATTTTATCTCTACCCCAAATGCCTGTCCCTCCATAATAGTAAATTTAATCTCCAAGATCCTGGGCATTTAATAACAGAACCAAAACTTTTCAAGAATCCTCAGTTTTCCCAGGCATTGTGCCATGAGATGGAGAAACTCCAGGAAGAAATTCACTTGTGGTTAGTCTAACAGAGAATTCCCTTCAGTC
The DNA here is from genome assembly GCF_922984935.1 of Meles meles. NCBI lineage: Eukaryota > Metazoa > Chordata > Mammalia > Carnivora > Mustelidae > Meles > Meles meles. Next base: position 97,780,730 of record NC_060075.1, read on the forward strand.
TTGACCACATCCCACTACTTTGTAAGAAGTTTCTTCACATGCCTCCAGGAGAGGTTGTGTATGCCTTTCTGTCTGTCACCGTCCTAACTGCTACCCTGTGGCCCTGTTATGGCATTTATCAAAACCACCCTTTGATGATGCCTACATATAAGCCTGGGCTGGCTGCTAAAATTTGAGTTCTGAAGGACAAAAAAGTAAAAGATGTTCCTCCTCTATTCTCTCTAGTCTGCTCCATAGGACTCATTAAGTATTTGCTCAATTTCAGAAGTAGGGTAAAAATGCCCACAAATACAGAGTGGAAAGGAAGGAAAAGCTTCCTTACCCAGAAAGACTCATCTATGGCTGATCATGCAGCGTTGCGTAATGACTCAACAAAGCCAGATGGCGTGTGGGAAGGCATGTGTTAAACTTTTGGCCCAGTAATGCTTTCCTTGTGCTTCTCCCTCGTCACCTTTCCAGACAAAATTTTCATAAAAACAGCTTGGAAGCTCAGATGCTTTCCGGCTGTCATCCTGTCGCTGTGATAATTACTGAGCTAATCACCAACACCTTGCAGATTAGTGGAGATTAGCAGTGGGCTGGAGGAGTGGGAAAGCAGACTGGCTCAAACACAGGGTTTGCAGGAACCCCAGAGGATGCCCGGTGCATAGGCTGGCAGAGGAGGGTAAACATAGCATTTTGGCATGTTGCTCCGCAGGATTTGTGTGGGCCAGGTGCTCTGTGAGTTAAGAGGGTGCTAAGACTGACCCTCTTAGTCCTGTAAGTAGTAACTCAAGAGAGAAAACTTGGCACATACTTTTACCAGAAAATAAGGAAAATTAGCTGAGGAAAAAATGGCCCAACTCCCAACTGGTTGTGGTTCTCAGGAATAAATAGAGATTGCGATTTTTGTCACCTGAGACTTTCCAGAGCCCTCAATATGTCAACAAGAGTTGTGAGCCTTCCAGCACAAGTTCGGATTTCTGGCAGTACCCAGATGTTTCCACCACAGAATTCTGTCTCCCCACCCAGCCCCCAAACTGCCATTTTCCAGGATGGGTTCTGTGGAGCACTCTGGAAAATTCCAACCCAGAAGCTGAATTTGAGGGAGAGAAGGTAAATTATCTTTCTTTCAGGAGCAACTTGGTGCCAACTACGGGTGTTAGGTGATTTATATGCATGTCCTCATTTAATCTACCCAAACCAGTGATGTAGAGAACACTGTTTTCTTTACACACATGTGAGGGTAAAGACTCGAGGAGATTAAGGGGTACCTTCAAGCCCAGGGAGCTGCGTTTGGGGTCTGAGTCTGGTGGATTGGGCTCCTGGTGTGACAGGGGTGGTGTATCTCCTTGACAGGAGTTAGGGGGTGAGCTGCACCATGTGGGGACCTCACAGGAGCTCTACTGTGACCGGGTTCTGTGACTGGCTAAGGACACATGTGGGGCAGCAGTTGGTTTTAGCAATTACTGAAATCACATTAAGATTAAGTCGAAGATTGGGCAATGGATCTAGGAAACTGTTACTGTTCTGGAAAGCTATGACTCATTGTTAGGTGCCTGAAGGAAGTATTTCCACAAAAGACAATAACGATTGAATATAAAACCCTAGTGAGCGAGGCAGGATCTCATGGAAGCTTCAGTTGTCTGGTTAGAATTAAGAGACAAAGAAAAGCAGAAACCACTTCTCCTCAAGGCCCTTGAGACTGTTAGTTATTCACCCTAAACCCTCTGGGCTAAAGCACCAGTCTCTTGACTCAACTTGCCTCCTCAGCTAAGGGTGCAGTCCTTCTGATCTTTCTTCTCCTAGATGAGCCTGTTGGGTTGGAAGGGCAGTGTCTGGGGGCTGACATTCTGTGGCATGAAGCTTTGAGATCTGAGTTAACACTCTGGGTCCATTAAAATGTTTCTGCTCTTTGCAGCATGGACATTTGCTAATCCCCTTGCGATATAATGAAGTTGAAGGCAGGGGTCAGAGTGGTATTTTCCTGAACCCAAATTTTCCCAGAGGAAGTATTGGACAAACTCTAAAGGGTTACATACACTGAATCTTAAAAGCAACACGGTCAAGAACAAAAACAATGGTTCGATTTTCTAAGGATAAAGATATTTCACATTACCTTTTCCACTGATGGCAACCAAAAGTTCTTGATGGAAAACATGAAACAATAATATAAGGGAAGTATATTTCATGTGATTGTGTGTGTATGTGTGTGTATATGGTGTGTGTGGTAAGTGTGTAGTGTGTGTCTTGGTGTGTGTATACGTATGTGTATCTATTTTGTGTGGAATGTGTGTGTATGTATTTGTATGGGCATTGCATTTGTGTGTGTAGGCAGATGTGTGTGTACTGGTGTGTGTATGTGGCTATGTATGTGCATATGTTTATTTGTGTGTAGGTTTTTTTAAAAAGATTTCATTTATTTGTTTGAGAGAGAGAGAGACCACCAACAGGGGGAAGGAGTGGGGGGACAAAGGCAGAGGGAGAAGCAGATTCCCCACAGAGCAGGGAACCCGATGCGGGGCTCAATCCCAGAACGCTGAGATCATGACTTTAGCCAAAGGCAGACGCTTAAGCAACTTAGCCACCCAGATGCCCCTGTGTGTATGTATATCTGTGTGGTGTGTGGCTGTGTGTATATGTGTGTTTGTGTGTGATGTGTGTTTGTGGCATGTGTGTGATGTGTATGTGTTGCATAGGTGTGATGGTTGTGTGTGTATTTATGCAGTATATTGTATGTATGTGTGTGATGAGTGTATGCATGTTGTCTAGTGTGTGTGTGTATGTATGTGTGTGTGCTGTATATGTGGTATGGTATGTGTGTGGTACATGTGCATAATGTGTGTGTGTGATATATGTGTGTGTCTGTGTGATATATGTGTGTGTCTGTGATGTATGGTGCATATATATATAGTGTATGTGTAGTATGATCTGTGTTTATATGTGTGTGTGTGGTGTGATATATGTATGAATGGTGTGTGTACATGTGTGTGTTCCCTGCCAGGATTCTTAATTTAGACTCCAGAAAACCTGAACCCCTGATTGTTCAATAGGCAGGAAAGGAAAAGCTCCAAGATAAACTCTATTTTTGTTTCAAAGACCAGGTCCCTTAAGGAGTAGAGAAAGAAATCCCCTATTTTGTCTGTTTCTCTATTATGTTTTATTTTAATATTCTCCCAGCCCAGCCTCTAAGTAGATCTCAGTCCCAGAAGCATGTGTCTGTGGAGTTGGTGGCAGTAGTTGTTGTTAAGACACCTAACACTGACAGAAAATCCTCCTGACCACTCTGGCTGGGAGAACATCCTCTGCTGTCTCAATAGTGGAGAATCTTTGCTACATTTCTCTCTGTCCTCCTGCTGCTTTTTGGAGAGGTAGACACAGCTTCAGGAAGTATGTGATAGCATGAGGATATTTGGATGGACAAATTCATAATTTCATAGCTGATAGACCAGAAAGAGAAGACAGTGGGTGTTAGAAAATAAAAGAGATCATAGAGAGGAGGGGGCTCAGGACAGAGATCCTACAAAACTGCCTATGAAATCCTGGCCCAACTTAGAACATCAAAGGCATAGAATCTACTTGAAAAAGCAAACTCAGTTAAACTGGGAAATGAACTATGATGCAGATTAATGATCAGGACGTTGACTCAGGCCTGGAGGGACCATGCACAGAGCATCCTATCCAAGACTATACACAAAACTCAACAATTTAGATTAAACAGACAGACCAAATGCTCATTTAAGAAATACCATGAAAGCCACTCAAAAAGAAATAGGTAACCAAAATAGTCCTATGTCTATCAAAGAAATGGAATTTGTTGTTAAAAATCTTCCAAAGGAGAAAAATCCAGGGCAAACTGGTTTCATTGGGAAATTCTACCAAATACAAATGGAAAGAATATTAGAATCTCTAGAATACTATACTACTATGGTATACTATGCTAATACAAGAATCTCTTCCAGAAAATAGGAGTACCTCCCAATTCATTTTATGAGGCTAGCACTATCTTGATGGTAAAATTAGAAAGAAACAATTCACAAATGGAAAACTATAGACCAATATAGACCAATATCCCCTATAAATTTAGACACAAAAATCCTTAACAAAATGATATACAAAAAGAGGAATTCCCATCATTACCAAATTGAGTTTATACTGGGAAAGAAATGTTGGTTCAACATTTGAAAAATCAATAAAACCACCATGTTACAGATGTCAAAGGGCATAATAATTTCAATAGATACAGAAGAAAAATAAAGTTTGGCAAAACAGCATTTACTCATAAGAAAAATTCACACAAAACTAAGAATAGAAGGGGATTTCCTTATCTCGATGAAAGGTATCTACCAAAACAAACAAGTAAAAACACATAGCTGAAATTTTCATTAGTGGTGAAAGTGTTCATATTTTCTTTCTCATACTGGGAACAAGGCAGAGATGTTTACTCTCATCTCTCTTAATAGCAATAGAAGAAGTCCTATCTGATGTCATACATGGAGGAAAAGAAATATAAGACATCTGGGAAAAAAAGAAAGGTACTCACTCTATTCAGACACCGTAGCTGTCTAAAAGAAAATCCTAAGAAATCTAAAGAACAAATCTACTACTGGAACGAGGGAGTTTAACAAGGCTGTAGGAGGCAAAAATCAACATAATAAAGCAATTACAGGTCTATAGTCATGCAATGAACAATTGGAGACCAAATTCATAACAGAATTGAACAAAATAAGTGTACCAGTAAGCTGCAATAAATGAAATATTTGGATTTTCACATAATGAAATAAGTTCAGGGTCTATTTGTCACAAACTACAAGACACCAATAAAATAAATAAGAAACTGAAATAAGTGGAAAGACTCATATGGTCATGGATTGGAAGACTCAATACAGTTGAGATGTTCATTTTACTTAAATTGATCTACAGATTTAATATGATCACAATCAAAATGTCAGCAGATTTTTCTTGTAGATGTAGACAAGTTGGTCCTAAAACTGGTAAGGAAATCGAAAATAATTGTGTAAATGGGGGCACCTGGGTGACTCAGTCAATAAAGTGTCCAGCTCTTCGTTTTGGCTCAGGTCATTATCTCACGGTCCTGGGATTGAGCCCCAGCCTGGGCTCTGCACTCAGCATGGAGTCTGCCTCAGATTCTGTCTCCTCTCTCCACTTCTGCTCCTTCCTTTACTCATGCTCTCTTTCTAAAATAAATAAGTAGGAGAGGAGTCAAGATGGCGGAGAAGTAGCAGCCTGAGACTACATCAGGTAGCAGGAGATCAGCTCGATAGCTTATCTAAACATTGCAAACACCTACAAATCCAATGGGAGAGCTAAGAGAAGAAGAACAGCAACTCTAGAAACAGAAAATCAACCACTTTCTGAAAGGTAGGACTGGCGGAGAAGTGAATCTAAAACGACGGGAAGATAGACCGCGGGGGGAGGGGCTGGCTCCCGGCAAGCGGCGGAGCAACGGAGCACAAAATCAGGACTTTTAAAAGTCTGTTCCACTGAGGGACATTGCTCCAGGGGCTAAACCGGGGTGAAGCCCATGCGGGGCCAGCGTGGTCCCAGGCCCTGCAGGGTCACAGAAGGATCGGGGGTGTCGGAGTGTCAGAGAGCTCGCAGGTATTAGAATGGAGAAGCCGGCTGGAGAGACAGAGCCGAGGACTAAACTCTCAGCTCAGGGTTACCTTGAACTGGTTGCGGGCTGGGTGAGCTTGGAGCGCGGCTAGAGGCTGGGGATACGGGAGTGATTGGGTGCTGTCCTCTGGGGGCGCACTGAGGAGTGGGGCCCCAGGCTCTCGGCTCCTCCGGGCTGGAGACTGGGAGGTCACCATTTTCATTCCCGTCCTCCGGAACTCTACGGAAAGCGTTCAGGGAACAGAAGCTCCCAAAAGTGAACCCGAGCCGATTACTTAGTCCGGCCGCCAGTAAGGGCGGTGCAATCCCGCCTCGGGCAAAGACACTTGAGAGTCACTACAACAGGCCCCTCCCCCAGAAGATCAACAAAATATCCAGCCAGGATGAAGTTCATCTATCAAGGAGAAAGCAGATTCAATTCCTAAGACAGCAGAGCAATTCCAGAGGAGGAGAAAGCAAAGCACGGAACTCATGGCTTTCTCCCCATGATTCTTTAGTCTTGCGGCTACTTCAATTTTTTTTTTCTTTTTTCAATTGTTTTTTCTTTTTTCTTTTTTCTTCTTCTGCTAATTTTTTTTAAACTTTTACCTTTTTCTTTTTAAACATTTTTTGACTAGTTCATCTAAATATATATATTTTTTCTTTCTTTTTTATATTTTTTATTTGTTTTATTTTTTAAATTTTTTTCTTTCTTTTTTTTTTTTTCTTTTTTTTTCAGAAGCTGTTTTTATCCCCTTTCTCCCCCCCACATATTTGGGGTCTCTTCTGATTTGGTTACAGCGCATTTTTCTGGGGTCTTTGCCACCCTTTTAGTAGTTTATTTGCTCCTTCATATTCTCTTATCTGGACAAAATGACAAGGCAGAAAAAATCACCACAAACAAAAGAACAAGAGACAGTACCGAAGGCTAGGGACCTAATCAACACAGACATGGGTAATATGTCAGATCAAGAGTTCAGAATGATGATTCTGAACATTCTAGCCGGGCTCGAAAAAGGAATGGAAGATATTAGAGAAACCCTCTCTGGAGATATTAAAGCCCTTTCTGGAGAAATTAAAGAACTAAAATCTAACCAAGTTGAAATCAAAAAAGCTATTAATGAGGTGCAATCAAAAATGGAGGCTCTCACTGCTAGGATAAATGAGGCAGAAGAAAGAATTAGTGATATAGAAGACCAAATGACAGAGAATAAGGAAGCCGAGCAAAAGAGGGACAAACAGCTACTGGACCATGAGGGGAGAATTCGAGAGATAAGTGACACCATAAGACGAAACAACATTAGAATAATTGGGATTCCAGAAGAAGAAGAAACAGAGAGGGGAGCAGAAGGTCTATTGGAGAGAATCATTGGAGAGAATTTCCCTAATATGGCAAAGGGAACAAGCATCAAAATCCAGGAGATGCAGAGAACCCCCCTCAAAGTCAACAAGAATAGGTCCACACCCCGTCACCTAATAGTAAAATTTACAAGTCTTAGTGACAAAGAGAAAACCCTGAAAGCAGCCCGAGAAAAGAAGTCTGTAACATACAATGGTAAAAATATTAGATTGGCGGCAGACTTATCCACAGAGACCTGGCAGGCCAGAAAGAGCTGGCATGATATATTCAGAGCACTCAACGAGAAAAACATGCAGCCAAGAATACTCTATCCAGCTAGGCTATCATTGAAAATAGAAGGAGAGATCAAAAGCTTCCAGGACAAACAAAAACTGAAAGAATTTGCAAACACCAAACCAGCTCTACAGGAAATATTGAAAGGGGTCCTCTAAGCAAAGAGAGAGCCTAAAAGTAGTAGATCAGAAAGGTACAGAGACAATATACAGTAACAGTCACCTTACAGGCTAATAATGGCACTAAATTCATATCTCTCAATAGTTACCCTGAATGTTAATGGGCTAAATGCCCTAATCAAAAGACACAGGGTATCAGAATGGATAAAAAAACAAAACCCATCAGTATGTTGCCTACAAGAAACTCATTTTAGACGCGAAGACACCTCCAGATTTAAAGTGAGGGGGTGGAAAACAATTTACCATGCTAATGGGCATCAGAAGAAAGCTGGGGTGGCAATCCTTATATCAGATCAATTAGATTTTAAGCCAAAGACTATAATAAGAGATGAGGAAGGACACTATATCCTACTCAAAGGGTCTGTCCAACAAGAAGATCTAACCATTTTAAATATCTATGCCCCTAACGTGGGAGCAGCCAACTATATCAACCAATTAATAACAAAATCAAAGAAACACATCAATAATAATACAATAATAGTAGGGGACTTTAACACTCCCCTCACTGAAATGGACAGATCATCCAAGCAAAAGATCAACAAGGAAATAAAGGCCTTAAATGACACACTGGACCAGATGGACATCACAGATATATTCAGAACATTTCATCCCAAAGCAATAGAATACACATTCTTCTCTAGTGCACATGGAACCTTCTCCAGAATAGATCACATCCTGGGTCACAAATCAGGTCTCAACCGGTATCAAAAGATTAGGATTATTCCCTGCATATTTTCAGACCACAATGCTCTGAAGCTAGAACTCAATCACAAGAGGAAAGCTGGAAAGAACCCAAATACATGGAGACTAAACAGCATCCTTCTAAAGAATGAATGGGTTAACCAGGAAATTAAAGAAGAATTGAAAAAATTCATGGAAACAAATGATAATGAAAACACAACAGTTCAAAATCTGTGGGACACAGCAAAGGCAGTCCTGAGAGGAAAATATATAGCAGTACAAGCCTTTCTCAAGAAACAAGAAAGGTCTCAAGTACACAACCTAACCCTACACGTAAAGGAGCTGGAGAAAGAACAAGAAAGAAACCCTAAACCCAGCAGGAGAAGAGAAATCATAAAGATCAGAGCAGAAATCAATGAAATAGAAACCAAAAAAACAATAGAAAAAATCAATGAAACTAGGAGCTGGTTCTTTGAAAGAATCAATAGGATTGATAAACCCCTGGCCAGACTCATCAAAAAGAAAAGAGAAAGGACCCAAATCAATAAAATCATGAATGAAAGAGGAGAGATCACAACTAACACCAAAGAAATACAGACAATTATAAGAACATACTATGAGCAACTCTACGCCAACAAATTGGACAATCTGGAAGAAATGGATGCATTCCTAGAGACATATAAACTACCACAACTGAACCAGGAAGAAATAGAAAACCTGAACAGACCCATAACCAGTAAGGAGATTGAAACAGTCATCCAAAATCTCCAAACAAACAAAAGCCCAGGGCCAGACGGCTTCCCAGGGGAATTCTACCAAACATTTAAAGAAGAACTCATTCCTATTCTCTTGAAACTGTTCCAAAAAATAGAAACGGAAGGAAAACTTCCAAACTCATTTTATGAGGCCAGCATCACCTTGATCCCAAAACCAGACAAGGATCCCACCAAAAAAGAGAACTACAGACCAATATCCTTGATGAACACAGATGCCAAAATTCTCGCCAAAATACTAGCCAATAGGATTCAACAGTACATTAAAAGGATTATTCACCACGATCAAGTGGGATTTATTCCAGGGCTGCAGGGTTGGTTCAACATCCGCAAATCAATCAATGTGATAGAACACATTAATAAAAGAAAGAACAAGAACCATATGATACTCTCCATAGATGCTGAAAAAGCATTTGACAAAGTACAGCATCCCTTCCTGATCAAAACTCTTCAAAGAGTGGGGATAGAGGGCACATACCTCAATATTATCAAAGCCATCTATGAAAAACCCACCGCAAATATCATTCTCAATGGAGAAAAACTGAAAGCTTTTCCGTTAAGGTCAGGAACACGGCAGGGATGTCCATTATCACCACTGCTATTCAACATAGTACTAGAAGTCCTAGCCTCAGCAATCAGACAACAAAAAGAAATTAAAGGCATCCAAATTGGTAAAGAAGAAGTCAAACTATCACTCTTCGCAGATGATATGATACTATATGTGGAAAACCCAAAAGACTCCACTCCAAAACTGCTAGAACTTGTACAGGAATTCAGTAAAGTGTCAGGATATAAAATCAATGCACAGAAATCAGTTGCATTTCTGTACACCAACAACAAGACTGAAGAAAGAGAAATTAAGGAGTCAATCCCATTTACAATTGTACCCAAAACTATAAGATACCTAGGAATAAACCTAACCAAAGAGACGAAGAATCTATACACAGAAAATTATAAAGTACTCATGAAAGAAATTGAGGAAGACACAAAAAAATGGAAAAATGTTCCATGCTCCTGGATTGGAAGAATAAATATTGTGAAAATGTCTATGCTACCTAAAGCAATCTACACATTTAATGCAATCCCTATCAAAATACCATCCATTTTTTTCAAAGAAATGGAACAAATAATCCTAAAATTTATATGGAACCAGAAAAGACCTCGAATAGCCAAAGGAATATTGAAGAACAAAGCCAAAGTTGGTGGCATCACAATTCCGGACTTCAAACTCTATTACAAAGCTGTCATCATCAAGACAGCATGGTACTGGCACAAAAACAGACACATAGATCAGTGGAACAGAATAGAGAGCCCAGAAATAGACCCTCAACTCTATGGTCAACTAATCTTCGACAAAGCAGGAAAGAATGTCCAATGGAAAAAAAGACAGCCTCTTCAATAAATGGTGCTGGGAGAATTGGACAGCCACATGCAGAAAAATGAAATTGGACCACTTCCTTACACCACACACAAAAATAGACTCCAAATGGATGAAGGACCTCAATGTGAGAAAGGAATCCATCCAAATCCTTGAGGAGAATGCAGGCAGCAACCTCTTCGACCTCAGCCGTAGCAACATCTTCCTAGGAACAATGGCAAAGGCAAGGGAAGCAAGGGCAAAAATGAACTATTGGGATTTCATCAAGATCAAAAGCTTTTGCACAGAAAAGGAAACAGTTCACAAAACCAAAAGACAACTGACAGAATGGGAGAAGATATTTGCAAACGACATATCAGATAAAGGGCTAGTATCCAAAATCTATAAGGAACTTAGCAAACTCAACACCCAAAGAACAAACAATCCAATCAAGAAATGGGCAGAGGACATGAACAGACATTTCTGCAAAGAAGACATCCAGATGGCCAACAGACACATGAAAAAGTGCTCCACGTCACTCGGCATCAGGGAAATACAAATCAAAACCACAATGAGATATCACCTCACACCAGTCAGAATGGCTAAAATTAACAAGTCAGGAAATGACAGATGCTGCGAGGATGTGGAGAAAGGGGAACCCTCCTCCACTGTTGGTGGGAATGCAAGCTGGTGCAACCACTCTGGAAAACAGCATGGAGGTTCCTCAAAATGTTGAAAATAGAACTACCCTATGACCCAGCAATTGCACTACTGGGTATTTACCCTAAAGATACAAACATAGTGATCCGAAGGGGCACGTGTACCCGAATGTTTATAGCAGCAATGTCTACAATAGCCAGACTATGGAAAGAACCTAGATGTCCATCAACAGATGAATGGATAAAGAAGATGTGGTATGTATACACAGTGGAATACTATGCAGCCATCAAAAGAAATGAAATCATGCCATTTGCGACGACGTGGATGGAACTAGAGCGTATCAAGCTTAGTGAAATAAGTCAATCGGAGAAAGACAACTATCATATGATCTCCCTGATATGAGGACATGGAGAAGCAACATGGGGGGGTAGGGGGATAGGAGAAGAGTAAATGAAACAAGATGGGATTGGGAGGGAGACAAACCATAAATGACTCTTAATCTCACAAAACAAACTGGGGGTTGCTGGGGGGAGGTGGGATTGGGAGAGGGGGAGCGGGCTATGGACATTGGGGAGGGGAGGCGAACCATAAGAGACTATGGACTCTGAAAAACAACCTGAGGGTTTTGAAGGGTCAGGGGTGGGAGGTTGGGGCAACCTGAGGGTTTTGAAGGGTCAGGAGTGGGAAGTTGGGGGAACAGGTGGTGGGTAATAGGGAGGGCACGTTTTGCATGGAGCACTGGGTGTTGTGCAAAAAGAATGAATACTGTTACACTGAAAAAATAAATAAAATGAAAACAAAACAAAACAAAACAAAAAATAAATAAATAAATAAATAAAATATTTAGGTGGAAAAAAAAAAAAACCTGAGAATAGTTTTGGGAAACCTTAAAACTTGTAGTTGGTATCTGAAGTAAGAGTGATCTCTTGTGGGGACTTGCGTATTTCCACGTGTGCTTTTACCATCTGTCATCATCATCAAAAGAATGTGCCCATTCTAGCTTGCTAGCGAATGAGAGACACATGGAGCACAGCCAAGGCACCCCCATTATCCTAGCCAAGACCATTTTCAATTATCTAACAGTGTACCACTTCTAGGCATAAAAATGAGCTTATAGAGATCAGCAGAATCACCTAGCCAAGCTCTCCAGTTGTGTGGCTAATAAACACTTGCTGTAAAAAAATAAATAAATAAATAAATAAATAAATAAATAAATAAGTAAGTAAGTAAGTAAACAAAATCTCTAAAAAATAATTTTGGAAATGAACAAAATGGGAGAATTCATACTACCTTATTTTAAGACTTACTCTCAAACTACAGTAACTGAGAAAAGATGTTATTGACAGAAGATTAGAGAAATAGGCCAGTGAAACAAAATAGATATAAATGGTCAATTTTTTCTTTTCTATTTTTTTTATTTTAATTTTTTTAAATTTCTTTTCAGTGTTCCAGAATTCATTATTTATGCACCAGTGCTCCATGCAATACATGTCCTCCATAACACCCACCACCAGGTTCACCTAACCTCCCATCTCCCACCCCTCCAAAACCTTCAGAGTCCATAGTCTCTCAGGGTTCACCTCCCCCTCCAATTTCCCCCAACTCCCTTCTCCTCTCTATCTCCCCATGTCCTCCATGTTGTTCCTTATACTCCACAAATAAGTGAAACCATATGATATTTGACTCTTTCTGCTTGATTTATTTCACTCAGCGTAATCTCTTCAGTCCTGTCCATGTTGATACAAAAGTTGGGTATTCATCTCTTCTGATGGAGGCATAATACACCATTGTATATATGGACCAAAACTTCCTTATCCATTCGTCCATTGAAGGGCATCTTGGTTCTTTCCACAGTTTGGTGACTGTGGCCATTGCTGCTATGAACGTTTAGGTATAGATGGCCCTTCTTTCCATTACCTCTGTATCTTTGGGGTAAATACCCAGTAGTGCTATTGCAGGGTCATAGGGAAGCTCTATTTTTAATTTATTTCCTTTTTTTTAAGGATGTTACTTATTTATTTGACAAACAGAGATCACAAGTAGGCAGGGGGGCAGGGGGAGAAGCAGGCTCCCTGCTGAGCAGAGAGCCCGATGCAGGACTCGATCCCAGGACCCTGGGATCATGATCTGAGCTGAAGGCAGTGGCTTAACCCACTGAGCCACTCAGGCACCCCTCTATTTTTAATTTCTTAAGGAATCTCCACACTGTTTTCCAAAGTGGCTGCACCAACTTGTATTCCCACCAACAGTGTAAGAGGGTTCCCCTTCCTCCACATCCTTTCCAACGCATGTCGTTTACTGTCTTATTAATTCTGGCCATTCTAACTGGTATAGGGTGGTATCTCAATGTGGTTTTGATTTGAATCTCCCTGATGGTTAGTGATGATGAACATTTTTTCATGTGTCTGTTAGCCATTTGTATGTCTTCTTTGGAGATAGGTTTTGGACACAACATAAGAACAGTTCAATAGGAAAAAGTATGATCTTTTTAACAGCTGTTTGCTGGAATGATTGATTATATATAAGCAAAATATGTATCTTGACCTCTATTTCAAACTTTCTAAATAATTACATCAAATTGAATGATAGAATTAAATGTAAAATGCAAAGCCTTGAAGTTCAAAAGGAAATATAGGGTGAAAACTCTGTGACTAGATAGAAAATCAGTGACAAACTGGATGTTTATCACTGATTTTCTATCAGTGATATAAATTAAAAAATTTGGGGTGCCTGGGTGGCTCAGTGGGTTAAAGCCTCTGCCTTTAGCTCAGGTCATGATCCCAGAGTTCTGGGATCGAGCCTCACATCAGGCTCTCTGCTCCATGGAGAGCCTGCTTCCTCCTCTCTCTCCCTGCCTGCCTCTCTGCCTACTTGTGATCTCTGTCTGCCAAATAAATAAATAAAATATGAAAAAAAAGATTTTATTGATTTATTTGAGAGTGAGAGAGAGAGGCAGGAGGAATAGAGGGAGAGGGACAAGCAGACTCTGTGTTGGGAACAGAGCCTGATGTAGGGCTCAATGAGTCCCATGACCCTGAGATCTTGACCTGAGCTGAAATCAAGTGTAGGATGCTCAAGTGACTGAGCCACCCAGGTGCCCCTAAAATACTGCTTTTTCAAAGGGAAACTTCTTTATACGGATTTACTTCCATCCAGACTTATCTGTATCTCTTACTTCTTTTGGCCCCTTGACTCTGACCAATGAAACCTCAACACTTAACCTGTTAGGGGGCTATTTTTAGTTTTAATGACTTGCAATTCTTAACTTAGGATTCCTTGGCAAAGGTAATGGTTTTGCTGAGCTATTGCCCTCCAGACCCAGTTGGGGGAATTTCCAGTCAAATGCCAAGACCTACTTTGATCTCAGCTTCAAGAAATAACATTTGTGGGGCGCCTGGGTGGCTCAGTGGATTAAGCCGCTGCCTTCGGCTCGGGTCATGATCTCAGGGTCCTGGGATCGAGCCCCGCATCGGGCTCTCTGCTCCGCGGGGAGCCTGCTTCCTCCTCTCTCTCTCTGCCTGCCTCTCTGCCTACTTATGATCTCTGTCAAATAAATAAAATCTTTAAAAAAAAAAAAAGCTACATGTAGTACAGTATGTAGAACAAGCTACCGTTTAGATGTAAAACCGTAAAAATGAAAATATGTATTTGTAAAGAAACAATGAAGCAAAAAAAAAAAAAAGAAATAACATTTGTATTGTAATGACATCCAGGTATGGACCACTTTCTTCTTCTCTGCCCATCTGCACTGATCTTTCCAATAAAGGAAGAGTGTAGGCAAAGTTAATGATGATATTAATAATAACCACAGTGCTAACATTCATCACACGCTTGCTTTTTTGTCAATCACTGTGATAAATATATTTTCATTTAATTTCTACACTGGTCCTACCAGATAGCTATTATTCTCTATCTACTTGTAAGTTATGAAACTGAGACTTGGAGAAATTTAGTAATTTGGCCAAAATCAAGCAGCGAAGACGTGGCAGATCAGTAGTATTATAAAACTATGGGTAATTATGCAAAACGAAACAATTATCCTGCAGCCCACGTCATTCCAGCTGTGGTCACTATCTCACTTCCCTGTGGCTTTTAAAATCTGTTTTATTTTCCATGAATACTCTCCAACTTCTGGATTTATTCCTAGCTCGTGGTGTTTAAATGAATATCCCTGTTTGAATATCCCTGATACTGTGACATTTGATTTAGTAATTATTACAGAGATGATAAAAATTGCTGCAGTCTTTGGAACTGATTTGATTGACTTATGCAATGTCAGTGAGTGCAAATATGTTGCCCTTGATGGCCCCGACAACTACATTTGGGTGACAGAAAGATCAGTGACGATATTTCTGGTTCAATTTAATTAATTAAACTAGACTCTGTTAGTTAAAATGATGATTTATTCTTTGAAATGTAGTTCATAAACTCATGCCTGGAGTATATTTAATCCATTTTAAAATTAACTGTTGCTGTTTGGGTAGATCAAACGAGTAAATCATTTTAAAATATAATTATGCAGGGTTACCATATCATTGGGAGGAATTGAGAGGCTAGTAACCAGAAAATAGACTATAAATGCAATTAATTAGCTTTTATTCAGCAAAGCATGCAGTTTAATTTCTCTTGGAGCAGGTAACACCCGATGCTGGTTCTCTCTCTCTTTCACGAGTTTGATTTAGAATAAGGTAATATTCATGCATAATTTAGGAGAAGCCCTCGTGATGAAAAGAAGGGTCTGCGGAGTTCCCTCGTCCCCGTGGAGGCTTGAGATCAACTCTTTGCAAATACATGTTGAGATGGGAATTACAGGCTCTGGTAAGTGCTAAATGGTGAAAATAGAAAGGATTATACAAATATTCATGGGTAGCAGTAGGATGCCTGTTGGAGACTTCTGGTCTTGTTCACTTTTTTCCATGCTGCCTCGTTCTTAGCTTTATCAATCCCCTATCATTAGCATTTTTTTTGAACATCTCCAATTTTCGTATATTCTAAAATCCATAGAACTCTGTATTTCTTCTCATAATTCAGAAGATTCACCTTCATAGCTTATGGAATTGAAGACTGAGGTGGGGAAGATAGCAGGAAAACACTAGGAATCTTCCATAGGACACGGGGAGTTCTGGTACCATAATTGTGATGGCATCTGGAATATCTTCACTTTTAAATTACATTCAGTAAATTTCAATTATTAATATTTATAATTCTGTATTTTTAACAGCTTTCTTGAGGTCTAACTGATCAGCATTGCACATACTTAGTGTGTATACTATGATTAGTCTGGACGCAGACAAACACCTGTGATGCCCCAGTCATACTCAGGTGATAGACATCTGATTCTTCCCAAAGTTTCCCTGGGCCCTTTGGTTTATTTTGTTTTATGGTAAGAACACACAACAGGAGACAAGTGTATAATACTGTATTGTTAAATTTTGGAGTTCACAATGTCGTATAAAGCATAGTGTCTGCCTTACAGCAGATCTCTAGAATTTATTCATCCAGCAAAACTGAAAATTTTCTAGCATAACTCCCCATTTCCCCACTCCCCAGCCCCTGGAAACCATTATTGTATTCTCTGCTTCTGTACATTTAGTTATTTTAGATACCTTCCATAAACGGAGTCACGCCGCATTTGTCCTTCTGTGACTGTCTAATTCACCCAGAAGCTGAAACATATGCAGAAGGGTCCCCCCTTTCACGCCATGGTGCCAGCTGCCAAAGAGGAATGATGACAGAGACCATTCCATTCTAGCCAATCAGGGCAATCGAGGGTTCACAGACAGTGAGTAACTGCCCAGTAACAATATCTAGTATTATTAAAACTTATCCTGTACCAGATGCACGAGCTTACTCAATCTTTATGGTAGCCCTGTGATTTAGAAACTACAATGTTTCCCTAATTAAAGACCATGAGGAGCACAAGGACTCAAACAGATTTAGGGTTGTCAGTGTTTGCAGACGACAGCAATGTACACCATGAGAAACTGGGATATTCCAAAAGATGAGTGACACAGAAGTGCCTTCTACGGTTTTGAATCTGAGAGCTGGCTGCCAGACGGTCCTAAGAGTTATCACCAGAATTTATAAATGAGGCCATTCACTAGAGCAGCCAGTGAACTTATGTTCAGAACATGAATCTGTGCCAAGTTCCTGGTTGGATATCCTTTAACTATGGTCTTAGTACCTAAAACCCATGCCCCGTAACTATGTTTTTGTTTTCAGGAGTTCCAGAGGTGCCCATGCTGGATTTCGTACCATTGATTTGTTTGGAAAATCACAGAACAGATTTGCAAGTTGTGATTCCTCTTTCCATTTTCAGGGCCATGCCCTGGTGTGGACAGTGACAGTCTTGGAATGCCACAGCAAGATGGGTATTGGAGGTAACTTCGTTTACCCCTGAGAGATGACCACCGTTGTGTCTTGTATTACAGCACCTAGTCTTTGCTGTTAAATTAACAGGAAAATAAATAAATGACTTGTACTGGGGGCAACAATCTTCTATGTCTTGAGAATTAAATGAACTTTGGTGATTTATGAGGGAAGTTGGTTATACCTGTGCAGAGAGTCCCCAGAGTATCTTTCTCTTCTTTCTTTCTTTCTTTCTTTCTTTCTTTCTTTCTTTCTTTCTTTCTTTCTTTCTTTCTTTCTTCTTTCTTTCTTTCTTTCCTTCTCTCCTTCTGTCCTTCTTTCTTTACAGTACATTAAATATCCTTTGGAGTCATTTTATCTTTCCCTGACAGCAAGGACTTACATTTAAATATCTTGATTTAAGGTGACAGAATTCAATTTAATTCTATTATTATATCTTCCAATCCAGAGATTTAGTCTAACTGGCTATTGTAATTTTCTGTTTAATAGCAATAAAATGTCTTTCCCATTGATCTTACATTGAGAAGGAGCATAGATTAATTCTGCAGGTCTCCCCAGATTTATAGCTGGAAGGGATAGTAGGGATTGGAATGAATTTATTTAAATTTACACTGATTGAAACCGAATATCCTACAAGTCTTTACTAAAAACAGCTTGTCTGACAGGGAAATATGTACAGTGCATATTAGAGATTTTATGAAACTTTAATTCCCTTTTAGTGCTTTTTATGTCTGGGAAATATATTGAAGTCAAGAAAATTTATCATCCACTTTTGAACATTTAATGACTAAAAGAAATAAAGGTAGATTCAATTCCCGCAGTATGTATTTCGCATCATAATCAGCTTCCTGGCTTAAGCCCTCCTGTCAGGGGATGACGAAGAATTACAGGACATGGACAGTTGCTCAGGAGGTCCATGGTGGATCAGAAACCAGCCTGTACTGAATTAGGGAAGTGACGGGAGGATAGCTCACTACCATATCCGGTGTCAAAATGCGCGTCGTAGAGGTGGACAGGGAGACCCCGGATGACAACACAGACTCTCCGGGTGTGTAGGTATCTACAGGATGCAGTGCGGGTCATCTTGTGTCTGTGGATGGAGCAGCTTCACTCCACTGAATAAGAGGAACAGTCGAGGGAACAGAGTGTGATAGACCACGTACAACCCAGTTTGCACTGGAGGAGACATGGAAGAGTCTGTGCCCTCATCCTCGGTCTGATGAGTAGCTATTCCCACTTGAGGACTGGAGAGGGAATTCCAGCTCTCAAAGGCTTTTCTTTAGTGGTACACTCTTACCATTGGGTATTAATGGGTATTAGTGGCCAAGAAAGCCCAAGAGAAAGCGGCAGCGGCAGGGACTGGGGCAGGCAGTGGACACCGAATTCTGGAGCACCTAGAAGCAGCAGGAAGGGGTTAGGTGCTGATTGCTTGGCGTCTGCGATGGTTTAATGGAGAAACAGTTTGGAGGAGAAAGAAAGAGAAGGGGAAGCAGGAAGTTAATATGTTGTCTAGACCAGGGATCATGACAACCTAAGTTAGGGCAGCTATGGGTGGGGGAGACAAAATGAATTAAGAAAGTGTCTCCAACTGGTTCTGGAAAAAGTGGTGGGAAGGGAGCAGAAGGCATCGGGGAAGTGTCCAGGGCTCTGCTTTGCGTGCTTAAGAGGAAGACTGAATCTGCAAGGAAAAAGCTCATCAGACTTAGTGGGCTCTCAACTACCAAGCCTTGGAACCCACTGACACCCTCCACCCTTCTCGTGGAGCTGAATCCCACCTGTAGGGGCTGGACTGCAGGCAATCGGGGTAGTGGGACTGCCCACAATGCAAAATGCATGTGCATTAAAGTCACTAAGTATTCAAGAGTAAATGCTAATTCTTTCCCCTATCAATACATGTCTCTGATCAATAGAGTAAGTGCTGAGATGTTGTAGAAATATATTAGTAGGCCCAGTGTCATAAACACTGTTTATAAAGCCAGCACAATGGACAAATCACTTTCACATTTATTATTTCCTTCCTTAAAACAATGCTCTGGATTAAGTCTGCAGTCACACCTCATTCCCCCTTGCTGGTGCAAGGGTGCCCAGGTCCCAATTCCCCAGAACCTGTCTCTGGGCTTCCTCCTTCTTCATGATCGGCCCTGTGGGCATTTGAGGAAGACTCCACACTCCAGCAGAAGTGTTTCCTTTTCTGTTTCTCCACAAAGCACCAGGGTTATAAATCTTAAGGGATTGGTTGGCTTTTTGGATTCTGCATTATTTGTTGTTTATGACCCTGAATCCCAGGGGTGGTGAAACATGCCTTTGTTTGCACTTGATTAAAACAGCTGTGCCTGAAAACTGATAGCTTGAGTTTTGAACATCTGCAGAGAGCCTTGGAGAGGAGCACCTCGGGTCTCTGAGTAAAATTGGGGAATAGGCACTACTCTTTGTTGAGTGTATTTTAAGGGCTATTTAACATTAAGCTACTGCTCTGAAGATTATGAATAATAAGTAGATTGCTTGTTTTGAAACAATTCTATAATTCTAGAAAACTAGCTGAGTTAATGCACTAGAAACCTATTGAGCAAGAATTCTTGTTGCACTAAAATATTATTTCAGCTAGCAGTCCATGTAATAATGACTCCTTTCTGACGCCCGCCTCTCTCCCCTGCCCCCTTGGTACAGAAATCCCTCTGGTCTGCCTGAAAAGAAAGCTCTCATTTATGGTGACCGTGCATCGATCCTCGATTAACCGGCAAGACTGGAAGGAAAGCAGAACAGGAGCAAAGCCGATGAGATCAAACAACCCCTTGGTCATCCCCTAATGCCCACATCCCCTAATGCCCACAGAATCCACATTCTTTGATCCTGGGAAATTCACTCTTGAGGTTTTGCTTTCTTAGGATAATTTATCAAGGTCTTTGCTAGTTTTCTCTTGCTTATTTAATTTATTCATTTAGGCTTCCATAAAGAAACGCCCAATGCACACTTCTGTGTATTAAGAGCATAACTGAACATATAAGCAAAGCACAGAGGAGTGGTCCTAACGGGTGAGAAGTGGTCTCAGTGGAGATGTGGCACCAAAGGAAGGCCAACGTGGGCATCTGAAAGGCAAAGCAGGGATGTGGGTGCAGAGAAGGCAAAGAGCAACCCAAGTGAAGAGCTCAAGCTTTACATGTTACGCTCCTCCTCAACCCTGCCCACTTTGCTCCTCCCCCATTCTCTGCCCTGGTTGGGGGCTCTTCTGTCTAGCATTGCTCATGCCCAGCTGGCCTCTTTCTTACAGTTTGTTTTGTCCCATGGTGACACCAGCAGGAGAGTTATGGGAAATGAAGAGAGAGGTTTTGTTGTCTGTCCTTTGCTCTCTGGGTCTCCTCAGTTGGGTTTTGCCATAGGTAAGCCCACTGTTCCACCTACCTCGTCCAGTGATGTGGCTTTTGCAGATCTGGGAGTAACCCTCTCTCGTCTTACCCCCTCAGCTCTGGGACCGCAAAGGTGGCTATCCTTGGGGTCCTCTATCCCTTCTCGATTTTCTTCACCTCACACATCACCATAATCTGTGGCTTCATTAGACTTCCTATGGTCAGTCCCTTTGAATTGGCTGTCCCTTCCCTTCCAGAATGTTGAGTAAGACAACTGTTTTCTAAGCTTAACACTCTAATAGAGTTTCCTCATATAAAACTAATTTTGGGGCCCCTGCGTGGCTCAGTCAGTTACACGTCCACCTTTGGCACAGGTCATGGTCTCAGGGTCCTGAAATGGAGCGCTGCCTGGGGCTCCCTTCTCAGTGGGGAGTCTGCTTCTCCCTCTACCTCTGCCCCCCTCTGGTGCTCTCTGCCTCAAATAAATAATATCTTTAAAAAATGAAATTAATCTTGTGCTTGAACAATTCACCAAAACCTTCTGATGACTCTACAAATAAATACGTTAACTGGGCTGTTTTTCAAGCTACCTTCACCTAGGAGGCGATAGAACGATTCAATGCCCCATCCATCTGTAGGGTCAACAGTCTCAGGAAAACAAAATCCACTTTTTTTTTTTTTTTTAAAGCCACTTGTCAACGTGTTAGAAGATTAGTCGTAATTAAAATGACCTATGTTCTCCTTTCGTGTTTCTGTTATTTTAAATCTCTCATTATCTCTTCTCCAGATTACTGTCATAGTTGACAATCGGGTCATTTCCCTCTTTGGCTAGCACTACCCAATGATGCTGCTTCCTTGGTTTCTAAGATTTCAGTAGCTGCCCACGAACTACATGTGAAAGTGAGCAATCACTTTCTCGACTGACCAGGCACTCTGCCCCCTGTTTCTCCCCCGTGTGTCTGTAATTCTTCCCCGACAAGCATGTGCTCCAGCAGGAGGGAGCTTCCCCCTTCCCCAGACAGATCATTTTTGCTCTCCCTCATGTGGGAAGGACTCATACCTTTATCAGCCAGAATTTGTTCTCATTCTCCAAGGTACAGCGGAAGGAGTTTTCTGAGAAGACGTTCCCAACATTTTATGCCTATTTCTGTGCATCTTCTCTGTGTGTCAGGTAGGATATACTCATACATCCATGACATCCTGTCATATTACAGGTGACCGCTCCTCCTCCATGCCTTTACCTGTGCAGTGGTGTATGCTCTTGGAGAAGGATTTTCATCCTTTAATTTCTGGTGCCAAACACAACATCTGGCATGCAGGAAGTGCCAAGAGGTCTGTGGACTGCAGAATGACAAGAGGTTAAAATGGACCCAGGATTCAGGTTGGGCTGTGCCTGTAAGGATCATCATTGTATTGACTCCTCCATCCTCTGGATACCGTAACCAACGTCAACAACTGTCTTGACATCTACAAGATGTCAAGTTAAGCATTTGCATAAAAATGTTCCTGGAACCTGATTATTTGATGGCACATGACGCTTGACTGAACTTCAAACAAGGACACTAAGCCAGTAATGGATAATGTGAACAGCTTCAGTCAAAGAAAGATTAATTTCATATTTCTTCCTGTGAAGAATCTTTTACATTTCTTCATGCCAGGATAATTTTCTCATATTTTCAATAATAAAGTAAAGCAATGGGGAAATTCGTTTAGATTGGTTTTCTGGAGATTTTAAACAAAAAGATAAAATAAACCCTTTCAGTGTATTCAACTGTGACATAATCCAATAATTTTGGTGAAGTTCAATTATATAATGACTTAATTGAAAGTAAATTAAACAAGTATATGTCTGAGCTCTGTCACACTGAGTGTGATTTCAAATTACGCTAGAAACACATTTTAATTCTGATATGATGACTTTAAATGTGGTGATATTTGATTTTCAAAACAATCAATAAGAATTTCACAAACATTTGGGACCATCTTCCACTGATCTTGCACGAAATTAAATCAGGATAAGGATTAAATATCCTTACGCCCAGGCAGTCAAAGTAGAGGAATAAGAAGTTAAAAAGCCAATCCAGGCTTTGTTAGGTAAGTATTTTACAAATACCTTCCTTGGTAGTAGCAAAAATGGATTATCTCTGCCATCTTGCTCCCGGTACCAGAAGTCGGCTAATGAAGCTGAGCGTATGCGCTTAATCATTTTGCAAGATTAGTTAGGTATTTATAGAGAAAGAGTGCTCCACAATCACACCTCCAGACCTTCCATGTATCTGCATAGATATTTATTATTGGACAATATATTTTTAAAGAATTTATATTTTATAGCTTATTCCACAAAGGATTTGAGAAACATTATAAAGTGAAATACACATAAATCAGGACAATTAAAATTTAAAGGCAAATAAAAAACCAATTAGGAAGCAGATAAAGGCAAATAAAATAGTTTCTTGGAATGATTTAATTACACCCTCTGAGCATTCCCTTTTGCCCTGTGGTGTAATAGCACAAGAGAGAAGAAATACCTATTAACTGATGGGATTCTAATTTTTAGTTTCTCCCTATGGAACATTCCTTGGCTCAGCTGGAGCCCGTGGTGCGAATGCAATAGAACCTTGGGGGCACGTCCTCCATGATCAGGGCATTGCCCATTCTGTGTGAATTCAGAGTTGAAGGAGGTGGAGAGAGGTACCTCTGTGAAAGCTAAAATGATCAAGTTCAAGTATAAGATAGTGAAGACCTAAGAATTTTGTATTTTATTTCAGTCCATGCCCTTCTGCTAATTTAGGCAGGTATAACTCATACTCACATCAGTTGCTGAAAGTAAAAGATTGATTCCTGAATATGATTGATTATGAATATGACCTGATCTTCCTCCCAGGGAGCTCTGCCGGAGGAGGCTCTCATCAATCTATCAGGACTCAGTAGGAGTTGCCATCAGCGTCATCTGTTAAGATATATCGGTTGACACGTCTTTGGACACATTGTAACTCCATCAGACTTACTCAGGGAATAGCCATGGAGACCCCAGTGCCTGAGGAATGGAAGACCTCCATCATTTGTGGACCAGGCATTCTTTCAAGCTGAAGGAATACAGTCTTCCTTAATCATTTATTAAACATGAACTTTATACTCGTTTAGATTCAAATCCTTTCTCTGGTACTTGCCATATTTGAGAACTTTGATGAATTCGTTAATCTTGGAGTGTTCACATTTGCAAAGGGAAGAGACTAGCTGCCTAATGGTTTGTCATGGGAAATGGATGTAGTGTGTGCCACAACACCAGTAAGGGCGTCTGGTGCCATGTATGTTGGTTCCCCTCTTTCTGTAGCCTGGGTTTTGGTTTCACATTGCTAGGTGCATGCACAGAGAGTGGTCACTGAGCCACATTACTGCCAACCCTATAGACTCAGTGGACAGCAGTCTCCAGGTCTGGCCACTTCAGGATCTCCTCTGCTTTCACTGTTGCTTTCAAACTTCAATTTTGGCTCCTGTCCCCTCTTTCTGATAGATTTTAGACAAGCAGGTTTGGAATGATCAATCTGCTATGATTATCAATATCTTAGTTTAATCAGCTTCCTTTCTACTGGATAAAAAAGAGCAGCCTCTCAACTTTACTTCTGAACTGAAGTGTTCCCATGTCTGGGTCAGATAAGCTTGATGTGGGAGCTTGACCTTGTTCCCTTTGGGTGTCTTCATTTACTCTAAATTCATCGTCTTGACTTCCTAGAAAGTTAGGGGTATGTATATTACCTGTAGTAAGATGGCGGATGGTAACAGGTGGCAACTTCTCTTCACTCCCATGTGGCCATGCACTGCCATCCACCATGTCTCTCCACTAATCACAATATAATTTCTCAGTTGGGTGTCAACCAGAAATCAAGTTTAATATGTCCTGTAGGATGCTTCATGGGAAAGGTATCTTGACACATGATGAACTGTGGTCAAAGAATATTAAATTTTCTTATTGTTTACTAAATTATAGTTCCTGATTGTTATTTCAGTTAGAAAAACACCTAGCTAGCAAAAATGAGGGTCTCTGGAGTGGTGATCCTGTCCAAAGTGATCCTGTCCATGTGATCCTTGAATACTTTGTCCAAAACAAGGATCATGCCATATCTGAGTGGGACTGAGTTGAAGAACATCTTTTCTCAAAATAATTATGTTTCTCCATTTATACTAAGAACACAGTGTATTATACTGAAACAATAATGCAAAAGTTCATTTTATTCTAAAAGTAGGCTTTACCTAATGGCCAGTTAGGTATTAACCCCAATTAAGGCTTTTTGGTGGGAGGACTCACCCTCATAAATGCTGTTTTAATATTTGCAGGCAGCTAGAGAAATTCACCAAATAGGAACCATAATTGACACATTCCTGTAAATACTGATGAGAAGGATTTGTGTGACAGGTGCTGAGCTGTACCTAGAGAAAGGAACTAACCAATCAACAGGACTTCTAAAGGCTCTTCCTAGTGTTTGGTGCTTGGTGATGGAACCACAACATTTGTGTGAAGCATTTGCTTCTATCCCTATTCCCTCCAGATGAGGTCATGATTTCAGCTTGTGAATACCTGCATTTAGCTACTTAAATTGTAAGTGATTAAGAACAGAGTCATAATTTTGATTGGAACTTCTCTATCAAAATACTATTTACATTCATTTTCAGTCTGCCTTTACAACTGTGATCCAAGATTTGAAGTATAATTAATGGCACAAGATTGATATAGAAGCTTTGTAATTGATAATTCTTGCTCACACAGTGAGGAAAAATTGATAATATTTACTTGGTAAGGCACAACAGAACTTGGAAATGAACAGAATTAAGATATTAATATGTAAATACCTTTCTCAATGTTCAAAATATTAGAATTACAGACTCAGTCAATCCTTTATTCATTCTATTAATAGTTATCAAAGACTCCATGTATGCCAGGATTAAAATCTGGGCAAGATTTAGTAATACAAAGGACAAAAAGGACACAGTCTCTTCTTATCCAAAGCACTACTGGGAGAGAAAAGTAAGGCATTCTCTGGAAGTATTATGCACAGGAGTAAGTAGCTGGGGAGACACCATGTAAAGTTCTAGAACTCAGACTAGGAAGTCCAATAAAGCTTCCTAGGAGAGATGACTGAGCTCAGAGTTGATGAATAGGAATGCTAAGCACATGCAGAAGTGAATTAAGGCATTGGGAATGCCCAGCTTGTAAGATGGGAGATAAAAGTGTATATATCAGCCATGTAAGTTGGAAGTTAATGGCACAGAAGAGTGAGACCGGTCTGAGCATTATCCAGGCTAACCCTAACCCTAACCCAATATCCTTGGGAAGCTGCTGTGTCTCATGACAAACCAGTTATCCTTCCTTTCCTTACAGCCCTTCCCTTCAGTCCTCTGTACTATCATGGTGAAACCAAAGGCCCATTGAGACTGAATCATCGGAACGTAGGGTGGAGGATGATTTAACTTTATAGGAAAATACCAAAATATCTCTAATGTGTGTCTACCATTTCACATTCTGCTACCCCTGTTTGAGAAGCAGTTGCTGTGCACCCATGTCATTATTTTTTGTTTTATCTCTTCTGGTGGACATGAGGTGGTATCCCAGTGAGTTAAAATTTGCACTTTGCTAATGACAATGCTGATCACATTGCCATCTATTTGTTGGCATTTTGTACCTCTTCTGTTAAATGTCTGTGCAAGTCTTTTTCCTCACAACCTTCTCAGGAGCTTTCAGGACATAATCTGAAACCCGGCCCTGAACCTGGAGGGCACCCAGGGAGCAAAGAAAGGGAGCCACTCAAGACTGGAAGGGGGCAATTCTAGTAAGCAAAGAGATCTCACATAGGGAGCTTGTCTTGGGTGACATCAGGAGGAATGGATCCCTGCACCTGCTGGCCAGACCTTAAAAGTTTATAAAGAGGCCTTAACTGTGTTATTAAGTTATTCTCAACACCACATCACCATCTCAAGGCTGTGTCCTTGGAGAAAACACTGAGAATGGGAAAGGCAAGCAGAATTCAGATCCCAAGGCAGGGGAGGGGATGAGGAGCCTCTGGGGCCTGGGAACCAGCTCATGGGTTCATGGGTGATCATGTCTTCATGATGACCTTCCTCCAACAATATCTTTTGCCCATTTTAACTGGGTTACTTTGATATTCATTTGATGAGCTACTCATCTAAATATAAGTGCCTGGGCAGATATATGTACTATGAATATTCTTCTAGTTCGTGGTTTGTGTTTTCATTTACTTAATGGTATATTTTCATGATCAGGAAATTTAAATTTTGATAAAGTCTAAATTATCAATTATTTTTCTTTATACTAAGTGTTTTTAACATCCTCTCTAAAAACTATAGTCTTAGCATTTACTTTGAGCCCCGTAATAAATCTCAAGTTATATTTGAGAGATGGATCTACAGCATGAAGTAGGATTTGAAGATTATCATTTTCTTTATGTTTATCTAATTGTCTGACCCCATTTGGATGGCATTGGCACAGTTGTTGTGGGCTGTTTCATTGATTTACTTGCCCATTCTTATGCAAATACCATGTTGATCACTACAGAGTTATGACACCCCTTGAAGTCAAGAGGCTTAAATTCTCCAACTTTTTTTCAAGATTTTTTAATTTATTTGAGAGACAGGGGTGAGGAGAGAGAGAGAGAGAGAGAGAGAAAGAGAGAGAGAGGGAGAGAGCAGGAGCAATGGGGAGGGGCAGAAGGAGATGGAGAAGCAGACTCCCCGCTGAGCAGGAAGCCTGATGCAGAGCTCTATCCCAGGACCCTGAGATCATGATCTGAGCTTAAGGCTGATGTTTAATGAACTGAGGCACCCAGGCGCCCCCGTGTTCTCCAGCTTTATTCCTCTTTCTCAGTACTCTGAATCTACTGACTTCACATTTCCGAGAAACTTTGTAGTTAGCTTGTCAAACTTTTCAAAAAATTTCTGTCATTGGAATTACATTGAATCTGTATATTAACCAAAGGAGAACTAAAATTTTAATAGTGTTAAGTGTCCAATCCATGAATATGTTGCATGTCCATTTGTTTCTCCGTGTAACAAATTGTTCAGTTTAAGAGTCCTGTGTGACTTTAGTTTCATGTATTACTCCTTATTTGATGGACTAATTGCAAATAGTATTTTCCCATTTTTAACAGCTTTGTTAACATATAATTAACCTAAACTGCACATATTTAAAGTATATAATTTTGTAAATTTTGATATATGTATATAATCCTGAAGCTACCATCACAATCAAGATATGGAATATATCCTTCATCCCAATAATCTGCTCATGCCTCTTACAGACCCCTCCTTCTTGACTCTTCCTTTCCAAAACCATGGGCGACATGCTTCTTTTCACTATAAAATATTTTGGACTTCAGAATCTTACACAAATCAAATGACACAGGGCTTTTTGTTTGTTTGGTGAAGAGGGTATGGCTTTTTTTTTTTTTTTTTTGACCTTTATTTTAAGATTCATGACTGTTGCAAGGAGCCTGAATGGCTTACTCTGTTGGGCATCAGACTCTTGGTTTCAGCTTGGGCTGTGATCTCAGGGTCATGAGATCAAACCCCGCATTGTGCTCTACAGTCAGTGTGGAGTCTGCGAGAGGTTCTCTCTCTCTCCCTCTGCCCCTCCCTCCCCTGGCTTGCTCTCTTTCTTTCTCTTTCTCAGATAAATAAATCTTTAAAAAAAAGAGTTTCATGATTCTTGCTACATATAAATTTTATTACTTCATATCAGTATACCCAAGTGTTCCATTTTGTAGACATACCAAGTTTATCTCTTCACCTGTTGATGGCTAGTTGTTGTTTTACTTACATGTTTGTTTATTCATAGGTTGCAATGGACTCTCATAGATAAAGCTTCTATGCACATTTGTGTGCAAAAGTCCACACAGACATTTATTCTCTTCTCCTTGGGTAGTTTTACCTGTAAGCAAATGGGTGCAACACACGGTATGTGTACATGGCATTTTTAAAGAAATTCCAAAATGTTTTCCAAAATGTTTCCGCCATCTTACCACACTACTTACTAGCAGTATCTATGAGTGGTACCACCAATGCTAATGTCCCGCAAATTCATTCACATTCTTTCCAATAGTTCTTATTTTTAGCTGTTTTAACAGATGTATAATGGCATCTCAGTGTGGTTTTAATTTGCATTTTCCCAATGACTAATGAGGTTAAGTATCTTTTCATGTGATTATTTGCAATGCCTATATTTTCTTCAGTGAAATATCTGTTCACATGTTTTCCTCTTTTGTGATTTATTTTTATTTGGTTTTTATTATTAAGGTTTTTCTGAAGATCTTAATTTTGGGGCAGTTTTAGGCTCACAGAAAAATAAGTGAGGAGAAAGTACTGAGATTTCCTGTGGAAACCCCCAACATACACAACTTCCTGCATTACCAGTTGTCACCAGGTGTGTGGTACACTTGTTACAATTGATGAACCCATGATGCTACATCCTTATCACCCAAAGTCCATACTTTATATTAAACTTCACTTTTAGTGTTGTCCATTCTGTAGGTTTGGACAAATGCACAATGACAGGTACCTGCCATTATAATCAGACAGGAAACTTTCACTGCCCTAAAATACTTCCACTGGTTTTTCTCTCTCCCTCTTTTGTCTTATGGAATTTTGAAAGTCATAATCCTTTGATCAGATATATCTGACATATATGTATTATAGATATAAGACTTTTATCAGATATATCTTTCCAAAGATTATCTTCACAGTCTGTGACCTTTATTTCCACATTCCTGACAAGTTCCTTATTTTGAAGAAATTTAATTTGTCAATAAGTTTATGAGTCATGTTTCTGGTTTGTAACCTAAGAAATGTTTAAAGAAGGCTCACAAAAATTTCGTCCCATATTTTCTTCTAAAAGTCTTCATGTTTAAGGTTTTGTGTTTAGGTCTATGATACATCTTGAGTTAATTTTTGTGTGTGGTGCAAGGTATAAACTCAGGTTTGTTTTTTGCAAGTGGATATCCAAATTTCCAGCAGCAGTTGTGAAAAAATACTATTTATTCCCCACCTGGTTAGGCATTGCATATTTATCAAAGACAAGTAGTCCACATGCAACATACAGAACTATTTCTGGACTTTTAGTGTTGGTCCATTGATCAATTTGCATATGTCTTCTACATTTCTATACAAACTTTTTGAGTCAGCTTGTCAAATTTCACCAAAAAGACGTCTGCTGGGGTGTAAAATTAATGTATAGTGTTACATTCATTTCGGCTGTAAAATATAATGATTCAAAGATTCTATAATATTTCTCAGTGTTTTTCACAATAAGGGCACTCCTAATCCCCTTTATCTATTTCACCCATCCCCCACCCAATTCCTCTCTGGCAGCCACCAGTTTGTTTTTAAGAGTCTGTATTTTTGTTTGTCCCTTTTTTTCTTCCCTTTTTGCCCTTTTGTTTTGTTCCTTAGATTCCACATATGAGTGAAACAATATGGTATTTGTCTTTCTCTGATTGATTTATTTCACTTAGCGTTTTATCCTCTAGGTCCATGCATGTTGTTATGAATGGTAAGATCTCATCCCTTTATACGTCTCAGTAACGTTCCACCGTACACGTCTTCATCCATTCATCCATGGGTGGACACTTGGGCTGCTTTCGTATCTTGGCTATTGTAAATAATGCTGCAGCAAACATAAGGGTGCATGTATCTTCCCGAATTAGTGATTTCATTTTATTTTCAATAAATATCCAGCAGCGGAATTACTGGATCATAGGGCAGTTCTTCAATGTTTTGAAGGACCCTCATTCTGTTTTCCACAGTGACTTCATCAGTTTGCATTCCAACCAACAACGTAGGAGAATTTTTTTCTTTACATCTCGCCAAGACCTGTTTTTTCTTGTGTTTTTTATTTTAGCCATTCTGACAAGTGTAAGGTGATATCTCATTGTTGTTTTAATCTTTATTTCCTGATGAGTGCTGGTGTTAAGCATCTTATCCTGTCTGTGTTGGTCCCGTGTATGTCTTTAGAAAAATATCTATTCATGTCCTCTGTCCATTTTTAAATTGGATTATTTTGGGGGTGTGTTGAGTTGTATGAGATCTTAATATTTTTTGGATATTAACACTTTGTCACATATATGCCCTTTGCAAATACCTTCTCCCATTCCATAGATTGCCTTTGGTTTGCTGTGTAAAAGACTTTTATTTGGTGTAGTCCCAATAGTTTAATTTTGCTTTTGTTTTCTTTGACAGAGGAGCTATATCTGGAAAGTTGTTTCCATGATTGATGTCCAAGAAATTTCTGCCTATATTTTCTTCTAAGGATTTTATGGTTTCAGATCTCACATTCAGATCTTTAATCTACTTTGAGTTTATTTTTGTGAATAGCAAACAGGCTTTTTTTTAAATTAAACTTTTACTCTGAGATAATTATAGGTTCATATGTAGTTTTAAGAAATAATCCTGTGGACTTGGTAATGATGTGTTATCCTTTTCTATGTTTTGTTGCATATTATTAAATTATGTTCAGAGTTTTTGCTTCTTTATTTGTAGGGGATTTTGGTCTGTGGATTTTTTTTCTTTTAATATCATTGCTTTGTTTTGGCATTTATAATGCTGTCCTCATAGAATGAGTTGGAAATTATTTCCTATTTTTTAATTTTATGGAAAGGTTTCTGGTAGAATTGGTATTATTTCTTCCTAAAAGTTTCTTTTTTTTTTGTTATTGATCAACAAATGCCCCTCAAGCTATTGGGTTTTTGTTTTTTGTTTTGTTTTGGTTTGGTTTGGTTTTGGTTTTGGTTTTATTGACTTTGCTGATTTTCTGTTTTCTATTTCATTCACTTCTTTTCTGATCTATATTATCTTTCTTCAATTAATTTTGCATTTCATTGGTCTTCTTTTTTTTTTTTTAAGATTTCATTTATTTATTTGAGAGAGAGAGATAGAGAGAGAGTGCAAGCCCAAGTGGAAGGAGGGACAGAAGGAAAGGGAAAGAGTTCCAAGCAGACACTGTGCTGAGCCCAACACACAGCTTGATCTCATGACCTGATCATGACCTGAGCCAAAATCAAGAGTTGGATGGTTGTGCCCATCTACTCTTCTTTTTTTTTTTAATTTACAAGTGGATTTGGAGGCTATTGACTTAAGATGCCTTCTTTCTAATGCGAAAATCACAGCAGGAAATATACTGCAGAGGGAAACTCTAAATATTGCTTCGTGGCATCTCACAGATGCTAATGTGTTTTCATTCCTTCGGTTCAAAATACTTTCTTATTTCCCTTTTGGTTTCTTCTTGACTCATGCGTTCTTTAGAAATTTTATTTACATCCAAATGCTTACTTGGTGATTGTCCCAGTATCTTCTATTGTGGAGTTCTATTATTAATTCCACTGAATCCTTTACAATTTATTATTACTGGGTTTTGTTGGTTTGTTCTGAACATGCTCTATCATGGTAGATGGGATGTGTGATTTGGAAAGCAATCTGTAGCCTTCAAATATTGAAACTTATAAACGTCAATTAGGTCTCCGTCACTGATGGTGTTTGCCACATCTTTCCTACCTTCGTGGATTTTGTGTCTACTTTTCCTATTATTTATTGAAAGAGATTTCATAAATCTCTAAGTATAATTGTGAGTTCATCTACTTCATTTTGAATTTCTATCAGTTTTCCACGTATTTGAAATGTTGTTATTTAGGGTTTTTATGTCCTCTTTGTTGTTCGGCTCATTTATCATTACATGGCCTGTTTATTCCTGCTGATACTTATTACTTGAAACCTACTTTGTTATTGAACTAGCCACTCTAGTATAATTTTTACTGAGGACAGCATAGCATATCTTTTTTATTATTTCTTACTTTGACCATTTCTATGTAAGCTTTTTATTTAATGGAAGCTCCTTGTAAGTGTGTGAACTCAGGTCTTGATCTTGATTGTCTTCATATGATAACATCTTTTGAACGAAATATTTAGATAATTCACTTTTAATGTGATTACACATGTGGCTATCCGTAAGCCTGTCCTCTTATTATTTGATTTTTATTTGTCTCACCTGTTCTATGTTCCCCTTTTCCATCTTTTTTCTGCCTTATTTTGTATAATTAATGCATTTTATAATTTCATTTTATCTCTTTCTTTGGCTTATGAGCTACATCACTTAAAAGAAATAGTCTTTTGTTTTTAAGAATTAATATTATAAATCTTCCTCTTCTCACTATCTGCCTTCACATACCACTTTATTTATACATTAAGTACCTTATAATTTCTTCTCCATTTTTTTTTTCATATTTGATTTTATTTATTTTTTTCAGCGTAACAGTATTCATTCTTTTTGCACAACACCCAGTGCTCCATGCAAAACGTGCCCTCCCCATTACCCACCACCTGTTCCCCCAACCTCCCACCCCTGACCCTTCAAAACCCTCAGGTTGTTTTTCAGAGTTTCTTCTCCATTTTTGTCATGTGTTTCAGTTTCGCATCTGTTATAAATCTAATGATACATTGTTTTAAATTTTTGTATATGAGGTCACCTATCTTTTCTAAAATCCTTAAATAAGAAGAAAATAATATTATATATTTACCCATGTCATTGCCATTCCAGGTGTCCTATTCATTTGTATTAATACATATTTATACATAATGTCATTTTTCTTCTATCTGAAAGACTATTGTTGATCAATTCTTTCAACCATTTGTTAAAAGATTTTATTCATTTATTTATTTTGTAGAAAGAGAGAAAGAGGGTATGCACTCATGCCAGCAGCCATAGGGACAGAGGCAAAGAATCTCAAGCAGACTCTGGGCTGAGCCTGGAGCCCGACCTCAGGCTTGAGATCAGAACCTGAGCCGAAAACCAAGATTCCTGTGCTTAATGGGTTGAGCCACCCAGGTGCCCCAATTCTTCCAACTTGTATATTTTATGTAAAAGAATTTGTTTATTTGCCTTTGTCTTGAAAATAGTTTTTCACTGGGCAGATATCTACACTGAGAGTTTTTATTTTATTCTTTCAGAACTTGAAAAAACGTTGCTCCATTGTCTTCTCATGTGATTGTTTCCTTTGAAAAATGTAATCTTTTGTCATCCTTATCTTTGTTCTTCTGTATGTAACGTGTCATTTATTTCCTTTAGCTGCAGATTTCTCTTTTTCACTGGTTTTGAGAAATTTGACAGTACTTGTGGCCTGATGTAGTTTCATATGTCTTGTGCTGAGTTTTGTTGAGATTTTTTTTGAACTGTGAGTTGACAGTTTTCATTTAATTTATAACTTTTTCACCATCATTTCTACACACATTTTTGCCCCTTTCCTTCGCTTTGGGACTCTAATTATCTATGTATTTGACTTTTGACTGCTCGAGGTTTCCCCTAAACTGATGCTCTTTTCTTTAAAAAAAAAAAAAAAGAAAAGAAAAGAAAGAAAGAAAGCTATTTCTCTGTATTGATTTTGGGTGGTTTCAACTTCTATGTCTTATAGTTCACTGATCTTTTATCTGTAATAGTTAATGTGGTATTATTCCATCAGTGATAATTTTTATCTCAGTCATCATGTTTTTCATCTCTAGAAGTTTGATTTGGGCCTTTTTCATTTCATCAATAATTCTTGCTTAACATTTTAAATCTACATGATATAATGCAGTAAGTATTTTTATTGTCCTTGTTTACTGATTCCCTACCTCTGTGCAAGTTCTGAGTTAGTCTCTATTGATTGATTTTTCCAATCATATGATTCCTATTTTTTCTGCTTCCTAGAATGTCTGGTAATCTTTGATCAGATATCAAAAATTGTCTATTTTTCCCTTGGATGACAATTATTATTATTATTATAAATCTTCTTGAGCTTTGTCCTGGGATACAGATAAGTTATATGAAAGATTTTTTTTCTTTGTGTCTTATGTTTTATGACTTGTTAGACAGGGCAGGATAAGCATTTAATCCACATGTAATTATTATCTACTGTGCAAGCAAGACTCTCCTGTGTACTCGAACTAATGTTTCATCCCTTTACCATCAACATCTCCAGGTCTTTATATTTATGTTGACTATGACTTAAAGAGAAAGTAGTTGTGTCTTACTTTTTTAATCCTTGTTGAAAAGTGTTGTCTTTTAGTTGGAGTGTTTATCACACTTACATCTAGTGGAATTATTGATATAGTGTTGATTAAGTTTAATCACAGTTTTGGTTTTTGTTTCTACTATTTGATTTTAAATTTAATCAAGTATAGTCTAATATTTATTTTATTGTCTATATTTTTAATAATGTAATTACATTTGTGTTATCTTTATAGGTTGCTTGAAGCACTAAAACATGTGTTCCTAATTTGTCATAGTCTGCTAACAATTAACATTATCTGTAATCTGTAAGCTGATACCTTTTATCTCCACATAAAATTTCATTGATTTTTTTATTTTTTATACAGTATTATCTCTCTTTTATCTTTTGTGACTCAAATTATTTATATGTAGACCACTTGATGGTGTGTCAATGTTTACTAAAACTTTGTTATCTTTTTCCAACCTATTATTTTCCCTGTTCTTTTATTGGGTAATTTCTATTATTGTGTTTACTGAGTTTTTTATTCTTTAGAGTTCAATATGCAGTTAAGTCCATCCAGCAAATTCTGTATTTTAAATATGTTATGTCTCAGTTTTTGTATACCATTTGACTTTGTGTTTAGTTCCCATTTCTCTATTGATAACCCACCTGTGTACTTATATTGCCCATTTTTTCTTTAAATCCTTGAAAACATTCATAATTTTTTGTTTGCTCTAATTTGGGTTCCATATATTGTTGCCTGCTCTTTCTTTTGGCTATGGGTCACATTTTCTAACTAGTTATTTACTTATTTTACAAATCTAGTAAAATAGATGGTGGACATTATGGATAATGTGACACAGGGAGTCTGGACTATGTTGTTTTTCTTCAAAAGGTGTTAATTTATCGCACTGTTTAACTACTGACAGGGCTTAAGACAACATTTAGGGATCTGGTAGTCTCAGAATGTTTCTGGGACAATTTAGTTGTGGGTTATCCAATCAGGTGGATGTACCCATGTTGTTGTCTAATGCCTTGGAACTAGGTCTTTGTAAGTTCACATTTTAGAGTGAGATGGGATGAGGAGGTCAGAATCCAATTTGCAGGAGGGAAAAAGTAAAAAAAAAACACATGAGGATTGGCTGGGTCTAGAATAGGGCTTGGGGAAATTTTATGGATATATATATATATTATATTAATATATATGTACTATATATAGACTATATATTATATATACTAATATATATTATATATACTAATATACATAGTATACTATATATACTACTACTAATTTTGTATATATATACACATACTAATTGTGTGTATATAGATATACACACACACACACATACTTAGTATGTGTATACATATATACACACACACATATATAGTATGTGTATGTGTGGGTGTATATATAGTTACTCTGTTAGTCTCAAGATGTAGGGCAAGTGAGAATTTGCAGATTGTTTGGTAGGGTCATGAATAAGATGGGAATTAGTTTAAAATACACAGATTTCACAGCTTCCCCATGACCTACGGGAGCAGGATCTCTAAGGACACTATCAGAAAGTCTCCACTTTCACAGCACCTCAAAGATGACAACAACATAATTCCAAATTGGGTGAGTACTAAGCTGGAAGTTGCAGGCGGCATTAAGGGTGATGATTAGAGCAATCAGCCTGCTAAAAAGGATAAACAAAGTAGCAGCAGTGGGGCTGCTGATAATATGAAGGTTCAATGGAGGGGGTGGAGATAAAAGACCAAGACTCAGACAGAAGCTGGGTTGACATGAGAAAGAATGGTATCCAGCCTCTGGCTAGGAGTGGGAAGTATGCTAATCAAGAAGACAAGTGAGCAGAATGGTCGCCTGAAAACACTAAGTAATAATGAAATGTCTGATGGGAGCTGGGATTATTTTGATGGATTCTGTTAGGAATCACTGGTCCTTGTGACGCCCTTGCTGCATAGTTAGAATTTATTAAGGTGTTACACTGGAGTGGATTCGATAGGACCAGAGAAACTAAACACAAAGAATCTTAGAAGCTTTGTCATGTCAGAATGTTCATTTTACTCCCCAAAACTTTCATCCAGTTCTGGCCCTAGAAAGAGCAGCAGGATCCGGATAAACGAGCCGTGTGTGGGCTCTGCTCCACTTCGTCACGGGCTGGGAGGCTGCAGTCACCATGCCCTAGCCTCCCCATTGATTGGTTAAATGTCCACAGCCCTGACTCGTGCAGTTAGACACACTGCTTGCTAAGCCAAACCAAATCATTAGGTTTATTTCCAAGGGGCAGCTTAAATACTGATTTGACCAATACTCAAATTAGCTAAAATATGCCTATTAAACTTTTGTAGCCCCAGAGCCCACTCCAGCGCCTGGCACACAACGTGTACACAACAACAGCTGTTGATTGGATTGAAACCTTCAAAAGTGTCATTTGAATGAAAGGAAAACTTGAGTGTCACTAACCTATTTCCCTGATAATTTGGGAGAGTTAAGGGTCAAGATGTTGACAGGAAGATAAAGGGTTAAGGAATATACATGGGGGTGGTGTTCAATGCAAGAAAATCATCCTATTACCAAAACACACAACACCATATATACAGTTTGATTTAAATGAGAACTGGTAGATTTGCTGATTGGATAAATAGGGACAACCCATTACTTTTTTAAATTAGTTTTAATGACAGAAGATGAGCCAACATTAAAACAGAATTTCAGCAATAATTGAAGGGAGTTTCAACTTCCCAGAGGGGGAATCTAGAGAGTTATGGAAACATTAAGTAGAGCAAGCTGGAGTTCTTCTTCTCATACAGTCTGGCATACCCCAGGACCCAGCAAGTCCACTCCTGAGAATGTACAGAGAAAAGAACATTCCCGACAGGTTTACAAGTATATGAATTAGAGAGACTTTTGTGGCAGCAATAATGACAGCATGGATAGGTGAAGTGTCGTAGAGACACAGTTCAGAGCACTTCCTGTCTTGGAGAACGGTCTCTAGAAGCAGACCTTGAGATGTGGACTCCTGCGCAACCATTTATTGGCTGGGTGCCCTCAGGAGAAACCTGCAGAAAAGTGAGGGAAGCAGAGATGGCAGGGGAAGAAGCTGGGTAAATGCCCATTTCCCGAGAGGTAGAACCTTACCCTCATCCGATAGGGAGCTCTGTCATGAATATGGTGCCACAGTTCAGTCTATCTTAACCAGGGGCAGGGGCACATCAGTCCATCAGAGCCATGTTCCCACAGTGCCAGCGTTCCCATCCGTGAGAACATCAATTTGGAGAAGAGCACAGTGTGAGAACTTAGTGGTCACTGTCCCTAAGTACCCAGATGAGTACTTTGGCTCAGTGGAGCACATCTGGCCAGGGAACAAAGAGCATCAGAATATAAAGCAGACCATGGCTGGACCATATATAGCAATAGAAGTCTGACCCACCACCTGTAGTAGCCTGTTAGGGAAAGTGACCTCCCCCACCCTTATATATAATATATATAATAAACAACTTACATATAATAAATATATAATAAAAAAATAATAATAAACAACTCAGGAAGCTATCTTGCTGAAACGGTTGACCTCCAATGGCAGAACATGTTCAATAACAGAGAGCTTCCCTAATTTTTGGTGCTACTTCCAACTTAATACCAATAGAGCCAATATGCCCCCTTATCCCTTCACATGGGACTCCCCACTTCTTGTAACCACCTCCAGCTTCCCCCGGCACACAGCCTCCATCGGGGACCCATCTGTGTCTTTCCTTTCCTCAACCATAAAGCTTTCCCACGCTTCTGCCTGCTGTTTGGTCTTTGCCCAAACACAAATGGTGGTGGCTGATACTCTCACTATGATAAGCTCTGAATAAATAAATATCACTATTTGCATTTGGTTGCTCTTCAACCAAGATGTGCTCTTATGTCCACAGTTCATCATGAAGGCCTCCCTGAGGTTTGATCTGTACTTCCCATCACTGTGGGCCCTGGACTTCCACTGGGTGTGGTGCACACAGAGGTCCTCTGTACCCTGCTGCTCATGGCTTGTCGAGTCCATGAAGGTGTGGTAACTAGGCACGGGGTCTGAACTCTGCTTTCCTTGCTTCGAGTTTCTCAGCCATTGGTTCTCAGTTGGGTATTGGGTTTTGTGATTCACTCCCCTTTGTTTGGCATCCTTGGTGGGATCAGCTCACTTCTTTTCATCCTTTTTTGCTCTTTTGTGTTGCTGTTCTGTGTCATTCTGTCTAAAGGGGTGGCTTGTCATAAGGAGAGTCATGGGGTGGGATGTAGCCCCCATAAGCCCATTTGAGGTGGCCTCACAGGCCTTATAGCTATCATAAGATCACCATCATCTCTGATAAACTTGGCTGTGAGGCACCATGAAACAGGATGGCATTCTCTTTCTGCCTTGATTTTGTGTTCTGAAAACTTGACTTCAATTCAGATACAGCATTGTGTCTGGTGTTCTACCTGTCAGGGTTCATTTATTGGGTCTGCATCTGGGGGTGGCCCACCATCAGGTGTAGGCCCAAGATATGACATGCTTAAGTGTTCCAGTCCTACCCACAGTCACCTTCTCATGAAGCTGTGCGGACATGCGTCCTCTGCTCTACCCGGGGAAAACCCACTTCTTACGTGTACACCCTGCACACTCCTGATCCTTTCTCAATGGCATAACCTCAGCAAGGATGATCTTGGGCCTTCAGCAGCCACTCTTGCAAATGCATGATCTGAGCAACATTGCTCATTTGAGAGGTATCTTAGAAAAGGGATATGATTTCATAAGCCCAATGGGCAGCATTTCTTGATTGTTATGCAGAGGTCTCCAAATGAAATTCTTTTTTTTTTTAAGATTTTATTTATTTATTTGACAGACAGAGATCACAAGTAGGCAGAGAGGCAGGCAGAGAGAGAGGAGGAAGCAGGCTCCCTGCTGAGCAGAGAGCCCGATGCGGGGCTCGAGCCCAGGACCCTGGGAACATGACCTGAGCCGAAGGCAGAGGCTTTAACCCACTGAGGCACCCAGGCGCCCCATCCAAAAGAAATTCTTAATTAAAAATTGCTTCACTAAAAGAATCTGTGACCCAAGTTAATGAGCAATTTGAC
Source organism: Meles meles (assembly GCF_922984935.1). NCBI lineage: Eukaryota > Metazoa > Chordata > Mammalia > Carnivora > Mustelidae > Meles > Meles meles. The sequence goes on from NC_060075.1 coordinate 97,820,440, forward strand.
AACTGTAAGCAAGAACAAACAAGCCTTATTTCCCAAGTAAATCTTTCGGTTGCCTCCCTCTCTCTGGTGCTCCCACTTCCTTCTCATGCTGACCCCTTCCCTCATATGTCCCCTTCCTCTTCTTCTCCTGTCCACACATTCTGCCTTTTCTTGGTGACTCTTCTAAAAGACCAAAATGCCTGTTGCCTCCAAAGATCCCTCCTTCCCATGACCTGTGCTCATCAGTTGCATGCTGACAACTATAGAATTTAAACCTTGGGCCCAGATCTGAACTTCAGAGATTTAATTAAAGATTATCAGTGTTATGAGATCAAGCCCCATATTGGGCTCCATACTGGGTGTGGATCCTGCTTAAGATTCTCTCTTTCTCTCCCTCTGCCCCTCACCCCACATTTGCTCTCCTAAGTGGAAAAAAAAAATGATGTCTAAATCTAAACAAGACCAGCAAATGTTCATAGAAAAATGTAGAATTCTTCTCAGTACATATAGCCCAGGACTACCTAACTTATGTCAATTTGTACATATGTTGGTCATCAGAACCGTGAATGTTGCTTCTGCATAAACACCAACTGGACTTACCTGGAGAGGGACCTACTCTTTGTCTTTCATCTCTTCCCCACAGTCAACTGGAGGGTCTAGAAACAAAAACAGAAAGGCTAGAAAAGTAGATTAAAATCTCTTAAAAGCCATACTTGAAACATCTCTGGTAAAAATGAATTGGACTATAACTCAGTTATGCAAACCACAAAAAGATATGAAACTGTTGATTTTCGTGGTAGACCAGAAAATACCTCCTATACAACATTTGAGAGTTTAAGGAAAGACAGTACGGTAGTCGTCACCTTCTCTTGTTTTGTCAGTGGAGTGAAACCTGGAAGTGGAGATGTAATTTGAAAACAGAAGAATTGGAATGAGAAACAGTCCCATTAGCTGAACTATAGCATCTGAAAGTCTACTTTGAAAGGGCCTTAGGGAGTGCCTTGGTGGTTCAGTCAGTTAAGAGGCTGCCTTCGGTCAGCTCAGGTCATGATCCCAGGGTCCTGGGATCGAGTCCCACGTCAGACTCCCTGCTCGGGCGGGGAGTCTGCTTCTCTCTCTACCCTTCCCCCAGCTTGTGCGCGCGCTCTCTCTCTCATGCTTTCTCTCACTCTCAAATAAGTAAATAAATAAATAACCTTTAAAGAAAAAAGAAAGAAAGAAAAAAAGAAAGAAAGAAAGAAAGAAAGAAAGAAAGAAAGAAAAGATAGGGCTTTAGAACCAAAAAATGAGACAGAACCCAGAGTAATGTGTGGCCCCATAGATCAAACAGCTAGGTGGCCTGTTCCCCAGCCAACCACCTGAAGATCTGAACAGAGGGGACACTGAAAAACAAAAAGCTCCATCTTACGAAGGACAAAGTAAAAATTCCCTTGATTCAGATCAATGAGGGTGCTTTTAGGAAGGAAAAAGTGGCCTATATCCTGTCATCTCCTTAAACACTCAGAATGAGTTCACTATAAATATAGATGACCACCCTCATCCATTCTTGGTGGATACAGGTGTTATGCCTTCTGCATTAACCCTGCCACCTTTAAAAAAAAAAAAAAGCTTATTTTTTAATTTTAAGTAATCTTTACACAAAACTTGAGGCTTAAACTCATGACCCCAACATCAAGAGTTCCATGCTCTGCCGCCTGAGCCAGCCAGGGGCCCCAAACCTGCCAACTTTGCTCAGCCTCTTCCTTGGAGCACACATACTGCACAGGTGGATGGTATTTCAAATAACCCACAGATGTTCCCCTCTTTCTCAGCCCCCAATCTCACTGTAATGCATGACTCTGTGGTAGCCCTCTGCAAATTTAACAGGGAGAGACTGACTCTGCTCATGGAATTGCAGTATTAAATGCACACCATGGGGACTAGTTCTCCAGCTCCCAGAAGACTCCTCTGTTCACAATCAAGTGGCATCAGCCCTGGACATACCATCATGTCCTCCCCTGTGTTTAATGTGTATCTCAGATAAAAACCTTGTCAGGGTACCTGACCATGGGCTAAAAATTCCACTCATACTGGCAACATAATTGCAGTCAAACCTACCAAAGTTGTTAGCTCTTATAAAACATTATCTAAACTTCCCCAGTATCCTTGAAGCAAGGGAAGGAATCAAATGTAGTTGAAAGCTCTATATCCTAAAGCTTCTCATGTCCTTGTAATGCTCCTGCCCTGCCAGGGAAGAACTGCATGGATGAGGATTTTGATTCATTTAATAACTCAGGGCCACCAACGTAATTGTTACCTCAGCTTCCCTGTAATACCCAGCCCAAACACCATGCTACCACTGATGGCTCCTGAGGCCACATGCTTACCTGCAGTGGGGCTCTGCTCTGCCCTTCTGTGTGCCTCTAACCAGAAAGCCAAAGCTTTTGTGCTTTCACTTGTAGGGGGCATAAGTAAACTTGACCAGCATGGCCCAGGGGTTCACTGATGCCACTGGCTATAATACCCATGTCCTCAATCAGGACTTATGGGCTCTAAGTGTAGGTAATGACCACAGAGACACTGGAAAGGGGTGAAGGGAGATGGGATGTTTTCCTTCTCTCCTGGTGTGCTGTCCACCACTGCTCCTCTGCACCACTCCATCCCAACAACTTCCTTCAATTCCGTTCCTGATTTATCTCTACTATTGCTTTTCTTTTTGTCAACTTCCCTTGTCCCTCACCCTGCCTCATCCTTTCCCTCTGCTTAGTTCTGCTTTCCTGTAATCCATTATCATAGTGAATTTTATTGAAAAATAAAGGAAATGTTCCCATTTTTCTGTCAATAAGCACTTACACTGTTTCTTAGTATGGATCAGAAACTACATCACCAAGGAGCTTCTCCCTGTTGGCCATGACAAAACTTTATCCTTCTATGATGCATTATTGTAAGGAAGTTTACAGAGTTCAATAGTTTACCTTACTGGGACACTGAGCCTTGGGTGAAAAAACATTAACTTCTTTTAAAAGGTGATTTAGGTTCAATAATAAGACCCATCTCTGGCTAGATTTGAGAACAATAGGATACCTCTGGATAACTGGCATAATTGTGAAATCGTTAATCAGAATTTGGTAAGGACCTCTTCACTCTGCTAGTATTTTCAGGGAGTTATTCTAAGAAAAGTGATCAAAAAGAGAGAAAGAAAAAGTGTTTTGGGCATGAATATGTTAGCTGAATTGGTATTTATAATAGTCAACAATACATAGAAAACAAGGAAAGTGGAATGATTACATTACACAGCAAAGCTCATGGCACAGAGTAAATGCTAAGTTTTTTTAAAAAATTTAATTGAATGGAATATAATTAAATTATTAAAAGGAGTAGAAAAATAATTTTCTGCATACAACATATTTATAAAAACACATTAGGTTATTAGTTTAAATGCAAATGTATATGTAAGTTATAATTGCAATGTGAAAATATATACATGTGGATGAACGTTTTTTTATTTTTAGCATGGGATGATTATTAAAATTGTTTTCATTTAATTTTATTTTCTACATGCCAAAGTATTGTATTTAGAACACTAAAAAATAATAAGAAATATTAGGAGGACATTTAACATTATATTAGTCATAAGCTTAAGAAGCCTCTGGTTTGTGAGTTTATCTGTTTGAAACTAAGATTTTGTAGCAATTAACAAGGTTTTCTGAAGCCAAAACTGTTTTTGTATGACTTGTTAGGCTTATAAACTAAAAGTGAGTGGATACATTAGATAAGTATCTGAGTCACACATGTATCGGCACATTTTCCAAGGTTGGGTCTCTTGCTTAACACGCTTTGGAGTAAGATTCTTGCTGACAGTGATGGATTTCATGTCATTTTTTCGTTAAAGCCCATGCTCAACTGATATTTGTTTTGCCAAATTGACTTCAGTTTCTTATTGGCGAGGAGTTGACTATGAAATGGAAGTTTCCAGTGCATTAACTGTTCCCTTTGAATTTCTGCATTCTGAACTGTGTCCAAGGCTACTTTTTATGCACTCCTTACCCCCTCTTACTTGTTGAAATTAATGACTAATGTATTCAGGGTTGGATGCACTTCTGCAGCCCGTAACAGTGTTAATTAGCACCTAAATTTGACAGAGTATAATAAAAATAGGCATATTGTTTTCTATAAAAAATGACATGCATGGAATTAGAAAGTGCAAGACATTTATTCACTCCATAAAGTATCTACTAACATATTGGTAAGGAAGCTTTGCCATATTTAGGTGAACAAGGATTACATGTCATTTTGAAAGCAGCCGAGTGCCTTATCTGAGTTACTTTCCAATGGTTCATTAGTTTATTAATTTTTACTGTCATGGGAAAGGTCCCTTATCCATAGCAGTAAAACCCCAGCGATCTAGCATAACTTAAATCAGAGAAAGTCTAGTCAGCTTGGCAGAATCTTGGGGATTTTATTAACCTTCTGATGGTTTGCTCAATCAAAAATGCTAGGAGGGGCACCTGGCTGGCTCAGTGGGAAGAGCGTGGGATCCTTGACCTCGGGATCATGAGTTTGATACCCATGTTGGGTACAGAGATTATTTAAACAGAAATAAAGCTTTACAAAAAAATGCTATGGTATCTCTAGCACAATTCACACACACACACACACACACACACACACACACACACACAAATTTGTTAAGTTGTCCATTTACTAAATAAAATAGAGAAATATTTTCTCCTCATTATTATACCTTATTATACCACCCCATACTGAAGAAGTAATGTCATGAGGGCTTCTTTCCTCTTATTTTAAAGATACTTACCTTGGAAAAAGTCATTCCATCTTTTCTGCTTTAGTTTTTGTGAATGAGAACTGAAACCTTCAATGCCACTCATGAACACTTAACATCTTCACAGATGCATCTGTGGGTTAGGAAAATGCATAAATTCTTCATCAGAAACATGTACAGTTGACTTGAACAACACAAGCTTGAACTGCTTATACACACATATTTTTTCATAAATACAGCACAGCCCTGTAAATGTATTTTGTCTTCCTTAATAACATTTCCTTTTCTCTAACTTGCCTTATTATAAGAATACAGTGTGTTATACATATGACATACGAAATATGTATTAATCTACTGTTCATGTTATCAGAAAGGCTTCTGGTCAACCTCAGGCTGTTACTAGTTAAGTTCTGGGGGAGTCAAACATTATACATGGATTTTTGACTGCACGGAGGTTCAGTGCCCCTAACCCTCACATTGTTCAAAGGTCAACTGTCTGTGAAAAAACGATGTAAAGATTTGTATGACCCTGATTACAAGGAAATTCCAAACCACTATTTTGTTCCATGACCCTTGTTAACGAAGGTCCCTCTAGCAGGGCGTATCCTTGATTGTAAGCAATCTCATGGTACAACTTTCATTTGTTACGTGTGTATAATTTTGCCTTTTTCAAACTGTGTTCGCTCATTTCAGTTATAACTGAGTGAAGTGTGTGGCCATGAAGGGCTTTGCTGTCCCTTGTCTCATGCGAAATGACTGGCTTCTCTTGGGTTCCTGTACCACCTTCCTAATTATAAAGTGGGTGATGGACGTTAAGAAGAGCACTTGTTACGATGAGCACAGGGTATTATATGTAAGTGATGAATCACTAAATCTACTTCTGAAACCAATATTACATTGTATGTTAGCTTACTAGAATTTAAATAATAATGGGGGGACAAAACAAAACATGTGTGCCCAGGGGGCTCGGTGAGTTAAGTGTTGGACTCTTGGTTTCGGCTCAGGCCATGATCTTAGGGCAGTGAGGCTAAATCCCATGATGGGCTCTGTACTTGGTGTGGAGTTTACTTTGGATTCTCTCTCCTTCTCCCCCTGCCCCTCCTACTCTCTCGCTCTCTCTCTCTCATTCTCTCTCTCTCAAATAAACAAGTCTTCAAAAACAAAACAAAAGAAAAAACAACAAAAAAAGGCAAAATGGAAAAACGTGAAAACTAAAGGGCGTTTTGTTTCATTCCACTTTGCTGGAGGACTAGACATAAGGCACCACCCAGTCTAGAAGGAAGGCAGGTGGGGAAGAGGGACAGTCCCTGTTTGTGTCCTAGTAGAGTTTTGGGTACAGACTAGCTTTGAAGAGTGTGCCTCCAGCTGCTAATCCTTCCTGCTGAAGGCTGCAGTTAGAAAGTGTTTCAGAGGGTAGGGAATGGACATCTAAGCTCCCTCTGAAGGTGGGAAGCTTCTAAGAGTCACCTGAGAGCCAGGGCCAAGCATTTCCAGGTGGGTGTGTTTGTGGAAGCTACTGCCATCTCCATCTGGCTGAGACTGCCCTGGGACAGCAGAGATCACAAATGTCACATGGACTCTGACTAAGCCCAGGGATGTTGCCTGGTCCCTCCCCAGTTTGCAGCCCTCTGTCCCTGCAGACTCATCACCTGGTAAGCTGAGAAGCCCTCAAAGGACCAAAGATGGCAACCTGCCCTACTGCTCTGGGACCAGTTCTGTGAGCAATCAGCCACCTTTCTTGCTGCACGACGAGGCCCGGTAAGATAGAAGCAGCACGAGGAGGACACAAACAGGAAATGCTCGAGAAGGGGAAGAAATCAGGGGAGCCGAAGACTGAATTGGACAGTGATTGAGATAATGATATTTGAATTTGAATAAAGAATTACAGAATCAGACAAAGTATACCAGATTAGCCTAAATTAAGTTTCCACTATTAGTAAAATGGCTGTTCTAGAGCTCACACGATCTTGGATGTACAAAAAAATTGTAAATCCTGGATTTGCAGAATGTCCTGCCAGTGAAACTTGCTACTCCTTTGGTATGTTAATATTCACACACACTGGACTGAATTGGCAGGTCAATTAACATCATTCTTAATTTGAAATGAAGAATTTGAACCTCAGATGTAATCAGGTTTTGGTTTTAAAGCATGGTCTCTCCAGTTCATGCTCGGTGGTCACCCCATCTTTCACCAAGGCTCCCCGATATTGGCCAAGTGCTCTATGATTAATGATTGCAGAGGATACACTCATCACCTGTCTGGAGTAATGATAAATGTCTTTATAATTAATTGCTACCCCATTGTCCTTCAAATGAACTTTGCAAATCCATTTTACTATAATATTTGACCCAATTTTTTAGTGACTTGGTTTTAGACTGGTATGTTGGCATTATCCCCTTAGGTTCTGGCTCATTAAATTTCTGGACAATAATAAGAGCGACAATTTTTTTTTTAATGTATCCCCTGGAAAAGGATGAAATTGAAACACAGTTTAAAAAAATCTTCCCAGGCATAATCTCCTTTAAAAAAAATCACATCTGCTCTAGTATAGACTATCTGCACTTTATACGGTGAGGAAAAAAGGATTAAAACTCACTGAAGAGCATGCCTTAACCATGATCACCTTTCCATTACTCTTCAGACTTTCACAAATATTTGAGGACTCGCTATATACAGTACACTGTGGTTATTTTACGTTTTTGCCAAAAAGTAAAATAATGTGGGTTTTGCTCTCAAAGTCCTCATCACATAGTGAAGTGATAGACTCAGCGAAGGTAAATTAGAAAACACACGTGGATAAAAGATGCTTTATTGAAGGAGGGAGTTTCAGGATCTTGGTACATGCACCAGTCCTGCACTTTTTGCCTGCAGCTCTTAGGCTCCTTTGCCCTGCCTGGGGCACTTGGAGCTGGACCCCGCGAGCGGGACCCTCCTGGGTGGTCTGCCACAATGTTACGCTTTGCCAGGAGAGGGCGCCGGTGGGATGCTGCACGAGGAAGCTCCTCCTGCTTCTGGGGGCTCCTCCATCTTGGTCCTGTTATCCCTGGTTCCCAGTGTCCTGAAGTTCATCCAGTGTTGGCTCCTTGGTGACTCTCACTGTGCAGTAGCATTGAGTCGGTGACACTTCCAGTGTGGGTGTTCCTCCTTGCCATCTCTGACCTGGGCCCCTGCAGTGAATGCCCACCATGTGGAGGCTGCGGCCGGTGTACACCCTCTTCTAGGGATGTCCACACCAGGCTGAGATGGGCCTGGGGCTCTTTGCAGTCTGCTCCTTCTTTGAGTTTCCGTTCCAAGTCCCTGCCAACTCATTTGTCTCCATCCAAGTATGTGCTCAGGCATCACTTCTTCCTTGCTAGCCATCTTATTCCTTTTCTTCTGCGAACTCAATGCAATCCCAGGGTCTGCTATGACAAGGAGCCAACCTTCTTTCTGCAGCGGGACCATAGCAAGCCACCTGTGACCAGATCATTGGCACCTCCTCCCAGAAATGTCCTCCCTATGACCCTATGGTAATAACCCATTGATTCTGTGAGGCTGATTACACATTCTTTCTCCTATCTACATGCTTTTGTTCTGAGCTACTCTACTGAGCATTATGAAGTGTCCAAAGACGATGTGTTCAGGGAAAACAGACATGGTGGGTACAGCAGGGACTTTGTAACCAGTTAGCTCTGCATTCAACCCTGGGCCTCTGTCTATCTAACAATGTGACCTTGACCAACTTAATTAATCTTACTGAAATTCAGTTAAGTTTCATGTAAAGTGGAAATGTTAAAACCCACTAGTTATGGGCATGAGAGTCTTGACAATGCTGACCACCGTGATAGTCATATATAGATATACCATTATCATATACATTTTCAGTTTAGGTAACAGTGTGAAGAGCAGAGATGGGGAAGAGGAGGGTTGTTCATGGCAGAAGGGGAACTCAAGAGAACACAGCTGCATGGATAGAACAGGTTATATGTTAGAAGGAAGAAGGAATGAGTGGAAGTGACAAGTTACCCTTTGATGACTTTATGTCTCGTTGAACCAAACATTATTCAAAGACCTTAAATAATTACTGTTTCCTCCACGATTAGCTTCTTTCATATAATATTTTCTTTCTGTGACTTCATTACTGACTACAGATTCTTTTCCTTCAGCTGGACCGGTATTTTATCTTTAAGTATAGACATTGGCATCAACTTTCTCAAGTTAACCAATGTCCTTGCAAAACAAAATGTTGCCTGCATCATGCAGAGTAAAGGGTCAACTGTGCTTGTTCTCTCGATGGTTCTCTTTTCTCTCTTGTGGGTGGTGTGGGTGGAAGATGTGGTAGGAACATGCTTCCCCTTGAGATACAGCATCTTCTCTGAGGGTTTGAAGAAGGATATGATGGGACGAGCTCAATGAGTAAGAAATGATTTTCCATTTGCCTTTAGTAGTTCAGGGTCAGTTATTGTCTGGAACCAAGTGTTAGAGAAGAACAAAAGAAACAGTTTCAGATAATGGACATTCCATGAAATTTAAAGATAATCCAACTAAGCTCATGGAAATACTGAAAAAAAAAAATAAAGAAAGAATAGTAGTTGCCAACATTTTACTTTCAGTTGTGTTGATATAAGAATACTACATTATCGAAATACAACAGTCTTTTTAAAAAAGAAAACACTTTCTGTATTGGACTTTTGGGTTGTTGAGTTTCCAGGGCTCTTATGACATTTGACTGAAAGTCCTGTAGCTTGGCTATTGTGTTTTCCAGCTTCAGTGATGCAATTTTTGAATGGTACTCTGTCATACTCAAAAACAGAAATTTCAGTCTCCAGAAGAGAAAATATTCCAGAAATCAAAACCACAAATAAAATTTGACTGGAACATTGGGTCTCCAAATCCTTAGTAAAAGTAAATGTTAGTGAAATGTGGTGTGACCTATATAACTTTACCATCTTCTTTGTCTTAACCATGTCTCCTCAAATTCCCCAGACTGAAACAATTCAACTTGTTACTTTAAAATTAATGATAATCTATATATTTGTAAGCTAATTTTGATCAGGCAAAAATGGATGAGGTAATTCTATTGGTGGTTTACAGTATGCTTTATATATCTTTAATTTTGTACTTTAAAGAATCCTAAATACTGACTTTTGATTTAGCACTCATGAGCATTTAAAAAAAAAAACACTTACTAAAACATTTTCAAATGTGTTTAAAAATAAAGACAATGATATAATGAACCCCTGTGAACTCATACCCTAGATTTGTAGTTATTAATATTTGGGGATATTTCTTTCATCCTTTAGTATTTTTTGTTCCTTCTAAAATATTTTTTTAAGGTAAAACACATACATTATGACTTTACACTTTAAATAATTCAATATACATCTAGAAAAATAAGACATTTTCTTATATGCCTACAATGCCATTAACACAACTGACAAAACAAAAATCATTCCTTACTAACGTCTAACACTCAGTCCACTTCCGAACTTCACATCAAAATATGTTCTTAAAAGTAAGAAGGTATGGAGGTTCTTGGGTGGCTCAGTTGGTTAAGCATTTGATGTGATTTCAGCTTGGGTCATGATCTCAGGGTCTGAGACAGAGCCCCATCTAGAGTTCTCACTCAAGGTGAAGTCTCCTTGATGTTCTCTCTCTCTCTTTCTCCCTCTGCCCCTCTTCTCCAGTCAAACACTCCCTCTGTCTCTGAAATAAATAAATAAAATCTTTAAAATAATAAGAAAGTATCTAGTCCCCTCGCCCTCCAATGAATTTGTGCTAGTTATTTATTAAACAGGAAGCATAACCTTCTATGCATCTAAACACACATGTTTGTGATGTGGACATGAAGACTGCAGTCCTGGTCGACAGTCCTCATGGTGATATTTAACATGTTCCTCTATCCTTCGAATTCCCCATACCCTGCAGATTAGCTCTAAAGTCTTTGCAGGATGGAACCTGAAGATTTTCTATCGAACATACCGCACAGGTAGAAGTGGTGTTATGAATGTCAGATAGACATGTGCTTTTTGTCACACCAAACACCAATGAATTTCCTGAATGCTGGGTTTTGAAGGAAGGTTGGTGGGATCATATATGATGATGTTTAAATGGAAAGAAAGCTAGAAGTCAGTTACCACCACTGTGTTCTAGAAAGGGAGATGTCATGTTTTTATCACATCAAAGTTCCTTTTAAGTAGGGAACCATCTGTTTTCTCCCAAACAATTCCCCCACCTCCAATGTTAGGTAAATGTCACTTTGTACAAGAGCAGTAGCTATCTTATGTGGATTCAGAAAATGACTTCTTTTAGCTCCTTGATTCTTAGGATCTAAAAGTTCACAGAGTGTCTTGGGAAATCACAGTTCCTGATACTCTTTTGAATTAACATATTATTGAAACAGAAGAGAACATACAATAAAAATAGAAGTAAAACACTCTGATGAGTGAACTCGCTAAAGTGAGAGCTAAATGATCCTAAAGTGTAATAAAAATTTTAGAACTCGCTGTAACAATGCATACGTAAGTATTTCTTAGTAAGTGTCTTGTTTCTTGGTGAAAATCTGTTTGGCTTTGCAAATAAAACTTTGTAATTACTAGGTATTCAATTATGTGCACCAGACGTCATTGCCATGGGTGAAAATAGAAATTTCATTTTGTTTGTATATGTATTGAATTTTTTTTTTTTTAATTTGAGAATAGTTGATACATGACGTTACTTCATTTTCAGGTAAAAAATGGAAATTTTAGAAAGAACAAAGTCATGACTTTGGTCTGTCACATCCTCGGGAGCTTCCCAGGTGAGATACGCAACCAGCTCTGATACACAGAGGGCCGAGAGTGACCCAACAAAGAGGGGGCCACACCAGACTGGCAGGTGGCAGGTTTAATGAGCAGGGGAACTTACATATGAGGCTTGTCTTGGGCCCCTGCAAAACAAGGTCTCTGCACCTGCCTGCAAAATCTTAAGTGTTTCTGTCGAAGCTTTAATGGGATCCAGTAACATGTGTCATCCAGAGGGTCTCGTCAGCACATCACCACCTCAGGGCTGTGCCCTGGGTGCAGTTTCTGGGAGGAGAGAGGGCATGCAGGATGCACATTTCTGGCATGATATGAGAGGCCTCCGATTGCCTGGGTCCTTCTCACAGGTCAGCTGGGGTCACATCCTCTCCATGACCCCCCCCTCTTGACCCGCCCTTACAATCTCACACAATCCCCTCTCCTCAGGGTGCCTTGAGTGGTCAGGAAAGAGTGTCACAAGCATGGAAGTGGCCCCCCTGCTGCCTTCACCTTCCATTTTTCCTTTCTGCCAACCTGCTCTGTGGGTCATGGGGCAGAGGCTTCCTCAGGTCAAAGTCATGTTCATTGGCTCAGTCTTGTATGTTGTGACCCTGAAATGTGACCTCAGTCACTGTCTATTCGAGGACGGTATTCACACAGGCTCGTCAGCCTCTTTCATCCTCACGCTGGCAGCCTGGGTTGCGAGGTGACAGGGCAAATCTTGGGTGAGTCCAGATGCAGTGTCCACCCGAGCCAGGACATATTTAGAACCGTCACTCCGAGGGAGGTGGCCCAGGTCATCAGTTTGCCAAACCATCACCTGAGGGGAACTCCGGTGGACGGCGACAGACTTCTTTGGCAGTTGCAGAGGGAGCTGTTTAGAGCACACAGGACATGGGTTACTGCTTGAAGCAAGTCACTGTATGTCAAGGCAATCCGGCATCCTTGTGGCAATACTCCATCCCACCCGGTGCCATGTGACCTCTCCTTCTAATCACCCCAACTGCTGTGTCTACTGTGAAGGGTCAGTGTCTGGAGCTGATACCACAGCCAGGGCCTCAGCTTCTTGATTGCTGGGGATTGTCGGTGCCTCATGAGCTGGGACATGGAGGACAGTGAGGACTGCCCCAGGCTCCTGCAGATGGACCCACAAACATCCTGGCCCCACCAGGGCTCGTTCATGATCATCCCTCCCCTTGGCTTCCCATTGTCCAAGCTATAGTGTTTGTTTCTTTAAAACAGCCTAAATGTCACTGAAGGGGTTAAAGTCCAAGCTCAGAAGTGATCACCAGCCCAACTGCTCTGAGTTTAGCCCACAGACCGCTGCCCCAGCTGTTGTGTGAGAAGCTCAACCTGGAGGAACTTTGCACACAACCGTGAGGAACTGTTGCTCTGTGTGGGCCTATCGGGGTTCCTGGACCCAGATCGCAGGGGCACTGTCGCCCTCTGTCAAGTCTGCCACAGAGGCTGACCCACATTTTCCAGAGTCCAGACACATCTCGTTCAAACCCAATTCCTGCTTTGGAGATGCCCAGAGTTTTCACTGGCTTCACTAGTGTTTTTACCTTCTCAAAGAGAGTGCGCTGCTCTAGTCCCCAGGCCCACACACCCTTTCTTCACCTGGTAGCACTTTGCCATGGAGGCACTTTGCCAGGTGAGGAATAAAAGTCCTCCAAACCCCGAAATCATATCTGTAGAGGTCAGACAGGCTCGCACCTTATAAATCACAGCTTCTGGGGTGACTCATGTCTTACTCAACCAAACAACTCCCAACACCTTATGGGGGTGGCTGGGCCATGGATTCATGGCTCATCTTCTCCCTCACGGATGCCCCAGCAAAGCCTGCAGCATGTTCTGCAGCACCGACAGGTCTTCACACGTTAACATTCTATCACCAATGTAATGGGGTCACCTTACTGATGTGGGGATGGAAAACAGGGACAGGTCCCAGCCTACTACCCTAACATAGGGTAGGGCTTTGCCAGTGACATTGGGGAAAAACTTGGAAGTCAGTGTGGCATCTCCCGCGTGAAGGTAAATTCATACTGTGATTTGGTGCCCAGGAGTATACTGACTCAGGCATTTGCTAAGTCCAGAGCCGTGTAGTACCCTCCTATAACCATGGCTAAGGTATGTGGTAACGTTGGGCACAGCCACATGCATGGAGTATTGCCTTGTTCTGTTCTCAGTAGTCCATGCACAGCTGCCATGAGCCATTTGGTTTTTTGTTGTTGTGTTTGCTTGTTTGTTTGTTTTTACTGACCACACAGGGCTGTTTGAATGTCCTATGGGCAAGGAATACAGTACCATTCAGGGTAGTTCTTGGATAGTTTTTCTTATCTCCTTATGCACCCCATCCCAGGTAATTTATATTGTCTGACATTACCACCCTTCACTGGGGGTGGGGGGCAAGCTTACTGGTTCCTAGTTGGCATTTCCCCTCAGCTCTGGTTTGAGTCCTCTAACCTAGGGACGGACTTCATTGACAAAGATCTGCAGAGTTTGACCTTGAAAGCTATCCATGCCCAATATGTTCTCTGGCATTGGAGAGATTAAAAACCTCATAACCTTGGGGGTGGGGGTGGTGCTGGTGAATGCCCATTTTGCAGTGTTAGGACTTTTCCTGTCTATAACTGTCTTCCCCCATAATCATCAGTGGTGCTGAGGGGACTGGAAACTTCTGAGGGTCCCATGTATTGAAGTACACACAGCTCCAGGATCCACGAGAACCACCAGGTTCATTTCTGGAGGACCAGTGGTTTCGGGGAATTCCCCTCCAATGTCCCTCCCCTGGATACAGTCTTGGCCTGGATCCTGTGCTCGGGACATGGGATGTGGGAGGTACCCATCCCTAATAGTTCCGTGTCTCTGAGGTCTCTGCTGAAGCAGGTGGTACATCAGAGATGGGGGAGGGACAGACGGGGCAGGTCTGAGCTGTTGTTCAGGTTTTAATGCTTCCCACAGGCTGACCCACAGAGAGTTGTGTCGTCCATTTAGATGTTCAGGGCAGAGGTTGGGGGGATCCCTGCCACAACGAGGTCAAACCACATTTACTTCTGGGTTCTTTTTTCCCAACACTTTGTAGTTTTGTGGTTTTTTTTAATACTTTATTTATTTATTTGATAGACAGAGATCACAAGTAATCAGAGAGGCAGGCAGAGAGAGGGGAGGAAGCAGGCTCCCTGACAAGCAGAAAGCCTGATGTGGGGCTCAATCCCAGGACCCTGGGAGCATGACCCGAGCTGAAGGCAGAGGCCTTAACCTACTGAGCTACCGAGGCGCCCCCCAACACTTTGTAGTTGATTGAAATAATCTTTCGACTTTCTGAATTTCCTCTTTTCTTGGATCTTTCCCACAACCTGTACCCATTCCCAGTATTTATCAGTTTTCTGAATCAACAATGAATTGCCCAACGTCATAAATGTCTTAACCCATGATGATGTTCAGCGTGGGTATCAGCCTCGCCAACTGCTGCTGGGGGAAGAGCTGGAGAATCTTGGCCGCCGTCCCTGTAGAGATTGTGGCCCCATCAGGGCCTTCAGACACAGGAGTCCATCACATTCCCTGCTCCATGAGAATGTGTTGTACCTCCCCAGGGACTTCCAGGGTCAAGCCTGGCTTCAGGATAGAATGACCCAACCTATGAGGAAGTGAGCACCGTGAGTCTCCTGAGCACCATGCAGGTGCTGCTGGAGGGCAGGTGGGTGGTGGTGGTGCTCACTTTCTGTCTGCTGCCTGCTCAGAAAAATGCTGTCTCCCCCATGCCCCATCACCGCACTGACCATGCCTGGATGTTCTCCTGGTCTTTTGCTGGAACATGGCAGCTGTTTCAATGAGCTCAGCAGGAGTATTCTCATCTCATTCTCTCATCATGAGCCTTTCCTGAATGGGGGCTGCCCAGCTGGCTGGGGTTTCTGTGGCTCTGCTCTCAAATTCCTCTGTATTAGGGGTCACAGGGCTCAGGGATCCACCTGTTTCCATTATCAGGCACCACGCTGCCTCCTCCTCCCTGTCTCTGTTCCCCAGGCTCTCTCTCACAGTGAGCTCAGACAGTCCCTCAGGTGAGCGTGCTGAAGCAGTTGGAGTTTCCCAGATGTTCCCATACCCACAAGGGGGTCCAGAAGTAGCTGCCACAAGGACCACCGCACCCCACTGAGTGGTCTCCTGCCATCTCAGGATTTCTCCACAGACACCTCCTGCCCAAGGCCCATCTCCTCAGTCTCCTGGCTTGTTCACCAAGTGTTGGTTCACATCCTTGGGAGCTTCCGGGTTGAGATCTGAAAGTAGCCACTGGGGGTTCAGGGCAGGAAGGGATGGAAGACAGATGCTGCCACTCGGGAGGGGCAGGGGACAGGTGTAAGGAGCAACTTACATCTGAGGCTTGCCCTGGGCATATGTAGCAAATGATCTCCTTCCACTCCCAAGCCTTCAAGTTTCTACAGAAGCCTTAGTAGGGCTCAGTCACATGCACAGTCCACATGGTCTCAACACCGGGTCACTCTCTCAAGGCTGTGTCCTTGGCAGCTTCTGGGAGCAGGGAGGGAAGCAGAATGCATATTCCAAGCATAGAAGAATGGGTGAGGAGCCTCTGAACGCCTGGGTCCAGCCCATGGGTCAACCAGCTGTCACATCTACTTAATGACCTCCTCCGACACATGAACAATTCTAATCCTTTTCTTGCAGAAAATGATGCTAGCAAAGCACACAATCAAATTTAATCTCATGGTGACAAGGGCAGTTTTAACTTCAGAGCTGATGTTCATCCAAAATCAACACATTTCTAAAGACTTAAATTATGTTAAATTTTTATGTATCTTACAACATTAAGAAGTATAGTCACTAAAACATTTCTTTAAAACTTCTATTCTTTGCAGAGAACCTGTATAACATATTTGATTTCATGTATTTAATGACATTGTTAAGATTTATATATTTTTAATAGTCACAGTAAGGCTTCCTGCCATTAAAGAATATTCAACAGAAAAAGGAATAAACTTCAGTATGGGATTGGCTAATGGACAGATGGTCTCCTGCATTTAAATCACCATGCTCCCAGATGCTCACGTAATCTTTGAGAACCTAAGCATTCTCTTGCTCAAAATTTTCATGTTCTTTTAAATATACATTTAAACAAATTAATACAAACTATGGAGGATTATTTCCGTGACCATCTGCTTTATTCTCCATACTATCCTTCTGGTCTTTTGCCCCAAAATACTCCTTCCTGTATTCCATGTTTTAGAGCTTAATCCAAACATGGTCCACATCATCTTCATAGTCTCCTAGTTTGGAACAGGGCTGCCTCTCTCACAGGTTTTAGAATTCCTACTGATTCTCAGTAGTTTCATTTGTTTGTTTGTTTTTAATGCCAAATCCTTTCCATGTTTCTGAACAACTCATGTCTTGATTTCTGTTCCCTTTAAGGTATTTCACATCGGGGCTGCTTGGGTGGCTCAGTTGATTAAGCTTCTGATTCTTGATTTCAGCTCAGGTCATTATCTCAGGGTTGTGAGATGAAGCCTTACATCAGACTCTGTACCCAGCACAGAGTCTGCATGAGGTTCTTTCCCTCCCTCTCCCCCCCTGCACACCCTGCTCACTCTGTCTCTTTCTAAAATAAATAAATCTTTGGGAAAAAAAAATAACTCACCCATTGTAAACTGCTATGGCAGGCTGGATGGCAGCTGCAAGGGAATGTCCACACCCCAGTCATCCTTGGCTGTTACCTTATGCCGCAAACAGTGTGATGACATTAGGGGTTTTCCTGGATCATCCAGGCGGAGCCCAAATGCAACCACACCTCTCCATTAGAGAGAAGGGACAGAGGTAAGTCCACCACCACACACAGGAGAAGACCAGGTGGACACGGAACAGAGAGATGCAGCTACAAGCCAAGAAATGCAGAAATCCCCATAACGGGAAAGAGACAAGGAACGGGTTTTCCTCTAGATTCTCCCAAGTGATCATGGGCCTGCTGACACCTTGATTTTGGACATCTAGCCTCCCAAACCGTGAGTGAGTACATGTTGTTGTTTCAAACCTCCGAGGTTTTGATCATTGTTGCTTGCATTCCATTTGTTGTGTTTCAGTCTGGGTTTGCTAATAGCATTTTACATTTTTCAAGAGTAAGAACTGGACCTTATTTATATTTTCTACAACCCCTGGTTCAGTGTCTGCCACACAGAACTAGCATTATGCTAGGCACTAGAAACCCGAAGGAACTATATGAAGACACCCTTGGTCCAAAGCTGTTCTATTTTCATGGGGGTATACAGGCAGGTAAGCTGCATCTCACAAGATGCTGTGTTTTATCTTAAGGAAATTCATGTTATAGGGAACCTTGAAGTGACCTTGACCCCATATTTGGAGCATTTGGGGAAACACGTTCTTGAAGAATAAGGTCTTTGCTAAGAAGCTTGGAAGGCGAGTAAAACTTAAGCAGAGATTTGGGGTGAGTGTTCCAGAAAGTGGTGAGATGTGGCACATTGAGGATCCTGAGCAGAAACAGTCTCAGAATGAAGGGAAACAAGAGAAGGGATCCTTACGATGTACCTGCTTTGGTCTAGAGACCCCTTCCTGTGGCAAACAGTGGGTGGCATGTGGCTCACCAGTGTGGTCCTGCAGAACCCAGGAAAGAGAGCTGGGAGCTCAAGGCTACCGAGAAGGCTGGAATTTGAGGGGCAGGTACAGAGAGAAGGGATGCAAGGGAAGAAGGGCTGTAGTGACTTGCACAGGGTTAGGGACATGGAGCTGGATGTGTAGGATGGGGCTCCATGAGACCACCCAGAGAGCAGTCACTAAGAAAAAACCCTTCCTGGGGCACCTGGGTGGCTCAGTGGTTTAAGCCTCTGCCTTCAGCTCAGGTCATGATCTCAGGGTCCTGGGATCGAGCCCTGCATCAGGCTCTCTGCTCAGTGAGGAGCCTGTTTCTCCCTCTCTCTCTGCCTGCCTCTCTGCCTACTTGTGACCTCTCTCTCTGTCAAATAAATAAATAAAATATATAAAAAAAAAAAAAAGAAAACACCTTCCTGAGATGCTGTGGTCCCAACAAGCTTTGAGTGAGGGTCTTATTAAGTCTTATTAACACCTAAGCATTAAGAAGACTTCTTGGTAATACCACATTTAGGGGTCATGCTCATACCACCCAAGAGTAAAGATACTTGACTCATTTTGTAAAAGCTTACAAGCAATATTCACAGGGAACATGCTGATAGAAGACTTGAAACTGCCTGCCGGATGAAAGACAACAATATTCAGACAGTATTTGGCTAACAACCAAAATAACAAGCAAGGTAACACCCCAAGTCCCCAGAATAAAAAATAAAAAAAAAATAACAGATGTGAAGATGCAGAGAAATTTAGCCTATACCCAGAAAAAGACTCATATTTTCATATGTCTATAAAATAACAAGTGAATAGCTTGAATCAGCTATTACAAACATGCCAGATCTTAAAAGAAATATCAACCTAATCACGGAACAAAAGAGAATGTTACAACTGAAATAGAAATGATACAAAGAGCCGAATGGAAATTATAGAAATAAAAAGTAACATATTTGCAATGAAGCATTTGCTTTTTCAGAGGAATAACTCAAATTATCATTAATAACAAAGAAAGAACCTAAGAACATATTCAAATTAAAATCCAGAGAGAAGCATCTTGAAAAGCCAGAGCCCCTCCAGAGAGGGGCGATGTTAGGATTCCTAAGATGACAGAAAAGGACAGAGAAATTGAGTCAAATAGATATTAACTGGCACTGCCCACAATTTTCTCAAATTCGATGCAAAATGTGAACCCAATGTCCAAAACACTCTACCAACTCCGGGCGGAATAAACGGAAGGTGGCGAAGGGATGCACGCTTTCATCACGTTGCTGAAAGCCCAGCATGAAGAGAAAAATCTCCAAGAGGAATACAGAAGAAAAGAAGAGAGAGGCTGCATCCGGTGCCCCTGGGGACAGCGGGGAGGGGAGGGGGCAGCTGACTTAGTGCCAGCAGGGAGAAGGAGCAGAAGCTGATGGGAAAAAGTGTGGCTGCTGAGCTGAGAGGAGTGGCCATCTGTGCTTCCGGATCAGCCTGCACAGGCTTCTGAAATGAGGGGCAGAGTCCTCAGCAGCAGAGATATGTACCTGCAGGAGGGACCCATTTAGGGCTGGGAAGGGGGCAAACCTGATCAAGACTGGGATCCAGAGCAGGAAAGAGGACCAGGAAAAACCACAAATCCGAGTTTAAGAATGAAAGGAGGTGGGTGCCTGGGTGGCTCAGTGGGTTAAACCTCTGCCTTCAGCTCAGGTCAGGACCTCAGTGTCCTGGGATGGAGTTCCCAGGGGAGACTCCCTGCTCAGCGGGGGTTCTGCTTCTCCCTTTCCTTCTGCCTCCTCCCCATCCCTTGTGCACTCTCTCTCTCTCTTTCTATTAAATAAATAAATAAAGTTACTAAAATACAAAACTTTTTCCTTTCTTCCATGCTCTCTTACTTGATTTATGATTTTTTTCTTGGCTAATTACTTTTCTAAATAAAGGAAAAGGCAATTTTGGAATTAATAGTATGGAATTTAGTGGGGCCTCTGAGTGGCTGAGTTGGTTAAGCCTCTGCTTTCAGCTCAGGTCATGATCTTGGAGTCCTGGGATGGGGCCCTGTGTTGGACTCCCCAGTCCCTCTGCTCCTGTTCTCTCTCACTTTCTCAAATAAATAAATAAAATCTTAAAAAAAAGAATGAAAAAAGAAATGTACTTGTACATTTAATTGCTTTGCAACTTAAAGCACCTAAAATAACATTGTAGTCTATACTTTAGACATATTTAGAAAGAAAATGTGAAATAATAGCAGAAAGTACGTGAGGGGAAAAATAACTGTCTGTGGTTATAAATTTCTTTCAACATAAGTGAAAGAGAATGAAGTTACTTAAAACTTACGTGGAGGGGCGCCTGAGTGGTTCAGTCGGGTAAGCGTCTGCCTTAGGCTCAGGTCATAATCTCCCTGCTCAGCGGGGAGCCTGCTTCTCCCTCTTGCTCTCTCTGTCTGCTCCTCTTACCTGCTCATACTCTGTCTCTCTCTCAGACAAATAAAATCTTTAAAAAAACAAAAATAAAGCTCACATGGAAAGTCTCAGAGGCACACTGTCAATCGTAGGGCAAGCACTGAGATGACACAAAATAGCACATTTAATAAGCCAATAAGGGATTCAGAGAACATCGAGGAGAGAAAAGATGATCAATACAAAAGAAAGCAGGAAAGAGCAAAAAGACACGGTGCTATAAGATGACAATGATGTAGGTTTCGTGATGATGTAGGTATGGCCCCACCAGCGGACCCAGATGGTTTCTAAGAAAAGATAGTTCGAGGGGCATCTGGGTGGCTCAGTTGGTTAAGCGTCTGCCTTCGACTCAGGTCATGATCCCAGGGTCCTGGGATTGAGCCCCAAGTCAGGCTCCCTGCTCAGGGAGGAACCTGCTTCTCCCTCTACCCCTCCTCCTGCTTGTGTTCCCTCTGTTGCTGTGTCTCTCTCTGTCAAATAAATAAAAAAAATCCTAAAAAAGAAAAAGAAAAAGAAAATTTGCTACTCCCAGTTCCCCAGAAGAAGGGGCGCCCACAGGGTACCCCACAGAGAAGCACCAGGACCTGTCAGGAAGTGGAAGAAGAGGGGACAGCAGGGACCTGAGACTTTATTGTGGTTTCCAAGGGAAGGAGCAAGTGAGACAGAGCAGGCAGGTCTAGGGTTGGCTGGCTTGAATGACTCTGGGGGTTCTGGGACATTGGGGCTTTCCCTCATTGTCTGGTGCCTGGCTCTGGGGTGATCATGGCAGGTGGGCAGTGTCCCTGAGCTCCAGAGTTCAAATAAGAGGGTGAAGGGGATGGGTTCCTGCACTGGTTGGTTTGCAAATGAAAGGTGAGCTCCCACAGAGATGTTCTCTGCCTCTCAGAGTTGGCCTTCCCTGGGAGGCAAGTGTCAGTAAGGTTTCAGAGGTCATTGCCTCAGAAACATAGGAAAGAAGAAAAACTCATGGTTAATACAGATGTTCAGCTTAGATCCAATAGTGCAAATACTAGTAAATGTAAATGAACTAAACGTTTCAATTATAATGCAAAAATAAAGCAAGACCCGGCTACAAGCAGCTTTACTTGAGTAAACAGACACAAGTAGGTTCACAGTAAAGGGTATTAAGGACAAACCATGCCTGCACAAATCATAAGGGAGTTGGAATGTCTCTTCGTATAAAAGAGAAAAGAGCGGTAGCTGAAGGTAAAAAGGTCTATGAATGAGGAAATAACCAATGTATGAAAAAGATGCAAACATCCCACATGTGCGTAGGAGCCTCCCAACAGATCTTGGGATGTTTAAAAGAATGAGGGCGTTTTCTGACCCTAACATAAAGACATCTGGAAAACTGGCAAGTGTTTAGAAAACAAGAAACACATTTCTAAATTAAAAAAAAAAAAAAGGCAATGGAAATTTAAAAAAAACACAAATTCAAGTGGGTAGGATAAAGCAAAGATAAGTGCTTTCAGGACAATTTACAATTCTAATATTCGCGTTTGACACTTCTAAATCCATAATTGAGCATCTACCTAAAAATGATGTGAAAAGAACAGTAAATAAGCCAAAAGGAGACATAAGGAAGGAAGTAGCAGATAAATAGCAATGGTGACCCGTACCAAAGAGTATTCATGAAACCAAAATTTGGTTCTTTTAAAATATTTATAAAACCCATAAACTCTTTGCTAGACTAATTAAGAAAAAAAGAAAATGCCAGGCAATCATACGGGGAGAAAAAGGGATGGTATACTACGGATCCTACAAACCTTCAAATGATGAGAAAATTAGGAACATACATATGCCAAGATGTAAGGAGCAGGCACATATTTGAAAAGCAAATGACCAACATTGGCACAGGGAAACAGCAAAGCATATTTTGCCTCCATCCACTAGAGAAACCAAACCTGGCATTTAAAAATTCCCACAGTGACAACTGTAGGCCCAGAGAGCCTCAGTGGCCTCTGCCATCATGTCACCGTGGATGGATTCATACCAATTATTTTTATATATATTTTTTATTTGTTTCTTATATTTTTATAAACATATAATGTATTTTTATCCCCAGGGGTACAGGTCTGTGAATCGCCAGGTTTACACACTTCACAGCACTCACCATAGCACATACCCTCCCCAGTGTCCATAACCCCCCTTCCCCTCTATCAACCCCCCTCCCCCCAGCAACACCCAGGTTCCTCAAAATGTTGAAAATAGAAATACCCTACGACCCAGCAATTGCACTACTGGGTATTTACCCTAAAGATACAAACGTAGTGATCCGAAGGGGCACGTGCACCCGAATGTTTATAGCAACAATGTCTACAATAGCCAAACTATGGAAAGAACCTAGATGTCCATCAACAGATGAATGGATAAAGAAGAAGTGGTATATATACACAATGGAATACTATGCAGCCATCAAAAGAAATGAAATCTTGCCATTTGCGACAACGTGGATGGAACTAGAGGGTATCATGCTTAGTGAAATAAGTCAGTCGGAGAAAGACAACTATCATATGATCTCCCTGATATGAGGACATGGGGATTCATACCAATTTTAAACAAACTTTTTGAGAAAAGAGCAAGACGGAGGTCACTATAGAAGAATAAACGCTGGATACTTGGGAGCAAAATTTAGAACATTAGTGTTAAAGCAGCTCAAAAATATAAAATCTCTAGGAATAAATTGAATGGAATATATACAGCATCTGTGCCCCCAAAAGTCCCAAACTTGCTAGAATAAATTGGACACAACCTAAAAAGCGTGAACAAGAAGTCACACTTGTAGACTGGCTGCGTCAATGTTAGGGTAGCAAGAGCCCCAAACTGATATACGTATTCAAAGCAGTCCCATTGAAATCCCTGTTAATTTTTAGGAAATGACATTCTGATTTTGTCATGTATATGGAAGTATAAATGACCTGATTATTTTTAAGAAAAAGAACAAATTTGTAGAACATACACTACGTGAGATCGAGAATTATTACAAAGATACACTATTCAAGATAATAAAAAAAATCAATGGAACAGAATAGTGTCTAGAAATAGATTCATATTTTCATAGCAACTGGTTTTAGAAATATAGCGCCAACCCTGCGAAGCAGAAATGATGTCTATTCACCGAGTGGTGTCCTGAAAACTGGCCTTCTGTATGGATAAAACAGTGAATGCTGGTAACATGTCTAACGTTATTTGAAGATGTATTTTGCAATGTATCCTGAACATACATGTAAACGATAATTATGTATGGCTTCCAAAAGTAACCAGAAACCAATCTCTTCTCAACGTTGAGGCAGGCAGAGATTTCTTAGGATACATTAGACAATTAAACCATAAAATACAGGTGACAAAATGAACTTAATCAAAAAAAAAATGTTCGTCCTCTCTCTGATATGAGGAATTTGAGAGGCAGGGAAGGGGGTCGATGAGGGGTGGGGAAGGAAAAAAATGAAGCAAGATGGGACCAGGGAGAGAGACATACCATAAGAGACTCTCAATCTCAAAAAACAAACTGAGATTTGGTGGAGTGGAGGGGGGTTGGAGGGATGGAGCGGCTGGGTGATGGACACTGGGGAGGGTATGTGCTATGGTGAGTGCTGTGAATTGTGTAAGCTTGATGATTCACAGACCTGTACCCCTGAAAGGAATAATACATGATATGTTTTTTTTTAAAGATTTTATTTATTTATTTGACAGAGAGAGAAATCACAAGTAGGCAGAGAAGCAGGCAGAGAGAGAGGAGGAAGCAGGCTCCCTGCGGAGCAGAGAGCCCGATGCGGGGCTCGATCCCAGGACCCTGAGATCATGACCTGAGCCGAAGGCAGCGGCTTAATCCACTGAGCCACCCAGGCGCCCCTACATGATATGTTAATAAAAAAATTGTTCGTCACAGAGCAGATTAGATAATGAATAGACCAACCATCCCATGGTGGGTATATTCCCAATACACATACGATAAAATAGTTGTATCTAGAATATGTCAACAAACTAGCGAAAGACGATTAGACAAAACGGACAAAAGCACTTCCACAGGTACTGCATCCGATCCTTGATGGGGGAAGATTGACAGATGATCTGTACTACATGAACAAGCACTGGTCACCTGTTTCCAGGGAAATGAAATACCACCAGGCCACCACGAGAGGCGCTGGAATTAATAAAAGTAAGAGTGAGCCTGGGAAAAGCGGATTTGTGAGGCTGGGGAGCTACTGGGCTCCGCGAGGGCGAGCGTGCAGGGCACTCTGCCCTGGTCTGAGAGTTTCTCAGAAAGCTGACCACGTAGGTGGCCCAGCACCGCACTTCTCCACCAGAAGCCGCGCACATGAGCGTGGGCAGCAGCTTTGTTCGTGACAGGCAGACCCTGGAAGCGACCTACCTGGATGCCCAGAGTGAACGCAGTGTTCTGTCCATGTCAACGCTGTTCGACAGCCAACGGACTGCTGACACGCACAGCACCGATAAATCTTAACAACCAAACCTTAGGTCAAAAGTATGCTGTTTGGCCAACCACGGAGCAGGAGCACTTTTGTGCCTTTTAGGTTTCAGTGACTGGAAGGGACACCTGGGTGGCTGAGTCGGTTAAGCATCCGACTCTTGATTTTGGTTCAGGACATGATCTCAGGGTCGTGGGATGGAGCCCCTCAGGAGGAGTCAGCTTGAGACTCTCTCCCTCTCTCCACCCTTCCCCCTGCTTGTGCTCCCTCTCGGTCTCTCTCTAAAGTAAATAGAGTAATAAAATTCGGTGGCTGGGACTTGTCGGCAGGTGGTAGGTTTGAGAGAACGTCTTGTGACACGTAGAACAGTCTGACACCAGGAAGCAATGATGCCTCATGTTCTTTACAGCTTAGACTATCCCCCAGGAGCTTTACACCTGAAATACCTGTGAAATCTAGAACCTAATTCTCTCCCTAGAGAGAGACAGAGAATATTTTACATTATTTATTGTACACTACTTTTTTTCATGAATGCAGCTACCACCAATTGATGGGTGTGGGGGAGTCTACTGTCCACACAGAGCCTCATGGAGGCTATTCCTCATTGTGGGAAACACCAACATCAACAGGGCTCTAGGCCTCTGACGACTTCATCATGTTTCAGTGAGTGCGCCAAAGCACCATTTATGTGTTTGTCTGCGAGTGCACGTATTCATTTAAAAACCCTTTGGTATTATTTCTCTTCTTTCTTTCGCTTTCTCTCTCTCTCTCTCTCTCTCTCTCTCTCTTTTCAGAGGGAGGAGTTGAGGGGGAGAGGGAGAGGGGTAGAGAATTGTAAGCAGGCTCCATGCACAGTGTGGAGCTCAGGCAGGGTTCGATCTCACGACCCTGAGATCCTGACCTGAGCCGAATCCAAGTGGGATGCTTAACCAACTGAGCCACCCAGGCACCCAGTATGATTTCTTTTATACAATAGATTGAGTTTTAGAAACACGTATGAGGTTTTGTTGTATTTCAGGATAGGTGAGGGGATATTGTTTCTATAATACTATGTTGAGTATAATGGTACTATCTTATATTGATGATATTAATCCTATATTGATATACTGATTATGTATTTATCACAAAGGGTCTTGGACCTGATGGAGTGGACACCCTATCCTTCAAGAAGCTGCATGGCGGTTCAGGATCATAACATCATATTCACCACGACAGCTGACGACCAGGTCAGCCCTGGCTGGCGGAGGCCACTGATTCAAGGGGACCCAGACACAGTGCTCCTGACTGTGGACTCTGGAAGGGCAGGAACAGGACTGAGATTCAGTGCCCACACACCCATGTGCTGAACCTGCCCTCCTCCCTCTTTTAGCCCTGAGATCCCCATGAACAGGGCTGTGTGCTTCCAGTTCCTGTTGTCTGTGGGCTTTTCAGTACCTAGAATGACTCAACATATATTCTGAACTTCGAAACCATCGACCTTTTAAGGCTCATCCCTAATGATATCTGTTCCACAAAGGTTTACTGCTGATGCGCAATGGATGTGTTCTTCCTTCATATTTAACATTTTTTTCCCTTCAATTCTGCCTGATGTCACACACACTCGTTGATCATTTAAAGGCTAATCGCCTTTAATAGCTTAGAAGCAACTGTCTCCTCTGTGATCTCTCCTCAAGCATTGCTCTGTTGTCTGATCTATTATTTAGTTAGCTAGCTAACCAGATGATAGATAGATAAGGAGATGAATTAGGACCCCAAAGGATTTTTTTTGCAGGTTACATGGAAATATGATAAATAGATTTACTTCACTCGCTTCTTACATCCTTGTGCTCTCTCAAGGGGTAGGGGAAGCACAGTGTAAAATTTCTGGCCCTTAGGCAACTCACGATCTCCTGGGATAAAGGAAAAATGGAAATAAATTTTAATAGAACAAAATACTGTCAATAGATTGAGTCTTTGGGTTAAAAGAAG
This sequence comes from Meles meles, assembly GCF_922984935.1. NCBI lineage: Eukaryota > Metazoa > Chordata > Mammalia > Carnivora > Mustelidae > Meles > Meles meles. The sequence goes on from NC_060075.1 coordinate 97,847,376, forward strand.
TCTCCATAGAATAAGAAAAGTCGAAAGGCCATTCCATGAAAACTAATGGATATTAGTTTTCCAGGATGCAGAAAGATTAAAAAAGAAAGGAAACATTGTATAATCTTTGCCAATTGAAGGACATGAAAGAAATATAGAAGGACAAGGAACTGGAAAGAAAGGTTTAGACCAGACTTTGAGAAACTTTTAATTTTAATATCAAGTGTGGGAGGTCATTGAAGATCCAGAAGCTAAAATAAGTGACGTGATGATGTTTGTGTTTTACGAGCATCTCCAAGAGGCAGTGGATTTAATGGGAGGATGACTCAGAAGTGAGAGGAACTGTTCAGGTGACAAGAGCCACCAGGAGACTCCCCATGGGGGCTTACGTAATGGGAACAACCATGGATGAAAAGCTTGTTGAAAATGATTTCTGGACCTAAGAAGGAACTCCTGAATTTGCTCTAGGTTAAGAGCCGTAAAAATCACATCGACATTTGGATATTCTTTACAACACTCATCAGTCCTTTCTGAAAAAGCCATTACTGTCTATTGTTTTCTGAATTCACAAGCATTTATCTCTCTTCTTGATGTTTCTTATTTCAACTTGACTTGTTTATTATCTTATAGAATATGATTAGCTATTTCATGAGTATAAGTAATTAACCTGTCACTGTTTGAAAAGCGCACGTGAGACTGTTGTCTCAAGTGTAATGCATGGGGACAGCCCAGTGAGGGAGGAGTAATCTGACCACTGCTGAGGAGGAGTTAGGCGCCAGGGTGCACAGGAGGCAAGAAGCAAGGTCGCAGAGGTGTCTCTGGGGGGGGGGGGTCCTTCTCAGGACGTAGGTCCTTTTACTGGGTGACTGCTGTCCCTTAGGGGCAGAATCAGGCTGGCAATTAATCCATCTGCAAAATAGAGGCTTCCGAAGTTCTGGTGTGCAGTCTTAGAAGGACAGAGGTGCTGCTGGGAAGATACTTAGTGAAAATAAGAAAAAAAAAAAAGAGAGAGAGAGAGAGAGAGAGAGAAAGAAGGAAACTTACATATGGATTTCAATGTTGAGCCATGGTTGATACAGATCTCTTTCTCTCTCTGACTCTTGACCCGACTGGAAGAGATCATCAAGTCTCTTTACAGTTTCATATAAGCGGGATGTAAATAAGTGGTGAGTTCTAGGTTCATAATGGTGACAAAACTGTTACAGCAGGTGACAGCAAATGTCAGCGCAGGTAATCAGTTTAAATTAAATTAGATGCTACTTAAGTAATAAAATGGCATGTGTCCAGTGATTTAATTTTGTTTCTAAAAGATTTAAATAGGCATCTTTGGGTGGCTCAGTCGGTTAAGCATCTGCCTTTGGTTCAGGTCATGATCTCAAGGGTCCTGGTATCCAGCCCCATGTCAGGATCCTTGCTCAGAGGAGGGATCTTCTTCCCCCGCCCCTCCCCCACACTCATGGTCTCTCTTTTTCTGTCTCTCCCAAAAATAAATACATAAAACCTTGTTTTAAAAAGTTTAAAGATGTATGTATTCATCTCCTATATCTATGGAATATGAAGGCTTGAAACTGAATATCATCAATGGTTAGAAATTCACATGTATTTAATGGTGTTCAAATAAACTATGTGTGACAAAATAATAAAGGGAAAATACATACCACTTACATTTGGAAAGTAAGGACACGAAAAGAAAGGGACTGGCAGCTTGAGGTGCTAACTGAACAATCAGCCTGTTGGCACAGTCCATATTGGATCCTTAATCCAGAAGCAAGTTCCAGCACATATGTCCTATTCAGGCACCAGGGTTCAACACTAAAGGGGAAGGGTGTGGAGCGCTGGCATGAACGTGGCAGTCAGACACACCAGGATTCAGATCTTAGCTCTGACTTTTCCTGTGTCAGGTCCGTTGAGTTATCTGATCTCTGAAGCATTTTGAAAGAAATGGATAAAATAATTTACTGCACTATTATGACATATACAGAAGATAAAGGGTGAAGTATAGGGTCTTGGCCATAGCTAGCTAACTAAGCTCTTCCCTTCCTTGCACAAGGCACCAGCATATTTGGGGAGCTCAGATCCTCAGAATATTGAAGCTGAAAGGGTTGGCCACAACTGTGGATATCGTGATAATCGAATTGATGTTAACATTTTTTTCTTTAGTCTTATATGTAATGTCATGTGTAAAGTACTTTATTCTCTGATTGCTCCTTTGTTTCTTAACCTAGGTCAGCGTTATGATCTAGATTTTCCCTATGAGGAAGCCAAGATGTAATTGACTTGCTAAATAGTGACCCCTAGTCTGTGGTGATACAATTAAGATGCAAAATCGAAGCCATGCCTTCATGTCCATAACAAAATGCGATTTGTTAATTTCTCTGGCAGACAGATGAGTCACTGTTAGTATCTAACACTTCATCTCATCCAAAGCCATGCAAGGGAAGAGTGCTTTACTGATGAAAGTAACTTCTGTTTCCCTCTTTGATCTATTCTGTTTCTTATCCATCCATGGAGTCATACCCCACCCCAGGAAATGCCACACCATTCAAGATGATACATACTTTCCTTTGTTAGATATGAAATATTTCTGGAATAAACATCTCACAAACCAGCAGATCTCGAATTTACAACTGGGGTCCATTTCCACTCCTGGATAAATGCCAAGGCTCCAGCCATGGCAAGTGGAGTAGTGATGGATTTCATAGACAGGGTGCGACATGCAAGTATGATTTATAATTAAACTTCTATTTGTGCTACTACATATGAGAATCATTCAAGTAGTAAATCACTAGCAAATACTTAGTAGTTAACTAGGTAGGTAGGCTAATCATTAAGCATTTTTATTGGTTTGTAAATCAATTTTATGGACTTGTTTAGAGCTCTATTCCTAAAACACTTCAGGATTTTTTTTCTTTTATATTTTTTTCCCTTAACTTCCCTGATGTGCTCATTAAGGTAAATCTTAAGGCTCTTTGCAGCCATGTGGACCCAAGCAATATATACTGGTGCAAATAAATCTCAGTTTTAATTTTACTGTTTGATTGTCCCTTATTAGCCTGAGTACTGAGATTCTACTTCCTGCTGACAGGATCTAGACTGGGCCGTAGCGCACATCGGAGTCCTTCGAGGTGCCTACTGAAATGAGGTGGGAGGCTGACCGAGAAGGAAGGGTGGCAGACTGAAGCGATGGAGAGAGCTAAGCCTTGTCCAGATAAACAGAGCTTACACCTTTCCTTGTTTGGATTCTCAGTCGATCTGATCATTGGCAGTCTGTTAACTCTCTGCTCTGGATAATGTCTTCATAAAGATACAAATGTATAAAAAAAAAAACACACATGGAGTTTACATGTTAAATAGTAAAACAAAGTAGGGACTCACCATCGAGTAGCTTCAATAATATGACTGAAAACAGGTGAGAGTAAAAAAAAAAGCCAAAAAACATTAGGGTGCCTGGGTGACTCAGTGGGTTAAGCCTCTGCCTTTGGCTCAGGTCATGATCTCAGGGTCCTGGGATCGAGCTCATCATTGGGCTCCCTGCTCAGCGGGGAGCCTGCTTCCCCCTCTGCCTACTTGTGATCTGTCAAATAAATAAATAAAATCTTTTTAAAAAATAACATTAAAATAAAACAAAACAAAAAAACCCTCGGTCTGGCACTTTTTAGCTATGGAATATTTTGTAGGTTGGCATCAGCTCCCCAAAGCACCTGTCTGGAGATTTCCACCAGCCATTTTAAGGACACATTCCAATGCAGTCCAACTGTCCTGCTTACTTGTCTCTTGTCTGGTAGTGTGGGTCTTTGCCTTTGCTCAGCCCTGCTCCCACGGCACCCCCTGGGCCCGTGGGCTGGAGGGACACTGCCATCACATGGACCTATGCTCTGCCCGCAAGAAATGGCTTTGTAAAGTCTCCCGATTCCTTCACGATTAGCCCTTGTCTGTACAGGACTGCCAACATGTGATGACTCCATGCCGCTTCTCATCCTTATACCTGCTCCTTCATTTAATGATCTCTCTTCATTTCTTTCCTGCCTATTAGTCTGTAATGACCTTACGGGGGAGTGTTGACTCTATCTCAATTTAGTTAACACTAGACTCCCAGATGCCCAATGTTTTACTGCTTCATGACCACATGCAAGCAAATGAAAAGCCAGAGAGCATGCTTTCCTGTATCAGAAAGAAGTGACCAGAGTCAGGATTTCAAAAAATGGCTACAGGCATTTGGCAGATTGCAGCAGGGTCCAGGGGAGAAGAACGGGCATGCCAGACACTGACAGTGTTTATGGACATGGAGGGTTATATAATGTGATGCAATGAGAAGCGGCAGAACCATAGGGGACAGTCACCCTCTCCTGGATGAATGCTCAGTCATTCGAGGAGAGGAGGCTCCCAGCATTAGTGTGCCCTGCGGGCATCCCAGCTACAAGGACGAAGCCTGGCCTAACACAGGGCATTCCATTAGAGCAGGAGGGAGCTAATCAGGCTAGGACTGAGCACAGTGACTATGGCGCAGACAGTGGTTACTGGCAGAGCTCTGTTCATAAAGCTGCTCTGTTCAACTGATCTGCTGTTCTCTAGTACTTGAACTCCCTACGGGTTGAAGGAAACACACACACACTTACTGAGTACCTAATATATGTCATGCAAAGGCAAATGGAATTACTATGCATGACCTGACTCCAAAAACCACATACATATTGCAGCAGAGGAAAACAAAACAAAACAAAACATGATTTTATGCGTTTGCATTTGCATGTTTCCACATTTTACAGAGGGGAAATTAAGGCACTGGTTTTTGAAGTTAATGCACAGAGAGGTTGAATTGTGTGCTTAGGGTCCCATGGGAAATTAAAGGAATGAACATTTGACAGAGGACTTTTTTTTTTTTCCTGTTTTCTAAAGTCATTGTTCCTTTTAATCTAGTAGGTTCCCTTGACAACTTCTGGAAAGTAATCTTCAAGAGCCCACTAAGTTACAGCTACTCCTCAACTTGAAAGCTCGGGTAGCTCCCTGAACTCTCCAGAGCAGAACAGATGACTTGATTTGGCCAACAAGATGTTGGCCCAATCTGGGCTTGGTTTACCAGGTGGTACTGACTTCTTGACACCAAAACTACTCTTCCTCTAGCTCGTTCTGCAAACAGCATTTCCATAGCACTCCCATGTCAGGATGCCTAGAATGTGGGAGAATTTAACTCTACCTCTGCCAGGTGGAAAGACTTATATACCTCTACCCCTCATTAACCAGTTCCCTCGGTCATCTCCTTGGCTGCATTTTAAGGGTGGCTGTTTGTGTCACCGGTATCCTGGCCAGAATGGAGACAGTTTGTTTACAAGGGAAGTTGTTTCTTCTCTGTGTTGAGTTTTAGCAGTCCCTGGCACATTGTAGATTCCAACGTGTTTGTTGTATTAATTAACCAGTGTTTATCATTTTTTCATGATTCTGGTACAATACAAATCAGTGTTAAATAAATATAGCATCTTTAAGAGGTTCTACAAGAGTTCTAATTCTGTCTTTAAGAGATGGGCATGGTAAAGGCTAGAAGGGGAGATGTGGAGTTGTTTGAAGTTTAGCCTCTCCAGGGTAAGGTCTATGGGCTTGGAGTTGTTGACCAGGAGCAGGATACTCTTGAAAATGACACAAAGAACTGAATAAGAGAAAAACAGCCACCCAAGAGCCAAGCTGGCCTCTCCACCTGGACTGGAAAATTCATTTGGAAGTATACTCATTTCATTCTCCGATTCTCTACTTTATTTACACATATCTCCCACTGAGGGCTCACTGCCTGAGGAGAAATCAAAGAACAGTTCTCATCTTATAAAAAATACAAAGGCAAAGGGGAAAAATAATTAATTTGTTCCCTTAGGATTTTGAAGAGGTATTTTTATTCTGATTGGTATTTCAGTTGTAGGAAGAGCAGAAAATAGTTCAAGGTTGTCAGGGAAGGGAAACAATACAATCTCATTGGTAGAAAAAAGTACGAAAGTGTTTTATCTTGTCTCAGGGGCTTTCTACTTTCAACATTTCCCTTAATCTTGGCTAAAGCTCAGACGAACTTTTCTCTTTATTTCATAACTCCAACTTAATTTGGTTTGATTTTCAGTGTTTCTCCTGATTTCTTTCTGATTGCTTCCCATTCACAACGACTTTCTTTCCTTATCAATATGGAAAGTCAGGTGCTAAACGCATTTAAACCACCTCTGATGAATTCTCACGAGTATTATTTTTTTCCAACTGCTACACCCATGTCCTCTAAAAGCTATAAAATGATGCTGCTTTTTATCCACAGAATCATATAATTTTAGAGCCAGAAGGTATGCAACTTGGGGGGAATCTAGGTCAAACACCTAATTTCACAGGTGAGGAAGCTAACAACTCAGGTGGTGCTTGAACTGTTGAAGGGTATAAAACTAATTAAGAAAACCCTGAAGACTGCACTACAAATCTCCTAATTCCCAAAGAGGCTCTCGGCTCGGGGTGGGGGAGGGGGCTTTCCATGTGAGCTCACACAGTCCTTGGATTGAACCATTCTCGCATCCCCGGTTCTAGACGGTTCACCCTTGGGCTTGGCCTGATAAGACTTTGAGGGAGAAGGGCGTGAACTTTGGCATCAGAAACAATTGGATCCAAAGATTTACTCTGCTGAATTGTGATACATACGTTAAGGGTGATGGCAAGAGGTAAAAATGGAAGAATAAATGGAAATCATTTAGCTGAGTTCCCAAGAAAAAGCATGTGTTTGAGAAGTAAACTTACCCTCAGCACCTCCTCTCTGGGTTAAGGATGTTTCAATTCATATATTCAGACACATGTTCTACCTTTAGATGACAATCTCTAGCTCATTCCATTTGCTTTAGTCCTAGAAACCTAAGCCATGTTTTCCCCCCTCCCCCATTCTAGTTTACCAAGAAACAAAGTCATCTTACGAAAACATTCTAACTATACAGAAATGTCTTAAAATTTTAATATTCTCCAAAAACCTGCCTGTTCTCCTTGGCTAAAAACAAAGGTATAATAGAAAATCTGGGCACAGGTTTCTGCTCCTATCCCTGTCTTTATTCCTCTCTCTGTGTCTCTTTTTCTCTCTGTATGCATGTATCCATAGTTGAAATATTTTATGTAATATTATAATGCTTGGTCTGTTTCATTTTATAATAAATCACTGACATTTTATCAGGCTGTGCTCCCTAAAAAGCAGAATCTTAGAAGAGGACTTCTATATGGTACCTCCTCTCATGAGGTAAGTGTGATGGATGAGGAACAACGGACATTGGGGAGGTAAGGTTGGATGGGAGTCTGACACAGCCCACCCCTGTATCATCCACGAGCTCCCCAGCCCCCTGTGCCAGTGTTCTGGCCTCAGTGTTGTGGAAGAAAAGAAGCACTTGCTGTTCTCCTAGGAAAGTAGAGATATAAGTCAGTCCACCGCAGTCTGCTTGAAGATGGCGGCCAGCCACTGTCTCTGCAAAAACTGAGAGCAAACAGGCAAATGAAACAGGCGACAGTCCCTATGGCCATGGGTCTCAGCCTCAGCGCAGCCATTATTGCCTCCTGGAAATACCCTACATTTTACTCTACCTCGACCAGTCATTCCATTGCTCTGGGTGACTTGTCTGGAGAGATAGCTTGGACTTTACCCCAGAGGAACCAAATCCACAGACCTCCCTTCTCTGAGGTTTTGGTGTTCTCATGCACCATTCCTAATATCATCCAGAAGGAGACATCAAGAGACACCCAGAGGATGCCCCAGCTTCCTGACTTACGTATGGACGTCGGTGTAGAATAGCAACCTGAGGTCTCCTTGGCAATCAGGAGAGCTCATCCTCACAATTCCACCGGAATGAGGTACCCAAAGTGTGAAAGTAGCAACCCTTTCTATCTCCCCAGTCGACACAGTGCACCTCCTAGGAATCAGGCCCCCTGACACTGTGTTTAGAGAACAGGAAACCCAAATCTCTAAAGCAAGGCCTGGGAAGTGAAACTCCTCCTTCCGTCCCTTAGCTCCTGGGGCCTGTGTCTGCCAGGCTACTAGGGACATGGTACCATCTGTCAGTTGTTTCTGGATGACTTTGCTTTGTCACTGCTCTTTAGAGCCCACCAAACCCCTACATGTGGCCATATAGTGGCATAATCCCTTTCGGTGCTGACTCCAAAATATGTGCCGACCAATATCTCTTTTGTCCGTTATTGTTAGGGATCCTGCTTATAAGAGAGACGTGATCCTTTAATATAAGGAGGAGGATAGAGGAGTGTGTGCACCCCGGCCCCGCGCACTCAGTGACCCAGGATGCAGGAGTGTGCGCACCCCGGCCCCGCGCACGCCGTGACCCAGGATTCAGGAGTGTGCGCACCCCATCCCCGCACATTCCGTGACCCAGGGCCCAATTCCATGTGTATCATCCACCCATACAGTTTGGATTGCTGGTGCTTCCACAGGAACAAACACAATTTGGATCGCTCTGTTTACACATATGTAAGTATGTGATTGGGTGAATCTTACAATCTCGGGTTCTATTGGTAGTTTTAGCAACAGAAACACACAGCAGTCCATGTGGTCAGTCTCCCTTAGGACCCAGCAGAAGGGCAGAAATTGTTTGATGACATGAAAAGTTATTTATGTGGTTGCCAAGGTCATGGCGTTTCTCCTGAAATCCAAGGATCTGCACTCATACTCTCTCTGTGCATGAGGGGCCACTTTTTTCCCCCTTTTTCTTACATAGAGGGATATGTTCGTGATTCATATACCATGGCAGTCCCAAATCTCAGCAACAGGGTAGGGCAGTGAATCCTTTGGTCCTTTGCCCACCCTGCGGGATTCATGTGTCATGCTGGTTATTAATGGCACTTCCCACCTGTCACTCACTGGTCCGTATGATGTCATTAAGGCAGTGCACTAACACAAAGCTTTACAGAATATCAAGGAAACATGATCCTTAAAGACTACCAGGTGACAGCGTTCTGGACAGTTCATACTGCCCTAAGGAAGTCGTGAGTGTCTGCTCCTGAGTTTCCCATATAAAGTCAAACTGCTTTTGATCAACCCTACAAATGAGGATCAAGAAGTACACATTCACAGATCAATGGTTGTACAGTGAATGCCAGCAGCGGTATTGATACGCTTCAGAAAACTACCACACCAACATGGCAGCTGTGATTAGGAAAAGCAATACTACCTAGTTACAACTACAGTAATCCTCAGCGTCTGTCACAATTCCTCTGGTTTTAGCAAGAGTCAGAATGGTGAATTGGACAGGATATCACATCAGTTACGGATCTTGCATCCTTTGTGTCCCGAGTTGGCAAACTTTTCTGCAGAGGACCAGATATATATTAGGGCTCGTGGGGTAAAAGTTCTCTGCCATAACAACTGACTTCTATGGCCGTAAGGAATCCATAAATGAATGAGTATGGCTGTAATAAATAAAATTTTATTTCAAAATAGGCAGTGGACCAAATTTGGCCAACAGGACATCATTTGTTGAATAGCCTTATAGCCTGCCCAGGGATATATTATTGCTACTGATTCCCTCTTTTTGTTGCATGAAGGTGAGTAGTTTCAGGCACTTCCCCTTGGACCCCTAAGGTGGGTTGAATGGTGTACCCCCAAAATTCATGTCCACCAGAAAACTCAGAATGTGACAATTTGGAGTCAGGATCTTTGCAGATATAATTAATGAAGTTAAAATGGAGTCATGCAGATTAGGGTGGGCTGCAGTCCAAGACTGGGTCTTTATAAGCAGAGGCAATGGAGACATGGATGCACAGAAAGAAGAATGCCATGTGAAGAGAGAGGCAGAGTTTGGGGGTAATGAATCTGCAAACCACCAAGTGTCAACGATGGCTAGAAGCCACCAGAACCTTGGAGGGAAGCATGAGGTAGAGTCTCCCTCAAAGCCTCCAAAAGGAACCAGCCCAGCTGTACTCTCTTTTTAGACTTCTAGCCTCTAGAACTGTGAGAGAATAAATTTCTGTAGTTTTAAGCCAATTGGTTTGTGGTACTTTGTTATGGTGACCCTCACAAGCTAATATACTGGCTTGTCTTAATAGCTCTTACTTGAGGGCTCAGGGACACATCTGAAGGTCTTGCCTACTGTTTAGTATATTTATCTTAATTACACACTCAGGGACAAGATTCTTAAGAATATGGTGGGTACACAGTTATTACAAATTGTTCTAGAGTTCTATTTATCACCCAGTCTTCATGCTTTCCTACGCTAGCCATGGGATTATGATGGTCCCTTCGTATTGATGTTAGCTCAGTCTCCATACTCATCAGTCCTTAAACATTTTGTTGAGTCAGCTTTGTCAAGGCATTAGCCTGGAAAGGAGCCAGGGCCCTTTGTAAAAGGACTGGGGGAATATTTACTTCAAATACTTGCAATGACTTTGTAGGGTCTTTTGGTCAAAGAAACATGAGCATTCTTTTATTGGATGGGCCCAGGCTCTGACTTAGATCTGAAAACTGACAGAAAGGTCATGATTTTCTATTGCAGAGCATAAAAAAAGATTTCTGATCACTGTATTTTGGCTTTTTAATGCACATAGAGCAACACCCTAGTCAGCTGTAATCTATATCACCCTTCATGCCACATGGTTCGTTAGCCATTACACATCAAATACCGTGGATGCTCCTTTTACAGTAACTTGTCCCTCACAGATAAAACTTGTCCCTTGATACTATTTATTTTTGTGCCGTAGGAAGAATCTACCACAGTTGAAAAAAAAAAAAAAAAAAACTATTATCTTGTTGATAGATATTTGGGCTGTTTCCAGTTTTTGGTTACAAAAAATTAAGCCTCTATGATCTTTGGAAGCAACATGGTCCTCACTGGGGTGTGTTAGTCTGGCCCATCTACCAAGTACCCCAAGAGCTGCTGGGTTCGAGTGAAGATCAGAATACGAGAGGGCTCTGCAACAGGTCCAGGCTGGGTCATAAGCTACTTTGCCCCTTGGGCCATGTGATCCAGTACATCCAATGGTGCTTGACATCTCCATGGTCGACAAAGGGTGTTTTGGAGCCTTAGTCAGCATCCCTCCAGATGAATGGCTGCATGAGTTTAAGATTTTTTTTTTTTTTTTTTGGTTTATGTATTTATTTGAGAGAGAGAGAGAGTGAGCAGGAGGGGCAGTGAAAGAGGAAGAGAGAATCTCAAGCAGACTGTGAGCTGAGCACAGAGCCTGACTCGAGACTAGATCTCAGGACCCTGAGATCATGAGTTGAGCCAGAAACCCAAGAGTCGGATTTTCAACAAACTGTACCACCCTGTTGCCCCTGGTCTTTAGCATTTTTCAGAGACAATTTTACCTCTTCCTTTTCATTCTGATGGCCCCTTTTTTGTTCCTTTACTTAACATATTGCACTGGCTGAAACCTCTAGTACAATGTTGGATACATGGTGATAGAGGACAAATGGATACAATTTCTGATCATAAGGTGAAAACATTGTCTTTCACCATTAAGTGAAAGTCCTTACCTCATTAAGTGTGGGTCCTTGCTGGTGGCCAAGTTCAGAAATGTCATTATGTTTTTTTAATACAATTTGTTAATATGACACACCACACTTTTTATTTTCTTATATCTTTGTCTAAGTATGCAGATCTCCTAAAATGCATCAGAAAATGGTTAATTCCCTTCAAACTCTCTGTAAGATTTCATATGTTACTGTATTGTTCTTCTATTAAATGCTTGTTAAAAATTTGCCAGTGGAAACAACTATACAGAAGATCAATAAAGAAATAAAAAAACTTGAACAACAATACAGAACAAATGAACCTAATAGAACTATATGGAGTGCTCTACCCAGCAATAGCAGAATACATATTTTTTTTCCTCAAAAGCACATGGAACATTCTCCAGGATAGACCATATGTAAAGCCACAAAATAAATCATAAAAATTTTAAAAACACTGTGTTATACAAAGTATTTGCTCTGATCATAAGAGAATGAAACTAGAAACCAATAGCAAAGGGAAGAAACTGGAAAATTCTAAATCTACAAATACATGTAAATTACACATATGTGTGTAAATATATGTGAATTAAACATAGGCATCTAAATATATGTAAATAAAACAACCCACTCATTAACAACCAGGGATTCAAAGGAGAAATCACAAGGGGAGTTAGAAAGTATCAGGGTGCCTGGGTAGCTCAGTTGGTTAAGAGTCCAACTTGTAATTTCAGCTCAGGTCATGATCTCAGGATCCTGGGATCGAGCCCCATGTCAGGCTCCATGCTGTGGAGCCTGCTTGACATTTTCTCTCTCTTCCTCTCCCTCTAGCTCTTCCCCCAGCTCTATCTTTCTCTCTCTCAAAACAAATAAATAAATAAAAATAAATTAAAGAAAATATCTTGACATGAATTAAAATAAAAACACAACAGGATGAAACATACCAAAATGCATTTGGTCTTTACCTTGCACTACATACAAAAATTAACTTAAAACTATTCAAAGACCTAAAGACAAAAGCTAAAACTATAAACGTATGAGTAGAAAACATAGAGAAAACTTCATGAAATTAGATTTGTCAATTACTTCTACAATATGACCTCCCCCCCCAAAAAAAGCACAGGCAACAAAAGGAAAATCAGATAAACTGGATGAAATCAAAATCTGAAGTTTTTGTGCATCAAAGGACACTACCTATTGACAGAGTGCAAAGGCAACCCACAGTGTGGAAGAAAATATTTGCAAATTATATATCAGTTGGTAGCTATAATCCAACAAAAACAAAAAAAAAACCCAAATAATTAAAAAATGAGCAAAGACCTCAAACAGACATTTCTCTGTCTAAAAAATAAATGCATGAATAGCAACAAGCACCTAAAAAGATGTTCAATGTCACTAATCATTAGGGATATGCAAATCCAAATCACAATAGTCAGTGTTTCACACCCATTAGAATGGCTATTATAAAAAAAGAAGAAGAAGAAGGAAAAGCACAAAACCCCCGAAAACATCACATGTTTTGGCAAATGTAGACTGAAACTCTCACGTATTGCTGGTTAGATTTCAAAAGCTGTAGCCATTACGAAATGCAGTATGGAATAGTGGAAAATGGTATGGTTCAATTTCTTAAAATTAAAAAATAGAATTACCATATGATCTCAAAATTCCATTTCTGGGAATACACTCGAAACAACTGAAAGGAGACTCAAACAGATATTCGCACACTTGTGTGCACTGCAGCAACGCTCACAACAGCCAAAATTAGATGCAACCCCAGTGCCCACCAACACAGGCGTGGATAAAAAATGTGGCACATACATAGAGTGGGATGTTAATCGGCCTTGAAAAGGAAGGGGATTCTGATGAATGTGAGGATATTACAAGAAGTGAAATAAACCAGTGTCATCAGGACGGATGCCCTATGATTCTACTTGCATGAGGTACTTGAGGTCGTCAAGGGCATAGAGGCAGAAGGCAGAATGGCAGTTGCCTGTGTCTGAGAAGAGCCAATGTTACTGTCTCTTCTGTCTAATGGAACAGAGTGCCAGTGTGGGAAGATGAGAGCGTTCTGGAGGTGGTTGGGGTCATAGCTGCACAACAGTGTGGATGTGCTTAATGCCTCTGAGCTGTACACTTCAGTGTGGTTAAAATGGTAAACTTTAGAGGCACTGGGTGGTGTAGTCAGTTAAGTGAGCAACTCTTGGTTTTGGCTCAGGTCATGATCTCAGGGGTGTGAGATCAACCCCACCCAGGGCACTACACTCAGGGTGGAGTCTGCTTAAGATTCTCTCTCCCTCCGCTCCTCTCTCTCTCTCTAAAATAAATAAATAAATCTTTTAAAAAATACAATAAGATGGTAAATTTTATGTTATATATCTTAAACATACATATAAATATGTTAATGTAGGGGTGCCTGGGTGGCTCAGTGGGTTAAAGCCTCTGCCTTCAGCTCAGGTCATGATCCCAAGGTCTTGGGATCGAGCCCCACATCGGGCTCTCTGCTCGCTAGGGAGTCTGCTTCCTCCTCCTCCCTCTCTCTCTCTCTCTCTCTCTCTCTGCCTACTTGTGATCTCTCTGTGTCAAATAAATAAAATCTTTAAAAAAAAAAATAAAAATAAAAAAATAAATAAATATGTTAATGTATTTTATAATAACATATTATTACATGTATTAATAATGTATTTTATAAAATATATATTATAATAATATTAATATAACATTATGTAATAATAATATAATTATAAAAGTTTTTTTTTAATATATGTCTTACACAGCTTAAAAAAAAACAAAAAACAGTTGGGGTAGGGGATTGTTCACTATAAACAACATTTCTTTAATAGATGTACAACTATTCAGGTCATCTCTTCCTTCCTAGAAGAGATTTGAAAGCTAGTATATTTAAGTGCTTGTTATTCTTTTAATTTGCATATTTTTGGTTAATTATGACTTAGAACAGCTTTTATAGGCATATTAGCTGATCACATTTATTTGTAAAGAAAAGCCTAGTTGATTATTTTCCCATTTTTGAGTTTTCTGTTTCTTACATTTTTATGTCAAGTGGACATTCCTGACAATAATGGTAACTGAAAGTATTGTGTTATTTATCAGTTGTTATGTAACTAGCTATCCTCATGCTCCGTGGCCTAAAACAATGAACATTTAATATCTCACAATTTCTGGGGGTCAGAAAAACCACAAGGTAGTGCTTTGCCTCAAGGTCTCCCATAAAATAGAGGTCAGGGAGGCAGGCTCTTCTGAAGGCTTGCCTAGGGCATGATCAACTGCCAAGGTCACTCCCGTGGTGTTTGGCCATCTGAGTTCCCAGATGGCTGTTGACAGGTGACGTCAGTGACCCATCAACAGGTCTTCTTCATGAGTTGCTTGAACGTCTTCATGATAAGGCAGCTAGTTTCCCCCAGAATCGATGATTCAAGGAGAGAAAAATAATCCAACTTGGTTGGAAATCACAGTCTTTTTATATCCAAATATTGAAAATCATATCCCTTGATATCTGATGTATTCTAATCATTAGAAAAGAATCAGTAAGCACAAACCATACTCTGAGGGAAAGACATCAAGCTCTGCCTTTTGAGGTAAGAAGTACCAGATAATTTGTAAACATTTTCTTTTAAACCACCACACATTATAATGGAAAATCATCTTTAAAATTTGTTACTCAAGCTTGTTTATGTGTGTGTTTGCCACATAAAACTTATTCTTTTTGTGGAGTCAAAAATGACAATTTTTCTTGTAATTTCTGATTTAGAGAATATTCTAGTTTTTCACATTTTAGTTGTTACATTGTTCCACTATTTAAAAAATAAAACACTCAAGGGCACCTAGGTGGTGCATTCAGTTAGGCACCTGATTCTCGGTTTCAGCTCAGGTCGTGATCTCAGGGTCATGAGATCCAGTCCCATGTGGGGCTCAGCGCTCAGCATGGAATGTGCTGGAGGATTCTTTTTCCCTTTCTCTCTGTCCTTTCCACCCTTCTCTCACTCTCTTTCTCAAATAAATAAATAAATAAATCTTAAAAAAAGACAACAACACTCAGTTATTTGGTTAATCTTGGAATCTACATGAGCCCATAGGTCTGGTTATATTAGTGGATAAGCATTATTACAGGAATATGATACATGCTTTTGATAAAATGATATGAAATAAAAAGGTGAAAAATAATCAGGTAACTGTGAGATATAGCTAATGAAACTATTAATGCAGTAGGGAGCAGAAAATAGAAAATGTGACCATAAGGTTTAGATATATCGATATTGGCAAAAAAAAAAGTTTAACATGTGTTGCTAAGGATTGGAAAAATCTATACACATATACTGTTTTTCTCTTTTCTCTTTCTCTCTCTGTCCCATCCATATACATATATATTATATATACAAGATATGCACATACATGCATATATATTCTGTTACTTAAATACACATTATCAGAGGAAGAAGTTTGCAAAAATGCACATCAATATATTAGCAATGACCATCTCTTATGAGTAAGATTGAAAGCAACAAGTGATTGTTTTTCCTTTTTTAAATATGTTGATCTCTTTCTTTCCTAAAATTCCCATACATGATTTGTGAAGCAAAAAATACTTCGGAGAAGAGAGAAAAAGTCTTTACTGTAAATAGTCGGGCCTCGAAAGAACATGGGGCTAACCCAAAAAGTGCTGTCCTGCTGTTTCCCTCCATCCTGATCTTGAGAAGGATCCAAATCTATGAAGGAAGTTGGAGTGTCCTCTCCAAAGGTGGGAGCAGAAGGCAGATGGAACGGAGGCAGTAGAGGACCCCTCACAGTGCCTGGCATTTATTAGGTCTCTACAACTGCCAGTTGTATTAGAAATCCAGTTCCAGGGTTTGGTTCTTTCCATTCCTTCTGCCTTCAGTGCAAGTTGATCTACAAGGTCTTCTGTTCTGTCTTCTTCTTCATTTCTCCTTTTGAATAAATACTTCCAGAGCTTGCCTACTGCACCCAATTTTCAGTACCTTTACTTTACCCCACCCATCCATCCATATGTACAGTAATGGGAAGGGACAGTAGAGCCTGAGATCATGGACCCCATACTCATTTGCCATTGGCACAGGATGACCACTGGGAAAGCTACTTCACCTTCCTGGGACTCTGTTTCTTCCTGGAAGGATGGGTCATTTCCCAAATCCCTTTCATACAGACACACAGTTCTGTTCTACCTCTACCATCATCCTACTGTTGCAACTACCCCCCTCATCTACCAAGGTTGAAACCCTGTTTCTAGAAAGACCTATGTGGTTCTCCCCTGGAAAGAGCTTCTGAAATTACCACAACACAAAATGTCCATATTCCCCCTTGTTTTAGTCAACATTTATAACACAATGTGCCAAACCTCCTCACTTGGTGAAGGGACTGAGAAACAGCGACCCTTCGAAAGAGAACTGACGAGACTCTTTGGATGGAGCTCATGGGTGAGCCGGTAGCGTTTATCAAGCCTTGGCTACCAGCATGACAAAGAAGACATTACAGAGATTTTAGGACTGCTGTTATCCCTAGTTTGTTTGAATCTCCTTTCCTTTACCCCAGTTCAGGAAGGTCGACTCTGTGCCATTTCTTTCCTGAAGGAGAAAATATGTTACAGCAATAAAACATAAACAACTTTTCTACACACAAAAGAACTTGAAACATTAAAAAAGAAAAAGAAAAAAAAAGGTTAAAGTGCACGATGAGTAGGACCAACACTTTCCACACTCTGAACTAAATGTCGATCCCTGGAATTCTGACCTCTAAGAAAACTGATCTTGTTTTCCTTTTCCTTTTTTTTTTTTTAAAGATTTCTTTTAAAGATTTTATTTATTTATTTATTTCAGAGCGAGACTATAAGAGAGAGCATGAGAGGGAAGAAGGTCAAAGGGAGAAGCAGACTCCCCGTGGGAGCCCGATGGGGGGGTCATGACCTGAGCAGAAGGCAGTTGCCTAACCACCAGAGCCACCCAGGTGCCCAAAAGCTGATCTTGTGCCATCCCTCCCTCGTGCTGTCCCAAGAAGGACAATGACCCAAATATCAGAAAGCCGAGTCCTCTTAGTAAGAACCCAAGAAGTTGAAAAACTCCAGATGGTGTCCGCCATGGGAGTGGATTTAGGTAGGTGGGCCTGACACAGACTTCTAATTTTCCACCCCAACAAAGTGGTTTCTACCCCAATGCAGTAAACGATCAGAAACGTTAGACCTGATAACTCCTTCTGCATAGGAATAATGCATGCAATTCAACGGCTTATATGAACGGACAGTGGAGAATCAAGTGAGATGCTACAGACTCCATGGCTCAGATACCAACAAATGATCTAGAAGAATCTCCCCAGCACAGCTGACCCCATGCTAGCCTCCTGAACTCAGATGTCACTTAGACGGTCCCTTATGAGAGGGACCAGCATCAACGGCACCCTTGCTAGGATGCCCATTCGGTAACACTGGATCCGAAGCGTGGCGGGGAGCTCAGCACCCTGCCTTTGAAGGAGCCCATCCGGATGCAGGTTGGGGTTTACTACTGGTCAAGATAAGGAGAAGCTAAACTCAATGCAGTGGCTGACTGAGGGATATCATGCTTTTGCAGCCCAAAGAGATTAATTAAGATTAACTGTAATGTCAGAAAATGTGGACCTGCCTAATGGAAAGTGTTCAATGACTAACTTATTACTAGAAAAATCATATAAACAGCAAGAAATCTCTTTTCCCCACAGGATACACGCCTGAGCTCATGGATCCATTGAACTGAATGGCGTAGTTTGTATTAGCTTTTGCTGTGGTTCCAACTATATTTGTTTTCTCTTTCCACAGAGCGTCTGATGATGAAATTGTGATCAATGGGGAAAACTGTCACTGTTGGGGAACATCAAAGGGGAAAACTGTCACGGAACTTCAGGGTAACACGCACTTTCAATAACTTCATCATCGTTTCATCATTGACATAATGTGTGATGGACCCAATGTTGATGAAAAATCCCATCTTAGAAAAGCATTTCAGAGAATGGGTGCTGGGAACGTAACATTGTGGCTCTGAGGACAGAGTGTGCGGGCTAAAATCTCCCCGAAACCCACGTGCAAGTGAAGCCTGCATATCTGGGCATGGAGAGACTGAAAGGATTATGTTTGCTCCCATAAATGCTGTCCTCAAACTCATGGCAACTTGAACTGTTGAGGCACCTGGTAGTAAATTGAGAAAGACATAAAATGGCATTTGTTATTTTTTAAAAATATTTGTATATTTTACATTTTTACCTAAAACTTAAAACTATTTATGTTGGAAATAGTCTTTCATGATAAGGAACCAGACCCATCAGTATCCCTCTTTTTTTCCTCTATAGTTTAAACGAATGAATATGCTCATCCTTCCAACTTTTAAATTTCCTTACCCTCTTAGCCTCTGAATTGGTGCTTAGGAGATGGGATGACAGGATAAAAATCATAAACACAATAGAAGTGGAAGGAAGGAAGAGGCACCCGTTGGGAAGTATGCCAAGCTCTTGGAAATACTGTTTCATGTATTCATGCTACCTATTTTACAGATAAGAAAACCTAGTCACCGAGCATTTAGGTCACAGATTGATGCTGTACTAGCAAATAGCAGACCTGGGTGCCCAGAACTGGTCTCTAATCCCCTTGGCCATCCCCACTCCCAGGAAAATGGCAATATTATATTGGCCATTTAGAATCTACACAGAGAAATATAAGAAAACCTATATGTGGTGAATTACTGTGAAATTAAAACAACCAAAGACAAATGAAAATTCTAAAGCTTGACAAAAAGAAGAGATCACAAAAATTAATAGGAATTATATTGATGACAAGCCTCTAAATAGTACTACCAGATGGCAGAAGATGGCACAGTCATATTTTTAAAATATTGAAGGCAAAAAAAGAGGAGGCTATAATTTTACATCTGGAAAATATATCTTTCAAACACGATGTCATTATAATATTCTTACTTAACTAAGAGGAAAAATGATCCCAGAAGATGCTCCAAGTTTGAATAACCAAATCTCGTGAATTTATGGTTATTCAGAACATTATTAAACTGAGAAATGAAAGAAAAACTAAAAAGTATGATCTAAAATTGTATTTCTAAATACCCAGAACCCACCTGTTGGCTCCTATCATCACTATTCTGGGTCAGTGAGGATGGCAGATTGGGGACACACGGGCCTGCTGAAGTATTTGTTGTGTTAGTGGAAAAGATGAACAATATTGAGTTTAAGAAATTAAGTTAGGAGTAAATGAACATAAACATGAGTCTTGAGAGGGCATCAGAAACCAAAAAATAGAATAGACGTGATTGCTAACCATCGGAAGAAATCTGTGCTAACTGGTCACAGGTCAGCCTAGAAAGGAACTTGGTCCCCTCTGGTTCATCATTGTCTGTTGGATTTGACTGAAGAGAGTAGAGGCCAAGTGACAGTGGCTTAAACAAGAAAGAATGTTTTTCTCTTCCATAATAGTGCAAAGGTAGGCAGCCTGGCAGAGTGAAGTCACCATAAATGGCCAAGATCCCAGACTCCTTGCATCTTGCTGCCCTTCTATGCATGACTCAACAGGGTCACATCTTGTTCTGTGCAAAATAAGGCTTCTGCTTCAGCCATTGTGTCCTGCTACTCAGGACGATAAAGACCCAATGGGCAGCAAGGTTTTTGTCAGCAATCTTCTAAGGAACAATTCTACTAATTTCCTTAGACAACTCAATCCCATGGTCACCCAGTTTCAAGGGAACTGTGTTCTGGTGGCCTCATCCCTATTAAAAATGAGAACTTCCATTATCAAGGAAGAAAGAGGAAATTGATATTGGATGATAACTCCCAATTTCTGCTACAAATCCCACGTAAAAAGATTATTACTTTTCTTTCAGGGGAAAAAAGATCTGAAACTCAGAAAGAACACTGATTTCCCACAGTCACACAGCTTATCAGTGGTAGACCAAGATTAGACCAACATCTGGCTTGATCTAGTATTTATGCTTTTCCCGAGAAGCCATAGAGCACTGCAGCATTTTGCTGGGGGTCAGGGAGCCCTGTGCTGAGAGTGGGGTCCGGAGTCCGACTGCCTGGGAAGGAGTCCCAAGCCACTTGTAAAAACTGTGTGACTGTGGGGAAGCTCCTCACACTTCATTCATTCTCTCGCTCAGGAAGTTCTGCTAAAATTCTTTGAAATTAAATGAGGTGACTTACATAAAGACTGTGGGTATAGAAAAAATTTTCTTTGAACATTGACTATAATCATTGTCTTTTTTCTTTTCCTTTACAGATGAGATAATGCCATTCCCCCAAAGAGAAAGGAATTCACCTGTAATTACTGATTATGTTAACTTAGGAACTGGGATTCAATTCTATTTGCAGTAGAGAAAGTGAGCCCCAATGAGTCTCTGAGGTAAGAGAATTAGGAGGGTTCTGGAAGTACTCCCCAAATACTCTTAGACAGTAGACTTCATGGCCAGTCATAGGAGGGAGGGAAATAGACAAGCACAGCTAGCTTCTCAAGTTGGTACTTGGTTAATTAAGTATGGGCAACTTGGTAAGGAGCATAGGGTGAATTGCAGGTTCATGGGATAAAGAATGAGCTTGGTTTGACACGTGTTGGGCTGAAGATGCCAGTCCAACATCTCTGGAATATTCTAATTCATTGCTCCCATGAGCATCTGTGGTACCCCATCTAGAGTCATGCTCCATGCAACCATGTCTGTGGATGAAATGCAAAGCAGATTGTCACAGGAGCCACACGGGAACTTGGGGGTAAGAACCGCACTGAGAAATGGCAGCAAGAGGGTGAATGTGGGCCTGATGGAGAAGCAGGTCTCCTGTTGGAGTCCCATCTCCATCAACAAGCAGTATCATCTGGGATGTGACTTCCTTTAGTCACTTACCTTGGATGCCATCCAGCTTTGGTTCCTCATCCGGGATAAGCAGACAGCAATTGCTTCAAGAATTTCCTCTGAGGTTGAGCCAGATCCCAGGAATAAAGCACTGAGTATATGGCTGGGAACCCTGTAAATACTCACTGTTGCCCTTGCCGTGGGCTGAAAATTGGGAGAGAAGAGCATCCTGCAACCCAAGGGAAGAGGAAATTTTAAGGACCAAAGACCAAGAGTCTCCAATGTTGCATATGAGTCAACACATCAAGGAGGAGGCTTGTCCTTCTCTTTTGTTCAGTTGACCTGTCAATGCATTTGGGGAGAACCTTTCCAGGGAACCAAGGGCATGAATGGGCAAATGGGTTTAACTCAGCGGATAGCAGATGCCCAGAATGACTTTCCTTCATCTTAACTATGAATAGGAGAGAGGCCAACTGATAGGAAATATGCACTCTTATCAAACGTTTTTATTGGCTGCGTGTTTATTTTGTTTACTGTTCATATCGTTTCACTGAGTTGATTTCCTGAGACCAGAAGTCAGCAGATAGCATGGTGGAGGAATGATGGGGGGAGATGGACCAGCTTCTAGTTGAGAGACTGAGGCAGACAGGAGTTGGTTCAAGGTACCAGATGTGGGTAATACTCCTGAGAACAATACACATGTAAATGTGTATCTCTAAATACATCAGATAGAAGAAATTTTCAGATAATGGGATAAATGACAGGTACTTCAGAAGCATAATTGGATCAGAAATGTAAGAAGATTAAAGTGGCTTTGAAAAATAATGGGGCAATTGCAAAGTGCTTGCTAGGATACTTATTCAAGTAATTAGCGATTAAAACATAAATCTC
Source organism: Meles meles (assembly GCF_922984935.1). Classification (NCBI taxonomy): domain Eukaryota; kingdom Metazoa; phylum Chordata; class Mammalia; order Carnivora; family Mustelidae; genus Meles; species Meles meles. The sequence goes on from NC_060075.1 coordinate 97,869,525, forward strand.
CAATTGCCTCTGATTTAGACAGAATATAGATTGAATGATTTTTACCCTCCAGTTGTAATTCCAGGAAGTATAAGTGTTCAGAAAAGAATAATAACGAGGTAGTTACACTGTAACATACCCAAACTATCTTCTGAAACATATATGTTACTATTCCATACTCGCCACTGAATTGAGTCCAGAGTTTATCTTTTAATAAAAACTGTGGATGTTTAAGGCATATAGCATGATGATTTGATATACATATATGTAGTGAAATAATACTACAGTGGTGCTAACATATTGTTACAAGATTTGTGTCCTCTGGGTGCCCGTGGCTCTTGGTTGCTCTGCTTTGAAGAAGGAAGAGGTAGACCAGAGAAAGAGTGATGGGCAGCAGAGCACAGTTCACTGAGCATAGAGCTCCCAGAGAGGAAGGGGGGGGGGCTCCGAGAGGGTTGCCCCTGGAGTTTCTAAGTTTAGGGACTTTTATGAGCTCTTTTGGGGAACTTGTTTAAGCAAACAGGGCGTGCTGAGTCGTGCCAACCAGCGCTTTGCTCACGTATCTCTCTAGCTGTTAGGTTCATGCCCACGTGCTGATGGTCTTTTTCTGCTGACATCTGCGGTCTAGGTCTTAACTGACCCTCACCCGTGATACTGACGATGTTTTTGTGGTTGTCTTATTTTAGGACGTTTTGTGGAAGTCATTTCTGAAAAGGCTGCAAAGCAGAATGTCAGTGTGGTCTTGTGTACACTGCAGAACAGATGTTAGTGCTGTTTGATCTCAGCTGTCCTGATTCCCTATTTACTTGTTGCAGACCCTGGCCCTGATCACCTGACTGTCCAACACACTCCTAACCATAGCATCTGCTCACATAGTTACCATTTTTGGTGTGTGGTGATAGCATCCGAAATCCACTCTCAACAAATTTCCAGCACTCTTAACTCTAATGGTATTTTTGTAACTGCAATTTTGTAGCAACTACTTCCCATTTCCTCCATCTCCCATGTTCTGCTGACCACTGTTCTTCTCTGCTTCCATGTATTCAACTATTTCAGATTCCGCATACAAGTGAGATCACACAGTTTTTGAACTTTCTGTGTCTGGCTTAGTCCATTTAGCACAATGTCCTCTGGGTCCATTCACATTGTTGCAAGTGGAAGGATTTCCCCCTTTTTAAAGGCTGCACAATATTCCATTGTATCTATAAACCACAACTTCTTTATTCCTCCAGACAGTGGACACTGAAGTCATTTACATATCATGGATGTTTTGATCAATGCTGAAATGAACATGGAAGCACAGATACCTCTTTGAGGTCCAGATTTCATTTGCCTTGGGTATAAACCCATAAGAGGGATTGCACGATCATGGAATAATTCTATTTTTAGGTTTTTGAGGAAACTCCACACTGTTTTCCATAATGGCTGCCCCTTGATGAACGGATACATGAACAAAAAAATAGATGTATATGGTGAATGCAGACGTCCAAAGGAAATGGAAATAGCTCAGTATTAGTAGAGGGAAAAGGAAAGATGTAGGGCTGGAGCAGTTGAAATATGCTCCCCATGGCACATATAATGGCTAAGCTAGCAGTGGATTCTGACTCAGTAGAAGGGTGTCTCTCGATTTGCTGCACTTACACTTACCACCTCTACCAGCTGGTGGTAGTTTATATCCTTTTCAGCCCTGGTGATTATCTGCACTGGTATCAGCAAAGGTCTGTGCTTAAATAGCTTAATATTTAATTTATTTAATATTTAATATTATTTTATTTAATATTTAATATTATTTTATAATATTAATAGTATTAATAAATAATATAGTATTTTCTATTAATATGATATATTAATATAAATATTAATAAATTAATAATATTACTTTAATGTTTATTTAATTATTTAATATGTAATAATGTGATATATAATATTTAATTATTTAATGTTAATTTAATATTATTTTATATTAAATCAATTATAATTAATAATATTTAATATTAACACTTAAATGTGCTTAAATAGGTAGTCATTGTCCCAGGGTGATGGGAAATGGAAAAGGGGTTTTCTGGAACAGAGACATCGATCACACTAAATACACCCAGAATGCAGAGTAACCTCCTATCCTCAGACCCTGAACCTAATCACACCAAGTCCCTTTTGTCATGTAGGTGACACATCCCAGGTTTCTGGATTTGGGCCACAGAGGTATGGAGGGAGGCATTATTCTGTCACACATCATTTCTACTTTACTTACATTATCTCATAAGCTATGTAATAATTATCCAGGATGATGATAATTAATGATCAGAAAGGTGAAATCATACATTCTCTGTGCAAAATTTATGATTTCCACAGAAGGGGTATGAATCCTCATCCATCTCTAATCCCAAATCTTTCCATTAAACTCCAGAACATCTGGTCATGGTCCCTAGGAGATTATAATGTTGGCATCTAATGCATCTAAAATCTCAAAGGAAAAGAGCAAATACTTGCCACAAGACACTACCTCAGCATGAAAAAGAAAGTCTGGGGCGGGGTTGGGGGCGGTGGTGGCTGGGTGGCTGGATCGGTTGAACACAGCACTCTTGATCTCAGCTCAGGTCTTGATCCCAGGGTGGTGAGTTCAAGCCCTGCATGGCACTATGCACTGGACATGGAGCCTACTGAAAGAAAGAAAGGAAGAAAGAAAGAACCAATTACTCAATGTGAAGAGATAATACATGCTTTTCTGAAAACCAAGACAACTCAATGTAAAACCAGCCCAGCAAGCATGCAGCTAATTTTCATGGAAGGAAATACTATCAGTAAGACAGATTCCTTAGTTCAAACTGGTTTACGCACATTTGTGAGCACAGATGACACGAATCTTAAACTAGGGAGTTTCTTGGTGCCATTTTTCACTTTATTAATGGTATCTCTGGTTGGCTTTATTTTATGTTGTGTGAGGGTTCGTGAAGCTTTGTACTCACTGAAATTCCTAAGCACAAACAGTGCACATGTTAAAACTTACTTTCCTCCATCCAATTGGGCTGAATCTCATTACGAGGCACTGTTTGAGTGAGAGCCGTTTCCACAGTCATGGATAACCTGCTGCACCTTGGAGGTGCCCAGACCAAATTGGCTGCAAATGAGTGCAGAAAACATTCTCACACTATGTCTCTTCATTTGAAAATCTGCCAAATGTTTTCCATTTGAATCATTCTCAATCAAAAGCAAATGCTACCCAGCAAAATCAATTCCACACCAATAGGAGAGAAATAAGAAGCTCTGGGAAACAACACGCTAAGCTTTCAAATATTTGGGGATTAAAAAAATTAATCATGTTCTTTTATCTCGCGTGTTTTTTTCTTTGTTTTTTTGTTATTTTATTTTTTTTGAAATTGAAGTATAATTGACAAATAATATTATACTAGTTCCAGGCAGGCGACACGGTAATTTGACAGTCATATGCATTAGGAAATGCTCCCCATGATGTGTAATTAATACCTGTGGCCATAAAAGTTATGACAGTGTTACTGGTATGGTACCCGTGCTGTACTGTTCATCCCGGGACTGACTGACTTTGTAACTGGAAGTCGGTTCTTCTGAATCCCCTTCACCAATTTGCCTACCCTCTTCCCCGCCCCACTGTGCCCCTGGCAACCACTAGTGTGTTCTTTGTATTTGGGAATCCGTTGTTGTTGTTGTTGTTGTTTTAAGATTTTATTTATGTACTGGAGAGAGAGAGCACAAGCGGAGGGAGGGGCAGAGGCAGAGGGAGAAGCAGACTCCCTGCTGAGGAGGGAGCCCGATGCGGGCTCCATCCCAGGACCCCAGGATCATGACCTGAGCTGAAGGCAGACGCTTTAACCCACTGAGCCACCCAGGCACCCCAGGAGTCTGTTTCTCTCTTTGTTGTTGTTTGTTGGTTTTGCTTTTTAGTTTGCACATATATGTGAAATCATGTGGTATTGCCTTTCTCTGTCTGACTTTACTCTGCTGCAGGGAATGTAATTTGGTGCAGCTACCATGGAAAACAGTGTGAATGTTCCTCAAAAAATGGGAAGTTGAAATACCGTATGATCAAGTAGTTGCACTGCTGGGTATTTACATAAAGAAAACAAAAACAGTCATTTGAAAATATATATGCTCCCCTACGTTCATTGCAATGTAATATGTAATAGGCAACAGTTACGGAAGCAGCCCCCTCCATCAGTAGGTGCATAGATAAAGAACGGGTGGTATGTGTATATATATGTATACACATATCTATGTGGGAATATTACTCAGCCATGGAAAAGAATGAAATCTTGCCATTTGGAACAGCATGGATGGCTCTGGAGAGGATTAGGTTAAGTGTCTTTTCTTGAAATCTTTAAGATATTTATGACTTTTCTCTTATCTCCTTAAAAGTCCAGATTAGCTTGGCTGGCCTTATTAGTGCTACAGGACCCTCTGCTTAATATTCATAGTTTAGGTGATCAAAAAAGTGATGACCCACCAGTTCATTTTAGGTGGTTATAAAATACAGTTCTCATTTTTATATTATCCTAATGAGTCTCTACTTCTGACATAAAAGGTTATAAAAGGAATAATTCTATTTATATGAAATTCTAAGAAAGATACAACAAAAGTCACAATGGCAGGGTCTAGGTCATGATGGGTTGGGGCTGAGGACAAGAGGTCAAGAGGGAACTTTGTGGGGTGATGAAATTATTCCATATCCTGAATGTGGTGGTAGGCATATTGCATCACAGATTTGTCAAAAAGCTTTACATTTTAAAATTTTCAAATTGTATTTCATGTAACCAGCAAGAAAACATGAGGATGACGGTAAGCACCTGAGCAGTCTAACAATTTTTGCATGTTCCTGATCACTGGCTAGAGCACTGGAGAGCCTGCCTTAGCCTTTCATGGAGGAGCCAGAGGACTTTGGGGCCAGAACATCCATGCAAAGAGGGAGTTTGATGCCAGAAATGGAAACTGAGGCCAGGCTATGGATGGGATGCCAAGCAGCTGAAGGTAAGGAAGAAACCAATTTGGAAATAACAGGGGCATCTTAGACACATATGAGGCATCATGAATACCATGATGTTTTTCCAATGCATCTTAATTCCCTGTCCCTCCAGGAACTGTGATGAAAACTGCTTGGAGCGCTTGGGTGGCTCAGTCAGTTAAGTGACCAACTCATGATTTTGGTTCAGGTCACGATCTCAGGGTCCTGGGATCAAGCCCTGTGTCAGACTCCATGCTATGTGTGGAGTCTTCTTGAGAATTCTCTCCCTCTCTCTCCTTCTCTTTGCCCACCCTGCCCCCTGCTAGCTGCTCTCTCTCTCATAAATTAATTAATTAAAGAAGAAGAAGAAGAAGAAGAAGATGATGATGATGACAACTGCTGGGATGTGCTCCACCCAGAACCAAAACTTAGCCAGGTGTGAGCCACCCACAGGGCTCCAGGTGAGTGGAGGAAAGCTAGTACTGAAGAACACCATCAGAGTCTACATCTCCAACACAGGTCATCAGTCCATGCCTAGATATGAGCCAAGCATCTCTCAATGTTTCAAGTTGCCCAGGGTTTATTTTGAGTCACAGGAAAGATGGGTGGTGGAGGAATCTGAGGAGGTCCAATCCTGCCATCCTGTGCACACTCCTACCTTCTCATTCAGAGCAAAGTCTCAGAAAACATAAGCTTTCCTAGGATGGTTTCCTCTCTCTTCCTGCATTCTTTAGAAGGGTCTCATTTGAGGCATAAATAAGGAAGATAATTAATCATATAGGCAGTGATTTAAGGTGTTGAGGAAGGGCATACTTCAGCTTGCGGTGTTCAGAGAGTCCTTTTTGGGGGAAGCAACCATGGGTTCTGTAACTGAATTATGGAGATTCCATCACAAGAAGGTCCAGAAGCAGAGCATTTTTCACAGCAGAGAGAGAAGTGCACAGGGGCAGAAATAAGAAGAAACACAAAATGGTCGGCAGAGAAAAATATGGCAGACATTGTTGGAACATAGTGAACCAGAAGAAGTGTCAGCCTAGGGGACCCTGGAGCTACCAGGGATCCCATGAGAATTTGGATTTCACTCCATTTATGGTGGAAGCCCACTGAAACATTTTAAGCAGACCAGTGACTTTTTTTTTTGTTTTGTGTTTTTTTATGATAACTGATAAGTTTAAGTATTTGAGAAACAGACTCCAAGTGAGTGAATATGAGTAGAAACCCACAGATCAATCATAAGGACCCAGAAGCATCCAGAGAGGAGTTGGCATGCTAGAGATGTGTGTGATAGTGGATTCAGAGAAGACTTGGACTGGTCATGCACTCTGAGTTTGGGATGGGTCCAGCTGGTGGGGCTGCTGTGGCTGCTTCGATGGTAGAAGTCTGGAAACACAGAGCAGTGCTTGCACTCGGTAGCATGGCTTTCCTGCTTCTGATCCTAGGAACTTCTGCTCTCTCTCTCTCTCTTTCAATAATCAAGACCATCTATGTTCTCATGTTTGGGTCTGTGGTCAGTTCTGTTTGTGCAGAATGGTATTTTGGAGCTCTCTGAGGGGACACACAGACAAACACCAAATCATATTACAATTTAAGCTCTCCATGGCTTCCCCCAGGCAATTAGGAAACAATTATTCATTGTACCATGACTATTTGCCAGGCAATGTACTAGACCTTATTGTCATCAATTGTCTGACAGCTTTGACTGCCAGACAATGCCAGCTAAATCCTCAGATCTTCAGAGCTGACTTTCCCATATATAAAATGAAGCTCCTACTACCTCATCAGTTCCTTGATAACTATTAAATAAGCTGATGTGAAAAAAATTCTGAACCCATCAGACAGGTGAGGATTGAGTGAGTTAACAAATTGAAAGGATTTAGAACAACATCTGGCATATGTCACCACATCATGTGTTTGTGATGATTCCTCAGACCTTGGCAATTAGGTAACATGTTCTGGGTATAAATATTTTATTTGAAAGTCTCAAAGGAGAAAAAAAAATTCAGCATCATCATGTGTCATTCATTTCCTACATCCACAACTTTGGAAAAGTTTCATTCTGCACATGCCGAGAACTATCTGATTGGCTTTAGGCTGATTTCAAGGAAAAACTTAAAGTTTTTGTGAAAATTTCTGCACTTCCTAAATAAGATTCATTGGAATATTCCTTGTAATTAGAAGTCCTTTATGAAGGGAGTGTGTTCCTTTCGTGGCTTATACACACGAGCATTTCCCAATGTGTTACTTTCACTGCTGATCGAGTGAATAAAATCACAGCTCATCAAAGCAAGAGTGAAATGTGAAAACTTGCAATATTTCACAGGCTGCAGAATCATTGTGATGTAGGTCATGTGCAGATGGGCAATTGACCTTATAACGCTCTCGCATCTTAATAGATGAGGAACCGTAGATGTTTCGGGTGCTCTTCGCCAAGTATCTTAAAATCAGTAGAGGCCATTTGCACTTCTTTGTTAACAAGCAATTCATTTGTATCATGACAGAATCTTCTTTCATGGATAATTCAGGAGAATAAATCCATTATTCTCATCAGCAAAGGGAAGAAAGTAGGAGAAAAAGATCCTAATTAGAACCAGATAATGGTGTCTCTTCTGTAATACTCTTCAACAACATGAAAGTGACCCAAGGGGAAAATGTGATTCCCAAGCAAGGGCCCCTCAACACTCTGGCTTCCCAGATGTGGCAGCTCTGGATGCTTCTCCTCCTGTCCCCACTCCGGGTGATGGAAGTCTGATGGGAGAGACTCTGCGGCAAGAGGGTATCATGGCTGCAATCCCATATCATGATACACTCAAGTTCTCCTTCATCTGGGGGAAAAACACTCAATAAAAGCATTGTGGGTCATGAGTCTTGCACTCAGATAGCTCTGGATTAAAGTTTCACCTTTTTTTTTTTATCATATTTTTGACTTCAAGTCAATTCCTTAATCTTTTTCATTCTCTGTTCTTTTCATTTACAGAATAAACATAATTAAAAAAAAAAGAATGCATTACGTACTTCATAGACTAATGGTAACAGTTAACTTGCATGAGGTGTTTGCTCCATGTTGGGCACACAGCAGTAATGAAAGCCATCACTAATTGAAGAAGTATTATGTTCCTTTAAATGTACTATGTTCTTTAAGTTCCTGTTCAACTGTACGGAGTAAGCACTATGTGCCTTCTCCTTCTCTCATTCCCAAAACAATCAAATTTGTTCGAGTTCATCTTATGTGTCTCCGAGGAAGGGGACGCCATCTCAGCCCAGGTGTAGACGTGGACGAACTAAACCCCTTTAGACAGTGTTATTGTCTTGCTGATGGATTTAGGGAAGGGCACGTGATCCAACCCGACCAATGCGAAGTCGTGTTTTCCAGTGGAGAGGGCAACAGCGGGAATCTTCTGGGAAAGGATTCCTTGTTCTTCATGAGATGGACCACCCCGTCTGTTTTCTTCCTCTGGATTCTAATAGGCCTGAGTGTGATGCCAGGGATGCCACCTTCCTGGGGGTGAGGATGGAGTCCACACAGAGGAAGTCAGGGCTGAGAGACGGGTGGGGAACCAATCCTGGTTGCAGTGCCTGCAGACTGACTTCCCAGGCTTTGCATTACATGAGAGAAAACATCTTATTTTGAGTTTTTCTTTATGTATTTATTACTTATTGATTCAGTTAGTTAGTTTTAGTCATTTTAGTTATTGTTATATATGATATTTTATTTATTTATTTATAAATATTTAGTTTAGTTTATAAATAATTATAAATAATTTAGTTATTTATAAATATTTATTTATTTAGTTTTATTTATTTATTTATTTTTTATTTATTATTCGGAGCCCTGAAAACATTCCTGCTGAAAATCCATTTTTTATATGAGAAGACTCATTTATGCATAAATCAGATATTTGTCTTAAGTTCCCACAAGTAGAAGGTTCTAGAACCTACCTAAGAATCCAGAACCTACCTTCAGGCCCACATTCTTCTTCATTTTTTAAAATTTCATTGTGTTTAGTATTTTCATCCTTATTTTGGAGACTTGTCAGATTATCGGGAATGACATTCCTAGAGAAGATGGTAAGAAAACAAAACAAAAAAACACACACATAATTTTTGAAAGATTTATGTGTGCATTTTTTTTTTAATTGAGTACAGTTGACCCACTATCACAGTGTTACGTTAGTTTCACGGGTGCATGTTCCTAACCAGGAGGGCCTCCTGCCTTCCAGCTACTGAGCTCACTTCCTGTTAATGGGTACGTTATCTTCTTCCCTGTCATCTGCAAATGAGCTCTAGTATTTCCTCCTTTTATCAGGAGCTGCTTTATCGCATCTGCTGCGCCGTGGCCACTGACTTCCTTCCATGTCTTAGAGTGTGTTTTCATTTCCAGTGTCTTGGGTACAAAAGCTGATTGTAGTATGCATTTATTTAATTTTGATTTGTCTGAATTTTCTTATCTCTAAGTTTAGAATTATTACAGCTACCAGGTATAAAGGACAGACAGAATTAACATGAGGGAAGGGACATAAACCACCTAGTCCCATTGCCTGCTAGTTTCCTGCACCGTGGTCCCCACACGGTAATGGCCCTGGTTCCTCCTACACTCCCAGCCTCTTCTGACAGAGAGCTCCTCTGCTCTGCATCTCAGTTCAAACTTTCTCTCTAATTCCTTGTTTTTAAAATTAGTAATTCATTTCTGTCTTGGTCCTTGCTAGAATGATTTGTTCTGTTCTCTCTTTTCTCTTTGTAGCAGTCCCTGAAAGACCTCAATCCTTCCTCTGAAACCTATCTATGAAAAAATAGGTGAGAAATCTCTGAGATTCTGTTAATTCCCTGGACCTCGCAGTATTACATGCTATGATGTCCAGTACTATACGTGAGGTCTCTTCTGCTAGAAATTTTGATTCCAGTCAGGTCTCTGTATCATGTAGAGTACAGAACAGTCGCATGTTTAAGAACGTCTTTGTGAAAAAGGACTCTAACGGCCAGGAGAGCAGGTTAGGATTTCAACACTACTTACGTGTCTAGAAGCATCGTATGGCCAGTTGCTATGTTTACCCCATTGCAATTATTCTACGAACCACATCCCACAATTTACCTCCCAGAAGCTCTTCAACTCACTAGCTGAGAAATCACGGGCAAGCCAATAGGAAGACTTGAGTCATAGGATGCTCCTTCAATTCTGGGTAAATAATAAAATGGCACCTGACACTGAGGCACTGCATGATTGATAAGAACCATTGTTCACACAAGAAGTGGGCAGGGGAGAGGAAGAGGGAGAAGCAGACTCCCTGCTGAGCAGGGAACCAGACAGGGCGCTTGATCCCAGGACCCTGGAATCATGACCTGAGCTGAAGACAGACACTTAACTGACTGAGCCAACCAGGCACCCCAGGATTTTTTTTAAATTTCATATATGATGCTCAGATCTTTTTCCTCAACTACAAAGATGTTTAGATTCACCTCAGGAAATTAGTGAATATCCATGTAGCATTTTAAAACTCAGTGGGAGATCACTAGGCACAGGAAATTTAGTGTGAAGCTAAATTAAAAAAAAATTAATTAAAAATGTAAAATGTTAAACTAGGCTCTTGTATGCTAAATTTCAGGAACTAAGCAATTTATGCAAGTCAGTTTTACAAGTCAATTATATGCTCTTCAAGCATTTTTCCTTGGTAAAACAAGAAGAGACCATTAAATAATCACAAAGCCTTCTTTTAGCAATAAAGTTCTATGTTGAGCATTTACAGATTTAAGCTTTCACCCATTCATTAAAATTTCACATGGCACTTACCAGGTACGAGGTGCCAACTTTGATTCCTAGGTCTGAGTACAGAAGGATGAGCAAGTGAACATGGTCCCTGGGGTCACTGACTTCACCATCTGTTGGAGGAAGGAGACCTGCATCAAATCATGGCGTCGGGTGATCCAGAGGAAGCGAAGAGGGTGAGTGAGAAAGAATTGTCCTAGACATGCTGATGGCTTCTAGGATGATGTCATGGCCCTATTACAAAGCAAAAGGAATTCACTAGGTGAAAGGTGAATGTGGGAGAAGCCTTCTAGGGAGACATGTCATGGTCTTATGGAAGGATGGAGTCATATGACATCACTATTTTTGTAGATCAAAACATTCAGGGGGCACCTGGGTGGCTCAGTTCATTGAGTGCCCATCTCTTGATCTCAGCTCGGGCGTGAACTCAGGGTCCTGGGGTGGAGCCCCACATAAGCTCCTCACTCAGTGGGGAGTCTGCTGGAGAGTCTCTCTCCCTCTCTCTCTGCTGCTCCTCCCACCCTATGCTCATGTTCTCTCTCTCTCTCTCTCTTAAGTAAATAAATCTTAAAAAAAAAATTAGTTGTCAGTTAGGCTATCTGGTCACCCTAGTAGTGAACCCTGAAATAAGGTCTGTGTGCCTAGAGCACAAAGCACAGGATAAGATGGAGAATGGTATAATCGGGGATTTTCTATTTGAAACACACTATCCGCGTCAGTGGGTCTCCAAATTACTGAAAACCTTTAACGTTAGGAGAAGGCTTCTCCTCTAGAAGTGTTCTAAAAGCAAAGCTATGTAATCAAATATTCACAACCGTGAGAGAGTGTCTTTCTCGTGTGTGTTGTTTCTAGTGTTGGTATGAAGTAAGCCTAGAGACTCAGGGGCAGTCTAAGCTCATGGTTTTAGCACACGAGGCCTAATCACTCCCTTGAAATCGGCTGGACCAATTTATACTCCATCGGCAGAGCAGGAGAATTCCAGCTTATTCTTTTCTCCCCAACATTTGACATTTTTATATGAGTCTGCTGGATGCAGGATCTACAGACCAGAAAGGGCATCCAGAGTAGAGTCCTGAAGCATTTCTGCTGATGTCAGAAACAAGACCAAAAAACAAAATCCCCATCACGATTCTACTGATCACTTACAATGTATTCTAACCAATTGTGCAAATTAAAAAAGTTAGTAGATATGTATGAACAATTGAAAGGGAGGGGTTTAATGATTCATAATGGCAGATGACAAAACTGTTTTCAGGGAAAGTACAGTAGGATCTAAGGAACGCCTATTAGAAAGAATTTAATGGTCTTAGAAACAATAGCATAATTTTTCTGTCATCCCCAGCTCCAGTCATCCATAAAGGAGCTGTTTTTTGAGAACAATTCTTGTTGAAAATGCTGTGGTCATGAAGATATTTCCTTCCCTAGCTACTTAGGTACCATATGATACTGTGGAGAAGATTATGGTGAAAAAGTCTTTTATTTATTTATTTATTTTTAATTTCTTTGTTGTGGGGGGAACTGGCAGAGGGAGAAGGAGAGAGAAATCTCAAACATGTTCCATGATGAGCACAGAAGCTGAGGCAGGGCTTGATACCATGAACCTGAGATCATGACCTGAGCTGAAATCACCAGCTTAAGATCGCGTCAGATGCTTAACCAGCTAAGCCACCCAGTCACCCAGACAATTTGTTGTTCAGAGCCTGACATTGACAATCTTGGTCTAATTTTGGACAAATCCTGGTCCAAGTTGCATCATTTTAGTCACTTTTAGAAAAAACTATTTTATCCATTGGAGAGTTCTGAAGCATGAACTATTTTGTGTTAATTTTACTGGAAATTTTAATTGAGTTTAATATCTTAAAATTATTTCATCAATACAAGACTGTTGTCATCTTAGCAGTAAATATTTTTAAAACAAAAATATTTTTTTAAATATATATATTTATATAAAATTAAAAAATATATTTTTAAAAACAAAACGTGCACAGACTCACATATACATACACACATCTGTGTGGAGATTTAAAGTGTTTAATATTGGGGCGCCTGGGTAGCTCAGTTGTTAAGCATCTGACTTCCTCTCAGGTCACGATCCCCAGGTCCTGGGATCAAGCCGGGCTGCATCAGGCTCCCTGCTCAGCGAGAAGCCTACTTCTCCCTCTCCCACTCCCCCTGCTTATGTTCCCTCTCTCACTATGTCTCTCTCTGTCAAATAATAAATAAAATATTTTTAAAAATATAAATATAAATAAATAAATAAATAAAATGTTTAATATCAAGTGTGATAGACAAAAGGAAATTTGGGGGGAAGGTTTATGAAGGAAGATTATGTATATATTCATGTGTGTACATACATGTATGAGAATACACATCTGTTTGTATGTATGTGTACATGTATGTGTACATACAGGGGGAAAAGGACCCTTTGCAAACTAGGAAACTCAACTAGGGTTGAAGCCAAAGTCATGTCTACAGGCACCCGCCAATAAGATCAACATACATACATACATAAAATATATATAAATATATATTACTCATTTGTTAATCTTCCCCAAGTCACTTCTTTTCTTCTGTCAGAGCTGATATTTAGCTAGTATGTCCATATCTGATATTAAATCATTGAAATGCATTTACAATGGCTGATAAGATAAAATCCCCTGCTCTCTGCCCTCTGCTCCCTGTCTAGGTGCCAGACTGCACACTCTGGTCACCCTGCCCTGCCTTCTGGCTCTCCCGAGGAAACTGCCGGTAAAAGTACTTGGTCTGGTCCAGCGACGAGCTCAAGAACCTTGTGCCCACGCATCGTCAGAGTTCACTGTGACTGATCAGAGTTCCTCCTGTGACAGCTGTTAAATATTTCAAATATTGTCTCTGAAATTAATTCTCTGGAGATGTTATTTGTCTTCATACTTTTTATACCTCTATTGCATTTATAGAAGCAGAAGACGTATTTTGTACGTTGAATTTTTTTCTTAATGTTGTAAAATATTCATGCTGTTATTTACATTGTCAATAAAGATGTATCCATCTGACACATGCTCTGTAAAGAATTCATTGTATAACTATTTAGTGACTCAGTGATCTATCCTGCTTCTGGTGAACATAGAGATGATTCCCAATTTTTCATTATTGTAGCATTAAAGGGAACAGGCTCCCTTGCACACCAGTGCCAGAGCCTTGCTGTAGCATGTTCCGAAAAGTGAAGTTGAAGTAAGGGAAAAACAATTGAATCAGAAACCTGAAGAGATCACCTTACCCAACTAGTGGAGTCCAAAAGTCCAAATTGTATAACATTGGAAATGAGATTATTCTGAGGTCAATTAAATGACTGGCTCAAGCTTGCCCAGCTGGCTGGCAGAAGGTTCTTGGAGACCGGCTGTTTCCTTTCAGTCCAAATCTGATACAGCTCTGTCCTGGCCTCATTTCGAGTCATTGGTCCAGCTTTGATGTTGATGGGGAGAATCCTTAATCTTCCCCGCTCATCGGCAGCGACCCCACCACGTCTGCTGGCTAGCTGATGCATTTTGCAGGTCGGACCATTTGAGACTGAGCTGGGACAAAGGCAGGATTTGAAGGCACAGAGTCTGTCTCCATACTTCCCCAAGAAGCTTTTGTTTCCTCGCCATCATGTCCCACTGCCTGCCACCCACCTCCCACTTTCTTATGTCCCTCTTGCATGTCACCATTACCATCCCTCGAAGATAAGACCCTGAGTCTGGCTTGATTTGATTTGGGGGCATGTATTTACATGTCACTGGCTTCCGGAAACATGAGGCTTTAACACCCGCCCTGCATACATATGCCAGAGACACCTCATCTGGACGAACTCCCAACATGCCTGAGCCACCGCACACTGGCCTCCCACCTCTGGCGTCGGTCCCGCCCCCACTTGCCCAGGAGGAGTCCTCTCTTTGTGTTCCAAATACAAACCATCCAATTCACTCTTACCCTCCTCCTATGTTTGTGGGGGTCTCACACTCTGGACAATGTCCATCTGCCCTAATTACCCCAGGAACCAGAACTAGAAAGTGGGGGGAGCCCCTAAGCCCCACAGCCCACTGCAGTCATTTAAACTCATGAACGCTGAGGCTGCTTGCCCTGCCCTGCCGGGACTTGCCCGTGGAAGCCATGATGCAGGCTCCTGCCCCCAGTTCCCACTCTCCCTCTGCTTCCCTTCTGATACCTGGGCCTCCCTCCTCTCTATGTGACCCTAAGGGCATTGTCCCCTCTCTTCTTGGGACCTCTCAGTCAAAAACCATGCTTTTAACTGCAACCACCTCCTTATCTGTGGGTCTTACTACGCCTCAGACTTTCTAATGATACACTGAATCTTAAACGGGGTGAGGGAGCAGGTAGAGAAGAGATTCCCTCCAGCTGCCCCTCCAGATACCTCCGTGGTCAGGTGCCCCTCCCCCCAGCTTTCCTGCTATCTAAATTTCCCTTCCAAATGGTTGTACCACCGGCAATGAAACAGCTGGTTTTATTAGAGATGTGTGTAGACTGCATGCATGTAAAACGATTTCTTTGTATATTAAGTAGTATTTTGCTGACCACGAATGAACTTATGCGTATAGGTTTTGGGCCATTCTGATCAGCTCTGAAAAAGCACCCACTGAAAGCCCTTTCTAACTTTCCTTTTGGGTGGCTGTCTTTGTCTTTCCCTTAATGATCTGTAGGTGTTCTTCGTGTATATTTAAAATGAAAATATTTTCATGGTGATGTACATCAAAAAGATTTCACCATCTGCCAGGCTGAGTCCAACCTACTAGCGATGGTTATACTGTGTTTTATTTTATCTCCTTGTTTTAAGTCTTAATAGACCACGAAATGATGTTGTTCTGTCAATCAGATCCCACAGTATGTTAAACATTTCATTTAGTTATAGGAACGATATTACTCTTTTAGATATTCCTATTGGTTCTGATACCAATGTCAAGATTTTGCCCACTTAGTCATTTTTTCCCTCCCCTACAACATAATGTCATCTAAAAAGAGGGGTGAAAAAAGGTAGTATTTTTTTCCTTTTTAATATCATTCTGTTTATTTGTTGTCCTTGTCTCATTTTTCTGGCCTGGCACCACAAGGGCAGCTGTGACCCGTAATGGTGAGAGCCAGCCTTTCCTTCCTGACCTGATCTCCGTTATTTATAAACCTGTCACATTTTTCTGGTAGACATCTTTATCAACCGAAAGGAATTCTTTCCAATTCCTTATTCATGATTTTTATAGGAAATGTGTTTTAGTTTATTGTAGGATTTTTTTGCGTGCACCTGATTGTGTGCAAACGTTTTGCATGCATCTTGTACGCACAGGATTTCTTTGCTTTAGTGGTTAATGATGAGCTTTGTATTAGTTGATTTTTCTGATGTTGAGAAGAAAGATACACATGCAGATGATTTATTTTTATACATTGATGTTTGGAATATTAAAATATTTTATTAAGGAGGTTTATGTTTATATTACTAAATGAGATTTGTATTGGTTGTATTTTCTTATACTCTTTTGTGTGGTGTTGGGAGTGAAGATTATATTAGTATCATAAAATTATTTGGGGTCTCCTTCTTTTATTCATATCTTTATATATAATATAAATTTTATGGTATTATTTCTCCAGAGAAGACATTGAAATGGCAAACAGACACATGAAAAGATGTTCAACATCGCTCATCATCAGGGAAATACAGATGAAAACCGCAGTGAGATGTCATCTCACACCTGCCAGAATGGATAAAATCAACAGAAGAAACAACAGGTGTTGGTAAGGATGGGGAGAAAGGGGAACTCTTGTGCCCTGTTGGTGGGAATGCAAACTGGTTCAGCCACATGGAAAACAGTATCAAGGGTCCTCCAAAAGTTAGCATTAGAACTACCGTATTGATCATCAATTGCACTACTGGGTATTTATGCAAAGAATACAACACCACTAATTCAAAGGGATATACACACACTGATGTTTATAGCAGCATTGTCAACAATAGCCAAATTATGGAAGTGGTCCAAGTGTCCATTGCCATTGGCTGAATAATGGATAAAGAAGAGGTGATACATAGTGAATATATATATAGTGGAATATTATTCAGCCAGGAAAAAGAATGGACTCTTGCCATTTGCAATGCCATGGATGGAACTAGAGGGTATTATGCTAGAGGAAATAAGTCAGTCAGAGAAAGGCAAATATTATATGATTACAGTTATATGTGGAATTTAAGAACCAGAAGAAACAAGCAAAGGAAAAGAGAGAGAGAGAGACCAAGAAACAGATTCTGAACTCTAGGAAAAGAATGACGATGACCTCAGGGGAGGTGGGTGGGGGTTGGGAGAAAAAGGTGATGGGGGTGAAGGAGTGCACCTGTCGTGAGGAGCACAGGTGATATAAGAAAATGTTGAATGACTGTATTGTACATCTGAAACTACTATAATGTATGTTAACTGACTGGAAATAAAAAAATAAGATAATAAAATAAAATAAAATAATTCTGGTCTTATGTGAATTAGGATTCCTGTGTCCAAACTTCTCCACTTTAGCAATGGGGAGGATTCATTTTGGACAACTGGCTCATTGTTCCCAGGACCCAATGGGGACATAAACATACCACTGTGAGCACTTGACCCTGAATCCACGGTATGCTGGACAGGCATCCGGAGCACAAGACCCCACAAAAGATCTCAGCTGTGGAACAGGAGTGCCTTCGGCTTTTCTGTCTTAAATTATCTCAAATCACTGGGATTCTGAAATTGAGTGATCTATATTCCTTCACTACTGTAGATAGGCCTGAGGTTCCTGGAAGCAGTAGTACTCCTTTAAAAAAAAAATGTTTTGGGAGTCGCCTGGGTGGATCAGTGGGTTAAGCATCTGCCTTTGGCTCAGGTCAGGGTCTCAGGTCCCGTGTCCAGCTCCCTGCTCAGTGGGGCGTCTGCTTCTCCTTCTCCCTCTGCTCCTCCACTCTCTTGATCACACTCTCTCTCTCTTTCTCAAATAAATAAATAATATTTTTTAAAAAACCCAAATGCTGTTTTAATAGAATCACATAGTAAATATATATAAGTGAAGGCCCGTCTGATTTCAATGTCTTTTCTTACTTTTCTTTAGGAGGCCTTTAAAAATTTCTCTGGGCTTTCTCAGGATTAAAGTACATAATTTATCTTCATTTTATTTTACTCTATTTTTTAAGACTTTATTTATTTAGTGAGCACTGCATGAGTTGGAGGGGTAAGAGAGAGAATCTTGAGTCGACTTCATGCAGGACTCGATCTCATGACCATAAGACAAAATCAGGAGTCAGATGCTCAACCAACCGAGCCAGCCAGGTGCCCCCACCCAGTTTTATTTGTTTTGTTTTGTTCCATTTTAAAATACAGTTGCACCTAATGAAATGAATTCACTTAAAGTCACTGAACAGAACACTTAAAAACGGTTATGATGGTAAATTTCATGTTATATGTATTTTACCACAATAAAAAAATAAAAGAAATCAGAAATGCACATATTTATGGAGGTCATGACATGCAAATTGTCTTAATGACAGTTTTCTCTATCTTGCTCTATCTTGTAACTATTCTATAATAAGAATGCAGTATTTGTAGAATCAGAAATCAAACAATAAGCATTGAAAAAATACATTAACATCAATAATATTTTTAATACACTCGATTCTTTTTCCAAAGTGAGAAAGATTTTTTTAAAGTACATTCATATGAAAATGCCTTTGGGTCTTCTGCGTAATGTCATCATTTTATTTTATTTTTTAAAAATTTTATTTATTCATTTGAGAGAGAGTGTGCACAAAAGCAGGGTTGAGGGGCAGAGGGAGAAGGAGAAGCAGACTCCCCGCTGAGCAGGGAGCCCCAGGCAAGACTCCATTCGAGAACCCTGGGGTCATGACCTGAGCTGAAAACAGACACTTAACTGACTGAGCCACCCAGGCACCTCTGGTCATCATTTTAGAACTCAGCTCCTCAGAAAAATATTGTAATATAAATTGTCCATTTTCATAGTTTAAAGTGGCTGCTGTTTGTACATCATGTTTTAGGATTTAGATTTTTTTTAATAACTAGGCTAATTTCACTTATAGCAATTCATCTCAGGTGTTGCAAGTAATCGGATATTTAATTATAGGACTATGGATTTGCATAGCAAGCCCCTGTTGTATTCACAGTACCCAGCAGGAAGTCCTGATTGCAGAGGGAAGAATTATTGTGCTCTCCGCCCTAGACAGAGTAACGATTGTGCTTAGAAGTTGCAATAGTAAGGTACCACTGCCTAAAGAATAGAAAGGAGAATTCTTGCAGAACAGCAGGGAACCAGCTGGCAGAGTAGCACTTGGTTTAGAACAGCTTTATTGAGATACAATGTATATATATAGCACGTGTCTCACCTGCTCAGAGGGTACTAATCAATGGTTTCGGGATAGTGACTGAGTTGTGCACCATCACAGTGATCCAATTTTAGAACATTTCCATTACCCCCTTACTCCCCCCCCCCCCCCCCGCACACAAAAAAGTTGGTACTAACAGACCATCCCCATCCCCTCCCTCCTCGCTCCTCTCTACTGGCCAAGGGAATTGTTAATCTACTTCTTTTTTCTGTAGATTTTTCTATTCTGGGCGATTCATAAAAAATGGAGGCTGATAGCATACAGTCTTTTGTGACTGCTTTTTTTTTTTTTTTTAACTCAGTGTAATGCTTTTGGGCTCAGCACTTCCATGCTGTCCATCATGCTGTATGGATGCACCGAATTCTGTTGGTCCTTTCGTAAGTGAGGAGATTTCATATGTTTCCACTTTGGGGTTATTATGAATAATATTGCTATAAACATTCTTGTACAGATTTTTTGTTGACGTGTGTTCTCTATTTTCTTGGCAAGTATTTAAGATGGTCATTGATGGCTTATATGGTGGTGATGGTTAATTATGTGTCAACTTGGCTAAACTTGGCTAAAGTCAATATAATCAGTTGACTTTATTTTTTAAAGATTTATTTATTTATTTGAGGGAGAGCACAGAGGGAGAACGTGTTGGGACTCCCCACTGAGCAGAGAGTCCCCAGTGTGGGGCTTGATTCCAGTACCCTGAGGTCATGACCTGAGTAGAAGGCAGAGTCTTAACTGACTGAGCCACCCAGGTGCCCCATAATCAATTGATTTTAAATAAAGGATATTATCCTTGACAATTTGGTTGGACCTCATCCAATCAGTTAAAGGCCTTAAGAGCAAAAACTGAGGTTTCTAGAAGGAGTTCTGCTTCAAGATTGTGACGTGGAAATTCTGCCTGAGTTTCTAGCCTGCAGGCCTGATCCATTGACTTCCAATTTGCCAGCCAACACAATGGGGTGAGCCAATATTTGTCTCTGTGTGTGTTTATTATATATACCATATAAAATATAGATACGGAGGTGGGTGTCAATGTCTGATTAGTGTCCTACACTAATCTCTAGCAACCCCTCGCATATGGTAACTCTATGATTAGTCATCTAGGGAAGTGCCAGACTCGCTTTCCAAAGTACCATTTTATATCCCTACAAGGAGCAGATGAGGGTTACCCTTTTCCTACATTCTTGCCAATGCCCAATACCACCTGACCTTTTGATACTAGCCATCCAGTCACTATGAAGGGGTGTCTGGTGTTTTATTTTGTATTCCCCTAGTGACTAGAGAAATTTTCACACATCAATGAGTCATTTGTATATCTTGCTTAAAGAAGTGTCTATCCAAATCCTTTGCCTATTTTTTTTTTAATTTGGGCCATTTATCTTTCTGTTGCATTTTTTTAAATATTTTACTTATTTTTTTTTTTTGTCAGAGAGAGAGAGAACACAAGCAGGCAGAGTGCCAGGTAGAGGTAGAGAGAGAAGCAGGCTCCCCGCTGAGCAAGGAGCCCGATGCAGGACTCAATCCCAGGACCCGGGGATCAGGACTTGAGCTCAAGGCAGTGGCTTAACCAACTGAGCCACCCAGGCGTCCCTTTCTGTTGCATTTTAAAAGTTCTTTATATATTACACATGCAAGTCTCTGCTCAGATATATGTTCTGCAAATATTTTTACCCATTTTATAGGATGTCTTTCACTGTCCCCGTGGTGTGTTCAGTAACACAAATTTTTGAATTTTGATATAGTCCAATTTTATCTGTTTTTTCCTTCCTTGGTGGCATATCTAAGAAACTGTTGCTGATCCAAGATCATAAAGATCTGTGTCTCTTTTCATTTTTGAGTTTTTTAGTTTAAGCTTTTACATTCTTCAGGTCTTTGATACCACTTAAATTTATTTTTGTTTATGGTGTAAGGAAGGCTTCCAACATCAGTATTTCGTATGGATATCAAATTGTCTGAGCACCAATTTTTTAAAAGAATGCTATTTTCCTTTTGAATTTTCCTTGCATCATTGTGGAAAATTAATTGACAGATATTTTAAAAGATAATAAACAGTTTAGACAAGGGTGAGGAAGTTTTATACACCTCAGTGTTTGGAGAGCAGTTTGGCCAGGCATGCTTGAAATGGAAATATCAAAAATCAGCTGGCCATAAATGTTAGGTTTATTTGTGGACTCTCAGTCTCATTCCTCTGATGTCTGTGTCTATCTTTATGTTAATACCATGTTGTCTTGATTAGCATAGGTTGTAGTAAGATTTGAAATTGTGAAGTGGGATTCTTCCCATTTTGTTCTTCTTCAAGATCGTTCTGTTCGGGGCGCCTGGGTGGCTCAGCGGGTTAAGGCCTCTGCCTTCAGCTCAGGTCATGATCCCAGGGTCCTGGGATCGAGCCCCGCGTCGGGCTCTTTGCTTGGCTGGGAGCCTGCTTCCTCCTCTCTCTCTCTCTGCCTGCCTCTCTGCCTACTTGTAATCTCTATCTGTCAAATAAATAAATCTTTAAAAAAAAAAAAAAAAAAAAAGATCGTTCTGTTCTTACGAGTCACTTACTTTTCATATGCATTTTCGTAACAGATATTCAAAGCAGCTGGATTTTGACAGAGATTACATTTAATCTATAAGTGATTTTAAGAATTGTTGTCATTTTAATATTAAGTATTTCAATACCTAAACATAAGGACGTTTTTCCTTTACCGTTAATTCTCTCAAAAATTTTTGTAGTTTTCAATGTGCAAATCTTGCATTTTATTAAATTTAATCCTAAATAAACACTTTATTCTTCAGATGCTATTTTAAATGGAATTATTTTAAAGTTTCATTTCCAGACTGCATATTGCTAATGTATAGAAATAAACCTTATTTGTATTTTCATCTTGTATCTTGCAACCTTGCTGAATTGTTTTTAGTTCAAATAGTTTTTTTATGGATTTTATGGATGTTCTATGTATGAGATAATGCCATCAGTACATAAAGACTGTTTTAGATCTTTTTTTTTTAAATCTAAATAACTTTTACTTATTTTTCTTGCCTGATTGCCCTGCTTGAATCTCTGGTAAATGTGGAATGGAAGTTATATGAGAGGACATCCTTTTTTGTTTCTGATTATAGGAAGAAAGCAGTCTGTCACAGTTTAGTGTTATATCAAGTGTAGATATTTTTAGATGCTATTTATAAAATTGAGGATGTTCCCTTCCATGCCTAGTTGTTTTTTTTTTAATAATTAAAGGGTATTAGATTTTCACCAAGTGATTATTCTAAGCCTATAGAAATCATCATATGATTTTTGTCCTTCATTCTATTAACATGGTCTATTATATTGATTGATTTTTGTATGTTAAACAAAGCTTGCATTCCTGGGATAAATATTACTCCGTTGTGATGAATAATCCTTTTTATATGTTGCTGGATTTAGTCTGCTAGTATTTTTTTGAGATTTTTGTGCCTATATTCATAAAAGAATTCGGTGTATACTTTTCTTATGATTTCTTTCTTAGTTTTGGTATCAAGGTAATAATGGCCTCACAGGGTGAGTTAGAATGTAGTCCTTCCTCTTTTATTTCTTGGAAGAATTTTTAAAAGTTGGTGTTAATTCTTTAAAAAGATTGAGGGATGCCTGGGTGGCTCAGTCAGTTAAGCATCTGCCTTTGGCTCAGATCATAACCCCAGGGTCCTGGGATCAAGCCCTGCATTGGGCTCCCTGCTCAATGAGGTGTTGCTTCTCCCTCTGCCTCTGCTCCTTCTGCTGCTCATGCTTTCTTTCTCTCAAATAAATAAAAATAAAATCTTTAACAAAATGTGTGAAAAATTTGCTTATAAAGGCCTGTGGGCCTGGACCTTTTTTTTTTTTTTTAAGAAATGTTTTTATTAGTAACAATCTGTTAGTCCTATTCAGATTTTCCATTTCTTCTAGATTCAGTCTCAATAATTTGGCTTCCTTCCAGGAATTTGTTCCTTTCACCCAGGCTACGGTCTTAGTCCATTTGGTCTGTTTTAACAGAACCCTGTAACCCGAGTGGCTTATAAACAGCAGAAATTCATGTCTCACTGTTCTGGAAGCTAGGAAATCCAGTCCACGCCAGCAGATTTTGTGTCTGGTGTAGGCCCACTTCCCAGCTCACAAGCACCTGCGTTCCAACTGTGTCCTCATCTGTTCGGAAGAGAGGAGAGTTCTCTGGGTCTCTTTTTTAAGGCCACCCATCTTATTCATGAGGGATTCATGACCTGCTTATCTCCCATCTCCAAGTACCATCACACTGGCGATTAAGTTTCAACCTATGAATTTTGGAGGGACACACATAGCAGCTCTCAATTTAGCATTTATGTGTGTGTGTAGTATTTCCCTATATCCCTTTATGTCTCTGGAGGGCGAGTGGGGATATTCTTTTTTTTTTTTTTTTAAGATTTTATTTATTTGTTTGTTAGAGAGATTGAGAGCACAAGCAGGCAGAGTGGCAGGCAGAGGCAGAGAGAGAAGCAGGCTCCCTGCTGAGCAAGGAGCCTGATGTGGGACTCGATCCCATGACCCTAGGATTGTGACCCGAGCCGAAGGCAGCGGCTTAACCGACTGAGCCACCCAGGCATCCCTAGTGGGGATATTCTATTAACCATTCCTGGTTTTTGTAATTGGAGTGTCTTAAGTTTTGTCCATTTTAAAGAAATAAATTTGGTCGTGCTGATTTTATTTTATTTTATTTTTTTATTCTCCATCCCATCTATTTCTATTGGCTCCCAGGCAAAAGCCCTAAAAATCACAACAAAGACTCTTGGAAAACTTAATAGGTCATTCTGAAAATAGCATCAGACACTTTGCCATCCCCATTCTGAGTGAATTTCAGAAGGCCTGAGGAATGTCTGACAACTGGTAAAATCTACAGTATCCATTTTTTGGTTAATACTCACATTCAAATTTTTGCTCATATTTGCATAAAGAGCTTTAGGTTTACCTTGGGATATGATTGTTTGGCCATTTGCATCTACCACCCTGACTACCAACAGATCTTTGTCCTGCTCATCAGTACTAGACCATATAGATAAATATAAAAAATAATGATCACACCAACACCAGTTACATTATTGAGCTCTAACATGCATCATATCTGGGTCTAGTCTTCTCTATAAATGATCTGCAATGCTCACTGCATTCTGGTTAATATTACTTCCTCCCATAATTATCTGATCTCTATTTTGCTTAACGATGAAGTGTCTTGGTTTACACACAATGCAGTATGTTGTTGTGTAGATACAGACCATTTTCAATTGGGCAGAAGTAATTAATTTCACTTTTGTGTTGAATGGTTTTGCATTCTCATAGAAAATAAATCACTCCTTGAATACATATCTTCCCAACTGCTTGAAAGGTATGACAAATTGAAAACTCTCTGAGGTGTATTAATACATTTTACTGTCTGGTTATATTGCCTTTTAATGTGGGACTCCATAAAAGATAAGTTAGATTTCATCCTGCTATGTAGAGGTCCACTCAGTAACCCCTGTCAGATTAAGGTAAAAAACTAATTAAGTAATAAATCCATACAAATTATTACAGAAAAGTAATGACTTCTTTGCATTTTTTAAAAACAACAATACCATATTAAAAAAGCATTAGCCAGTATGGCAGGCCATGACTTGGTCTGAAGACAAAAAATATTAAAAAAAAAAAAATCCTTTGCTCATTGGGATTTATGTCATATCTGCTCAGTTTCATTTAGAATAACTAAGCAGAAACTGTGCAACTCATTTACAAGATTACAGATGCTTTAAAACTCCTTTTTAATAAAATTAGAAGACAGGTCCCACATTTATGAGAAGTATAGCCATGTGAGACATACATTTTTAAAAAAATTTTATTTATTTATTTGACAGAGAGATCACAAGCAGGCAGAGAGTCATGAAGAGAGAGAGGGGGGAAGCAGGGTCCCCGCTGAGCAGAGAGCCCAATGTGGGGCTTGATACCAGGACCCTGAGATCATGACTTGAGCTGAAGGCAGAGGCTTTACCCACTGAGCCACACAGGTGCCCCAGGAAATACATTTTTAATTGTGGAAAATAAATTTCACATTGAGATAAAATGATCAGAAACTAAACAAAAACAAAAACAAAAAAGCCCCCCCCCATCAAAAAGCAAAACTTCACCGCACATTTATTAAACAGCAGGCACTGAAATGTGTAGTGTGTATTGGTAGGTGTGTGCTTTAGCAAGCTGGAAAGATGGAGGAAACTGCTGTGATACTCTCAACAAAATTGCAAGCTGGTCTGCATCCTAGCTGACCGCCTTCTTCCTGAGTGATTAGTAACTATTGGAATCAGACAACTGTGTTGTATTTTTTCTTTTCGACAGTTCAGAGCCCATTCTAGAACCTCAGATTCTGCTGCTTTGAAGACACCATAACTGATCTGTAAATAAGAACACGTGAAAGAAACCTTCAAGTCATATAAATGAGAACAAATGAAGGGGTCTTAAAAGACATAAGCATGTAAGGGACAGATGACATGAAGCTTGTTCAAATGCATCCAGTTATGTGGGATAACTTAGTGTAATGAAATAAACTTGGGGCCTGGCACACAGATTTTATTTTAACATGTGAAAATGTATCAAGCACAAGGAATGTCAATGTATAAAAAGAAGTTCTAGACAATGTAGTCTCACCATCCACCCAAGGCTTGAAATATACCCCTCTGAAACTCCTACAAGAAAGTTACATAATCATTTCCTGCAGTAATTATTTTTTAAAGATTTATTTTTTGAAAGATAGAAAGGATGCACATTGCAGGAGGAGCAGAGGGAGAGAGAATCTCAACCAGATTTTGAGCTGAGCTTGGAGTCCTTTGTGGGACTCGATCTCATGACACTGAGGTCATGACCTGAGCTGAAACCAAGAGTTGGACACTTAACGGACTGAGCCACCCAAACACTTTCATGGAGTACTTATTAAGACAAATATTCCAGGTTCTTCATTAGGTCACAAGGACAGACTACTGGAATAAGAGTGTGACATTCAAGATCCAACAGTATTGTGGGCTGGGAAAACATGGAGACCAGCCAGGCATGGATCTAAGGAAAGTTCAGTAAGGACAAGGGAAATAAAGACTACATTTGGCTAAAGCCAGGATGATGATGATGTTGATGATAATATCAAATCTCCAGTTCTCTCAGTTCATATTGAAAAGACATTGGAACAATGAATCTGATTAGTTGATCCTACTGGGTTTTCTTGGAAAGCAGTTTGAGGTAGTTAAATAGAATTGAAATAAAAGGTACTTTTGATCAGTGGGATGGGAAAGAAATCCTCTTCCTGTAAAACTATGTTAAGAAAACTCATTGTACTACTAGCACATTTTCTGGTCCAAAAAAAAAAAAAAAAGTTAGAAAGCTTCTATTGCCTAATCCAAGAAATTGGAACATATTATTCCCCACAGTAGAGTAATAATTTTCCAATTCTGAATTCTCAGAAAAATTTTTGGTGCTATGAAAAAACAGATTTGTGCTTTCCTATTGATCTAGCGTAAAGTAGGAATAAAGCTTGAAGAATCATGCGAAAGCAACTATTAGAATACCCAACTTTTGGCTATTCTCAAAATATCAGTATTCTCACCTTGAGTTTTCACTTGTGTTTCATGATAGGTGATTCAAAATTCAGCTGAGAACTCAACCTGTGGGTTTCATGTTAGAGTTTTAAAGATATGTATGTGCCGTAGATATTGGCCAAAAGGGCATTTTGCAGTAAAAGTCAAGTGGCCTATTTCCTATACCATGTTAATATCCGCCCAGAGGCAGAAAGCCAACAAGGCATAGAAGTCTTTCAAAACATTGCTCTGTGTCTCCTGAAAGGCTCAAAGCATTGGTAAAGGAAAAACAGAGAATGTGAAGGAGCGAGAGGAGAAAGGAAGGGAAAGTGGATGCGAGAAGATCAGTTCTATTTTACAGAGCAGCTTGGAGATTGACTGAAAACATGTGATTTGGAGAGATAAAAGCGTGATGCCAGAATCACAGTCTTTTTGAAGGAAGGAGTGGGCTGAGAAGCCAGGTGTGAGACAGGGGGAGAGGAGGCAGGGGAGTCACCAGACAGCTTGGGGCTGGACCCCGGGGGCCAGCCTCCCACCCGCTGTCCTCCACCTGGCAGCGTAAAGACAGGTCACCCTTAGCCCCTGTCTCCTGAGTGCTGAGAGCAAGTGAGATGATTCCCCCCTGCCTACCAAAAATGCACAATTTGATTCCTCTGGAAGCTTTCATTGTGAGCAGGATGGCATAACAGCGACTCTATCATCAGTCTGGCCACAAATCACAAGTTCTCCAAGCAAAATTAGCTCACTTCTTGAACATAATTTTTTTTTTCATGTTATCCATTGAGATAATGAAAAAAAGACACTGAAAACAAGCACTTCACTTTCAGAAGAAAGAAAATGTTTAGCTGGATCACTGTGGGCTATTTTTACTGCCCCTCAGGTCACTTGAAAGAGTTGACTTCATAAAATATTCTCGGTGAGATCTTTAATTATCTGCTCTCCTTTGTAAACATGCAGAGATTTGATTTTCTGAGTATTGGAGTAACAGGATCAGGTCTCAGGATTTGCTATTCTTCTTGATCTGTTCACACCTTTGTCAGGACATATATCAGATTGTCAGCGGGGCTCGTGCCCCAGTTATCTAAATGGGCAGGTCTTGTTTCGATCTGCTTAGGATTTCTTCATGTATCAACCAGAGTCTTCCTCTGTTGCCACATCACTTAAGAAGTGAAATTACTTGGGCGCACCTGGGTGGCTCCGTGGGTTAAAGCCTCTGTCTTCGGCTCAGGTCATGATCTCAGGGCCCTGGGATCGAGCCCTGCATCGGGCTCTCTGCTCAGTGGGGAAGCCCGCTCCCCCCTCTCTCTCTGCCTGCCTTTCTGCTTACCTGTGATCTCTCTCTCTGTCAAATAAATAAATAAAATCTTTTAAAAAAAGAAGTGAAATTATTTGGATCAAAAATGTGCTTGTGATATGAAATGTTTGCTTAGTTCCTATTTCTCTTGCTGATCTCCTCATTTTTCCCTTCCATTTTGGATTCAGAGCTGAAGAATGAAGTGGCGATGATCATGGACAGTATGTGTCCTAAGACGTCCATGTCATGGAGTACCCAAGACATATGGGCCAATCATGGGGAATAGCTACTCTTGTCCCTTTGTTGGAAATGAGGGTCAATTTCCTAATGGTTTTTTCCACAGACTGACTGCAAACATGGCACAATGTGGTTTTAGAGGAGTATGGTTTTTGCCCCCCAATCTTTTTACGTTAAATTATTCACCTCGGAACCTGAACACCATTGAGGATCTCTCGTCCTGATACTGGGTTTTTTTTTAGGCTAAATGTAAATTTCAGCAAAGTTATTTCTGATTTTCTCTTTTGTGTAATATACAGTCTGTATATCAGATAGGAGATTGACTGAAAACATGTAATTTTATACAGAGAACAAACTGGTGGTTGCCAGAAGGAAGGGGTGAGGGGAGATGGGCAAAATAGATGAAGAAGAGGATTTAGAGGTACGAACTTCCAGTTATAAAAGAAGGAAGTCACAGAGGAGAAAAGTGCAGCACAGGGAGTGAGTCAATAATTTCATAATAAGGCCACATGGTGACAGATGGTGTAATAACACGTGATTATCAGGGTGATATTGATTAATGTATAGAATTGTCGAACCACTATATCACACACCTGACACTAATAGAACATTGTGCATCAATATCCTTCAGTAATAAAGATATAAAAATGCAATTTTAAGAGTTTCAAATTGAAATTGTCCAATGTTCTTTGTAAACTCCATAATTGCATTCCCTAGCAGATATTTAGATATACTGAGTATTAATTTTGATGAGGCTAAAAAAGTAGGTGAATTGTGGCTTTCTTGAATTCATAAGGAAATTGAGAGCACTGTGGTCTGGCTAGCTCTTATAACATAGGAGATAGTCTAAAAGTGGTTATTTTTAGAAAAAAAATAAATGTATTCACTTTAAGTACAAGAGTATTTTTTTTTTAATTAAAGACAAGAAAGGGGTCTTCTATAGACACAAGAGATTATCAAGTTGAATTTTGTTTCTTAATTCAAATGTAAATAACAGTCTCCATCTTTCTTTTACATACCTGGTGGAAGGGGGCAGACTCTTGGTCTCCGTTGGAATGCATGCCATGGGGACACCTCTCTACCCTGTCATCAGTAGTCAATAGGACAGAATCCATCTGTGGAGGCTCAGCAGGGTCTCTGGCAAATGTCAGCTGTCTTGGTACAAAGACCCTCCAAGATGCTCCAGAGGAGGTCAGGTCATTCCCAAGCACATCTGTAGGTAACCTCCCTAGCTTTGTTTCCTGTGCTGGAGATATCTTGGTACATGTCACCAGGTGTTCTCAACCCCTGATGAGCTACTCTATCCATATGTAACAGGAAGTGGGATGGTCTGTCTTGCATGCCCATCTTTTGGCGTATGAATGACCCTTTACAGACCAAGGAGCAGGGGGATTTTTTGCTTTATTCTTTCTCTAATCGTAGATCTGTATCAATAAGTCATTTTATAAGTAGAGCCATGTGCCTTTAGTGGAGTGAGTTATACAACTTCACCCCTGTGGCTTGTGTACTTATTCAGGAGCTGATTAACTGATGTAGCCTGTAAAAATACTATTATACAGTTATAGAATGAAGTATCCATGTTTCTAGGGAAAATTTTGCTATTTAAATGTGCTAAATAAAAAATATATATGTATGTCTTCACCCGTGTAGATGAGATCTGTTTTCAGCCTGATTTCCAAACAAAATTTGATCTTTATACTTAAAGTAGTAACGGGCTCCTTTCCCCACACATCAGAGTGGAAGGTGTAGCCAGCCCTAACTGACAGAACTCTGACCCCAAGCAAATGGGGGATGGCGGAACAGCCATCACTGTGTTCGTAATTAGTATCAGTGACTTTACGATCATAGTGGAGAGAATAATCCTTAATAATATTACAGATAAAGGCTATGTTTAAGGTCAGAAATTTTATCAAAAGGGCAAGATTAAAAATCTCTTTGGAGGATAGAGCATAGAACACATCCAACTCCTGATCTGATGTCTGAAATAGTCCACATTCCCCTTTTGGATCATTTCTTTACATTCCCCATCTGAAATAAATGAGAGCCTCAGAATATATTTGAGTAAGTGAGGTGATTACTCAATAAAAGGGAGAGCATACAGAAAAATATTCAATTACATATAAATATAATACAACTCGACAAAACCTCCAAAAGGACAAGCATTGAAGGAGTCAGTTCTGATAGAGAAAGGTTCTTCAAAGAAAACTATGACAAATGCACCAGGTGGACAACCAGACCTGCTGAGAGCCTATGGAAACCATCTTGCAGAGAATTCAGAGACTCCAGCCTCTGAGCAAATCATGTACTTGCTGGACTTCCTGCACAATTGAGCCAAAACATCAACATCCCACAGTTTTCCAGGTTCCCCTGCCTCCAAACATTTTAATTGTTAAGGTACAAGGTTAAAGCAGAGTCTACTTAGAGATTGATGGGGAGAGAATTGAGAGGAGACCAACCTAAATCAACAGGCATGAGCTTGGAAGACTTACTTATAGCCTCACGATACAGTCAGCTATGGCTTGACCTTTCTCTCACAGCATTGGCTTGGAAATGTGATATCAAAAGGAAATCTTCTCACTGTCCTAGGAGGCAGGAGACTCACAAAATTGAGTATAAGTTTGCTTTAGCTTTGCAGACCCAGAAACTCCATTGTCTACCATCCTCCAAGTGCAGACCAATGTAATAATGCCTTTTCATTGGTTTCTATTGCTTCTCTTGGATTTCAAGTGGTAAAAATTAATGTATCCTATTTTATCCTAAAAATTTTAAGCATTTAAGAAAGATTTAGATTGAAAACTGAATATTATCCATGACCATAATTTGGTTTCTCATCTTCAGAAATTTGAAAGAACTTAGCTATTCAATCGGTAGGCTTCTCTATACATGTACATATATATGTATACACATATATATGTATAAATATATACATATTTTCCAAGTGTGAATATGATTAGTTACTTACATTATCAGTATATCAACTCTAAATCAACTTATTTAAGTATGATACATCATTTAATCTACCTACTGTCCAACCTTGAGGATATTTCCACTTTTTAAATTTTTTTAAAGATTTTATTTATTTATTTGACAGAGAGAGATCACAAGTAGACAGAGAGGCAGGCAGAGAGAGAGGAGGAAGCAGGCTCCCCGCGGAGCAGAGAGCCCGATGCGGGGCTCGATCCCAGGACCCTGAGATCATGACCCGAGCCGAAGGCAGCGGCTCAATCCACTGAGCCACCCTTATTATAGAGAAAAAGAGAAAGCCCACCCCACATGCATGTGTAGGGTGAGGGGCAGAGGAAGAGGGAAAGACAGAGAATCTCAAGCAGACTCCCTGCTGAGCACAAGCTCATTGTGGGGCTCAGTCTCACAACCTTAAAATCGTGATCTGAGGCAACACCAAGGATCAGATGCTCAACCAACTGAGCCACCCAGACACTCCTGCACTTATGTAAATTTTTATGGATAGATTCTCAGAAATATGATTGCCTAATGTCTGGGTCCAAGAGCATGCATGGTATTAATTATGAATAATACTGTGAAATTTCTCTCAAAATAGCAGTATATTTGAAACTCTCATGAAGAGCACTGGGTGATGTATAGAAGTGATGAATCACTACATTGTACTCCTAAAACCAAAATTAAATTATATGTGAACTAACTGAAAATTAAATAAAAACTTAAAAATTAAAAAAAAAAAACACTTGAGAGAGTGAAGGACTGCTACTAAGGATGACACGAAGTCAGAAAGGTCTCCCTAGGAAAACAGTTAAAATTTATCAGCAAATTTATCAGCCATAAAATCAATATTTTTTGAAAAATTTCATAACATAAGAAATTGGACAAAGGAAGATAATGCATTGACTGTTATTGATTCTTGCATAAGCAAGAACAACAGGAGTTTGTGCATTTCTTGCCTGGGAATACTAACACCTAACTCTCTACTTGATTTGCAAAAAAGAAAATAAAAAGTGCATGTCTACCAATTAGGGAGTGGGAGTCAAAAGCAGCCTCTACACAGTAAGGTGGTAGGCTCCCTCTGGGGATGGTGTACTGGGTGAAGATCCACAGATTTGTCCATACAAGAAGAAGAATTTGTTTGGAAGGAATAGGAAAAGCCACAGTCTTTGCTTTTTGTCCATTTGTAGACCCAACTTAGGGCAAGCATTGGAAGCCAGAAATTCGGCAAAACATGGAAGCCATAGAGGGGCTAAGATAATCGATGCATACATGCGTGGCTTGTTGCTAAACTTTATAAACTGGGCTCAGAGATGCTGAGACAAGACTGAAAATGTGACAGACAGGAGAGAGCTGGCTTTAAGTTGGATAAATTCTATAATCTATACACATGTCAGCTGGCAGAAGATAGAAACTTACCCAGTTTAAGATATTTGTGTTAGGGTTAGGCTGCCATAGTAAAGTACCACAGTTTGGGGAAACATCATTAATAGAAACTTGTTTCTCACATCTTGGAGGCTGGGAATCAAAGACCAAAGGCTGGCAGGGCTGGTTCCTCCTGAGGACCCTCTCCTTGGTGTGTAGACAGCTGTCTCCTGCCTATTTACTCACACGGTCGTCCCTCTGTGTGTGTATCTGTGTCTTAATTTCTTCTTCTTAGAAGGATACCAGTCATATTGAAGTAGATCTTTAGGCATATGACCTCATTGTACCTTTATTACCTCATTAAAGTTTCTGCCTCTAAGTATTTTCATATTTGGAAGTCTGGGGGAAAGGGAATTTTAGGAGAAATGTAACTTAGCCTATAACAGTACTTAGGTATAATCTATACCCCTTCCTCAAAGTGGTTGATCATTAGACTATGAAGGTCGATAAGCAACCTTCCAAGGGAAATGGGCTAAAAATTAAAAAAAAAAAACAACAATTAGCAAAACCGTCAGCACCTGCATATAGAAGGTTAAGTCCAGGGAAGTAACTTAACTAAAAATAAACAATTTTCACAAAAAAAAAAAAAAATAGAAAAGAATTGATAGTTGCTACAATGTATTATATAAAATACAAGACTAAACTATAGTTTTCAGGGCCGCTTTGGTGGCTCAGTCAGTTAAGCATATGATTCTTGATCTCAGCTGAGGTCATGATATCACAGTCCTGGGGTCAAGCCCTGTGTTAGGCTCCATGCTCAGTGGGGGGGTCTGCTTGAGGATTTCTCCCCCTCTCTCTCTGCCCCTTCCCCACTCAAACTCTCTAAAGTAAAAATAAATAGATCCATAAAAATAAAAAAATAAAATACAGTTTTCATATAAAAAATTGTGACCTATACTCAGGAAAACAAACAAACAAACAACTTTCAATAGTGGTATCTGAGTGTGCCCATATGTTGGTTTTATAATGACTTCAAAGTAGGTATTATAAATATTTTTAAATAATTAAATAAAAGTAAGTTTACATAACTAACTGAATATGTTTGCAATTAGTCAACAGAGTTTGAAATTATAAGGAAATGGAAATTCTGGAGTGGAAAAGTAAAAAAATCTGAAATTAAAAATTAACTATATTGTTACAAGAGTGAAACTGAGATATCAGGAGAATAAGGAAACTTGAAGAACTATTAGGAGAGATTACTTACTTTGAAACAAGAGAGGGAAAAGATTGAAGACAAATTAATGGAAACTTCAAGTCCTGTGAGACAAAGTGTCTCAATATATAAATAATAGGAATCACAGGTACAGACCAGAAAGAAATATGGGCAGAAAAAAACAACTAAAAATATAAAAGAAAATATAATCAGAAATTTTATGTCATACACAAACACAGACCCATGAAGCTCAGCAATTTCAAAATAGGGTAAACACAAAGAGAATCAGATCTATTTTTATCATAGTCTAATTGCTAACAACCAAAGATGAAGACGAAGATGAAGAAGAAGGAGAAGGAGGGGGAGGAGGAGGAGGAAAAGTAGGAGGAGGAGGAGGAGGAGAAAAAGAAGGGGAGTGGAAGGGAGAGGAGGGGGAGGGGAGGAGGGAGAGAGATGAGGGGGAGAAGAAGAAGAAGAAAGAGGAGAAGGAGAAGAAGAAGATCTTAAAAACAGGAAGAGAAAATGACTTATCACACATGGGTAATATTCATTTAATGGTTGATTTCCCAACAGAAGCATCAAAGGCCAGAGGCAGTAAAATGGCAAATTCAAGTGTTGAATTATTTTTAAATATCTATAAACCAAGAACTTCATATCCAGTGAAACTATCACTCAAAAATTAAGGTGATGTGAGGGGCGCCTGGGTGGCTCAGCGAGGTTAAAGCCTCTGCCTTCAGCTCAGGTCATGATCCCAGGGTCCTGGGATCGAGCCCCGCATCAGGCTCTCTGCTTAGCGCAGAACCTGCTTCCTCCTCTCTCTCTCTCTGCCTGCCTCTCTGCCTACTTGTAATCTCTATCTGTCAAATAAATAAATCTTTAAAAAAAAAAATTAAGGTGATGTGAAAACATATCTATATAAATAAAAACTAACAGAAGTTGTTGCTCACAGACTTGTCCTGGAAGAAAATCCACAGGCATAAACAAAGAGCTTTGAAAATGTAAATATGAGGGTAAATATTTTTAAAAAATGGTGTGTATATACATATACAAATGTGTACTCATACTGAAACAAAAATTGGATTCTGTATTGTTGGGTTCATAATATATATCACTGAAAAATACATGCAATGAGAGCTTGGAGGGTGGAGACAAAACTATTTTAGTGCAAAGTTAAGGTAGATTGTGATAAATCAAACATGCATATTATCAACTCCAGAAAAATTCATAAAGTTGACTAAATTTATACAACTAAAAAATATTTTTAAAAGAAAACAATACCAAAGTGCCCCCCAAAAAGTATGGTTTATAGAAAAAGATGGGAAATACAAAACATAAATACAAACACATTATTGATTACATTACATGTGTGTGGACTAAAATTCCAATCAAAGGCAGAGATTGTCAGATTACATGAAGAAACAAGATCTAATAATATGCAGTCTGCAAGACTCACACCTCAAATTCAAACATAAAAGTACACTGAAAAATAATTGAAAAATATATACTATGGAAATAGTAACCATAAGAGAGCGGGGGTAGCTACATTAATATCTACTGACAAAGAGAATGGATAAATCATGTTATGTAAAACAGACAGTTGTGCACCAAAGAAAAGACAAATGATAGTCCATTATGGACATAACTATGATTAATCTCACAGGTGTTCTTTAGGATAAAAATAAAAAGTTATAGAGGAATACACAGATGATTCTGCCTGTGTAAAATTAAAAAATATGTATAACATACAAAGTATATTATAGGAAAATGGTAACAAAATCATAAAAAATATAAGAAATTATTAAACATGAAAATCAGGGATGTAGGTAGATTTTGTGCCTATTTTATACTTAAAATTTTTTATAAATTAGTATTTCTGATGTGGTTTGCAGATTTATTTTGATTGTTTTGACTTGTAGGTAAACTATTTTCTCTTCTACTCTCAAAATACTTAGCAATTTATCTTTCTCTTCAGAGTTCAGAGTTTTCGTTATGATTGTTCCCATGGGCCACATATTAATCTTGTTTTTGTTTTTTTCTTGCTCAGTGGATGGTGAGCACTTTTAATGTGAAGGTAAATTTTCTCAATTCAGAAACTTTTTATACATTGTTTATTTAATAAATTATTTCTTCTGTCTACCCTTCCTATTCTTTCACACTGGATCAGGTATTGGGTTTCTTCAAGCTCTTCTTCCTATTTTGAAAATTTCTTGCTTTTTTTGCCCCGCATCTTTCTCATATATATTTGAATATCTGGATTTTTAAAACATCTTTGCATGCATTCATTTTGTATATCTCTATGTTTTCTCTTGTTAATTTAAATTATCAATTTTTGCTCTTCCATTGGGAAAATGTGGTTTCAGTTTCTAATACCTGTTCTTATTTCTCTGGTTGCATGCATTTAACTGCACAGCAGGTTTTTTTATGGCTTGCAGTATTCACTAAGATCTGGAGTATTCTCCAGCTGTCTCCTGTCTTCTGCCTCACGTATTTTTCTCTGGGCTCCGTTATCCCATTTGCATACCCTGGTTCTTCTATTCCATGCTGTTAGGTTGTTTCAAGATTGGGAAAACCCTTCTCTTGCTTATAGCTCTAAAGAAGGAATAGATCAATTAGCAGAGAAGGTTAACATGCAGATAAGTAGGTCAGACATATCCCTCCCCTGAGCTAAAACCTGTATAATTGGTTACTGACTGTCTATAAGCAGGTCTCAAGGATATGGTGCAAGCATGAGGAATAAACCATTATACATACATTAGCAGTCAATTATATTATCTGTAAGAAAGCTTTGCTATGCTTATCACTTGTGTGTTTCTTTCCTTCCTGTGTTTACTGTAGAAAGGTGACTTAGGCAGGTTCTGTCTCCCTTGTCAGCTCCCTGCATCAGGAAGGACTGGGTCATATTTCTCAGGGCTTTATCCTGGGCTAAAAATACAACCCAGCCCATTGTAGGGGAAGGATCTTCCTCACTCAGCATTTCTTTGGACAGACATTCAGTTAATTTCTCTGTAGGTCATTCTACAACGAATCTTAATATTTGAGTCTCTTTATGAAACACTTCCTAAATAAAAGTAAAGTCAGTAAAACTTATATGGGAAAAATTGACAGTGTCATGTGTAAGATCCCTGACTTGATACCAGAGTCAGGTGCCCTATAGGTTTATAATGCAGTCCTAACATTAGAGATACCCTTAGGTTCTTCCTTTTAAAAGTGGGCATATTATTTCTTAGTATGACCATATATCACATATTAATATTAAATATTAATTTATTAATAAAATTAATATTAAATATATTAACTAAATCATTTCTTTTTATTCTAGATACAAGTGAGGGAGGGACAGCAAGAAAGGGAGAGAGAATTTTCAAGCAGACTCCACACTGAGTGCAGAGCCTGACGCAGGGTTAGATCTCAGGACCCTGAGATCGTGACCTGAGCTGAAATCAAGAGTTGAACACTTAACTGATTGAGACACTCAGGTGCCCCTAAAAATGGGCCTACTATGTTTAAATATTTATTTTAAACTATTTTGAAGGATATAATCTCTTTAAATACTATTTTAAAATATATTGAAAAGTTTTAACATATTAAAATATTTTAAGAGCTTAACCTTCATATCTGAGCCACAGGCTGTAGTGGAGAGTAAAAGAGTAACAGGGCACAACACTTTGAAGGGTGGCTAGCAGATAGGGCACCCTACGACAAGCACCCATATGGATCTCTAGTGCTATGATTTGCATAATTATTTGTGGACAGGAAATTATTGAGTGACTTATGCCTGCAGTATTTTATTTTGGCAGCTAGAAGGGAATTTACACCTTGAGAAATGTGTACACTTTCTATTTATTGTTTCTCCAGGAAATAATATTGGAAGAAGATAATTGGCTTTACATTCAGAACAAGATTTAAGTCCCCGTTGTGTCTATTTATAAACTTGAAATAATTACTTAAGGTCTCTGGGTCTGTTTTCCTTTCATTAAATAAAAGAAAGGCAAAATAAAACATGTCACACATTTGCAGGATTACATGACAGAAGATGAATAAAAACCCTTGAGGAATCCTATATTTATTTATCAGACTTTCCTCCATTTACTTCTAATGAGACTATAAGAAGGATTAGCAGACTCTTCTTGGGTTTCTTTAAACTCTTGGGCATGTTAACACCTCCTATCGGTAGGCAGCGGATGACCAGCAGTGTGAATTCCTGATACAATCTAACTGAAGACTAAAAACAGAAAGACATTTTAGACCAAGACTTGGAGGTGCAAAATCCAAAGAAGAAATGTTTCTTTTATAGCAGCAAAACAAAAGCAACCCTTTGCCCCAAGCTGGCTGATGTATGCATTTTTATTGAGAAACTACAATTTAAGTTTCTCTGTCTTTTTAAAAAATCTGAGACACCTGGTTTGCTCAGATGGCTCCACACTAATCACATGAATTTAAACACCTCCTTCATGGAATCAATTTCACCAGAGCAACGGGATCAATATTGAACAAGGGAAAGCATTTCTTATACAAAGTTGCAGATCCCTCTGGTCTCAAGACATAAAAGGAACTTGATGGGATGTTTGCTCCTGTGGCTTAAGATGGAGGAGTGAAAGATTTGCTTTATGGTTTTAGAAAGGGAAAACTTTAAAAATTCAGCAACATCTGTACTTATAAATTATGAAAATAAGATTTTGAAATGATGTCATCCACTGCATTAATGTAATTAAGAGTTGATTTCTTTCCTTGTCAGGAGAATTCATTTTGGCCATATTGTATTTATGAGCAAGACTATTTTATGCCCCCTCCAAATCTTAGTTAATGAAATCTTTCATGTTCTACAGGCAGAATTTATGTAACTTTCTGTAATGGTTTATTCTGACGAAAGATGGAAGTCATGAGATACTACAGACGTACACTCTGTAACTTTAATCTGATGGAATGCATAGTCCCCAAATTCACATGGATGGTTTTGGGGAACTCTCAAATACAAGTCCTCCATTATTTCTTTCTGTCATAGTGTCCTCATTTACTTGGATCAGGCTTAAAGATTTCTTGAAATAACAGTAGTGTGAGTCATCGGATAAAACCTGCACTGAGACTGCTGTTCTCTGTGTTTCAGAGTCATTAAGGACAGTCATTAAGGGAGATGAGTTAGCAGAGTCCTTCTGGTTTTTTCTCTAAAGATTTTATTTATTTATTTATTTATTTATTTATTTATTTGGAAGAGAGAGAGAGAGCTTGTGAGCTGGGTGTGGGGTAGCAGTAGGAGAGGGAGAGATAATCTGAGGCAGACTCCGAGTTGAGCATGGAGTCCAACATGAGGCTCAATCTTAAAACCACAAGATATATTATGACTTACGCTGAAATCCAGAGTTGGTCACTTCACCGCTTGAGCCACCCAGGTACCCCTAATCAGGTCCTTCTTAAACCAAGTCAAATACAACCAGTAATACCTGGCAGTTGATTTCTTTGTAAAAGTATGTTTTCCTCTTGTCCATACAGTGCTGAAGCTTGATCATATATTTTAATGATGGGAATGCCTGAAGCAGGAATGTTAAATAATTTCCTTGCCTTCTAAATATGCTATTATGAAAATATTGTTCCCATATCTCATTTTAGTACTTTAGGTGATAGCAGTATAGTTTGGACTATAGTTCAAACTATAGTTTGAACGCAGAATTATAAGACAAACATTTTTTTTCTATCATTTTGTTCAACCTCCAGATAAAACGTGAGGAAGTGTAGATGCAGAAATATTACAGGACAGTCCCAAGGCCACAGTAAGTAGTGAAAGTGGAAAGGCACATCATTAAGCATGTGGAGCAGAAAGTCTCAGGAACACAGGGAAACAGAGCTTTGGCATCAGGTTGGGACCTCAGGGAGCTGTCCCATCAGTGAGAGGAGAACAGGAAGACTTTTGACTTGTTTAGGTACTGGCTGTAAAGATTGTGCCTGCCTAAGAGTATGAATTGGAAAGAAGGTTTTAATTTCACTTGGGACATTAAACCCCCAACATTACACCAAATGCACAATGATAGTCTAAATTTACACTATTCACCTGATACCAGAGTGACCTAGTCAAAGTGAGTGTGTGTTGGCCATGGGAAGGAGACAAACGCAGCACCTCTCCAAGGAGAACCCACACGGAGACCAAGGAGGCTCTTGTGGAACAATGACAGGACCTTCCCTGAAGCTGAGTCAACAACAAGAGCAAACATAAACGAGAGGGAGAAAGGTCTCCACAAAGTGTCAGCCTGGGCTCAACGCCACAGAAGCAAAACTGGAATAACATTCAAAGAGTATCACCTTGTAGGTCAACCTAAAAAGAGACCGTAACATAAAGGATACCGCCAAATAAAGCTGCCTTAGGTAACTGGAGAAATATAAGGAAGAATGGGAATCAAAAGGAAAGGCGTGCCTTGTGATGAAGGAACATACGGCTGTAAGGAGAGAGAAGGAACCCCAGAAAGAAACAAAACATACAGTAGGTGGAAGTGAACACTTAAGACCGGACCAAAGACATGTGAAACTTTGTTACAGAAAGGCTTTATGAACTGGCCAGCAGGTATGGGGATAACATCATGTTACACATACATATAATAGATATTATATTATTACACTTAAATTAGATAATAAATAATGCATATGGCATTTACATGTGTATCTCTCTGTACAGCTCTGTTTATATCGATGCATATATAAAAGTATATATGACATGCAAAGTAAGATAAGAATGTTTGAAGTATATCTAACTGACTTACTAGAATAAAAAGTGCAACAAATTACATAAAAAATAGTCCTTAATGAAGGGGCGCCTGATTAGTGCAGTTGGTTGAGTGTCCGGCTCTTGGATTCACCTCAGGTCCTTATCTCAGAATCTCCGGATAGAGCCCTGTGCCCAGCGTAGGGCTCTGTGTTCAGCACGGAGTTTGCTTAAGACTCTCTTTCTCAGGGCGCCTGGGTGGCTCAGTAGGGTAAGCCTCTGCCTTCAGCTCAGGTCATGATCTCAGGGTCCTGGGATCAAGCCCCAAATCAGGCTCTCTGCTCAGCAGGGCACCTGCTTTCCCTTCTCTCTCTTCATGCCTCTCTGCCTGCATGTGATCTCTCTGTCAAATAAATAAATAAAAATCTTTAAAAAAAAAAAAAGACTCTCTTTCTCCCTCTGCCCTGCCCCCCATGGTATCTCTCTTTCTCTCTATCTAAAATAAATAGAAAAAAATATTTTAAAAATCGTATTTAAAATGTCTTGAGAATTATACAAAAATAATGACACATTATCCTCAGATTTAAGAATTGAAGTGAAGGAAACTGCAGAATAGCCAAGACAGGGAGAAATCTCAAACAGACTCTGTTGACCTGAAACAGGTTATTTGCCAATAATAAGACAAAAGGAACAAATGAGAAAGAGAGACAGGAAAAGAACTGATTTTTTTAAATGACATAAATTATCATGGTGCAGGCATTACTACATTTTAAAACACTACTCCAAGTAAAAGACATTAAAGTAAAATAAGATAGAAACAGAGAGGGAGGCAAACCATAAGAAACTGTGGAGTTAAGAGAACAAGGGTCTCTGGAGGGGAGGTGGGGGGAGTGGGCTAGATGGGTGAGGGGTGTTAAAGAGGACACTTGTTGGATGAGCACTAGGGGTTTCATGTAAGTGAGGAATCACTGAATTCTACTCCTGAAACCAATACTACACTATATGTTAACTAATTTGAATTTACATAAAATCTAAAAAGAATTTTTAAAAATAAAGAGCACATTGCGAACAGGAAAAAAAAATGCATTCATTCTGAAGAAGAAAAAAGTTGTATTTATCCCGAAGGAAAAAATGCATTCAGTAACAAATGGGAGCATAGCCTTTAATAAACTGTCACTTGCAGTATTCAATAATATCCTAGAAGTCCTAGCGGGGCATATTAAAACGATAAATAAGTGGTTTAAAAGTGAAAGAAATGAATCAATATTTTATCATTTTAAGGGAGTATTTTAAAGGAAAATTCAAATGTTTCTACAGACAATCTATAAAATCTGATCAGAGATGCCAACAAGCTCTTAGGCTATAAACACAATCTATTTACGATCAACAACCATTCATAAATATAATTAAAAATTATATGGACTTCTTCCCTCAAGATTTCCAAAATGGCTCCTTGATGATTCAGACCACAGCACATGAGTACATGCATGGGAGAGGAGCACCAGGATGGAGTCCCCCGAAAGGAGTAGAAGGAACGGTCCAGAGCTCACACAGGATCCAGTCATTCCTGGTTCTGCCCAGCCATACGGAGAACGGACATTTTAGGGATGGGTCCCAGCACACCCAGGCTTCGAAATGCTGCCGAACTGGGCGGAAATTCATTAGGCTCTGCAGTTAAGATGAAACATCGATCTGGGCGTTTCCTGTACTTCAGTAGATTTGCTTTCTGAAATCATGGGAGAGACAAAAAGAGCATGAACAAGAGGAGGAAATATAAAGTTCAAAAGGAAGAGGACAGAATTCCAAAGAAAGCCAAGGTTACCACCATCAATGCAAATGAACTGAATTTGCCCGTTAAAAGCTAGAACTGATTAGACTGGAAATAAGCATATATTCCCTGCATAGAGCACAGACACATGAAGCACAGAAATGCTAGAAGTAAAAAGGTGGTAAAATTGGTCTCGGAAAACCGTAGCCGGTGGTAAGACGGACACCAAATAGACCTCTGACATGATGTAATACAGAGATCTGTTACATGTCATGTGGCGGGTTTTAAGTCACCACGATGAGCCAGACCAAGCACGCAGCTCATGACTGACCACCCTGGTGACAGCACCTTGGTTTCCCTCGATCAGACACTTAATTAACTTCGACTGAAAACGAGGAGCTGGTATAAACAGAAGGCAAGCCTTTGTCCAGAACTCCAGGAGTGCGCACCTCCCTCCGTGGGCTTGTCAGAGACTCTGTGTCATGTCCCTATCTACAGCACATCCTTTGAACATTAGCAGATCCACGGGTCATTGGGCTCAAGGGCAGAAGGATTTGTGTTCTGGCCTGGATGTGATGCAGAAGGTTGTCTTGCTCAGGGACCCACCTGAAACTGGCAGCATCCACCAATGAATGGTTGCTTCAGGATTTCCAGAAGTCCTGCAGCTTCCAGACTTTCAAAAGCCTGCTAAGCACTGCTTGCTTTTCTGATGCTAGGTGCAACACCTCCTCCCAAACTTAGAGGGGTGTCTTGGTAGGTGAGAGGCCTCTGGGTCCTAAAACCCTCTCTGATTCTGCAAGCCAATTAACCTTTGGGAGCTTCGTTCCTCCTTTTCCAGGCACAGGTGGTAAGCCACCCAGAGTATAAATCTCTCTTACTTCTTGTGTGCCAGTTCCAAGTAGCTGGAATTTATCACAATGTGGACTTACATGATATTCTATCAAACACAATGGTGAACAAAGATTTCTTTGATTATATAAAAACAAGATTTCACACAGCTCTCGAGC
The DNA here is from genome assembly GCF_922984935.1 of Meles meles. NCBI lineage: Eukaryota > Metazoa > Chordata > Mammalia > Carnivora > Mustelidae > Meles > Meles meles. Next base: position 97,912,689 of record NC_060075.1, read on the forward strand.
AAGGCTGTGAATGGGAACCACTCTCCTTTCCATGAAAGGTCAAACTGCTGTATTTGTAAAGTTAAAAAAAAAAAAAAAGAATAAAAATCCATATCGTGTGATGGAATCTATGTCACTATCTGTAATTTGACACCATTTAATTAAATGGATGGCAGCCCATCATCACCCAGTTTTTTGTGGAGAGCAGACTGTGGAGGCCGAGAAGATTAAGGTCATCCTACCTAGAGTTTAGCCTTAGCATAAGTACAGCCATCTTAGCTTTGGCAGCCATCTAAGGCCCTGTGACCAAGGGCTGAACGTTCCCCTACTTTACTTTAGTTCCAGGGACCCCCACCCTGTTTTAGTAACAAGAATACCTAACCCTGTAAACACTTCCAGGAAAAACCACTGTACCTAACCCTGTAAACACTTCCAAGAAAGTACCTAACCCTGTAAACAGTCTGGCAACAGCTAATCAGCTTACTGCAGAAAAGTCTGAAACTTCTCCTCCTCCCCCACCACCCAAGCCTCTTGTAATGACCCATAAAAACTCCTGCCTTAACTAGCCTCGGGGTCCAAGTCCCTACTCCACTGCGTTGGGTATACTTGGGCCCAAGCTTAAGCTTGTCAAATAAACCCTTGTGTGATTGCATTGGTGTTGGCTCTTTGGAGGTCTCTTGGATGTGAAAACTTGGGCATAACACAGACAGAGGAGTTGAAGGGGCATAGGGCGAGGTCCTTCATTATGTATTATGGGCTGAATGTTCCCCCAAATCCCTATGTTGAAATCTTAACCTGCAATGTGACAGTATTAGGAAGTGGGCCTTTGGGAGGTTATTAGGTCATGGGAGTGGAGCCCTCCTGCTGGAGTTAGTACCTTGTAGGAAGAGACACAAGAGAAGTGATTCCACGTGAAGATGTAGAGAAGACTGACTGGTGTTTGCAAAACAGGAAGAGAGCCCTCCTCAGCCACCGGATCTGCGGATCCCTTGACCTTGGACTTCCGGCCTCCAGGGCTTTGAGAAATTAATGTCTGTTGTTTAAGCTGCCAGGTCCATGGTGTCCTCTTATAGAAGCTGGAGCCAAGACATCATGCATCCTCCAAAATTTCCATGGCCGTGCACATCTCTGTAGCTCTTCAACATCCTTCCTTTTTCTCTACAATTTAAACCACTTTTTAAAAAAATATTTTATTTATTTATTTGACAGACAGAGATCACAAGCAGGCAGAGAGGCAGGCAGAGAGAGAGGAGGAAGCAGGCTCCCTGAGGAGCAGGGAGCCCGTTGTGGGGCTTGATCCCAGGACCCTGGGATCATGACCCAAGCCAAAGGCAGAGGCCTTAACCCACTGAGCCACCCAGGTGTCCTTCTTATACACACGATCCCTCCACTTGTGAATTTCTTTACCCTCTCACCCTCTGAATCGGTGCTTCAGAGATGGGATGATGGGACAAAAATCACCAACAATAGAAGTGGAAGGGAGCACTACATACTGGGAAATATGCCAGGCTCTTGGAAATATCGTTTCTTGTATTTATGATCCCCATTTTACAGATTAAGCATCTTACTTCTTTCCAGTATTAGGTCAAGAAGGAGCATTTAGAGCAGTCCTTTGTGTCCAGACCTTAAACCAGCCTCCCCAGTGAGTGATTAGAATCAGCTGAAAGCCAAGGATGACATGAGCATGGCCCTGTTGGATTTTTTCCTACCTTGTGTAATATTTCGCAGCCATCCGGTTCTAACACCCTCCAGAGCCCATTTCTGGAGCTCTCTCCCCTTTCTCGCGGGGACATGGCAGCCAGGTCCAGCAGTCTTTTCCCGCTGTAGCCTGTTGGGGGGAACTTGGACATTCATGTTCGAGCTCTGCCGAATCCTGACTCTGGCAATGGTGGAGAACAGACACCTGCCTCAGGTGAGGTCATTCTTCGGGTAGGGAAGTCTGTTCTCCTTTGGCAGGGTAAAAGATATGACTGCCCATAGCCAGAATGGTCCATGAAAATATGAGAGTTCCAGATTTCCAGGATCATTTCCTGAAGTATCTGTATCCCGGGATGTGGGTCTGACTTTGACTGCAGCCCTGAGTTTGACAAAGAAGTCCACTTGGCACTTGTGGCCACGGACCATTTAAATGCTTAATTTGGTTTCATTCAAGACACGAGGAGCAAGTCCCTTTGTAACTGCCCCAGGTGCCCTTGGGCTCTCAGAACTTGCTTCCGAGTGTCAGTTAGTTGAGCTGAGGCTATTGTCGGAGGTGTCCAAACTCACAGAACCTGTTAGAACGGCTATCATCCTTCATCATGCTAACATCACCCTAACCAAAGCAGGAGGCAGCTGCTAATCCCACAACCACTTGCCTTCCCCTCGTGTGAGATTCCAACTACCTACAGCTGCAGACCAGAACTCACTGCATGCCAGGGTCATTGCCATTCCACTGACGACAATCTAAGGGCTCCCAACATCTATCAGAGAGATTTATGATCCAATTCCAAAATCCCTTCCTGAGGATCTGATTTATATGACTAGTCCTATATTAGCCAGATCCCCTAAGAAACGGACCTGAAACAAGGATTATGGGTGAATGATTCTCTGTGAGAGGCAGTCCTGGCCATGAGCAAAAGGAGGAGGGGGTTTTGAGAGGGAGGATAGGAGTCCGTGCAGGCTGATGTCTCTGTGCTGACGCCAGCTTCCAGATGAGCTCCGCGGGAACCAGCCTGCCACTTGGCTCATGGATGTCTCCACAAGCCCAGTCACAAAGTAAAAACCACACCTCAACCAAGCCTATGAGCTAAAAGACTGGGCGTGGAATTTGTCTTTTGCTCCCTCCCTTCTGTCTCCTATAGACTAAATAAAGTTCATTGTGAGGTTAGTTAATCTTCTACAATTTAGAGGCACATCGTTTCTCCGCATTAGCAGCTCCAGGGGAAGCCAATTATTTCAAGCCCCAGAGTGTGATGCTACCTGAGAGTCTGGAAGGAGAGGAGCCTGCATGGAGGTCCTACTGTCCAGAGAGAGGGCAGATGGGGACATCCAAGGTCATTCATAAGATGACAAAGTGTCATGTGGGGAAGACAGGGAAGAATGTTTGTGCGTGCATGTGTGTGTGTGTGTGTGTGTGTCTGTTGTCATAAGTCCAGACACCAGGGAACACAAGGACCCAGGGACACTAGCTCTAGCTATTAAACAAAGCAGGGCATGTAAGTTTCAGGGCTCAGCATGGAATGATACCATGGACATCCCTGTTCAAAATCCCAGAGAAAAGTTCTCTTGAAGGCACTAAAATAAAGGGGTGAGCTGGGTGGCTCAGTGGGTTAAGTGTCTGCCTTTGGCTCAGGTCATGACCTCAGGGTCGTGGGATCAAGTCCTGCATCAGGGTCTCTGCTCAGCATGGAACCTGCTTCTCCCTCTCCCTGGGCATCTCTTCCTGCTCATGCTCTCTTTCTCTCTCACTCTCTCACTTTCTCTCAAACAAATGAATAAAATCTTAAAAAAAATAGTATAGAGCTTCACATTTACCTTTATATTGTTAAATGACACTTTTGAAAGCAAATATAAGAGCATTCACTGCATATGGAGTCATCGGATTTCACAATCTGTGTTTTCCTGACTTGGACATGCATGCATATTTCATTGTTATCAAACAAGGGGATTGAGATGCTGCATAAAAGTAGGTGTTTTTTTTGTTTGTTTGTTTGTTTGCTTTTTTTGTTGTTTTAGTTTTACTTCTTGACGGATGCACACTCTCTCAACATTGTCAACTTCTGGCTTGTTGACAAGTACCTTGGAACTGACAGAAAAAGAACTTGGAGGCTCTCTATCCTTGCCCGTCTTATCATTCCAGTAGGAAAGGGTGGCAGACAAAGGGAAGGGACAGGTGTAGGAGAGGACAGGATAGGGTCTTTGGTCATCTGGATTTCTTAGAACACCACTGCTTTCTTTCCTGAATGTAAAATCAAGAAACTCCGAAGTTCTGGTTGGGATTGGCAAGGGGCTGCTCAGGGCTGAGAAAGCCTCACTTACTTATTCACAACACACTGACCTGGCACTTGGCACCCGGAATTCTGAGCCTGTCCAAAGTGTGTATGTTAATGGTTTCGACAATTAAATACACTTGGGTGACCACCACCCCGGTCATGCTAGAACATGCCATCACCCAGGAAGCTAGCGCAGTCCCTTCCTACTCCTCCTTCCATCCCTGCCCCAGGTACACTGGAACCAAATTTCTATCGCTACAACATGACTTCCATAATTCTAAAATTGCATGTGAACAGAATCGTACATTAGGCAATTTTTATTCCTTCCATTTAACATGTTCTGGTGTATCGTTGTCAATGGATATTTGAATTGTTTCCAATTTTGGCACTCTTGAGGTTAGTAACTGTGAACATCCATGTACGATTTTTTTTTCCAGATGTATACTTTCATTTATTTGGGATAATCACCTAGGAATGTAATTTATTGCTCTTATGGCAAAGATATGTTTAACTTTATAAGACATTTCCGAACAGTTTCACAAAGGCTTCTATTGGTGTTTACTACTCCCAATAACATGTGAGAGCCTTACTGGCTGCAAATCCTCATTGAAATCGAGACCATCAGCCTGTCCAATTTCATTCCTTCACACTTATGCAATGGTGGTCACGTGTTTTAATTTACTCTCAGAGCCCGTGAGATCAAGCACTTTTTCGATGTGTTTATTGGCCATTTTTATATCACTTTTCTGAAGGGTCTCTGCAAACTTTTGCCCGTCTTTTCCTGACTACAATATTTGTCTTCTTGTTATTTAATTGGAAGTTTCTTTATTTATTATGGAGGCAAACCTGGTGTCACATGTTCTGGACTACAAATATTCTCTCCCAGTCTGTTTCCAGACTTTTCATTTCTCTTCACGGTGCTCCGGGTGTCAGGTAAGTTATTTATTATTTGGACGGAGCTCCATTTATCACGCTTCCTGTAGAGTTAGTGCATTTCATGTCCCAAGACATTTTTGCCAACCCCAAGCTCCTGATTGGTTTTTAATCTCACATCCAGACCAACAGATCAGGAGTTACAAAGGTTGACAGTGGCCTGGATTTCATGTTGGTGGTAAGCCCGTGGCCACTCTGTGTGTGAAACGTCTTCTTTGGGACAAAGCGTCATACCTCAGCTTTTAGTACTATTGCATACTTTCAGTAATAGCTTTCAATAATATTGAATACTATGAATACTTTATTCCACTCTAAAATAAAAACCAAAGGCAAACGTTTTTACGTTTCGAGGATTTCTGTTTGTAGTAAAAGCAAGATTGAATAAACAGCATGATTGTGCCAGCTGTAACCTCCTGGTTGAGCTATTGTCTCTGTCCATGACATTGGTCTTCTCCTTTCCTCCTAACTTGTGCTCCGTACAGTGTCCATCAGGGAGGGAGCCCAGTTGTCGGCTTCTAAGCCGAACGCTCTGAGTTTCTGGACAAATGTGTCCTCTTCCTGTGCTGTAAGATTTGCTAAAAGCATTTCGCCTGCCTTCCCTAGAGACTGTAAGACCGTCTGCGACAGAGACCATATCTGGGTACTTTGCTTTAATCCAGCCTCTCCGTGTCTGCTGTCTGATAAAAGCTACGTGATGTTTTAGGATGCTTTTTGTAACACACATAAATAACACTTTTTAAATCTACAGTGTTAGGTGGCAATTTCAACATTTTCAAATATCAGAAAATTACACTGATGTCAAACAAGATTTTCCACCTGTTCTCTCTGCCCTCCATTCCTCAAAAAGCTCTTATGCCTTCGGACACACAGACACAAATACACACACAGAAGGAGTAGGCATCACAAATAAGAGACATGTGTGTTAAGACATAAATTAATTTCTAAATAAACTCCAAGAAACAACAATATTCACCTAAAAGAAATGCCATTTATTCATTTAGATAGTTTCAAATTTAATTTAAAACATAGAAGCTAGAGACGCCTTGTGGGGGCGGGGGGGTTCTCTGACGATTAAGCATCTGACTCTTGATTTAGGCTTAGGTTATGATCTTAGGGTTGTGGGATCGAGCCCCACGTTGGGCTTCGTGCTGAGCATGGAGTCTTCTTAAGATTATCTTTCTCTCCCTCTCCCTTTGCTCCTTCCTCACCCTATTTGCACAAACACACATACTCTCTCTAAAATAAATGCATCCATACATAAAATATAGAATATAGATTCATGTTTTCTTCTAAAGTTGGTAAAAATGCTTTTCTTTTCCATAGAAAAATATTCTAGTGGATTATTTAGATATGTTTTCCCATCATTCTCAGCACAGACTTTTCTACAGTCAGGGAAGTGACCCCACAGTTGTAGAAGTCCCACTGTGTGGTGGTTGGCATCAAACCATTTCATTTAACCAATGCCCTACAGAATTAATAGAGAAGTATACTAGTACTCAGCATTCAGAGGCTTCAGGACACTCATTGGAAGCCATGCAGTAATTCATAATGCAGTATTAACATCCCCAAGAAATGGAAATGGTTTAAATCCCAATACAAAAGCAATTCTTTCATTGGAAAGGTGATCACATGGGCAACAAACTACCTCAGATTTAACAATTATTTAATTTAACAATTAATTTAATAATTATTTAACAATAACAATGTGAATTTTTAGATATGATTTCCCAAATTGTTGATCCACAAAGCAACTTTAATACCAGGTTATATTTGAATTTCAGGCTGGAGTGGTGAACTGGTCATAAGAATCGTTCTCTCTGCCCTTCTGTCCTCTCATACTTCCTTCCTGGTTTTGGAGCTTCCTTACAAGCAATTCATTACAAATACAAGAACAAGCCAAAAAGCCCACACAGATGGGGGAAAAAAGACAGTTCAGATGGAAAAGTCAACCATTAAAAGGTACTGAGTATTTCTACTTATTTTCTAAAAGCTTTTCCCTACTGCTGGGGAGAGGCGGGTTTTCTCAAGATTGCCACAGAAGCAGTGATGGCATGCACTTTGGAAAGCCTCCTGCCCTGGGAGAAATGCTGGCCTTTGAAAATGCAGGTTATAATGCCATTTGTAATGGCTGTAGTGTTACTGAGTGCTTCCCTTCAATTTAATCTTAAAATAGTTCTGTGGAATTATTATTTTTTGTCTTTAAATCGACATGCACATGTGTGAAGAAATGGCTCCTTTGATTTCTACTTTCTACTTGAAATTTCTTCCTATTTTTTTTTTTCCCCCTCAGGAAGGCCTGGTCAATCCCATGCCTCAAGACCATCAGGAAGAATCTCAGTACCCACAGAAGAATATGTCCTGGAAAATACACCTGTCATTAAAATTCTAACGGAGATGTAGGTTTCCTTGGTTCTTCAATGCCTTCTTATGTGAAACTAAGTCTGATCCTAATTGTTTTTGAAGAGCACACTGCTGTCACTGGTCGGTTGCAAATGCATGGAGGGCGTGCTGTTGATGGGACTTGTAACCAACTGAACTCTGCGGAGTGTCCAATAGACCTTACTGAAGTGAACTCAAACCCAAGGCATACTTCACAGTGCTGTAAGCAAGTTGGAAGTAGCTGGCGTAGATAACAGAACATGACATGAACAGTGAGGGGGACAGCCACCGTGTTAGCACAAGGTCCAATGGGCAGGAGAGGTTCCAGATACTCAAGTGATTGTTGATGATCATTTCATAAGACTGTTTTATTTGGAGGTCTTCCCTTGTGGCGATCGCAATGATAACTTCAGCTTACTATTGCATCTTACGAGTTAGGACTGTACATCCTGTTACATGACGGGCTTGTCCAGAAAGTCTGCAGGCAGCTAAGGAAATTCTGCAGGATAGTGTCAGGAGAGAATTCTACATTGTGGGAGATTCATGGGGAGTTGCTAATGCGATATGATGTTCAGTGACATTTTGTAAAACAATTTTCAAATGACAACTGTATTGCTCAGAGTTGGCAAATGTCTGTCTCTTCCACTCAAAAGGTGGGACTGTGGTGAAGACAGGAGACCTAGTGTTTGATGTGGTTCCCAATACATAGTAGGATTTATATTTTATTTTTCTTTTGTTTCGATGTAATTATTATTCACTGTTTCTTCATTCATATCCTTATGATGAATCTTTATGGATTTCTGCTAAGAAATATGTTATTTCCTGTTTATACAGACAAAAGTCTGATTCCAATTAGTTTCTCAGCTAATCTTTCTGATGTTTCTGTGCTTCTGTTTCTAGTTAATGAGTGTAACACTGGCTTTCTGAAGACATCTTTAATCTGTACATTTAGGATAAAATTTTACTTTAATAAGTACTGAAAGTGTACAAACATTATCTTCAAAAACCCAAGTAAATTATATTTCCTATCAGAGTAGCAGACACAAAAACTGCCTGGTAATTATTTGTAACAGGAATGAACAAGACCTAGCCTTCCCTGATCTAAGGAAGGAGATAAAATGTGTTCTCCAAATGTTAATGCCAAAAAAACAGAATTGTTCAGAAGATCACCCTTGGCACCCATGTCTGAGAAAATGAACAGAATGAGATGCCAGCAGTAAACCATGCAATAATCATTTGTTTTGTCTGTCCTATGTGTGAGCACTGGTAACGTCACATTGTATGTACAATAAATTCATGATTTCTTGTGATGACATGTATGGTGTTCTCCTTGAAGGTGAGAGAACCCAGGTCATCTGTAGAACCCACGTTGCCACCTGTCACATATAGGGAGGGGCACATTCAGAGGACAGTGAGTTGTTGGAGCTCTCTTCCAACAGTTTGCCACTGAAGGGCAAGTCCACTTCATATTTGAATATAATTCGCAATAGATGATTGGCTGTTGGCAGTTCAGTTGGAACTTATAAGTGCAAAGTTGGGACGTTCACCAATAGAACTCAGAAAAGAAAGATATTTAAGCCAGAAAGCAACTGAATCTGCCTGCTTCCGAATTTTCCAAACACAAGCTCTTTGACTTTTAGTTATTGTAATAGATTGTATTTTGACAGTGATGTTTGTGGGCAAAATCCTTCCCCTCTCTATTTTGTTAATGTTTTCACTTCCATCCTCTGTTATGTTCTATTTATCTTTTTTTTTTTTTTAGATTTTATTTATTTATTTGACAGAGAGAAAGTGAAAGATCACAAGCAGACAGGCAGAGAGAGGGGGGAAGCAGGCTCCCCACTGAGCAGAGAGCCTAATGCAGGGCTCAATCCCAGGATCCTGGGATCATGACCCGAGCCGAAGGCAGAAGCTTTAAACCACCGAGTCATCCAGGTGGCCCTGTTATGTTCTATTTAACCACCAGGAGGAATATGTGTCATTAGTAGCTAGTTATAAGAATCTGGAGGGTCGGGTGCCTGGGTGGCTCAGTGGGTTAAAGCCTCTTCCTTTGGCTCTGGTCATGATCCCAGGATCCTGGGATCGAGCCCCCACATCGGGCTCTCTGCTCAGTGGGGAGCCTGCTTTCCCTGCTCTCTCTCTGCCTGCTTGTGATCTCTGTCTGTCAAATAAATAAATAAAAATCTTTAAAAAAAGAAAAAAGAATCTGGAGGGTCTGTCCTCCATGCCTTTTAATTCACCTTGTTCTTGTCTTCATTTTTCCTTTGCATTGTTCTTTATGCTGTTGTAAATGTGATATTTTGCACTTCAAATTATGTGGTTACTTTCCGTATTGATGCTATTTTTTTTCCCCCCAGAATAGATTGGAAACATTTCTAATGTGCACGTGACCCCTTTACACAGGATGCAGTGACCGGGTGCACGCTAGTGGGGCTGTGAGTGGGGAGGTGTCCTTCCCAGTCAGCCTCTGATTCAAGGGTTTGTTTTCCAAATACGTCAGCCGTGACTTTTAGCAACTTGTTGCCAGAGGTGGGAATATGCTTATACATGTGTATTTCCCTCCAACTTTGTGAACCTTAAACTTTTATTCATGGACAATGGAATAGGGACCTCGGGTCTTGGGAAGGAGAGCACGATAAGGAATAGATGGTGCCTTTTTGGAAATTTCCAGTTTCTGGCTGAGAGGTACAGGTGCAGGGAGGAGGGTTAGCTATGGAAGAGAGGAGTCACGGAAGGCCTGATGTGTCCCGCACTGGGGTTTTTGCCTCTGAAGGTGAGACTGCTCATTAATTTTTGACAGAGACTGAAAGAGCTGGAGGAAGTGTCTGTTGTGTAAGCCAGCGTCAGAATGGGAGAACCTATAAACTTGCTTTGAGAGATGGTACTTTGGAGGGCAAACAAAAATGACGACGACAAATAAAGCTGTTGGCTGTTTTCCACTGCGTTATACTCTGTCAATAAGCCTGCTTTCCCTGACTGAGCTCCTGTGGATTTCAGAACATGTGGACAGTTGGTGATAAATGAGATACACTTGGCTTCCCTTCTGGGGAGACCGTGCTAGGAAAAACTATTCAGGCTGAAGGCAACTGAATTTCACACTGATTGCCACTGTATCTGCAACTTTTTATGATTTCACATCTTTTTATATGTACTTATAAGATAGAGTTCTTGGTGTTCACACTTTTTTTTTAAAGATTTTATTTATTTATTGGAGAGAGAGAGGAAACACACCAGCAGGGGAGGGGCAGAGGGAGAGGGAGAATCAGACTCCCCTCTAGGTGCTGATCCCAAAGCCTGGTTCAACCTGGGGCTTGATCCCAGGACTCTGGGATCATGACCTGAGTCAAAGTCAGACGCTTCATTGACTGAGCCACCCAGGTGCCCCACTGGTGCTGACACTTTAAAAAAACCCTTCAGCTGTAGTGTTATTACTATTCATGAAATCGTACCTCTAATGAGCTATTATCATTGTATATTATATAATATTAATATATTATTTTAAATTGTTTTTCTAAATCTTCCTTTTACAAAATGAAGATCATTCAAGTCAATGTTTCTCAAACTGGGATAGGCATATCCAGAAGGGAGAAAAATAGTACAATTTTTTTTAATTAGTTTTCTTTTGAAGATTTCTAAGGAAAAATCATCCAACTAATTACTGAAAATATGCTATAAGAAATGGACATAGTACATAACAGGACACAAATTTAAATGAAGTTTTAAGCAGGTGAAAATTTGCCAACATTAGGATACAATATTGCCTGGGGGGTGGGGTTTTGGGGATGTTTCAAATCTCTTGGTCTTTCCCAGACAGATTATTTATGTGATCCTGTCTTTCAAGATTGCCGAACATGAGGGTAACCACCCCCCCAGCCCCCTACTCTGAAGCCCTGTGTGAGCTCCAACTTTAAGATAAAAAAAAATTCTCCTGTCACTTCTTTGGAAATGGAGAAAAATTGACAGCTTATTGCTCATGTAATCACCCATTTAAAATTGAAGACAGCTTATTAAATCTTCCATTTACTGTTCTATTTTTCAAAAAGCCCAAATCACTTAATCTTTGCTCATAAAATTTATTTCCAATTCCTGTATCCTTCCCTTAAAGGAACGATCTTTCCCCATGACAAGAGGATCATTTGTGTATTGTACTAAGAAAAGCAGAGAGGAGTCTGTGATTAATTGTCTGGTTGAACCAGGGGGCTTATACAAAATCTTTCAATTAAAAATACATATAGGAATCCGTGGGGAAGATATTCATCATCACTTTCTAAATCTTTCTTCAAAGATAGGTCCCATCCATCTCCGTTTAAAGTTATTTTATTTTTACTGAATCTTTCACACTTAAAGTATATCATTTGTGGAAACATTTAGATAGTTAAGATGCTAAGAAACCCATTCAAGTATCAGTTTTCAAAGCCTGTGTTCTGGAAAGGACAATGTATCTCTAGCTTATTTTCATGTAAGAGAGGCATGTTTTTTTTGTGCTGGAATGGTAACTCTGATTTTTATCAAGTGAGCTAATGTGCTTTTAATGACAGGAATACAGTCTCTAGGAAGAGGAAAACATCATTTTTATTGCAAATTTCACGGGCATGTTATGACACATCACAGTATGTATACACAGAAGTTGCAGATACGTTTTCCTAAAATTCACATAGTCATGTAGCAACTACAAGAACAGGACTGAAAAACAACCTTGGGTTCCCCAGGCATCCCCACCCCCCCCCCGCCCCGCCCCCTGCAATCCCTACTGTGAATTTCAATACCAACAATTAGTTATGCTTGTTCGGAAATTCATGTAAATGGACTCATACTGGGAGAACAAGACTTGTGTGTGGCTTTTCCTCACTCTGGTTTGTGAGATCTATCCACTTTGAGGAGGGTAATTATATATGTTTCCTTCTTGTTGCTGTAAAGCATAAGTTAACATAAATATGTCACAGGTTGTTTATCATTTTTCAGTTAATACTTGTTTCCTCCTCAGTTTTTGCTTTTTCCTGTTGTGCTGCTATCTTACACGTTTCTTTCGCTGAGCTTGTCTACACGTATGTGCCCAGGAGGGGAGCAGAGGGGAGAGAGAAGAGGAAAATATGGAGGCAGACCAGATACTCACATTTTACTGGAGTGTTTGCATAAATCTCAGGTCCCGGGAGCACTGTACCCAGTATCCTTGACCACAATTAGCTAGTGTGCCCTTGGTGGTTTTACTTTGCATTTCCCTGAGGACTAATGATGTAGAGAAAGTTTACATTTATTAGAAAATTTAGTGCTGGTACAAGCCTTTTTCGTTTCTTTTCTTTCTTTTTTTTTTTTTTTTTTTTTGAACATATATTTATTTGAGAGAGAGAGAGAAAGAGAGAATGAGCAGGGGGAAGAGTAGAGAGAGAGAGCAGGGAGCCTAATGATGTGAATTTGATCCCAGTGATGGGGTTTTGAAGTATAGGTGAAGTTCGGTGGGGGGTGGGGTGAGGTCTGGAGCTGATGGCCAAGAAAGAATTTTTGTGACATCTCGGGTACAAAAAGGTGGTTTTATTCAAGCATGGGGACAGGACTCAAATGCAGGAAGAGCTGCTGCCCTGGGGTTTCTGAGGTGTGGCTGATTATGTACTTGGGAGATGGGGGAGGTAAGGAAAAGGGAGGTTTCAAAAGGATTTTTGTATGTTAAAGAAGACTCACAGGATACCAGGGGCTTGTCCACTGTCAAGCTGAGGTTGTTTTTCCCTCCAGCAAGGCAATAACATGAAGATAGTTGGGAGCTTCCTGGAGGGACATTACATTCTGCCCACTTCAAGTATCTGTCAATGGGCTGAAGATTATAGGGCAATTAATTGTATCTACATGTCCTTCTGGAAGCTAGGCCACTGATGGAGAGGCTTTGTTCTTGTAGATTGCTAAGACTTTTATAAACTGAGGGAGGCTCACATTTTGCAGGATTGTGATCTCCACAAGTTAACTATTTGTTTTTCCTTTAGGGCATCAAGAGGCCCTGAGGAATGTCACCTGCATCCCATGGGGTTGGGGTGTTGTGGGCTGTCAGCGTCTGCCTGTCCTCAGCTAGCCTTCTGCTCCCTCAATACTGGGACCCTGGGATCCTGACCTGAGCTGAAGGCAGACCCTGAACCAACTGAGTCCCCAGGCACCCCAAGGCTTTTTTTTTTAATAGAAATAAATTATTTTTGCTCTTTGATTTGGAAAAGTTATTTACATATGTTGATTCGATTCTTTTGTAAAAGATAAATGCATTGGATCCTCATTATTTACAAATCCTGTGTCTTTACCTACTTGCTAAAATTTATTTGTAACCTAAAAATCAGTACAGATTGATGTAGGAAACAAAGGCAAAAGAAAAATTATTAAATTGCCTTACTACCTATAATCCATTGCCAAGTCCTTGAAAGAGGCAGTGGTGATGAATTTCGAGAATCTCGGTGAGGTTCAGTGGGGTGAGGTCCAGAGCCGATGACCAAGAAAGAATTCTTGAGACATATTTGGTACAAAACGGTGGTTGATTAAAGCACGGGGACAGGACCCAGTGGCGGGAAGAGCTGCTGCCCCCGGGTTGTGAGAGGTGACTCATGACTGAGTTTTTACCAAACAGTAATAAATGACCTTTTCCTAACAATAATTAGACCCCCTCTGGATTCTGGAAACCTTGTTTCCAAAATACCTGGGAGGTTTACATTATCCCTAACCCCCTCCCAACTTGAGAGTGTATCATGGGCCATCCTCAGAGTCGCAGTGCAGCTCTTTCTGCCCATGGGGCCTGTCCCCATTGAAAAAAAACCCACCTTTTGCACCAAAGACGTCTGAAGAATTCTTTCTTGGCCAACGGCTTCAAACCCTAACGTCTTTCCTACCTCACAAGTGGCACTTTGTGACCCCTCATATATATATGCAGAATGGCAAGAACTTCCAGTGGAATCACCAAATACATGGTCCCAGCTGAGGTAGGACAAGGTGATGTTCTACTCTGTGGTTTAAACCCTCATACAGAAATGTCCAGATGGTGGAGGCAGGAGAGGGCGGTGCCCTGCGGAAGGCTCCAGCGCCAGGACCAACTGGGTGGGGTACATCCACAGTCTGGAAACTAATAGTGTGCTCTCAGCCACGTCACTGAGCACTTTCAAACTTCATTTCTCTTTTGGAAAAAAGAATAAATAAATGGGAAAAAAAAGAATCTGCTAGGAGGAATTGTTTTTAGGATTTAAGATTGTAGTTTATGTAAGATGGATATATAAAAATATGTAATATTTATATATTTACATGGATAAGTGTAATATATATGCATATTTTAAAATATAGATTATAAATATATGTGTATAAATATAATCTATAAATGTATAAAATTATATATGTAATACATATATAAATACGTAAATACCTATATATATGTATCTCCCCATATGAATTTTGAGGAGAAAAAACATTCAGACGTTGGCAGTGGTTTTTGTGAACTGTTTAAAAAATATACTTGCCTACATGAAGGACATAAACACATTTTCCAATGTCTTATTATAAAAATTTCCTTGTTTTTTCTTTTTACATGTAGGCATGGCATCACCCTAGATTGAGTTCCACGTACGGTGTGAGGTAGGAATGAGGGGCCATTTTTTTTCTCTTCCTGTACGAATATCCAGTTAACCCAGCACAGCTGGGCATGGTGTTGCTGCTGTCAGGTGACTCTATGTGGTTGGGTCCGTTTTTGCATTCGGCTGTGTCTCTGGATGAATGGTGGCCCCGGGCACAAGCGCGTACTCTCCTCGTAATGGTAGCTTCATGGTGTCGGGTAGTATGATTCCTCCTTCAGCTTGTTCTCCTCCTTGCCCGCTTGTCCCTCTGCTCTCCTCTTCCTTCTGCTTTTTCTGTTATAGGACTGCCTTAGATTTTATTTTTAACTTTGCATTTTCATACAAATTTTAGAATGTTTGAAAACCTTAGATTAAAAAAGATGCCGACTTGGTATTCATTGGGATTGCATTGCCGAGGTGGGATATTTGGGGGAAGAATTGATAATTTACAGGAAGAAACCTACCAAATCTGCAATACGGTATACCTGCCACTTATTTATTTATTTTTAATTTCCTGACATAATGTTTTATGCTTTTTAGTGCCTAGGCTTTCTGTACATTTTCTTTAGATTTATTCCTACCTATTTGATATTTCTCTGAACTATGTTAAGTGCTATTTTATAAAATCTTTTTTTTATTTTATTTATTTATTCCTTTTGAGAGAGGGAGAGAGAGAGAGAGGAGGGCACAGGGAGAGAGAGAATCTCAAGCAGACTCCCACTGAGTATGGAGCCTAACCCGGAGCTCCATCTCACAATCTTGAGGTCATGACCTGTGCCAAAATCAAGAGTAAGACTCTCAATGGACTGAGCCTCCCAGGCACCCCTAGAAATTCCATTTTCTGTTCATTCCTGGTACATGAAATACATTGATTTTGCCATATTGACAGCATATTGAACTCATGTGGCAACGTTTGCATGTTTGTTCATTTGTGGGCTCTTTTGGATCCTCTTTGTGCATAATCATGCCAACTCTGAGAAGTTATTATTTTATTTTTTCTTATCTGCTCTTCTTTCCCTTCGCTTGTGTGCCGGGCCCTGCAGAGCACTGCTGAGCACGGCTCGTAGCAGTGAGTGTCCCCGTGCTATACCTGATGGTCACAGAAATAACTTTCACCAATTTGCCATCAAATATGACATTTTGCAGTAAATTTAGTATGACTTCTATTCATCAGAGTAAAGAAATTACCTTCTGATCTAGTTTGCTAAGAATTTTTAATACTGAGCTATTGCTGGAATCAATCAAACATTTTTCTGCATCTAAAATAGTGATCATAAGATATATTATTGTCTAATGTGACCTTTGGTGGGTCATGAACATTAATCTCTACCTCACAGTAGTTCTTCCACCTATACTCTGTTTTTCAGTAATCGCCCTGTGCCGTGCAGCCCCAGAGGTCAACAAATGTCCTGGAAGCGTCACTGCATGTACTCAGTCCTCCACCTTAGTCTGGTCTGGACTTTGGGTCTCCCTGAGTTCTGTGCCTTGCAGCAGCGTTCAGCCTCCTGCCTGTTGCTCCAAATCAGCCAAAGCCTCTGTACTCTCTCCCCAGCAAGGATTTCATCCCTGGAGACCCGTTCCTCTCTAGAGCATCAGCTGTTCAGTTCTGATTCCCTCTGCTGTCCTCCACTGGCCTCAGACTCATGATCTATCTTCTCAGCCTTTTCCTACAGTATCTGTGGAAGTTCTGTTCTATAGTTAACCATTCCATTTCCAAAGAGAGAAGAAAGGAATCATCTCTATTTATGTTAATTTATTTCAGACACTGTTTTAAGCTATCAGATATTTTAGGGAAAATATGCCCATGATTTTATAGTGATTGCTATGATAATCTTATATATTTTTATTTCATTTGTGCCATATTTTTATATTAATATAGAGGTGACATATTATACATATGAATAGGGAAATTAGACATAGGACATTGGTGTTGTACATTTTCACTTGTGTATTTCTCCACTTTCTCCGTCTATAGTCTTCACTCTCCTTCCCCGGTCCCAGCCCTACAGAATCAATAAGAGCTGTAGGTATGTATTTTTTCCTTTGTTTATGCTTAAAAACTGTGTAAAATGTCTCCCTCCGGCAAGGAATGATTGGTTGCTTTGTATCAGCCTTCTACTGACAACAAATATATATCTAGACCAGATATATTAAAAATAAATATTTTTGAAAGGATCACAGAACTACCATGGCCTCAAAGATTTTCAGGGCAACAAAATGAGAGAGAAGGGAAACTCAGAGGAGTCCAAATTGGCATTGTTTTCCCCCTGGAGTATTCACTAACTTTAAACAATACAGGATTCATGAGATACAGAACACAATCCAAGGATTTGTGGAATGAAGAATGGCAACATTGTTTGGACATATCAAAATGTAGCACTTGCAAAAATGTTGAAGGAACAACTTTAATATGGTTGTTAGAATGAAAATGACAATGATAGATATAACAGATAAAAATTAAAATGTACATATATGCATTGTGTGTGGACTTGCCTAAGAAGGGGATGGCACCACCCATCTGGGCAGTCTGCGCAACCTGCACACAGGTAAGCATGGTCAGGCTAGCGAGGGGGACAGAGGGTCGGGAATGTCATTTCACACATTTGATGTTCCTTGAATCATTTGTAGTAGGAATATTTGTGAATCCCTTGAACATGAAAATGTACATTTGTAAATAAAATGTTCTTGAGGAAGTTTTCTGTCTTCCTTTACTATTTTAGATGAGTCTGTGTTCCCACTGTTTCCAGAAAAGAAAAACCACTGAAATCTCAGTAATAGTATACTGGCATGTATGTGTGCAAGGTATGTGTTCAGCAACCTTTAGTCATACGGTCCTGTGGTTCATCCAGCTGAGAGAATGTCCTTCTCTGAACAGTTAGATTTATCTTCACCATGTGGTTTGCAGGTCTAAAGTACTTGCAAGATTGACCAGAAAAAATATATATGTATAGATAAATTATAAGAATATCTAGAAATTGTAGCAAGAATTGAAAAATATAATCAGGGGTATTTCAAATATTTAGAATATTTGAGGATGTTTTGACAGGAATAAAATGAATCAATGGCATGAAAGGAAACCTATGTACTGTCTGTGAGAGTCGCTGACAGCCACTTGCCCAGAGACACAGGTCCGACTAGACAAAAGCACTGTGTGTTCCTGATGCTTTTGCATCCCAAGAGCAAAGGGAACATATGGAAGGTGTCTCTGTGGAGACATCTGTCTGAGCCCTGGATGGTCTCATTGCCCCTTCCCTTCCTTCTCTGGTGGCCCAGACTGTCAGGACTGCACAGGCAACTGGGGATTGCAATGTCACCCTATCGGGAATCTTCAGGGATGAAGGAAGACATTCTCTAGCAGGAAATGTGACCCAGACACCTGCAGGGGCCCCCATAAAACGGAGAAGCCTGCCAAAACTAATCAAACTTACTTTGATCCTGTATTTCTTCTCTTGCTGTTGTAGGATGCGAGCTAACTTTATATAATCCAGGCAAAAGAGGTGCAGGGAAACTGTATTATAAGAGGTCTGTAGCTGGAGTGAGGATGAGAAAAGCCAGCTCTAACGCTGGGGAGTAGGAGACCAGCCTGAGTCACCCCATGGAGCGTGGCCTGGGCTGCTGGACATGTGACCAATAGGTTCCAGGTTTGGAACTCGGGACTTCAGGCCCAAGGGCATGTGATGGCTTCTGTGCAGTTGTCCTTGAAAAAGGCCATGAAATGTCCATGATGTGGTGAAGGGGCCCCCTCCATGGTCACGTCTTGTCCTCCCTGACCCTGCCTGGGGTTTGACCTGGGGCTTGGGAGGACTGAGGGGACATCAGCAGATGCAATGCCAACAGAGACCAGACACTGGGATGCTGTGTGGAGAAGCAGCCCAGATGAGGGAGCTCAGTCACTCTAGTGAGCCCAGCTGGACTGAGAATTCATACTCCTGTGTCATTTGAGCCACTAAGCATTGGATGGTTTGCTCAGCAACCACAGGTAACTCCCATGGGCTCCTTGCCCCAGTAGCTGGCCCTGAGGACTCAGTCCCATGCCCCATCACTGGCATGCCCCCCCCAGCCTGCCTCCCAGAGAAGAGTCTGTAGTAAGCCCCGTGATCCTTTACAGAATGCAGCAACCCTGAGGCAGAGAAAAGATATGATTATTCAGCTCTCAGCCTTGGGAGCGTGATCACCCCTCCACTTCCTAGGCTGCCTGCCTTGGGAAATCCATATTTGCCAGACCCTGTGAACTCCTACCCTGAGCCTTCAACACCATGAACCTTCAACTCCCACCATGAGTCTTCAACAGTAATGAACTGCCCCATTCCACACTACAGGCTTCTGTGCTCAATCAAATTATAGCTGTCTTTGTGTGTTAACCCATGGTGTGCCCCTTCCCCCTAAGCTATGATCTCTCAGAGAAGTGGCTGAGAGGGGGACACAGTAGAGCCTTATGCCTGGGATCTCAGGTCCATCAGAGGTGGAGCCCCCAGCCTGAGAATAGCATAGGGCATTGGCAGGAAGTGAAGCTTCAACTCAGGTGGGCAGACGCCATCTTGCCATCAATGGCTGATAGAAGACACGTAGCCCAGTGAGGAAATGATGAGGGCTCTGGTGTCCAGTGGCCTGGGTTTGAATCCTGGCTCTACTGGGTAGTAGCTTCGTGAGCTCAGTGCAGTTTTCTTATTCTTTGTGTGCCTTAGTTCTTTCATTTGTGAATGGGGTTAAGGACAATATGTACCTCCAAGGCTTGTAGTGAGGTTTCGGAAAGTCCACACATGCACAACCCTGTCAACATCCACAACGGTAGACATCGAAGCCCAGAGCTCAGTGCCCTGTCCCCTCTGTGGGGGTGCAGTCTGCTGCAGTCTGAAAGCCTAGATGAGGCCAAGACAGCTGGGCCTCTCCCCCACCCGAGAGGGAACCACAGTGGCTTCCTGCACTTCTTGTTTGTTCAGAAAGTGTGAACTCCCAGAGTGCCGTGAGTATGTATCTGTATCCCGATCTGTAGAGGGAACCCTGGGTATAGCATTATGATCATAAACCAATGACTGTCTTGTCCAGTTCAATCATTCAAGGCAAGCCTAAATGTAAACATTTTGTTTCATTGTTTTTCAGGAGGAAAATTATAGAAATACTGAGTTTTTAAATATTTCCCCTGACCAGTTAATTTTGCCACTGGCACTACTTTCATATCTATTTTCCTGTCTGAATTAGTGGTCTGGGTACATTTCCAACAATGGAGAATGAGAGTGACCATGTATCCCGTCCCCCAGGCTCTCTCAAGCAGAGGGAGGCCACCTGTTGGGTCTGTGGCCAGTGCAGACACAGACATGGTGGCACTGGGAGTCCAGTCATGGCCATGCAGCCCATGCCAGTCCTGTGCCTTTGTACTCAACAGCAACCTGTGGTCTCAACGTCATCAAACCCGCCTATAGATGGTACGCTCTGGTTAATAGCAGCGTACAGTGAAACCACTGCTGATTTCAACCTCCCTAGTACTGTAACCTGGAGACAGTGCCCCCTTGAGCTTCCATTTTTTTATTCTCATGAAAAGCTTCATAAAAAATATTTGAATAAACAGAGAGAGCTTGTGTGTGCAGGTGTGTGTATGCGTGTGTGCCTCCTCAAAGGAATTTGCCAACTGATATGGGCAAGACATTGGAGGAGTGAAGTGTTATGTAGACCAAGTTCCTGAACCATGCATTGAGGTCCAGCTGCATTTTCCAGCACAGGCCACTGAACCACTGACTCTCAGACACATTCCATTTGAGCTTATGAACGGAGAATGAAAGCCAAACTGGACAACAGTAGCAGACAAGTCTTGTGTAAATACCCACTGGTTTTGTTCTGCAGGACTGTGTGTATGCTCTAATATTAATAAACCCCAATCCCTTGGTATTTGTTCCTATCCTGCATTCCCTCGTATGGCTATTTCACAGAATTAAAGGCGCTATTATTATTATTTATGTTTCAGATTCAATTAGCAAGAGAGCTCTTTGGGCGACAGCGTTCAGGGCATGTTGTCAGAGGATGCAGGCTTTTAATGGATGGACATGTGGTGGGAGTTAGCATGCACATCCTGCCAAAGAGGATGAGGAGATCATTCACTAGAGAGGTGGTAAATCACACAAAAAGACAGAAGTTAAGGAAATAAGACACGTCATAAACTTCACACCAGTCAGCATCCAAATTAGTGCCCAGGAACTCACCTTCGTTCATTAGTACTCCCGGAACAATGAGATAATGCTATTGTTCTTTCAGATGTAAATGTCTAGTCGTCTGTAAGAAGACCTCCATAAAAATTCTGTCCAGCACTTTGGCCAGCAAGCTCCATGTCCGCCTTTGTGCTGCATCCCCAGGACTGAACCATCTCTTCCTTTCACTCAGTATCAGAGGGAGGCATTGCCAAGGGGCAGATTTTCATATAAACTCTTATGGGGAATACCCTGACTCTGGAGGTTGAGTTCTCGAACCAAGAGAAAGAGCAGATCCCAAGATCCAGGACGATGAAGGGATTCTTCCTGATCAGCAGGGTCTGAGCTTGCAGACAACTGGAAGATGGCCTTTGTCTGATAACAGCTTTCAAAAGAGCCCCCACTTTTCATCCTGTGTCCAGAGCTTGTGGTAGAGCTGAGAAAAGGAAGAAACCCTTTGTCCTAAGAAGACAAGCACAAGGCAAAGAAGGGTAAGGGGCTCTCCTCAGATACTCTAGGACGCAGAGACTGGCAGAATGAGTCGCTTTTGTTGGAACTGTCCTTTGAATGATTGTGGTGGTGGCGATTTTGTGACAGACATTATCGTGACCAATGTCGCCTGCTCCATTGCACCACAAACCAGAAGACAAGTGATTATATATGGATTAATGGATGTAAGGAAGTAGGTAGAGAGAAGAATACACATGCATGAATTCTAAAGACTATATTCTCCTTTTAGAACTTGTGTCCACAAGGGGACCTTGGGAACCCTCTTTTTGACTCAAGGTAGGGCTTTGTTGCCATCAGCCTGGGCAGATCACCATCTGGGCCAGGCAGGGGTGCAGAGGCAGGAACAGTGTCTATAAAAGGATGTATAGTAGCAAGCTTCAGTCATTGGTAGGAAATGCATCTTCTCCTGAACTTGAACCTTCAGGCTGCTGTCCACCATCTCTTTACTCCGTTTCTTCTGAATCCAGCTGGCTGGGGCTGAGCCACTCACTGGCCCTCCTGGGAACCCCCAGGCTGGAGCTCCACAACCAATGTGGGCCAGGAGTTAAGATCTCAGTCCCTGGGATGGTGCAAGTGAGAAACAACCTCTCCCCACTGCAAACCATGGCCCCTGATGATCCATTTTACAGAAGAAAAACAGCTTTTACTGGGTCAAGCCAACATTTTCTAAATTATTTTTTTGCCATAGACTTGTATTCCAGAAACGCCTCTTGCGCTCACAATCAAGTTTATTCTCCTTCCCACATGGGTTTCAACCTTTCTGCATCTGCTTTTCCGTATTCTCCACCTTCGTATTTATTCTTACAAATCCGTCCACTGTCTGAGGTCAACCTGCAGAGATATGTTGCTTTCCCACAAACGCATCACATCTGTGGGGTGCTTAGGACTTCTTCATGGGTGTCTAGCTTTGTGCCACCCCAGCATGACCTCCGCTTGACTGCGGAGACAACAATCACAATGACCTTGACCAGGGCCCCCCGCCTCCTCCTTCCCATTACCTGCACTAGTTCTCCGAATCCTGAAGGTAGAGCTATTTTGCTGTGGTGTGTTCATCCCAGTAGAACTCGATCATACTGTGTCTGAAGCCTCTTATGTTGGTAGGCAAATAGCCTAGACTCACAGAGTCTCATGATAAAGGTTAGAGAATAAAGTAAAGAATCTCATTTTGTACTGGGGTTGACACACTTCCTTCTTACCCTCCCAAACACGGGGTGTCATCATTTCTGACTTGGTTCCGAGTTCTTTCAAATGTTCTCGATTCCAATCGGTGGTCCTCTTCAACATTGAAGTGTTAATACAAAACTTACAGAACTTCTTATTAACAGAGCAATGAGCTCATTTTTAGTGTTTCCAAATGCTTCTTTATTCCATCTGGCCATGGGTTTCAAGACCCCTTCTTCACAGATACAGACCACATTTATAATGCAGTTTAACCGGAGGCGGGATGAAAGGTAAGCCAACAAACAAGGCAACAGAACTGTTCCAGTGATCTCAAAAGAAGGAAAGGAAGTAAACAACACAGACTTGATGATTTCTCATCCTGTTTATAGGGTATCCGGGCTGTTTTTAAGGAGAACATTGCACTCCATTTATGATTGTATAAATTATGGTTGAAGGCGCTTTTTGTTCCCTGTGGTTACTGCAGCTGCGTGTGACTATGTTGGGAGAAATTTGATATACTATTGACATTATTTTATGAAAGCCCCGTCAGGTTTTATTTGCGTAAATGATAGCTGAGAGACCCAAGTGGCTGTCACTTTCTGCAGAGAACATCAAAGGAAATAAACAGATGGGGGTGAAAGAGACCAATCTTGGACCAGACCCCAAAAAAGTGGAGGGAAGAGAAGAGTGATGCTAATTTCTGTCGTGTACAAATACTGCCTAATGAGAGCTTCAT
The DNA here is from genome assembly GCF_922984935.1 of Meles meles. Lineage (NCBI taxonomy): Eukaryota > Metazoa > Chordata > Mammalia > Carnivora > Mustelidae > Meles > Meles meles. The sequence goes on from NC_060075.1 coordinate 97,936,105, forward strand.
TCACCCTCATCAAACGTGCCTGAAGACTCGTCGGTGACAGCCACCACCGTTTTCAGGCTGGCCGCTATGGAAACATCTGTAGAATCATCTTCAGTGCATCTGATTTCTTTCTAATTCCATGTTTTCAAAAGCGAGTTGTTTCTCCTTCGGTTCTGAACTGATGTGACTGCTCTGGGACGTACACATGTGCTCTGGAAGGGACACACGGGAATATTTTAGATATAAGATAATTAGCCATTCTGGCACAGTTGCTCAATTCCAGACGTAGAGAGAACTGCATTACACCCTCCCGTCCCATTGCTAACCCTGGGAAGCCCCCTCTGTCCTGAGTGTTCAATGCTCTCTGATACCTGGCCTCAACCTGACCACTTGGTATTTCTTCTACCATATCGCATTTGCCTATTCTTCTCAGGACACCCCCAGCTGCCAGCCCTGTCTGATTAATTTTCATTTCTGGTGAAAGCACACTTTCGGCCTCCATGTCTTTAAGCAACCAGGGCTGAGAACAAAAAGGCAGGAAGTGCCTACTGCGTGAGGCACTTCCTGCAAATTTCACCCATCCTTCAGATGGGGTCCAGAAACCCAGAATTCTCCCCATGCAGCATATTGGTCCCCTCCCTGTTGCATCTTCATGATCATGGCCACCCTCAACATCTTCATCAACAAACACAATGACAGCTGGGGGAATTCACTTTCAATGTCCTCATAGTGCCACCATAAACCATAGAAAAGTCGAGATAAAAATCTTGTTTTTGTGGGGGCTGGAACTTATGAAGTTCAGATGACCCTTTTCAGAAGAAAAGACCAAATTGCACACACAAAGACCTTAGATAAAGAAATAAACATGAATTTAGACGAGGAAAGACATCACAATGAATCACAAATTTCAAGAAGCTTGCAAATAGTATAAGAAGCTTGCAAATAGTATAAGCCTCCTCAAATCCTGGCAAACCATGTACTGTTTTCATTAATAAACTACTGGAATATCAGATGTTTCTGATACTTTTCTTCATCGTGTTCCCTATTCTTTGTGCCTTTACAGGCAATTATTTGGAACGTAGATTTGCTGCTGTTGTTTTGAGTAGAATAAAAGATAATTCAGTCTTCTTCTAGTATGGCTGATCAAAAAAATATTAATGACAGTTTGGAATTTCCTTATTGGCAAAGTTGTGTAAAATTGCAGAGTTGTGTTAAATTAGGAACAGTCTCCATCAGACCTCTCTGGTGTATGACCTCTGAGACTTGGGAGAAATTCTCTAGTTATATTTTGGAAACCTTGTTCCCTATCCTTTACCACACTTGTGAGCTGCCAGCACTGGAAATGAATGGCCCTATCCCCAACCTCCGTCCCACCCCCAGCCACCATGCCGGTCAGTCTGCAGAGTGCTGGGCGTGGTGGTCCTGGAATGCATCCCAATTCCAGTCAACTAGCAGAGGCCTAAGGCTACAGGAGTGTAATGGCAAACCCCAAAACCAATAAACCCAGACTCCTGCATCCCCATGTAAGTCTTCCTTAGCCGAACCCCTAGGGCCCAGACCCACCACAGTAGCATGCTACAACTCCTACAGGAGTGTGAGGGACATGTAAAATGTCTTACTTGCGCTAATATATGTGTACACTTGTGAGCAATTGCTGGGGCCACTCCCAGGGCCTGTAAAGAGGCAGCTGGAAGGGAGAGGTGCCCAGAAGCCTAAGCATTGCAGGCAGGTCAGTAAATCTAGCACGGGAGCCTGGGACCCCTCCCGCACACCCGTGCACAAGAGTGTTAGACAGACTGTCCTACAGTCCTGGGGCCCCCCTTGCTGGCTCTTGCTCAGGGCTGCATTACCCAGAGCCCAGAGCCCCACCCCCAACCCCTCCACCATGGCTCTCACTTCCCAGATTGGCAGCAGGTAATGTGACTCAGGGTCTGCAGGCAGTCTCAGCGACATCCTTTTCTTTGCCTCTCTTCCCTGCATCCCGGGCAGCAAGAGCATCTCCCCTCTGTGTCAGGCCTGCCCTGATTCTCTTGGGGGGGGGGGGGCTATGGGGGCACCAGCTCAACCCTTTTCTGTTCAGTGGGGATTCCAGATCGAGCACTGTCTGTACTGTCTTATAAAGCCTGTTTATTTTTGCATTTGCCTATTAATAACTATGCCTGTGACTTACTTTTAATAAAGACGCTCGGAAGGAAAATAAAATGGGTAGGTGGTCTCCTTTCCTCCTGAGCACCTACCCTGCCCCTAGCCATTTGTGTCTAGTGAGATGCACAGGAAAGGTGCCCCAGACCACAGCCCCGAGACAGCATCCTGGCAGGATAGGGAGTGTTATCAATCCCTTACTTCTCGGCTGGTAACAATTTGAACACCTGGAAGCACTTATTAGCAGATAACTGTGCTCGAGGTTGTCAATTAAAATATGTTGCCTTATTCTGCAACACAGTGCCTGCTCCACCAAAGCCCAAACATGGCTCCGTCTCTGAGATCTTTTCGCGTTTTTTTGGAATATCCATGAATGATCCTTAATCGGTTGTTTCGATTGTGACAACATTTCTCTTTTATTTTTTATAAAATGTTCATGTATTATTTTTTCTAGAACTGTAACAATCTCATACAAAGATCTCAGGCAGGAAAATTAACTTCCGTGCAGGGGAGAGTTCATTAGCTGGCCCAGTGTCTGTGGTGTGTTGCTGTCTGTATCCTCTTGAAATGAGGAAGGGAAGTAAATTTCAGTCTTTCTCAGGGTTGCTTGTAATTCTAAAGCAATCTAAAATGCTCTGTGTGCTAATCATCATGAAATATTTGAAAAAAAACAAAGAATCATGTTGGTCATAAGGTGCGTCTAATGAGTAATAGAACAGAGCTAATCCTTACACACCTGGAAACCAACTTTAAATTTGATTCATTTAAATTCAACACCATTATTTTTGTAGGTAGATAGGAAGAGAAACCACAACGCTTTGCCAAACGATTTAAGACTGCTTTAAGTTGCAATTGCCATCATTTCCTGATTTGGAGATACCAGTGACAGAATAAGAAAGAAAGTTTATAAATGTTCTTTTCCAGGAGGACGCTTGTTTCAACTGCAAGAAAGAAGTTCCCCAGCAAAATCAGGAAATCCAGCTCGGGGCCCTGTCATGTATCAACAGCTTGTTGAAACAAGTGTATCAAATGCAGATTGCTGGGGAGAAAAATAAGGGAAAATGAGGGTGGTAGTTAGGACTTGAGCACAATTTCATGCATGACATTGAGATTTTGGACCTCTATTTTCAACTTTCCCTAATTCAATTTTGCATGCCTTATCCTAAGAAATATATTTTTTAAAAAATTTTAGCTATTCATGACAGAGAGAGAGACAGAGGGAAAAGCAGGCTTCCCTCGGAGCAGGAAGCCTGATGCAGGACTCGATTCCAGGACCCTGGGATCATGACCTGAGCCGAAGGCAGACCCTTCACCGACTGAACCCAGACACCCTTATCCTAAGATATTCTATATAAAACAAATACGTTATTGCTGTGTTTGTTGATGCATGATCAGGTTTATTCAAGGACAGGAAGGAAATTTCACAGGAATGTGAGCAAATTCTTGACATAAAGTGACTCCTCTCTAGTAAATAAATGAAGGGTGCAAATCACTACATTATGAAGCAAAATGTAATTTTCTGGGTAGTGTAGGCTGGGAGCCACCACCGGGCAGAGTGGAGTGTTGGAGGTCACCCACTTGAAGAAATCACAGAAGGGCCTTGTGAAAGCGGCCACTGAGCCAGGCCTGGAAACTCTGGAACTGAGAGAAGGGGAGAGGCGGGAGAGCAGACAGAGGTGATCACCGTCCAGGGAGGGAAACTGAGTTAGCAAAGCATGAGTGAGCCAAGGGCGCTACAGGTGTCAGGCTTTCTAGAATGAAATAAAGAGGACACAGCTAAGGGTAAGTGCTGATGTCGCACGAGTGCGGGGGGACAAGGGCTGAGACGAGCCGTTGCATTTACTAGAGACAATCCAGAGAGCCCGGATTCGGCAGCCTTGTAGAGACCATGAGCATTAATCCCATCTGAGAGGGCAGCGGGTCAGCCCTCTGTCTCCGCTAAACTCGCCCGTTGCGCACCGGCTCTTCATCACACCGTCTCTGCAACGCCGGGCCCCCAGGGATGTTCTCCTGAGTCCTATTCTGTGTACGATTTCTTACGACCACTATTATCTGACGCCCCCAAGATACGTTCTTCTGTACCTTTCGAGTTTAGCCCTGTCTCCTTTAGAATAGCCGACCTGCTTTTGCGTTCGCTCTCTTCCCTGGCGAGGAGGGGTGCGGAGGGCACTGAGTCCGCGGGGAGCAGGGACGTGGACAGGTGCTCAGGGTCTGTGACGCAGCCGCCTGCGAGACCCAGGCCCTTCCTCCCAGCAGCATGGGTGGCGGCGTCTGTTGGCGGGGGCAGGGGACCCGCGGGAGGAGCGGGTGCGGTTCTCCCGCTGGTCGGCGAGCCCGGAGTACGGCCGTGCGGTTCACCTGGTATTTCTGCGTGTTCTCAGATCTTCGTACAGAGTGTGACCCGGGCACCTGCTTCAGCTTTGCTGTTTGGGGCTCCTGTTCTGTGAGAGTCCATCTGCCTGAGGGAGGAGCCCTCTTCATCCCTAGCATTTGGCTACTTTAGCAGGAGCGAGGGGGTCTCCTCCTGCGTCAGTTGCAGTAGAATGAGTGATTTAATCGCTCACCAAAACCGGTGGGACACACACATACTCGCAGGGTGTCACCGTGGACAAAAGCGGGTAGTTAGGGACCTGATGCTGGTGGCGTTGTGTGAGCAGCTCACCCTCCGTTTCCATAGCTGGGCGGGGGTGGGGGGAGTCCTTCTTAACCTCGAGGCAGGAACCCACGTGATTCCCAACGTAGAAACCTGGCAAGGACATCGCCCTGCTCTGCAGGGTAGTCTGGTCATCCCAGGATTTGTTCACAAAGTACGTGGGCATTTCTCTTCAAAGCAAACTGATATATTTTCTATTACCTCAGCATGCCCTTTTATGACTATCCTGTCCTTGGCACCCCCTGAGAGCGCAGTGACCTAAGCGACAGAGGGTTCTGTGGTCGGACACAAGTGTAGCAGCAAGACTAACACTTAGAGGCCATCATTTCAGAATATTTGAGAAGAATGATATGACTTTTCATATAGGACACACTCGATGGTACTTAGCTAACTTTTTCAACTATCAGCAAAAAAGCGTCTCTGCGGTGTTCCAACTGCTATAATGCATAGAGGCGTAACCGTGCATGCTATTAACTTAGCAATTTTAAAATAACACACTCAAAAGCGGCAGGCATGAGCCATGCAAAGAAAGTAAAAGTTTCTATTTGGACAATGATTCCTCAAAAGTTTTTAGTGTGCTGGCTACTTCCCAGAACGTGTCACAGACTTTCTGAGCCAGCCAGATGGTGGAGGTCAAACCACGTGTGAGCCACTGTCTGAACTTCGTGGTGATTGTGGGGCCAAGAGTCATAGACACTCACCTGCCACAAGGAAGACACTGTCCCCTTCTTTCCTTCCTCCCTTCCTTCCTTTCACTTCCCTCCCTTCCTTCCTCTCTTCCTTCCTTTTACTTCTGTTCTCTTTTCTCCTTCCTTCTTTCCTTCCTTTTACTTCTGCTCTTTCTTCTGCCCTTTCTTTCTTTTTCTCTTTTGTTTTCTTTTTCTTTTATTTCTATCGGCTTCTTGAGTTAAATTCTGTCTTTAGATCCTAGAAAAAACACTGCATGATTCAAGCGATCCCTTGGCCCTCTTTGAAGGCACAGGGGAGGGGAGAACCAATAACGAGCTCCTTCCCTGAGAGATAATGGAAAAGACAGAAGCCCACAAAACTTGGATCACGCCCTGCAAAGAGAAGCGGTCCGCAGAATGCTGGCTTGGTGGGTTCCGACTGTGAGGATGTGAATTCCAGTCAAAGAAACGCAATCTGGGACATCTGGGACATTCGGGCCCATCCGTACTGTGTCTGCTTCGGCTAGAGATTCAGGCCAAGTGAAGGGGAAGCCCCGGCCTCCCTGTGGGGTGTGTAACCTCTGTCTCTGTACGGGACGCTCTTCTGTCCCATCCCTGGACTGGGAAATCCCAAGGTCACTCTGCTCCTTGCAGCTCTCATAAGCCAGTTTTGCACCTGCTGAGAACGTCTCTGTGTGTGAGTGACCAACATGGGCAGTCCCCTGGGCTTATTGGGACATGACTGGTTGCATGTGTTCCTGTGTGTGGTGTGTGTGGTTCTGTGTGGTCATAGCACATATGTGGGTCCATGTAACCCCCCCACATAAGGAGTCATGCTACCACCACCACCACAGGGCTCGGACTGTTCATTTATAACCACATGCACAGTCCCTGGTTACCCCATCCCCCAGCCTTGACAGGCACTGGTCACTTCTCCCTCTCAATGACTTTATCATTTAAGAATGTTGTGTAAATGGGATTACGCAGGGGTCCCTGGGTGGTTAGTCGGTTAAGTATCTGCCTTAGACTCAGGTCATGATTCAGGGGTGCTGGGATTGAGTCCCGGGATCGAGTCCTGCAACAGACTCCTTGCTCAGTGGGTATTGGGGGTGTCTGCTTCTCCCTCTCCCTTTGGCCCTCCCCCTGCTTGTGCTCTCTCTCTCTTTTACTATCTTGCTCTCATTCTTGTTCTCTCTCAAATATATAAATAAAATCTTAAAAATAAATGGGATTGTGCAGTATGTGTCCTTTTGACATGGACTCCTCTCTCAGAACAAGTCTTTCAAGATCCATCCAAGTCATTGCCGGGATCACTGGCTTGTCCTTTCGAACCACAGAGAGCCTCACACGCTCTCCCACAAAAGGACGTCTGGGTCACTTTCAGGTTTCTGCCCGTTACGGTGAAAGCTCCTGTGAACATTTGCGTTTAAGAGTTTCTGTGAACACCGGCTTTCATTTCATCAGGCTAGAGACCCAAGAGGACAATTGCTGAGTCATATGGCAAATGTGTATATGTTTTGTTCTGTAAGAAATGGCCATTTGACTTCCAGGGTAAAAAGAGAAAAAACAAACAAACAAGAACAAGCAAAACATGTTCATACCCTCACTGTGTGTGTGTGTGTGTGTGTGTGTGTGTGTGTGTGTGTGCGCGCGCGCGCTATGACTGGTCTTTACATCCAAACAAACTTGTGTTTCCGGGGGTCCGTCCAGCTTCTGCAGGGCAATCACATAAACGGTGTTAGCTTTGATCATTTGTACTGAAAATTGGATTTCTTCTTCTGTTTTGGTAGAATCTTCTGTATCTGCAAGAAAAGGAAACAGCAATGAGTAAGGACTGAAGCCGTTACCTAATTGAACTCGACTAAGTCTTAAATCATTAATCCTTTATGTTCTTTAAAGGTTTTATTTATTTATTTGTCAGGGAGAGAAAGCGCAAGCAGGGGGAGTAGCAGGCTGAAGGAGAAGAAGGGTCCTCGCTGGGCAAAGAGCCGGATAATGGGACTCAATCCCAGGACCTGGGGATCATGATCTGAGCCGAAGGCAGACGCTTACCCGACTGTGCTGCCCAAGCGCCCCCGTCATTAAGTCTTTAAAAGTAACAGATGTTGCAAACCCAAACGCATACAGTGAACTTCACTCCAGTACACACAGAGATGTCAGCGGGATGACCCAGCATTGCTGGATCTAGGAAGGAGGATGAGGGGGAAGACAAGGAGGGGCCTATTGCTGCAAGGCAGAACATAATCTCATTTCCAAAAGCACATGGGTATATTTTTAAAAGGCAGCATGATATAATAAAATTAAGAGTATAGTTGTGCTTATGAGAAATCAGAAGCTTAACATAAAAGGTGCGACCTGTCAATGGAAGAAGTGCTTGGGCAAACCAAAAGACTCAAAGGAACGTTAGAAGACACATCATGACGACAGTTCTAGCTGCTTCCATAGTTTGACCCAAGAGAGCATCACATGACCTGCACGAGGAACCAGACTTTGATATTTAAAATAAAAGGTGTTGAGGAAAACATCACATAGACATGGCATGTCTCCTGAACCGAAGAGTTATTATGCATTGGCATGTATTTCAGATCGATAAATATTTCAAATTTGTAAAATATTTCAAATCCTGAGCCTTCCCCTCCTGGTCTCCTGATAGGTATAATGAATAATATTCTGGCTTTCTAAAGGTCTTTAAAGCATAAAAAGAGAGCTTGTGGTTTGGACATGTTTAGTAACATCTAGTATGCAAAAATAGTATTTAGGGGCACCTGGGTGGCTGAGTGGGTTAAGCCTCTGCCTTCAGTTCAGGTCATGAACGCAGGGTCCTGGGATTGAGCCCCGCATCGAGCCCCGCATCGGGCTCTCTGCTCAGCAGGGGGGGAGCCTCCCCCCCGCCCCGCCTGCCTCTCTGCCTACTTGTGATTTCTCTCTGTCAAATAAATAAAACCTTAAAAAAAATAGTATTTAATGTGTTAAACGTAATTTTACATTTACAGGTAAGGTTTTCCCTGGAGGAAAGACTTGCATTTTCTCCCTCAGTTCAATTTAATCTTTGAGCTCTGACTGCTTTAATGGTCATTTTTCAGGACAAGAAGATAGTATCATAAATGAAAATAATTTTATAGGAATCTACCATGATACTGGGTATATCCGAAGGAAGCTGATAGGTTAGCATAATAAAATAATTCTAGGCATGTCAGATGATTCTTAATTAGCAAGTAGCATCCTTTTCCCACGGAAATGCATGTGATTAAAATGATTACTGTGTTAACCTTGGGCGTTACCGAGAGAAAGAAGTTGCTCTCTTTATGTTATGGATCGCATAGTATTTCATTTGTATTCCTGGTGATTTTTTGCTGTAGTTGAAAAACTTGGAAGAGCTGAAGTTTAGAAGGAAATCTTATTATTGTGGCACCATAAAACATCCTTACAACTTACCTGAGATGCGGTGGAGATTTATCGGATAGAAAGCGTATAATTTAACTGCCTTCCCCTGACTAGGCTAAAATTATTTCTTGAATCAAACTAATAAGATCTATTGACTGATTGTATATTGAATAAATTGCTGCACTCTGAATCTCAGATCAGCGGTGGCGAGAGCACACTCTTCCCGCAGCCATCCTCCCTCTGGAGGAATCAGAACTGACTTTGATAAAGGCGGGGATCATGTCACATCTGCGGAACAGAAGGACCGCCATCAGTGACAGAAGGCAGAGATCCTTCACGAGAAATGCACTGCAACCTAAGCTCTTTGAAGTATTTCTGAGATCTGATATGTTATGAAAGACAACGAGATACAGGTATTTAATATGCTTTAGCTATGGTGAGTCTTGAGAGACACAATGATATGAACCTCTGGAAACTAGAATGCTCTTAACTGTAGAAAACATGATGAAAGTTTCTTAGCTGATGTATACGGAATCTGCCAATAGGTAAATCGAAGAGAGGAATGTGTGGGGATTTCTAGTTACTTTGGAGACAGAAGGGGTGTAGATAATTCAGAAATTCCTAGATATCTCTTTCCCAACCACCACATTGATATTTCTTCCTTTCTCCTCTTTACATTTTATACTTAAAATTTTTTTCTGCTGAACTGGATAACAGTTTCAGAAGAGTGAAATGATAATGGTGTTACTGATTCAAGAGAACTCAGTATAATCAGGATTGTAGCATTCTGTCGTGTACTTGCTTTTAGTTTCTGTCTGTTACTTTTTTCACCTACTTAGAATTTTTTTGTTGTTGTTGCCTTCTGCCATTTTCTGTAAAGAAGGTTAAAATATGTATTTAGTCCAATCTATCAACTTTGTTCAAAGTTTAGCTTTTGATAACCTGTGTTGAGCTCACCGCAACGAGCTGCTAAATTGGTTCGTTTTTCCTTCTGTTGGTCAAAGCTCACAACTCATTTTTATTCATATTTCTGTGACCCGTGCCAACCAGTACAGACTTGTACAGAATCTCCATTAACATCAACAGTTGAAAATATAAAAGTGCATCTATAATCTCTAGGAAGTAATTAGAAAGAAATCAGAAATAATAAGGAAGCTAATATTTTGACCCATTTTAATAAAGTATGGTACTTTTTTGTATTAAGTAACTAGCTCAAAAGTGTAATGAAAAAAAAGATTCTATGCTTCATCGAAATAAAAAATGGAAGGTAATTAAAATTATATTTTAAAATGCATGGTGCTTATAATACATAATCAGAAACACGAATTAAGACTCTTGTATTGAGAGATGTCATTATCTTATATTAGAGGACTGAAAATCATTAATTTAATGCACAGTGCTATAATTTTGTGATTGAATCCATCCAACATTAATTGAAGATTTTATTAAAATTTCTATAAACATTAATTCACTTAATTATCACAAGCTCTGTAAGGTATTATTCTTGTTCTTATCATCCTCATTCCTATGTAAAGAGAGTAAATGGCAGAGAAGCAAGACATTCTGGGTCTTCATCCAAAACCTCATGGTCAATACCCCCAAAATACTTTTATTAAAACCTAACAAAATAATCCTGCAGCTGACCTGGATGAATAAATGTGAGACGCACCGCGGAAGACTCTAAAGTCAATTTTTTGCAATGAGATTGGTTTTTATCGAAATTAGATGGGACTCAAGTATGGTCATCGACACATCTTGGGTTGCTTTCAGACGAGTCAAACAAATGCACGAAGTCACATATTTACTCCAAGAAAGGACATGAAGTCCGTGGACGTGCAAACTGCCCTTGTGATCCTTATTACATCCCAAATAGAGAGGTGAGCCATGAGTTATCCTGATTTAGTAGAGGTACCCCTGGGAAAAGAAAGGTCTAGCCTGTTCGCTCATCACACAGTTCACCACAAACAAATTCAGAATGAATCTCAGGACTAACTGATTTATGTACAGTTGAAAACACAGGGCAGCCGGAAGCTTTTAATGCATATTCTCAGAAGCTGAGCTTCAAACAAAGTTGATAGACTGGATTAAATTATATTTTAATCTCCCTACAAGAGATGGCAGAAAACAGCAATAAAACCACCTTTGAAAAGTTTAAAAAATACAAGCAGACACAAAAAGCCTGGTGTCTCAGAATCTCAAGGTCCAAGGTCAAGGCCCACATGGAGCTTTGTGCTGAGTATGAAGCCTAATTATGATTCTCTCTCTCTCTCTCTCTCTCTCTGCCCCTCCCCATGCTCATACCAATGTACTCTCTCTCTCTCAAAAACAAACAAAGCAAATATATGATAATGCCATAATTCTGTTATACTGAGTTCTCATAAATCTCGAAAACAATAGATCAAAAGACATTACAACACATTAACCAGAGAAACTCACATTTCAAATGGGATTTCAATGGCTCAGTTGGTTAAGCCTCTGGCTTTGGCTCAGGTCACTATCCTAGGGTCCTGGGATCAAGTCCCGAATTGGGCTCCCTGCTGAGCAGGGAAGCTGCTGCTCCCCCTGCTTGTGTGCTTTTTCTCTCTTTCCCTTCAGCAAATTAATAAAATCTTAAAAATAAAAGAAATATAAATATTACATAATAATGAATTTTAAAATTAACATATATAATTTATATAAATATAAATATTTTTCAATTACAGTCTTTGATATTATTATATTAATATTCTCAATAAGATAATATTAATACATTATAGATTAAAATAATTTGATACTCTAGATCATCCAGTAGATTAGCTAATATTACATGGCACATTTATATATAATTTTTAGGTAAGAAAATGTACCACAAATATCAACATTTCTAAGAATTGTTCTAAGAAACAATTCTAAGGAATTGTAAGCTTTCGACATAAAAAGAGAATTTCCAGCAATTTATTCTTTTTTTAAAATATTTTATTTATTTATTTGACAGACAGAGATTGCAAGTACGCAGAGAGGCAGGCAAAGAGAGAGAGGAGGAAGCAGGCTCCCTGCTGAGCAGAGAGCCTGATGTGGGGCTTGAGCCCAGCAGCCTGGGATCATGAGCTGAGCCGAAGGCAGAGGCCTTAACCCACAGAGCCAGGCAGGTGCCCCAGCAATTTATTCTTTAAAAAAAATTTTTTTAAAATATTTTATTTATTTATTTGACAGAGATTGCAAGTAGGTAGAGAGGCAGGCAGAGAGAGAGAAAGGAGGAAGAAGGTTCCCCACTGAGCAGAGAGCCCGATGCGGGGCTCGATCCCAGGACCCTGGGATCTTGACCTGAGTCAAAGGCAGACGCTTTAACCCACTGAGCCACCCAGGTGCCCCATATTTTTTTTAAAATTTTTAACATTTTTATTCATTTATTTATTTTTGGTAGTCTCAATGCCCAGTGTGGAACTCAAACTCATGACCCTGAGATTAAGAGTCATACTCTATGCCCAAAGAGCATACTGTATGGGTGTCTGTCCAGCAATTTATTCTAGTAGAATGACTGAATATACATCCAGGTTACTTATCACACTGCTTTTATAATCCTGAAAATATATATATTCTTTCCATAGGAGTTTAGATAAAAATATTCTCCAGTCATTCACAAATTTTATCTATATGTATATATCTCAAAAGAGAAGAGCCTTCATTAAGTGAAAAGAACATTATAAAGTTTGTTCCAGTTGAGTACACAAAGTAACAGATCCCATTTTGGTTAAATAGTTGCAAAAGCATACACACATACACATACCAGTATTTATGTGTCCTAATGAAATTTCCAAGATTATATACATAGTGCGTTTGTTCCTAGGTTATTGGATAACATTCCATTTTCCTAATGCATTTTCTTTTGTGTATAATGTAATGCTTGTGTATTGATTACATTTTCTGAGATGAAGACGAAAACCATTCATAAACGACTAATTTCAAACAAACTACTTTTAATACCCCCGACTATCAACCCTACCAAAAACAAACGAGAGCACATATGTGTAAGGATATGTCAAAGGAATCTTTGACCTCTCAAGCAAGTACATTTCTGTCAGTTAAAATAACCATCAGTTCAGGTCAAGTTCTTCATTAGAGTTTTGTGGTTTTGCTCTAAATATATTCAATATGTTATTATGAATGACTGTCCAGCATGTATCTATCTCTTAAGCATAAAATCAATTACTTTAGATGTTTTGTGTGGTTTTTCAAAGCACTCAAAACAACACCGCAGAGGAACATTAATGACACTATCTCATGGTCCTTGAGAAAAGCTCCAGTATCGAGCGTCATCCTGTTTCTGGGTCCCTTCCTGGGCATCAAGTCTATTAGGTGGCACCCCGGGGAGGGCTTCTGCAAGCAGGGTCCCTCTGAGCCAACAGTAACTTGCCTTAAGTCCTCTGCTCTAATTTAAAATGGTCTCTTTCCTGGTATACCTGATGTCACCACCAACAGAATGAGTTTCCCTGCTGGGAGCACAGCCACTGTTTCTTTTATCAGGTGTACTGAGTCTTCTGAGTGTAGAAAATCAATGTGCTCTTCACGGGGTGGGCGGGGAGAGGGGGGTGTAGGCTGGCAGCCCCCACTGGGAGGCTGCTTTGGAGAATGATTATTCATACCCCTTCAACTGCCAAAAAGACACTTTCACTTCAAAAAGCCACCAGTATTGTACCTGTCAGCATCCAGCAAGTAAACAGGCAAGTTACCTCTCTAATATGAAAACAGAGTAAAACTTTCAGCCTCCGAGTGAATCTTCATTACTATTCCACAGCTGGCAGGAAGCATTTCCTGTGCACTGACCTGAGACCATCCACGGATACACCTGTCTTGTCGGAACTTCAACCAGTTCCTGGAAATACTCATTGGTGAGGCTTATTTCATTAAAGTAATATTATTTCTTTTGTTGGTGGTCTCTGGGGAAGACTTTTCTTTGCAATAAATTGTGGAGTGTTGCATATAAGCTCCCTGCCATAATACAAGGACAGAAATAAAATAACTTTCTTCACTGTCAGCAGCTGTTTGACATGAATCCCTAAATATTCTGAATAGCTTGAGGAAAAGTAAAGATAAACAGTTTATGAACACTGAGGGTTACCAATCATCAATACATATTAATCGATTCATGTCTTAAGTAAAGAATCTTCACGTATTTGCTTAGAGTACTAAGAATGACTGCAACTCACAGATCACCGAAGGATATTCAAGAACACCTACTAAAACCTACTGCAGATAAGGAAAGGGAAAATCAGGTCCAACTTTCCACTGAAAACTGACTTCATCGAGTTACAGAACCCTTTAACAAAACGTGACTGAATACAACCTAAAAGTCAAATGACAATCTCGTATCTGAAATACTGTCATTAGATCAAGTAGGTAGTGAGCTTGCTTTCTTGATTCCTAAGCAGTTGGGGAGGGGGGAGGAGCTTTGTTTTCTCATCAGGGAGTTTGTTTCATATGGACTTATTTATTTCTTATTTTTATATAAACATATAATGTGTTTTTATCCCCAGGGGTACAGGTCTGTGAATTGCCAGGTTTACACACTTCACAGCACTCACGATAGCACTTACCCTCCCCAATGTCCATAACTCCCCTCCCCCTCTCCCAACCCCACTTCCCCCCAGCAACCCCCAGTTTGTTTTGTGAGATTAAGAGTCACTTATGGTTTATCTCCCTCCCAATCCCATCTTGTTTCATTTATTCTTCTCCTATCCCCCTAACCCCCCACGTTGCTTCTCCATGTCCTCATATCAGGGAGATCATATGATAGTTGTCTTTCTCTGAAAATGAAATTGGACCACTTCCTTACACCACACATGAAAATAGACTCAAAATGGATGAAGGACCTCAATGTGAGAAAGGAATCCATCAAAATCCTTGAGGAGAACACAGGCAGCAACCTCTTCGACCTCAGCCACAGCAACATCTTCCTAGGAACATCGGCAAAGGCAAGGGAAGCAAGGGCAAAAATGAACTATTGGGATTTCATCAAGATCAAAAGCTTTTGCACAGCAAAGGAAACAGTTAATAAAACCAAAAGACAACTGACAGAATGGGAGAAGATATTTGCAAACGACATATCAGATAAAGGGCTAGTGTCCAAAATCTATAAGGAACTTAGCAAACTCAACACCCAAAGAACAAACAATCCAATCAAGAAATGGGCAGAGGACATGAACAGACATTTCTGCAAAGAAGACATCCAGATGGCCAACAGACATGAAAAAGTGCTCCACATCACTCGGCATAAGGGAAATACAAATCAAAACCATAATAAGATATCACCTCACACCAGTCAGAATGGCTAAAATTAACAAGTCATATGGACTTATTTAAACTGCAAGCAGTTTGAGGTTTTCTTTCCAGGAGCAGGCTGGTGCTCGTCCCTTGTAAACCCTAGACCCTTGGAACCGGGGTGCTAGGGTGATCTGCAGCTGGCTCAGGAGGAGCCTAGCATGGCTTTGACCACTTGGATGCAGTCACTGAAGCCAGCAGTCAGTGTCCCCCAAAGGAAGACCAAAATTTCCTTCTACCTCCCTCCCATGTTTAACTAAAATGTATAGAATGCAACTAAATCAGGGCCATGAGAGAATTTCATAGCAGTAAATGGACACACTGGAAAAGAAAAGTCTCAAACCAATAAGATAAGCTTCCACTTAAGAAATGAGAAAAAGAAGAGCAAAATTAACCCAAAGGGAGTAGAGGGAAGGAAATAATGAAGAGATGAATAAAAATCATTAAAATTGAACATAGGAAAACAAGAAAAAAAATCAATAAAACAAAAATGTTGTTCCTTAAGTAATAAAATCATCAAATTTCTAGCAAGACCGGCATTAAGTAGAAAAAACAAGAAGGCACAATTTATTACTGTCAGGTATGAGACAAGGAGTATCATTATAGACTCTGCAGATAGCAAGTGATGGCATGGAAACACTATACACAACGCCACACAGCAAATTGTACAACCAATGGACCAATTCCTCTAAAAACACAAATTAGAACAAATCACTTTGATAATTAGAGATGATAATTTGTGCAGGTTTAGAAGTATTAAGAAAACTGAATTCATTATTTTGAAAATTACAAAAAATATTCCCAGGCCCACTGGTATTCACTAGCAAATTTCTCCAAAGAATTCACACAGACTTTACACAAAAATCTACAGGAAAATATAAGAAGAGGTAACGCTCCTTGACTTATTTTAAGGGACCAATATGGCTCTGATATCAATACCTGATAAGAAAGAGACAGCATATACCCACAAAAAACCCACAGTCTCGTGTTTCTCATGAGCTTAGATGGAAAAATCTACACAACTTTAGAAAAGGAAACACGACGATATAGCAAAAGACTAATACCAGGTAACTAAATGGGACTTAATCCAGATAGGCAAGGTTGTTTCAACACTGGAAGATCAGCCACTGTAATACAACGTATCAAGAAGCTGAAGTAGCAAGATCCCATTATTCTATAAATTGAAGCAGGGAAAGCAATTAACAAAATCCATCTATTCGTGTTAAAAATTTTCTGTTACTATTTACTTATTTGACTGAAAGAGAGTACATGAGCAGGGGCCGGAGGTGGGGCAAGGACAGAGGGAGAGGGAGAGAGACAATCACAAGCAGGCTTCATGCTCAGCCCAGAGCCTGACGGGAGGCTTGATCTCATGACTCTGAGATCATGACCTGAGCTGAAATAAAAAGTTGGATACTCCACTGAGTATGGAGCCACCCAGGTGCCCTCTGTTACTATTTTAAAAGATAAACTGAGGCACATTAAATTTTTCAAGAGTTTATTTGAGCAAACACAGGGACACCCCATGCATAGGCTCTAGGGAAGAGGCTTTTAGAAAGCTTTGCACAGGTGAATCAAGCCAACTATTTGATGGGCTAGAGCTTAAATGGTTGCCTTATTTGGGAAAGGTTAATTGGTTGTTTGTGATTGGTTGTTCTTAGGTTCCAATGTCCAAACCTCCAATGTCCAAACCTGGAGGTTTTTTAGGAGTTGACTCTGGTTTTGATTTTTTATTTTATTTTATTTTTTTTTTCCTTTGCCAAGGCATTAAAGCTACTTCAGTCTATGACTCTTTGTTTACTTAACAATTAGGAATATAAGGAAACTTGCTCAATCTCATAAAGAAATGTATTAGAAAAACCTTAGAGCTGCATCATATTTAACAGTGAAGGACTAAGCGTTTCCCCTCAAAGATCAGGAACAAGACATTTATATTTGCACTCTCTGCCACTATTCAGTAGAGTACTGCAAATTCTAGCCATTGCAATAAGCCAAGAAAAATAAAAACCACATCGTTTCTGGAAAACAGGAAATAAGACTGTCACTAGTTGCAGATGATGGTCTGATTGTCTACATGGAAGAGCCCACATTATTCACAAAACACAACTCCCAGAACTACTGAGTGAGTTTGGTAAGGTCAGGAGATGATTAACACACAAAATTTGATTGTATTTTTATATGCTAATAACAAACAAGAGCAAACAAGAATTTTAAAAAATCAGGATACCATTTACATTTATAAAAATGAAATTCATAGGTATAAATTTAAGAGAACATGTCTAAAATTATATAAATTGTAAAATATATGCTAAAGCTGTATGGCAAAAATTGCAAAATTAAAAAGAAATGAAAGGAGACTGAAGTAGACAAGAGGCACACTGTGTTCCCGAATTGGAAGACACACATTGGCAAGATGCTTCTTTTCCTTAAATTGATTTATAAGTTTGATGCAGTTCCTACCAATATCTCAAAAAGTTTTTTTTAAAGTTTTTATTTTATTATTTATTTGAGAGAGAGAGAACATGAGCACAAGGGAAGGACAGAGGAAGAGAGAAGCAGATTTCCTGTTGATCAGGAAGGCAGAGGCAGGGCTCCATCTCAGGATTCTGGGATGATGACCTGAGCTGAAGGCAGATGCTTAGACAACTGAGCCACCCAGGCACCCTTCTACCATCCCATTTAATTAATTAGTTGGTACTCTCCCATTAGTGCTCACGTCTCTCTCCTGTGTATCGATGTATATGGATGTATAGACTCACAGATTCCCATTTATCTCAATTTCACTACTATTGCTGTTTATTGAGAAGTTCAGTGTGTCCTAGCCTTGGCCAGCGGGAATCTTTCCAACGAGCTCCTACGTCCTCCTGACACATCTCATCATTCTTTGAGCACTTCCTCACATCCTGCCTGGCACAAGACTGTCCAGGGTCATCTTGTACCTTCCCTGCTCCAGCCCTCATGTGGAGGATCAATCATTCTTCACTGTTGGGATGGCCATGACTTCTCGTCCCTCCTACACAGAGCTGGAAAACAAATTCATGTGCACACACACACACATACACACACAGACACACACATCCCTCTCTATTTCCATATTTACCTATAACAATCTTGAAATCATGCCTTGACCTTGGGATACTAGTCCCGTGCCACATGGTTACTCCCAGCCTTGTTCATTTCTTTGTTTTTAACTCCCTTCTACAATCTGGCTCCCATTATACTCGGTATATTTACTTACATGCTTATCCTCCCTGTGCATAATCTGTTGACCACCAGAGCCATTCACACAACCAGACATACTTCTGAGAGCTGCCACTCCAGGGGGTCACCCTAATACGCAGCCCTGGGCACGCCTCCCCCACCCAGTTGCTTAGACCCTACCAGAAAGCGTTAGAGACTTCTGTAGCAAAAAAGTACTTAGAATCGAAAAGCACCCAGCAAGTTGCAACTGCTCAGTGTATTTTATCTAATTTATATTTTCTCATAGAATATTTAATATACTGTCCCCAAACAGGTATTTCGCTGGCCGCATTTTCTGGAGGAATAGATTGCACGCCCATTGTATTCTTCAGCCTCTGTTTTCCCCTCATAAAATGTTTTTGCTTTCTTTTTAGATTCTAATTGTTTGCTTTATTTTCTATACCTATTTGGTAAATAGATTTAAAACAATCTGTTAGGAGCTGGCTGGATTTAACCTTATTTTGAGTATTTTCTTTTTTTTTTTTAATTTATTTGACAGAGAGAGATCACAAGTAGGCAGAGAGGCAGGCAGAGAGAGGGGAAGGAAGCAGGCTCCCTGCTGAGCAGAGAGCCTGATGCGGGGCTGGATCCCAGGACCCTGAGATCATGACCTGAGCCGAAGGCAGCGGCTTAACCACTGAGCCACCCAGGCGCCCCTATTTTGAGTATTTTCTTAAGTGCATACTTGGAGCATATTTGCCGAATTATCAGTCAAGAACAGAGCCCACAGCTTGGGAATCTTTCCTTAACACAGAGTCTCAGGGAAGTTGTGATGGTTTCACTCTTCTTCCAGTTGGCTTTTATCTACGTTCAATGCATCCAGCTTACTTTTTTTTAAATTTTATTTTTCAGTTTTATTGAGATATAATTGATATATAACACTGTACACATCTAAGTTGTACCACATAACAAGTTGGCATACATATATTGTGAAATGATTACCACGATAAATTTAGTTAATATC
The DNA here is from genome assembly GCF_922984935.1 of Meles meles. Lineage (NCBI taxonomy): Eukaryota > Metazoa > Chordata > Mammalia > Carnivora > Mustelidae > Meles > Meles meles. The sequence goes on from NC_060075.1 coordinate 97,955,432, forward strand.
CATCTCCTGATGTAGTTACAGAAAAGTTTTTTTTTTTTTTTTGTTTTGTTTGTTTGTTTGTTTTCCCTAGTGATGAGAACTTTTAGGATTCACTCTCTTAGAAACTTTTTTTAAAGATTATTTATTTATTTATTTGACAGAGAGAGGGATCACAAGTAGGCAGAGAGGGGGAAGCAGACTCCCTGCTGAGCAGAGAACCCAATGCAGGGCTTGATTCCAGAACCCTGAGATTATGACCTGAGCCAAAGCCAGAGGCTTAACTCACTGAGCCATCCAGGTGCCCCTCTTAGCAACTTTTAATGATGCCATGCAGTCGTGTTATCTAAATTTACCATTTTAGATATAAGGAAAGTGACCCTCAGGAGAACTGTCTGAAGGCATCCAGCTTACTTTTATAGAATTTTCTCTTCCATTGAAAAATACTGAAACTGAAAACAAAACCACCTTTTCGTCTCATCTTCAAGGCTTGCTTTTTGGTCTCTTTGCTTCAACAGAGCAATATTTGCAAAGATTATTTAAACTCCTGTGTCTGTGCTTAATTATGGCACTGTCACTCTTGGACATATTTAATTTTCTGATTTTGATTCATTGGTCTATTACAAGAGCAATTGACAGAAAAATGATGTCTGCCTGTGGCCCTTACATTATTTACGATAAAACTTTCCTTCAAAGAATCTTGGGACGATGTCTCCAGAATTACAGAATGAGCACAAATTAGTTTTCTAAAGGCATCAAGTGGTGATTAATTAAGCTTTGTCATGTTTTCTGTAGATTACTGCCTCATGGTTCTGATAGCATTAAGGCATTTCTGCAAGGTTAAGGTGGCTTCTGCTTTAACTGCTTAGCATTTCCATCAGTGGACTATCCCTGAAAACGCAGTGGAAGGAAATTCGTTCTGAAGATAAAAGCCAGCTCTGGTGTTTAGCTATTAAGGATGATTTACTGTTTAGCAACTTAATATTCCCCACATAGCCCGCCACAGAGTAATGGCATAGATCTTGTGATTAAAATGTTTACAAATAGGTATTTTTGAAGGTTGTTTGCATGAATATCTCAAATAGTAAAAGTCAATAAATCTTTGCACCACTCTAAGGGTGTTATTTAACTAATTGGATAAATCACCGAGTTCTACAAAGCAATTTTAGACCGCCAGATTTACAATGCATCAGAGCTGATCTCTATTTAAATTTTCCATTACAAGATAAATGTTCATAAACAAATAGTAAGACCTGAAATAATGTTGATCATACATCTGGCAGAACAAGAGGAGATACTTAAAGAAAAGAAATTCAATTTCATGTGAAATTGTTCCCAAGATGGCAGGTTCGGGTCTGGTGTCAGAATACATCTGAATAATTTTTGCACTGGACTAATTACGTGTTTGCCTTTCTTTCTCCTCCTTCTCCAGGTTTTAAGTGACTTGAATGTTTTTGAAAATAATAATGCTGCATAAGATTTAGAAGGAATGTCACCTATATTAAAGCATATTGTAGGCAAGCAATGGAAGAATGTGGGACCACACTGGCAAATTCACCCTCCAGCAAGCACTGATTGTACACGTTTGCACAACCATTATAGAATAAGACATACAAGGTATGTGTGTTTGCTGTGAGGATAATCGCTGGATTTGAGAGAACCTGCTCTGGTGTTGGACTTCTTCACTGGAATCCCAGTGTTATCATTTTCTGGCTGTTGGATCTTTCTAACATCTCTGCAACTCAGTTCCTCGGTGACCAAAACTGGGGAAAATCAAGAGGTCAGCTTTAATAAATGAACACATGGAAGGCATTTAGAATAGCACGGGCAATCAACATTACCGGTGTTTTTGAAAGACACCTTATCTGAGTACCATTATTTGAATCACGTGGTTAGGAGATATTAGCTAACATGAGAGACATTTTTCTGGGCCTCCCATTAAGTGACAGAACTTTGTAGATAAAATGATTTTAGCTGATGGTCATTCCCCCATTTTCCCCAATATTAAGCATTATTTTAGGGCCCTGTAATCCGAATTTTCACCTGTTGGTAATGTAAACTCTATTTTACATCAGAATGTTTTCAGTATAATTTTCCCTTAGCTTTCACTCATGGAATAATGACTCAAAAGTTGACGTCTATGCTGAGATTTTGCATGTTTCGTTATGGAACATTTTAGAGTTTGTAACTGAGCACTGCAAGCCAAGGAAAGTTCAACTTGTCTGTCTGTCCATTCACTCATTAATTTATTGAATAAACATGTATTCAGGGGGGCACCTGGGTGACTCAGTTGGTTTAGCTTCTGACTCTTAATTTTGGCTCAGGTCATGATCTCAGAATCAAGAGCTCAAACCCCCTGTCAGGTTCCTCGCTCAGCAGGGAGTCTGCCTCAGAATTCTCTCTCTCCCTCTGGCCCTCCCCTTGCTCTCTCTGCCTCTCTAAAATAAAAATAAATAAATCTTTAAAAAAAAAACTTGTATTCATTAACTTCTATGTAGTAAACACTACATTGCTAACTTCTGGGGATAAAACAACAAATAATACAGATGAATATACATATAAATGTATATCGATATATAACATAATAATATAGAGAGATTTATGTGTATTTATTATAGAAATAATATAATTTATTTATATAATTATTTATGTAATAAATACTAAAAATAAAAATATTTGCCCTCATGAAACTTACATGTGGTAAGTATAAGAGGGGTACAGAAAATTGGGTATTTACCCAAAGAAAAAGAAAACCCTAACTTCAAAATATATACGCACCCCTATATTTCTTGCAGCTTTATTTACAACAGCCAAGATGTGGAAGCAACCTAAGTGTCCATCGACAGATGAATGAATAAGGAAGAGGAGGTATGTATTATGCAATGGAATGTTTCAACAACCATAAAAAGGGATAAGATTGTGCCATCTGAGACAACACGATGGACCTAGAGGGTATTATGTTGAGTGAAATAAGCCAGACGGAGAAAGAAAGATACTGTGTGCATTTCGTTCATATGGGGAATCTCCAAAAAACACAGGAAGCAAATAAGTAAACAAGCAGAACTCAGAATCAGACCCCAACATACAGAGAAGAAATGGGTGGTTGCCAGAAGGGTGAGGGAAGGAGAGATGGACAAAGTGGGTGAAGGGGAGGGGAGGCACAGGCTCGCAGGGATGGCCGGAGGAGGTCACGGGATGGAAGGCACAACACAGGGAGCACAGGTAGAACACGCGGATGGTGCGGGAGGGTGACGGAAGGGAGTTATACTGGCGGTGAGCGTACGTGAGTACCCCCTGAAGCACTGTTACACGCCTGAGACTAATGTAACATCTTGTGTCAACTGTACTCAAAATACATAAATTAAAAAAATTAAAATTAAATTTAGAAACAAGCAAGCATGAAGAGGCCATCAACAAATCACTGACAAGCTGGGGACAGAGACGTCTCAACGCTCCTCCCCAGGGACTCGGGGGCTGGGATGATTCAGCATGTGGGATCCTGGGGTACAAAGTGGTTGTTTTTATTTATACATGTCTTCATCGAAATGTTCTTTGAACTTTGTTTAAGGTGTGGATAGCAGAAATCGTTTCAGTTTTGACCTGTTTCCTCCTTCCCTGTGTTAATAAGAGCCCCACGGGGGCCGTCCTACTAAAATTAATATTCTTGAAATCCTAACAAGGTAAACCCATGACATGTAATCAATTGAACTGCACCTCGTGAATGCCTATATTATAGCATTATCGTATTGTACTGCACTTGACCCCTGCACTACCAGAGGAAAAGCGAGGAGAGCATACCATTCATCTTGAAACTCACTACTGCATCAAGCCGAGTGACAGCCAAGCAGCAGGTGTTCAAAATAAGCTGAAATATGGTTGAATCCATTCATTTGTGATTTAACATCAAAAGCTAACAACTAGGATTAAAAAAAAAAAAAGAGTTTCTGCTGGAGAGAGAAATATTATCAGGGCACTTAAAGCTGACTAATGATGCAATCATATCAAATTACAATGTTAGGAAGTACTGGTCACATCGTTAGTGGTAGGGTTGCTGCAAAGTTTTTTCCCCAAAGACAGCAAATATGTATAGCGTTTTTAACCTTCCATGCCAAAGTACATAGAATATACTTCTACGCTAAGTGCCTACCTATCACAGAGGAGAAAAATAAGAAATGACAAAGGCTTTGAAGTTATTCTATGGACTGAATTGTGTCCCCTAAAATTCACAGGTGGAAGCATTAGCCCCAGAGGGATGGAATTTGGACACGGGGAAGTAAGTGAGCTAAAATGAGGTTACCGGGGTCGGGGTCCTCATCTGATAGAACTGTCCTTGGGAAATCAGGAGAGACACCACAGAACTGCTGCTTCCTGCAAGCGCACGGGTAAGGTCACGTGAGGACCCAGCAGGAAGGTGGCGGGCTGTCTGCAAAGCCAGGGGCAAAGCTCTCACCAGAAACCAGCTCCGAGTGCACCTCGGGCTTGGGCTCGCGGTCTCCAGCTCTGCGAGAGGAGAAATCTCTGACGTGTAAGCCCCCGTCTGTGGATGTGTAAGCCCCCATCTGTGGTAGCTGCTTATGGCAGCTCAAGCAGACCGATGCCTCGTGTTCACAGGAAAATGGGAATTGCAAATCACATTGGTAAGAGAACACATAAAATCCCCCCAGAAGAATGGATTTCACATGACATTTCATGCCACCTTGAAGCCCAGGAAAGAGATTTCCAACTGCAGTCTCCCCCATGCAGACAATCTAGTTACTTCATGAAGATGGCAAGAGATGGGGGTGTAGTGAATTTAAGGAAATAATCATCCACTAGAGTTGGAGGATCACCAACAGAGATGAGTTTTCTGGTTTTTGTTTCTGCAGAAAAAGAAGAGGAGTGAACAGAGCGGGTCCTGTGAGCAGTCACTCTCTTAGTCAGTGGCTGTCCCTGGGTATCCATCTCTGGGTTAAGAGTCCTTATGGCCGGGGCGCCTGGGTGGCTCAGTGGATTAAGCCGCTGCCTTCGGCTCAGGTCGTGGTCTCAGGGTCCTGGGATCGAGCCCCGCATCGGGCTCTCTGCTCCACAGGGAGCCTGCTTCCTCCTCTCTCTCTGTCTGCCTCTCTGCCTACTTGTGATCTCTCTCTCTCTCTGTCAAATAAATAAATAAAATCTTTAAAAAAAAAAAAAAAAAAAAAAAAAAAAAAAAAAAAAAGAGTCCTTATGGCCACCCTCAGATTCGGAGAGTTTTTGGAAAGACTCACAGACTCCGTGGACGCTCTTAAAACCACAGTTCTAGTTTATGGCGCTGGAAGCTTGGGGATAGAAACCAGGAAGAGAAGGAGAAATACAGAAAACCAGGTATGAGCTTTCAGGTGTCCCTGGCCAGCCTGGCTGCACGGGAGGGTGGGTGGTGACTAGCCCTCCCAGTGACAACCTGTGACAGCTGTTGCCCACCAGGGATGCTCAGCGGAGCCTTGGCGTTCAGCGTCTCCCCTGGGATCCACCACCCCCAAAGCTGCTGCTGTAGGTACTCAAATTTGCCCTCCCAGGGTGAAAACAGGCATTCCTCATAAACCCCATTGTCAGGATAAATGTTTCTGGTCACCTTGTTATCTCCAGGACCACAGGCCTTCCTTGGGAATGCATGGGGTTTGAGCAGCAGGGGCTTCCCGAGTTAACGCCAAAACACAATGTTAGATGGTGGAACATGGTCTCTTAGGCTCGTGCAATTGATGACGTCATGAAATATGTGAGCGCAATATTGATACAAGGGACATTTTATAAGCTGTCTGTGGGTGACGCTAGCAGAGGAAGTGCGATGGACAGAGAACTCACACAGTGCATCGTCAACCAAGACGCTGTCAGGCTGGAGTGGGTAGACACCTGACCAGAGCTGTTCCCTCCTGCCCCAGCCAAAAGCAGGGATGGACCCAGAAACTCTGGGTCAGAGGACAGGTGCGTTTGATCTGGGAGAACTAGGCGGGTGGAGGAATACCGACCCGACTTCTTCCAGGATCTGACGCTGGCTCAGGCTGCCCTCAAGGAACCACCAAGGCCAGACCCAGGACACAACCTGACCTCCTCTCCTATTTCCCCCTGAAGGTCCAGAACCCAGTCCCAGTGAGGGAAGGTAATTCCCCACAACAGCCATGCTGGGGGTTGTTCGGGGGCAAGGGAATGAGAAAGGTGCTCTCTGGCATACCGATCAGAACCATGCTTAACCATGCCAGCCGTCGGTTTAATACGGCGGTGCAATCACGACGTCGTCAGGTGGTCCTTTGTTTGAGTGTGGATGGACCATTTTTCAAAGATCCATTCCAGAGGCAGAAATGGTACATCCCTGTTCCAACAGAACGGAGCCTCGAGAGAATTAAAAAGGCAGGGGGCAGTGATAACCAACTGTCAAAGGGTATACAAGGGACCTCTGGGTGGCTCAGTCTCTTGGATGTCTGTGATCAGCTCAGGTCATGCTCCCAGGGTCCTGGATCGAGTCCAGCATCCCTCTCTCTGCTCCTCACCTGCTCTTGTGCTCTTTTTCTCTCTGAAATAAATGAATAAAACCTTTAAAAAGAGGGAAAGAAAAGAGTAACGTGAGCTACTGTGGATGCCAAAAGCAGGCCAAGGACATGGAGCACAGACGTCAGCAACACCGACTGGCCATTGGGATGAAATCAGCAGCAGCGAACGTGTGGGCTCACTTTCCTGTCCCCATGCAAGATGGGTTCTGCTGGGTATTTACCCCAAAGATACAGATGTAGTGAAAAGAAGGGTCATCTGTACCCCAATGTTTATTGCAGCAATGGCCACGGTCGCCAAACTGTGGAAAGAACCAAGATGCCCTTCAACGGACGAATGGATAAGGAAGATGTGGTCCATATACACGATGGAGTATTATGCCTCCATCAGAAAGGATGAATACCCAATTTTTGTAGCAACATGGATGGGACTGGAAGAGATTATGCTGAGTGAAATAAGTCAAGCAGAGAGAGTCAAGTATCATATGGTCTCACTTATTTGTGGAGCATAACAAAGAACACGGAGGACATGGGGAGATGGAGAGGAGAGGGAGTTGAGGGAAACTGGAAGGGGAGATGAACCATGAGAGACTATGGATTCTGAAAAACAACCAGAGGGTTTTGAAAGGGCAGGGGGGTGGGAGGCTGAGGAACCAGGTGGTGGGTAATAGGGAGGGCACGTACTGCATGGGAGCACTGGGTGTGGTGCAAAAACAATGAACGATGTTACGCTGAAAATAAACAAACAAACAAAAAAAGATGGATTTTGTTCCCGAGACCTAAGAAGCTGCAGCTGGTAAATCTTTGTCCAGTGACCTCCTGGGAAAGCCAATATATTGTGGCCATAAAACACTCTGTTAAACTTCCCAGGAACCACTGCGAAAAAGAGTTCCCAAATTGTCGAAGGTGGATGTCGGCCCCACATTTGATTCGTACTTTTTATTGTGCCACGAGAGAAGCTCTCGGGAGGTTTCCTTCACTGGGTTGTTAATCAGAAGGGACTTTCACTCTGACACATGCACACACATGCCCCGCATCCTGGTCAGGGCTCCGTGGCTCAGTGGGTTAAGCCGCTGCTTTCGGCTCAGGTCATGATCTCAGGGTCCTGGGATCGAGTCCCACATCGGGCTCTCTGCTCAGCGGGGAGCCTGCTTCCCTCTCTCTCTCTCTGCCTGCCTCTCTGCCTACTTGTGATCTCTCTCTGTCAAATAAATAAATAAAATCTTTAAAAAAAAAAATAAAAATAAAATGTTGACATCGTTGTGGGACCACCAGAGTATCTGTAGGTATTTGTTCCTGTTGCATCCTAAAACCCTGATTTCCTTTCTGTAAGTTAAAATATCTAAAGCAAATTCCTCTCGTTCTCTGTTCAATTACTCTGATTTACTTCAAAGTGATGCACATTTTTAAATACGAACCTAATTATTGCTATTCCCCTGTCCTGGCCTAATGTATTTTGTACCTAATTGGGGCAATAGGGTTTCGATAGTTGACTTCAGTTTCTATAGTCAGGATTGTATGGGGCTTTATATCATCTCTAGACTTAGAAGACCCTTACCTGGCTTCCAGTCACGTACAGAGCAGATCTCAAACCCATCACAACCCAATCTTTATCCAGAATATTCTCAGAACTACCTAGCCCTAGCTCTCACAACCCACTCCCAGAACAAGAGTGACTTTGTACAGCAAAGAATGTCTTCCTGTCTTCACGGTGAACTGCAAGCTCACACACACTCTCTCTCTCTTTTTAAGATTTTATTTATTTGACAGAGAGAGAGTTAGCCTCAACATGGGGCTCCATCCCAGAATCCCCACCTGAGCTGAGGGCAGACCCTTAACCCACTGAGCCACCTCGGTGCCCAAAGCTCTGTGTTTTGAAAAACAGAACTCAACCATCCCGTGAGCAGTGTTCCATTCCCTTCCATCTCACACAAACTTATGAACCTCTCATGCACTGTTCCTTTTGCTCATGTTGCTATTCTAACACAACAACTGACGATTTTGCAATTACTTTCCTGTGGTGTCCCCATGAGTTTCTGGGCTCTGGAAGTGGAAGGGTCATGTCTTGTCCTCATGTCCTTATTAGGACCTTCCCGATTTCCTGGGATGTCTGACCCCATCCCTTAGTGACAATCAAGACGTCATTCATTGACTTTGGTTCACATTGCGATTAAGGGGACAACAGAGGAAAAGTTCTATAATCCTAGGGCCTTGGGGCCTCCACTGAACTATTGTGTGGGATGATCAGAAAGGAAAATGGAAGTGATGTCATAATCAATTTGCAGGCGTGGAGATCATCCTCCTGGAATGATTTCCAACACAGCACCTCACCTCAAGCTCGCCGAGTATTCACGTAGGGGTTTTCTCACAGGCTTCAGGATGAAGGGACCAAGACACAAAGATGCAAATCATAAATAACATGACCTTTGCAACACTAGCTTTGCTCACCTCAGCATCTGGATCCTTAATGTAGTCCAGAGAAGTTTGGGGGAAAATTTTAGCAAGCAGATATTTCACATTATGTCAGCAATTTTCTCAACTATTGTATTATCTCATTAACTCATATTGTATTCATTCCTGCTGCTCCATAAACATATGGTTATTAGTTCAGAATATTATTAGCATAAATGCAATCTCAAGTAACATGAAAAGTAATACGGGGAGCTTAGAATCAGCCAGGAGACAGCGGAGGCACGGGTTCATTGAAACCTCACCCAATACCGTGAAGGAACAAGCAGAGGGTCAGGGGCTTAGACGAAATAAGACAGCCCCACTGTGTACAGGGCAGCAACAGTATGCAGTGATAAGAGGCATGTCCTACTTTGATGACCAGTCAAAGCATCCTCTTTCTCTGCCTCTCCTGAGTTCTCGAGCAAAATTTGTGGTATTTGGGGATAGCCCTTGTGGTGTTCTTTGACTATTCTGACCCTCTCATAGGTCCTTGCAAAGAGAGATTGTCCCAAGGTAAGAGTTTAGAAAGGCTATTTTATCTTCTGTACCACAGCTCAAGATCATTCTGGCACCTTGTGACCATGCCTACATTTTGCAGATTTTCAGAAATAAGATTTCATTATATTGCACTATGTCCTAAACCTGATTCTCTTTCCAAATAACACGGAGGTGCAAATAACATGGAAGGGTCCTAAGCAGGTAAACAGTGCGATTGGCAGCCAGCACACTCACCATCCCAATGAGGGAACCGGATCGTTTGGGGGGAAATAAATATTGCGCCCATTCCAATACCATTTTTATTCAACGTGAGGGAATAAGTGGAGACATGTGAAAGTGAGGGAGGGTGTGTTGAAATTACTAAAAAGTCATGCTTAGTTGGGTTAGTCTCCAAGAGACTCACAGAAAGAAGTTACATGTCAAGAACTAGCAGGAAGAGTAGGGAAAATGAACAATTTTCAGAACTTTCAGAAAACTGGCATTAAATTTGGAAAAGCTTGACATTTTGGAAGCATGGGCATTAATTATTAATCAGATCAAAATTAGGTTTTTTCAATTTGAAGATTTTGAAACCAACTTTCCAAAAGAAATAATTTTTTTTTTTTTTTTGAGGCATATGTCACTGAGTCATTATTCGCACAAAGTCTTGTGGCTGGTGGAAAAGGCACATACCTCCTGTAAATTCTAAACTTTCAAATATATTAATGGAGCCCTCATTCCCTTAAAACATCAAACTACCATAAAAGGCGTAAGACCACATACAAAAATCTCTCTGACTTAAATTTCTTTCGTCCTTCACTTTCTTTTGCAACTTTTTCTCCCTAAAATATCTGAGATGATTTCCTGTTTCAAGATTGTTAAACAGTGTCTTAAACTGCAGTATTAAAGATGTGAACTCGGATAGCTGTTTCCTATGTAATGCTTCCTCTGCACGAGTCAGATGTGTGCCTGATCCTGACTGCCCCTCAGATGAAGGCTTTCACCGGGGAGACATGGGGTCACATCGATGGGGGTCCAAGTGGCCCCCACTCAGACAACTCTAGTCTAAATCCATTGGCCTGGCCCTGGAGCTTCAAGGATGACCTTTCACTCTGTCTTTTAAATGTGAATCAGAGATTGAATTAACCAAATGTTTCCATTACAAAACCATTTCAAGTGATAGTAGTCCATTTTAATAAATTTCTCAAAAGCAATCTTTTTTACAAAGAGCAAGAAAGTTCAGCTTCTGTCTCTGAACTTCTGTTTTAATTCACATTTCCTCTCCTCATTTTGTATTTTTTATCTTATTCAACTCTATCACCATATTGCATTTATGAGGCGCATAAATCATTTGTGGAAGGAAATCACATACACAGAACTATGTGCATATATGGATTAACATGAAATGTAAACTTTACAGCAAGAAAACCAAAAACTGGCTATTTCACATCCTTTTTCTTTTGGCAGTGGTTTTATATGAGGGAGTGGAAGACGGGCTCTGCCTGCGGGTCCTATCCTATGTTGTTGACTTTTTCACAGCAGGCTGGTATCTAGTAGCTCAAAAACACGCTGCCATGAAACCCAAACTCTTACATGTCCAATTATTCTATTTATTTTTTTAAGATTTTATTTACTTATTTGAGAGAGAAAAAGGGAGAAAGAGCACAAGCCTAGGGAGCAGCAGGCAGAGGGAGAGGGAGAAGCTGACTTCCCGCTGAGCAGAGAGCCTGATGTGGAGCTTGATCCCAGGACTCCAGGATCATGACCTGAGCTGAAGGCAGAGGCTTCACTGACTGAGCCGCCAGGAGCCCCCACACATCCAGTGATTTCAGATGTTGTCGCAATAAACAGATTTTCAGCTACGTAGAACCCACTTGTTTTGCATACCCCACGGGGCTTCACCAGACACCGACTGGCCATGAAGATCCCAAGCCTCAGCTCCCCTTCCGTGGTCTCTGATCTGGAGTCTCCTGCCTGGCTGCTAAGGGACATTACCTAGACATTACCCCTCACCGTCCTTTGGGTGCTCTCTGGTTCCTCCGTACTTGCTGGTGGTGCCACCCCCCGCGACTTCAGGCTGTGAGGGACTGACCACCTTTGCCTCCAAACCCATCAAAATACCCCAAAGCAAACCCTGTAGTGTCCTCAACCACTTCGTGAAAAAGGTCATGCCTTTTCCCCCGATCAGCCCCTGCATCCCTGAACTCATACCAGTGATGACCCAAAACTGAGCAAAGGGACCAAATATACATATGTTGCCTCCTTTGTGCACTTTGCATTCCTTATTCCCTTCACCAGGTTAGCTTATGACACTCATACTCATGGGCGAACGTGTGATTATCCCCTTACAAATAAGATCATCGAAATTAGAGGATCAAGAGCCTCCCCCATCAAGGAAGATGGGCACTTGAACAGTGATGAGGAGCAAATTCAACTTCAGATCTCGTTTTTCCTAGTGTCGATCACCAGCTCATCAACTTCTCATTTGCAAGTTTAATTCAAAAGGTTTTCTTCTGTGGCTCTGCCAAGCTACATCCTGGCATGCATGGGGGCAGGGTTTTTCCCAAGCTCTGGTCTCTTTCCTGGCAACACAAACCCAAGACACCTGTGCTAGGCTCACAAGGCTGAGTGACCCGGCAGGTGCGTAATTGCTGTACCATTAATAGAGTCTGCATGCGCAGAAGGGCTACGGCTTGCACTGATTTTGACATGAAGCCAGGCAGCGGGGCAGCACACTATGGATGTCGTAATGAAGAGACAGAAGAATTCAAATGGCAACATGAACCATTAGTTTACAACTCATTTGTGCCCATGTGGTATCTGGGGCATAAAGGCAAGAGCACATTATTGTGAATCCACTGCTAAGATGGTGAATTGGATAGGTTTCTGAAGAGAGGGTGGAACTGGCGAGGAGACGGTGGAAGCGAGGAATGTTCCAGCAGTCTAGAAAGAGGTCGTTTTTCAAAAGCAAATTGAAGTCAGGATGAAGATTTCATACGTGTGCATGCAAAAAAAAAAAAAGAGAGAGAGAGAGATATACAAGAACACAAAGGCTTTCATGGTTTAGAAACTATTTTTATTTTCATGGCAGCATACACCTAGCAACACAGGTTAAGAAAGATGATTTTTAAAAAAATAATAATAAATTAAAGGGCGCCAGCATGGCAGCGTGGGTTAAGCATCTGACTCTTGATTTCAGCTCAGGTTGTGATCTCAGGGTCATGAGATCGAGCCCCACACCTGGCCCCACACTCAGCAGGGGACCTGCTTGAGAGTCTCTCTCTCTCTCCCTCTGCTCTCTGCTTCTCTCTCCCTGTCTCAGATAAATACATGAGTCCTTAAAAAAATAAATTTTCAAAAAGATTAAAAATATAAAAAATAAAATAAAAGGATAATAAAATTAAAAAATAAGAAATAAGGACAAAATGAATAAAAGTATATGTAAAATGGAAGTGTTCCCAGCATAGATACCCTCCATTAGTTCATGTGTACTCTGAGAATGACCCATTGCAGGTAGGGAGGGAAGAAGGAGGTACAAACAAAATTTTCAGCTGCTGCTGCAGTGAGGAGTCCTTATTCTGTCAGATGTGTGATTCGGTAATTTATGGAAAAGGGACAGAGGAAGCCATAGTTTATTCAAACAGTAAATTGTAAAAGAATCCCTGTGAGAAACTGAGGAAATCAAAAGAAATTTCAACATCATTTTCTATTGGAAGGTAATAAGAGGTACAGTTCATCAAAACTTTAAAATACGTGTATGCGTGTGTGTCTATGTGTGTACACATGTGTGTGCATGTGTCTCTGTGGCTGTGTGTGCACATCCGTGCGTGTGTAGATATGCACATGTGTGTATACATGCATGTGTACATGTGTGTATATACCTCTGTGTGTACGTTTGTGTCTGTGTACGTGTGTGCATATAGGAGTTTCTGTATACCTGTGTGTATGTGTGTGCATATGTGTGTGCATGTATGTGTTTCCATGTGTGTACCTCTGTGTGTATGTGTGCATGCATGTGTGTGCATGTGTGTGCATGTGTACTTCTGTGTGTATGGGTGTGCGCATGTGTGCACCTCTGCGTGTATGTTTGTGCCTGTGTGTATGCATATGTATGTGTGTATATGTGTACTTCTCTGTGTATATTTGTGTGCATGTGTGTATGTATAGGTGTGTATTTTTGTGTGCGTGTGTTCATGTGTGTACCTCTGTGTGTTTATGTGTATGCATCTGTGTGTGTGCCTCAGTGTGCACGTGTGTGTGTGCCTCTGTGTGCATGTATGTGTATGTGTGTTCACCTCTATGTGTGTGTCTGTGTCTCTGTGTGTATTTATAGGTATAAATTATGAACGTGGCTGCCAAGGGAGACTCGTTAGCACACCACAGCTCACACAGGCAAGTCTTCTCAGCTCTGACCATCAGAACAACAGCATTCTCTTACAAAGCCACCGGCTTAAAGAACCATCTGGTGTTGTATGACAGCATATCCAAAGGGGACTTTGTGATGGAGAGATCATCACTCAAAGTTTGATTGACAGCCCTACGAGAATATTGTTCCCAATAAAATGTCTCATAAAATAGCTTTATACATATAATCAATGATAGCTCATAAGAGTGACATGAGACCCTTCAGGATCCCCATTTCCCTGGAGAAATGACGCCGTGGGCCGTTTTATAGTGAGTGTGGAATTCTTGACAGGTGACCCTGCTGTCTGCCTCTCGTTTTGGTACCTCACAATCTGTGACCTCCATGAGATCACACAGTGCTGGCTTCCTCCTGCTTCTACTTACCTCTTTTCAGTCTCCTTTTTGGACAGCTTTTCTACAGGATCCTTCTTTTTTTTTTTTAAGATATATTTATGTTTGAAAGATAGAGTGCACACACACACGGGGGTGGGGTGGGGCAGAAGGAGATGGAGAGAGTCTTAAGCAGAATCCACACTGAAGGTAGAGCCCAACATGGGGCTCAATCTCACGACCGTGAGATTATGAAACCAAGCTGAAACCAAGAGTCAAAGGCTCAACCAACTGAGCCACCCAGGTGCTGCTATAGGATGTCCCTTAGATGTCAGAGCTTTCCCTGTGTTCAACCTCACTGTTCTACCCAAGGCACACATCCCCTAAACAACCTCATACACTTGTACATCTACAACAGCCCTCTCTATGCCACTGACTTCCAAATTTTGTCCCATCTACTCTTATCTCCTTAACTACAGTCACCACATGTCTGCCATTTTCACACATTCTGCTGCTGGCATGTGGCCCACCAGAGAAGAGATAGGAGACAGAAAGGCATTTTTATCCCTGTACAGATTTCAAACACAAAACCCAGCGTTGACTCCATTTGCATTGGTCTGTTTGTAATTACATTAATGGTGTATGTTCTCATTTGCTGTCGTGCATGGTGTTTACTGTTCCCAGAATACGTTTTCTCAGTTACATACTTCATCGATTTATATCCATTCTTCAAGTTGTAGTCCAAACACAATCTCCTCTGGCAATATTGTTTAAAAACCTGTCCACTGCAGAGAGCTGGGTGCCTCAGTAGGTTTAGCATCCGACTTCTGATTTTGGCTCAGGTATGATCTCAAGGTCGTGAGATCCAGGCCCACATCCACCTCCAGGCTCAACACGAAGTCTTCTTGAGATTCTCTCCCTCTGCCCTTCCCCCTGCTCATGCATGAACTCTCTCTCGCTCTCTCTTTCTTTCAAATAAGTAAGTCAAATAAATCTTTAAAAAGCCCATTGTACTCTCAGACACAGTGGGTGTATCTCTTTTATGATCCTTACACACTAACTGCAGCTGTCTGGGTAATTTTGTATTTCTCCTACCAGTTGTTTGGCTCTTTGATATGAGTGAGTGTGTTGTATTCTCATTAGGATCCCAGTGACTGTACTAGCTTTTCCATGAGGTAAGAGTTACTGGATATTTCTTGAACAAAGAAACTAATAGACCATGGAATGAATAAATTGGTAAATGAGGAGGCCTGCCAAAGATACCCTCCTTCTTGGGAAAATAATAGTTTTCAGTACTATGACTATGGAGGTGTACCCTTAGAAAATGATAATTATCTACAAAAACATTGCTTGTATCTTAAGATATAGGTAATACTCATAACTTTACGTTAAAACAACATGAGCCTTGTCTATTAGAACTATGCCTCTGGTTAGTTATTAGGGAAAGTGGAGTCATCCCCGGCCAACATGATGAGGGCCCTCTCTTCATTAAGGATCTTAGCCATATTGCAATGACCCACAAGTTTCAATATGGTGGTAGAGGTGATTAATGCTTGATGGCAAGTAGTTGGAACCTATAAAGTTCCAGCTCACATGTAGACCACATAAATCTTCCTAGCATGTCAAGGAAGGTTCCAGAGCATAGATGACATTGAGATAGCTCTTGGAAAGTGCTGGAATAAACGGATGATGTTAAGAGTTTGGAGAACAGCCTTCCAAGGAGAAACAGTGGAGTTGGTGGTGTGATGGTGGGTAAGTAGGCATTGTATAGGTAAGGAGAATGAACAGGAATTTAAAGATTAAACCATGAAATCCCTACATGGTCCAAGGTGAGGAGGACTGTATTTACCACTAGTCTTGTTGCTAACAGTCATTGAGACATTATTGCATGCCAGAGATAAATCTGAGACTTTCTACTCATTACTTCATTTGATTTCCTCATAAACCATACAAGAAATATCTTATTTTTATGCTTTCTTTACAGATGGGGAAACTTAGGTTTGGTCAAAATAAGTAACTTTCTGTAAATCACCTACTAGCATATAGTAGAGTCAGAATTTGAAGCCAGTGTTCTTAATCACTCTACTCCACAGCCACATTTCCAAGTCTGACTTTCACTTGTTCTACCCACAGAGAAATGTACAGACCTTAAAGTTTTGGCAACATTGGCTGAAGTTACACCTTACCTCCAGCTCAACAGAGCACACATTGGTTTTTGCCAAGCAGACACTGAGCACTGTTCAACTGGTCACTGAGCTCATGCTCATGCCTGCTTAGTCCCATATGACAGGCACCGAAGCTTTCACAGTCACGCTGACACTGTGCTCCCTGACCTGGAAGGATTTGTTCTCTTCTCTCTGAACACTCAGGTCTTCTCTGATCCCTGAACACTTCTTAGGCCCCACTCACTCCAGAGGTCTTCTCTGACCACTTCATTTTTTTCTTGTGTATCATTGAGTATATGACAGGAACTGAGGTAACTAGGCTTAATGAATATGGAGTTTTTAAACCAAGTTCTTTGCCAAAGATATGCCATACAGATTTAAGGTCAGATGGGAATGTAATAAGGTATGCAGATGCCAGTCTTAGGTCCCAGTCTCCATATGAGTCTAGTTTCCATAGGAAGGTCCTCTAGAGTGTCCAGTGTCTACAGGAAGAACTTCTCACACGTTGGACCCACAAGTCTCTCCTTGTTGGTTCCTTCCTTTGGCACCATTTGTCCCATACTTTCCATTGTGGTAGATGTTCTTTCTGTTACCTTGTTTTCCTTTTTATTCTTGAAACAATAAGACCTACCTTTGGTGTTTAGGGCAAAATTGAAAGATGATGTTCAGCTTATCAGCTGAAGCTGGATGTTGATAAATACATTTTATTTTGTAAGCAAGAATTTTGTTAAATTTTATTACTGTTGTCTTATCTTAGGAAGCATGTAAGTCTTCTCGAAGATGGGATTAGATGCAAAACTATATTCATCAACTGATGACATCTGTAAGATTATGGTTACTAAGCCTCTTTCTTTTTCTTTTTTCCTAAGAGGTAAAGTATTTAATCAATAGAAATGAATTCTCTTCACTTCTAATAGATTTGTCTTTGGGAGAAACAAATTATAAGAGAGCGTTCTTTTTGGTGCAGCTTCTGTGGGAAGGTTGCCTGACAGAGCAACATTTATGAAAACAAAGAAAGAGGACGAGGAGGGAACAGAATAAGAAGACTGAACCCTGGAGAGTGTGTAGATGCCACACGTGGCAAAGACTTGACTCTACCCTTAGCTTTCCTTTACAAGCTGGTGGGGACCTCACGGCCATCAAGCCACCACTCTTGCAGCTACTGTATCCTAGGGCAGTGGCAGACCAGAGCCAAAGACCAGAGGTGTGCATTCCCACGGCATCAGGGAAAATGAGTCACAGAGAGTAGTACCTTCTTTTTCTACCACACTTTACTATATCTTGATAAAAAAAGATGATTCTAAAGAGGGGGGACATTGTGGGTACTTGATTCAGCCTGTCCACAACACGAGTCAGAGATGGATAAGAAATACCTGTTTCTTTGGTAAATGGAGCAAAATAAACTTCATGTAGAAATAAGGTCTAGTTTTCTGCTTGAAGAAACATGTTCTGGGGAGACCAAGACTATATTGTTTTAAGCTAAATGAGCATTGGTAACTCTAGATCAATCCTGCTCTGTCAGTAAGGGCCAACATGAAAAGGCCTCTGCTGCTTGAGACTAGATCTTATCATGGTGACCCAGAGAAAGACCACATGAGACGGTGGCTTATCTTTCATATCTTAGGAGGGTTGGATTCCACAGCCTTGGCTGTACCTTGCATCCTCCAAGTTAGAGAAAAACCTTTCCTATTCTTCTCATCAATTTAGATCCATCTGGAACAAGCTGTGAATGGTGCTCCATGGTATAATTTCACCAAGACATTCTAAAATCACAGGGCTGTTGGCTGCTGAATTGCAGAAACCATATACCGTGGTTTAACAAGGGAAATGCAGGAAGAGATTATTACATGGAATCACAGAGCCAGACACAAGATTAGAGCATAGCTTGCCTTGGTAATCTCCCTCCAAATCCTTCTGTTGATAGGGACTCCTCCTAGTTATGACCTGATGGAATGATTTGTCAAGGTGATGAGAAGAATCACTGATACTTGAAGGACTTTGAGAGGGATGGTCCACTGTGCACATGGGTATGAGGATACTTCTAAGATCTTCCTTACTTAACCTGAACTTGAATCATCCAATACACATTGTTTTCACCACAATCACTTCTATAGGACCAAAAACAAAACAAAACAAAACAAACAAACAAAACCACTTCACATTTTTCTCTTGCTAGTCAGCACTCACCCCATGAAAGAGAAGGGCATGCCATGACCCCGGAGGACTCATACTTCACAGGCCCATCCAGCAACCATTGACTAAATACCTGCTATGTTCTTAATACTGTGTTTAGTATTTTATAAATAGGATCTCATATTTTATTTGCTCAGTGACTCATAGATAAATCAATTGAGATTGTACTTACAGAGTGACTTTGGTAAAACTTGTCTTTCCTGGTACTGGGCTTTAGATGCTCTGACTTCCAGGACTTACTTGACACCAAGGAACCAATGGGATGACTCAGAGCACTTCCTGAGGTGAGGGCTCATCTCCTCAGTCATGTGCTCTGAGAAGACAGTGCTGCTCACATGCCCCCTTGACACTGTTACATAGCATTGGGGTGGTCTGCTGAGGGAAGTCCCACTATCACCCTGCACTTAGTCTGAACAGTAGGAAATGTAGGAATGGACATTCCACATTCAGCATAGACGTGTCTAGTTTCCAAAAGGGATATCCATTGATCATAGATTCGTGGGCTGATTAAGCTTATTCTGGGAGGTGCCCCAGTCATGAAATCAATCAAAACCCAGACATGCAAGTGGAGCCCAGAGACGACCAAAGTGGATCATGATTGTGGTTGAAATGAACAATAGCAGCATAATGTCAGCATAGACAGTCCTCCTGCATGAATTGCCGGAGGTGCCTCCCCTCCCCAGGGAGGAAGAGGAGTCTACGAGAGCCACCACTTGCATGTTGGGAGACCTGTGTTTTCTGGAAGGCCTGTTTTGCATGGCTCCCTTAAAATGCAGTTTAGTCCTCAGCATGAACATGGCCCATGCTACAGGGTAATGTCATATTTTAGGAGGCCCAGGGCATTTTCTGCTGTTCCCTCTGTTCTAGAACATTCCATTCTCATTATCCTAAGTTTTCAAGTCATTTGCTGCATTTATATTTGCCCAAATGTTCTAAAGAGGCATAATGGAATATTACTCAGCCATAAAAAAGAATGAAATCTTGCCATTTGCAAGGACATGGATGGAGCTAAAGTTTATTACACTAAGTGAAGTAGAGAAAGATAAATACAATATGATTTCAGTCATGTGTGGGATTTAAAAAACAAAAACAAGAAAAGCAGGGAAAAGAAACTGAGAAACAGACTCTTAACTACAGAGAACACACTGATGATTGCCAGAGGGGAGGTGGGTGGGGATGGGGGAAATAATTAATGGGGACGAAGTAGGGAGCCTGTCGTGATGAGCACTGGGTGACGTTGGGAAGTGTCGAATCACCATATTGTACACCTGAAACTAATATTACACTGTATGTTCACCAACTGGGATTTACATAAAGACTTTAAAAAATGAAGACAATGAGGAGAAAAAGAAAACATAAAGGCAGTAATTGATATCTTACTTAAGTGTTTTCAACTTAGTCCCCTAAGTTCCTTACATGCATTGTGTTGCCAAACCTTCCTCACACTCTCCGAGAAAGGAATGATTCTCAGCCCCATTTCACAGATAATGAAACCAGGATATTTAAAATAATTTGACTGATGTTTCCTATCAATTAAGTAGCTGAACTGGGATTTTAATCTCAGCACCCACTAAACTATTAATTGGTTCAAACCAGCAGAGCCCATTTAGGATATCAATTTTGACATTTTCCCCTGTAAATCTACGATTAATTACTGAGACATCATGGACGCTGATGAATCAGTTGATAATTTTCTTCTTATGGAGCTGTCTTGCACTGAGAAAAAGTATAGCACATGCAACCTACATACGGATGCCAAGTTACAGTTGCGCTTTTCATCAGATGAATCAATTTCATATTTGTTTCCTGAATTAGCTGCGAATTCTTTTGTCAGTAATTAAATCTCATTTAATCAATTTAGGAGAGAAAAGCCATCTGTCAGGTGTGTGAACCTAATTAGCCACGGTGTTTTGAATGGACCAGTATATAATGGTAGTGATTTTATTATCAAGAGTTACACTTGAAACATACAGAATTTTATCATTACAATTTATGTGAATCTCAACAGCTCATCAAAAGCCTATTTCTGGGGGAATCTTCATATTTTGCCTTGTAAAAGAACATTTTATGGGAGACTGAATCCAAATGAAGACATCTGTAGTCAGAATTTATAGAATGCCTCTTACGGACGATAACAGCCATTTTATCCAAACACATTCACCTTTGACACATATTGTGGACAGGTCACATGCATTCACCAAGCGCCCCTGTAGTAGGCACCATGCTAGAAACCGCAGGCTTCAAGGGTGAACATGCGATATTTTATAGGCTAGCCGAGGGAGATATTGTCATAGATGAAGGGAGGAAATCTAAAACTTCCAGAATTTAACGTACCAAGCATGCTCTAAAAAATTCTCTGTTAACCCTCCTGGGCTGCTCCCAAGCAAGCGTTTCTGTGTTTACATGAGGACACCGCAGCGGGTAAAGACAGAGATGTAACAATGGTTCAGTTAGCAAAGCTGGCTTCCAAAAAGCAAGCAGAACTTTGAAACAATGGTGAGTTTTCACAAGTGGCACCAAATTAGAAGATTTTATTTTAGTGCTACCATTGTAACAGAAGCCTGAAGAGAAGGTGTTCTCTGGCAGGCCAGTATTTTTATCACTTAGAGAATAAGTGCCATTTAAGAATTTTCTCAGATTTTTTTTTTTTAAGGGAAAGAAGAGAAGTACCTAGACAATGGGCAAACTGATGATTAAACCTGAAGTGTATTGGTTGGAATTGTATCATTTCACACAACTGGAGTGAGATATTACGGAGACAGAGCTCTGCCCTACAGCAAACGAACAGACACATGGCTGGTCTAACATACCTGAACACGTACAAGCAGGAGGAAAGAGAAGCTGTAGGTGACAACACGATCATATGTCAGGAGGACACGGACCTGGCATTCATTACCCCTGGATACTGCGTATTTCTTTGCTCCAGGATAATTAGACTCCTTCACATGTCTGTGGGTCTCCCCATTGTAGCCTGTCTCCCTCCCTCCTTAAAAGCTTACTGTGGCTCAGACATACTGAGTGCCTTAAGGCTAAACAGCAATTTATTTGAATTTGGTGGACCCTATAGTAGAGCTCATTTAAATGTCTTGAGCAACTCACCAAGAGAACTACAAGTAACCCCAGATTTCCTACTAGTCTAGGTTACTTTTAGGTATCACTATCGCAAAGAAAACAAGATTTTCATCACTTTAAGAGTTACTGCCAGCCTTTCTAGTGCGTGAGCTTCAACCTCATGCCTCAGCAAAATTACAAATCATGGGACGCGTTGGTTCATGAATAGACAAAACTTGAGATATTAAATCTGCAAACGTCAAGGGCCTATTCTATCACAAATGCCAACAGTGGAACAGAGTTCCAACTAATCATTTTCCTTGGAATTTAAAGTCGATACCCACAACTTCCACCCTGTGAAGAAGAAACAGTCAGTGAGAGCTGGTGCCTGTCGATGTGGATGGCATCTGGCGGTCTCACATTCGCACTCTAACTCATGGACTCACGTTGGGAAGGTATAGCTTTCCTTTACAAGACAAGACAGCTGTGTATTAATGAGGAATGCAGAAATTTCAACTTTCTGACCAAGAGGAAGTGGTTTTGTCCACCTGCACAAAGTGAAATAATTCTGAGAGAAGAAGGTGTACAAATGGAGTCAGGGCATGGAATGTGATGAATCTAGGTATTGCAGAAATGGGGTTAGAGTGACCCTGGATTATTTTTATTGGGGATTGACTGCTTTGGCCTGAGCTAGCCCAAACATATCCAAGAAGACTGTTCCTCAGCCCCCCAGGGAACTCTACTTTTTCTTTTTCATTGAAGAAGCCATTTCCATTACATGAGAGGCCCAGAGCTGGGGAACTGTGTTCAGTCATCTCACTTCTGGGGTTCCCTATAGGTAATCTGCACACTACATTCTCAGGGAGCAGTGAAGGACTTCAACTGGGTTGTTAGTGATTCATTTCTTTCTTGAGCCTGTAATTAACCTGCTACCTAGACCACCTGCTGGAATTCCATCACCCTTGGCAACATCCTACTGCACTGGACTCTTAACTCCACAAAGAATGCAGTAGATACTGTATAACATCTTTGTATGTAAAACATTTCCAAAATGTGTATACATATATAAACTGAGTTTATGTAACAAATTAGATAAAGCATCCAGGGAGACATTGTTGGCTATTATCTGTGCTTCATAACTCTTAACTCTCATGATCTCCGTTTAACAAAGAAAAAAAAATAAAGCTTAGGTTTGTGAAATAATTGCTCAGGGTTCATCAGTATCACATACCAACAGCTGAGAATGAGATGGTTATCCAGCTGATCTCAGACTCAAACCATGTAACTACTTGATGTTCCTCTGTCCTGTGAAATGGGGTTGGAGTGATTATTCCCAAAAGATTAGTTCATGCATTATGTCTTGGGGGAAAAAGATGAAATTTTAATGCTGGAAGAGCTGAGGATCACAGCTTTATTCCTAGTTATAACCTAAACTGGAACTCAGAAATTTGTCCTCTTACTGATATTTTGCTCTAATTTACAAATTTTGTTTAAAATCTACTCTTTTCCTGGAAACGGCATTCATTCATTTGATTACATATCAAATTCTTTTTTTTTTTTTTAAGAGAGAGAAAGAGTTCATGAGCGAGGGAGCTGGAAAGAGGAGGGCAAAGAGAGAGGGAGAGAGGGAATCTTAACAAGGCTCCATGCTCAGTTTGGATCCTGACATAGGTCCAATCTCATGACCCTGAGATCATGACCTGAGCTGAAATCGGGAGTCAGATGCTTAACTGATTGAGCCACCCAGACACCCCTTAAATTCTTTTTTGGTAAAGGAAATTTGGTAGGCACTGATCATATTCCAGTGTATAAGATGGGCATTATCCTACCAGCAAAGACATTTCAATCTAGAAATGTTAAAAATGGGGATGAGGAAATAGTTTTAAAAATTGTATTGTTAGGGTCCGTGATCAAAGGAACGAGACCAACACAAGGCTAAGTCAAGCAAAGCTTTATTTCGCGCCACACATCGAAAATCAAACCAACCAGTCTGGCCATCTCTTACAAAGAGGCAACCGCGACCAGGACACTGACCCCGACTACTTCCCTTACCCGAGGACTCCCTCTACCCGACGACTCCTGCTACCCTACAACTCCTGCTACCCGACGACAACTCCTGCTACCCGACAATGACTCCCACTACCCCATGGCTCCCCTACCCGACGACAAAAATTCTTGGTGGCACCACTCCCTGACGAGGCCGCTTCCCGATGATGACGCTCCCGCAGCGCTGCTGGGAGGCCACTCCCCTGCTGGCGAGGCCGCTCCCTGGCGATGCTATGCTCAAGACGCTCCAGGGAGGCCACTCCCGATGATGCTGCTCCCACACTGCTGCTCCCCATGATCCCGATGCTATCACTCCTACACTACCTGCCTCACAGACTAACCTTTATAGAGGTGGTTGAGCCCGGCCCACACACAGGTGGCCAATGAGACTGCAACATACAGGGAAAGCTGCACAGTCACGCTCCGTCAGCAATACGGGCGGCCAATAGAATTCCAACCCACCACAGCAAATATGTGTGTGCCCTACTGATTGGACATCTCCATCTGGCTGGCTTGCCCCTACATCCAGGGTCTGCAAGCAAGTTCCTCTGGGAGGGGCATGGTCAATCCAAGCCCACGACAAAAGGACTCCCTCTGGCCAACCAGGCCCCTACAGTATAGAAAGGGGCACCTGGATGGCTCAGTCCGTTAAGTGTCTGCCTTCAGTTCAGGTCATGATCCCGGGGTCCTGGGACTGAGTCTCACGCTGGGCTCCCTGCTCCTCAGGGAGTCTGCTTTACTCTCTGCCCCTCTTTCCACTCATTCTCTCAGTCTCTCTCTCTCTCTGTCTCTCTCTCAAATAAATAAAATCTTTAAATAACTTAAATATATAAGTGTAAGAGTATATATCTACCTACATGTATATATAGACATTATATTTAATCCAATTGCATTATATTTATTCATAATTTTATGATCATCTTTTATAAACCTGATATTTGCTCCACAGAAGTTCTTCAAGGCTCCATTCTGTATAATTATCACTCAATCAAATCAATTTACAATGCCCTGTTTGTTCACACAGTCCCTACTTTATGCATACTAATAAATCTTATTATACTGATAAAATTTAAAATCACAAAAGCGATACAGCATATTTTATATAAAAAGGAAATTAAAATACATGTGTAAATAAAATATATATGTAACAACATATATTTGTTTATTATATAAAGTGTAATTTAGTAAGTAAGTAACTTAATGAACAAAATGAAATTGATAAAATAATAAAAATAAAACAAAATTCTTTTTTATAGGCAGCAGAAGGAAGAGGTTGAGATTTTTTTTTCAAAGATTTTATTTATTTGTTAGAGAGAGAGAGAGCGTGCACTGAGCAGGGAGAGCAGCAGGCAGAGGGAGAAGCAGGGTCCCCACAGAGAAGGGAGTCTGACACAGGACTGAATCCCAGGATCAAGTGAATCAGGAGCTTAACAGACTGAGCCACCCAGACGTCCTGAGACATTTTTGTCATACAGTTTTTAACATAGTTTTGATACTGAATGACAAAAATGTAGCTGTTTAACAGATTAAATTATGTAGAAGGCATAATTTGAACACAAGATGGAACATATTTCTACATCTACTTATTTTGATAACTACAGGAAGGAAAGAATTGTTTCTGGTGATCTAAAACATGTCTATAAACCAGTCTATGATAGTTTAGATGGAAGAGCACTAAGATACTGAGGAACAACATGAAATCACACAGTATATTCAGTAACCTTACTATTCATGGAATTACTGGTATTATTATATTGAAATTATTGCTATAGTGTAGGGTATAGCAAATAAATGATTATGTTAATGTTATCAGCATAAGAGAGAAAAGCTACAAGTATAATACTAAAGAACGTATGTCAAGTTTCCCCAATTTAATTGGAATTTTTATCATGAATTCAAGATTTTTCTGATTCTCTGTTGTGTAGGAAAAGGCCTAGGGACCATCACACTCTGATAACAATGACTGGAAAACAATAATAATCCTGAACCCCACTTTTCTTTTTCTACAACTCCTTTTCCACTAAGAGCAACCTGAGCTTATCTAAGGAATCTAATTCCAGCGGGACAGGGAATGCACAAGGTGCATTGGTGGGGGTGTTTATTGACATTCTGCCATGCCCACAAAGGTTCTTCTTAGGTTTGAATAGATATTCAGACTCACCGTGTTATGATAGTTCTTACAGGAGACTAATCTATCAGAGTATGAAGACGAGACTCAGAGTTTGCCATAAGAGTACCTGGGTCTTTCTTTTCAGTCTGAGTCCTGCAGCCACACATCAAATGGCTTTGGTACAAGGAGATGAGATCCACATGGCAGGGCATGCAAGCTCCCCTGTCTAGAGACCCTCATTCCCAAAGGAGCTGAGCTCCTGAAACAGCTTTATAGACTATGTTATTGCAGATATTTCTAAAAGAGAGTGTCTTTTTTTTTTTTTTTACTACATACCATGGGTTCCAGAAGGATTCAGTCCCAAGAGTGATTGCTCTCAGGGAAACTGAAATATATGGCTTTCTAGCTCATTATTCGTCCAGGCTAGATCCAATTTGCCAATGAGTGGCTTTTTTTTTTTTTTTAAATTATAAGCAATGTTACTTAGTAACTTACTCTCTTTATCTGTTTCCAGGGAAACATAGCTAGGAAGTTAAATGAAGGTCAAATTCTCAAGCAGAAGGGGAAAAAGGTTTGCCTTTTTCTTGCCTACATTTAAATACTTGCCTACAGAAGTATTCAAATGTTAATGCTGTTTAAAAAATAGAAAGAAAAGAGTAATGATTTGTTACTATTTGAGATGACTATTGTTCTAACACTCTAAAAGTTGGTAATTAAAGGGGGGGCGGAAAGGTCTTTATCCACAGAATCCGAGTAGCACCAGCTGACGAGAAGGATGGGAATGCATGTGGGAGCCCCTGATGCTAGCACCGGAATCGTGCAGTTTTTTGCCATCCTTAAGGAGACAGTTGTCTAGGGCGAGGCTGGCGGATGGAAGCTACAGGCATCAGGTGAACGGCGAGGGGACTGGATATTAGCACACTCTACAATCTCACCCACAGAGTGTTTGGTGTTCACAAGGATGAGCTATTCCTTTGCAATGCAAGTTTTTGTGCATCCCCATTATAGTCCAATGATCCAAGTCACTCTGTTCCCTTGTCCCCTCTCCTTAGGAGGAAAAAGTATGCTGTGTGTGGTGTGCAGGGCAGAAGACATTAAACTTCCCTGGGTCACCCCCTTCCTTCTCCACTTGCTTGGGGTGTGTTGACTTGTGGGAAGCCCACATCCCACAGCCCTCCAAGTCACAGTCTTGAGAGCTGTAAGCCCTCATGAGTTTAGGGGAGGCTGCCCTGTGTTTTTCAGCCATGCACGTGACCAGTTGGACCAATCAAATTTAGAATGCAACATCAACATGAAATTGGGACCCTGTGCCTGTGACATATGTTTCAAAGAAGTATTAGTAATTTTGATGAAATGCTTCAATTTGTTACTATAAATTGACTCTCCACTCTTCCTCACCTTGTCTTGTATTAATTATATGGAGTGTGTTCATTGTTCCTTAGTGCTCTGCTTTTCAGTAGGGTTAAGTTAGTGGTGAGTGGTTGCAGGAGATCAGAGGAAGGAGGAGAAAGGGGTGGGGTATATTTTCTTGGAACCCTCTCCGCAGAATTGTCTAGAGCTGGCTTCCTACTTCTATCAAAGGTCGGAAGGGTGCACAAAACAAGAGGTTTCACAAATGTGATAGCTGCTGGTTTTCCTATTGTTAAAGCTTATGCCCTGGCATTCTGATCAATTTGATTATATATTATTCTCACTCAAAAAAGAAAAGTATTAGAGGGTCAGAAGTAGAAACTTCCAGTTATGAAACAAATAAGTCATGGGAATGTCATGTCTGGTGTGGTGACTATAGTTAATAGTACTGTACTGCAGGGGCAGCTGGGTGGCTCAGTCAGTTGAGCATCTGGATCTCTTGATCTCAGCTCAGGTTTTGATCATGGGGTCATGAGTTCAAGCCCCGCATTGAGCTCCATGCTGTGTGTGGAGCCTACTTAAAAAAAAAAACAGAGTACTCCACTGCATATTTGTAAGTTGTTAAGAGAGTAGATCTTAAAAGTCCTCATCACAAGAAAAAAATATGACTACGTATAGAGATATACGTTAACTACATTTATTATCATGATGACTTCACTATATATACAAATATCAAATCATTATATTGTTCACATGAAATGAATATATATCACTTATATCTCAATAAAAAATATAACAAAATCATATAAAATCTTGGCCTAGAAAGATCAGAGTGTAAGTCAATAAACAACTTTATCAGTGGGTTCACAACATTCCTACCATTCAATTTATAAATTTTATAAGTTGAAAAACAAGTTCACAGCTGGAATAGGTGTTTGGATACAAAAAAAAAAAAAAAAAAAAAAGAAAAGAAAAGAAAAAAAAAGTTCTCCTTGCAAATGTTATTTGTTACAGAAGTTTCTCTTAAGATTCCTATACTCCATATGTTATGACCATGTTCTGTAGAATCCCATAAATCTTTGAGTCTCAGAAGTGACTTCTTTCGTAAACAATTTTCTTGCTTCATAATAATGTTCTGTTAATAACATCTGGGTAAGCATGCATTCTAATGTTATAAATGCTTGAAAGATTTAGAAATACTTATTTGTACTATCCTAAATTGGCAGACTCTGTTGTTTAAAATTTAAAAAAAACCTTTTTTTTTAAAGATTTTATTTATTTGAGAGAGAGAGCACACACAAGGGAAGCAGCAGGCAGTGGCAGAAGGAGAAGCAGACTCCTTGCCGAACAAGAAGCCTGATGTGGGGCCCAGTCCCAGGATCCTGAGATCATGACCTGAGCCAAAGACAGACACTTAACCAATTAAGCAACCCAGGTGCCCCCTAATTTAAAAAAAAATCTTTTAAAACAATTTTTTCCACAGGTAAAAATGATGGTGAATAATACAAGTCATGCTTATTGTATGCTCTCAGGCAATCCTTTTTGATTTATTTTTGAAACATTTTCTAATTAAATGTTATTTTGTTTTTCAAATTTTCAAAGCAAAACTTTGATGTAAAACATTGAGGAAATAAAATTAAAATGTAAAATACTGGCAAAAGTTCCATTATTATCAGTGAGTCGTGGATAAATGTGCATGTCCTTCTGTTTTTGGTGTGCGTGTTTTACAGAGGTGCTGAATGCCCGTGGAACTCATTGCATCTTTTGTTTTCAGAATTGTAATAGAACATATTTTGCAAATCATTTGCAGACATTGTCCTAATGACTATTATGGAGGCTATGTGCAAAAATTTACTTAAGTGTTACCGTATATTTATACATTTCAATTATTTCTGATCAATGTTAGCATACCTGACTCCTCAACAAACATTTTTCTGTATCAAATTTGTTTTGTTTTTATGATTATTACTGCCGATAATAGTACATGTAGTAGTGATTTGCTGTGATAAATTAGTAAATAGAGATCAGACTTCTAGCAATACTGGATAAAACAGAACTCCCCACATCAATAATTATAAAGCCCAGCCCAGATGACAGAATGAGAGGCAGTTCAGAATCAGGGTGCAGAGGTCCAGTTGAAGTTCAGATGGGGGGAGGTCACTGCTGGGAAGGTGCCATTTTGAAGGCAGACCTGAGGTCATGGGTTCTCACCTTTCCTCATGACCCTCTGTGCCTCTGTCAAGTTTGTAAACTAAAGATTTAAAAAAAAAAAGTTTCTTTCTCTCTCTTCTTTCTTTCATCCTTCCTTTCTTTCCTTCCTTCCTTCTTTTCTTTCTTTTTTTCTTTCTTTCTCCCCCCCCCTTTCTCTCTTTCTTTCTTGAAGGAGAGAGACTCTTAAACAGTCTCCATACCAAGCACAGAGCCCAAGTGGGACTCAATCTCACAACCCTGAGATCATGACCTGAGCCAAAATCAAGAGTCCAATGCTTAACCGACTAAGCCATCCAAGTGGCCCTAGAAAATGGTTCAGCTAAAGTTGGTCTTTATCTCTTCATGGTAATCCTATCGAAAACATCACACTGTGGTGAATCGCAACACCTGCAGCTTTGCTCCTCTTCCAAGACGCCTCAAGTCTGGTCCTCAGGAGTCCTGGGCCCCTCATCAACAACCTGCAGCTCGTTCTTGAGCCCTGCTGTCCCTGCCCCTCTCCTGGTCTGAGGCCCACTGCTGATGGACAGTCTTAGGAAGGGCTGCCTGCCGCCTGGATATAAAAATAAGAAAAGCCAAGACAGTGTTGGCTTGGAGATACAGGTTGGATGAGAATTTGCTGAACAGCAGGGGAGCCAAGGACAGGGACAGAAGAGATGCAAGGAGGGCACATGCCAAACTGCAGAGCCAGGCCGGGAAACCTGGGAAAGAAGTGAAGACAAGGCCTGTGGAAGGTCATGGTGTGGTAAGCAGAGGAACAGGTGGATGGGGTGTGGGGCAGGCCATCTAGGATCAAAGAAACCCAGAATCTGACTTGTATCCCCTCAATTCCCTGAGTGTGGACTCCTTTTCTCAGTAAGGAAATAGAATCTTCTTTCTCATTTATGACTCCAAAACAGAAGAAAGATGGATTATTCATAGACCCAAGCGTTCTCAGGGCCAAACTGAAATTAAAAGATTTTTACATGTGCAGACATTTTTTCTCATACGGAAATATGAAAAATTCAATCACGAAATACTTGAAATCATTTGGGTTTGCCTAAATGTCACACTATGTGAATGTACCTCCTAAAACTTTACCTTCTTTGCCATTCAGGTGAAGGATACACACACACACACACACACACACACACACACACACATAATTCACTGTTAAAGCTATACAAATTTTTAGGACATTTCAGGATGTCAAATGGGTTTTTCGGCAGATGTTTTTTGTACTTTTTATTTTTAGGTGTAGAGCAGGTTCGTGTTTCGAGGTCTTCATGCATTTTGGTTGTGTCTTAGAGGGTGTTATTTCTCATCTACCCATCTCTTCCTATTAGTTTCAAATAAGAAGTTCGCCCTCTTTGTTGCCAAGAAGTACTACGGTCCTGCCAGAAGCATCCAGGGTAATCAGCAGGTGCCGTGTGCAGTTCAGCAGGAGAGGTGCCTGCCCAAGGTCAGATGTGCCCCCATGATGTTCTGTTCCAGGTGCTGCACGAGACTCCTGTGGGATCCTACTGGCGCAGGAGGCAGGCCCGGTGGCCAAGGCAAGAATGTGCTTCTTGACTCCAGAGTACATTTCTTTTTTCTTTCTTTATTCTTTTTCTGTCTTTCCTTCCTTCCTCTTTTTCTCCCTCCCTCCCTCCCTTCCTTCGTTCCTTCCTTCCTGTCTTTCTCTTTTCTTCCTTCCTCTTCTTTCTTTCATTTCATCTTCCTTCTTTTTCTTTCTGAGTATAGTTGACACGCAGTGTTGTGTTAGTTTCAGGAATACAACACAGACACTCAGGTGCATTTTTATTTTAGGAGCAGCCTGCTTCTTTTTATCTTATCAAAGATCCCCAGGAAAAAAAGATGGGAGTTTTTTTGGAGTTGAAAATTGAAGGAGGAAGTGTTTAAGGAGAATGGAGAACACCTTCCCACCATGCAAATTTCAACAGGACATTGGAACTTATATGAAAACTTTGACTAAAAATTTATATATATATACACATACATACATACATACATGTGGACCTTATAAATCTTATATTTTATTTCTTTGTTTCATGGCCAAAACTTGTTGGGGGATAATTAACTTTGGTAATATACTTCTAGCAGGTGCCTTCCATTCTAATTAGGGTGAAGCCTTATTCAGCTATTTCTGTAGAAAAGTATATGCCATACCCGCTTTTCCATGTGCATACATCCAAATTTTAATAAATTTACAGTACCAATTCGCTCAAAAAACACCTGCCAATAAAAAATCATCAAAGACATTATACTTTATCAATTTTGAATCTGGGTATCCATATTATAAATATGTATTTCGCACTTGGTTAAGTTTTAAAACATTATATAAATAGTTTATTAAAGCCTGTATGTGATTTTTGTTATTTGCCATAGGCTTCCCACTGCACAGAAGTTCGATACATAAATGATGAAATTTATTTATGAGGCTTGCCCTCAAAATCTATTTGTGATCTTTAAAATCTAATTCATTTAGCCTTCTGAAACAGATAAGCAGTTTAAGACAAAATTATACACAAAATGCAAAGGTGAAAAATTTCTTTCTTTAATAAATGTTCTATGAAAATTGATTTAAAACCCCATTTGTATTCCATTTCAGAGTAAATATTATAGCTTACGACACACTTTGTATTTCGAGCAGCATTCTTCTGTGGATACCAGCTTGGTTAATTGGTCAGTGGTGTCATTCAAGTATTCAATATGCTTTCTCACCCTCTGCCCTTATTTTCTGTCAATTATTGAAAGGGGCTGTGGAAATCACCAATTTCATTTTTGATCTGTCTGTTTTTTCTTTGCTTTCTATCACTTATTTGTATTTCGTGTATTCCAAAGCTCTGTGATTAGGTGTTGATATATTAAGAATACTCTCTTGAAATATTGGCCTCTTCGTCATTATGAAATGACCTTCTCTATACCTGGCAATATTCCTTGCTCTGAAATCTACTTTGTTGGGCATCCATATAGCCACTCTATTTCTTTGATGAGTGTTGGTGTGACTTATTGCTTTCCATCACTTTACTTATTTCCTTTTTACTTCTCAGTATCTTTATATTAAAAAGGATTTCTGGTCATCAGCATATAGTTGTGTCTCAGTTTTTAATGCAGTGAAAAATGGGGCCTTTTTACTTGAAATGTATGAACTACTCATGTAATTTATTTAATTTAGTTTAGTTTAGTTTTGATTTATGCAGTTTATTTTGTCCTTTTCCCCTCCTTTTTTACTTTATTTTTATAACTGGCAGTCTTTGTGACTCTAGTCTTTTTCCATTATTATTAGTTTATTAGATATTTGTTTTATTTTTAAAAAATACTTATTTAAAAGTTACGTCTCTGACTTTGCAATATATCTCTTTTACCTGTCGCAATCCTTTTTCCCATAGAACGATATGAAGGTGCATATGGTTTAAGAAACGACAATTCCCTTTAATTTCTCTCCTTCTGGCCATTGTCATACATTTGAAAAATAATCAGTAAATTATCTTTTAAAGAGATTCTTATGTTAAAAACTTTCTCTCTTTTGGGGCGCCTGGGTGGCTCAGTGGGTTAAGCCTCTGCCTTCGGCTCAGGTCATGATCTCAGGGTCCTGGGATCAAGCCCCACATCGGGCTCTCTGCTCAGCAAGGAGCCTGCTTCCTCCTCCCTCTCTCTGCCTGCCTCCCTGCCTGCTTGTGATCTCTCTGTCAAATAAATAAATAAATCTTAAAAAAAAACTTTCTTTTTAGAAAGATTTTATTTATTTATCTGAGGCATGGAGAGAGAGAGTGAGAGAGCGAAAGAGCATGTTTATTATAGGGGAAGGCAGAGGGAGAGGGAGAAGCAGACTCCCACAGAGCAGGGAGCCGGATGCGGGATCAATCCTATGACAATGGGATCATGACCTGAGCTGAAGGCAGATGTTTCACCAACTGTACCCTTGAAACTGTTTACCTACATAATTACTATTTCTTGTATTCTTCCTTTCAGTAGACCCCAAATTCTTATGCTTTTCTTTCCTTCTGCCTGTATAACTTTCTTTCATCTTGTTTGCCTGGCAAATATGTTGGTAATGTATTCTCTCAGGTTTTATTTTTTTCTGAACGTCTCTTCATCTCACCTTTATTTTTTTTTTAATTTTTTTTAAAGATTTTATTTATTTATTTGACAGGCAGAGATCACAAGCAGGCAAAAAGGCAGGCAGAGAGAGAGGGGGAAACAGACTCCCCACTGAGCAGCGAGCCCGATACGGGGCTCAATCCCAGGACCCCAAGATCATGACCTGAGCTGAAGGCAGAGGCTTAACCCACTGAGCCACCCAGGTGCCCCTCACCTTTATTTTTTAAAGAGAGTTTGTTCAGATATCCGATAAGAATTTAGTGTATATTACATTAAAATACTTCTTCTTACTTAACCAGAATGCAATTCGAGTCATGGAATGTTGCCAAGAAAGTTACAGAGAGGTCTACAGGCCAGTGGTCTCCCCTGCATGGTTGGGGTACAACATCAACACCATGCACTTGGCCCGGATGTAGCCCCAGGACACACGCTCAGATCCTATCAGTGATAACGCACCAGCCAGGGCGTGACCGGGATCCTATAGTTCTGGACAATTTTGTGACACAAATACTCATGGAACTTCAAAATGGACCCAAAGAATGATAAACACAGTTCGCACACTGCCTTGTCCACTTTGTTAGCCTGCAGTGTTATGAGTGTGTGCCCATGAGGGCACCAGCAGATTGTGTTCTCAGACACGTCTGTATTTTTCCAAAGAAATTTTTTTTTTGGAAAAAAATAGAAATTTTTCCAGAGAAAACTCTCTGTGGATCTGACATCCGATCGAATAATGTCAGCTGTACTACTTGGTCAGAGCACCTCTGTGTGAATCCCTGGCCCCCATGGTCATTGTGCTGAGGACCATGTTTTACTTCCTTATGGATGCTGAGCCCTTCAGATACTAAAGCCCCATTGTGACCAGTGTGGGGAAATTATGCTCCCCATTAAGTACAGTTCTCACCTGGCTCTACAGATTGTTTGTACAGACGAACTCAAGATAACTTGTGTGTGTTTGGTCTGTTTGGATAATTATTTCATAATTATATTTTTATTTTGTAATTTTATAATTTCTATCTTTTTTGAATTAGTTTTCATAGTCTTTCTTCTATAACACTGATTTTCCAGAAGCAGCTTTTTATTAGTTTTAAAGCTGTTTGCCCAATTTCCTCTTCACTTTTATCTCGATTAATTTATTCCTTCTGCTTTCTCTTCATTCACTTCATGGGCTTTTTTTTTTTTAAGTTTTCAATATTTTCACTTTTTTTGTTGAGTAATTTATTTATTTTTAAAAATCTATTGAGATAAGTTGATATAATTATTATTTAATTATTAATTGCAAATGTTCAACTGTTGTCTCAACAGTGCTTTAGCTATGAATGAAAAATTCTTATATATCTAGTTGTTAGTCACTTTCTAGAAATTCTCCAATTCTTTTTAATTTTTTTAACATTTCTTTTATCCCTGATATCCAAGATGTATCTAATACCATCATTTCCAAGTGGAATAATTTTTCTCTAATTTTTTTTCTTTTTCTTTTCTTTCTTTTTTTTTTTTTTTTTTTTAGAATTTCAGTTGTTGACTTCTCTAGTTGCTACCAGCTTGAACTGAAGAAGGTCCTTTTTACATGGGGTGTTCTATAAAGTACCTATACTGACATGGTGCACACCATATGCATACCACCTGAAGAAATGGCACATTCTCTCCTCTCTTCGAAGTGGTTTGACTGCCTTCCATTAATGTCCCTGACAGAAGGATCTCCCAAACTTCTCTGAAGGGATACAAAGTTCTCCAGGATGCCAGTCCAGGCTCCTTTTCTAGAATACAGAGCGTTTTTGCTAGTAGAGTTACTTTCTGTATCTTACTATCAGAAGGTCCCTAGTTTTGCTGTCAAATACTGGGGAATGACATTGGTGAGAGACCCTCAGTCTTGAAGCAGATACATGCAGATTCTCTAAGTGAGGGATAGGATTCTGTCTTGCAGAATTGTAACATTCTGCAACTGTAGCATTGGCAGAATCCAAGTCTCAGAGGTCAAGATTAAATAGTCATAGTATTGCGTTATTGTCAGATTTTGGGGGGTACCCAGGTATTATGCTGATGAATCAAGCTTCCAACATTCTAAATCCCTAAGACCATTTGTTAGATCCACGTTGCCGAAACAGGTTATCTGCAGGAGGCTGGAGAGACAAGTACACATCAAAGAGATTTCAACACGCAGGAAATGGTAGCTCCGTTATGATGACCGCCATTTCAGAGTCTCAAGAGAAAATCAGTGCAAATTGGAATCACCGTACATTTTAACTGGTAGACTCTCCAGATTGTTGTTCTTCTGTGCTGTGTGCCTACCTCACCATCAGCGGGGAACGTCAAGCAGGTGTTTGTGTTGAGGTTCTGCATCTGGAAGCAGTAAGCTCGTCTGTATTTTCCCGTTAGCCGCAGGTGGTTAAGGGCAGGTGGTCCGGGGCCTGCACTTCCACAACACTGTTCACAGCACTCCTACCGCTGTTAACATTAACAATTTGGGTCCATGAGGTCTGATATCCCCAGCTAAGACGGTAAGTTAAGGTTTTGCTTTTTCCGTCCTGGAGACCCTTACAACCCATCAAACACACTGGCCACCACGGTCCATCCATTGTAATCGCAGGCTGTGCTTCCCTCCTCGAGGCACCATGGACCACCTGCCCTCGGGTCTTACTGCTGCTGAGAAGTTTCTGCTCTGCCCTTCCTGGATCTGATTAGCTCAGTCACCTGAAGAATAACGCCCACGCATATCACGGGACACCGACCCATGGACTATCACTTTAATTAATTTAGGTCTCAGGACAGCACCTAAACTAGACCCTGTAAAAGTGAAAACAAAGAACAACAATTTCTAGGAAAATGGTAAATCGATTTCAAGTCAGGAATCCAGTGATACAGATCTAGGTAGTGGGACATGGAGACACATACAGAGGTAGGCACGGGTATGGACACACACACGGTATATTCCCCTGCTGGGGCTGCCATAACAGAACACCACAGACAGAAAGGTTCTCAACAACAGAAATGTGTTTTTCACGGTTATGGAGGCAACAAGCGCAAGATCCATGTGCCTTTGGGACAGGTGTCTGGTGAGATCTCTCTTCCTAACTCATGAGCAATGCTTTCGTTCTGGGTCCTCACATGGCTTTTCCTCTGTGTGTGTGGAGAGAGGAAGAGAGGCATTGCTGGTGTTTTCTCCCTCTTCTTATAAGGACACCAGTCCCACCAAATTAGGATCTGCCTTCATGTTACCTTTCTTACCTCCTTATCGGGCCTGCCTCCAAATACAGTCACCCTGGTGGGTTGGGCTCCGGCATCTGGATTTTGAGAGAATACAATTCAGTCCCAACATAAAGACACAGATACAGGTTTGTATGCTTAACAGTTTAGAAAGGATGCTTACATATGGTAGTTTACTCTAGTATTACGGTCTTCCATTTCTTCTGTAGATACTGTCTTATGTTAAATGCCCCCATTCCTCGTATCTTTCCCACTAGATGGATGTCTAGGACAGAGATCTTATTTAGTTCAATGGCATCTTATTTAGTTTCGTATCCATGCTGTGGAGTTGGAGAACATTCTCTATTGTTTCTTCCTGAATAATATGTGAAAAGCAGACTTTGGTTCCTTTTTATATTGGAAAAAACTCTTGATCTTGCTCTTGCTCACTGGAGTGATTAGCCCTTGGAAGATGGCAGACATTTGCTCTTGATTGTGGGGTTTTTTGTTTGTTTGTTTGTTTGTTTGGTAAGATTTTATTTATTTGACAGAGAGAGAGAGGTCACAAGTCGGCAGAAAGGCAGGCAGAGAGGGAGGAGGAAGCAGGCTCCCCGCCGAGTAGAGAGGCCAATGTGGGGCTCAATCCCAGGACCCTGAGATCATGATCTGAGCTGAAGGCAGAGGCTTAACCCTCTGAGCCACCCAGGTGCCCCCTAATTGTGGTTTTATACAGAAGAGGGGAGACTCTGGGAGGACAAGGTGGGTGCCCAGGTTTGCTCCAGTGGAAGACAGTAGGTTCCAGAGACAGAACTCAAACACTAGTCTTTGAATGAATTTATTCATGAAACTCATTCTTTTACTCACGTGGGACTTTCACATAGCTTTTACTCTCCAGGTTCTAGTGCTACAAAGGTAAGTAAGGACATTACTCTGCTGCTGAGAATTTCACAGCATAATGACAGACACAGAAATGTTCTTCTTTATTCTTTTTTTTTCTCCAACCCTTCCACCAGCCAGCGTTGTTGCTCACTTTCCACGCAGTGTGCTTCCCTGGCCTATGCACTAGGCCACACATTCCAACACTCTCCCAAGTCCAGCTACTCTTTTTTTTTTTTTTTTTTTTAAGATTTTATTTATTCATTTGACAGAGAGAGAGATCACAAGTAGGCAGAGAGGCAGGCAGAGAGAGAGGAGGAAGCAGGCTCCCTGCGGAGCAGAGAGCCCCACGTGGGGCTCGATCCCAGGACTCTGAGACCACGACCCGAGCCGAAGGCAGCGGCCCAATCCACTGAGCCACCCAGGCGCCCCAAGTCCAGCTACTCTTAAAATCCACACTTGACCTTGGGTCTCCACTCCTCCCATCACAGGAAGCTGCAAGCAAGTCAACATCTCCTCCAGCCTGGAGGTCTTCTCTTTGTTTGCCATTAACCAAAACATTATTTCTACTTCTCATATCACTCGCTACTTTGCATAGCGTTTATAATGTGTAATCACCCTATGTTGGGAAAACCCTTAAGGACTTACATGCCTCTGTTCATCTTCTCCCCAGCTGGGCTTGGAAAATCCTTCCTTTACACATTGGTTGTCCCGTGCCTTTAATCTGTTATGACTCCTCATCCGCTAACATGATGGTTTCTCAGAAAGGCTTTCACACTTGGGGCACCTGCGTGGCTCAGTTGTTGAGCCTCTGATTCCTGATTTTTGTTCAGGTCATGATCTCAGGGTCATGGGATCAAGCCCCATGTCGGGCTCTGTGCTCAGTAGGATGTCTTCTTGATAGTCAGTCTCTCTGCCCCCTCCCCTTACTCCCCTGTGCTCAAACGAATTAATAAATCTTAAAAAATAAAGAAAGGCCATCCCTAAATAGCTGTTGCCATTATAACTCATCTGCATATACTGCTAATTCTCTTTAAAATCCCTGTTCTTACTGGGTGTTGTACATAAACAATGAATCTTGGAACACTGCATCAAAACTAATGATGTATTTTACAGTGACTAACAGAACACAATAAAAAACAAACAAACAAACAAATAAAAATAAAATAAAACACAGAATGCCCAGCCAGGGTAGTTTTACCTTTCAAAAAATAAAGAAAATAAATAAAATCCCTGCTCTTATATTATATGATTATTGACTGTAATGTACAGTACACTGTGTTCTCCCTAAGAGTAAGGTCCTGGGTTTATTTCATCATTGTACCCCATGATGTTAACAGTATCTGACATTTAAACGTACTTGAAAATATTTGTGAATAAATGAATTGATTACTATTGATATATGTGAAAAAATATCAGAGTGACATTTGAAAAAATAATCTGAGTATAAGCAAGTACTTAGAAGTGTCAGATAAATTCAAAGACAAATCAGGTTAAGCATTTAAGGTTAAACATTTTCTCTGTCTTGTTCTCCACTATAGGGTATGGGGGGAACGCCTGCTAGTTTCCACCTGGCAAAGCTTCAAGCTTCAATGATGAATAAATAGATTTCTTTATATTACTGAACAAAGGTTTCAGCTTAAGTTTTTCTTTTTTTCTTTTTCTTTTTCTTTTCTTTTTTGTTTTTTTTTAAGAGAGAAAGAGAGAGAGAGATCCCAAACAGACTCCACACTAAATACAGAGCCCAGTGAAGGGCTTGATCCCGTGACCCCAAGATCACAACCTGAGCCAAAATTAGTAGTTTGATGCTTAACCGACTGAGCCACACCAGCACCCTTAAACCTAAGTTTTTTCTATTCAGAGCCAGAGGCACTGCACATAGCAAATAGAAGTTAGAGTTTGTAATAACCCCACAATTATCAAACAGAATTTTTATATCAAAACCAATGATTTTGGGGGCTCCTGCTGGCTCAGTGTGTTAAAGCCTCTGCCTTCGGCTCAGATTGTGATCCCAGGGTCTTGGGATTGAGCCCCCCATCTGGCTCTCTGCTCAGCGGGGAGCCTGCCTTCCTTCCTCTCTCTACCTGCCTGCCTCTCTGCCTACTTGTGATCTCTGTTGGTCAAATAAATAAATAAAAATCTTTTTAAAAAACCATGATTTTTTAAAGTAGTCTGCTATAAGAAACACTGCCTTCATTCTTAGAAATAATAGGAACAAACATTTCTCAACAAATATTTATTGAACACTTGTTATGGATGATGATGTGGGTGTTTATAAACATCTGACTTAAGCATAGAGAGTTTCCATCCTTCACACGTGGGAACTAAACCCAGGGAGACTGACAGAATTTACCTGCCCGCTTAGTGGTTATAGAAATGGTCATAGAAAAAAATTCCAAAATAATTCTTTTTTTTTTAAAAGATTTTATTTATTTATTTGACGGACGGAGATCACAATTAGGCAGAGAAGCAGGCAGAGAGAGAGGAAGAAGCAGGCTCCCTGCTGAGCAGAAAGCCTGATGCGGGGATTAATCCCGGGACCCTGGGATTATGACATGAGCAGAAGGCAGATGCTTTAACCCACTGAGCCACTCAGATGCCCCCAAAATAATTCTTTAGCTTGCTTTTACATTAACCAGCAACCACATCCTACTGCTCATTGTAGGAAACGTTAAAAAGTTGTGCAAATGGCTGTCAGGAAGACAAGTGAGCCAGTGAGCCCTGTAGGGACTGTAGGGATCAGTTTGTGATGGAAAATATGACCAGTGATATTTCTGTGGGGTCGCAGACTAGTTTGTGGTCCAGGACCCCAAATTCAGGTGATTTTGTTCCTTTTTTCTTTCACCAGCTTCGTTTTGGTCCAATGCAGTGACCATAACAGAAAGGCAAGCCTGAAGGAACCGACCCACCCGGGTGAGCTGGTCTTCCCTCACCTTATCAGTGCTTTTGCCTAGGTATCTGGGCAGACTCATATATAAGAATTTAGAGTCAAGTAATTTGTTTAGGAAGCAATCCTATTAATGGAGGGGTGAGGCATAATGACCATGGCAGAATGCGTGAATGTGTATCTTACCTATTGGGGGCGATCCCATTGGGGAACTGCCCCTCAAAATCCTCAGTGTTCACTGAAAGCCACAGAAGCTAGAGTTTTGATTGTTCATTGGTTGAGGGCTGCTTCCTGGGAGAGCAACACGCTGGCATTTCCAGCCTGCCCAGTGCAATGGCTGAGCCTGTTCATGCAGACAGGAGAAGACTTCAGGCAGGTGCCTGGGATAGGAAGTCG
The DNA here is from genome assembly GCF_922984935.1 of Meles meles. Taxonomy (NCBI): domain Eukaryota; kingdom Metazoa; phylum Chordata; class Mammalia; order Carnivora; family Mustelidae; genus Meles; species Meles meles. The sequence goes on from NC_060075.1 coordinate 97,996,112, forward strand.
ACAACGTGACTGCCAACAATGAAAAGAAAGATAGATATACCATGTGTTGGCTCTGGCTCTCCATCCACCTTCATTTACTTCTGCCTGAAAGCTGACACAATCATTCAGATCCTTGTTTCCCCAAGGCATTCTTCAAATGCAACTTTGTTTCATCCAAATAATTAATAATAATAATAATGATGATGATGATGATGATGATGATGATTTTGGAATGTATTTACTGAGTTTCTTCACTAATCCGGTCACTTTGTTGGGTATCTGTACCATAAATATGAATAAAAGAGCATCCCTGTCCAGAAGATGGGAAGATGAGAACACACCATTTTACTCATCTTTACAATCTCTGAAAAGCCAACATATTGCCATGAACAAGTTGCAAGGGGACACTGGGGAAGGAAACACAAACAATTCTCAAGAACTCTTGGGCTGGCTTTCTTTCTTTTTTTTTTTTTAAATATTTTATTTATTTGACAGAGAGAAATCACAACTAGGTAGAGAGGCAGGCAGAGAGAGAGGAGGAAGCAGGCTCCCTGCGGAGCAGAGATCCCAATGTGGGGCTCGATCCCAGGGCCCTGAGATCATGACCTGAGCCGAAGGCAGAGGCTTAACCCACTGAGCCACCGAGGTGCCCCGTTGGGCTGGCTTTCTTAAGCTAACATTTGAACTGAGTCTTGAGCCTAAGGCATAACCGACATGTGCAAGTTGAAAGGACCTTGGAGATGGAGATGAAATTATTTACTAATACATAAATAACACTTTTCAAGAATTCATAGGGGCCTCTGGGGTGTTCCGTCCATTGAGCAGTTGACTCTTGGTTTCAGCTCAAGTCATGGTCTCAAGGTCGTGAGACTGAACCTTGCAGTGGTCTCCACACTCAGTGTGGAAGGTAATAGAGATTCTCTTTCTCTCCCCCTCTACCCTTCCCTCCCCCAAACCCGCTTGTGCTCTCTCTCTCTCTCAAATAAAAAAATATAGCACATACTCTCCCCAATGTCCATAACCCCCTCCCCCTCTCCCAACCCCACCTCCCCCCAGCAACCCCCAGTTTGTTTTGTGAGATTAAGAGTCATTTATGGTTTGTCTCCCTCCCAATCCCATCTTGTTTCATTTATTCTTCTCCTATCCCCCAACCCCCCATGTTGCATCTCCATGTCCTCATATCAGGGAGATCATATGATAGTTGTCTTTCTCTGATTGACTTATTTCACTAAGCATGATGCCCTCTAGTTCCATTCATGTCGTCGCAAATGGCAAGATTTCATTCCTTTTGATGGCTGCATAGTATTCCATTGTGTATATAGACCACATCTTCTTTATCCATTCATCTGTTGATGGACATCTAGGTTCTTTCCATAGTTTGGCTATTGTAGACATTGCTGCTATAAACATTCGGGTACACGTGCCCCTTCAGATCACTATGTTTGTATCTTTAGGGTAAATACCCAGTAGTGCAATTCTGGGTCATAGGGTAGTTCTATTTTCAACATTTTGAGGAACCTCCATGCTGTTTTCCAGAGTGGTTGCACCAGCTTGCATTCCCACCAACAGTGTAGGAGGGTTCCCCTTTCTCTGCATCCTTGCCAGCATCTGTCATTATCTGACTGGTTAATTTTAGCCATTCTGACTGGTGTGAGGTGATATCTCATTGTGGTTTTGATTTGTATTTCCCTGATGCCGAGTGATGTGGAGCACTTTTTCATGTGTCTGTTGAAGTGTGTAAACCTGGTGATTCACAGACCTGTACCCCTTTGGATAAAAATACATTATATGTTTATAAAAAAAAAAAAAGAAAGAAAAGAAAGGATGAATACCCAACTTTTGTAGCAACATGGACGGGACTGGAAGTGATTATGCTGAGTGAAATAAGTCAAGCAGAGAGAGTCAAGTATCATATGGTTTCACTTATTTGTGGAGCATAACAAATGACATGGAGGACACTGGGAGATGGAGAGGAGAAGGAAGTTGAGGGAAACTGGAAGGGGAGGTGAACCATAAGAGACTATGGACTCTGAAAAACAACCTGAGGGTTTTGAAGGGGCGGGGGTGTGAGGTTGGGGGAACCAGGGGGTGGGTAATAGGGAGAGCACGTATTGCATGGAGCACTGGGTGTTGTGCAAAAACAATGAATACTGTTACGCTAAAAAAATAAATTAATTAATTAATTAAGAATAAAAAAATAAAAATAAAAAAATATAAAATATTTTTTAAAAAGAATTTATAGAGCACGATTTCAGACTAGGAATAGAATCGGGAGCAATATTAGGGTACTGGGTCCCACAAGAAAGTGATGTATGAGCTAAATTAATTTCTATCCACCTGATGATTAAATTTGAGCCGGAGGCATGTACCAAAGACCCCTTTGCTTCAGTGGCCTCATCTGTAAGATGAAATAAAGACATTTCCACCAAGATGACTAGTTAGGGTGCTAAAGCCATGGACCAGATACTCATGATGATATGGCCTCCTCTACAGCAGGGTCAGTGAGTATAGAGCACAGGGCACAGCCCAGATATTTCTAATTTATGGACAACTTGTTTTTGTGTTTCATCAGGCTGATTGAGTTCAAATTTAGTGTCTGCAATTTATTACCCATGAAACTTGGGCACATTAATTATTCTTCTGGCTTTCTCTTTGGTTGTGTAGAGATTAGAGCAGCACTAAGATCCTAGGGTTGATGGGGATTAGATTAGAGAATGCTCTTATCACTGAGCATGGCGTCTAATACTCAGTGAGTGGTTCATAGATGTCAGATGAAGTTATCATTGCTGTTATCCTATTTATTTTCAGAACTATCACAAATGAAATTTGCAGCCATAATGTGCACATTAATTTTGCATAGGACAGAGCCTTCTTTTCTCAACTAATTCTAGTCCTTTCCAAATCAGACACCGTACAATTGTGTAATCATAGATCCACCGAATAAAAACATAATTAAATATGATTAATGTGTTTTTGCTTAATTATGTAAGTGCAGTGAATTTTTCCTGACTTGTGTAAACAGTTAATAGTTAATAGGTCATTAAAATTCCCTGACATGGAAATATACCACGCATCAGTGGTTCATCCACTACTATGAGTACAATCCTTAAGAAAAAATAAATAATGTAAATTAATCACATCATCAAGGATTTTTCCGGTCTCTGAAATCATCCATAGTTATCTAATATTCAATTGTAAATTACAAGTTTTGTTCATCATAACCCTGTGAATCAAGAGTGTTTAAACTTTACTTATTTATACGCTGACTCTTTTTAGGAGCTTTAACAAGAAGTACGTGTATTAAAAGATTAGTAAAAGGGTGATTGACATAGAAATAAAGACCCAGGAAAGGAAGAAAAAGCATAAAACTCTCAAGAAAGTCATGTATATGTAGAAAATCATCAGGTGAGTTCCAGTTTCAAGGTAGCAAATGTGAAAATACAATAATACAAAATACAGTGAATTATGAGTTCTCATCATTACAAAGAGAGGACTACTGCCTTGAAGATGCCAATTTTTTCCTACAACCATCTCAAATGCAGTTTCTTTGGCAATCTCACCAGTTCCTGTGAGCACTGCTTATATCTTTAAATAGAATCCTAGCATATACTCCAGTCACATGAGTTAGGTGCATGCGAACTTTTGACGCCAATCCTACTGAGGTGTGTGGGATGTCCCCCCACCCCCCCCCCCCACCAGCACTGGGTCATTCTCAGCAGCAATTCCTATGACCTGACATTGCCCATCGTGGAAAAATGAACAAACCAAAAACCCAAAGCAAAACAAACATGGACGAGAAAACACCAGAAATACACAAGAGCTGCTGTGGCTTCTTGTCTCCACCAGCTTCTGTCGCTATACCTCTGCTTTCTCATCAGCATTTGTCTACACATGCGACGTCCATTTGCTCACTTCCCCTCACAGCATCTAGCTGATTCCCAGACGGGTCCCCTGCCAGTCCCCTCTGAGAGTCACCTTGACCTGGGCTCTGACGAGCTGTGTGGATATCTTCCTCCTTACTCAGGCTCCTGACTCTGTTGCACAAGGTGGCTCATCTAAGAGTTCCCAAGAGCCCCTCCCCTCCATTCCCTTCTTTCTGGTTTTCTTGTAGTCCCCAGGCTTTCTTTCCCAGGTCTTGTCCTCTCTCTGCCCCCTGCATTCAGCTTTTATCTCCTGTACCCTTGTGGATTCAAATGCCCTCCCAGGTCTAACAACCCCCACATGCACACAGCACACTGGACAGCTTTGTAGGGCTTACCAATCCTCCATACAGCGTGAGTGTCTCAGCCAGCAGATTTCTGAATGTAAACATCCCCATACCTATTTTATCTACATCAATAGGGACTGGTGGTTTCATCGAGAAACGAGTGGGTCAGCTTTTGTTACTGATACCTTCTTGCCTGCTATATACAACCCATCTCCAAATCTTGTCAAACCTACCTTCAGCATATATATCAAATCTGGCTTTGACTAGGATTTCCCCATAGTTAGAGTTGCCTTACGGGTTTGGAGGGAGAAGTCAAAGAGGTGAAGGGCCCTCATCATGACACACAGCCTCACAGTCTATATGATCAACACGACTTATCCCTGGGGTTATTAGCCTTGATCCCATGGTTAAGTTGTCTCTGCCAGCATTTTCCACTGTAAAGTTATATTTGTTTCTTTAAAAAAAAGAAGAGATGTATTCGTTGATGAGAGAGAGAGAGATTGAGAGAGAGAGATCATGAGCAGGGAGAGGGTTAGAGGGAGAAGCAGACTCCCTGCTGAGCAGGTAGATCAATGTGGGCCTCGATCCCAAAACCCCAGGATCCTGAACTGAGCCAAAGGCAGAGGCTTTAACTCACTGAAAAATCTTTTTTTTTTAAAATATTTTATTTATTTGACAGAGAGAAATCACATCTAGGCAGAGAGGCAGGCAGAGAGAGAGGAGGAAGCAGGCTCTCCGCGGAGCAGAGAGCCCGACGCGGGGCTCGATCCCAGGACCCCGGGATCATGACCCGAGCCAAAGGCAGAGGCCTTAACCCACTGAGCCACCCAGGCGCCCTGAAAAATCTTTTTTTTAAAAAAAGATTTTATTTATTTATTTGACAGAGAGATAGAGAGAGAAAAGCAGACTCCTCTTTGAGCAGGGACCAAAGGAAGACATTTAACCAACTGAGCATGCAGGCCACTCAAGAATCCTTTTTTATTTTTATTTTTTATTTTTGATCATTGTTTTACTTGTATCCCATTACCTTGGAAAACTGACCGATGTGACATTTGGATTCTTCATATCCTTCCTTTGAAATGCAGGGCCCATATAGACTTCCTCAGGCTCTTGAGAGTGGCAACAAAACCCTCCTTTACTCACACTGATTGGAGATTATCCAATGGGAACATATTCCTTAATTTCTCTAAAAAGAGCTGTAAATGCATTGTCTTTGTGAAGAACATCTGGGTCAGTTTGGAGCCTAGGGAACTGGGGCCTAATTGTATACAGATACTCTAGCATTCGTCTGGAGGAAGCATCCCTGAATGGCTGGAAACACCCACTTTCAAATGCACTAAACAGGTGTACCGTGGGGAGAGGTCAGTGTCGTGTAAGACATGAGAGCTTTCACAGAACCTGAAAGCTGTTGTTCAACAGGGAAAATCAGCTCTGGATCACCTCCTTTGTTAACGGAATCCAGAATATTCCATAGTGAAGATCTTGTTTAATCTTTATTTTATCCCTGCTAATATGCAGAATAAAATCTATATTTACCTTGACATAAAGCAGTAGAATCACTAATAATTTAATCATTAATTAATTAATAGCTGGTCACATGAAAACGTAGCTTCTAGGCCTTTATTTTCTCCATCTCTTATATCATTAGATTTTGCACTACCCTCCCCCCCTTTTTTTAAGTCTCAATGTTGCTTCTTTTCAGGCCTAATTCACAGGAGTGCTTGTAGCTATAGTTTAGACCCACCAGGAATCGTCCTTCCCCTGAGTCCTGCCTGTGACTCCCAGCTCACCTTTCTCTCTGCACCACACTGTTTGGCTCTTTGAAGGTCCACATAGCCTCGAATGCAATATCTCTAACGAAATCTTTGAATAAAAGAGTAAAGAGCAAAAATGCTAAATAAAGACAAAAGAAGACAGAAAACAGAATGGAAGAAGTAGTAGTGAACAGCATAGATATAAAAAAATTCATAAAAATGTCATTTCATGTTAATAAAATATATACTCAATAGTCAAACGATCACAATAATCACTCTCTTAACAAGTCCCCAATTAGAAAATCATCAAAAAACTTGAATTCATTCAGGTAGATAAAGAATGGCAAATAACCACATGAAAACATGTTCAACTTCATTAACCATCAGAGAATTACAAATGAAAACCATAAGGAGATAACACGACAAAATCATTATAATGACAACCATAAACTGTACTGACAGCATCAAATTCTGGTGAGAATGTGTTAAAACTGGGTTTTCCACACATTACTGGTGCAAATATAACATGATACACGAAAATATAACATGTGTGGCCCCTTTGTTTTGTGAATTGGAGCCTTCATTAAACATACCATTCAGAAATTCCTCTGGTGGTAATTTAACTTAGGGAAACAGAAGCTTACATTTACACAGATCTGTACCCTGGAGTTCTTGTAGTTTAAATGGACAAAAACTAGAAACAACCCACATGTCCTTTGCCAGGTAAATGGAGAAAAAAAAAGTGATACATCCAAAGGAATGCTACTCCGGAATCAAGGAGAATGGGCCATCGATTCTTTTTTTTTTTTTTTTTTAAGACTTTATTTATTTATTTATTTATTTGAGAGAGAGAGAGGGATCACAAGTAGGTAGAGAGGCAGGCAGAGAAAGAGGAGGAAGCAAGCTCCCCGCTGAGCAGAGAGCCCGATGCGGGCTCGATCCCAGGACCCCGAGATCACAACCCAAGCCAAAGGCAGAGGCTTAACCCACTGAGCCACCCAAGTACCCTGGACCATCGATTCTTACAACAGGTAGTATGGGTGGATCTCCAGGGAATTATGTAGAGTGCCAAAGCCAACCTTAAAGGGTCCTATATTGCAGGATTCTATTTGCACAACTTCTTCAGAGTGACAACTTCATAGGGATAGAGAATGCCCCAGCGGTTGCCAGAGGCTAGGTTGAGGAAAGAACACAAGTATTACAGCTTGGCCTGGAGAAATTTCTAGCTAGTGTTAGAATGAGCCTGTGCTCATTTGGGGGATGGTTAGTCAAATCTACACAGGCAATAAAATTTCATAGAACTGTACACACACAAAAGTGCATCAATCCTGGTAAATTCTGAATTTATTTGAGTTAATGGTATGATACCAACAGGGCGCCTGGGTGGCCCAGTTGGTTAAGCATCTGCCCCTGGCTCAGGTCATGGTCCTGGATCCTGGGATCGAGTCCCATGTTGGGGAGCCTGTTTCTCCTTCTCCATCTGCCCCTTCCCCCCTCATTCTCTCTCTCTATTTCTCTCTGTCATAAATAAATAAAATCTTTAAAAATAAATAAATGAGTAAATTTGACTACGACAGTGGCTGCTGCAGGTCCTCACTACATGAATAGTTGGACGCAGGAAGTAGAGTATCTCTTGGCTGTGAAGTTGGTCATCCATGTTGTACAGGAATGAAAGGCAGGGTCTCAGTAACCCCGACAAGGCCATCATCTGTAGGGCAGATCGCACACAGACCATGGCTATAGTCTTGGGGGACAGAATAGGAATAGTATTGCATGTCGGTCTTATTGGCTTCTTTACGAATTATTTTTCCAACTCCTATAAAAGAAGTAGGAGATTAGGTTCAGGTGGCAGGTCAGGAGGCAGAAAGGTGGAAAGTAAAGGATTTGCCAAAGTCTGTCCCCTGAAGTAAAGCATTATAAGAATACAGTATACCTAATGCTCAGATAGAGGACCCCGTAATCCTTTCAAGCAGGTTTTTTATTTTGTCTTGTTTTGTTATTTATTTATTTATTTATTTATTCGACAGACAGAGATCACAAGTAGGCAGAGAGGAAGGCAGAGAGAGGAAGGGAAGCAGGCTCCCTGCTGAGCAGAGAGCCCGATGCAAGGCTCAATCCCAGGACCCTGAGATCATGACCTGAGCCGAAGGCAGAGGCTTTAACCTACTGAGCCACCCAGGCATCCCTCAAGGAGGTTTTATTTACTTCCCCTACCAGACTGAAGAGGTGAGTCTGCCAGCAAGACTCACACACAGAAGGGGGGGGGGCTTCTACATGGGGGCTGTAATTCCTTATTGATAGTAAGTGGTGACATTAATGTAAAGACTAGGGTTAATGAACAGCACATGGAGGCCACTGGCTGTCAAGTACCCAGCTTAAGCTTACGTACTGTCCATACAGGTGTTTGGTGGTGGCTGGAAGGACATAGAATGTGCCGGATGCAAACAGGCAAGAATCCTCCTAGGTCTGACTGGCAGCACATAGTGACTGCCCATCCCCTTAGCTGACCCCTTAGCTCCAGAGCTCACACCCTTAGGAACTGGGCTACAAACACCATGTTGACCCCAGAACACTCTGTTCTCCAGTGTTTCAGGCATGTCCAAGAAGGTCATCTGTTGGGGAATGTTTCCACCCTTGCTACCTCTTCCTGCAGTGAACACACTGGGAAGACATGATGACATGAGAAGCTGAGGTGACAAGCATATGGGGAAAAAAAAATCCAGTGTTGCATGGCTGGGGAGGAGGAAGGGAACTCGGTGTCAGGACTCTGCTATGGAGCTGGTAAGGGGTCATGATCATCCACCTCAAGCTTCACAGGCCATGGAGTCTGCAAACATCTCCAGCATTTAATCCATCATGAGGTACTTTGCTATGGGGCGCCTGGATGGCTCAGTCAGTTAAGTGTCTGCCTTTGCCTCAGGTCATGATCCCAGGGTCCTGGGATCCAGTCCCATGTCTGACTCTCTGCTCAGCCAGGAGTCTGTTTCTCCCTCTCGCTCTGCTCCTCCCCCTGCTAGTGCTCTCTCTCTCTCTCTCTGGCTCAAATAAATAAATAAGATCTTTAATAAAAATTTTTAAAAAGATACTTTGCTACTAAAGACAAAAAAAAAACCAAAAAACAAAAAACCAAACCTCTCAACTGCCCAAGTCATGTTCTACACTGTTGTGGCTTATATGGCTTTTGGTTTTTTATAGCCATTTGGTTGGGGCTTTAGTAGAAAGAAGAGGGGAGCAAGCAAACACTGTGTGACATATTAAATAAAAAGCCCCAAAATATCAAGCATGTAAGACTGTGTTTTTGTGACCACTGCAGAAAGGATGAATTAGTTAAAGAACTATCTTTGAAAAATGAGCTGGCCATTTGGGAAAATGGAGCCCTCAAACATTTTACCTCAATTTCATGATTTAACTTGATTTCTGAGCTGAAAGACATTGTAATTTGTGACTAAATCAGGGAATCTGAGCTCAAGCCCCTTTGGTTTTTATCCCAGTAGTGTAGTGCATGATCTCAGTCATCCTGAGAAAAACTCACTTAACCTACACCTTGGTTTCCTCATCTCAAGTTGGTGAGAATATGTATATTATGGGGATTAAAACACACGTGGGCATGCAGGATAGACCCGGGAGGCCCTGGTCCTCTGAATGCTGAAGGCTGGCTGTAGGAGACTTGTGTGTTTCTTCAGCCAAATATACTATAAGATCCGGGACTCTCTACCTCTTTCTGCTATTTGAGTTTTCACCTTTCTCTTGTATAATAAGATCCAGGTCATTTCTGGATTATAATCATGATTATTTCTAGTTTACATGGAGGAGAACCAAAGAACAAAGAGTAGTTAAATGACTTTCCCAGAGTCCCCTAGCTAATAAGACATAGAGCCAAAATTTCAACCCAGGACCCAGTGATTTTTTTCCACCAGATAGTGAAAACGTATATACCTTCCAAAAGGACCCAAACTACCGAATGCTATCTCAACACTGTATCATTAATTGAAATCTATGTCTTCCTGTCCCATGTTCTTCATTTTAGCCACTCTACCTGAGTGGCATCCAGGTAGAATAGGGCCCATTTGACTTAGCAAAAATTACTCCTCAAACTTCCCCACTGGCTGTGAATTTTCACTTGCAAAGATCTTTTTTGCACCTGTCCCACATTTCATCTCTGCAGATGTGATGCTTCAAACCCTTGCCTGTGAGCATAGCGTAGCCAATAGCATGCAGATGCTCTCCGAGTACAAAATAAAGTGAGTCCAATGAGTCAGCATTAATGAGAAATCAGTACTCAGTGAGAGGAAAATACCACAAGCACCACGAGTGCTCATGGTATTAATGCAACCTTTAAAGGAGACCTTCTGGCACATTCAGGGCACACCTTATCTCAAATCAATGTAGCGTGGTATTTAAGTTGACTAAGCATGCAAAGAGATATCTGCAGGAGATGGTGCTGCTATTTGTCTTCTTGATTCTCCACTAACCTTTGGGATAGTCCCAGAAAAGCCCTCCTTCCACCCATGCTGCCCCCAGAGTTCCCACTCAGTGTACACAGGAGATTGCAACTTGATATTCCAACAGTGTTGAAGGCTGTTGGATCTCAAAACCGGGGTTACTGCTTGGGCTTAATGAGGTAATTACTGATCATTGTTTTCCATCGAGGGGTCAGCAATGGTTTGGGCCTCCTTTAATTTATAAACTTAACATTTATTTGAATTAGTTAGTCTCTTTATATGTATCAAATAATTTCATCCCCAGGTCTTCAGAGTTCTGCTCCTAACAGTAGAAAATTATTTGGACATAGGGATCTATCTGCTACCCCGGCCCCCCCAAAGAAGTTTCTAAAAAATAGGCATGATCCCCAGTCAGGTCTCTTCTCAGGGCCAGGATGATATAGTATTCATATATGCCTCCTCAGAAGCTAACATAAGGCAGAGATGTGCATATTGTAGAAACTTACAAAAGATGATTAAGGAATGAGATAAGATATACTATAAAAAAGTTCTCACTGGGGGCGCCTGTGTGGCTCAGTGGGTTAAACCTCTGCCTTCGGCTCGGGTCAGGATCCCAGGGTCCTGGGATCGACTCTCGCATCCGGCTCTCTGCTCAGGAGGGAACCTGCTTCCTCCTCTCTCTCTTCCTGCCTCTCTGCCTACTTGTGATCTTTGTCTGTCAGATAAATAAAGAAATATATAAATAGATTGGAGGGAAAAACAGGTCTCGCTTGTTACCAATAAGAGGCTGCAAGGTCTTGATTACATCATGGACCATGTGTGCTGGATGACCGGTAGTCAATTCAGCATCACCATCACCCTTCCAAGGCCGCAGCTGCCTTGTAGAAAAGAAGCCAGAAACCACAATTCCAAAGGAGAGGTCATTCTTCTCGAACAGTTACAGCAGGCTTGTGGCTTCCGACACCTTCCTGAGAGCCACCATGCACTGCCACAGACTGACTTGTGAGCATGTCTCATACTTGCAAGCCCAGGTGAGATTGTCCTTAGCAAATTTCCAGCTCTTCCAAAATGGCGCACACCTCTATTTCCTTGTATTAAAATCATTAACACTTTGATCTACTTCGAGTTGAAGAGTGGCTCCTGTTTCCCCAACCAAACACGGACTAAACCACTGTCACTATCCTCTAGGCTTAGAACCACAGTGCTTCCATGTAGATTAGCACAGAGATCTCTTAAACACCCAGTTCTGGCTGATCTTGGCAGCCAGCTGATGGCACAATGACTCCTGAGCCCATCAACAAAAGTCAAGCCATTCTTGAGACCACAGTTGCTCTGTGTCTTGTCTTCACCCCATCATTCCTCCTAAGCTTCCCCAACATAAAATCCTCTCACAGCCATACCCTTCTTGAGAACTTTCTAGATGCTCAGATTTTAGTTAAACACTAACCCTTTTCCAGATTCGCCGGGGAGAGTCAAGATTCAAGTATAACCCAATCACCAAAAGCAACTGCCTCTCCTTTGCCCTCCTTCTTGTTTTTGGTCATTGGTTGTCAACATTATGGTCAACCTCACGCTGAAAAATAAGAGCCGTCTGAGATCTTCACCATCTACTCTTCCTCCTCGTCCTTGTCCCCACCCATGAACCACTCCCTTTAGTTCACAAATAGCATAAGCCTTTCTCTACACCCTAATGACTGCCTTCATCCTGAGGTAGAAATCCATCTTGGTATGCATGCAATGCCCTGCAGGTGTAGATTCCTGACTTTCTCAACTCTGAGAGTTGCTGAAACCACAATCTCTTACAGTAGTAATTCCTTATATTTTGGGGGGATTCCAACGTGAACCCTACAGGGCCTGCTTCTCTGGTACCACCATCAATAATGTCAAACTCCCCCTTTCGGACACCCAGCGCATCTCTGTTTTCACTTTCTGAGGACACCTGGTCTGTGGAGTATGAAGCCTTTTTCAGTGTTTTTCTGACTTAACTGATCTCCTAATGCAGTCATTTTAGATGGCTCCACTTGATCTCAACCCTGGGCTGTAGTGTGGATCAGAACCATCACAGTTCCACACGGAGCGGAGTCCAGTGAGTATGGAAACCGCCTGGCAATGTCAAGCCCACAAGCAGGTTCTTTGCCCATTTCCCACACCTGAGGGTTACCGCTTTGGCGAGATTTTTCTCCCTATGTTACCAGCGCCCAGAACTGTGACTGTGTACACTGCACACTCAGGGGATATTTTGATGAGTTGAACAAAGATCATTTGAACAGTTTCTGTAAAGTTTTACCTCTTGCTTCTAAGACTTCTGCCCACACCATCTCAAGAAGATGAGCTATCCTTGATGAGGGGATGGAGCTATTTGATAGACTTGGCTTTATGTTAGTAACATGTGTTTACATGGCAAGATGAGTTGTCATTTTAAGAAATAAGTGTAGGAAGTTCCCCCTTTCTCCTTTTCTATAAATCAATGTTGTTTTGTGTCACTGGCTGGGCAGAACAGGATTCTCAGATATTTCAGTGCCCCCATATGCCATGGGATGTCCTCCATTGAAGTCCTGGGGACAAGGGGAAGCTAGATGCCACCAAGAGCCCCTGCAGAGGGCGTGGACTCCAGGTCACCGAGGATCCCCTGAGGTCCCATGCTGCAGCCCCCCTGCTCTGAATTCAGTCCCTCTGTCCTGGGAGGAGCTCTTTTTATCACCCTCATCATTTCTACGACTTATTATTATTTTTATTTCCTCACACACCTCTTCTTCAGAGCACACGGGCCTTCGGAAACAGAACCAAGAAAAACTGTGCTCTGAATCTGGAAGTACAGATCATGTGGTCTGATGAACCAGAGGGAATGAAGGGAAACATACCCAGAGAAGGCACACACCTGTATCTCAGATGTAATTCTGTGCAAGAGATTACCTAGAAATTACTTTTGTCCTCTTTTCTTCCCTTTCTCTTCTTAGAGGGATGCTCTGGTTTTCATGCAGCCTAGTCCTCAGCAGGGGGCAGGACCCTCCCTCCCCCTCCCCAAACACACTGTGGGTGTGGCTCCTTCCTCTGTAAGCCCCCTTTGCCCCATTTCACTAACCTGTCTGTTTCCACCAGGACTTTTCCATCAACATGTGTGTCCTTGCCCTATTGACTCCAACTTGAAAGCAGCATTCCTCAGTCATGTCCCACTAATATCACACGTCCAGTACTGCACTCTACAGCCATGAGTTTAAAATAAGGGCTGACGTGTCCATGCCCCTTTCTCAGCACACAGTCAGCCCTCCTTCACCGTGGCCCTGATGCCACTGAGCTGACCTGCCCAAGTCAGTGAGACTGCCTGTTCCATCTCTCACCACACTGTGAGTACAACGAGCAAGTACAAGGAAGGACTGTCCCACCATGTGAAATCCTCTGTTCCATCACCTGGTTTCCTGTCTGCCTCTCTGGCCACCGTTCCCTCAGAATTTTCTTGAGGTCTGTATCCCTGCTGGTATCACAGCAGGAGGTGTGGCCCGGGACTCAGTCTCCTCTACTTTGCTCAGTACCCGTTTCTGTCACACAATGTGCAGACACAGCTGCGGGGGGCTTTCTGTAACCGTGTGTCTTCACTGCTCAGTACTTGTTAAAAAACTAAAAACCCTAGATAAAATCAACTTAGTATTCCTTTTACACAACAAGCATTTCCCACATAATTATTCCCTGTCATTATTAACACCCATTTCAACATATTTTCTCCTTTTAAGACTATGTTATGTAATAATTGACCATATTTTCAGAATAAAAAGAGCTCAGTCATCCAGGAGTTTATAGATTCAAAATTTTATGTTCCCATTTACCATCCCTGCATGTCCTCACCTCACCCGAAATACTTTCCTTACCCTGAGGGGAGCAACCATCCACATTTAGTGAGTGACTTTACAGAAACTGCTTTGTGCTTTCGAATCTAGACTCCAACATATGCATTGCGTACATGCATATAGTGTGCCCGAGTGTGCACACGCTTCGTACAACAAATCTCTCTCCACACCTGTATCCAGGGTGCACATCTGCTCCAAATCTATCCCTGTAACCTGGGAGGAGGAACCAACAGGAGGTTAGTTAAATTATGTGGATTTTTTGCTTTATTTGCATTTCAGTAAAATTGTGTGTGGTTTTTTTTTTAAGTTTTGAAAGTGTTTAAAAGATATCCTATCTCCGTTTCCATCTTCTGTTCTTATTCCCTATGTAGACGAGAAAGGAAATGGAGTCCAGCACTGAACAGGAGGATCACAGCCCCTCTCAGGACAGCTGGAGGAGGAAATGGACCCAGGGCTACAGAGCCTGTCTGATTCCCACCAAACATCTTGGAGAGGCACTACTTCTGATACCAGTTACTTTAAGTAGAAGAGACTAGGGACCCCGGGCATTAAGACCCCTCCTTCAGGGGCACCTGGGTGGCTCAGTAGGTTAAAGCCTCTGCCTCCAGCTCAGGTCATGATCCCAGGGTCTTGGGATTGCGCCCTAAATCAGGCTCTCTGCTCAGTGGGAAGTCTGCTTCCTCCTCTCTTTCTCCCCCCACCCCTCTTTCTTTCTCTCCTCTCTGCCTGTTTCTCTGCCCACTTGTGATTTCTGTCTGTCAAATAAATAAATTTTAAAAATCTTAAAAAAAAAGACCCCTCCTTGATGAATTCCCCAGAATAGAGCAAATGAGGTCACCAGGCTGCCACTCAGAAAGGGGCTTTGCTGGCAGGAGCATGTGCCAATAGCAGAGGAGGCCTCCTGGAAGAGCATCAAGGCTCCAGCGTGATCCAGCGGGGGTCCCTGCCAGCACCTGTCCCTGCCACCACCTGTCCATCTGCGCCATGGAGGAAGGGACTTTTCCTCAGTCTCAGCATGAATGGTACGGCTCTGGGTCCAGTACTCCTCACAGGAGGAGAAATTTGCTAGAAAAGCAGTTCCTGCTGCAGTCTTTGGATGGTTACTATAATTAACTCCTAAAGGGAAATAAAACCATGGAGATGTCTTTCTTATTGTCAACAGATCCCAGGAGGCTTTACTTCACAAATGCATATTTTTCGGGGAGTTTGATGACTTGCCTGGGAGCATTGAGAGGAATTAAGATGGGCAGCACAGAGGGTGAGCCAGCATGCCTGGTCCAGGGACCCTCAGGCTGCAGACCTGGGTCTGCAGGTCAAGGAAGCCATGATTTTGTGTCACAGAAGCACAGTGATGGCCCAGGTCACTACATATGACCAGGAGGACCCATGTCCACATATTAGATCTTTGAAATGTTAAGCATCAGTTTTTCTCTCACATAAAATGGAGAGAGTAAGCTGGGCGGTGTGGACGCGGCAGGGCGTGCTCTGAGCTCCCGGCCGGCGCTGGCGGCCATGGAGAAGGACGACCAGGGCGAGGCGCTGGCGGAGCTGCGCGGGCAGCGGCTGGGCGCGCGGGAGCTGCTGCAGGTGGCGGCGGGCTCGGGCCTGGCCGCCTACGCAGTGTGGGCACTGTTGCTGCAGCCTGGCTTCCAGCGCTTGCCACTGTGGCTGCAGGTGCAGTATAAAGGCGCGAGCGCGAGGCAAGTGGAGCACGTGCTGTCACTGCTGCGAGGCCGCCCCGGGAAGATGGTGGACCTGGGCTCCAGGGATGGCAGGATTGTGCTGGCTGCCCAGAGGTGCGGCCTCCTCCCGGCCGTGGGCTACGACCTGAACGCCTGGCTGGGGGGGGCTGGCTCGGCTGCACGCGTGGAGGGCGGGCTGTGCCGGCAGCACCTACTACCGCCGTGAGGACCTTTGGAAGGTGGACCTGAGGGACTGCCGCAATGTGTCCGTGTTCCTGGCCCCTAGCGTGCTCCCACTGCTGGAAGACAAGCTGCAGGCAGAGCTGCCCGAAGAGCCGCGAGTGGTGTCAGGGCGCTTCCCCCTCCCCACATGGCAGCCTGTGGCTGTGATGGGTGAGGGTTTGGACCGTGTCTGGGCGTACGATGTCCTGAGGGGCAGGTTGGCTGGTCAGGCATCCCCAGGACCCAGTTCTGTTTCAACCCCTGGGCCTCCCAGTTCTCAGGCTGGCTGACCATTTGCACACTCGTGGACTCGTTTAAAAAAAAAACCAACACAAAAACAAAAACTGGAGTGAGTAAATATTCCTTCCAGAATGTCCTTAGTGAGCAGGTGGCATTAGTAAGAGTGCAGTGGGACCCAGGGTGGTCCCATGTGTGGAGACCCAAGAGGATGGAGGTGCAGAGCCCCTGCTGTGATTGAGAACCTTAAGGCAGAAATCCAGGTCTTAAACTCAAGGATGAGGCTGGGGAGAAAGCCATCTGGGATCACACTGTGAAAAATGCCTTCACAAGCAACAGGGAGACCAAAAACTAAAATGTAATTCCCCCCAGGGGTTTTGTCTTCCCTTGGGTGTATAAAGGCACTGTGGCCAGCTGAGGACCACCTCCCACACATGACTCCTCATCACGTCCCTCTCCGTCTGGGTTTGGGGCTTCATATTTCTCGTCCCTTAGCTGGACCTGTTATGACCAGGGGCTTCATGCTAGCATTTTTCTTTAGCTTTCCACATTAAGATCTCAGATCAGATGGCGTCTCCTTGGAAAGCCTCTCTCTGACCTCAGTCAAAAGAATCCCTTCCTCTCCCCACCTTTGCATGCTGTCATATGGTCCCAGAGACGTATGTGGCTGTCCAGAATTGTCCCGTCTATGGATTTGCTTCTTTGTTTACTTCTCTCTTCCCAAGTACACAAGCTCTAGGACATCAGGACACCAGGACATCAGGAATTCTGTGTTGTCCAGTGCCCACTTACAACAGCATCTGGCACTCAATCCTAAGATGAGGTCTTGTCCCTCCTTGTCCAATGAGGACACAGTACTGACGGGGATTTGCTCTTTAGTTATCTGCACAAGTGACAGCATTTATGGAGCCCTTCATCTGAAAAATGCAATAGCACAATTAATCGATGTTGGTGCCAAAGTTAAGATCATGGTTCTTCTGCGGTTACCACGGGTAGGTCATACGGCAGAAGCCACCACCATCATAGCAAAGACTGTAGGCATCACTTCCAGACATCATCTTGTGCTCAAAGCAATGAGACTTTCAAACTAAGTGGCAAGCTGATTTCAAGCCCCGTCTAATTCATGAGATGGCTGGAGTAGAGAACATTTTATAAATTTTTTTTTTTGGCAATTTGCATCAAGTACGTCAGATTTCACAGAATACTTTCCCAGGGGCTTTCCAAGTACTTGCCAGAATGGAACCAACTCTAACGTTGCCAAGAGACAGAGGTCTTAATTCCAGTCCCTCCGCTTACCAGTTGATTGACCTTGAAATAATTTCGTAACACTTTTGATCTTCAATGTCCTTAATACAATGGAGATGGCCCCATGGGCTTGACATAGGTTGAGAAGATTATGGGTTATAATAGATCAATCCTGGTCCCATGTCTGGCTCTGAGGAGATACTCAACATAGAGCAAATGCCATTTGTAGTTCCTGGATTTCTTCTCATCCCAACCTTAGCAGGCAGGCAGGTTGGGGTGATAACTGAGGGAGACACAGCACAGTGGAGTGGTTCCCCACAGCTGAAGAGGATAATATGCATTCCATTTCAATGCCCTGTTTCTGTGCTCCTCCTCCAGAACATAACTCACTTTTAGTGATGTTCTCTTGGTTTTTTAAAATTTGTGTGGGCCTATGTGTTAAACATTTCACACATAAAAGCAATTACATAAACACATTTACAAGGTCCAGAGGAAACCAAATGAGATGGCAGATAAGCACGTAACCATGATCTGGTTTAAGAAAGAGACCCTAACTATTGTTGAGCATTTCCTGTTCCAGGAACAGGAAATTTCAGGGCCTAACCAGTTCGTATCATATAGATGATTCTCAAAACGACATAATTAGGTGAAAACTGAAAAAATGTCTTCTGGTCTACCACTTGTGTATCTGAAAGAAGTCCTCACACAGCTAACCATTCCTCACTCAGGACCACCTTTCTGATATCTGTGTTTATAATGAACTGGAGTTTGGATATGATTTCTTTACACATATACTTTATCTTCAACAATGTATCATTTCATCTTTGTCATTTTTTTAATTAAATACATGGCAGCCAACTTCATATATTTTTCTTTGACTTGCTGTTGTTTCCCACTCAATACTGGATTCCTGAGATCCCAGCATGCTACTGAAAATGGTTGTTCATTCTTTTTTGCAAATTATTATTTTATGCTCCTGCCCCTCCCTTGTGAGAAAATAACACAATGTTTTTTCTATTAAGCAAATGATAGATTTTGTAGTTGTTTTCAGTTTTGCTTATGAGTTTTTGTTTCTCAATGACAATTTGCAATACGTTCTCTTGTATCCTTTCCTAGTTAGCTGTGTGAGGACTTCTTTCAGATACACAAGTGGTAGACCAGAAGACATTTTTTTCAGTTTTCACCTAATTATGTCGTTTTGAGAATCATCTATATGACACGAACTGGTTAGGCCCTGAAATTGGAGCAGGGAAGGAAACACAATTCCTTCTCTATGGTGTTTACCTCTTTATGGGGATAAGGACATTATAAATAAGACAAAACATTTAACATTATGTTCATCAGGACAGGCCTAGTTGTACTGTGTGGTTAAAAAATTCTTTAAACCTAAATGGCTTAAAACTATTTTTCTTCATTTAGTTACCATTTATTTTTTTCCACTTTTACTGAGAAATAATTGACTCACATAGTTGCATAAGTTTGAGATACAGGGAGCCAAGGGCAGGCTACCCTAGAATGTGCCACTTTGCATATTAATTATTCTAAATAGAAGTTCTAAAAAAATAGTCAGTGCAAAAGAACACTCTGACCCCCTCCCTTTGTCTCCCAAAAGCCAGAAATGAATCTCCCATGGAGAGGCACCCTTCTTGAACCAGGAAGTAGAGAGACATCCTTATCACAGATATGGGAAACTTAGAGCCAAGAAGGCTGTATAAACAATCCTTGTGACTTTTACTAATTTTACTAATTTTCTACCCCCACCTAACCCCACCTAAATTGTGCTTAGAATTCCCCACTGATAAAAGCTCCCAAAATGAAGTTTTCTCTGTCCTTTTAATTCCTCACAAATTTACTGCCTCTTTGTCTAAAAAGTATAAAAACTGCCTGTCACGGTCATTCCTTTAGGTCTCAATGTCCTTGTTGGACCTCTGGGTGTACGTAATTACACTTTGGATTTTTCTCTTGTTAATCTGCCTCCTGTCAATTTCCCTCTTAGGCCAGATGGAGAACATTGAAGGGTAGAAAGACATTATTCTCCCCCTCCAAGGTCTACAGCAGAATGGTGTGACTTACACATATTGTAAAATGATGACCACAAGACGTTAGTTAACATTGATCACTTCATATAGCGATAGAATATAGAGGAATAGAGGAAAAGAAGTGAACAAACCCTCTTTGTGATGAGAAGTTTTAGGCTCCCTTCCCTCAGCTCCCCTACACCCCACACAGCAGTGCTGGCTATGGGCAGTATGGTATGTATGGCACCCCTGGTCATAACGAATCTTACACCTGGATGCTTGTGCTCTTCCTCCCATTCCCCATCCTCCCACCCCACCTCTGGAACCACAGATCTGGTCTCCTTCTACTGAGTTGTGTGCCTTGTTTTTTGTTTGTTTGTTTGTTTGTTTGGGTTTTTTTTTTTTTTTGCTTTGTTTTTGTTTTGTTTTGGTTTTGGTGGTTTGTTTGTCTTAGTTTCTATACATAAGTAAGACCATACAGTGTTTGTCTTTCTCTGTCTGATATTTCACTTACAAGAATGCCCTCTGTCTGATATTTCACTTACCAGAATGCCCATTCATGTTGTTGCAAATAGTAGGAGTTCCCCATTGTTTATGGCTGAAAAATATTCTTGTGTGTGTGTGTGTGCAGTTATACAGATCTAGATATCTTTACCACTATCAAAACCCCGAAGGCATTGCTTACAGAAATAGGAAAAAAACCATAGGATGCCTGGGTAGTTCAGTCAGTTAAGTGTCTGCCTTCAGGTCATATCATGATGTCAGGGTCCTGGGATAGAACCCCGCATGGTTCCCTGCTTAGCAGAGAGTCTGTTTCACCCTCTCCCTCTGCCCTCCTCCCCGCTTTCTGTCAAAGAAATAAATAAACTTCTTTTAAAAAGATATAGGTAAAAAAAAATACTAAAATTTATGTGAAACCACAAAAGACTCTGGGAAAATTCTGAGACAAAAAGATCAGGGTGATGCATCACACTTTATGATTTCAAGCTATAGTAAAAGGATATAGTAACTGAAATCGTATGGTACTGGCATAAAACCAAAGACTGATGGAACAGAATCAAGAGCACCAAAATGGACCCACGCACATGTATTTGACTCATATTTGACAAGAGCCAAGAACACACAATGGAGACAGACAGTCTCTGGTAAGTCATGCCGGCAAAACTGACACCCACATGCTGAAGACTGAAACTGGACCCTATCCTCACCACTTACAAAAGTTAACTCTAAACGGATTAAGGACTTAAGTGTAAGACCTGAAACCATAAAACTCTCAGAAGAAAAGATAGGGAAAGAAGCCTCTTGACATGGGTCCTGGTGAAGACTTTTTGGAAATCACACCTAACCCGTAAGCACCAAAATAAAAAATCAACAAGTTGGACCACATCAGACAAAAAAGTTTCTGTACAGCAAAAGAAACCACTGCAAAGAGAAAAGACAACCTACAAAATAAGGGGAAAATATTTGTAAACCAAGTATCTGAGAAGGAGTTAATTTCCAAAATGTAAAATGATCTCAGTCAACTCAATAACAAAATAGAACCAAACAACAGCTAATAAACCAATGTAAAATGGGTAAAGGACCTGGATAAACATTTTCCAAAGAAAATATATGATAGGCCAACAGGTACATAAAAAGGTACTCAACATCACTAGTCATCAGGAAAATGCAAATCAAAACCACAATGAGATATCACCTCCCATCTGTTAGAAGGGAAACCATCAAGAGGGCAAGAGACAACAGGTGTTGGCAGGGATCTGGAGAAAAAGGAACAGTGGTACCGTGCTGGTAGGAATGCAAACTGGTATAGCCAATGTGGAAAACAGTATGCAGGTTCCTCTAAAATTTACAGAAATTAGAATAAATTGTGAACCAATCTGGGAATCTATCCAAAGGAAACAAAGCACTAATTCCAAAAGATACCTGCTCCCCCATGTACATAACAGCATTAGTCACAATAGCCAAGATAGGAAAACAATCAAAGTGTCTACCAATAGATGAGTGGATGGAAATATTAGTTCTTGATCCCATCGCATGTGTTTCAGAGGCTAGCAAGGGGCTTTCCCCATGTTGACATCTCTCATTTTAAGACTCAGGTTGAGGGGGGTGGTGCCTGGGTGGCTCAGTCAGTTAAGTGTCCAACTCATAATTTCCACTTGGGTTGTGATCTCAGGGTCATGGGATTGAGCCCCACATGGGGCTTCACCCTCAGCATGAAGTCTGCTTGAGATTCTCTCCCTCTCCTTCTGTACCCCCTCATTTTCTCTCTCCTCCCCTTTCTCTCTCTCTCTCTCAAATCAATCAAAAGAAAGCAAAACAAAAAGACTCAGGTTGGGCACTGTCTGGAATGTGCCTGACACTGAGGACGAAACACAATGAGGTCAAATCCACCTTGTCCTTCAAGCTTCCACACAGAACAGACACTTAACCACTGTCTCACTTGGGCTTCATGCCCTAAAGAAAGGGGCATGACCCTGCTCAAGGTGTGACCATCAATTCCTACCATGTCCAGAGGGAAGGAGATGCTCACATATGTGCTAGCAGCCCTAGGGACCAGCACAAATGGTTTATTAGAGGATAGAGGAACGTGAGGACAAATGGAACAGCAAAAGGACTGGCCTGAGAGTGCAGGGATGGAAACAGAGTCGAGGAGAGTAAGTAGCACTTTTATAAAGTGATCAGAGATAGTCTCCTAAGAAGTCAGCTTCAGAGTAAATAAGCAAGGCGGACAAAGGCATGGGTCATTTTAGTGGATACTTAGAAGGAAGAGCACACTTCTTGTCCAAGTCACAAGAATGAGGCGGCTAGGGGCACCTGGGTGGCTCAGTGGTTTAAGATTCTGCCTTCGGCTCAGGTCATGATCTCAGGGTCCTGGGATCGAGCCCCACATCAGGCTCTCTGCTTGGCAGGGAGCCTGCTTCCCCCTCTCTCTCTGCCTACCTCTCTGCCTGCTTGTGATCTCTGCCTGTCAAGTAAATAAATAAAATCTTAAAAAAAAAAAAAAAAGAATGGGGAGGCTAATGGTCTCAGACCCAATCTGAGTCTAAAAACTGGAGAACCCATGAACCCGGACATCTGAGGGCAGGAGATGTCCCAGCTCAAGCACAGAGAGGAAATTCATCCTTTCTCTTTCGTTTGGTCCTATTGAGGCCCTCAAAGAATTGGGTGATGTCCCTTCACACTGGCAAGGGACGTTCTCACTCAGTGTACCAACTCAAATCCTAGTCTTTCCTGGAGATGCCAACACAGACACCCCAGGTATGGTAAAGTTTGGCCAGGTATCTGGGCATCCCTGAGCCCAAGTCAGTGGACACATGAAATTATCCATCACTGTTTTTATAAAATGTCATTGTCAATATCGGTGTTTGCTTTCTTCTTTCTAATTCTTACACCTTTCGTGTATATTTTTAGAAGTTCAATATACCGTGTCAGCAAGTTTGGCAATCCTGCTCACCCAGGAACGGTTAGTCATACCACGCTTGCTCCCTCTTCTGCTTTGTTTCATTCCCAGGGAGATGTCCTGAGAATATGAAAAGGGAGAATAGCTACACGGGGTGAGAATGCACAAGGTTAAGCTTGGTGCTAGCAGACTATAGTCGTGCGGACATTTTATTTCACGACTCGATAATGCCCTCCATTGGCACACATGAGAGCGGGCCCCACCGGAGGATAGATCAGGTGGAAAGAAAGGAAGCCTCCCTGAGATGAGAAGGCAAATGTTGAGTATTTCCTTCAACCTGAGGACACATATTTCTACTTGATTTAGTTGATTCATCAATCCATTCTCACTGTGTGCTTTTATTCCCTATTCCAATTTTCATAAGACCATGAAAGACTGGGACCCTCGGGGGGCTCCGTTGGTTAAACGTCTGCCTTCAGCTCAGGTCATGATCTCATGGTCCTGAGATCAAGCTGCGCCACGGGGTTCCTGCTCAGTGAGGGGTCTGCTGCTCCCTCTCCTCTTGCTCAGTTGGGGGTCTGCTGCTCCCTCTCCTCCTGATCCTCACCCCCTTGTGCATGCTCTCTCTCTCTCTCCAATCAATAAATAACAATCTTAAAAAACAAAAAAGACTATGAAAATTTTCTGAAAAAATGATACATATCGTGGAAGGTCCATGACATCTCCTTGCCCATTTTTACACATAGGCCACAGTGAAAGGCACACCCCCAGCACCAGTGAGGTTGGTCCGACTGATATCTGCAGCAAATGCCTAGACTACAGTATTTTCTTAGACGATGGCTTCTGTGGTTGCTTCTGTTTCTGTTGCAGAATAAGCAAAGTCTCCATTAGCATGGGTGTCGAGTCCAGTGGACACACATTCATTTCCAAGCATCCCTACCCTATACACAGACACATGCCTCTACATCGAATTTAATTCTCTTACCAGCTGTGTGAGTCATTGGTCTTTGGGACTTCGGTCCTACCTCAAATCATTCTCAGATTATTTTCTCCCGACACTGAGTTCCGTTCCTTGCTATATGGCTTGTTTCAGTCTATGCAAGAGGATTGGGCCGTCTTTGGTGTATCCACCGTGCTTAAGCATGTGCGTGCATGCTCATCTAATGAACCCAGTTGTGAGATTTGATCAAGGTGTCTGTGTTAGTATTCCAATTTCCTTCTGAACCAGTATATGCATGATTTATCTTAATTTTTCTTCTCAATTTACATAGAAATTTACTTTGGTTATATCTTATCATACAATCTCCCAGGGCTGCATTCATAATAGGGAGTCTGTAGACTATTGGCTTAAGCTTCCCTAAGTACTCAGAATCCCAGGAGGAGGACATTAATCCCCTTATGCTCGGGTCACCAAATGCGTGGCTTCAGCTCTGCCTGCAGATTTACCACCACCTTCCTCTACCACAGCTTTAAGGCACAGGATCCTGAATACAGCAATTGCCTGTGTGAAACAAGAAGTCGTTTTGTCTTGGCTGCAAAGAATTACAGTTCAATATGGTGGCGGGGGCTGGGAACTTCTACAATCAACGAAGCTGCCTGCTCACAAAAGAGGTAAACTCTCCACCAAGCTCCCCCTCCTTTTGGGCTTTGGAAAACACTGTCTTTTTTTTTTTTTTTTTTAAATCCATGAGCTCTGCTGAGCTCTACCCTGTCTATGCAAATACGTCTCCGCCTGATGGGCATTTCTGGTCTCGGGATTATGTACCTCTCTCTACAGTAGAAGCATCTCTCCTAACCTCCAGCAGTAAGCTGGTAACCTTCTTCCCACAGAGATCCGCAAAGGAGTGGTCCCAGGCTAACCAATGCATTTGCTGAGTAACAGCCCTGGATCCCTTCCAGATGCTCCCATCCTCATGGATTCTGTTTGCGAGCCCTTCAAAAAGCATCTGAGTGGATATTTACAGCCCAGCTCCACTGCCTTCTCAGCAGCCCTTTGTAAACATTGATTCTTATTTCTGCTCCAGGCTCAATGTAAATTTAGATGCTTTCCTTGTGACTTTGTAAATGGGGCTCAGCAGGATTCCTAGGTGGGGGATGTGGTTTTGCCCAAACTCCAAGGAGCCTGAGAGTCTACTCCCTTCCTCTATAGGATTGGATCCATGAGAGATAACCCTTTATTTCTTAGAGTTTGAGGGATGTTCCTACCTGTTCTGTCTTGTGCCATTTCCAACATTTCTCAGACTCAGCCTGGCGTGGAGCTTTGGCTGGGTGTGTCCCCCAGCCTCTGTTTGTCACATGGTGGACGACAGCCCTCCAAGCCTCCTGCCCTTCTTTCTCCCAGAGGCGATGCTACTGACGGATCAGAGAAGATCACCAACTTATCCTTCAGGGTTATCAAGACCAACTCTCACTCTAGTAGTTTCTGAGAACATGACACTGCATTGAAATATCCCTGTGGCTTCCTCAATGTGAAAGGGAATTGGAGGTCGTTCTACAAAAATGCAAATTGGGCTCGGCTGGATTCCAAAGAAGGAAGGAGATTTGGTGTGAAAGCCAGTCACCCTCGGCCTTGTGCTGCTCTGTCACAATCTTTATTGTACTGGGCACAGGGCTCAAGAAATTATACACGCAGCATTTTATCTGGGCACTCAGTGGCCTTAGTGAGCCTAGCCCTCTGCCTTGGTCCCAGCCACGCTGAGTTTAATAAAAACAGGAATAGTGAGGGAACAATTCTCCCAACTTAACCCTTTTCTTCATGAAAAAAAAAAAAAAAAAAGTGGTTTCTTGCTTCCACCTTGCCATTCTTTCTTGCTTTGTTCTCCTATAGAAGAATGTTCAGGCACTCTGGAAGGTCCCATGGACGGGGCAAAGGGTGGACTTGACTATTATCCTTGTAGGCAGAACGGTACAGACAGAGCTCCAGGATTTTAACCCCAATTCTATTCTCCAAAGGCAAGCAGATTCTGAATGTCCTATCAATTATTTTCAGATATCAAGGATTACATTGAAATACACAAGGTAGTACTTTATGCACAAAAATTTCCAGAATGGGTTCATCATTTCAAATAGAAACTCTGTACCCATTAACTAGTGACTGCCCCTTGCCTCCCACTCCTCAGGCTCTGGTAACCTGTATTCTCTCCCGGGACTCTGCTCAGCAAGGGGTCTGCTTGGGATTCTCTCTTCCCCTCTCCCTCTGCCCCTCCCTCCCCTTCCCTGTGCATACATAAGCTGTCTCTCTAAAATGCAAAAATAAATCTTAAAAAAAAATGACAAGCGCTAACAAGGTCAGTACAGTTGAAGTCATTTAGATTTGATTAGTAACACATGGTTAAAGAAAGTCACACTATGTGACCAACTTCTACTCAAATTTATTGAACAAATTTACATATATAACAGATTTGGAGATCCTACATTTACTTGAAAACAACAGACTAGTCATACCAGGTATATGTTGATAAAAGTAATTTTTATATTGAAAAGACCCTGGTAGGTAGTTTTTCTTCTAGCAAAACACCATTCGTAGTGAACTGGTGAATTAGCAAAATACCACTGTCCTATTCAGTTCATAGTGATTAGGTCTAGGTCAGCATTTGCTTGGTTGATCCAAGAAGAAGGTCGGTGAATTACAGACCTACAGTTCACACTTCTGTTTTAAGGTATGGTAGTGCCTTAGCTAAGTCATATGACAGGCATATGCCCCTTTTGGTGGAAAACTTCCCACAGTTTCCCTAGATGCAGCAGATGAAGATTATTTTCCACATCTTCAGCAACAAATGGATATTGTCATTTATCCCCATGTTGATTATTCTGATGGCGTGTGATAGTGTCTCACTGTGGGTTTAGTTTTATTTTCTCTTTTCTGCATTTTTTGAACTGCTTTTTGAAACTGTTACTTATTTATTTATTTTTTCTGTTAAGATACATGTCTCTTTTTCTGTGTGCTCACTCTGATACTTCTGATGCCAACCCCACACCTTTCCCTCTTGCATACCTGCAACTTCTCCAACAGTCAGAAACCTGACTCTCCGGTGGCCTGGGTGGTTCAGCATTTTAAGAGTCTGCCTGCAGCTCAGTTCATGATCCTGGGATCCTGGGATCAAGCCTGGTGTCCCATGTCCAGCTCCCTGCTGAGCGGGGAGTCTGTTTCTCCCTCTCCATTTGCCTCTCCCCCTGCTCGTTCTCTCTCTCAAATGAATAAATAAAACCTTAAAAAAAAGAACCCGACTTTCATCATTCCTGATACATTTCCCTCTTCGTTCAATCCAGTGTGCAGTATTACTAACGTACACCCTCTTAAGAGGCAAATTTACTAACAAGGGGATAGTATTTCTACATAGTTCTTTTGTCCTTGGACTGAGAGTATCCAAGTCAACCTACATTCCTTTTCCCCTCTCTCTACTGCTTAGTTCTTCTTCATTTGAAATGCAATTAGGTTAACTTTCTTTCCTTTCTTTTTTTTTTTTAAACTGTCTTTTTTAGTATTATTTGGCAGTATGATTCATCAGGATTTGAGTTTTGTTTTAAAACCTTAATTGAGGGTCAAGGGCTAAAACCAAAGTGTGTTATTTTGGGAGAGACACTGTCCAATGAAGCAGTGAGCCATCACCATGCAGTCGGCATTTACAAGCACAACACACAGAAGGGAGACCAAAACCGAAGATTTATTTGAAAGAAAGAAGATTGCATTCAAGAGTTAACAGAGCAGCTGTTCAACATTTCACGTCTGAAGACCGGTGCTCTCGTCTTACAGATGCACTTGCCAACAAAGCAGGGAAAGACTGCCCCGGGGACGCTTCCTTGGAGGAGCCCGGCAGGCCTGTACGCGCAGTCAGCCCCGTTGTGACCCCGGCCGCCTCTGAACACAGATGTGGCTAACAGGGCACTTCTCCCTGAGTATGTGTTATTTGAACTTGACGGCAAAATAGAGGAAAATTGGTAGTGTGTTTTTTTTTGTTTTTTTTTTTTAGCTCTGATTCTGACAAACACAACTAGCTCCAAACTGCATAAACTACAACGTATTACACGATCATCCAATGCAGTTCGGAGTTTAAGCGCTGTGTAGACGATTGTTGAAAGGACATAGATGTGTAGACAGATCATCCAGATTGTGGAGATGCCCTCAGAATGTGAATCATATTATCCTGTCCCGGAGAAGACCTTGTCTCCCCGGGCCAAGTGAGCTGAGCTGAAGTGTTCAGGGCGCCATAGAGACATTCATCTAAATCTTTGAGCTGTATACCGTCTACTACTTTGACTTTTCGATTATTGTGATCGTCATTTGATAACGTAGGTATTGATTATGAATAACTATATGAAGGCTGAGGCCCGATAGCCATCACTGGGAAAAATTCAGTTGAGAATTTTTTTTTTTTTCTCTTAAAGATTATTTATTTGGGAAGAGAGAGAGAGAGCACATGTGCAAGCAGGGGGAGGGGCAGAGGGAGAGGAAGGAGAGGCAGACTCCCTGGAGCCCTTTGGCCAGACTTGATCCCAGGACCCTGAGATCATGGCCTGAGCTGGAATCAAGAGTCAGACGCTCAAAGACTCAGCCACTCAGTGCTACTATTATTTCTTTTCTTTTTTTTTTTTTTTTTAAGATTTATTGATCTGGCAATGTTTGCACTAGAGAATGTCCTCTCAGTGCTCTGAGATAAGAAACGAGTATAAGTACGTAAGCTAAAGAGCAGGACCTGTTTGCTGTTTCATATCTTTGTCGTTTTTAATCACCTGAATATATTCATGCTGGGAAGGAATGAAATGTTTTTCGATGAAAGATACAATTAAAAAGCAAAATTAAAAACTTTTGAAGAACAGAATTTCTACAAATTATTATGACAAGCTCCGGGATATAACAATTTTAGATCGACTACATGATGATCTTCATGTTGAGTATCTATGAGAAACTGTCAACAAGCACTTTATCATTTGATAAGATGTTTTGAAAATTATTTTCCAACAAAAGAAGATCTATGGACAGGAAATTATAGTTTTACAGTTACATTTATAAATGAAAAAATTGTGGTTACATTTAAAAGATCTTTCAGTGGTTCAGAATCCATTTCTTTCATCGAAAGATTATTTAAATTTAGCCATAATTATATAGGATGCTTTGCTTGAATTAGCTATTAATGTATTAAAAATGAATTTTGAAAATTTCTTTGTTTTCTTTTGAATCATCCTTTGATTCATTTTGTATCAAAGTTAAAAATAAATGTCCTAGGCCTACAGAAACTGATTTACATATTTTTCATTTTCCCATTCCTATCACCATACTCCTGAAAGACTGGCTTATGTGCCAAAACTTTGATTACAATAAAACTTAGACAATTTAGGTGTTTTTCGCATGTATTAATAGTATGTTGTCGATCCAAATGGGACAAGATTGGTCAGCGAACAAGAATTTTACTAGTCACATTCAAAACTTTAAATATTGATATATCAGTGTTAAAAACTCGCCTATATGCATTGATATGGGAAATCAAAATTTCCATCATAATTTTTGTTTAGTCACTGTTGAACCATCATAGGAAGGAACTGTATGAGGGTTCATACAGTTCTCTAGATTAATCACTTGTAAGCATATTTTCAAGGATCAAAGTGTATAATTTTGTAATTTTTTATTTTTGTAATTCCTTTTATATTATACTTGGTTGGACTCTATTTAACAAAAAGTAGACATATTTTCGTTGAATCAAATTATTAAACTATCAGGGCATAATGAGTGTATGTATTTTACCTTCTTCTTTTTTTTTTTTTTTAAGATTTTATTTATTTATTTTTCAGAGAGAGAGAGAGAGTACAAGCAGGGGGAGCCACAGACAGAAGGAGAAGCAGGCTGCCTGCCAAGCAAGGAGCCCAACTCAGGACTCGATCCCAGGACCCTGGGATCATGACCCAAGCCGAACACAGACACTTAACTGCCTGCGCCACCCAGGCATCCCAAAGTTCTTTAGACCATTCTAATGATTCACTTTATTGTATTTCACAAATGATCGATCTAGTATAGACTGAAAACAAAGAAGCAAGAGAAAAGTAAATCACTGAAAATCTATCTTTAGAGGTAGATAGTTTGAGAACATGAGGAATGCCCTTCCGGTCACAGTGGGCCCCTACCAGTCTGACTCACAGGCCAGTGCAACTGACTTGCTCCCACAGCCACGATGGGCTAGTGTCTACGGCCAACTCTGACTCCATATGGACAGTCATCACTAAGAGGTTCAGGCAAGAGGAAGGGAACTGGGGGAAAGGACCACACTCCAGGATGTCTGGGTGCCCGAAAGGACTTAGTTCCAGGACAACCAATGACTACCTGGGGGGAAACCGGGAGCATTTGCACTCTCTGAGCTCCACATCTGCCTTTGTGGAGAGCTCTAGCTTCTGTCTGTCCAACTGCTGCGCTGAGCTCATCAAGGATGGAATTTTTCTGAAGGAGGACAGTGGTGAAATCGGGGACGAAATAAATGATTACGTCCAACGGGTAGGACAAAATAATTTATTATCAGGATTTGGAAACGTCAGGTTAAATCTTTGTCTTTTTTTTCCCCCTAAATCTTAGTTCTCTAGAAACGAGCTGATTAAAGGATGACTGTCATGAACTCTGTAACTCTGAAATGTTTACTTCATCCTCCAAACAGCAATATTGGAGTTAGTGGTGTAGGGAAGGCCCATAAGAGATGCCGTCTGAAGAAGAGACTCACTCGAAGCGTGTGTTTCTGCCTTTGTTCATGTCATCAGTTTCTTCAGCAGGTTGACAATGTTGTGTTGTTGTTTTAATATTAATGGCAGTGATAAGCAGGCTGAGTCACACCTAATACGTAAAGTTAATTTAGTTACAAACCAGAGATGCAAATGGACCTAAATTATTCTTTACTGCTGGTGAAGAATCTGCCCTTTATTTTCATTTCTGCCTTCAGAAATGCTTTTAAGCTTGGTTGTGATTCATTTTATCGTGCCTTTTATATACTTCCAGGAATGGCATTTTCATCTAGTATTTGAAATGATAACTGATGGGGGAAATCATCCACAATAATGTGCTCCAGAAGGGAAAAACACCCAGTTATTGTTCCAGCTTCTTAAATCATGTTTTATCTAGGCTGATAAGAAGGCTAATTTACCTTGGAAAGAGCAAATGTGTTTGCTGCAAAATGGGTTTCCTTTCGCCAGGAAGATAAATGCCAGGCCAAGCAAGAGAGGTATAGCTGTCTTATATTTTAATATCTAAATAGGGAGAAGGGAAGCATTATAAAACGACATTCCTCTAGAAAAAGGAGTTGTCATTTACTCACCAGATATTTTTGGAAATCAATGATATGTCAGAGACTGGTCTTGGAGTTGGGTCTTACAACTACGAACTAAGCAAAAATCCCTGCCCGTGGCTCATATTAAACCAAAATACTAATGTCTTTGCCATAAATAGCTGAGGGGCCATTTATATCTTGGACCGCAGTAAACTCACCACAAACTAGATTAGTGGCATATTCGTGACTGAACTATAAAACCACCTGGAAATGTGACAGAGATATTAGCCAATGACACGTCAGGCGACTTACAGGCTCGCCTTCCTTCTCACCATCTTACTATCCCTCCAGGTGGGAGCACTATTGCACTATGGGGGGGGCACTATATCCAAGATGGATAAAGAGATTTCATGAAATCACACAGCTGTGGCAGGGCTGGGGTTTTCCTCTGAATGTGGAGGTGATTTTGGAAAAGCTGATCCTTCATGGAAACAGTATTCTTCAAAAATTGTGGCTGTTCGCTTGTACCTGTAGTTCTAGAAGTTTCCAGAGCTTCCAGAAATGTGTGTCAGATGGCAGCTCTTAAGTCTTCTGGTGGATCTTTGGATGCAGTTTGCGGGCCAGATCTGATGCCCTTCTAGGTTGGAGCAAGAACATGTCTGACCCTGGAGAGCATGTTGATGGAAATCTTCTTTCTGATGTATACGTGTTAAGTTTCCCTTTGTCTTTTATTTAAATTACAGATGCCTGTTGTCTTTCAAGACTTAGTGAGTAAATAGAACACAGGAGAAGTTTTGCTTTCTTTTTTTTTTAATATTTTATTTATTTGACAGAGAGAAATCACAACTAGGCAGAGAGGCAGGCAGAGAGAGAGGAGGAAGCAGGCTCCCTACAGAGCAGAGAGCCCGATGCGGGGCTCGATCCCAGGACCCTGAGATCATGACCTGAGCCGAAGGCAGAGGCTTTAACCCACTGAGCCACCCAGGCGCCCCGAAGTTTTGCTTTCTTAATTAAAGCAAGCCTCCTTTAAATTTGCATGGAAATATTTTCCTACATTAAAAAGTTTTTCAATTCCCCTTTTTGAGGGGATATCATTTAATCACTTGAGATTAGTTTAAATTTCAGATTTATGAGATCAAGAAAAATACATGCATTTTAGTACTGAAAAGCGAAGTCCAAACAGATTCTTTCAGATTTCCATGTTTCTTCTAAAGATTATAAGATTAAAAGAGTAGGGAACCAAGGTTTTTGTTTTAATTCTCTTATCTCCTTGTGAGATCTTATATAAGATGCTTATCATGCTGAGAAAATTAACTTTGTAAATCAGCATCCTATTGAAGGACTCTATAACAATGGTAGCTATCAGTTATGATAATAGAAAGTTTTAATAAAAGTCACCACAGTAAAATAAACACTTTCATATTGTGATGATTTAATAATTAATCACTGAAACAAAATCTTCATATTTATATAGGTCAATATGTGATTGAATCAATAGGTCATGCTTATTATAACCATAATATGGAGTGAAAGTAGATAAAGCATAATAGAAAGTGGATAGATGTCATATTTTGGTCTCAGTATCAGAACAGGAAGGGTATGGAAATAGTGACATATCATGCTTACATGATGATGTATAAAGAGTTTTGTTTCTAAACTTCTTTGAAACAGGCCACCTCCCCTACACAGCCCAGAATTGAACGGCACTGCAACTGGGATGGGCTTATTTTCCTTGGATGTTAACTTGAAAAATTTAGGGAGACTGCACATTATCGAGTTCACAAAATCTAGGTCTTTGGTTGGTTTGCTTCTCACACTGAGAGATATTTTTCAAAATATTTCCACTTCTGTGTCCCGCATGGGTGAAGCTACCTCTGTTCTACCCTGTGTTTTGGCCCATCTGGTGACCAAAAACTATGGCTGTGTGCAACAGATGTGTGTGCCCATGTGTGTGAATGCAGACATCTACTCATGAGTACAGTTTATGAGTACAACATGTCCTATCAATTAGACATTGGTGATTGGTGACTTTAACAATTTGTTCTGAGTTCTCAAGTTGTAGAAGAGTCTCCATGGCTTCCTTTGACGCTTAATCTATGTGATCAATTAAATGAATAAATTGTGAAGGGGAAAGATAGGAGGAAAAGGAACCCATCATCACTGGCCATCAAAGTCCATGCAATTTGCAAAATCTTTTATAATCAGTTGGTGGAATTTCATGAGGCCATGTTAATATTCAAATATTATGGATGAGAAAATCAAAGACAGAGTGGTTATTTAACCACCAACTGATTATAAAGGATTTTGCAAATTGCATGGACTTTGATGGCCATTGATGATGGGTTCCTTATGTGAGGCAATCCATAAGTGACTCTCGTTCTGATGTTTAAAAATATTTCTGGGAGGGGCACCTGGGTGGCTCAGTGGGTCAAAGCCTCTGCCTTCAGCTCAGGTCATGATCCCGGAGTCCTGGGATTGAGCCCCACGTCGGGCTTTCTGCTCCGCGGGGAGCCTGCTTCCTCCTCTCTCTCTCTCTGCCTGCCTCTCTGCCTACTTGTGATCTCTGTCTGTCAAATAAATAAATAAAATCTTTAAAAAAATTTTCTGGGAAAAACTCATGCTTTTATCTTGTATCCTCACATGGCCTCAATATATCAGGAAGCATTACAACAACTGCTATCTGTTTGTGGCTATCCTCCATGACTTAATTATTATGTAACTCCTACAGTGCAGTGAAGCGATAACTACATAACCCTGTGTATCGTTTAGGAACGAGTCCATCTGCAAAAAAACAAAGCAAACACTAAAGCAAAAGAAAACAAAACATCTGACTAACGAAGTCTAAACACAAAGATTCCTCACCTCCTGCTGTCAGAAGTCACCATACTGGGAGTCCTGCTCTTACATACAGGTGGAATCTAAAAAAGTTAAACTTGGAAAAGACAATAAAATCTTGGTTACCAGGACATGGAAATACAAAGTTGTAACAAGTAACAAATACGCCATGGAGATCTGATGCCCAATATAATAAACATAGAGAAATATTGTACTATAATCACATGATATGACACACATCACTGTATAAGCAATCATATTACAATCTGTAAATATACCAAAGTAAAACATTGCATACCTTGAACTCACACAAAGTTACCTGTCAAATTTATTTCATAATAATAAAAAGAAGAGGGCCGAAGATGACATCGAGGTGCCAGACATTTCTTATCTCCCTGCTCTGCCAAGATATGTGTATGGCTTTCTTCCTTCCTGACACGGAAGGACTGTTGGATGTCTCTGTTCTAGACTCTATAAGGAAGAAAGGGGCGGGGGAGCAGAATTCATGGTCCTAGAATGTAGCACTTCGGCGTGTGAGTTATGTTGAGTTGGATACAATCAAAGCCCAATCGACTCCAGAAAAGCTTTTGCCTGCCCTTCAACTACCTAAAAGAACCTAGATAGGCAACCTGTACCAGAAAGGGAGCTATTACCAGAGAGAACTTTTTCCATCAGAAAGACCTGTGAAATATCCTCCTCCCCTTTGAAGCCTAGACCTTACCCCCTTCTCCTTGGCTCAGGATAACACATCAGCCTCAATTGCCTGACTATCTGGGAGCTTCTTTTGTCTTTGTAGGGCTTCTGTAGGTACAAAATTTAATTTGTCTGTCTCCTGGTAATCTGTCTTTTGTGGATTTAATCATTAGGCCAGCTGAAGAACCTAGAGGGGAAGGAGAAAGTTTTCCTCCCCTGCAAAGGGAAAGAAATGTACCAACAGTCCGTGCTGCCTTTGTCTGGATCACTGATCAGATCACAGGTCACATGATCTCTTCTAGTGGCAAAAGCATCTTAATATGTGACTATATTTAATTGGTTATATTGATTTTCTAAACCAAAATGGGGTTAAGTCTTAAGGAAAAGGAGAAAAAGAAGGAGAAGAAGGAGGAGGAGGAAGAGAAGGAGGAGGAGGAGGAGAAGAAGAAGAAAGAATTTTGGCAGGAAATGAATAATGTCTATGTCACTGAAAATTTCAACTCTAATTGATGACCTAAAACATCTCCAGCCAAAGAAACTCTTACTTTCATGTCCCCCAAAATATCACAGATGTTTAGATGTTGATTTGTGAGAACTTAAACTCTTAACTACAAGGGAAGCTAATCACTTGCCCAAAATCACATGCAAGTGTTAATTTTAGCACACAAAGAGGAATGTTGACGTAAAAATGCTGGGGTTTAGATTTTAGCTCCTGGTTCATTTATTTTAAGTACTTTTGATCTGATTAATTTTTGGACACTAGTATTTTAAGTGGTCAGTCTATTTCCAACCATTCCATCTATGGACGCATTCTGGGGAACTCATAAATATAGACCAGTGTTACATCATAAACCACAAGACCTCGGGGCACTCACTCGGGTGAGCACTCAGCGTGGCTTTCCCTGTTTGAAAGTCTGCTCGCACTCACCCTCTCTTCCCCTGCTCCTGATGCCCTGTGGAGGCTCTAATTGCTGGTCACTTGATAAACCATCAGTAACCACATTTCTACTGACAAACAAGATTATTGGAAAGATAATCTAGAAATGCAGTCTAGAAAGACTCTGATAAAAGTTCCGTTGTCTCCCTCAGTGGTTGAAAACTTCATTTTCCCCACATTTACAGCAATTGGAGCTAATGTGCTAACATACTCAGTTGTAGGATCTTTCACATAAGATCAGGCGAGTGGACAGTATCTGGCCAATTTGCAGGTACCAGAACCATCAGCTGGAATGGATGCACACTAATGAAATCTATTATTTGAACCTTCAATCCAAGTCCTATACCTTACCTGCCTCACTAAAAAACCAAGTGAATTTGACTTTTCATGTTAACACATTCTTTTTTCAGATGATTCTTACTTCTAGATTTTGAGACAACAATAACCTGCCTTGATGCTTTTGTCTTATCTTTATTCACCACCATGCATGCAAATACTTTTAAGATCTTTATATGAATATTTAGATCACTGAGATTCTATTTGAATAGCTAAGTGCCCAGTAACTGGAAGGACCAGCACGTAAGATCTCTTCTTCTTTTTTATTTCTTGTAACCTTTGAGAGTCAAGTGGATGAATGCAGCCATTAGGTAAGATGATGTCTCTCCTCTCCACATTTGGGTACACCTTTCATACGTACTCTTTGAAAGATGCTTGGACGTGCATTCCTTGAATTGGGATTGGTTTTGAAAACTGATTTCTTCGTGTTGTTACTCTCAGGATGTTACTGAATGGCACACTTAAACTTACAGCTGGGACTGGGGACAGGACATTTCAACAACCTCCCAGAGCATCCTGTGTTGTATAATTGTCCTGTCTTTGACTGTTTTCATTGTGACATGTAAAATTCCTTTCTTAATTGGAAGTAAATCAACCCCCTTTCCTGTTCAGTTTCATAATCTTTTGTTTTCCTTTACTTTTTCTTTTTTTTTTTTAATTTTATTTATTTGGGAGAGAGAAAGCTAGAGAGAGAACCACAAGCAGGAGGAGTGGCAGAGGGAGAAGCAGGCTCCCTGGAGAGCAGAGATTCCAATGTGGGGCTCCATTCCAGGTCCCCAGGATCATGACCCAACCGAAGGTGGACGCTCAACTGACTGAGTCACCCAGGTGCCCCCACAATCTTTTTTTGAATTTGGTCCCAACCTATTAATAGTTGATCCAAAGGTGATACTTTGTGTCAATGCTCTTCTGGGTGTTCCATTTCTCCTGAGAGAAAGATGAGGTGAATAGGCAGAAATCCAAACCGTGTCTTCCTTCTCCTTTGTCACCAAGATGGACTTTCACTTCCCTGCAGGGTTCTGGGGGTAAACAATGTAACCCCGCCTTTGGGATCTGCTTCCCCTTTTAGAATGTCCATCTTCCTTGTATCTTAACTGCCTCTTTCTTTCTGACATCATGACCCATCCCAGCATGGAGCAAGTTATTCTTCGACACAAAGAAGAGGGGAGGTCTGCAGAGCCCCTGCCAGAGCATCTTACAAGCCTGTAGGACCCTACCAGTGTGTTAGCTGCTAGAGATACTTGGGAGTTCCCTGAAGGTGGCAGCAGGGGGACACCATCCAGTCATGGTC
Organism: Meles meles; assembly: GCF_922984935.1. Lineage (NCBI taxonomy): Eukaryota > Metazoa > Chordata > Mammalia > Carnivora > Mustelidae > Meles > Meles meles. The sequence continues at coordinate 98,033,472 of NC_060075.1, forward strand.
CCCAAAATATCCTGCCCATCTGCCTTTTTCCTGCCCCAGTTCTGGCCTCCCATAATACCATCGCAGGCTTCTTTCTGAACAAAGAGAGAGAGAGAGAGAGATTGAGAGAGAGAGTGTGTATGTTTATTTGTTTGCTGTATGCTGCTTTTGGAACTGATGCAGAACCCCATTTTGTAAGTCTGATGCTAACACGAACCCTCTCTCCACACGCCAGCAGACTTGGCTTCATTTTTAGGAAGGACAGAGAGTGGTGCCAAAATCCTGCTAGGATTGGGAGGGACCAAGGGTTGTAGAGAATTTTTGATCGGGAGAAGCAAAGGGTCTGATCCAGACACAAAAAGATCTGTTATCTCCACATGCAAACCCTCCTGAGCAGCGAAATGTGCCTTTAGCAGGATGGATTTCCAGATGTTACCATGTTTTCACAATTAAGGACAGTTACAACTGAGTGCACAGCATGTGACCAGCAGCCAGATAAAAGTACATCATTAAGTGTTCTGGGTAGACTGGATACTTGTGTGTGTGAATAATTCATACATTTCTTGAGGGAGCTTCTTATGGACAGATACTTCATGCTGCATCTCTAATGCCTTGCTCCGTACAGAGACTAAGTGCATTCTGAACATACGAGAAGTCTTAGCAGCATGCTTCCAAGGAAATACCACCCTGGCTTCCAGATGTGATGAAGACCAGACAAGAAGAGGTGGCGTTTCACTGGTATTTACCTGCAAAAGGAGAGCCTGTTTACACCTGGCTCACTGGTGAACTTGGGAATATTGATGGGTGTCTGCATCTCCCTTCAATAAGCTTGATAATCAGTTGACTTTTATACAGAGCCAATAAGAAAATAATTCGTGTATTTTCCCCTTTTGCAAAGGAGTCTTTTGAGATCAGCTTTGGAAGGAGCATCCTCAAGTCTTCTTGCTTCATGCTCAAAAATTCATTTAAATTCCAACTATATTAGAAAGACCTATAGGCAAAATTTATGATCCTTTCTTATCATTTTTTTGAGGGGGTGAATGGGGAAAATTGCAATTGGTATGATTGCATTAGAAATTCTAGCTACCAAAGTCAAAATGCAGGGTCTTCTGTAGTAGGCTTCTCTGCCTGTGTCCCCCTGAATGGGAAAAAACCTCCATGGTCTTGACCACATGACTCTTAACTGCAGCAGCTAGGAAATTCCAGGATTGCTTCTCATCTTTACCTTCTGCTCCCAGCCGCCTAGTTGGGTCTGTGCACTGCTGTTGACAAAATGAGACCAGAGATCTTCCCTTGTTTTCATTTTGATTTGTTTGTTTTAGTGCTCTCTTTTGATTTAATTGGAAACCTGGGAAGTCAAAGTAGGCTCTCACGGTGGTAGACAAGGAAAACCTTGGAAGCTGTGGCACACACCAGAGCTCCTGCTGCAATGTGGCTCCTGCAGACACAGGATCTCCTGCACACACAGGAGCTTCTGTACACATAGGGGCTTCTCCCATGCAGAGCAGCATCAGACGCCCTGCAGAACAGCCACCTGAGACCTTGAGCACGGGGCACTGAAGCACATAGGCACCAGAACAGGGCCCCTGGTGAGCTCGGCAGCCTGCCAGCCTCTTCACCCATGAACTGTTTGCAGCAGTCTAGGGTAAAATGCAGGAATCACATAAAAATGGAAAGAACAAACTTTAGAATTTTCCTTTGCCTTGCATCATGCCCAAATTAAGAAAATCAGAATATCTAGAAGACAAGACCAAGAAGAGAGAAAATAGCACTTATCCCTGTTGGGCCTCTCTAGGGGATGATGGTCCTGTCTGAGTACAGGCAGGGTCTGGGGAAATCCAGCTGGGCACAGGCAGAAGGCAAGAGTGAGTGTGTGGACACCCTGCCATGCCTTCGTTCCCTACGCGGGTGCCTGTGGATGCAGTGTGCTGGGGAGATCACAGGACTTGACAGCCCTTGAGCTCTGAGCCCCGAACAGTCTGCACTCTGAGAGCTGCTGGACCAACACGGTGGGAAGTGCATCAGACCTCAGCAAACACAGCTGGAGACCCCGGGACTTTCACCTAAGCTGGAGGGACTTGGGGGTGGGGGGTGCAGAACTAGTCAGGACTTGTCTCTGCCATGTCCGTTAGAATCACCACGCAGAGACTTCTGCCTTTACCCACTTTGGCTGGTGAATCTTGTGGATAAAATTGTCCCTATGTCTCTGTTAATATTTCTATTTTCTCAGGTTTCTATTTGCTACCCCCTACCCCCAGGATTCTACTTCAAATGAACTCTGCAGGAAAAAAAAAATGCTAAGCCATTATCTCAACATGTTATAGATCCGATTGAATTTCTATTGAGGCAGATGGAGTTAAGCCAGAGGTAATTAACTTCAGCATAATCATAGTGTTATAAAAAAGGAGAAATTTGTTGAGCAATGGAAAATTGATTTTAACAGACTACACCTGCCCGTAAGTTCCTGATCCCTGCTTTCCTCGGAAAAGGCTGGGTAATAATTTTGCATCTTTGTTTATGCTGTTGCTTCTGGGGGTGGTGCTTCATCCATTGGTTTTTCAATATGGGCCTCCCCTTTTGGACCCATTGGACATGCAAGGTAGTGGTCAGGATGGGATGGAGTAAGGGCGAGGCTTGGTATGAGGTGTAGAGGTTATGGCAACAGAGAGGTCTAGTGAGCTCATCTTCCTGAGGTATCAGCCCCAGAGCCAGTATGCTCCATCTCCATCATTTCCAATTCTGTCTCCTCATTAGGGGATAGATGGGGATTCCCAGCTGGGTTTCTGTTCTACTCTTACTTCCTAATAAGATACAAGACTGTAAGAACAGCTTTGACCCACGAGGGCCTCTAGATAATCAAACTTGGGGAAAGTATTACTACGAAAATAATCATCACCACGGATTCATTCATTTAACCATTAGCAACTGTTGACTCTTTCAGTGCTGTTGGCATTACTCCAAGTGATGGGGACAAAAAAAAGGTGGGGGGACAGTTAAGCGTTTTTCCTGGATGCTTGATCCTGAACCAAAAGCTCGAATCAAATGGATGATATCCTCAATCCATTAATGATACGGATTACATCATAACAGTATGTAATTAGGTACTGTAGTCCACTCATCGGGACTTGATAATTCAATGCTCTGTATTTGAGCAGGTGATGTCTCGTGCAATTGCCCACTGCTCTGTCTTATTTGGGCAATCTGATCCACTTGAAGGCATATTTGATGATTGACTTTAATAGAGAGCAAGGGTCCTAATGGCCAAATATCTCTGGTTTTTCCATTTCATCTACTATCCCCCTTGTTCTCTGCCCTGAGAGGCTGACCTGAAGTTCATCATTGTTGGTCTCAGCCCCTGGAAAGCCCGACATGGAATCAGGGAAGAGAAGAGCAAATCCAGGTTCTTTTTCTTCCAGCTCCCTCCCTGTTGGTTGGCTTTGGGTTCTGGCAAGTGTTCCATTCTTCTCTCCTTTGGATGGCTCTATGAAATTCAAATGAAACTTGACTTTTAACTCCATAAAGATAGAAAACTATTCTAGGTGGAACCCGAAAGTGGAACACAAAAAGGTTTTATAAAATAAAATAGAAAGATATCTTCATGAACTTTGGGAAGGCAAAGATTTCTTAGATAGGATACAAAAAAATATAGCCCATATAGAAAAAAGAATGAAGACTATTACTACATTAAAATGAGAATCCTTCTGGGATGCCTGGGTGGGGCTCTGGTCATGATCTCAGGGTCCTGGGATCGAGCCCTGCTTTAGGCTCTCCACTCAGCCGGGAGCCTGAGTCTCCCTCTCCCTCTGTCCCTCCCCCGACTTGTTCACACTCTCTCTCCCTCAAATAAATAAATAAAATCTTTAAAAAAAACTTAAAGAAACTAGAATTCTTCTTTAACAGTAAACCCAAATTAAGGAGAGAAAACCCTAGCCAACTTTGGTGAAAGATACAACACAAATAGCAGAAGACGATTGCAACCCAGAATACTTAAATAGTCAGTAAACAGCAACAACAAACAAAAAGTGCAATAAAAAATAGGCAGGAGACGTGTTATTTTCTAAAGCAGGATGTTTAAATAGCTAATGAAAATTATTTTAAAAACTTTTTTAGAAGTAAGCTTTATGCTTAAAATGGGGCTTGAACTCAACCCCGGGATAAAGATTTGCATGCTCTACTGACTGAATCACCCAGGTGCCTCTATTTTAAAAACTTTTGCTTCACCTCTTACGTTATAACGCAAATTAAAATTAAGTTCACAATAGGATAATATTATACACTCAACCAGGTGGCTAAGGAAAAAACAAAAACAAAAACAAAAAACTAAACTATAACTAGGTGTAACTCAATGAGAATCCAGAATACTGATGGTAGAACTGTAACTCCTATGGTGACTTTGGATATCAGTCAGTCATTATTTTTTATTTTATTTTACTTATTTATTTGGGAGAGATAGAGAGAGGAGCGGGATAGGGAGAGGGACAAACAGACTCTGCAATGAGCACGGATCCCAACTCAGGGCTTGATCTCAGGACCCAGAGAAGATGACCTGAGCCTTAACCAGGAGACAGAAGCTTAACCAACTGAGCCACCCAAGCATCCCCATAGTCGGCCAGTTTTTACGAACTCTGAGCTTACGTATAGTCTATGACCCTTTAATTTCAATCCTGAGGATTTTCAAAACAGGAGTACATGTACGTGTGTACCAAGAGAAATCAGTAAGAGTGTCCATAGGAGTGTTCGTCTTATTAACCCAAACAACTGGGAAACAACCCAAATGCACATGAGCAGTAGGTTAGTCATACAGATCGTGGTGCCTTTGTCAACACACTATTCCACAGCAATGAAATCAATGAAGAGATATGAGGTAGTGGTTTTATAGGAGCGCCATTCCTTAAAAGATAAGAGGCTAAAGATAAACACAATGCTTATAGGGAGTTTTGCACTTGAAGGTGATTGGGGAGTTCATATGGATTGCATTTGGTCTTCAGTTACAGCCCTGGAGCAAAGTGATGGAGACCAGAATGACCTCAGACTTCGTAAAGTAAAACACATGATGGGAATTTCTACACTGGCATTCCTAGACCTTCCACTTCATTCAGTCCTCACTACTTTCAAACAGCTCTGAATTCAGAGCTGCTGTGTGGAATGGGACCCTTACGACTCTTTTTCTTGAGACCCATTAAAATGTCCAGCTTTACTTGTAAACACCATGCCGAGAGAATTATCCAGTCTTTCCTTCAGTCTTTCTGAGGACTAGGAAGTCATATCTGCTAAAACACTGTCTCTCGTCTGAACTATTTCCCTCTTTCTTTCACTCCCCCATACTTGCTCAACATTCAGCACCATGGAAAGTCACCTGGGCATGCATGTCATTCTCCCCATGAAAAATCACCTGGGCATGCATGCATAGGGTTCGCCTGATCCCCATCTCTCAGCCTTTAAGTTCTATAGTATCCGTTGTCTGACCACCATGAGTAAAGTTTTACATGGGTGACTTTTAAACATCTATGCTTCTCTCAGGGGACTGAAGGCTGCCCAAAGGTATGAATCCTGTATCATATTTCTCCTCTAAAACATATTTCACTTAGAATAATACTGAATATTATGTTTGACAATAACGTGCTTAACATTATTGATGGAGAAATGTCCATGAATTTCTGATAATTAACTACAATTAATTTTGAAAACTAGTATTCCCCAGGGGTAGGAAAAAATAGGATCATATTCAAAGAGATATTTCTTTTTTTCCCCCTCCAATAATGTATTCCCAAGTTCTGATCAGGCTATTTTGAAAAGAAGGTCTAGATGAGTTTAACAAATAATTTTGGAATATGGTTTCATAGTGTTCATTGCAGAATACTTTTGACAAGTGGCATTACGTGGCTTTAAAAATCTTCATAAGTACTTCCTATTTCCAGCGAGTTGTTGAAGAAAAAAAAAATCAGTAAGCATATTTCAAGTAATATATTCTCTCCTTTGCTCCTGCCAAGCCTCCTATAAATAGAAAACTCAGAATATTTCTGCCAATTTCCTGTATCCGTGCTTTCCACTAGCAAAATTCTCTTGCAAGAGTAGATTAAACTATTTTTCTTGAGTGTTGGCATTTGAGGTTGAGTCAGCATAATTACTCTGAATTTTCCCCCAAATAACCTTTCTTTTAGCAAATTCAAAGCATGCAATCTGTGCTCATCCATGTGGACTCTACCCATGGACATACTGATCTTGCTCTGAGCCCCAAGCTGGGGGACTCATGGCACAGCCTGACTCTTCTGGAGTCAGTCACCAGTATGCAGACAAGAGTTCCTTCCCTGCCTGGGGATGATGTCTCAGAAATGAGGTGGCCTCATTCACAAGAAAGACACTACAATATTGGACAACTCTATTCTCTATGGAAATTCCAGGGCAACTAAAGGAATTTCCCCCAATTTCCCCATTCTCCACTCTGGTTCTATAAAGCAGGTAATAACTCATGGGTTCCCTTTGTCTGCTGTACTATTCCCCCCAGAACAATTCAACCCAATATGTGAATAAAAACAAGACCATTTCAGGGACACTTTTCTGAAGAGCAGGCCTTTCCAAAGAAGTACCAGCCTATGATTTCACATTTTTTATTAAAATTTTTATATTCTGCCTTCAAAGTCACTCTTTTGTAATAGCCCTCAGAGATTAAAGAAAGAAAACGATCTAAGCTAGAAATAACCCTACCTTGTATTGAATGTAATACACACACACACACACACACACACACACACACACACACACACACAAAACTAACTAGGCACTGTTTTCTCCTTTTAACTAATGAACAAATTAAGACAGAAGGAAACAAAACATCTTTAATAGAAGTTACTTAACGATTTGTGTATGTTAGACACAAATGTATGTTGTCTGATGTAAAAACTCAGATTCTTCCCCACACATTTTCTTTTTTACTTTTTCAAGGTTTTATTCACTTATTTGAGAGAGAGAGAGAGAGAGAGAGAAATCACACGTAGGGGAAAGGGCACAGGGAGAGGAAGAAGCAGACTCTGTTGAGTAAGGAGCTTATCTACGCAGGGCTCAATCCCAGGACCCCGAGATCACAACCTGAGCAGAAGGCAGACACTTAACAGGCTGAGGCACTCAAGCTCCCCTACACATTTTCTTTAGAAGGGATAGCAGGTGACTAGTTTGGTATTACATAGGGACAGAAGAAGGTGATATTATGAAGATCTGGAGGATAACCAAACCTGGATTTAGGTAAGATTTTAGTAAAATTATTATTTATTTTTCTTTTTTTTTTTTCAAAATAATAAGAATTGCTAACATAGAGCTATAATCCTTTCAGTAAAGCAGCTGTAATACTTTCAGATTATGGGAAAGGGAAAAAAAAATAAAAAGATCTTGTAACAAATATAGCAAAAAAGTTCTGGAGTAATTGTTGTGAGCATTTACTGTGACTGAAAACCAAACCAATAGAAGGTATAGCAGAAAAATAAGAGATCCAGGATGTACAAAACCCCAAACAGTGAAAAGATGAGATGTCTACCTGTTAAGTTATAATAAAAAATGTGAATGTTAATGCATTGACTCAACATGGACAAATTCAACAGAATATTGATGGGGAGTTGAAAGTCAACCTTGATTCCACACTAAAAAGCGGGAGTTTGAAACAAAGGACATTTGTGAGTTTGTAGGCACTGAAGGTTCAGTTGCACTTTATGATAATAAATAGTAAATTAAAGCCGTTTACTTGGTCTGAGGTGACCTCTTCCTTTTTAAAACCACTTCTGGGGCATCTGGGTGGCTCAGTCTTTTTTTTTTTTTTTTAAAGATTTATTTATTTGACAGATAGAGAATACAAGTAGGCAGAGAGGCAGGCAGAGAGTGGGTGGCTCAGTCTTTAAGCATCTGCCTTGGGCTCAGGTCATGATCCCAGGATCATGGGATAGAGTCCCACATCGGGCTCCCTGCTTATTGGGAAGCCTGCTTCTCCCTCTCCCACTCCCCCTGCTTGTGTTCCCTCTCTTGCGCTCTCTCTCTCTGTCAAATAAATAAATAAAATCTTAAAAAAAATAATCACTTCTTCTGATGACACAATGATGTCCTGTCCCGGGCAAAAGAAGCCTAGAAGGATGGGCATTTGGGTGGGGTGGCTTAGGAGATCACATTAAGTCTTTCAGAAAGTCATTTCCTTTTTCAATGGACTTTGGTTTATTCTCTCCCCTTCCCTCTCTGAGAGACTCTCGGAGTCTGGGGGAGTGAGTTAAGAACTCCATTGGGCCACAGCACCCACAGTGGAACCCTTTGGTGGTTACGCATGGTTGGTCTGCATACGGTGTGTCAGCCTCCTTCGAGCCCAGTGGCTGTTACTGTGCTGTCTTTTGTCTGCCTTCAAGATCCACACTGCTCTGCATGCTGGAGGCCGGTGCCATGACTGTTTCAACCACACTTCCTGAACTGTGGGCTCCAGCTGGCATCGGCAAGAGACAGGAGCCGGAGGAGAGATGTTGGGGTATTTCCCCCACCAGCAGCCTCCCTTCTGAGAAAGACTTCCCAGAGTCCATCTTCCTCCATGAAGGGCCACCCTCTGCGAGATATCTCTTGCTTAAGCTACAGCCCTTGCCCTGTTCTACCCCTCCCCCTTGTCACTTCTGCTCTGAGGGATATAAAGCTTTCTTCTGTAGCCTTTCTCAGTCACTTGGACATCTCCTATTAGTTTCCCCTGACCCTTTCCTTATCTTCATTAAAGCCCTTTCTGGTTATGTCCGTTGGTGTAATTTGCCTTCCCGGCACCACCCTAAACTTGTAGTAATGACTTTAATTCTCAATTCTTTATTAGCTTGTTAATTAGTTTGACACACATTTATCAACTAAGGGCTGTCAATGAGACTATATCCTTAAAACAGTAATAACAACGAAGAGTAAATCCCTACTGTTGTAGCTAACATTTATTGACCATATCCCAAGTGCCAGATATAATGTGAACCAGCTCTCTATTTTTGGCCCTGGCCCTTCCAGGATGGTCAAGGCTGAGCCCTGGGAGTCCAGCAGTACCCAGGAGCCCTGCCCTTGTTCTGCATCTGCCTTCTCCCCTGCCAGGCTCTGCCCTGCCATATCTCACCATCCCTTCCTGAGGCCTCACTGCTGTGCTGGTGCTCAGCCTGAGCCTAGGGCACTGGGGGCTTCTGCCTCCCTTTGGGGCTAAGTCTTGATTTGGGGACACTGCCTGGGAAGGATGAACAGGGTCCTGCTGGACACCATCCCCAGCCGCTGCCCAACCTGTGTGAGGGACCACCTTGGAGGGCTATCTTCAGTGGGTTGAAGGACATGTTAAGCCTTTCAGAAAGTCATTTCCTTTTTCGACAGACTGTAGTTTCTTCCAAAGTCCCTTTTTTAATGGATGGCTTTTCTTCCATTTAATCATGGACTCAATAAATAGCCTGAACAAGAGAGGGGAAAAAAAGCACATTATATGTGTAAGCCCATTATATGTCTAACTCAGTGCCTCACGTCAATAACCCTGTGTGGTATGTGTTTCAGCCAGTTAGGCTAGGGTATGCCACATTAAAAACGGAAGTCCCAAATCGCAGACCCTTGATTATAACAAATATTTATTTTATTTTATGATTTTATTTATATGAGAGAGAGAGTGAGTGAGCAAGAGAGAGAACTTGACCAGGGGGAGGGGTAAAGAGAAAGAGAGGAGCAGGCTCCCCACTGAGCAGGGACCCTCAACCCGTAACGCCAGGCTCTATCCCAGGACCCTAGGATCATAATCTGAACCAAAGGAAGCTGGTGTGGCGTCGGAAGATAACCTGCTTTTCGGTTAGTCCTCTTACGGGGGGCTCCTAGGGCAGAAGGGGAAAGGAATCTCTTCCGAGTCTCTTAGAAGGACACTAATCCCATCACAAGGGCTCTGCCCTGAGGCCTACCTAATCACCTTGCAGAGACCCAGTCTCCTAATACTATAACACTGCGGATTAGGATTTCAGCCTGGGAATTTGGGGGTGGGGGTGGGGACACAATGCTTAGTCCATATCCTGAGTTTAAGTTAAAGAAGTAAGAGTAAAACAGGGCCATTGTAAATAAACTATACACACACACATATGTTTTAAATCAAGGTTTTTATATATAATATATAATAAATGTAATATATATAATATGTAATATATGTAACTATGTAATATATATATACACACACGTTCTGAGAGAATAGACTCCTATTGTGATTTATGAGCGATGCTCTAAGGCTGCATTGTATTGAGCCTGTGTTGAAATATATCTATTAAAATCTCTGAGACAATTATTGCTGACCTTAAGGCAATCCTTCAAAATAAAAGTGTAGCCACACCTCCAGGTAGCATAGACATTAGTTTAACAATATTCTTTCCTCACCACATTAGGTTGATTTAGGGAAGGAAATAAAATATTGCTTCAGGCAAATACCTAAAGTCAATTTTGTGAATGACTGACCCTCAGTGGTCATAAGACACAGGAGATTGAACAAAGAATAAAAATTTGGAGATGGACACTCTTAATAAAAGTTAAAAGAAACCGTGGCTCAAGTAGGCTACAATAAAGCCTTGGAATAAGAATTTAGAATGTTCACATGAAAACTGAAAAGAAAAAAAGGGGGATAGAAAAGGCATATCTGAAACTTGGAGACCTAATGAATATTATTTCCAGATTTGAAGAAAGAAGATGTCAGTAATTCTGAAAAAAAAAAAAAAAAAAAAAAAAAAAAAAAAAAAAAATCTGATCTCTAATATTTCTGGAAGCCATTCAAAGAGATAAAGGAATCTTAAATTTGCTCTATAAATTGTCAATTTATATATATATAAATTGCTAATTTATGAGTCTTAGGCTTCAGAAGAGGAGATTTTACAAAGAAATCTGTGCCATCAGTAAGACAGAATTTTGATATGTGGTGTCAAATCCCACTGTTGGAAAAACTGGCAGGTGGGTGGGAACCTGCCAAAGAAATTCTGCTTTGAAAAATAATAACATCCATTTTATTTATCAGGGAGATGTCAGCATAATGTAAATCATCTCTGTGGTAAGAAGTGGTTCAGGGGAGGTGCCTGGGTGGCTCAGTCAGTTGAGTGCCTGACTCTTGGTTTCCGCTCATGTCATGACCTCAGGGTAGTGAGATGGAACCCCATGCCAGATGTCTCCTCAGTCTGCTTGAGGATTCTCTCTTTCTTTCGCTCTGTCCCCCTCCCTCGGTTGTTCCCCCCTTCTCTCTCTAAATAAATAAATAAAATATTTTTTAAAAAATGGAGGCACCTGGGTGGTTCAGTTGGTTAAGCAGCTGCCTTCGGCTCAGGTCATGATCCTGGTGTCCTGGGATACAGCCCCGCATCAGGCTCCCTGCTCATTGAGGAGCCTGCTTCTCCCTCTACCCTTCATGTTTGCTCTCGTTTTCTCTCTCTCTCAAAAATAAATAAATAAAAATACCTAAAAGAAAAAAAGGAAATGGTTCAACCTATGTTTTATATTCAGGTTATAAAAGGTGTTAAGAACAGTGACTTTATGTAGAGACACTCAATAAGAATTCATTTTGTCACTGTCACCAGTCCCAGAACTACCATCCTCATGTCAGCAAGACATTTCCAGGGTAACAAGAAGGAAAGCCTCCCTGGCCTCTTACTTTCTCCCTGGAACTGGAGCTCAGTGGGTTTCTGTAAATCATGATCTCCAAAAAGTTCCCTCATTTGGCTGAGTTCAAAAATGTATGCTGTCAGCGACCAGTGCAAACTTTGAGACTTTAGAAAGATCATAAATTGGAAACTCCCATGGTCCCAAGCCACTCTAACTCTGCACCCAGAGCGCCATTCACCCGGGCTCACTTCCACACTCTGTCTCTCCTACGAATTCCCATTCATCCCCAGGATGCAGACTGGACGTAATCTCCCAGCAACTGCGTCCCACTTAAGATCCACTCCCTGTACCTACCCACCGCTTGTTGTTACTATTTCTAAACCAGTTCCTGACTCTGTGTGTATAATATGTTTCCACATACTGTTCCCTCCACTCTATGTTCCTCACACATAGAAAGTGAAAGGGGCAGGCGTATTTGCCTTTCCATCTCCAACACCTAATTCAGAATGGAAAACACCAGATATTCATTGCAGAAATGTATTCAGGGCTTAGCTATTAACACTAAGTGAAGCTCATCCCAGTACATCCTAGTAGGAGACATAATTTTATTTCCTGGAACACCACACTCGTATTTCTTTTTCACCTAAAAATACTTTATAACCTTAAGAATATCAAGCAGATCCTATTCTCAATGGCCACTCCTGGACCTTGAACCACCTCTCATGTCCTATTGATTACATGCTTGAAATATTTCACATTTATTCCCTCCTCTCCATTTTCTCAGGACTGACTTGGTTTAAGAACGTATAAGCCGGCTTCCAACTTTCCTAAAAGCCTCCCAATTAGTCTTCTTTAAGCATGGATTTTTCCCTTTTCGATTCTGCGGCCGGGGTAATCTTTCAAAGTAATGAAGTAATTCTATCACTTCCAGAATCAAAGTCATCCCACGGAGCCTCAATGACTTTGAGGTGAAGTCCAATGTCCTTAGAGCTTCAATAACTTTCTGACTGAAACATGAACAATTCTCTTCGATCCCTGACACCCTGGTCCTTGGGCACGTGGTAGGCAGGGCCGTTCAGGTGCATTTCTCATTAGTTACCATAACAGTCACACAGAGTGGGGACTGGAGCTGTCCTACGAGTGCCTTTCTGCACTAAACGTTTCATTGAAGAAATCCGCCGGTTTTCCCTAGATGGCATAATGCTTTCGATTTGTTTCCTGAGTGGCTATGGAATATGAGAACACCTTCTTAAAAGAATAACTGATTTCACCAAAGAATCTCTCAACTCATTTTGTGTACAGAGTAAGGACTTTTCAATACTTTCCATGTCTTAGGTCTTTAAGGATGACATATCTTCCCTCTGTTTTGTTTGCTTCCAGAACTCTATATAAAAATATCCCCGAGAGAGAGAGAGGAGATCTATGTTCATTTTGTCTCATGGTTTCATACGTTTGTAATTTTCTTTAATGTTCCCTGACAAGTTCTGTAGCATTTATTTTATTATTTTTTTTCCATTTTATTTATTTTTTCAGCGTAACAGTATTCATTCTTTTTGCACAACACCCAGTGCTCCATGCAAAGCGTGCCCTCCCCATTACCCACCACCTGTTCCCCCAACCTCCCACCCCTGATCCTTCAAAACCCTCAGGTTGTTTTTCAGAGTCCATAGTCTCTTATGGTTCGCCTCCCCTCCCCAATGTCCATAGCCCGCTCCCCCTCTCCCAATCCCACCTCCCCCCAGCAACCCCCAGTTTGTTTTGTGAGATTAAGAGTCATTTATGGTTTGTCTCCCTCCCAATCCCATCTTGTTTCATTTATTCTTCTCCTATCCCCCTACCCCCCCATGTTGCTTCTCCATGTCCTCATATCAGGGAGATCATATGATAGTTGTCTTTCTCCGATTGACTTATTTCACTAAGCATGATACGCTCTAGTTCCATCCACGTCGTCGCAAATGGCAAGATTTCATTTCTTTTGATGGCTGCATAGTATTCCATTGTGTATATATACCACATCTTCTTTATCCATTCATCTGTTGATGGACATCTAGGTTCTTTCCATAGTCTGGCTCTGTAGCATTTATTTTAATACACAAGCTAGAATTTCTTCAAAGCCTAGTCTGGTCAACACTGCCACCTTTACCTGAATTCATCCGCTGATCATGTTTTCCCCTGTGGAGGACATGTTCCTAAGTTGTTGCTTACCTTTTAACAATTCCTTCAGATCTCAGTGCTCTGCTTTTAGTCACTTTTATTTATTCATTTTTATCGAGGTATAATATACAATATTATGTCAGGTTTAGACGTACAATATAGCAATTCAACATTTGTATGCATTGCAAAACAACCTTTCTCAGCTCTACAATGTAGACCAGACACCCACCCAGGAGGCTTGCACCTGGGGGGCCTTTTGGTTATTTTCAGCCAAACTCCTCACTAAAGCTTTCACTAGTAACAACATGACATTGTGTTCTCCATGTATCTGACATCATCAGTTTTGAAGTTGACCCATGACTTTCACCAATCTCCTTCTTTTGAACCGCTGTATCTTTGCATATAACTGGCCTATGGTTCTTCATCTTTAATGAAGTACTTTTAATGTTGGCCAATGTCACAGTGGAGATGGTGTGTATTAGAGATCATGTGGTTCTCAAATGAAGAATTTTGGCCCATCCTGAAGGCAGAATATCAAGGATCAGAATGACTAAAGTGCTCGTCCTTTTGGAGACTGAGAGTGAGTGGTCATGGGGCGGGGGCGGGGGAGAGCCAAGCAGTTGGCAGAACCAAATATCATACCAAATGTGCTCTTTTCTCAAATCCCATGGTAGTTCCACTAGTTTCTCTTTTAAATAATCCATCTAGAATCAACTCTCCTAAAGCCTAGTCTCATCTGAAGATCTAACTGCCCAGTGACTAATCTTTCTAAACTAACACTTCAACCCTTTGTGAAAAATGCCACTTTCACATTTTATGAATGTGGTTTTAATGTTTTTTTTTTAATATTTTATTTATTTATTTGACAGAAATCACAAGAGAGGCAGGCAGAGAGAGAGGAAGGGAAGCAGGCTCTCCGTTGGGCAGAGAGCCTGATGCGGGACTCAATCCCAGGACCCTGAGATCATGACCTGAGCCGAAGGCAGCGGCTTAACCCACTGAGCCACCCAGGCACCCTGTGGTTTTAATGTTTTATCTACTTTTTAATCTTTTAAATAATTTTTAGTCAGTTGATTTAAGAATTTTTATTTCATAATGCCAAATTCTTGTTTCACATTTCACTTTGTGTTTATGATCTAGTATTTTTTTTCAAATTATAAATAGTAAAAATAAAGGAGAGAAATTTATAAAATTATGGCTCAACCCTTTCACTTATTAATTTTTGCTGTCAAAGAATCAGTGCCTCTCTAAATAAAATCCACTGGTAATTTAACTAATAAATACAGAAATTAGGAAAAGTTACAGATGGAAAAGCAGCAATAAAGAAGCTTGTACAACCAGACAAGACATATATTATAAATGCAGTTAAAAATCATCTGATGTATTATTTTCCATTTTTAAGTATTTTATGTGAGCTAAATATAGAAAAAATATTATTTTAAACCCAACAAGAGAACAGTGACATAATTTCACATCATCCAAATGATGGGTAATTGCGAAGGGATTAAATCATTTTTCTAGTGGCTAATAATACCATGAACGTTGTATTTACACTTCTTATTACCATTGATGTGCCATGGCTCCTAACAGACTCCTTCCCATAGCATGCGAACATTATCCTAATTTGCCCTCGGAGAGAACAAGCGTGATCCGGCCGTGTGGTGAGCTATATAGTCATCTGTAAATGGCAAGGAAGTCATAATACGCACGAAGGTGAAATAGAACTTTGAAAAATATAGGGAAAGACACATGAAAATTAAATCAAAAGAGTCAATATGAGTTAATGGAAGTTAAAGCCGTTGTGAAGCAGAGCAAAGAAGACGGATCTGGCTGCAGAAAAAGAGCAAGAGCTCCCGATCTATGGGGAAGCTGCAGTAATCCAGGCCATGGGGAGGGGGCACAGGGAGGCCAGGGAGAACACAGGACAGGAGCTGGGGACAGAGCACGAGCTGCGCATGCGCTCACGGGAGACTGAGCCTGTACCCGCGGGGATGGTTTCCTTCTCCCCGCTCCGCCCACTCCACCTTGCTGCTACATTCCTCTCTTCTTCGTCTCCAAATACTCGATTCTTCAGTCCTGAGGCCCCTGGACCTCTTTTTGATCTTTATTTATAATTAATCCTTAGACGGTTCCCTCATTTTGTTCTATTTACCCGCTAGTGCATTTCTCCCTCCTAACTCCCATCCAACTGTTCTCCAGGATCTCCTGATCTCGCCTCGGGCCATCACCCCTGCTCTTGGCTTGTGTGTCTCATGAGGGTACAAAACGTATCCAGATACACTCCTGATCGGTACCTCCAAACTCCTTTCTCGCCTCTTTATCTTCCTTTCACAATAAACGGACGCCTTCATTCATCTATGCGCTCAAGCCAAAATCCCTAGGATCTCTCCCCAACTTTTGTCTTATGCAATTGGAAAGCAGTAGCTAAACTGAATGAATTAGATCTTTAGACACAAACATGTACAGTGCTTACACAAGTAATTTGAATTTTAAAGATACAGAGGATTTCTACAATGCTACAATGTCCATAGTCTTCAAAACACATAGTTAATAACATATAGTATTTTAAGAGCATCAATATGCAGTTTAAAAAAGAACAATTTTGACTTCGTGATTTTCCACCATGAGAGAGAAAATTGAGGTTGGGTTTGAATGAAACTTTAAATATATCTGTGGTTTAGCTTCTTAAAGATAATCTAAATCAAACATGGCAAAATGTGACTATGTATTCAGATTGTAATGTTACCTTCTGTTCTTTTATTTTGCTTTCAGTGATATATTGTATGATGTAAATGAACCACGAGGAGTGAAGAGAAAGCATGGCCACCAGTACCCCATTCGCTGGATCCTGTGAGGTCGTCCAAGGAATGAACTTTACAGAACTAAAAGGTTTTCTGAGGGCAGGCAAATAAACGCAGAATGGGATTGCTTGTTTATATAATGGTCGGCAATGTTATAAATATTTCATTGAATAACACTCAGGGAGGAATCGTTCTGAATGCACAGTAAAAATCAAACAAGAAATACTACGGAGGAAAATGTGCAGTAGATAAGCCCAGGCCTGCCATTTTTCCAGCCATATATCAAGGTAGCTGTGGCAGTGGGCAGTTTGCCAAAGAGGAAAAGTGGTGGCTCTCAGATTAGACAAAGGTGCATTTTTGTCCTTAGCTTGCCTATGGATAAGTCATTTTACTGTTTAACCCTCCCAGCTTATATTTAGTGGGCACTTTTAAAAGATTTTATTTATGTATGTATTTTAAAGGGACAGAAAGGGAGAGAGCATGGGCAGGGGGATGGGTCGAGGGAGAGAGAGAATCTCAAACAGACTCTGTGCTCAGGGTGGAGGCCAACACAGGGCTTGATCCCGACCCTGAGATCAGGATCTGAGCTGGAAAGAAGAGTCCCATCCTTAACAGAAGGAGCCACACAGGCGCCCCTACCGAGCAATTTCAAATTCTCTATAAGCATAAGTTATACCTAAATAATGGTAGGTGGTTTAAAAAAAAAAAAAGGCTGGGATTTTCTTTTTGATAATTTTCTTTTTAAATGGCATCCCCTCCTATTTCGCTTACTGCAGGACATCGGGACACTTGCATTGAGCAGTCTGGACTGTGGCACGCAACAGCTAACAGACCACCTTGTCTGTCCATTAACTGTAACTTATTTGGGGAGATAACTGATAGCAGGGCATCTATCCAGCATTATTGTCATGAAATTTGTGTTCTTTCTTTCTCTCAGAATTTATTTGCAACATGTAACCCTTCCTGGCAGAAATATATCCGGCTGAAGTAGCATTGCAGAAAGGATGTTTAGCGGGTTTTCCCATTTTGGGTGCCACAACTGTGATGCGTTTAGGAAGGTGTTCATCACAATTTCTGCAGGAATTAGGAAGATGATAAAATAAGTTGTGTGGTATGAATATACCCGTGCAACTGAATTAAATTAATACACAGGTTGTTATAGATCTGATTAAGAAGTACATATATGTGGTATTTGCAAAGGCTGTTTTTTAAGGATCTACCATAAACTTTTTGATTAGTGTATTAGTCAAGGCAATTAGCATCAGCTGATATAAAAATAAGAAGCCTCGGCAGCTTAATACAACAAAGTTTCTATCTCACTCGTGTTTCACTGATGTGCATTGGTAGCTCCAGTGGGTGACTGTCAGAGCCGGTCCCTTCCACTCTGTGCTGCTGCCATGTTGAAAAGGAGGTGTACAAAGATGGAAGGGTGGGGATGGGAGAGTACTAGAATGCGAAGGGTGGAAGCTGCATCCCACCTGGAGCTTCACATGGGCTCCATTCACCTCTGGCTTCCAGCTGGGGTCAACTGATAGGAGGCACTGACAGGGTCTCAGAAGTCTGGAGGAGAGAGGGTTCAAGTACCTATTCATTTATTCCTCTCCAGCCACCTCCATTCAGGAATGACTTGTTTGTGGCAGCTCTAGTCACTTGGCTATGGTTTGCACAGCTCTCAGTGTCCCTGTGCCCTTCCTCTTTCAGGACCGAGTGACAGTGGCTCTCTACTCATCCATTCCCCATACCTTCCCATCACCTATTGGTGTCCTAGCCTTGCCCATATCTCTGTAAGTGGTCCCTTCATCAGATTCTCTTCAATGATGCTTGAGAAGCATCGACACTGTGCTGGGTGCAGTAGGCTACTCCCTTTCACTCACCTGCCATCATCTAGAACATATTGAGCTGGTCCAGCCTAAGAAGCTAGATGTGTCACTCCTGGCTCCCCAAGGAAGAGGACACTGGGTTCCTGAGCATCTCGCCAGTCTTTGTTCCAACCTGTCATATCAAAGGGTCCTAGTGGTGTCCTTGTGTATTAATATAACTTACCTCTGCAGTTAAGGTGTTGGTGACCAAATACATTTGAGAAATGTTGAGCTAAAGAAGCTTGAAGTGTTTCTAATATTTTAATCAAAGACCACCAGAAACATAGTGTACCAATCTGCAGGAAACAGTCTCCAAGACTGAAACGTTGTCTGCATATTTTCACTGCGGGAACCCATATCTTTTAGGAAGCAGCTGATATGACTGAAGTTCTTTCCCAGGAAGTCAGTTTTAGAAACGTTATTGTGGTTTTTTCTCAGTAAGCAGCTGGTGGGTCTATCAGTAACTTTGTCTCAGGGAATATTTTCTGAGCTGGTCCCATCAGGTTTCTCTTCTTCCAATATCTGCCTAACTTCTCCCATGCATTGCATACTATTCTGGTCCTACATCACCCTCACTGGGGCCACATAATGCTTCATTTTTCAGTCCATGTAAAAGGTTCATTCTTAATTCTTACGTTTGCAACTTCTTAGATTTACACACAACATGTTTATTGATGACAATGGATTGTCTGATAAGCTCAGCAAATCTGCCCCTCTTCGTCAACTACTGACTCGTCATTTGTAGGCCACCAAGATAAAGAAAACAGAGGTTAATATAATCATTTTGTTTACCACTTTCCCAACCTTATCTGAGAGCTCCAGGAGTTCAGACTGTCAAGGATCTTATTTGAGAGAGAGAGAGAGAGAGAGAGAGAGAGAGAGAGACAGAGATCACGAGCAAGGGGAAGGGCAGAGGGAGAAGCAGGGCTTGATCCCAGGACCCTGCAATCATGATCTGAGCTGAAGGGAGACACTTAACCAACTGAGCCACCCAGGTGTCCCACAACTACATTTTTAAAATGCATATTAAAAAAAATGTGTATTTCAATCAGGTCCTTTTGTGGCATTATATAAGCATCATCTCTTTTAACACCCCAAATAACCTCATAGGGTAGCTTCTTGTATTACTCCCATGTCTCAGTATCACGAAACAAGGCTTATTGACCTTGAAGAAATCATTCTAATAACATTGCTAGTAAATGACAGAGGGAGGGTCTAACAACAGCAACAACAGAATTATTGCTGCCCTAACTGTGTCGTGGGAGGAGGGCGGGATGACTGCAATCAGGAAGACAGAAGAAAAAAAAAATTGTTTTTTTTTTTTTTTTTCTTAAACATCACTTACAGGAGACAATGTTCATATCTCAGGACTGAAAACAGCATGTGAAAAAGATAAGCAACAGGAAGAAAATGAACCCATGCAACAGACAAAGCAAAACTTTACAGGAACTTTAAATAATATTCTTAGAACAACATAGAAGCCAAACAGTTCTGTAGAAGATTTTTTTATTTATTTATCAAATATATAAATATATTTGATAAATATAAATATTGAAAGGAAGTGCTCAAAGTATGAGTTGAATAAGAAAATGGATTCGCTGCAATAAAATCAGTCGGCTAGCAGACAAGGTCAAAAACTCTACCAGAATTCATCAGTAATGGGTAAAGGACAAAGAGAGAAAAGCTAAGAGTCAGGAGAGGCAATCATACAGGTATTTTATGCATTTAAAAGAAATTACAGGATGTAATTTTAAAGAAATTACAGAACGTATAAAACATGTACGAACTCAAACCAAAAGCACACACACAGTTGAGACAGAAGAGATAAAGAAGCACAGACATACCACCAGATGGAATTTAATTTTAAGAGAGAAAAAAAAATACGAAATTTCAGAGAATGGGGATATCACAAAAATTATAAAATAAAAAAAATTAAAGCTTAGAACAGACAAGGAAGTGGGGATATTGGCCCAAACAAAATATATGGGAGGAGTGGTGGGGAGCAGGGCAGTGAGACAGAGAGGGAAAGAGAGCCCATAAAGATCATTGATGGCACAGTAATTGTTGGTAAAGTTGGAGATAACTATTGAGTGAAGAAGCAATTCTACTGCTGCGTATTTAAACTAGAGAGAGGAAATCTGAGCACAAAATATTTGCTCATAGAAGCTTGCTTTATAAGAGTCCAAACAGGAAAAGACCGAAGACCAAGTGTGCCATCATCAGAGGGAATGACTGATTTTAGTCCGTGGAATAAAGGGTTGGAAACTGATCACTGATACACATAATATATGGATACCTGTCCAAAACATTCTGCTGAGTTTTAAAGGAGGATCTGGAGGGTGCGCAGAACGTGGGGCCACACAGTGAGCATAAGGGGAGAGAGAGACAGGGAGCATGCAGGCCTGAGGTTCTGCCTTTATTGGGATCCAGACTGAGGGCCTAGGGTTTTGTGGGTTCACTTTTTATTGGTGAATTTATGTATTTATTTTTAAGGTTTTATTTATTTTTCAAGAAAGAGAGAAAATGTGAGCAGGGGAGGGACAGAGGGAGGTAGAGAATCTCAAGCAGACTCCATGCTGAGCACAAAGCCCAACGCGGGGCTCGATCTCACACCCCTGAGATCACGATCCGAGCTGAAGTCAACAGTCTGATGTACCACCCAGACACCCCTTTACTGGCAAATCTGAAACTTAAGAGCAAGAATTAGGGAATTAGGGGCGCCTGGGTGGCTCAGTGGGTTAAGCCGCTGCCTTCGGCTCAGGTCATGATCTCGGGGTCCTGGGATCGAGTCCCGCATCGGGCTCTCTGCTCAGCAGGGGCCCGCTTCCCTCTCTCTCTCTCTGCCTGCCTCTCTGCCTACTTGTGATCTCTCTCTGTCAAATAAAAAAAAAAAAAAAGAATTAGGGAATTAGAAAAGGAAAAGGGGGACACCTACGGGGATCTGTGACTTAGGTCACGCAGGGCTTTCCACAAGGGGACTTAAAGATGGAAAGAGGAGGGCAGCTCCTGGCTAACAATGTACGGACTAACCCTTTATTCCAGAAGGATGTCTTTGAAATGTCTGCATGAGCAATCAGAAGCTTGGATCAGGCACTTACATTGC
Source organism: Meles meles (assembly GCF_922984935.1). Lineage (NCBI taxonomy): Eukaryota > Metazoa > Chordata > Mammalia > Carnivora > Mustelidae > Meles > Meles meles. The sequence goes on from NC_060075.1 coordinate 98,054,951, forward strand.
AATAAAAAAGCTCACCGCCCCAGGCAGTTCCCCTTCACCCTTTCCCCTCTGTCTATGTATACGTCTATGAAGTCCCTGCAGGATTCTGTAAAGCCGTCTGAGGACTCTTATTTTCCACACTTTACGGAGGAAGACACTGCAGCAAAATGAGATGGAGACATTTGCCCACGGCATACGTCAGGTGTGCGTCACGGCTGGGACAGCACCCGGTGTCTGTCTCTAGCCCCTGGGGCCAACAGTCACTACATGAAAATGAGAATTTTTTTTATCACCCTGGCACCACAGAGAGGAAACAAAACAAAACAAAACACTTCATTCCATTAAGGAAGAGGAGAGAAAGTAGTTTTGGGGGAGAAAGTAGCTTGTGAGCTTTTTCTTTTTTCTTTTTTTCTTTTATGTCAAGTTTAATTTTCAGGTTAAGTGAATCTTACTGCTCCATGTCCTGTACTCAACAGTCTGAAAAATCCCAGGGATGCCTTGAAGTGTCTGCAGGGACAGCTCAGGGAGGGTTTTGAGGTGTGTGGTGAGGAATGCTTCAAGCAGAACACTGTTCCCCAGCCTTTTTGACAAATGCAGATCCCTTGAGCTTGGAAAATAAGATTTCAGTGCATTTGCAGAAGTTGAAACGGCCACACAGCCATTTCAGGATGGAAGGGACAGGAGACGGGTTCCAGGAGTCCCGGTAACTACCGCTTAAGGACTTTAACCTTACAATTTCCACCCTCTGAGCGAAGACTGACCTCAGATAAAATACAAACCCCAGTCAAGTGTTTTAATCCAAACCTACGGCGTGAGAAGGTAAAAAATACATACAGAGTGTCCCTGTAACGCACCATGTAATTTCTGCCTGTCCTGCCAGTTGTAAAAGTGACACACTCACGTGGCTGAGATCTGGAGAAATCATCGGTGCCCGTGAACTGTGCCTCGGAATGTGTGAGGATTTGGGATTGCCAGATGATGATCTCAAGGCAACCAAAGGCCTGAGTGAAAAAATAGCTTAGCACAATGATGCTTGCAGGAAAAAAAAAAAAAAAAAGACCATTCTCTTTGTTGATGTGACTCATTTGAATCCCTGAGATGTTTTTCCTTGCCTAATTTCAATTTGCAGCTCACAGCCAATTGCAAAGCCCGGGGATCTCTGTTTCTTTGCATGTTTCTTTTTCTTTTTAAAGATTTTATTTATTTATTTTTTTGAGAGAGAGAGAGCGAGTAAGAGAGGGCATGAGAGGGTAGAAGGTCAGAGGGAGAAGCAGCCTTGCTGCGGAGCTGAGAGCCTGATGCGGGACTGGATCCTGGGGTTCATGACCAGAGTTGAAGGCAGTTGCTAAACTGACTGAGCCACCCAGGTGCCCTCTTTGCACAGTTCCTAAGTCCTAAAGCTCACACTGAAATAGATGCCACGATCCCCCTTGCAAACGTGAGTAGATGGACACTCGAGCAATTAACCGTGATTTCCCTCGGGAACCCTGTCTAGTGACGGAACTGGGACTCAGATTCTGGTTTACTGAGACCTCGGGCCACTGGTCTGTCCCGTACAGACTCCACGTTTTGTCTTCAAACCCAGGGGACATTCACATTCATGTCTTGCATTGAAGGCATGGTTCAGAATATTTTACCACCAGACAAGCCCGTATTTCAGCATTTGTCTGAGACTGTGGATTGTGCCTTTCTCCAAAGGCCCAGCTGAGCTGATAACGGAACCAGTGAGATGCTGTGGGGGAATACACTCGAATTTCACTTAACTTGGCTGTGTTTAAGGCACCACCATTTACCTGCAGGGAACATAACCACGTGCTCAGTGGAGGCTTCGCAGTCAGTCTCTTCACTGCATCATCCCAAGCCTCCCCCTGACTGTCCTGCATCCAGAACTTAATGGCTCAGAAAAACCCAGCCAAGTCCGAAAGTGTCACATAGCCCTGTTTGCACCCAGCACGGTCAGTTGAGACAGCAAAAGATTGGATTTTCTTTCTGGTTGAGTTCTTGGTGATATTTTTGTTAAGTGCTAATCATGCTTCAAGGCCAAACTCAAAAAGTCTTCTCTGTTTTGATGTCCTCCTTGATCCCCCATGGCAGAATTAATTGATCCCTCTGTGTTTTTATAGCTCTTTGTTTATATCTCTGTAACAAAATCTTCAAAGGGAATACCGAGCCTTTGAGTCAAAGCGGCTGATGGGACTGTGGGAAGGCGGATGGATGGGAGAGGGGCTTAGGAGAGAGAGCCTTTGTGGGGAAAGATGGGCTTACTGCCACCCCACCTTCTCACTCCTTTTCATGCAGCAGGTGGAGTGAGGGGGGGGTAGCAGCAAATTAGGGAAAATATGGCAGAATACAATTTGATGTGCACCAGGTAAGCAGTCCGTGTCCCTGGGAGAGCTTCACGGTTTCCTGTTACATGGAGATGCAGGTGCTTAAGCCAAATCGGGGGAGAAAGAGAACTGGCAAGCTTCCAGAGGGATGGGAGTGCGGTGTGGTCCCTGCAAGGCACCTGCTCGTGGGCGCAGAAACCTCCCAGCTTAGCAGGGTAGGGCTCCAGGCTAGGACAAGGTTAAAGCCACTCACGTGTCCTGGGAACCTGTGGGGTCTTATAGGAACCTGAGATGCAAAGACAGGAGACATTTGCCTCCCACCTCAAGGATCCTCGTCCTGTCTCCATTCCAAGGTGAGGAACCAGTGCTGCTCACTCTCCTGGCATCCACACTTGGAGAGCGAGTTCACTGCCATTTACGAGAGTGTAAACAGGGAGAGTATGGGCTTTCTTTCTGGGTGTTAGTGGTAGAGCTACGATTCTAGCTGAGTGGTCTGAAAATAATTCTCCTTTATTCTCTGAGCCCCTATTTGATCATTTATAAAGAAGGGATAACATTTCACATCAGCTGTATTTTGTGCGTATGTGCATGTGTGTTGAAAACTCTACTGTCTTGGAAAATTTCAAGTATGCGTTACTGCGTTGTGAACTCGAGTCACCAGGCTGTATGTTCGATCCCCAGAGCTGACTTCTCTTATAACTGGAGCTTTGTACCCTTTGAGCAGCAGATGCTCCCCATCTCCCACCCTGAGACCCAACAACCGTCATTCTACTCTGTTTTCCTAAGTTGGATTTTTTAGATTCCAATTTATAAATGCTACCACGCAGTATTTGTCTTTTCTGTATCTAGTTCAGTCCATTTGGCACAATAAACCATTTTTGCTTCAGATCTCCAAATTTTATACTTTTTCCAGGTATGGCCAAAGCCTCCTCAGAGATAACCACACCGAGAAATGGCTCTAGCTGCTTTCCCCATGTACACCTTTTTTCCTTATGCCATAAACTACGCAAACACCACCACATGTAACATTTTACAAGTTGCTTCTACGGATATCGTGTTCTGAGATTTATTCACGTTCATATGTACAAAGCAGGCTCATTCATTTTCATTTGGGTGTGGTTCTCCACTGTTATGAATAGAACATGAATACTAATACTAATGGTCAATTTGCACTTCCCATATTTTTATGTTTATATATAGTACTGCACTGAACAAACTCGTATGTTTTGAGAAGACACAGGACTTTATAGGATATTTAAAATGAAATGAGGTAAAGATTATGCTTCTTTTCATTTCTCCAGGTGTAGTATATCCGCTCTTCAGAAATGCCTGTGTAGTTTCAGCTCAGACACATTAGTTGTGATTATGGCACTTTCACCAAGAAAGAAGCTGAACAAAATGAAAATCAGTGACTCTCCCAGACCTGTGAGAGAACAGAGGTTGCTGGACAAACGGACACGCTGCAGTCTGGAGGGACAGGCGAGTATGGGCTGTACAGCCAGGAACAGCTCCCCTGGAGTACATATGCTGGAGCTGTAGACTGAGCAAAATGCTTCAGTGCCATTTTGCTGAGTAGCTGGAGGACGCGTATGGACTAACATGAAAGAACGAAACTGCTGGGGTCCCCACACATTCATGAGTTCCCCTCTGGCAACCTTCAAAGTCCTCACAAAATAACACAAAAAAATTCCCTGTTGTCTCTGGTAGAGGAAAGGGAAAAGCAACCATCACAAAACAAGTCCAGAGGATTCCCTATAGCAAAGACTTGTGAGGAGCCTGATCCTTACAACTCCAGACACTGATGCATTCCCATCCTTCCTAAGTAAGAGAAGAAACACAGCCTGATACAGACCCCTGAAGATGATTATTTAGCCATAAGATGATAGAACCCTTCCTGTCCCCACCGTACTACCACCACTCCACCAGCCAACAAGAGTAATGGCTTACAGAAGGTTTACAGAAGAAAATGCTGCAAAGGGAAGCCTGATCTGAACAGGAGCTCTTAGGGAAATGCAAAAGCCCCTCAGGAGGCAAACCTAGGACACTGAAGGGCTTCATAGCCTCTGGAACATACAGCCACAGGGAAATTCAAACACAGCTTGAGGGTGGACACCTTGGAGCCCTCACACGCAGCTCTTGGGGAGGGAAATTTGCCATGCTGTTGTTGAAACATCCCAGAAGCTTCTCAAAGGCTGTGAGTTTGCAGCAATTACACTTCTAGCTGTATGCACATGAGCAGTGAGCACATATGTCCACGGAAATCTGTACAAGTGTGTTCACAACAGCACTGTTCAAAATAGCCCCAAACAAGGAAGCAACCTAGAGACTCCTCAAGTAGCAGACATGAAATCTGCCCATCTATACAGTGGAGTGGTTTCCAGCCATACTTCCAGAGGAAGGAAAGACGGTTTCCAGAGGAAGGAAGTTCTTGACACCTGCTACAGCATGGACAGACCTCAAGGGCACTGTGATAATGGGAACAAAGCCCATCATGGAAGACCACAGACTGTACGATTCCACTCCACAAAATGTCCAGGATGGGCAAGTTTCTAGAGACAGACAGCAGACCATGGTTGCCTGGGCGTATGGTGACGTTGTGGTGACCTTATGGGGTACAGGGGAATCTAAAGCACATGTGGTTCCCTTTTTGTGCTGATGAAACGTCAACTTGAGAGGTTCATGTAGCTCTGAATGTACTAAAAAACAACTTGCTTTTTCTTTTTAAAGATTTTATTTATTTATTTTACAGAGAGAGACACAGCAAAAGAAGGAAAACAAGCAGAGGGAGAGGGAGAAGCAGACTTCCCACTGAGCAAGGAGCCTGATGGGGTGCTTGATCTCAGGACCCTGGGATCATGGCCTGAGCTGAAGGCAGACACTTAACTGACTGAGCCAACCAGGCATCCCAAATAAATAAATCTTAAAAAAAAATTCAGTCCCATAGGAGACAGAACAATTATAAACATGTATGCACTTAACAACAGAGCCTCTGTATACAATGCACAAAGCAACAGTTCCCAAGACAGCACTCCAGTTGTCAGTGAGAGTTGGACACCTCGATGTCCCACTCCTATTCATGGGTGGAATACACAGGCAGAAGGCCAAAAAAACACAGAGGACTTGAAATAATCTGTTAACAACCTAACCCACATTATCTGTCAAATACTCCACCTGACGGTAGTGGGACACACATTCTTCTCAAGTGCATTCCGTGCTGTTGCTTTTATTTTATGAAAAATACTCATTTTAACTCTACATAACACTCATCTAAGTACAAAGTCTTACTGAAGGAGGTCTGGTAGTCTTGTTAGCAAAATCATGCCCACTGACCATTGGCCTTAGAATTTCAAGAAGGGCACCTGCAAGTCCTTATAGTTGCATGTTTCATGTCCATGCAGAAATGGACTCTGTCTTCACCCTCAGATGCAATTCAATGAGCCAATTATCCAGCTGGTCACTCTTAAGTCAAGAAATTACGTGCACCAACATTCCACTCCTGTATCTCCTGGCATTTTCTACAATGGAGCATATGGTAGGCCATGAAACAAGTGTCAATAAATTTTTAAAAGATTCATATCATGTAACATGTGCTTTTTCTTTTTTTTTTAAATTTTTATTTCTTATTTTTTTATAAACATATAATGTATTTTTATCCCCAGGGGTACAGGTCTGTGAATCACCAGGTTTACACAGTTCACAGCACTCACCATAGTACATACCCTCCGCAATGTCCATAACCGCCTCCCCCTCTTCCAACCCTCCCTCCCCCAGCAACCCCCAGTTTGTTTTGTGAGATTAAGAGTCACTTATGGTTTGTCTCCCTCCCAATCCCATCTTGTTTCATTTATTCTTCTCCTATCCCCCTAACCCCCTATGGCATCTCCACGTCCTCATATCAGGGAGATCATATGATAGTTGACTTTCTCCGATTGACTTATTTCACTAAGCATGATACCCTCTAGTTCCATCCACTAACATGTGCTTTTTAGTCACTGTGGGTTGGAATTGAAAATCAACAGTTGAAGAAAGGTTGGGAAAACATAATAAGGGGAAATGAAATGTTTTGTTACTAAATAATGGATGAGTTTAATCTTTTTTGTGAAATGACTACTTAAAATATGCCCTTATGAAAATATGGGTTTCTTTGTGTCTTCTTATAACAGAGTTGGAAGAGCTCCTTATATCTTTTGGGTGTGTCTCTTATCGGAGAGATGATTAGCAAGCATTTCGTCTCAGGTCTGTGGCTTGACTTTTCCTTTCTTCATCAAGGGCTTTGAAGTGTAAAAGACTTTGGGTTTGATGAGGTTTAAGTTATCAAATTATTCTCTGATGGATCATGTTTTATGATGATGAATCTCAGAATACTTTGCCCTTCCCATTATCATGAAGATTTTTCTCATATTCTGCTCTTGGAGAAGTTTTATAGTTTTATTACCTAAGTATAGATCAATTTAGGTTTTCAATTTTTGTATGGTGGTACAGAGTGAAACAAAGATATGAGAGTTCTCTGCTTTGTTTTATTTTGGGGGATTTTTTTTTTAAAGTTCCAGCCCAGTTTTGTTGAAAAGTTAATATCCTATAAGTATTGAATTGTTTTACTGTTTTTGTCAAAAATTGATCATAAATGTAGAGATTTTTTTCTGGACTTACAGGTCTGTCCCATTAAGATGCATGTCTATGCCCATGTCAATAATGCATTGTTTTGAGTACTGTTGACTTAAATTTTGAAATTGGGTAGTTTCTCAATATTAGAAATTGCAATCCAAGTGTTTTTCAATTTGGGGGGCCAGTTTAGATCCTTCACATTTCCATATAGATTTAAAATAAACTTTTGATAGGGGCGCCTGGGTGGCTCAGTGGATTAAGCTGCTGCCTTTGGCTCAGGTCATGATCCCAGAGTCCTGGGATCGAGCCCCGCATCAGGCTCTCTGCTCCGCAGGGAGCAGAGAGCCTGCTTCCTCCTCTCTCTCTGCCTGCTTCTCTGCCTACTTCTCTCTCTTTGTCAAATAAATAAATAAATAAAATAAATAAATATAAATAAATAAATAAATAAAATCTTTTAAATAAATAAATAAATAAATAAATAAATAAACTTTTGATAAAGATTGCCGTGAATTTATCAAGAAATTTAAGAAAAATTGTCATCTTGATAGTGTCAGTCTCTCAACCTATGAACATCAAGTGTTTCCCCATTTATTTACACCTTCTGAAATGTCTCTAAATGCTATTTTGTAGTTTGTACTATACAAATTTTGCACTTCTTTTGTTAAATATATTCATAAGTACTTTTGTTATTTTTGATACTTGTATAAAAGGAAGTGTCTTTTTTAAAATATTTATTTATTTGAGAAAGAGGGAGAACAAGCAAGGGGAAGGGTGGAGAGAGAGGGAGAGAAGAAATATCCAACAGACTCCACACTGAGCATGGAGCCTGACTTGGGGCTCAATATCACGACCCTGAGATCATGACCTGAGTTGGATGTTCAACCAGCTGAGCCCTCCAGGTGCCCTAGGATGTAACTTCCTAATTTTGTTTTGGATATCTTGTTACTATATACAGAAATATAATTGATTTTTTCATTGATACTGTGTCTTGCTAAATGAGTTTATTAGTTCTAGTATTTGAGTATTTGATTCCTCGGGATTTTTTTTTTTAAGACTTTATTCATTTATTTGACACAGAGAGAGCACAAGCAGGAGGAACGGCAGGGAGAGGGAGAGAGGGAGAAGCAGATTCCCCACAGAGCAAGGAGCCCAAAGTGGGGCTGGGACTCTGAGATTCTTCATGACCTGAGCGAAAGCAGCTGTTTAACTGATCCAGCCACCCAGGTGCCCTCCTTGGGATTTTCTTAATGCAGGGTTGTGTCATCTCTGAATAAAGATAATTTTACTACTTTCTTTCTTTTATTTTTTAATTTTTTTACTACTATGTTTCTAATTAGGGTGCTTTTAATTTTAATTTATTTTTGCTGGCCCTATTGCACTATCTAGAATGTCCAAACCATGTTGGATAGAAGCAGGAAGAGCTGACATGTTTACCTTGTTTCCCATAAGAGCAAAGCATTCAAGTCTTTAATCCTGAAATATAGTAGCTGTAGGTTTTTGTGTAGCCCCTTGATCGGTTAGAGTGTTCTTTTTTAATGTGAATTTTTGAGGGTTTTATCATGAGTGGATGGAGGGTTGGTTCATGCTTTTTGCACATTTGTGAAAATGATTAAATTGCTTTTGTCTTTTATTTGATTAGTACAATTTTGGAATGTCTAACCAACATTGAATTCCTGAGATAATCCAACTAAATTATAATATAAAATCATTTTTACAGGTTACTACCTTCAATTACAGCAGTTTTTTAAGTGATTTTTATATTTATATTTATAACCAATATTTTCCTTGTCGCTTTCCTATGGTTTCTTTGCTTTTCGAGTCAGTATAGTACCATCTTGATATCTGAATTTACAAAGGTCATTCTTCCTATTATTTTCCTAAAAAATCTATGAAAGGGACACCCAGGCAGCTCAGTAATTAAGCGTCTGGCTTCAGCTCAGGTCATGATCCCAGGGTTCTGGGATTGAGCCCCGCTTTGGGCTCCCTGTTCAGCAGAAAATCTGCTTCTCCCTCTCCCACTCCCCCTGCTTGTTTTCCCTCTCTCACTGTGTCTTTGTCTGTCAAATAAATAAATATAATCTTTAAAAAAAAAGAATTTATGAGATACAGGGAGTATTTATTCCTAATTATTATTGAGCATATGAATCAACCAGAGAGGCTATCTGGAACTGGGCTTTTTTTGGGGGGTGGTCTACTCAGTGTCTTTTCTTTTATCTTTTTTAATTTCTTCACAATAAGATGACCAGATATGGTTCAGATGTGAACCCCAACCTCTCCACAAGCCTACCTATTTAGAAGTCTTTCTGTCCCCTTTGGAACCGAATAGACTGTGAGTGGGGTTGAAATAATTTGGGGTCAATAAGATGTGATAAGTTTCTTGTTGGGGGATCTGGGAGAGATCGTCCTCATTTGTCAGAATTTCTATTAACAGGTCTCTTAATTCTGACATAATCTGGGTAAAATTTGAGGGACAGAAATTCTGTAGCCATGTCTCTACCAGCAAAAAGTTAAACTGAATAAAAATAGACGACACCAAATCATTAAGAAAAAAGCAATCAAAATCAAATAAATCAATGAGATTTCTCTCCCCTCTGGAAATCTAGTTAACAATGAGGCAGTAATGTCCCTATTTTTTAAGATAGTGTGTGATGCATTTTTCTTGCAGGACAAAAAAAACCTATTATACCCACTTAAAAGAGAAATACAAATTGTAATCTAGTCATATATGAAGGAGTGAACAATTGGAAGACAAAATTTTCAAGACAAAATTAGGAGTGTTGATCATCCAGGTACAGAAATTATGCAGATTAGTAGCCTTTGTAATTCAGAAACTACGGTGAAATTCAAGTTAAACATTGGGGGACAGAGGGCAGTTTCCTTGTTTTCTTCTTTTTCTCTTATAAATTACTCCCAAGCCTAGAGGAGAGGCTGCAGACAGTGGGAAAATCATGGTTATTGATTGAACCCTCTGGGTCACTCATGTGTCCACAGAAGGGACCATTCTCTGTTGAGACCAAATGCGGTTCAGCTACTGAGATGCTGCACTGACCAGACAGTGCCTGCAATGGCCCGGACCATCAATGTGGAACACAGCACCACAGAGAGTGATGTAGACTCTACATACAGCAGGAGACTGTTAAGATTTTGAATTCCAGACCAACGCATCATGCCAAAGTCAGTGGACACTGATGTGCCTTGCAGTAAGGGAGCCCACGTGACACAAGGCATGTCCCTCACTCATTCCTGGCTGAGGACCACATGTGCCCTTTGACTTCTCACCCCCCCACCCCCAGCTGGTGCTTCACCACTGTGGACCTTTTGTCAGGCTACCATCTTGTTGCGTCAGGTCAGGGGGCTCCAGCCACACCACTGTGATTCTTGAAAGTAATCTGTCACGTTTTCAGTTTTCTGGACCATCTAATGTCTGACAATAGTGAGATGTTTATTGTGAAAGCCACTCAGAAATGAGCTGATAGTTGAGTATTTGATGGCCTTTCTATGTTCCCTGCCACTCACACAGTGCCTGTTACTATTGAATTTTGGGATGACCTGCCCAAAAATCAATTCAAAAAGACCATACACAGCATTTCCCTCCTTTTTCCCAGTCCACATATCCAAGAGTCACTTTGGTCATTGGTCATTGAGTGAGGGTGTCACCAGAAAGGGATGGTACCCTCTTGGCTGCTTCCTAGTAGGTCAGGATACAAGGGGTAAGGAATTGATATAGACTTACTTTGAAAATTTTGGATTCTACTCCAGCCATTCCCATCAATGAGGAATCTGACTTTTCCCTAATGGAATCCCAAGCCATCCTGGTTGTCACCCTCTAGATGACACCTGGGACAAAAGGATCTTAATGATCTAAATGTAATTCTAGTTAGATTTCTTCTTTTTTTTTAATCCTCCTGTTGCTCTTGCTCCTTCCAAGAGACAGGTCCAGGCTAAGTTTGGGGGTTATTGGAAAAAAGGTGAAGTTAAAGCTCTTGGAAAAAGATGTTGATGTCCAGATTTGGGGGAGAACAAGAACCCCAGCCCTTGGAGGAACACCATAGGGCCCAGGATTTATGGAGAAAGAACTGCATCTTCAGAGTTGTCCCCTGGACTCTTTCTCCAACAAGCGAAGACCCTGCACCTCTCTCAGGAATGGCTACAGATGCCTAAGCTTTAGCTGATGTTGGATGTGCCCTGCCAGATATTTCAGACTCTGATTTGATCCATATCCCCTTAACTACATCAAAAAGTCTATTGGAGGGGAACCTGGTTGGCTCAGTCAGTAGAGCGTGCAACTCTTGATCGCAGGGATATGAGTTCAAATCCCATATTAAGCATGGAGCCTACTTAAAAAACAAAGAAAAGAAACAGTATGGAGGTTCCTCAAAAAGTTGAAAATAGAACTACCCTATGACCCAGCAATTATACTACCGGGTATTTACCCCAAAGACACAAATGTAGTGATCAGAAGGGGCAACTGCACCCTAATGTTTATAGCAGCAATGTCCACAATAGCCAAACTATGGAAAGAGCCCAGATGTCCATCCACAGATGAATGGATAAAGAAGATGTAGCATATGTATATATACAATAGGATATTACACAGCAGTCAAAAATGAAATCTTGCCGTTTGCAATGATATGGGTGGAACTAGAGGGCATTATGTTAAGCAAAATAAGTGAGAGAAAGACAATTATCATATGATCTCACTGATATGTGGAGTTTAAGAAACAAAACAGAGGATCATAGGGGAAGAGAGGAAAAAATAAAACAAGATGAAATCTGAGAGGGACACAAACCATAAGAGACTCTTAATCATAGAAAACAAACTGAAGGTTGCTGGAGGAGAGGGAGGTGGAGGAATGGGGCAACTGGGTGATGTGTGGACATTAAGGAGGGCCCATGACCTAATGAACACTAGGTATTATACAAGACTGATGAATTACTGACCTCTACCTCTGAAACTAATACTACATCATAATTTATTTATATAATTTATTTACACAATTTATTTAAATTAATTGGATTTAAATAAAAATATTTAAAGACGACAGATTGGAGGGGTGGCCCCTTCTTGCACTTGGGAACACCTGTGCCTGCAGCCCCATCCCCAGACGGGCCCTTGGTGTTTCTGCAGTAGATGAATGCCACCTGTCTGATCCCACCAATGGACATACAAGACAGGTGGACTGCTTGTCCTCTGGCTGCTCCTTTATAAAAACACAAGAACTAGGGGCGCCTGGGTGGCTCAGTGGATTAAGCCGCTGCCTTTGGCTCAGGTCATGATCTCAGGGTCCTGGGATTGAGCCCCACATCGGGCTCTCTGCTCCGCAGGGAGCCTGCTTCCTCCTCTCTCTCTGCCTGCCTCTCTGTCTACTTGTGATCTCTCTCTCTGTCAAATAAATAAATAAAATCTTAAAAAAAAAACAACCACAAGAACTATTCCCAATTATTATTAACATGAATAAATTTATATCATTGCTATGAATTAATACAATGAACTGGAAACCCAGAGGTTTACCAGCTGGCCGGGAGACCACAATGAGGGCACTAACGAGCTGTGGTCACACTTGTGAAGACAATGGCCAGCATCACTGCCACACACCATGTGTTCCCCGTGACTTCACTCTAAGTGGGAAAACCAGCCTATAATGTGCCTCTCTTCCAGAGACACAGTGACTTGCTCCTTAGGGTGTATTGTAAGAGAAACTTAGGTGTTTAGGTAAGTGCCAACAGTATGTGAGCATAGCCCTGAGATAATGAGACAGATCGTCCAAGTGAGGCTATCCTGGTTACTAAGGCTGAGAAGGGCTTCCAGGATAGCTGACCTTTTCCCCATGACAGTTTTCCCCACCACGAGAGTCATCCCATCACTTTAGCTAACGTGATTAAGGGCACTCCTCGACTCTGCATGGCATTAGGGTCAGCCTCACCCCCCTAGACAACATCTATGGACTGTGGGATTGCCCTGGACTTCCTCCTTGAGACCCAGGCTACAGTCTTTGCATTTACAGTCTTGCACCACAGCAAATGGAAAGGTCAACTCAGACGTTTAAAAAGGAAGCTACGGGGTTTTCAAAGATAGATTCTGAGCATTTGGGGAACGTATGTGCAGTCTGGGGACATGGTGGAGGCCAATAGAGTAGGAAGGCTTTATTCTGCTGCTGGAAGTCCCATTGCAAATGCTATATGGAATGCATTGAACAGACTTGGTCTGATTCTGTGTTTGTCAAAGGAATCAAAGTGTCAGAGGAAATGGCTTGCTCTTAGAAAAACTCTCCAGAAGCGAAGGCAAAGGCAAGTGCAGGACATTTGGGGGTGACCATCCTTCCTGGTCTCACGGTTCTGTAGAGCTTGTGAGCAGAGACACTGGCAGCTCTTTCTTCTACATAATCTCTTCAAGGTTGGTCGTTCTACCAACAGCCTTGGAAGACCATCTCTTCCGCGGATGAAGAAAGTAACTTTGTCACTGGCGTAAAATAATGTCTCTCTCCAGGGCAAAGTTTAGATGACTTTTCTTGGTGTGAAATTTGATTTTCTGAAGCTCCAGGTTCCTCACCTGTGAGAGAAACAAACCTACTGTGCACACAGCCCCCACCTGGGCTGCGTCCCACACGTATGACTTGGACAAAGGGGACCTGGCTGGGATATATGACTGAGGTCCCTGCTGCATTTTGTAGAGAAAAGTGCTTTGTCTCTGACTCTGGATCATGGGTGTCCTCCCAGCATTCAAGCACCTGTGGAGGCTGAACTTGGTACCTCGCAAGTAGGGGAGGTCAGATCCTTCTGGGCATCAGTCTGCAAGCAGCGGTTACCTCCATTCCCCACTCCCCAGGTGGAGAAACAGGCCTGCAGAGATGAATGGACTGATTAAGGTAAGGAGGCTTTTATCCACACCATATAGTGAGCTCTCAGTCCGGCATCTGTTTGAATGATGCCTCCTCCCCAAAGTTCCTGACTCCCCTTCCTACACCCACAGCCTTGGTTTGATTTTACCTTCTTATTTTACTCCACTGTGGCACCAACAAAAGGAAGCATGTGTATTTCCAGTTTATAACAGACTCAGATGATGCCATTTACTTATTTATGCTTTTCAGTGCCAACGAGTATTTCATGTAAGTTGACTATTTTTTTAAAGATTTTATTTGTTTATTTGACAGAGAGAGATCACAAGTAGATAGAGAGGCAGGCAGAGAAAGAGAGAGAGAGGGAAGCAGGCTCCCTGCTGAGCAGAGAGCCTGACGTGGGACTCAATCCCAGGACCCCGGGATCATGACCTGAGCCGAAGGCAGCGGCTTAACCCACTGAGCCACCTGGTGCCCCAGGCTATTTTTTTTTTTTTAAGAAGGTTCCATGCCCAGCAGGAACCCAATGAGTTCGAGTTCTGCCCAATGCAGAAGTTGAACTCACAACCCTAAGATTAAGACCTGAGCTGAGATCAAGAGTATGACGCTTAACTGACTGAGCCACCCAGGTACCCCATGAATTAACTGCTTAATAGCTTGTTAGGTTAATGAATGAATATATATGTATGGTATGATATAAACCAATAATAACTATCTTATTTGACCCTGTGAAATAGTTTTTGAGATATCTCTACCTGGTTTCGGAGAGGCTGTATCACCAGATGAGTTTGAAGCATCACCAGAGAGGGGGGTTGGGATCTAGGATTTCTTTCAAGACTAGACTCCCCAGGGTTCTTGCTCTGCAGACCTAAATGGTTCTTCACTGCCCCATTCCTGATCTGCAAAGTAGGGGCCATGTTACCAAACACATAACTGGTGGAGAAGCTCTGTAATGTGTTCTATGTTATAACTACATGAGGCAGAATGTGGCACACAGTGAAAATGCCACTTTTGATTCACTGACAGTAAGCCACTAAGTTCTCTACACCCCAGATATGTGCCCTGAGCTCCTGGTGCAGTAACGGGCGCACATGCCTGCCAGACATCGCTGCTGTCATTCTCATGTCAAAACATCTCATCATGTCAAAACAAAGTCTTCCCTTTCTCCTGTAAACATGAGGCATCGCCTGTGTTCTTGAGTAACCTGTTCATCCACGTGACAAACAGGTGCCTGTTTTTGAGTGTGTGTTCCCAAGGGGTCATGGACACGAGCACCTTCACTGTCTTTGTGTCCTGTCTCTATCAGTTGTATTTACTTCCATTCTGAACGTCTTCTTGGGGTTCCTCCATTATGACCCACAGCATTCTGGTGAAGATTTGCCTGCTGTGCATTCATCATGAGTTTTCTTTTCTGTATTTTATGATGTTTTGACATCTTCAAAGCCAGGCTGGCCAAGGAGACTCTGGCCCTCCCAAGGCTAGCCAGTCCTTAGCAAAGGGCTCTAAGAAGCATGTCTTAAGTAAGCAAACCAACCATACCTGAGTGTATAACCATGAAGATCCCCCTTTTCACCAAGCCTCTATTCCCCCTGCTCCAAATCTCGGGACCACTAGGCAACTAGAGACCATCCCACAGCACAAAGCCCTCTGTAGTCACTCAAACTAGCCCACTCCACTGCCCCAATTTGCCTTTCCTGAATGAATCTCAATAAATATTTTGGAGCAGGCTTTCCCTTTGCTCCTGCTTCTGCCTCTTAAACAAAACCTGATGCCTTCCCTGGGGGAATGCAAATAACAACAATAGCCCCAGCCTCTCTGAGTAGTTAGTCACTTGTATAAATTAAATCTCATGGCTACAAATGAGACACGCGGTCTCTCCAGGAAGGGGTGAGGAGTCCTACTATGTAGTGTCTTTCCATGTCAACGGTATAAATATTTCCTAGGGGCTGACTGCATCCTACTGGTGTGACATTGCTAAAGGTGGGAAGAGATGCACGCAATTGGCTCTTGTTAGCCACTGACATGGATTAGATTAAACATCTCCTCTTTCCGGAAACCTTTACCATACACCTGACTTCACTACTCTTAAAATCTGGTACATATCCTTCTTTTTAAAAGATTTAATCTATCTATCTATCTATACACACACACACACACACACACACACGCATATATATATAATTACTATTTAATAATTACGACAAAATATATTTTATTACTATTTACATATATATACATATATATATATATATATAGGTAGAGAGAGAGAGAGAGCAGAGAGGGATATAGAGAGAGAGAAAGAGAGAGAATCTCAAGCAGACTCCACACTGAGCATGGAGCCCAACATGGGGCTCAATCTCACGACCCTGAGGTCATGACCTGAGCTGAAATCAGGAGCTGGACACTTAACTGGCTGAGCCACCCAGGGGGCCCACATATCCTTCTTAAACATGTCACCCATGTGCTGTATTGCCTGTTTTCCGAATAAAATAAAGTGTTTGATCCATATTCATTGAATCAAGAACCATGCCCAATTCATATTTGCATAATCAATATTAAGCCCAGTGCATAGCATGGGGAGGTTATTCCATAAATATTCTCCTACAAACATGAATGACCACAATGGTAAATATTTTCTGAGCTGTTCTTGTATGCAGGAAGTCCACTAAAGCTTAGGTCATGGAAATGAACAAGACACAGTACTTTCTTCAAGAATAACATGAGCATATCAGAGGGCAAAGCATCTGTATCAACACAAAAACATGAAAGGTCAATTCTCGTCTGGGAGACAGAACAGTGAAAGACATCAGGTGGAGTGGTAGTGGGCAAGGTTATACCTGAGGAAGTCTCACGTGTCATGCCCAGGGTTTCGTGCTGCACGTTGTAGGTGCTGGGAGTCATCACACAATAAAAAGTGGCAGGGCATGTGATATGGGATATGGGATTCTCCGCTGTCACCCACCAGGCACTCTGAAAGACTTCCTGCTGTGCTTTATTGCTTAATGTTTGGGCCAGCACATTGCTGTGGAGGGTAGGGAAAGAATGTTAAGGGACCTATATATTTAGGTATAGAGGAGGAACATAACTGGTAATTCTAACATGTATGGAACCATTATTTATTCAAGAGAAGAAAGAGAAGGGCTGAGATGATGGTGATTTGGGGGAAGAGGGAGCCTTCGGGGGAAAGTTATGAAAGTACCTGTACTGGGATCTAGGTGCCCCACTTCAAATGCTTCTAGTCAGATCCCTCAACCATCATCATCCTCTCAGTGCATTTTAAACACTAAGGTATCAAGTGCAAGTGCTGTGAATTGTGAAGTCAGGAGACCCTAACGTGTATTCTAACTTTGCACATAATTTGTACATAAATTCCGTTTTTCTCATGTTCAGATGGGAATCACAGTACAAACTCCATAAGACAGTAGTGCTAATTAAATGAACAAAGATATGAAAGCCATATTAAGTTCCAAGTGTTTAAAAATATAACCACCTGGGTGGTTCAGTTGGTCAAACATTTGACTCTTGGTTTGGGCTCAGGTCATGATCTCGGGGTCCTGGATTTGAGCCTTACCTCAGGCTCAACACTCAGTGGGGAGCCTGCTTGAGATTCTTCCTCTCTCTCCCTCCCCTTCTGCTCCTCCCCTTTCTCACACACACACACACACACACACACACACACACTCTCTCTCTCTCTCTCTCAAAATATATATAAAGTAGGTGATATATATATTGCTAGTTGGTGGGTCATAAATTTCTGGATGAATTCTCATTTCAAGTCAAGACATGAGTTCTAGGTCTCTCTTTGAACATCAGTCCCTGATTCATTTATTCATCCATTCAAGCATTCACGCATGTACTCAGCATATATTTACTGGCTGCTCACTGTTTATCAAGCACAGCAGACTACAATGATAAACAAGACAAAGTCTGTATCCCCGTGAATATAAATGCAGTGTGGGTGCAAGGGCAAGGTAACAGACACTAAAAAATAATTGTACAGAAGATGATCTATGTACATGTGTGGTAAGGCCTAGGAAATAACAAATACCTTTCAATCTCTCTCTGATTTTCTCTGAGAATATGATATTCACTGTCTTTATCTTCTGAAAGTCCAGCTTCTGTGATCACACTTTTGGACATGGTTACCTTGTAGCCAAACTCTAGAAAAACACACTCATTTCTTGTGTTCAGGCATTGTGTCTCAGTCCTTACCTTCTTGGCCCTCATAGCAGTATCTGAGGCTCTAGTCACACCAGGGCGCAGACAGAGCAAAGAATCAGATGGTGTGGTACTTGCCTTCCATCCAGGTCAAGGTCCTTCTAGAAGATCGTTCTCTGTGGATCTCTGCATACAACTCTCTGAGATGCTACCTGATACTGGAAAAAATTCCCAAAACTTTGGGGGCCACCCATCTCTGTGGTTAGACTCCAATAGCCATTGATCTTAACCTGGGATGACTCTGAGATTCAACTTGAAAAATACTTGACTATAAAGGCCCTTTCCTGCCCAGATTTCCCTAGCTAGCTCCTGATGCATAGCTATCCCAGCTTTTTCTGTACCTCCTGGTGCGGTTTCCTAGCATGCAAACTGTAGCAATCAAGATTATGTTTCAAGATTCACCTTTATCAAAATCTGTAAGTTTCCCAGCAAGCGGTTTCAACCGAGCGTATGTAAGGGGGCTCATGGATTTTTTTCATCAAAAGGTCTTGGAAAAAAATTTAAGAAAGTATCCCTATTTCATTTTAACTTAAAAACCTCCCCTCAGCTTTTATTCTTTTGTTTTGTTTTGTTTTAAGAAGGCTTTATTGAAATGTAATTTATACCATATAATTCACTCATTTAAAATGAATACTGCATTTGTTTTTAGTATATTCACAGATAGTTATAACCATTGTTACAGTCAATTTTAGAACATTGCCATTGCCACAAAAGGCAACCCTCATTACACCCTTACTCACCACCCTATCACCCTCCATCCAGAGCTAAGTAACCACTAGTCTACAACAGTACCTATAGATTTCCTCATTCTGAACATTTCCTGTGAGTGGAATGATATAAAACGTTGTTTCTTGTAACTGGTTTCTTTCATTTAGCATCATGTTTTCTGGACTCATTCATATTTTAGCATGAATCAGAACTTCATTTCTTCTTATGACTGAGCAATATTCCATTGCATCGGTCGATCAGATTATGTTTAGCTATTTGCTATTTGATGAGCATTTAAATTGTTTTTAATCATTAGACTCATATGACCAATGCTGCTATAAACATACGGATGCAACTTTTTGTGTGGACACATACCTTCATTTCTCTTGGGTAGACACCCAGGAGTAGGATTGCTAGGTTACAAGGTAACTCTATGTTTAGTCATTTGAGAAACTGCCAGACTGTTTTCCCAAGGGACTGCACTATTTTACATAAACATCCTTGTCCATGCTAGTCACTATCTGACTTTTTCCACTGTAACCATCATGGTGGGTGTGAAGTGGGATTTCATAAACACATTCCTGAAGAGCGTTTAACTCTTACCAAAATTTTCGTCTTTAGTGCTTTTTTCTAAATGGAAATTATGGAATCACAGCCTGGAGAAATGGAAGTCAATCCAAAGTCAAGTATTAACAGTTTTGAAATAGTCTTTGAGCTGCTGCTGAATCCCCTTTTTTCCCTGCCTTTTTTTCTTATGAAGGAATGGGGTTTTTGATTAAAAAAAAAAAAAACTTGATTGTTTGATAAACACACAAAATACAGTAGTGATATATAAGGTCATTTCTTTATGGATAATAAGTATAAAGAATCTAATTTCGATTCAAACGATTTATCAGCTTTATGCCTCCCTAGGAGGAAAAAAGGAGATAGAACATTTGGTATCAATAAATTAGATTGTTAGTGAAGCTCTCTCCATGCACCACACTCCCCGTGCTTAGCAAGATTGTTTTATTTGAATAGGTGCAGCTTTGCCTGGCAGTTGCATTATTGATTGACTTACACACCTTCATAGAACCTCAGAGTTCACAGAGGCCAAACTCCTTACTTTACAAATGATGCTATTGAGGTCTGGAGATGGTAAATGGCTGACAAGATCACACACTAGAGACAAAGATAAAAGCTGAAATCTCACTCTGGTCTTTTCCCTACACCGCTGCTTTGGGCATTTGCAAATCCTCAAGTGAGGGGAACGTTCCATACGCCACACAAATAGTCACCCCTGCACTTCACCTCTCTTCTGTCTTCCACAGAAACACACCCAAGAGGAGTCACGGAATCAGAAGACTTAGTTCAACATGTTTGAAATCTCTGTGACCTTTGGACAGTTCTTTCAACTCTAGAGACATTGTTCTCCAAATTGTAAAATGGGGAGAATTGTGCACATGAATCAAATAGAGAGAGCAAAGAGGAAGCTCAGTATTTTAGAAGAACAGCCAAGTTATGACATGGCAGATATCAAGCAGCCAAGAAATATTACTTTGATTCAATGACATGCTTTAAATATTATACTTCTCCATGAAAATCAAAGTTTCATAGCCGCTGGGTTTTTATAATAAGGTAAATGTTATTGAAGTGCTTCTCACTTATGATCAGAGACCTTCTGACATAGATGAGGACCTGTCACAAACTCTGTTTTTGAGAGCTTATCTAAAACCTAAATCCCTGCCATTCCAATATATGGGCCCCCTTTTCCCGCAATTAAGTAAGGCATGGTTTCTTTACCAAAACCATTATCCTTTCCAATCTATTTTCCTGGAATCTTTTGGGGCAAATTAGTTGCCATACTGTTATGACAATCATCGAATCTAAACTTTTATGTTTAGAGAAGAAAGGTCACCAAGAGATGGAACAACATGAAAAAAGTTATATGGATACTTAAAAACTTAAGTAGTACTAGAAGCCAGAACCCAATATCTCACTTAAAAATCATATAACTTCTTACCACTAATCTATCACTGTGTCTGTGTAAAAATATCAGCCACCTTACAAGTAATTTCTAACCATTGCCTGTTTTTTGTCAATAACCTGAAAATATAAAGATAGCACTTCTTAAATGAAATGCTGACATGTCTATTCAAGGAAATGAGCACCTCTTTATTACTCATGTATTTAATAGGCATTATTTCAATTATTAACATGAGAAAGGGAGAGGGTTAAGAAAGGATAGCAGAGATAATGTGTGATATATTATTCTGAATAGAAGGGATCTTTTATCTTCTTTGCCAAAATCATGCATTATAAAATGTGAATTTAGCTTAAACTAATGAAGCATATGAAAGGCAAAAAAAAAGATTAAATGTGAAGTAATTTTTCTTAATATAAGGAATCTCACTTTGAGTTTTTATCAAGACTTGTTCTAGATCAATGTCAAAGTGAATAAAGCACAGGTGTTCTTTCTGTCCCACTCATCCTTTCCTGAATTATTTAAACAAGCCCTTAGCAAGTATACATCAAGTATCAAGTATTACAATAAGGACAAAATATTGAATGAAAAGCAAGCCAGTATCCTTGGTCCATGATCTCAGTGTTCTTAAGGTAAGCTGAAACTGGTTCTAAGCAAATGATTAAGAAAAGTTACAATATTACAATTTGGCACATGCTACAAAGTAAGGGAAAATGTTTGCTGAGGAAAGGGGTGAATATGAGGGGTACAGTTAAGGAACAGGTCCTTGGGAAATGAGCACTGAGGGCGGAATGATGAGGGAAGTTATCCAGGTTTTCCAGTGTATGGGGGCAGACTGTTGAAAGTTGGAAAGTAGATTGGGAGAACCATTCGTGGAAGAGCAAACAACATGCAAAAAGACCTTTTGACAGAGGAGACATGAGGGGTACAAGGAACTGAAAAAAGGCAAATGTAAGAGGCTCACAGTGTTGGGAGAAAGGAGGAGGATAGAAGAAGTGGTGCTGGAGAGATCAGTAGTACGGGGACTAGAAATAACTCTGTGGGGCACAGTAGGGGACTTTGTCTTCACCTGTCCAAAGAAAGCCTGTGGAAGTGTTTCATCATAGCCATTAATGTGGAGCTTCATCAGATATGCATTGAAAATACTCTGGCCACAGCCCAGAGTATGAAGTTGTAATCCAGATGAGTGATGGTGATATCTTGGAACCAGATCATTAAAGATGGCTAAAAAATAAAAATGAATGGTTTTGAGTCTAGAAATAAAGTTGATTTGGATCTGGACATGAGGAGCGAGGGAGGAGCAGATGCAAGTCTGAAACCCAGGTATCTGTCTGTCTTTGTGGCAGAAGAAGGGTGGTGCCCTCACTGTTTACAGTGGAAGTCCAGGGTAATGTCTATGTGGACTTCAACATATGGAGTATGAGATGCATTTTTTTATATATATATATATATTTATATATATATATAAATTATATTTATATATATATTTAATTATATATTTATATATAATATATATATTATATATAATATATATATAAATATATATATTTAATTATATTTATATATATATTTAAGAGAGGACAGGCAGCTCAAAATAGTCTTGAGCTCAGAGCAGGACTTAAACTTGGTTTTAGAGTTACACCCTTAGCAGTATGGACAATTAAAAGGTATGGAAACCTCTTTTTTTGTGGGCATGGTTATTCCCAGGGAAAGATGATTAACAAAGAGGATTTTAAATGACCATAATAAAACAGTAAACATTGCCAATAAGTAACATCCATCTAAATGAAAATTAGTTTTCCAAATGAATAAAGAGCAATTGGTTGGAGATTAAATAAATCCAAGATAGTAGGGAGCCATTGGGTTCCTAACAAGGCGTGGTCAATAATGTCACCTACTCTTCAGTAACAAATTAAAAACTAAAACATATCCATAAAATCTCAATTTTGAGGAGAGTGAAGTATTCATATTAACACATTCTGGGATCACTTTCAAGAATTTTGATTGTGATGAAGAAGAGAGGTAGAGTAATAGTTGCAAGGAAATGGAAGTACAAAGCATTTGGGGAAAAATCCGTTCAGTTTATTACATTGTTAAAAGTCAGAAAAACTGGAACTAGGTAAATGTTTATAGGAACCACTTGATAAGACATAAATAATGCATGCTATGGTTTCTAGAGAATCCATCCCTCCATTCGTTAAAACGAATTAGCAAAGGAACTTACTCAACAGATTTGGGAAATAATTTTTAAATACTTAAGATAATACCTTTTTTACCCAAGAATTTTTCCCAAACTAACAACAGAAAAGAGTCCTATGATATCTCAATCTGTATTAACTTCTAGTTATTACTATAACAAAGCAGAGCATAGTTAGTGGCTGAAAACAATACAAATTTGTTCCTTTACAGTCTGAAAGTCAGAAGTCTGAAATGGATCTCACAGAGCTAATCCAAGGTGTTAATAGGATGATACTCGCTCTAGAGGCCCCACAGGAGAATCCATTCCTTTTCCTCTTTTAGCTTCTAGGGCTGCACTGTTTGGACCTTGACTCCTTCCTCCATCTTGGAAGTCAATAGCAAAACACGTTCAAGTCTCTTTTTGTTCCATCATTACTTCACCCTTTTCTTTACTTGACATTTTTGCCTCTGTCATATAAGGATCTCTGTGAGAATTTAAGCCTTACCTAGAAAATCCAGAATAATCTCACTTCAAGATCTCTGTGAAACCTTGAGCTGTAGAATTAATTGTAGCTGTGAAATTCCTAGTACCATGTGAAGAAATATTCATGCTGTCTGAGCATTAGGACATGGATATCTTGGGGGAACCACTATTCAGCATATCATAGTCCACCTTACAGCCCTCGAAACTTCATGTCCACTCTATGTGGAAAATATATTCACCTCATGCCAACATCTCCCCAAGTCTTAACACATTACAACATCAACCCATGACCAAAATTCCATCTAAACATCCTCACCTTAAAGGTCTCATGTCTCATCGTCTAACTCTGGTAAGAGTGAAACTCATTATAACCCATCCTGGAGTGAAATTCTTTTCCATTTATGGACCTATGAAACTATAAAAATGAAAAAACAAAAAACAAAAACCAAAAAAAAACAAAACAAAACAAAAAAAAACCCAGCACAATACAATAGTAGGGAATATGGGATTTGTAGATAGTCTCATTCTAAAAGAGAAATTGAAATAAAGAAAGGAATCACAAACTCCAATAAGTTTAAAAATCCAAATGGGAGAGCTCTAATATGTTAACAATTTGAAAATTTTTGAAATGAGAATTTACATCCATGAAATGAAGTATTTTACACAATTTTAAAGAAAGTGCATATAACATTAATACAGTATCCCCCAAAAGGAGGTTTATTCATAATTGCCTAAGGAATGGAGTTTGTTTTCCAGTCATGAAGGTTTAGCTTGTATGAACCTAAATCCTGCTGAAACTATTAGAGAAACTGAATACCATTGGAAAAAAGTCTGTTTCAGTTGACTGAATAGTTACCAGTAAAGACCTACCAGGAAAGACCAAAATACAGTGAATGGAGAGTTGAGTCCAAAATTCAACTATGTTTTTCAATACAAAGCACTTGGCGATTCACCTTAGCAAACTTAGTTGGAAAACTTTGAGCAGATGTTGGTTATTTCATAATCCTAGCAGAAAACAACATGAAGTTCATGTCCTGTCAACGTAAGAAGGGCATTGAGAAATATCCAAGGTTTTCAGTTAAATTTGTGAAGGGCTACCATCTACAAGTAATAATAAACAGAAATACATAAATATAAACTAAGAAAACATTAAAACCACATCTTATCAGCTAATTAACGCACTGGATTAGAATGATAACCATCTACCAGAAGTAAATTTAAATCCTGTTGGGAGAAGGATTCTCATAGTCAATATTCAATAACACCTTACCAGGCACACAACCATAATAGATCAAGTGACAAAATCCTAGAGAAAAACAGACAATAGAAATAGCATAACAGATGGTTTAGTTATATGGAAGTGTTAAATATAGGCATTAAAATAATTGTGTTTAATATAGTGACAAAGTTCGGGTGTATTTCATATATACAATATCATATATATCTATTCTATTTAAGTGAATAGAAAAATCAACAAAAAATTAACAGAAGAATAAAACAACACTGAATTATTAATACAGATTAATCAGAACAGCTAAAATTAAAATCGATGTCCATAGGCAAAGATGCTCATAAACTGCTATTCTCAGTTATTACCTATACAGAAAATATTTGATGTATTATGTTATATTAGGGATTGGCAAACTCATGGGTCAAATCTGACCCAATATTTTGAGATATTTTGAGATAAGAATGGATTCTACATTTTTCAACAATTAGAAAAATCATAAGAATACTATTCCATGTCACTTGAAAACTATGTGAAATTTAAATTTTAATGTCATAAATAACATTTTTTGGCATACAATCATACTCATTTGCTTATATATTGCCAGTGGTTCCTTCTACATTACATCAGCAGAGTTAAGTAGTTGTGATCAAGACAAGTGTATCCTCAAAGCTGAAAACATTTGCTCTCATGTCCTTAGAGAAAAAGTTTCCCACTCCTGGACTACCTTCAAATCAATAACTTCATCACTTGCCTCCTCTAAGAGAAATAAGAATCATCACACAGAGTGCAAGAAGATATTTGTAACACCTATATATGGCACTGCATTTGTACCTTTAATATTTTTTAGCTCTATAAATCAATAAGGAAAATATAGACAACCTAACAGAAAAATAGGTACTCAGAAAAGGGCATAGCCAAAATGTCAATGATTACTCGTGGTCACAAGTAATGCAAATTCAAAATACCCTGAATCATCAATACATTTTCGTCAAAACAGCTAAAATTCAAGTGTCGTGGATACGCAAAGATGTTTATCCACTGGCACTTCCAATCACTATCATTGAGAATGTACATTGGTACGACCATTTTGGAAACCCCAGTGACAGTTATTAAAGCTGAAAATACGCATGTTGTGCAGTTTTCAAATTCCACTCCAACAGAAACACAAACATATGTTCACCAAAACTCCACTCATTGCATTACTTATAATATTTCTTGAGCTGAAAACAATTCAAATTTCCATTAACTCAAGTGCATTCTATAAAATTATTTTTAAAAATGTAAATCAATTGCACGCACATGATGTTGAATAAAACAGGCCAGAAAAAGAAACATGTTAATACTCTAAACCTCCCTTACATGGTTATTGTATCTGGTTCAAGAAGGGTCATATATTCTATTCAATTAGAAGTCAGGGAAGCCCTGGGGTGCCTGGGTGCCTCAGTGGGTTAAGCAATCAACTCTTGATTTTGGCTCAGGTCATGAACTCAGGTTGTGAGATCGAGCTCTGCATTGGGTACTGTGCTGGACATGGATCCTGCTTAAGACTGTGTGTGTCTCTCTCTCCCTCTGCCCCCTCGCCCCCTCTCCAGTTGCATGCATATTCTCTCTTTATAAAAAAAAAGAAAAAAAAAGTCAGGGAAGTCCTTACTTTTGTAGAACAGGACAATGATCAGGAAGGAGACTGATGGGAAGGTGGTAAAATATTATTAATAGTTTTTTTCCTTGATTTTTTTGAGCAGGTTAAAAGTGTTATCTACCCCCAGGAACAATCATCTAATTTGTGCAATTGTAGCTCAATACAATTATTTAAAATATTTTATATAGAATGGTTGTAATGATGAAAATGTGCAATGCAAATAAAACTGAAGTTACTTGTTTGGGTGAGAAAGATGAGTGGTCACTCTGTCCCTCACCATCAGCATTTGGCAGAGAGTGCATTAGGGTACAGCAGCATATGACATGGGTGTGTCTACTACGTCACTCTGTCCACTGTTGGTTTACCTCTGTGTAGGCAAAAAGTGGGGGCAGACTTAAAACAGAAGGCAGAGCTCCTGGATGCTATGTTGTTCAAATGACCTGCAAAAGACCCCCAGAGATTGCAGGAATCCATAGGAAACAGAGTTCTGTTGGCAGGTGTGGTGGTGGGGGGAGATGCCCCCACTCCAGCTTGTTCTCTGCCAAAAAACATTAAAAGGGTCTATGGAGCATTCAGTGGACAATCTTACTTGTCTTTCCATACCGAGTGAATTTGTATATAGAAAAACAATTGAAAGTCTATATATATATATATACATACTTATTTGTAATTGAAATATAAATAAAATATATTACTTTCACTAAGATTTTGTCAGTTTGGATTACTAAAACAAAATAGACTGAGTAGCTTACAAACAGAGAAATTTCTTTCTCACAGTTTGGGAGGCTGGAAGGTACAAGATGGAGGCAAGGGTGAACTTCATTGTTCGGATGAGAGCTCTTTTCCTGATTCATGGACGACTGTCTTTTTTGTTGGGTTCTCATGTGATATAAGGGGGCAAGGGAACTCTCTGGGGTCTCTTTTATGACAGCACTAATCCTGTTCATGAGGGCTTTTCTCTTGTGACCTAATCACCTCCCAAAGACCCCAGACAATCATTTCTTGATAGCAGAAAGAACTACTGAGACCAGTAATATCTATACACACTCTGTGGGGAACTGTGTGTCAAGAACTGTAGACATGGACTACTTAGGAACTTTTAAAGGAAGACTAACTGACCACAGCAGAGGTAAGAGATCAAAAAGAATTTTCCTGTGGGAAGCATTTGGCTTTTAGGAAGCTAAAATTTCTGTAAGGACAGCAACATGAAACTATTCTTGCAAATCCTTTGGCTATGAAAGAATTACATTTTCATTTATGTATTTATTCATTTACTGTTCACTGAGTATCTTTGTATCAGTCACTGGCTTGGCTCTGGGAAAAGAAAATGAGGAGTGGTTTTTCCATTTATTTCTTTATTGCAGGCATCCCCGAACACAAACTGATATAATAAAAGCATGAGGAAGTTTGGACAGAATTCTGTACTGAGAGAGAGAAGGTAGGGAGGGAGAATGATAGGTTTTATGTAGGTTGGGGAGTGGATGATTCTTTTTTTTTTTTTTTTTTTTTTTTTTTTTTCCCTTTTTATTAATTTTTTCAGCGTAACAGTATTCATTCTTTTTGTACAACACCCAGTGCTCCATGCAAAACGTGCCCTCCCCATCACCCACCACCTGTTCCCCCAACCTCCCACCCCTGACCCTTCAAAACCCTCAGGTTGTTTTTCAGAGTCCATAGTCTCTTATGGTTCGCCTCCCCTCCACAATGTCCATAGCCCGCTCCCCCTCTCCCAATCCCACCTCCCCCCAGCAACCCCCAGTTTGCTTTGTGAGATTAAGAGTCATTTATGGTTTGTCTCCCTCCCAATCCCATCTTGTTTCATTTATTCTTCTCCTATCCCCCTACCCCCCCATGTTGCTTCTCCATGTCCTCATATCAGGGAGATCATATGATAGTTGTCTTTCTCCGATTGACTTATTTCACTAAGCATGATACGCTCTAGTTCCATCCATGTCGTCGCAAATGGCAAGATTTCATTTCTTTTGATGGCTGCATAGTATTCCATTGTGTATATATACCACATCTTCTTGATCCATTCATCTGTTGATGGACATCTAGGTTCTTTCCATAGTCTGGCTATTGTAGACATTGCTGCTATAAACATTCGGGTACACGTGCCCCTTCGGATCACTATGTTTGTATCTTTAGGGTAAATACCCAGTAGTGCAATTGCTGGGTCATAGGGTAGTTCTATTTTCAACATTTTGAGGAACCTCCATGCTGTTTTCCAGAGTGGTTGGACCAGCTTGCATTCCCACCAACAGTGGAGGAGGGTTCCCCTTTCTCCACATCCTCTCCAGCATCTGTCATTTCCTGACTTGTTAATTTTAGCCATTCTGACTGGTGTGAGGTGATATCTCATTGTGGTTTTGATTTGTATTTCCCTGATGCCGAGTGACGTGGAGCACTTTTTCATGTGTCTGTTGGCCATCTGGATGTCTTCTTTGCAGAAATGTCTGTTCATGTCCTCTGCCCATTTCTTGATTGGATTGTTTGTTCTTTGGGTGTTGAGTTTGCTAAGTTCCTTATAGATTTTGGATACTAGCCCTTTATCTGATATGTCGTTTGCAAATATCTTCTCCCATTCTGTCAGCTGTCTTTTGGTTTTGTTAACTGTTTCCTTTGCTGTGCAAAAGCTTTTGATCTTGATGAAATCCCAATAGTTCATTTTCGCCCTTGCTTCCCTTGCCTTTGCCGTTGTTCCTAGGAAGATGTTGCTACGGCTGAGGTCGAAGAGGTTGCTGCCTGCGTTCTCCTCAAGGATTTTGATGGATTCCTTTCTCACATTGAGGTCCTTCATCCATTTGGAGTCTATTTTCGTGTGTGGTGTAAGGAAGTGGTCCAATTTCATTTTTCTGCATGTGGCTGTCCAATTTTCCCAGCACCATTTATTGAAGAGGCTGTCTTTTTTCCATTGGACATTCTTTCCTGCTTTGTCGAAGATTAGTTGACCATAGAGTTGAGGGTCGATTTCTGGGCTCTCTATTCTGTTCCACTGGTCTATGTGTCTGTTTTTGTGCCAGTACCATGCTGTCTTGATGATGACAGCTTTGTAATAGAGCTTGAAGTCCGGAATTGTGATGCCACCAACTTTGGCTTTGTTCTTCAATATTCCTTTGGCTATTCGAGGTCTTTTCTGGTTCCATATAAATTTTAGGATTATTTGTTCCATTTCTTTGAAAAAAATGGATGGTATTTTGATAGGGATTGCATTAAATGTGTAGATTGCTTTAGGTAGCATAGACATTTTCACAATATTTATTCTTCCAATCCAGGAGCATGGAACATTTTTCCATTTTTTTGTGTCTTCCTCAATTTCTTTCATGAGTACTTTATAATTTTCTGTGTATAGATTCTTAGTCTCTTTGGTTAGGTTTATTCCTAGGTATCTTATAGTTTTGGGTACAATTGTGAATGGGATTGACTCCTTAATTTCTCTTTCTTCAGTCTTGTTGTTGGTGTACAGAAATGCAACTGATTTCTGTGCATTGATTTTATATCCTGACACTTTACTGAATTCCTGTACAAGTTCTAGCAGTTTTGGAGTGGAGTCTTTTGGGTTTTCCACATATAGTATCATATCATCTGCGAAGAGTGATAGTTTGACTTCTTCTTTACCAATTTGGATGCCTTTAATTTCATTTTGTTGTCTGATTGCTGAGGCTAGGACTTCTAATACTATGTTGAATAGCAGTGGTGATAATGGACATCCCTGCCGTGTTCCTGACCTTAATGGAAAAGCTTTCAGTTTTTCTCCATTGAGAATGATATTTGCGGTGGGTTTTTCATAGATGGCTTTGATAATATTGAGGTATGTGCCCTCTATCCCTACACTTTGAAGAGTTTTGATCAGGAAGGGATGCTGTACTTTGTCAAATGCTTTTTCAGCATCTATTGAGAGTATCATATGGTTCTTGTTCTTTCTTTTATTAATGTGTTCTATCACATTGATTGATTTGCGGATGTTGAACCAACCCTGCAGCCCTGGAATAAATCCCACTTGATCGTGGTGAATAATCCTTTTAATGTACTGTTGAATCCTATTGGCTAGTATTTTGGCGAGAATTTTTGCGTCTGTGTTCATCAAGGATATTGGTCTGTAGTTCTCTTTTTTGGTGGGATCCTTGTCTGGTTTTGGGATCAAGGTGATGCTGGCCTCATAGAATGAGTTTGGAAGCTTTCCTTCCATTTCTATTTTTTGGAACAGTTTCAGGAGAATAGGAATGAGTTCTTCTTTAAATGTTTGGTAGAATTCCCCTGGGAAGCCGTCTGGCCCTGGGCTTTTGTTTGTTTGGAGATTTTTGATGACTGTTTCAATCTCCTTACTGGTTATGGGCCTGTTCAGGTTTTCTATTTCTTCCTGGTTCAGTTGTGGTAGTTTATATGTCTCTAGGAATGCATCCATTTCTTCCAGATTGGCCAATTTGTTGGCGTAGAGTTGCTCATAGTATGTTCTTATAATTGTCTGTATTTCTTTGGTGTTAGTTGTGATCTCTCCTCTTTCATTCATGATTTTATTGATTTGGGTCCTTTCTCTTTTCTTTTTGATGAGTCTGGCCAGGGGTTTATCAATCCTATTGATTCTTTCAAAGAACCAGCTCCTAGTTTCATTGATTTTTTCTATTGTTTTTTTGGTTTCTATTTCATTGATTTCTGCTCTGATCTTTATGATTTCTCTTCTCCTGCTGGGTTTAGGGTTTCTTTCTTGTTCTTTCTCCAGCTCCTTTACGCGTAGGGTTAGGTTGTGTACTTGAGACCTTTCTTGTTTCTTGAGAAAGGCTTGTACCGCTATATATTTTCCTCTCAGGACTGCCTTTGCTGTGTCCCACAGATTTTGAACTGTTGTGTTTTCATTATCATTTGTTTCCATGAATTTTTTCAATTCTTCTTTAATTTCCTGGTTGACCCATTCATTCTTTAGAAGGATGCTGTTTAGTCTCCATGTATTTGGGTTCTTTCCAGCTTTCGTCTTGTGATTGAGTTCTAGCTTCAGAGCACTGTGGTCTGAAAATATGCAGGGAATAATCCTAATCTTTTGATACCGGTTGAGACCTGATTTGTGACCCAGGATGTGATCTATTCTGGAGAAGGTTCCATGTGCACTAGAGAAGAATGTGTATTCTGTTGCTTTGGGATGAAATGTTCTGAATATATCTGTGATGTCCATCTGGTCCAGTGTGTCATTTAAGGCCTTTATTTCCTTGTTGATCTTTTGCTTGGATGATCTGTCCATTTCAGTGAGGGGAGTGTTAAAGTCCCCTACTATTATTGTATTATTATTGATGTGTTTCTTTGATTTTGTTATTAATTGGTTGATATAGTTGGCTGCTCCCACGTTAGGGGCATAGATATTTAAAATTGTTAGATCTTCTTGTTGGACAGACCCTTTGAGTAGGATATAGTGTCCTTCCTCATCTCTTATTATAGTCTTTGGCTTAAAATCTAATTGATCTGATATAAGGATTGCCACCCCAGCTTTCTTCTGATGCCCATTAGCATGGTAAATTGTTTTCCACCCCCTCACTTTAAATCTGGAGGTGTCTTCGCGTCTAAAATGAGTTTCTTGTAGGCAACATACTGATGGGTTTTGTTTTTTTATCCATTCTGATACCCTGTGTCTTTTGATTGGGGCATTTAGCCCATTAACATTCAGGGTAACTATTGAGAGATATGAATTTAGTGCCATTATTAGCCTGTAAGGTGACTGTTACTGTATATTGTCTCTGTACCTTTCTGATCTACTACTTTTAGGCTCTCTCTTTGCTTAGAGGACCCCTTTCAAGATTTCCTGGAGAGCTGGTTTGGTGTTTGCAAATTCTTTCAGTTTTTGTTTGTCCTGGAAGCTTTTTATCTCTCCTTCTATTTTCAATGATAGCCTAGCTGGATAGAGTATTCTTGGCTGCATGTTTTTCTCGTTGAGTGCTCTGAATATATCATGCCAGCTCTTTCTGGCCTGCCAGGTCTCTGTGGATAAGTCTGCCGCCAATCTAATATTTTTACCATTGTATGTTACTGATTTCTTTTCTCGGGCTGCTTTCAGGATTTTCTCTTTGTCACTAAGACTTGTAAATTTTACTATTAGGTGACGGGGTGTGGACCTATTCTTGTTGACTTTGAGGGGGGTTCTCTGCATCTCCTGGATTTTAATGCTTGTTCCCTTTGCCATATTAGGGAAATTCTCTCCAATGATTCTCTCCAATAGACCCTCTGCTCCCCTCTCTGTTTCTTCTTCTTCTGGAATCCCAATTATTCTAATGTTATTTCGTCTTATGGTGTCACTTATCTCTCGAATTCTCCCCTCATGGTCCAGTAGCTGTTTGTCCCTCTTTTGCTCGGCTTCCTTATTCTCTGTCATTTGGTCTTCTATATCACTAATTCTTTCTTCTGCCTCATTGATCCTAGCAGTGAGAGCCTCCATTTTTGATTGCACCTCATTAATAGCTTTTTTTATTTCAACTTGGTTAGACTTTAGTTCTTTAATTTCTCCAGAAAGGGCTTTAATATCTCCAGAGAGGGTTTCTCTAATATCTTCCATGCCTTTTTCGAGTCTGGCTAGAATGTTCAGAATCGTCATTCTGAACTCTTGATCTGACATAGTACCAATGTCTGTGTTGTTTAGGTCCCTAGCCTTCGGTACTGTCTCTTGTTCTTTTGTTTGTGGTGATTTTTTCCGCCTTGTCATTTTGTCCAGATAAGAGGATATGAGGAGCAAATAAACTACTAATAGGGTGGCAAAGACCCCGGAAAAATGCGCTGTAACCAAATCAGAAGAGACCCCAAATTGTGGGGGGGGGGGGGGGGAAGGGGATAAAAAACAGGTTCTGAAAAAAAAAGAAAAAAAAAAAAGAAAAAAATTTAAGAAATAAAAGAAATAAAAAAATATAAAAAAGAAAGAAAAAATATATATATTTAGATGAACTAGTCAAAAAACGTTAAAAAAGAAAAGGGTAAAAGTTTTTAAAAAAATTTAGCAGAAGAAGAAAAAAGAAAAAAGAAAAAAAAATTGAAAAAAGAAAAAAAAATACAAAATTGAAAAAAGAAAAAAAATTGAAGTAGCCGCAAGACTAAAGAATCATGGGGAGAAAGCCATGAGTTCCGTGCTTTGCTTTCTCCTCCTCTGGAATTGCTCTGCTGTCTTAGGAATTGAATCTGCTTTCTCCTTGATAGATGAACTTCGTCCTGGCTGGATATTTTGTTGATCTTCTGGGGGAGGGGCCTGTTGTAGTGACTCTCAAGTGTCTTTGCCCGAGGCGGGATTGCACCGCCCTTACTGGCGGCCGGACTAAGTAATCGGCTCGGGTTCGCTTTTGGGAGCTTCTGTTCCCTGAACGCTTTCCGTAGAGTTCCGGAGGACGGGAATGAAAATTGCGGCCTCCCAGTCTCCAGCCCGGAGGAGCCGAGAGCCTGGGGCCCCACTCCTCAGTGCGCCCCCAGAGGACAGCACCCAATCACTCCCGTATCCCCAGCCTCTAGCCGCGCTCCGAGCTCACCCAGCCCGCGACCAGTTCAAGGTAACCCCGAGCTGAGAGTTCAGTCCTCGGCTCTGTCTTTGCAGCCGGTTTCTCCGTTCTAATACCTGCGAGCTCTCCGACACTCTGACACCCCCGATCCTTCTGTGACCCTGCGGGGCCTGGGGCCACGCTGGCCCCGCGTGGGCTTCACCCCGGTTTAGCCCCTGGAGCAATGTCCCTCAGTGGAACAGACTTTTAAAAGTCCTGATTTTGTGCTCCGTTCCTCCGCCGCTTGCCGGGAGCCGGCCCCTCCCCCCGCGGTCTATCTTCCTGTCGTTTTAGATTCACTTCTCCGCCAGTCCTACCTTTCAGAAAGTGGTTGATTTTCTGTTTCTAGAGTTGCTGTCCTTCTTCTCTTCGCTCTCCCGTTGGATTTGTAGGTGTTTGCTATGTTTAGATAAGCTATCGAGCTGATCTCCTGTTACCTGATGTAGTCTCAGGCTGCTACTTCTCCGCCATCTTGACTCCTCCCCCCGGAGTGGATGATTCTTAATGAAAAATGACTTGAGTGTGGAAACAGGATAGCCAAGTAGAGGCTAAAACTCAGAACAAGGAAATATTTGAAGTAGAACCCATGGTTAAAGATGTAGGTGAAAAGATCACTGGAGTAGAATGATAAGGGACTACATAATTGAGACCAGTATCTTGGAAATCTCCATGGTCCCTCAGACCAAAATGATGGACCATGTTATAATTCTGGACATCTTTTTTTTTGTTTTTAATTCTTTTTTTAAATTTTGGGGGGTATATATAATTTATATACAATAAATTTTCCCTATGTCCTGCTCATACCAAACATCTCTTTCATCAGAAACAAGGATTAAGAATTGGACAGCATCTGTTCAAGCTCTCACACTTAATCATCTTGAAATGTGAATAAATCGTATGAAAATATATACTCTGCTCTTGAGACACCTACAGAACCGATGGTGTAAATTAAAACAGGCCAATTTGTTAATATGAATTACTGTACCTCACTATAAGTGCTATTCCCATTCTTAAAGTGTGAATTGTTGATAAAATCAGAATAGTAACTCACATGCCACACAAAGACATCAGAAACAAATTAGAAGGCAAGGAAAGAAAACTTGTGATAAAACAGCTTTTAAAACAATCTTATGATCATAGACAGGCCATCCGAACTAATGAAGAACCCAATTTGCAAATTGTGTGTTCCTGTGAATGTGGGGTCTAGCACACCTGTCTTCTCTTTCCTGGTTGTCACCTGTATTAATTTGCGGTGGCAGCCATCACAAAATAGCATACACGGGGTGGTTAGGAAACTGAAATGCATTGTCTCACAATCTGGACTAGAAGTCCAACATCAAGGTGTCAATGTGGTTGGTTCCTTCTGAGGGCAGTGATGAAGAAATCCCTGCCATGACTCCACCCTAGCTTCTGGTGGTTGGCTGGCAATCCTTGGGGTACCTTGCCTTGTAAAAGCACCACCTGGAGTTGACCTTCCTCTTCAAAAGGTATGCTCCCTGCGTGCATGTCTATGTCTACATTGTCCCTAACTGATAAAGACAACAGTCATAGTGCTTTAGGGAGCTAGCCTACTCCAGTATGACCTCATTCTGATGGAACTGGTAAATAATCTATTTGCAAGCAAGGTCACTTTCTGACATACAAGGCACTGGGGGTTAAAACTTCAACATATGAATTGGGGGGACATAATTGTACCCATAACACTCTGCCCTCAGCCCCCCCCAAAACATATGTATCTCTCACATGCAAAATAAATTCAACCCATCTGAGCATCTCTGCAAGTTTTAACACATTCCAACCTCAACTCAGTGTCCCAAATCTCATCTCAGCATCACTGAAATCGCTGAGACTTGAGGTGTGATTCATCCTGAATTCCTCTCCAGCTGTGAAGCTGTGAAACCAGACAAGAGATGTACTTCCAAAATGCAGTGGTGGGTCAGGCACAAGGAGACATTCCCACTCCAGAAGCGAGAAGTCAGAAGGAAGAAAGGAATCATGGGTCCCAAGGAAATCCAAAACAGAACAGGGCAAATTCCATCTGATTTGAGGCCTGAGAATGATTTGCTTTGGCTCACGTTCTGTCCTCAAGGCCCAGCAGGGTGGTGGCCATGCCCCCTTGGCCCAAGCCCTCAACCCATGGTGACCATGGGAGCCCAACAGCCCGAACCATGGCTCTGCCCTAAAGTAATTTTTTCTTCATTTTATATCCTCTCTGTCCCATTCAATGCAGGCAGGCTGGCAGTGTGGCTGCTGGTATAAAATTCTAAAAACAACTCATTGGCCCTTTGTGCAGTTCAAAGCAGGCCAAATCATTGGACAAGACTGGGTATTTCCTGGGTAACAGACTCTCTGCACCCGGCTTCTACTGAGATGCTTGATTGGATCCATGAGTCACACAGCTAATCTCTTCAGCACTTGGCTGTCCAGCCACATCTTTGGCCTTGTTTCCAGGGCACACTGTTAGAATAGATGGAGAATCTTCCAAATCATGAAGAGCCGGTTTCTTTTTAACAGTTTCTTCCTGGATGTATTTCTTTCCTTTTGCGTCCTGCTCTACACAAGAAGAAATGAGACCACCCATAAAATACTTTGTCTAGAAATCTCGCTAAATGTGCAGGGCCGTAGACTTTTGTGCAAGTCCCTAGACCAAGTACATGGTCTACCTTCCAGAAAACACTGGGACACAGTACAGGAAAGGTCTCCACTATGTTAAAACAAGAATGGCTTTGTCTCCAGTTCCCATAACATGTTCTTCACTCTGTCCTAGCTCTCGTCAGAAGCACATCTCATATCCATGTCTCTACTCACCATCTCCTCCAGGCAATCAAAGCTTTTTATTTTTTTTTTTTTTTCTTATCAGGCACCTCAGAACTCTTCCAGTTTCTATCCACTACCCAATTCTAAAGCCGCTCCACATATTTTAGTATCTGTTTCAACAGCACCCACTTCCCAGTACCAACACCTGAACGGCCATTGTGGGAAAAAAAAAATCATGACTTTTACATCAGTGATGTGTTTAGGCTCTTAAGAATAAAATATAGTTATTGGTGGCACAGACGAGACTAGACGTGACCACAAACCAGTTGGCAATGGACATAGCTGGTACTGTAATAAATTCTGTGTCATCGATTTATATGACTTCCTGCTCCACATTTTCCAAATGCCAAAACCATATTCACTTAAAATATGCACAGTGACCGAGCCCTATCATGCTTAAGCTTCAGGAATATACCTGCAGGATTCTTCTCGAATTACTGAATATGAGTTTTTAAAAAATAATTGTCTTTTGAAGCTATATTCCATGTACCATTCTGGATCAATAAGTGAATTGTTTCTACACCTCAAGTTCCTCATTTGTTTCTCTGGTTTAAGAAAGTGTTTCTTCTTTGATTAATGGGCTTACTTGTTCCCAGCAAAACATCACAGGATCCAGTGACATCCTTGAGCATAATTATCCTCTAATTCCAGTTACCGCTATCAAAGCACCTGGTGCTCCTTGGATGAGGGGAAGCCAGAATAAGGACAAACAAATTCAAAGGTTAGTAAGCTATGCTGGGCTCATGGGTACCAAATCCAGAGGTCATTTCAGAACTTGTTTATGCACAACGAGCTTGAAGAGATGGGAAGAGGCAAGAGGCCTCGCAGACAGAGTCCAAAGTAAAGAGATCTGGAAACCAGCTGTTTGTGAGTGGGTGTGAAACAGAAACAGGGTTTCTATGAGAGTAAAGAAACCTTGTTTCAGGGGTGCCTGGGTGACTCAATCAGTTGAGCCTTGGATTCTTGGATTCGGTTCAAGTCATGATCTCAGGGTTGTGAGACCGAGTCCCACGTTGGGTTCTACACTCATCAGGGTGTCTGCTTGGGATTCTCTCTCTCCCTCTCTATAAAATAAAAATAATAAATAAATAAAAAATAAAAAACTTAAAAAAAATAAATTTGTTCCAGAATTAATGGATCAAGAGTCATGACAAGAGTCCAAAATCTATGAAACT
Organism: Meles meles; assembly: GCF_922984935.1. Lineage (NCBI taxonomy): Eukaryota > Metazoa > Chordata > Mammalia > Carnivora > Mustelidae > Meles > Meles meles. Next base: position 98,092,610 of record NC_060075.1, read on the forward strand.
TCATCACACAATTATTACAAACCAACAACTTGAGCTATTTTTAAGTACAGCAATGCCCTGACATATTGAAACCTAAGAAGTGTTTAAAATGTTGAAATGTATTTGGTAATATGTGTGAAATGTGTATAGTGATGTTTACTCATATGTGCAATTTATTTCATCAGGCAATGTGTAAAAAAGTTTGATAAATGGATAGATTAAAAGGGCTACATGTGTTAAGACCGGTAATGTTAATAATAGGGTCTAGGTGGGGTGCTGGGTGGCTCAGTCAGATAAGCCTTGGACTTCTGATATTGGGTCAGGTCATGATCTCAGGGTCATGGGATCGTGTACTCCCCTACCTCCCCACCCCCCGCAACAGGAAGTCTCTGTGCACTCAGCCTGGATCCTGCTTGAGATTCTCTCTCTTTCCTCCTCTTCCTCCCCTTCTGCTCTCTCTATGAATAAATAAATAAATAAATAAATAAATAAATAAATAAATAAAATCTTAAAAAAATAATAGGTCTAGGTGGTAGATACATGGATATTAGATATAAAATTATTTCAACTTTTTAGTATGTTTGCATATTTTTTATTAAAAAGGAAAGGCTGAAAAAGTAAATAGGTATAAACTGCTCTTCTCCCACTGATTTGGGTGTAGCGTAGTTAGGGATTCACTAAATTCCCTGGAATGGTCTCAACTCTCTTTCCCAAAGGGAATGCGGCTTAAATTTGTTTGGGATAAGGGCGATCTCATCCTGCAGGGCCAAAGACAAGCTTTATAAGTAAGGTCCGCTGTGCATTACACCTCCTGCCTGCGAGCATGGAGTGGCCACCTATGTCTCTCCCTTGCTCCTTGGAGGGGGCCACATCCAGACCTCACCAGCGAAGCTCCTCTGGGTGTGAACTAGCCAGGAGACAAAGGAAAGGGGAAGCAGGTGTTCATGGATAAATCCCAGTCGGCCAGTGACCTCTGGGGGAAGGGTGGCACCTATATCACACATTCAGGGACCACTGGGTGACTATGGGGATGGGGAAGCACCCTGAAAATGGTGGGTGGTTTGATGCACTGGTTGGAGGAACTGTACCCCAAGGCAGAGAAGTGAAGTTCAGGACTGTGTGGTGGAACCTCAAGTTTAAAAGTTAGAAGAGCTGAGCCACCAAAGAGGATGAAATCTTGCCATTTGCAAGAACATGGATGGAGCTAGGCTAGAGGAAAGAAGTCAGTCAGAGAAAGACACACACCCTACGATTTCATTCATATGTGGAATTTAAGGAACAAAACAGATGAACACAGGGGAAGGGAAGGAAAAATAAATTAAGATAAAAACAGAAAGAGAAGCAAATCTCTAGAGACTTCTAACTCCAGGGAACAAACAAGGCTGTGGAAGGGGAGGGCGGTGCGAGGGGCAGGGTGCTGGGCATGAAGGTGGGGTCCTGACGTAATGAGCACTGGGTGTTATAGAAGATGAATCACTACATTCTGTGCAGACGCTAACACACCATATGTTAACTAACCTGAGCTGAAATAATGGAAAGAAAGAAAGAGAGAGAGAGAAAGAAATAGAGAGAAAGAAAGAAAATCAGAAGCGCCGAGATTAAGGAAAGATTTGGGATATGAGGGTGTCCCTCACTCTGCCGTTGTCAGGGCTCACAGACAAGGCTAGGAGAGGGGACGGTGCCATTCTGCAAAGCCAGGAGGTCACAAGCTACCATGGATTAGGGCATGCTTCGCAGGATTAGATGCAAAGAGATGGAATCCCAGAGAAAGTGAGGAAGGGAAAGCTGTTCTGGTGATTGACAAAGTGACAGAGGAGTGCCCATGTAGTCTCATCTCTAATAAACACAAAGGTTAATTTTAAAGAGTAATTGACTGAAGCTTCTTACAATAGAGAAACAGGAGTCCAAATCCCCTAGGAGAAAACTTACTTGCTTTCTGTCTCTTCACCTGTAATCTTCTATCTTTGGATTGTAAACACCACAGGAGCTAGAACTCATCCCAGGGTTGCCTGAGTCAGAAAGAGGAAAAAAAAAAAAAAGGCAGCTTGAGAAGGGATGCTTTTTAAAATACAGACTGCTGGGAATTCCCCAGAATCCATCCATGCTCCCTCACATCGCTGGTCAAGGGTAAATACAAATGCTGAAATTCTTCTCCACAAGTATTAGTAAAAAGCTGTAGCCTCGTGAGTGGGTCACCTTGACTCATTCTATCTGTCAGATACAGTCTGGATTCAGCCATATTCATAAACCAGTGAGTTTCACAGCCTCGTAGTGATTTATAGTTAGAGTTTTGGAATGAAATCTACAGGGTGTCTGTCTGTGTCTGTGTGTGTGTTTAGGTATGTCTTTGGATATATGTTATGTATAGTGATAATTTTCTACCTCTGGAGGCTGTTTCAAAATGAATATGTAAAAAAGATCTCTTGGGGCGCCTGGGTGGCTCAGTGGGTTAAGCCTCTGCCTTCGGCTCAGGTCATGGTCTCAGGGTCCTGGGATCAAGCCCCGCATCAGGCTCTCTGCTCAGCAGGGAGCCTGCTTCCCCCTCTCTCTCTGCCTGCCTCTCTGCCTACTTGTGATCTCTGTCTGTCAAATAAATAAATAAAATCTTTAAAAAAAAAAAAGATCTCTTTAACTGGCTTAAAGAAAAGTAAGTTTTAATATCAATAGTATACTTATGTAAAATGAAAACTTAATTGTCTTTCTTCTGCTAAAAGAACAAAGTTTGGGGTGTCTGAGTGGCTCAGTGGGTTAAGCTTCTGCCTTAGGCTGAGGTCATTATCTCAGGGACCTCGGATGGGGGCGGGCATATATAAGGCTCTCTGCTCAGCCGGGAGCCTATTTCCTCCTCTCTCTGCCTGCCTCTTTGCCTACTTGTGATCTCTGTCTGTCAAAAAAATAAATAAAATCTTTAAAAAAAAAATAAAAGGACAAAGTTTCCTTGGACTATTGGTATCGTCATGATAAGACTGTGAAAGGGGTTTTCTTTACCTTTGAAGTAACTGCTTAGAAAACAGAGATCCTGTCTTTTATCAAAATCATTTCCTGTGCTACATGTTGCCTTCATCAGATCTTTGATCACTTATGAAAGCCAGGTCTCTAGAAAGAGAGCCAAGTTTTTTTAATCAGGAAGTAGCTTTCTGCATTTGCCTAAGGATAGTTTATGGTCTTTCTTGTTAAAGAGAAAGTTTAGTACTTTCATAAAAATCTGTGATCTTATTTAGTCCAGCTTTGATATTTTTGATTATGCTTCCTTAAGCAATCAAATTCTAGATGAAGTCTTTCCAACCTTTGAACTATCCTGTGATTTTCCTGGAACTTCTCAAAGGGCTTGTTCTCCCTCCCTATGAAAGGAAGATGTTACACTAGCAGGCTTATTTGGTATGCTGTCACAAGCAGCACTCTCGAAGGAGAAGTGATACGAGGCTCTCTCGAGCATGTATATTGGTATGGAAGTTATTAATATATGTGTTCCAGGAATTGTACAAAATTCCTAAGAATCTGACATGCCCTGATGTAATGTTATCAATCATAACTCTAATTACTATTTTTAAAAGGGTGTATAGAAATAACCAAACCCCCTTTTCAATTGCATTATAATGGACTCCCATAAGCTCTTCAACAATGGTCTTTTGTCAGTTGCAGATAGTTATTGTTTTGCTCTGATGCTTTTCCAAAAGTGCTCCTGCAAAACTGTTTCATCTTCAAGGAGATTCATGAAAAATACTCTAATGGGTTTTTAAATGTTTTTATTTTTTATATTTGCCTTTTTTTTTTTTTTAAACAAACCCTTGTGTCAAAGGCTGCCTTTGGATAGATCCTGGGGAGGGAGCTGCTCTGCTACCCACAGAATGCCAACCCAGAAGCAGATCCTTTCAGAACGGTTTAGCACCAGGCTCCCCATGAATGTGCCTTGCGTGAATGGAATCACATCAATTCCCTTCGTGCAGGAGGGCAACTGTGAACCATTCATGAGCTCCTCAAGGTCACCGGCATAGTTGTCCCATGATAGCCCAGCCCCTGTCCCTGCTCTCTTTCCCCATAGCAGTAAAATGGGTCCTGTACACGTGCTGCTATAATGTTAACGTGTGAAAACTTGACTCTGATGTGGAACCCCCCGCAGGTATGCTTGTGCATCTTTGAGGGAGAAGATGGGCAGTAAGCTTACAGAATATTTAAGCCAATGCACCACCATAAGGTTTTGGGGAGTCCTATGTTCGGGTAAGATGTGCCTGTTCCAGAAGCAGGCACGGACAAGGTACAAACCTATTCAATCCCTAAGACTGTGAAAGAGGAACCAGCTTTTATGGAGATTTGGGTGTTCTGGAGGACTTTTATTCTGTGCCTGGCACTGTCCTTCCCTCCATTATACAACCTGGTCAAGAAAGGGCACTTGTGAGGCTGGGGATCAGAGTGGCAAGCAGACCTTGAGAAGACAGAAATACTGCTGCAGAACCTGGACTGGATCCTGGTGGAAGAACCAAGTGGCACTTTGAGACTTTGGGGGATCAGAGGTTTATTTAACACTGGCAGGCTCAGACGAGTTGTTCTCCAAAGGTCTGAGCCCCGAGCACAAGCAGGGAGGGGGATTTGTACCCTTCTACTTCCGCATACTTGGTACTTTTGGTGCATGGGAAATGGGGTAGGAAAGAACCCAGAAGGGTTTTGAGATAGGGACTGGAATTCCCTTGCTGGTTTGGTCAGCCATCTTAGAGTACAGTTTTTCCCCATCATTCCCCCCTTTGATGCTCCTTTAACACCTAGTGTAGAGGCCATCTTTATCATCTATTACTGTGGCCCTGCAAGGCTGGTATTTGGGCAGTGTCTCACCTGGTAATAATGTTTTCTAGGAACTTAGCAATCCATCTTAAGTTTCCTAAGCCTGCTCAATAAGCAATAACAATAAACAAGTTTCTGAAGAAAGTCCAGTCAGAAGGGGGAGCAATGTAAAGGTCAACTCCGGAGGTGAGGGTGTCGGTGTCATGGTGGCAAAAGCCAGGGACCCACCAACTGATGGAGTCTCACTGAAGGAGGAGCCAGAGCAGGTCCATAGGATCTGGTTGGGCTTTCCATGGTGTGATTCATCCAACTGGTGAGAATCTTCTTTACAGCGGTGGACCATTTGGTGGCACCTAAGACCCTGAAGGCAGCAGGGGTGGCTAGAACAACAGTGTGGGGTCCTGTCCACCATGGTTTGAGGGGAAGTTCTTTCTAGAGCTTCTCAGGAGATGCGCCTTTGAGTTTTTCCCAGAGCTTGGAGGTGTTGGGACACTTCTAAGTTTCCAATCTGTTTGAGGTCTCCTCTAAGCCTACTTACCACAGGGGCTGGCCTGCTATAGAGCCTTTGAGGTGAATTATAGCTGCAGCAATCTCTTAAATCCAGTTGGCTAGAACAAACAGTACCAATGACCTCCAACAGTTATGCTCTACAGAAGTGTGATTTTCATGTCCAGGCATGAGGGTAGCTGGATTTTAAAGTCTGATGGGTTTTAGGTATTATTTTAGGCATCTCTATCAGTGTAGCCTGGTATTTAATAAGTTGGCCTCTATCATCTGTCAGAAGACTTTGGTTTCTAAGACACTTTGGACCTGATGTGAAGTCATTACAGTCAGGGGCTGTCCCATAAGGAGCTTTGAGGTTCTTTTTACCAGGGGCACTGTTGTATGCTTAGAAAGCCTTTGTTTGCAATTGTACCTCAATAGAGGTGGCTTCTAGGATAAATATGACTAAGGGATGAAACCATTAATAAGCCCTTTTCGAGTGGTCCAGCCTTAACAATATCCTAATGACAAAAGATCACGGGTGAGTGGGAGGAACTTTTTCAAGAGATAAGGGGAGTCCCACATGCATTATCCAATCCAATCATAAAGAAAGTGGGGTCCTCTATTATCTCCACAAGTCCACGGTTAATCCTATGGAGTGGGGTATGCTGGCTTTTAAGCAATTTCATTATCCCAGCCACACACAAGGTGATAGTTAAGTTATACAATTGTTGGAAATCAATCTCATTTTCTAGTTGTTTAATCATATGCCATCGGGTCTTGTTATTATTCCCACAGAATAAAAAGCAAGATCGTCTAAATGAGCTATTGTGTAACTTCTCTGCAGTTTACCTCAAGTTGTCTAGCTTAGGTAAACAAAAAACATTTAAAGACAATTAAATCTAGAATTTAACATTCACAAAGGTGTGTTATTGAAACATAATTTTTCTCTCTAAAATAACCCTCATTTCCAGAGGTGGCCAAATCAGGACTAAATTATCTGAAAAACAAGTCCAGTTTTAACAAACAGCATAATTACTTACATAAGCTCAGCAAGAATGATTGATCCCATAGATCTTTTAGGATCTGCTTTGCTGGAACTTCTTATAAGTAATCTCTAGGTTGAACTTTTAGTAGCCTCTCCAGGCCAGAAGCCAAGCCAAGTACTTGCCATCAGACATGCCTGCAATACCTGTAGATTTGGGCAAATTCCTCTTCCTGAGGTCCCCAAAGTATCCTGAGTTTCCCGCACCTGCCAGGAGTGCCATTCTTCACTCATCTGTTGAGGCTGCTGGGAACTCTGTAAGCAAGGTATCAGGCCAACTGTTCCAAGGGGCTTTGTGGCTCTGGGTTTCATGAAGTCAACCTTAGTTCCTTTAAGCTATCTGGTCATATCTGAGTCTATGCATGTCTTTCTCAAATATGACATTCCAGTCAAAGCTTTGGTAAAATAACTAGTGTTTCCAATAGTGTCCTGTTACAAGAACAGATTCTTACTGAGCTTATGCAAATGACTGATTGCCATGGAAGAAAGCTTACTGAGACCTTTTGAGCTTCAGAGGGTTCAGATAGAAAAGTTGAACACTTTGATTTGTTTACAAATGAATATTTTACATTTCTGTAAGTCACAGATAACTTAAGTAAAATTTTCCTTAGTGCAAAAAGGCAAAAATTAGAGAACCAGCAATGTTTAAAATAAGAAGACACAACACTGTAATATTTTAGTTCATTTAGTCCCATGTTACTAATTCTGGCTTAGTTTGATGTAACTTTAGTTAGTTCTGGAAATTCTTAGTTCTCATTTCAGTTCTGATCTTAAAGATATTGAATACCTGTGTTGTCCTGAAAGTCCTTTTTATGAATCTCCTTTAAGGTGAAGCCCATATTACAAGAGAATTAAAACAATTATAAATGACAAAAACGCGGAATAGATATGGTTAAAGAGCTGATGAGAGTTTACAATTTAGCTGGCAAGGAAATCAGGTTATTTCTGTGACACACAACAGTTCAATAATTAAATACCAAGTCATGACCTTATCAAAACAATAAAACTTTAGGAAATGTATAGAACCTCTAGAATCGTTATAGCATTTACCCAAATGTAACCCAAGGTTTATCATTTGTTTAGCAGTACTTCCTGAGTAACTTAGCATACCAAGGAAAAGCCTAATGAGTTAGAGAGGTTTCATTTACAATTTAAATCTTGTCAATGTTTGCTAAAATCTTAGAAAGTTTTAAAGCACATGCCTAAATATATTAGGGATGTTAAACACCTGTTACAGGCAAAATGTGGAAAATGGTTTTTCTGGACAGGCAAAGAGGAAACAACTGTTAACATTTTCTTCTTCTTCTTCTTTTTTTTAGATTTTATTTACTTGACAGAGAGAGATCACAAGTAGGCAGAGAGGCAGGCAGAGAGAGAGAGAGAGAGAGAGAGAGGAGGAAGCAGGCTCCCTGCCTAGCAGAGAGCCCCATGTGGGACTCGATCCCAGGACCCTGAAATCATGACCTGAGCTGAAGGCAGAGGCTTAACTGACTGAGCCACCCAGGAGCCCCTATATTTTCTTCTTAACTGCATATCAGTTAACCTAAGAAAACTTTGTCCTTTTAAACAGAGAGAAAACCAGCTTTCTATACCAGTGTCTTTTTTTTTTTTTCCATTTCAATCTTAGTCCATCAAGACCACACTTGAAATTCTTTTTCTGAAGATTTCCCTTCACAAACCTTCTACAACTTTCCTTTGCATTTAGGTTTTGTCCCAAGCCATTTCCTTCCAAACAACCATCTCACTTAGGACAAAATTACCTTCTTTTCCTTTAACAAAATGCATTCCCATTCCTTATATCGTTCTTATGTATCTCCTACTCTTCCACATAGAGTTGTTTCCCTTATTTCCATCAGTCATAGTTGCAGTTAGCAGAATCTTGTACGCTTAGAAACATCTTAGTCTCTAGTGATGGCTAAGTATTAATCATTTGCAAACTGTTACAACAGAATTCTTTAGATGGCAAATTTGTGAATCTGTTAAGCACAAAACATGTCTGCCAACAGATTTAAATATTCTTAGTTTCTTTGCAGTAAGTCAAAAGCGCAAACCTATGTCCAGTAATTAATGACTTAGCATTTTATCCTATTTGGAAAAGACTTAGAGGTCCAACAAATTAAATTCCATTTGTCATTCAAGCAAAACTTTAAGCTTTAAGGTTACCAAAGACTTTGGAAACTATATTAACAATCACCCATGAAAACTTTGAGACAATTAACCATCAGTTTAGGCATCACTTTGCTAACAAATTTCAACAGAGATAATGAGCTTATTTGACCTTTGATAGAATAAAATTTCACGATTACCACTGATAACTTCAAAGACACATCTGTCTGAACTAAACCAACAAACTTAAATTAAATTTGAAGTTTCAATGCTGAAATATCTCCCACCAGGATCTTCCCCCTGGTGAATTTTCACCTGAGACATGTGAGGAAAGCTGAGTGGATGGTGTTAGGTCCTGGGTGCTCTTCTTGCTCCTTGACAGTAGTGCCTGAGGCACTGAGGATGGTCTGGAAGTCAGTAATGCAGGCCGCACCCAAGGTGGTACAGAAACAGGAAAAAGGGGGATGGGGAGGCAGAAGAGACAAAGTGCTGCCAGAGGGCAGAGAAAGGGTTCCCAGTTCAGGAGATCATTAGCTCCAGAGGAGCAGATGCCATGTTTTCCCACCAACAAGGGCAGGGATAGACAATCTATATTGGGCCAGAGAAGATGGAATTTCCCCAAAACAAAGGACGTTTCGGCAGCTGCTTGGAAATATTCCTTAAAGTCTCCATCTCAAGTTAGACTAATCCCAGTTGGCTCCAATCACAGCCATTAACCTGGGAATGAGGGAGGGAGAAACACCACATCTTTTGGGAAGAACAGAAATTAAGTCAGAGTCCCCTTTTCTAGGGATGGCCTGTATATCCTCCAGCAACCTGGGTTTACTAGGAGAAGGCTTATTTAGATCATTATCATCTAATATGTCAGGAGGGAGTTTACTAGCTGACCCATTCAGACAAACACATTCTGCAGGAGGCAGAATTACAATCCTGCCTTCCCAGAAAGGCATTCCTTCCATAAAAGGCCTTGGAGAGGTGCCAACACACCTCCCCTACCCCATCACATCCTAGGTTGCCAATGGGTGCCTGCTGAATGGACTAAAATACCGTGCTGTGCCATGCCATTGTCTGTCCTGAAGATTGCATACTGTTTTGCCATTTTAACCCATGGAAATACTAGAAAAGTTTGGCAAGGGGAAATTACCCAATTTTATAGCTTTAAATAGTTTTTAGAAGACACTGACAAGAAACAGTAAAGATTGAAATACATCATGGTCTATGCAGCATTCCAACACATGTGGTCCTTACAGCCAACTTCCCTAGGAAACCATCCACAGTTGCCTTTAAATTCAATCAGGTACTGGTTTCAGCCGGCTCCCAGTGGAGGTCCTGTGGCCAGAAGTGGCTAGATCAGGCATGTGGAGGGGATCACATTAGATCAACCAGGAGGAAACCTCACACTGGAGTCTTAAGATTGGCAGCTGTCCTGGTGACTTAGGTGGCTGTCCAGTGACCAAGAGGGACAACTTTATAAAAGAACAGGAACAGAGAGAGGGCATTAAATTTCTGGGTCTTATTACCATTCTGGCCAGGATACTCACTTCCAGCCAAAAGGCAGATTTTCTCCTCCCCATAGAGTTGTCACGGGCTAGAGGATTACAGCCTGAGCAATTGACATGAAAGCGTTCCAGTAAGACCGAACTCCTTGAAAAGCCTCTGAAATGAGACTAAAGGAAGAGGAGGGAAAGTAATCATCAATTTTGCACCGAAGCTCAGAGTTCAAATGTAAAGACTCACAGCCCCACGTTCCGGCACCAAATGATGAAGTTCTAGAACATAGGTGAGGTCTGGTGGGGTGAGGTTCGGAGCCTATGACAAAGAAAGAATTCTTGACAATTCTTTGGTGCAAAATGGTGGTTTGCTAAAGCACAGGGACAGGACCTGTGGGCTGAAAGAGCTGCTGCTCCTCTGTCTGCCATCCCGGAGAACACCTGGGTGCCTCTTAGCCTTAGCGAGTCCATATGAACGCCAGACTGGCACCTGAAGGGGCTCGCCTTAGACCCTATGAGGTCACCATGGAAGCAGGTTAGGGCCACTAGGATTCCATAGGCTTCTGGGGACCCTTAGGGTGCCCAACCATGGAGCCACAGAATCAGTTCGCCTGGCAAACCAGGTCAAACTGCATATTCACTCCCGCATTCACACCAAAGGTATTACAGTTCCTCCTCTCCAGGAGGCCCTGACCTGTGGAATTCCTCATGGAAATTCCTTCCTGTCCCCCCTTATGGGGGGTTCCTGACCCAAAGGACACCCCCCCCCAGGAGGCCCTACCTGTGAGACCTCTAAGAGGTCTCTGGGAGGTGATCAGTCTCCCCTCCCACCCTCACGGGTGGGTCTGACTGGGTCCTGGCACCCTGGGCCTTACCAGAATCTGACGTCAGAACCAGGTCCTCACCTCTCAAGTCTCCTTTGAGTCCAGGTGGGAACAGTGGGGCGGGCCGGCCTGAGGTTACTAGGTGGGAGACTGCTGAAAATCAGCCAGGGCACGCCTTCTCCCTTCTGATCCCCTGTTCGTCACTGCCTGGCCATTGCCCCAAACTGGTGGCAACAACGGGCCAGTGTGGTTGGGTTTCCCAGTCAGAGAACCAAATATTGTGGAACTTGGACAGGATCCTGGTGGAAGAACCAAGTGACAGTCAGAGACTTTTGAGGATCGGCAGTTTATTTAACACTGGTGGGCTCAGAAGAGGTTGTTCTCCAAAGGTCTGAGCCCCGAGCACAAGCAGGGAGGGGGATTTATACCCTGCTACTTCCATATACTTGGTACTTTTGGCGTGCACAGGAAACGGGGTAGGAAGAAGAACCCAGAAGGACTTTGAGACAGGGACTGGAATTCCCTTGCTGGTTTGGCTGGCCAGCTTAGAGTACAGTTTTTCCCTATCAATACTAGGGAAGCAGAATAGAGCTCTTGGCATCTCCCACACAGGGCACCTATTTGAATTAGATTTCTCTGTGGCCCCAGAAGGTATGGCTTAGGGGTTGAGCACTGCAGCAGAGTGAAGGGAAAGAGATGGGGTTTTGGCCCTTGCTCTGGAAAGAGGCAGAACATGATCTAACTGTAAGGGCCTATTTAGCCAGAGTGATGCCATCCGGTTAAACAGTGATTGTTGTTTATGCAGTAAAACTTAAACTGACCCTGCCCCCACGCAGGGAACTTAATTTAAAAGAAAGTCCAGGAAACCAGTCACAGGTAACAAAGCCCAAATACAAGAGTGGGTCAGGCCAGGTGGAGGTATCCAATCAGTGGGGGTGCATACTATCTCCTAGCTACCAAGGAGTGTGGGCCTCACCTTTTGGGTGCCTTTTGGGCACCAATTCTGACCAAGGTGATAGGCTAGTTCAAATATCTACTATAGGGTAAACTGTAATTCAATTGGTCACTCGTGTGTGACCTACCATGACTGGGCAGCTTTCTCTGTGTGTTTTGCAATCTCATTGGCCGCCTGGGTGTGGCCAGTCCCAACCACATGGCCTTTGCCCTTAAAAGCTAGTCTGTAAGGCAGAGAGGGGTCGCCTCTTTGCAAGAGACAACCCTGAACAGTCGGTTTGATTCTCAATGCTTGGTGCGAAATAAAGCTTTGCTTGAGCTTCACTTTGTATCAGTCCCGTTCCTTTGACCATGGACCCAACACTAACCACATAGATCAAGAGCTCCCAAGAGTGTACACAGTACTTCTGATGAAGGAGCAGAAGGCTATCTGAGGACAGGCAGAAGCTGACACCCCACAACCCACCCTCCATGGGGTGCATGTGATATTCCTCAGGCACTCTTGGCTGTCCTAAAGGAAAAACAAATAGATCACAATCCTGCAAAACTTGAGCCTCCCTCTGTTTACAAAAGTCTTAGCAATTTACAAGAGCAAAGTGGCCTAACTTCCAGAAGGAAATGTAGATACGATTAATTGTCCTATAACCTGCAGCCCACTGACAGATACTTGAAGTGGGCAGAATGTAATGTCCCTCCAGGAAGCTGCCAACTATCTTCATGTCACTGCCTGGCTGGAGGGGAAAACAACCTTAACTTGACAATGGCCAGACCTCTTCTTTAACATATGAAAATCTTTTTGAAACCTCCCTTTTCCTTACCTCCCCTAACTCCCAAGTACATAATCAACCACACCTCAAAACCCCAGGACAGCAGTTCTTTCTGCCCTTGAGTCCTGTCCCTGTGCTTGACTAAAACCACCTTTTTGCACCAAAGACATCTCAAGAATTCTTTCTTGGTGGTCAGCTCTGCACCGCACCCCAAGGAACTTCACCTATATTCTAAAACCCCATCACTTCTCTAGGGAGAGCCTCTAAGGAAGGAACAGGGTATCAGAGCAAGAGTGGCTTATTATCAAGGAGAGTATTATCATGAGTAAGCCTCTGTGGGGTGAGGGTGTTTAAGAGAAGACATTCGAGTCAGCTTGCAGGAGTCTGAGGTTGTCCTTACTGTTTTCCAAGTCTCAGCTCAGGAGACACTGACAGCCCCAGGCTGATGACCTCACCTGGGTCTCAGCCCTAGCAACTGCCCTATTAGCTGTATTGCAAAAGGGGCCATGCTGGTGCCTGGGTGGGATGGCAAATTGCCCAAGATGCTGATTTTGCCTTTGAAATATAGTGACTTGGTTAAGGCAGTAATAGCGTGTCTTCTGGGTTCCTTTTTATTTTTAAAAAATTATTTATTTTTTGGGGGGGGTAGGGGCAGAGGCAAAGGATGGGAAAGAATCCAGGCAGACTCCCCATGGAGATGGAGCAGGGAGCCCCCCTAAGAGCTTCATCTCACAACCCTGAGATCTAGAGCTGAGTCCAAAACAAGAATCCTGCACTTAACTGAGTCATCCAGGTGCTCCTGTCCTGTGTGTTCCAAACACCACCCAAGGCCACTGCCAAAGGGGTCTGGGGACTGTCCACCAGAGTTCCTGACAAGTCAAGGGTTGACAAATTGATTTTACTGGTCCCCTTCCTCTGAGTGAGTGTTCTATATATGCCCTGGTTTGTGTGGACACTGCATCTGGCCTCACCCAATCTTTACCCCATCACCTTAAGAACCAGGCTGTCACCGTTAGGGGACTAAGGAAGCTGAGTACCATGTGTGGACACTCTCATCAGCAGTGATGGGGGGGGGGGGGGCGTCACATTTCAGAGGTTACAATAGGAAAGACTGGTCAGAAAACACATGCACTGAACCGAGGTTCTGTCTTCCCTATAACTCTCAAGCAGTTAGGTTGGTGGGAAGGAAAAAGAGATTATTAAAGCAGCAGATCACATTATAGCAGATAAACCCTCCATAAACCAGTGGACTACAGTATTGTCCCAGTACTTTCATACATATGCATGATCACCTAGTAGGGCCTATTGCCCCACATGCCAGACCATGGACCCCTGTTGAGGCATCCAGTGTGGTAAAGATGTAGAAGTCCCAGGAGGCAGTCCTCTCACTGTGCATCATGTTCTATGCTGCCAAGAGCACCAAGCCCCATCACACCCAGGAGAGGAATTATCTCCTGGAATTTGCAATGGGGCCTCCCACTGCAAAGAGGCCAGAAAGCACTCTTCATGCTAGTGAAACCCTTGCTGACTGCTCAGGGCACATTGTGGAAAAGGAGCATATGTAAGATTACATGAGTAGGTCACAAGGCATGGAACACTGGTGGAGGTCACCAAGATGAGGCCAAAACCAGTTAACCTACTAGTGGGACTTGGGCAATGGGGGTGCCTGCCTCCCTCCTGTCTCCTGTGCTTGGAATGTATGTTCAGTCCACCATTCCCACAGTGGGAGCTGTTTCTAAGGACACAGACTGGAGAGAGTAAGGTGTTGTGGAGACCATCTGGATGGTAGATGTGATTAGACTCAGTGAAGGATTTTATATAAATGTTTAAAATTCTGGCAGGAAGGTGAGGAGATATACATGTCTTGTGGTCACCCAAGACAAGCATCATAAACAAGTGCCCTTGGCTCTTAACACTACCGCCAACCAATCTGGAATGTTCTGCCTAGTTTTTAGGTCTCTCCTTGCCCTCCATGGCATGGTGGCCACCTTGTGAACCAACAAGAACTAGATAGAACAGCTAAAGCTGTAAAAAGCCCAGAAGAAAAATGAGTAAAACTATATGACCTAAGGTAATGTCTTCTTCGATATGATACCACATGCACAAGTAACAAAAACACAAAACAGATTCATTGGAATTCATGAAATTTAAGAGATTTAGAGAATCCAAGGACACCATCAAGAAAGTGAAAATATAGTTCAAAGAAACAAAGAATATGTTTCTAAGTAATGTATGTCATGAGGATCTGGTGTGCAAACAGAGCAAGCACGTTAAAACCCAACAACTGAAAGAAAAATCATTAAAAATGTTCAACATCACTTATCTTTAGGAAAATGCAAAGAAAACCACGATAAAATGCCAAACAAAATACACTAGAGCGACTATAATGAAAGATGGAGGCAGTAACGAGTGTTAACAAGAATGTGTAGGAACTGGGATACTCATCTATTCATGGTGAGGACGTAAAATGGTGCAACCACTATGGAAAACAGTGGGGGAAGTTCCCCCAAACTTCAACAAGTTACCAGATAACCCAGAAATCCATTCCTAGGTATATATCTGAGAACACTGAAATCACAATCTCCCAGGAAAGCTTTCCACAAGTCTGCATAGCAGTATTATTCCTAACAGTAAAAATGTGGAAATGACCCAAACTTATACCAACTGAAGGATGGATAAGCAAATGTACAACAGCCACACCATGGAATAGTATTAAGCCACAATAAAGAAGAGAATGGAGTGCACACGCACTCTCCAACACGGGGGACGGTGACAACAACCCTCAGTCACAAAGGTCACCCATTATGTGAGTCCCTCAGGTGGGAATGTCGAGAATAGGCAAATCCATAGAGACAGAGAACAAACTAGTAATTACATAACACTGTGATGGAGGAAAGGCCGGGAGAGAAGATCAACACTTTTTTTGAAGGATGAGCATGTGATATAAATCTTCAAAATATTTTTCATTCAATGTTATTGCTTTTCCGATTATTGATAGAGAAACACACCTCTGCATCACTTTTTGCTTGTTTTAAGGGCAAGTTTATGGATGTGATTCCTTTTGTCCCATTTTTTTTCTATGAGCCCATCTGAATTTCATGCAATATAGAAGTTATTTGCAAGTAGATGTTTTTCACCGGGAAGGTTTCTTCCTTTGCAATTTCAAGGAGCCTTATCGTTCACACTTACATAATCAACATCCATTTCAAGAAATTTACATTAAAAATAATTGTATCCAGGAATTATAAATTGGAGATTTAGCCAGTTTAGATGCCATAAATGAGCATTTGATGGAATATGACTTATATTATGATGTAGTGCATTAAGTCAACATTTCCTGTTTTCTTGTATATCCTACCTTCCTAAAATCAAATAAACATTCCTAATGCCTTTTTTCTTATCAGTTCTTGCAAACTTCACCTACCAATCACCCCCGCCATACTGCCTAAATTCTTTCTACCTTATCCTGTTAAACCCTACCTTATTAGTGATCAGCCAGTATTGATGGTTTTGAAACACCCTTTTTTCTCTATGCTGGGGACACAACTTCACTGAAAATCAACTTTTAGTTGTTCTGTTTTAATGTTTCCTCAACTGATTTTGTATAGCTCTAAGACCTCTAGGTCCTCCTCCCCAGTCTCAATTGTGAACACAAAATACCTCAATATATTTCCCTAAGTAGTCACCCATGATTTTAGAAAAAAATGCAAGTTTCCCACCAGCAAACATTATATCCATCATTTGGATACCAGGAGTAGTAACAGTAATTAAATATTACAAGTTCCTTAATATTTTACATCAGCAATTTTTATGGAGTTATGCATCACTTGATATAAAAATAACCATTTTTGGTATATTCACTACATTAGGTGACAATTATCTATCTAACTCTCCAAAAAGAAACCCCTTTCATAATAATAATTAGTCCAAATTGTCCCCTTTCCCTAGCCCCTTGCAACTATAGATCTTTTTATCTCTACAGATTTGTCATTTTGGACATTTCATAGAAATGGAATCATACTGTATAGGTCCGTTTTGTATCCGTTTCTTTCAGTTAATGTATTTCTAAGGTTCATCCATGTCATGATACATAGTGGTTCTTATTTCCTTTTACGGTTCACTAACATTCCATTGTATGGATATATCACTTTTTATTTACCTATTCATCAGCTGATGAACACTTGGGTTGCTTCCAATTTTCATCCATTATAAATAATGTTGCTGTGAGCATCCTTGTACAGGTTTTTCTGTAAATACATGGTTTCAGTTCTCTCTGATATATGCTTAGGACTGACACTGCTGAGTCATATAATAATTGTGTGTTTAACTTCATGAAGAATGACCAGACTGTTATCGTAACAGCTGCAGAATTTTATATGCAGTGAAGCTCCTCACGGCTCAGTCGGTTAAGTGTCTGACACTTGGTTTTGGTTCAGGTCATGATCTCATAGGTCATGTGATTGAGCCTGACATTGGGCACCGCGCTCACCAGGGAGTCTGCTCAAGATTCTCTCCCTCTGGGGGCACCTGAGTGGTTCAGTGGGTTAAAGCCTCTGCTTTCGGCTTAGGTCACGATCTCAGGGTCCTGGGATCAGGCCCCACATCGGGCTCTCTACTCAGTGGGAGGCCTGCTTCCCCCTATCTCTCTCTGCCTATCTCTCTGCCCACTTGTGATGTTTGTCTATCAAATAAATAAATAAAATCTTAAAAAAAAAAGATTCTCTCCCTCTGTCCTTCCCCCCCATGCATGTGCTCTCTCTCAAATAAATAAATAAGTCTTTAAAAAGTATATTTGAGGGGTTCCTGAGTGGCTCAGTCTGCCTTTGGCTCAGGTCATGATCCCAGGGTCCTGGGATTAAGCCTGGCATTGGGCTCCCTGCTCAGCGGAGCTCCCTCTCCCACTCCATCTGCTTGTGTTCCCTCTCTCACTGTGTCTGTCTCTGTCAAATAAGTAAATAAAATCATTAAATAAATATATATATTTAATATTTATTTAGATATTATATATATTGTTTATTATATATAATATTATATATTATATAATATGTAATATTTATATAATAAATATATAATAATAAAATATAATAAATAAATATCTAAATATTCATATATTATATAACATATATTATATAAAATATATATTATATATAATATATAACATATATAATATATAACATATTATATATAATATATAACATATATTATATATACTATATATTTAAAAATTAAAAATAAAACTATATTATTATATATATTTATATGGTATATATAAATATATATTTTTAATTTTATTTTTAATTTTTTTTAAATTTTACTTCTTTGTCTCACTGCCGCCACTACTGCCATGGCCACGGCCCCCACCACATCCACAGTCTTGCCGAAGACTGAGTTCTCTGTGGACATGAGCTGTGAAGGCTGCTCTAATGTGGTCCATCTGGAGCTCAACAAGGTGGGAGGAGCTGACTTTGACATTGACCTGCTGAACAAGAAGGTCTGCATCAACTCTGAGCACAGTGGGAACACTCAGCTGGACAAAAACACTCAGCTGTCCTTTTCCTGGACAAAACAGGAAAGGCTGTTTCTTACCTTGCCCCCAAGTAAAGAGGACCCAGACCTCTGGGCCTAAGATGCACCAAACAGGACACTTATCCTCCCTTGCCCTCCAGACAGAGCTGGGGCCTGGCAGTCCTGTTCAACAGTGGCAGCTCTTGCAGAAATCCTCCCTGGCCCTGCTCCTCTCTAGCTTCCCTGCAGTAAAATTGAGCCACTTTTGTTGTGGGGGGAATTACATTCTCATCAGCAATGTTGGAGTGCCCCAATTTCCCCACATCCTGTTAGGGCCAATTTAATGTTAAAACCTGTTTAACTACTAGGGCCTGCTTAGCCAGAGCAACTCCATATTGCCTCGGTAGCCATATTGCTGTTTACATCCACGGACTTCATTCCGGGAATAAACGCCCCGTAGTTGCTGGTATGGTTCCGGGTATCGATTCCAGGAGTAAACGCCTTAACAATAGAAGTCACGTACCTTGGGTCTGCGGTTATGCCCTATAAAACCAGCCTGTGAGATCGGGAGGGGGTCGCTCTCTTCGGAGGCGGCCCTGGCTGGTCAGTCTGACTTCTAATGCTTGGCATAGAATAAAGCTTCACATAACTTTAACTTTGTCTCAGTCTCATTCTCCTGGCCGGTCAGTCTAACTTCTAATGCTTGGCATAGAATAAGGCTTTGCATAACTTTGACTTTGTCTCAGTCTCGTTCCTTTGATAACAGACCCCAACAATCCTAGTCAATGCATTGCTATCTGGAATTTTGATTATAGCCATCCTGGTGGGTGTTACATAGTATCTTATTGTAGTTTTCATTGCATTTTCCAAATGATTAATGATTTAAATGTCTTTTCAAAATGCATTTCTTGGGTATGATTTTAATATCTATGTTCTTCAGATAAATGTCTATTCAAAACATTTCCCCATTTTGTATTTGATTTATTTGTCTTTTATGGTGGAGTGTTGCTTTGATTGCTGGACCTTTTTGGATATACAGTGTGAAAATGTTTTCTCCCACTGTGTAGTTTTCTCCTTACTTTATTAATATTGTTCTTTGACCAAAAAAAAAAAAAAAGAATTTTGTTTTGATAAATTCCGATATATCTAGATTTTTTAAAAGATTTTATTTATTTATTTGACAGAAAGAGAGAAAGATCACAAGTAGGCAGAGAGGCAGGCAGAGAGAGGGGGGAAGCAGGCTCTCTGCCGAGCAAAGAGCCCAATGAGGGGTTCGATCCCAGCACCCTGAGATCATGACCTGAGTCAAAGGCCAAGGCTTAACCCACTGAGCCATCCAGGTGCCTCTCCAATATATCTAGTTTTAATTACCTGTAGGTTTTTTTGATGGAATATCTAAAAATCTACTACCAAATCCAAACTCATGAAAATGTCCATATATTTTCCTTTGTAAGAATATTATAATTTTGGCTCTTCTGTTTTGGAATTTTTATCCATCTTGAGTTCATTTTTGCACATTGTGTGAGGTGGGGTCTATTCTGTGTGTGTGTGTGTGTGTGTGCGTGTGTGTGCAGTCATCCCAGCACCAATTGTTGAAAACACTGCTCTTTCCCCATTGAATAGTCTTGACGTGATTGTTAAAATCAGTTAACCATATGTATGGATTTATTTCGGGACACAAAAATCTATTCCAGTAATCTACACCGATGTCCTTAAGCCAGTAACACACTCTTTTACCCTGATTCCTGTAACTTCATACTAAGTTTTGAAACCGTGAGATGTGAGTTCTGGGACTTTGTTCTTTTTTCAAGATTGTTTTGGCTATTTTATGTTCCTTGAAATTCCATAGAAATTTCAGGATCAACATTTCAATTGCTGCAAAAAAAGAAAACAGGATTTTGACAGGCAGTGCACTGAATATCTAGCTCACTTTGGGGAGCATGCTCTCTTAACTATTTTAAATATTAGTATTTGTGAACATGGAACATCTTTCATTCATCTTTCCTCAGTTCTGATGTTTCGTAGTTGCCACTGTACAAGTCATACACTTGTTTGGTTAAATTTATTCCTGTTTTTTTTTCATTGTTTTTTTGATGCTATTATAAATGCAATTTTTAAAAATAATTTCATTTTTGAGAGTTCATTGCTAGTATATTTAGAAATAGAACTGATTTTTGTTTATTGCTTTTGTAGCCTGCAACCTCACTCAACTCATTAGCTCTAATCATAGTCTTCAGAAGACTCATTAGTCATTTCTAATTTAAAACCATGTTGGGGCGCCTGGGTGGCTCAGTGGGTTAAAGCCTCTGCCTTCAGCTCAGGTCATGGTCCCAGGGTCCTGGGATCGAGCCCCGCATCGGGCTCTCTGCTTGGCAGGGAGCCTGCTTTCTCCTCTCTCTCTGCCTGCCTCTCTGCCTAGTTGTGATTTCTCTCTGTCAAATAAATAAAAAATTTAAAAAAAAAAAATAAATAAAACCATGCCATGTACCAAACAAAAACCCAATGGCAAACACTTAAAAAAAATCATGTCATGTGTAAATAAAGATAATTTTACTTTTTTCTTTCCAAACTGGATGTTCTTACCTTCATTTATGACCTACTGCTCATGATTAGAACCGAGTACAATGTTTAGCAAAAATATTGAGAGTGGACAGTTTCATTTATTCCTGATATTAGGAGGGAAATGTTCAGTTTTTACCCCGTTAAGTACAATGCTAGCTGTGGGTTTTTCATTGATATCTGTGATCAGGTTGAGAAAATTCCATTCTATTCCTAGTTTGTTGAGCTTTTTTACTTTTTGAAGGTGTTTGATTTTGTCAAAAGCTTTACTTTATGTCTAGGGTGATGATCTTTTATCGCCTGCATTCTAGTAAGATGGTGTATTACATTCATTATTTTCATATGTTAAACCACCTTGAATTCCTAGAATAAATCCCCCTTGGCCATGGTATATGATCTTTTTAATATACGAATAGTTTTGGCTTGCTAGTCTTTTGTTGAGGAGTATACCTCTATATTCATTAGATATATTTGTCTATACTTTATTTTTGTAAAGTGTCTTTGTCTGACTTTGGTGCAGGGTAATGTTGGCAGAGTAGATGAGGTAGAAAGCATACCATCCTGTTCTGTTTTTTGGAAAAGAAAAATATTGGGTATATCAATGCTAATTATTCCTTAAATATTGGGTGGAATTCCCCAGTGAAGTCACCAGATCCTGGACCTTTCCTTGAATGAGGTTTAGGATTATGTATTAAGTCTCTTTGCTTGTAGTTTCCATTGAGATTTTCTGTTCTACTTGATTCACTTTTTTTTTTAAAGATTTTATTTATTTATTTGACAGACAGAGTGCACAAGCACGCAGAATAGCAGGCAGAGGGAGAGGGAGAAGCAGCCTCTACTGAGCAGGGAGCCCATCACAGGACTCGATCCCAGGACCCTGGGATCATGACCGTAGCTGAAGGCAGCCGCTCCACAAGCTAAGCCACCAGGAGCACTGCTACTTGATTCGCTTCTGGCAGGTTGTGTGCTTCTCGGATTTTTTCTATTGTATTCGGGTTACAGAACGTGTTCTAATTTATCCAATTGCTCAGAGTATTCCTTTATGTTGTTTTTAATTTCTGAAATGTTAGTAGTAATTTCCCCACTTTCAGTCATGATTTTGCTACTTTGAGTCTTTTCTGCCCCCCCCCCCCATAAGTCTTGCTCAAGGTCAGTCAATAGCAATCTTTTCAAAGAATCCACTTTTTCTTTAATTTAATTTTTCTATTGTTTTTCTATTGTCTGTCTCATTTATCTGCACCCTAATCTTTCTTATTTCCTTCTTTTTGCTTGCTTTTGTTTTAGTTTGCTCTTTTTATTTATTTATTTATTTTTCTAGTTACTTAAGGTAGAAGTTTAGGTCATTGATTTGAGTTTTTTGTTGTTGTTGTTGTTTTTTAAGTACATGTTTATAGCTATAGATTTCCCTCAACTACTGCTTTCAGTTTATTCTATCAGTTTTATTTTTTTTGGGTGTTTTCATTTTTTTTAAAAGGTTGATTTATTTATTTTAGAGAGAGAGAAAGAGAGAGAGCGGGCATGAACATGAGCAGGGGAGGAGCAGAGAGAAAGGGAGAGGGAGAGCATCTCAAGCAGACTCCCCGCTGAGATTATGACCTGAACCGAAACCAAGAGTTGGACACTTAACTGACCAGCCACACAAGCATCCCTTGTTGTGTTTTCACTGTAATTCATCACTGTAATTCACTGTAATTTCACTGTAATTCATCTAATTTCCTATCTGATTTCTTCTTTGACCCATTGATTGTTTAGAATTGTGTGGTTTAATTTCTGCATCTCAGTGAATTCCCCATATTTCCTTATTTTATCATTTTAGTTGGAGAACATCCTATATAAAATTTCAAATTTTAAAATTCATTGAAATTAGTTTATGGCTTAACTCATGCTCTGTCTTGAAGGATGTTTCATGTGCATTTATGAAGAGTATGAATATGAGTGCTCTTGGGTTGAATGTTCTCTAGATGTTTGTCAGGTACCTGTGACTTATAGTGTTGTTCAAGTCTCTTTTTTCCTTACTGCTCTTCAATCTACTCGTTCTATGCATCATTGAAAGTGACGTGTTAATGAAGTTTTGATTACTAATTTTGAACTATTTCCCCCTTCAATGCTGTCACTTTTTATTTCATCTATCTTGGTGTTCTGCTGTTATGTACATTTATAATCGTTACATACTCTTGGTAGATTAATCTTTTTGTCATTATCCATCCTTTTCCACTCTCATATAATATTTATTTTCTCTGATATCAATGTAGTCACTCTGGCTCTCTTTTTGTTACTATTTTCATGGAAAAGCTTTTTCCAAACTTTTCTTTCAACTTGTTGTTATATTTTAATCTGACTTGACTATCTTAGGACAGCATACAACTGTTCAGTGACTTCACTAATCTGGTTTTCTTTGTTGGCTGTAGTCACTGACATCTATGTTTTACTAGGTAGTGGTCAGCTAGTGATTGAACATTCTATCGATGGGCTCTGTTTGTTGGATCTTGCTTTTGGCGTTCAAGCAAACAGTTTTCAACTCTGCCTAGGTCTTCACTTCTTGCTTGCCCAAAGCCTGACTGTCATCTATAGGTGAGCACGTAGGGCCTTCTTATGTCTTCCCTTGGCATGTACACATCCCAGAGCATGTGTGTAGCCCTTGGCATGTGCATGATTTGCAGATTATCAGGACTGTGTTGGAATACCATAAAGCTCTTATGCCGCCAAAGAATCTCATTCTTCAACCTTTTCTTCTAAGCTTTTTGGTTCATGCATTGTTTCCCCCAACTGTTATTTGCGGGTCCAGGCAGCAATGACTGATACATTTACCTTTACATATTGTTTACAAATCTTCCCTGGGGAGTTGCCTCCGACTGGGAATGCTCTGAGTAAGATGAGATAAAAGCAAGCCCTTTGACCTGGTCTTCCAAGGAGCCATGAGACACCCCTCCACTCCAAACTGCTGTTCTTTTAAAATGAGGTCTGTTCTGCTCCTTCCAGAGCCAGTATCCATACTGTGGGTGTGGGGTGTCATCTTCAGCCACCACCAATCTGGGGGGCATGATATAGCACCAGAGTAAGATAAAATACCAAACTACACTGGTCTTTAGGTTCAGGTGTTAGGGTTTTTGTTTTGTTTTGTTTTGCTTTTTGTTTTCATTAATTGTTCCCGGTTGCTATAAGCTCCTGGTTAGTTTACAGAGTTCTGAAAATAGGAATTCTAACAGTTTTCTACAGTTTTTTATTGTTTTGCTGGCATTACTCTCCAATATATTTTTGAAACCAGGTCTGAAATTATTTTCTTAGGTGAACAACTAGAAATAATGAGAGTTTTTCTCCAACATCTTAACAATTTGCAAATATTTCAAGACAAATTCAGTGTGATTTTAGAAGTTTAAATTACAGGTTTCTTTTAAAAATATTTATTTGTTTGTTTGTTCCTTTGCTTCCTTGTTTTTAGAGACTAGAGTGCATGTGAGAGAGGAGGAGGGGAAGAGGCAGAGGGAGAGAGAAACTTAGGCAGACTCCCCACCGGCACAGAGCCCCACAGGGGGCTCTGTTTCACAATCCATGAGACCATGACCTGAGCTGAAACCAAGAGTCAGATGCTCAACTGACTGAGCCATCCAGGTGTCCCTTATATTACAGATTTCTTAATCGAAAGTGTTGTGCTTCTCAGATGTGATGTTTCACACTAAGTTTTCCTTTCTTGCTGTTGAAATCTTAAAATACTCAGTTTACATCTTTCCTCACTAGTATATTTAGCATCAGGTCCCAAAGACCATGTCCCCTTCACTTATTTTAAAGTCATCAGATATTTATTTTTCTGTGGGACTTTTGTATGTGAAGAATGATCTTGGATCTTTGAAGTTGATTTTATACTTTTAAAGGTACCTGTCAATTTGCATATCCCTCAACTAGAAAATTCCTCTTTTACCTTCAAAAGCTGTCTGATTGCTTATTTCTTTTTTCTTTGAGGAAGTAGAGCTCACATGTATTTTTTGCAGAGGCTGAAGGTTATACTTTGAATTGGACTTTATGTAATTGAATTGACCCCCTTTTAAAGCAAAATTCTTACTTCTGCTTTCATTGTGTGTTAAATGGGGTAATTTGTATTTTGAAAAAAAATGTTTTTTAAATCTCTTTGAAACTAATTGGATTGGCAAAGTTACCTTTAGAAAGCTTTCATAAATTTTGACATTGGAACTGGTTCAGATGGGCATGGCAGCTAATTGCCTGAACATTTTCTGTCTTCATGACTGGTAATATTTATTAAATAAAATTGAGTTCCACAAATATTTGTTGTGCACTCTGTATGCTACCATTGTTGTGCCAGATGCCGTCAGAAATCACAAAGGAAAATACATAGTCCTTTTGTTCACATGAATATGCTCTCTGGTAAAGCAGGTCATTTAATGAAATCATTCAGTGCAATAACATTTCGGTGATGACAAGCACTTAAAGCAAACAATGAACACAGGGCGAGGAGGAGTCAAGAAGACTGCTTTTCCTTCCATTTCACAATTGTCATATTTTCCTTTCTGTGATTGTATTTAATTAGTTCAATCTCAGATGTGTAGTGTTTATATCATGTTGAGATTTACCAGTCTTTGGGGAGAAGAGAAGTATACTTTTCCCAACCCAGCTATTGGTGTGCACAGTGAAGGAGAACATGCTCCATGCAGGCAGGGACCAGAAGGGGCCAAGAGAGAAAGGAAAGCAGTGGTCAGATTTTGAGGTGGTCTAGATCAGGTGTGGTGATCTTAAATGGGACTCCTTAAAACCCTGAAGTTAGAATGAACTGGGTTTGCTGGTGGTCTGAATATGATGCTAGAAAGAAATCAGAATGAGGGTTTGTAGTGGGCAGCTATCAAGATGTACTTGCCATCAACAACAACAACAAAAAAAACTGAGGTAGAGAGATGCCGAGCTAATGTCAGGAGCTCCTTTTGTGACCTTAGGTGGGAGGTTCTGATCAGACTCCCACTGGAGCTTCAGTTAGACAGTAGGATTTGGGAAGCTACTGTTCAAGGTAGAGGTCAGAGCTGAAAATATAAATTTAAGAGGCATCAGCATACAAATGCACATGATCATTGAAGAACGAATATAGATGCAATCAAAGGGGGGAATTCAAAGACTCATCCCAGTGGCATTTCCATTTTTAATGTCAAGAGATGAAGGAAGAGCCAAAGATAGAGAGGATAGAATGGGCCTCCCAAAAAGTGAGGAAAAGATAGAAGATTGCATGATGTCCTCAGTCAAAATGGAATCAGGTGGTTCCGGGACAAAGGAGTGATCACCTCGGTCCTTTGTTGATGACCAAGAATTGACATTGTGCATGACAATGTGGATATCATTGATGATGTAACCAAGGCACCATTTGTGAGTTATGGAGGCAAAAATTGGTTCAAATGAAAATTGGAGGGGAGGGGCACCTGGATAGCACAGTCAATTGAGCATCTGACTCTTGATTTCAGCTCAGGTCATGATCTCAGGGTCATCACATCGAGTCCCTCACTCTCATCAGGCTCCACACTCAGCAGGGAATCTGCTTGGATTCTCTCTCTCTCTCCCTCTGCCCCTCCCTTGCTCTCTCTCTCTCTCTCTCTCTCTCTCTGAAATAAATAAATAAATCTTAAAAAAAAAAAAAAAGAAAAGAAAACTGGGGACACCTGGGTGGCTCAGTTAAGCATCTGCTTTTACCTCAGGTCATGATCCCAGCTGGGGTCCTGCGATCGAGACCCACATCAGGACCAGGCTCCATGCTTAACAGGGAATCTGCCTCTTCTTCTCCATCTGCTTCTCCCTCAGGTCATGCTCTCTCTTGCCCATGCTCTCTCAAATATCAAATAAATAAATAAATAAAATCTTTAAAAAAAAGAAGATTCAAAGGGAAAAACTGAACATGTAGTGAGAATGTTGTCTAGTTATGCTATGAAGCAATTTAAAAAAAATAGAGCAAGAGCAGAAGTTGGAAATGAGATCAAGAATGTTTCACCATTTTTAAGATAAGAAAAATAGGAATGCCATGTAAGAAGAGATGTTTGCCTTGAGTTAGAAGACGAAAGCGATTCCTAAAGCCGAGTTTAAGTACACGAGATTTCCTTGATTGTTTGGCTTGATTTCCAGAGGGCTCAGGGGAAGGATTTGGGGAGGGGAATAGGGACCGAGGAAAAGGTGATATGCAGAGTCCACAGAGAAGGAAGGAGAGCCCAGGGCTCTTGGGCGCCTTTCGTTTACTGACATGGACAGAAGGGTGTGAGGAACGACACACGTCTGTCTCCTGTGCAGGTAGTGGTATTGTAACCAAACTGCCCGTGAGCTCTCACCTTGGTTGGGGACAGGCAGAGACTATACCAGGTGTCGCCATACAAAGTAATCTTGATTTGTAGCAAAGAAAAAGATTACCAGGAACAACTTCCAAAGCAGTGCTTCTACAAGCAACAAAACTGGGCAAGTTGTTAGCCAAGAGTGTGTGTCTTTTTGGGAAGGAGTCGGGCAAAGGAGAGCTCAGGAGAGAAGTGAGGCAAAGATCATGCTAAGTGGATGGCGTCCAGGTCCTATTTGATCGAAACCACAGACCAGCAAGGGTCTGTAGCATCAATTGTCTGAGTCATTAGTCTGATGTGCAGGTGCTCCAAGGGCTTTAAATCTTGCAAAAAAAACTCAAGAATGTGTGTTAGGTCAATCTCTACTTTGGGAAACAGCACTTGGCCTTTGATCAATGATTTACTGTCTGATATGGTTAGTTTATTTCCTGGTCCGGTAGAGACAGTGCATTCCATTTGTTTCCTTAAAGTCCTTAACTGGGGTGATTCCTGCATTCTTTTGTGATTCCAACACTCCCTAGGAGGTTCGATGACTAGTGTGCTGGGCAAATAGTGTCAGTTGGGCATTGATCTCAAAAATAACCAGGGGCTTAATATGATTCCCCTTGTATCCCCAAAGCCTCTGCCTCTGTTTCCTTTTTCCAGGGACCCCAATCTCTTCCTGCTTCCAGGACATAGCATTTGAGAAGACTTGAGAATTGGCTCCTGTTTGGGAAGTCATGGGGGTCCTGCAAAGAGGTGGTTTCCCCAAGAACGATAACCCCCTCTTGTCTTCTGTTTATTTCACTGGCCTTCAGGTCAACAGATGAGGAGTTTGGTGGTGAAATAGGCAATCTTTTGACTGTCAACTATGATCAAAAAAGAGACGGTCTCTGTCCATGACCATGAATACCATTTTGAACTCCACATTTATCTTTTTTTTTTTTTTTACAGATTATGCTTTTATATTTAAGTAGATATAAACTTGCCAAACTCAAAGTCATTAAGATTTTCTCCTGATTTTTATAGAAGTTCTGTAATGTTCATGCTTATATTTATATCTATAATCCAAGGTTGGTTAATTTTTCTATATGTTGTGCAGTAAGGGTCACAGGCCTTTTTTTTTTTTTTTATCCCAGATCAAATTAATTGTTCCAACACTACTTAAAAAAATTAAGATTTTATTTGCTTGACAGAGAGAGGGTAAGAGAGAGAGCACAAGCAGGCAGAGTGGCCTGCAGAGGGAGAGGGAGAAACAGGCTTCTGGGCTGAACAGAGAGCCACACGCTGGGCTCAATCCCAGGACCCTGGGATCATGCCAAACTGAAGGGAGGTGCCCCCATTTTTTGAAAATATTAACCTTTATTCCACATTATTTGATTTTCCTCCTTTCTTGAAAATCAGTTGACCATATATGTGTTCATGTGTACTATATCCGCTACTCTGTTTTGCTGAGCAACTGCCACACTCTATTGGTCACTTCAGCTTGAGAGTAAATTTTAAAATCACAAAAGATACCTCTTTCAAATTGGTTTTACTTTATCAAATTAGTTTCGCATTTCCCAGGGAATTTTTAAACAATCTCATCGGTTACTACAAAGAAACCTGATGGGGGTTTAGTTGGGATGATGTTGAATTTACAGATCAATTTTGAAAGCTGACCCCATAACAGTACTGAGTTTTCCAGCTATGGCGATGGTATATTTTTCCTTTTATTTACATCTTCTTTAATGTATCTCACTCATATTTTGTTATACTTTTGTAACATTCAGTTAGTACCTGTTAAAGTGATTTATTTGTTCTAGTACCATTTTTGTAGTTTTAAGGGCGTTTTTTCCAGAGATGATCACATCATTTGTGATTTTATTTGTTTTCCCTATCATGCTGGCTGGAATCTACAGCATGATGTTCAACAGAAGTCATGAGAGCAGAGATTCTTGACATTTTGTGTTCTTAAGGGGGAAGTGCTAAGTTTTTTTACTGTTCGGTATGTCAGCTGCAGACAGTTTATAGATGTTCTTTACCAGCTTTAGGAAATATTCTTAGATTCCCACATTTCTGAAGTTTTATAAAATCGGAAATTGATGATGGATTTTTTCAAATTCTTTCTCTAACTCCTGACATCATCACTTACTTTTTCCTTTTTGGTTACTTACATGATGAATTGCATTAACTAATTTTAAAATACTGCATTTGTCCTGCATTCTTGGGATTAATCCCAGTCAGTTGGATTTGATTTGCTAAGACTTTTGTTAAATAATGTACACACCCATATTCATGAATGAATGATCTTTAGGTCTCTTTTTTGTTTAGATGCTGCAGGCTTCATAAAATAAACTGGAGAATATTCATGCTTTCGAAGTTTCAGGAATATCTTCCATAACAGTCATATTATCTCTTCCTTCAATATTTTGTATAATTCAGCCATCTTCGTATTGAGTCTTCTTTATTGGAAGGTTATTAATCAGAAACAGGTTTTAAAAAAATAGATATAGTGCCTTTTCAATTTTCAATTTCTTCCTGAGTGAGGCCTAGCATCAAGGTTTATATTTTTAAGGGACATGTCCATTTCATCTATGTTGTTGAATTTATTGGAGAGAAGTTGTTTATTATATTATGCTATTGTTCTTTTAATATCTGTAAGACCTTAGTGATGCCAACTCTTTCATTCTTTATATTGATTATTTCTCTGCTCTAGTTTCTTTTTTTTTTTCCTTCATATGTCTAGCTAGGATTTTTATCAGCTTTATTTATCTTCTGAAAGTATCAGCTTCTTGTTCCATTAATTTTCTTTATTGTTCATCTGTATACTCTTTCATTGATTTCTTCTCTGATCGTTATTATCTCCTATCTGCTTCTCACCTGGGGCTTCATCTGGCTTACTCTTTCCAGTTTCTGGAGTCTGGAGTTGGTAGCTGAAATAATTGATCATTCCTCTTTTCTAGTATAGTCATTCAGTGCTATATATTTCATTTTTAGCCCTAGTTTCCCTGTATGTTGTTTCTCCATTTTAATTCAGTTTAACTCTTTTCTACTTTTCTTAGATCCATGTTTTAATTTGTTTATAAATAGCGAGGATTATCCAAATATGTTCATTTTGTTGAATTTTAATTTAATTTCACAGGGGCCATAGAACACATTCTGTATGATGAGAACCCTAGTACAATTGCTGATTCTACTTCTAGCCTGCCTTTGGTTGAGCTGCAATGTCAGTTCTTATCCGTGTCCAACCTGCCCTGCAGATGAAAGATTTGCAGCCTGCACTGCCCCCTAACCAATTCCTTAAAATCTCCCCTGCTCTCTGCCCCTTCCTCTCAACATACACACACACACACTCTCTCTCTCTCTCTCCCTCTCTCATTCTCTCTCTCTCAGTTCTGTTTCTCTGGGAGAACACTCATAAATACAGATATTGCTTTTATGATCTAGAATATTAATTATCTTGGAAAATGTCCCATGTGGACTTTAATGGAATATGAATTACTTTGTTTTGGGAAAAATCATTGCCTGATTGTCTATTAGGCCATTCCAGTCTTCCATGTTATTTATTTTCTCTCTTCTATTAATTATTGAGAAAGTAATGTTGAAGCATGCAACTAGGGACACCTGGCTGGCCCAGTTGGTTAAGCAAAGGACTCTTGATTTCCACTGAGGTCATGATCTAGGGGCTTTGAGATGGAGCCCCAAGTACGGCTCCATGCTTCATCAGGAGGCTGCTTGAGTGTCTCTTCCTCTCCCTCCGATCCCCCACTTGTGTTCTCTCTCTCTCTAAAATAAATAAATACAACTTTAAAAAAAAGAAACATGTAACTATAATCCACCTTCTTATTACTATTTTTACTAGACATCATGTGTTTTGAACTCTGGTATTAGGCAAATACACCTTTAAGATTATGTGTATCCCCTTTACATTATGACAAATTGGCCCCCTTTACATTAAAAAAAATGACCCAGTGTACTCCTGGCAACATTCTTTTCTCTAAAAATTACTTTCTGTCATATTAATACAATAATGCCACATTTTTTATTAGTGTTAGAATCATATGTATTTTTCAGTCATTCTAATTTTAATTTCCCTGTGTCTATATTGAAAGCTGATTTTCTACAAGCAGCATGTAGTCGAATCCTACCTTTCATCTAATGTGAACATCTCTGATTATTAATCTAGTACTTAGATAATATCTGTATTCAATGTGATTATTGTACATATGATCTAGTTCTACCATTTTTCTATTTATTTTAATTGTCTCATCTGTTCCTTTTTCTTCTTATTTTTTTTTTTAAGATTTCATTTATTTACTCGACAGACAGAGATCACAAGTAGGCAGAGAGGCAGGCAGAGAGAGAGAGAGGGAGGCAGGCTCCCCACCAAGCAGAGAGCCTGATGTGGGACTTGATTCCAGGACCCTGAGATCATGACCTGAGCCGAAGGCAAAGGCTTAACCCACTGAGCCACCCAGGCACCCCCCCTTTTTCTTCTTTTCTTTTCTTTGGCTAAACAAGCTTTTTGTGATGACATTTGATCTCCCTTTTTTGACATATTAGTTATTGCTAATTATTTACTAATTAGTATTGCTAATTATAGTATATAATTATAACTATATACATAATTATATATATAATAACCATATATATAGTTATTTATATATATATATTAAAATTATAAGTATAGTATATAGTAATTATAATTACTAATTAATATTGCTAATTATTAATTGTTTCACTGGTTGTCTTAGGGGTTATTTATTTATTCAATAATTTATTTATTATGTTCAGTTAAGGTTTATTGTACAATGTCTAACTTAAATATGTTCTACTTTTTTTTTTTAAGATTTTATTTATTTATTTAATAGACAGAGATCACAAGTAGGCAGAGAAGCAGGTAGAGAGAGAGAGAGGAGGAGGCAGCCTCCCCGCTGAGCAGAGAGCCCGATGTGGGGCTCGATCCCAGGACCCTGAGATCATGACCTGAGCCGAAGGCAGAGGCTTTAACCCACTGAGCCACCCAGGTGCCCCAATATGTTCTTCTTTCAAGTGATATTACACCTTCTTATGTACTTATAAGAATCATGCAGTGATGTTGTTTCTCCTTCTCAAATCTTTTCCTTATCGTTTTGTACATTTCCATATATGGTATATACTTCAAATGCATTGCTAATTTACCTCTTTTAAATAACAGGTTATATTTTATTTCACGTTATTTATTTATTTAGAGCATATATATGAGGGGGGTGGGGGTTTGCAGAGGGAGAGAGAGAATCTCAAGCAGACTCTGTGTGAGCACAGAGCCTGACATGGGGCTAGATCTCACGACCACAGTTTCATGACCTGAGCCAAAATCAAGAGTCAGTCACTTTAACCAACTGAGCCACTCAGGTGCCACTGAATAACTAGTTATATTTTAAAAGGGATTTTGAAAATCAGAAATGAAGTTTTATATTTTCTCATATAATTACCATTCCTCGTGTTACTTACCTTGTTTAAATTTCTATGCAGGATAAATGCATTTCTTTCTTAAGGACTATCTGCAATTATTTTTTCAAAAGTGACAGGTACTGAAATCTAAGATTTTGTAGGTCTAGAAAGTCTTTGCTTTCCTTTGCTTCTTGAAAGGCGGGTGACTGGGCACTGAATTCCAGTGCAACCCCCCTTTCTTTCAGCATTTTAACAGTGTTGCTCCACTCTCTGTTGACTTGAATTGTCTGAGGAGGGAAATCCCTTTCTATTCTCCAAACTTGGCACCTCTGAACATTATGTATCTTTTATTCTCTGACTGCTTGTAAGGTTTTCTCTTTATCACGGATTTCATTTTTTTAAAGGTTTTTTAAAGGTTTATTTGTTTGAGAAAGAGAAAGCCAGCAAGAGGTAGGGCAGGGAGAGGAAGAGAGAGAGAATCTTGAAACAGACTCCCCGCTGAGCGTGAAGCCTGGTGCTTGGGGCTCACCGCAGGACCCTGAGATCATGACTTGAGCGGAAACCCAGAGTCCAACACTTAACCAGCAGAGCCACGTACTGCCCTGATATCACGGACTTTAAGGAGTTTGATTATGATGTGACTCCGTGCCATTACTTTCTTCCCCTGCAGGTTTCCTTACATCCTACGTGCTTCCCCTCCCTGGGACTTACAGTTTTTGACAATCTTTAGAAATATATGAACTGTTATTTCTTCCAATTTGTACGCCTCCTTTTGAGACTCTAGTTACAAATTCAGTTGTCCTCTTGAGATGTCTCGTTGTTTAGAAATGCCTGTTGATTCGATGTAATTGTGTTTTTCTCTTCATTGCGTGTTTTACTTCGAATACAGCTTTCAGGTCTTTCTGTGAGGCAGTGGCAGGGACTGTTTCTTCCACCCCTCCCCTGCCATGTCTCAGGGTGAAGCAGCTGTCTTCCAGGGATGAGCTACTCCCTCACTTTCTTCAGCTGGATTTGAGGTATTCTACTACTGTTTTGTACCTCTTGTGTTATTCCTAGTATTTTTATTTGTAAGGAAGGGTAGGAAAAAAACCAATTCTAGACCATTTTTGTCTGGTCCACACAAGTCTTTTCATTTGGAAAATGGGTTTAATAACAGAATGTGCCTCGTGAGTTTCCAGAAAAGATGCACGGCCTGGGGCCTGTTCAGAATTCAGTCATTGTTCAATCTTGTTTCCATTCCTGCTCACCGCATTGATATGTGCCACCCTGCCTTTATTACCTGGTCCCTGACCGTCCCCACCTAAAGAGCTGTACACCATGTCACAGGGTCTGTATCGGGCAAATACCCTATCGCTATTAGCTTATGTGGAATTTTAAAATTTAAATACAATTTAGTTAACATACAGTGTATTATTAGTTTCAGGGATAGAATGTAGTGATTCATCAGTTGCATACAGCACCCACTGCTCATTATATCACTGCCCTCCTTAATGCCCCTCACCCAGTTACCACATTCCCCACCCACCTCCCCTCCAGCAGCCCTCAGATTGTTTCCCATAGGTGAGAATCTCTTACGGTTTTTCTCCCTCTCTGATTTCATCTTATTTTATTTTTCCTTCCCTTCCCCTGTGGAATTTTATTTAGAGTGTTTATTAGGGTTGGAAGGATAGGAGAGGGAGATTAAACAGAGAAGGTTCACCCTGGGTTACATTCTCACACTTTGTTATGAAGCACCTGTGACCTCTAGCCAATTGTTTTTCTGGCTTTACCACATTCCTCCTGCGCCCTGCAAAAGGCACAGAACTGAGTACACGAGGTCCTAAATGCAAATCTTTGGTCAAATAAGACACTAAGGAAGTGTTTGTTTTTTGTGTTTTCTTTTTGTTGTTGTTGTTGGTGTTTTTTCACTTCCATGCAGGTTCTTTTCATTCTTCATTTCTTTCTTCTCATCATTTTTTGGAGCTTTGAATTTTAAGAACCCAAGTGCAGGTATAATGGGTAGTAATTTTCTACTCAGAAAATTGTTTTGAATGGGTAAATTTTGCTCAATATTGTTTTGGAAATTAAAGAAATAAACCACAGATAGGCTATAAATGAACTATTAATGATTTTCAATTTATTAAGTCCCAAGAAAGGGATAAAAAAGATTCCTAACATAATTAAGTGGCAGAAAAAGAATTATGTCAGACATTAAAGATGCCCTGATACCCTGTCACTTGATATTGGTTTTCTATCTCAAGTGCTGTGAAGTGTGTAATACATTCTGATGGGCAGATGGATGTTGGAGTTTGATATATTGACACAACACTAATAACCCGGCAGGCTCCGAGATTAATGCACAGTATGATTAGTGAATGCAGACACCATTCATCATGTGCCTACTTATCTGAATGCAAAAAGAGAAAGAATAAAAAGTGGTGCTTGAAAACTTGTTTTAAGTAAACTAAAAATATCATTTTTACAAATAATTGTTGGTTTGATAGGACAATTAAAACTCTGGTGGAGGGGCACCTGGGTGGCACAGTGGGTTAAGCCTCTGCCTTTGGCTCAGGTCATGATCTCAGGGTCCTGGGATTGAGCCCCGCATCCGGCTCTCTGCTCAGCAGGGAGCCTGCTTCCGCCTCTCTCTCTGCCTGCTTCTCTGCCTACTTGTGATCTCTGTCAAATAAATAAATAAAATCTTAAAACTCTGTGGAAAAAAAAAACCCACATTGATTCTTATAATTAATGAAACATATCTTTATCTCTGAAATAGAGGAAAGATTATATATATATGATTATATATATTATCATATATAATATTAGATGTATTATATATTATATATTTATATATAATA
The DNA here is from genome assembly GCF_922984935.1 of Meles meles. NCBI lineage: Eukaryota > Metazoa > Chordata > Mammalia > Carnivora > Mustelidae > Meles > Meles meles. Next base: position 98,127,637 of record NC_060075.1, read on the forward strand.
TACTTTTATATATTTATGCTCAACCAATACGTGAAACCATATGATAATTGACTCTCTCTGCTTGACTTATTTCACACAGCATAATCTCCTCCAGTCCTGTCCATGTTGATGCAAAACTAGGGTATTCATCCTTTTTGATGGAAGCTTACTTGTGGAGCATAAGGAATAACATGGAGGACATAAGGAGATGGAGTGAAGTGAGTTTGGGAAATTGGAAGGGGAGATGAACCATGAGAGACTGTGGACTCTGAGAAACTAACTGAGGGTTTTGTAGGGGAGGGGGGTGGGAAGTTGGGTGAGCCTGGTGGTGGGTATTAAGGAGGGCATGTGTTGCATGGAGCACTGAGTGTGGTGCATAAACGATGAATTCTGGAACACTGAAAAGAAATTTAAAAAATAAATAATTAAAATAAATAAATATTATATTATATTATAAATACATTTATATATAAATATTTATATATAATACATATTTTTATTTTTAATGTGTAAGTAGATATAATATATAATAAATACATATTTATAATTTATATGATATATTTTTAATATATAATTTTATAGTATATTATCTATAATCATAGATAATCTTTTATCTATATTATGTTATATAATATTATATAATAAAATATTATATATAATGAACTTTAAGAATTATGAAATATCAGAATTTGTCTCAGAACTTAGTATTTCATTTAGTTCTCTTTCACAACAATATAACAAGACAAGAGGTTGTCTTAACTGTCAATTGGCTTAACTGAAAAGGAAATTAGACTCAGATCAGGTAAGTGAATTTTTCAAGGTAACACAGTATTTAAAATAACAGATGTAGTTTATAGCTTCTGAAGTTCTGTATCAAAACTCATGGCACTTGACGAATAAATGATGACCAGTCGGAGTCAGGAAATGCACAAAAATAGTGTAGGCTGTCTTATAATGTTTTGAAACAAAGAATCAGTCAAAATGACATTTGTGGGGGCACCAGGGTGGCTCAGTCAGTTAAGCAACTGCCTTTAGCTCAGGTCATGATCTCAGGGTATTGGCATTGAGTTTCCTGTCAGGTTATCCTGCTCAGCAGGGAGTCTCCTTCTTCCTGGAGTTCTCTTCCAGAACCTTCTGCTCCTCCTGCTCTCTCTTTCTTTCTCTCAAATAAATTTTTTAAAAATATCATATGACATTGGCACCTATATCAGGAAACTTCATCGGATAAATATTGGACAATATGAGAAGTAATGAACGTAACTGATAATGAATGTAATGTTATGAGAACCTTCTGAGTGAAGACAATTCTGCTTTCAACCGAGATGAAGTAATGGATTCACTCTCCCACCAGAAATAATCCTAATGATGACAATGATGGTGATGAACATACAGATACAACCCAAAACACTGGCATTTAGACATTGAACATGAGATAGAACAGTGATATATGAGAGTTGAGGAAACAAATGAAGGAAGCCCAGTGATGGCCCCGGCTTACTGACTAGACAGTTTTGGGGAAACCTCTCAGATAGCAGAAGCCAGGTGGGGTATAGCAGTTCCTTTGAATGGAGAAGGCACAAGTGGAGGTCTAATAAAGTTAAGTGGGTAGAGCTCACAAAGCATAATATTGGAAGAAAGAAACCTGTTGAGACAGAGGGCTTTGGAGATCTGCAGAGTTTTTCTCAAGTCTTCTGTAGAGGACTGCTTGGTGTGTGCACATGAAGACTTCAGCTGAGGTCTGTGTCAGACCTGTCTTTAGTTACACAGAAAAGTCTCAGAACTAAGACAGGGCTAGAAATAGTTTGTGCTCACCATAATTAGTGTGTGTCAAAGTTTCTCAAAGACAAGAAAAGGACCAAAGGAATGGATTGTAGATAACAATCCCAGAGAAGGGGCACCTGGGTGGCTCAGTAGGTTAAGCGTCCACCTCTTGATTTCAGCTCATGGTTGAGGCCCTGAGATGGAGATCTTTGTCATACTCTCTCTTTCCTTCTCTCAAAAGAAACAAATAAACAAACAAACAAAAAACCCCAAAAACAAAACAAAACAACAACAAACACCCAGAGAAAACACAAGGTGGGAGTAGTCCACATTTCCAGAACAGCAGCATTGAATAGACTACTCAGAATGTTATTGCTCCAATAGTGGGTTATAATTTTTCCTAAAGTAAATGCTATGCTGGTCTTTCATAACAAAGCAAACATTAAAAGGATCAAACCATATCCAAATGAGTTAACTGAATCTGAGAATAAAGTTCAATATTTATAAAATTACCACAAAATATCTACCATCCAAAATGGTAACATTCACAATATCTGCCAAGCAAAAAACAATTACCAGTCCCATAAAAAGTGCAGAAAAATCCTTGAAGAGTACACAGACAACAACCTCTTCGACCTCAGCCACAGCAACATCTTCCTAGGAACAACGGCAAAGGCAAGGGAAGCAAAGGCAAAAATGAACTATTGGGATTTCATCAAGATCAAAAGCTTTTGCACAGCAAAGGAAACAGTTAACAAAACCAAAAAACAACTGACAGAATGGGAGAATATATTTGCATATCAACATATCAGATAAAGGGCTAGTGTCCAAAATCTATAAGGAACTTAGCAAACTCAACACCCAAAGAACAACACCCAAATCTATAAGGAACTTAGCAAACTCAACACCCAATCAAGAAATGGGCAGAGGATATGAACAGACATTTCTGCAAAGAAGACATCCAGATGGCCAACAGACACATGAAAGAATGCTCCACATAACTCAGCATCAGGGAAATACAAATCAAAACCACAATGAGATATCACCACACATCAGTCAGAATGGCTAAAATTAACAAGTCAGGAAATGACAGATGCTAGCGAGGATGCTGAGAAAGAGGAACCCTCCTACACTGTTCATGGGAATGCAAGCTGGTGCAACCACTCTAGAAAGCAGCATGGAGGTTCCTTAAAATGTTGAAAATAGAACTACCCTATTACCCAGCAATTGCACTACTGGGTATTTACCCTAAAGATACAAACATAGTGATCCGAAGGGGCATGTGCACCCAAATGTTTATAGCAGCAATGTCTACAATAGCCAAACTATGGAAAGAACCTAGATGTCCATCAACAGATGAATGATAAAGAAGTGGTATATATACACAATGGAATACTATGCAGCCACCAAAAAGAATGAAATCTTGCCATTTGCGATGACGTGGATGGAACGAGAGGGTATTATGCTTAGCAAAATAAGTCAGAAAATTACCCAAACTCATATCTCTTGAAAGTAATGATAAGATAGTAAGGCAATAACAGTCATAAAAAAGAACTAAATAGAAATCATAAACTGAAAATTGTAAAAATCATATAGGATGGATTCAAGCAGCTAGGACAGAAGATAATCAACAGTCAGCCCACTCCGAGCAACAGAGAGCACAGGGTTAGCTTATAGGGCAATTCCAAAGTAACCGCCGTTAGTGTCATAGAACCAGGAGAAGGGCTGAAAGAGGATTTGAAGACATACTGGTTGAGAACTCCCTACCATGCCAAAAGGTACAACATCCCAGATTAAAGAAGCTAAGCAAGGCCTAAACAGTATTAAACCAAAGAAATTCACACCAAGAAATCTCATCATTAAATTTATAAAAGTGAAAGACGAAGGGAAAATCCTAAAGGCAGCCCAGGAGAAAAGACAGATTACCTACAGTGGAATAACAATTCAAATGTCGGTGGATATCTCATCTGAACCACAGAGGCCAGAAAAAAGTTACCCCATGTTTTTAAGTAATAAAAGAAATGTCTACTGGGAATTCTATATCTGGCAAAAAAGAAAAAGAAAAAAAAAAAGAAAAAATCCTTCAAGAATGAAGAGGAAATAAAACATTACCAGATAAAAGAAAACTTTAAAAATGTGATACTAGCAGACCAAATCTTAAAGATTAATTAAGGAAGTTTTTCAACAAGAAAGAGAGTTTAAAAAAGAGAGAGAGGGTCTTGGAGCATCAGGGAGGAATAATAGAACCATCAGAAATGTGAATACATAAGCTTTTACATACAATAGATTAACCTTTACCTCACCAATGTTCTAAATCATATTAGGGACTGAAACAAAACTATAAACACTATGTTACATTCGAAACAATGATATTTATAAGTAGGTAAGGTAGAGAAACTAAATCTCAATGAAGATTTCACCATTCACACAGTGGTAAACTCTTGACACCAGTAGAGAATGATAAGTCATATATATATTCTATACTATATAAAATATATAAATATATAAATATATAATATTTATATAAAATATTATAAAAAACATATATTATAAAACGTAATTCCCAGAGAAACCACAAAAAATATACAAAGACATGCATTCAGGGGCACCTGGGTGGCTCAGTGGGTTAAAGCCTCTGCCTTTGGCTCATGTTATGATCCCAGGGTCCTGGGATCAAGCCCCGAGTCAGGCTCTCTGCTCAGCAGGGATCCTGCTTCCCTTCTTCCCTCTCTGCCTACTTGTGATCACTGTCTATCAAATAAATAAATAAAATCTTTAAAAAAAAAGAGAGATGCATTCAAAATATCAAGATGGAATCTTGCACTGCATCATGTTAAGTAATCTATATGAAAGCAAGAATAGAGTAAGAGACACACAAGAATCAGAAGAAACACACACAGAAAACAAATAATAAAGGGCAGACTTAACAAAATAACCTATCGTTAATTACATTAATTACTAATTAATGTTAACATTAATTATCATTAATTAACCTATCATAATTTACAATAGTTATTAAAATTAAATGGTCTAAACATATCAATCAGAACAGGTTTGCAGAGTAAATAAAGATTAACAACATTTATGTTTTTTGTAAGAAGCTCCAGTCAAATTCAATGGCATACTTAGGCTGAAAGTGGAAGAATGGAAAATTATACACTAATCCAGATGTAATAAAGGAAAAACAGGAGAGGCGATATTAATATCAGATAAAGTTGACTTCAGAGGAAAATAAATTACTAGAAGCAAAGAGAAGTGCTACGTAATAATACAAGTATCAATCCATTAAGGAGACATGCTGATTTTAAATGTCTGAGCGCTGAACAGCAGCACTGCAAAAGATCTCACGCAAAAGTTGGTAAACTCAAAAGAATAAAAAAAAAAATTCATAACCATAGTTGAATATGCCAGCCGTCCCCTCTCAGCCACTGATGGAACACCAGACAGAAACTCTGTGAGAAGCAAGATCTGAACAACAGAACCAAGCATCATCATCTAAAGCATATTCTTAGAACAAGCTGTGGGATACAACTAAATGCTGAGATGGAAATCTATGGGATTGCTTGCCGTCTCTAGGGAAGAGGGAAAGACCCATTGACCATGTAAGCTCTCACCTCCAGAACTTAGGAACTAAAGAAATATAAACCCAAAACAAGCAGAAGGAAGAAAACAATAATGAAGATAAGAATAGAAATGAATAAAACTGAAAATAGAAAATAGAGGGGAAAAATCAATGAAAGAAATGGTTGGTTCTTTAAAGAACTTTTCTAGTGAATTCATGCTGGTTCTAGTAAGAGTGGTAAAAATAAGGAGAGAGAAGACACAAATCACAAATATCAAAAACGCAATAGAGAATATCATTATAGTTCCTGAAGATTAAGAAGTTAAGGGAATGTTATGAAAATTTTAATCTCATAAGTTTGTAAACTTTGAAGAAATAAAACAATTCCTGGAGAACCAAGAACTCAAACTCAACCAAATGAAATAGATAATCTGAAGAACCCAATAACATTTACAGAAATTTAATCCATCATTTAAAGTTTCTGATAAAGAAATATCCTGGTATCAATGATTTCACCAGATAGCACTACTTTTAAACAATCTTATGCATCAAACTGAAGAGGAGGAAACACTTCCCCAACTCATTTTTTGAGACCAGTATTTCCTTGATACCAAAACCAGACAAAGATAACACAAAACAAAGCTAGTTCTAACATGAATGTAGGTGCAAAAATCCTCAACAACATATGTGCAGATGAAATCCAGCAATAATGTGTGTGTGTGTGTGTGTGTGTGTGTGTGTGTGTGTGTGTGTGTATATATATATACATATACACATACACACAAGATATTATATGTAATATCTTGTATTTCTTAATTAATATATACATATGTACACCATGACCACAGGGGCTTTGTTGCAGCTATGCATGGCTGGTCTAACACCAAAGCCAATTAATGTCATTTTCCATATCAACAGACTAAAAAAAGGAAATTCCTATGATCATACCATTTGTACAGAAAACCTTTTGACAAAATCCAACACCCATTCATGATAAAATCTCTTAGCTAGGGGCTCATGGGTGACTTAGTCAGTTAAGCCTCTGACTCTTGGTTTCAGCTCATGTTATAATCTCATGGTTGTGAGATTGAGCTCCAGGTCAGACTTCATGCTGAGCATAGAGTCTACCTCAGATTTTCTTTCCCTCTCCCACTCCCTTCTCCTCGGCTCTTCCCCCTGCATGCTTGCCTGCTCTCTCTCTTCTCTCTTAAATAAATATATAAAATCTTAAAAAAACAAAAGCAAAAACAAAAACCTCTCAGCTAATTAGAGGGAAATAGAAAAAAAATTCCTTCAGCTTGATAAGGTGATTTATGAAAGATGTAAAGCTATGGCCATACCTAATGGTCAAATACTGAATGATTTCCTAATAAGTTCAGGAATAACACAAAGATGGCGGCTCTTGCCACTCTACTTCAACAGGCTACAGCAAATTCAAGCTTCTGGGCTAAGAAATGGGGGGAAAAAGATACAGATTGGAAAGAAAGCTAAAAATTTAGGTATAAAATTAATAAAACATGTGATGAATATGTATACTGAAAGTTACAAAATGCTGAAGAAAGAAATCAAAGGAAACATAAATAAATGGGGACACATAGTCGTGTTTTTTGGATTGGAGGATTCAACATAGTGAAAATTAATTCTCCCTAAATTGAGCTAGGGTTTCATATCACAATTCCACAAAACTTCTCATGGACATAGTCCAAGTAATTCTAAAATGTGTATGTAAAGAAAAGGAAATAAAATAACTAAAAAGGGCAAGTATAAAGTAGGCAGGATTATTCTATCCAATATCAAGGCTTGCTATGTGGCTAATGTAACAAGACTTTGTGGCATTAATAGAGGGATAGCAGATCAAGGGAGAAGAGCAGAAAATTCAGGAACAAACTTCCACAAATGTGGCCAAGTGATTTTTGATAGAGAAACAACATAATTTAATGAAGGAAGGTAGTCTTTCAACAAATGGTATTATAACATTTGGAAATTCCTGTGCAAAAATAAAATGAATTTTGACATAAACCTCACAACTTACATAAAAATTAACCTAAAGTGGATCATAAAGTTACATGTAATATGTAAAATTATAAAAGTGTTAGGAAAAAGCATAAGAGAAATCTTCATTACTTAGGCACAAGACATAAAAAACAAGAAATATAAATTGGGCTTCTTAAAAACTTGAAAACTTTGGTTAAACTTAACCAAAGACTTGGTCAAGAGGATATCAAGTCAAATTACAGAGATTTTTTTTATGAATCATATTTTTATTAAAGAGCTCATGCCCTGAGTATATAAATAGCAATCTAACCCAACAATGACAATACAAACAATTGGAAAATGGGAGGATATACAATGGCAAATAAGTGTAAGAGAAGATGGTCCTCATGATGGGCTAAAAGGGAAATGTAAATTAAAACCACAGTGAAGGGCGCCTGGGTGGCTCAGTTGTTAAGCATCTGTCTTCGGCCCAGGTCATGATCCCAGGGTCCTGGGATCCAGCCCCGCATCAGTCTCCCTGCTCAGTTGGAAGCCTGCTTTTCCCTCTCCCACTCCCCCTGCTTGTGTTCCCTCTCTCACTGTCTCTGTCAAATAAATAAATAAAATCTTTAAAAAAAAAAAACACCCACAAATGAGATAATCACTACACACCTATCAGAATTACTAAAAAAAAAAAGCAACACACAGTCAAATTCTGGTAAGAATGCTGAGAAATTCTTTCATCCATACATTGTTGCTGGAAGAGTAAAATGATGCAGCCAATCTGGAAAAGATGGGCAGTTTCTTATAAATTTATGTATGTAATTACCAGATGGCACAACCTGGAAACTGTATTTCTGGGCATTTGTCCCAGATAAATGAAATCTTATGTTCACACAAAAACCCATACATGCATGTTCATAGTCATTTTATTTGCAATAGCTCAATAATGGAAACAGCCCAAATGTCCTTCGATGGGTGAATGGTTAATCAAACATTGGTACAAACCAAGTTTGGGAATCTACTCCGCAATTACGAGGAACAAACATAATACACACAACAGCTTGGACGAGTCTCCAGGGAGTAATGCTGACCGAGAGAAGCCAGTCCCAAAAGGTTACATATCACACGATTATACCATTTTAAAAACAGTAACAGTTTGGAAATGGGAGCAGATTAGTGTTCGTCAGACATTAGGAATAAGAATGAGGCAGAAGAGAGATGTGGGGTTTTCAAGGGCAGGCACGAGGAATCCGTGTTGTGACAAATCTGTTCAGTATTTTCACTACTCAGTGGTCACAAAAACCTGGTCACATGATAGTGATCTGATTACCACACTTTTGCAAAATAGTTCTTGTTGGATGAAACTGGTAATATGTGTTGGATTGGCGGCCTGGGAATGCAGGAGGAACAATAAAAATGCCCTGGGCCGTCATCTTCCAGGCCGCCCTCTTCCTTAACCCATGACTCTCCCGCCGGAAAGACATATGCTGAGGACACGTCACCATAAGTAAACTGATACCTATGCAGGAAACGGGAACATCAGGACTCCCCCAACCCTCCAATCACTGAATACCTTACCTTATATGGCTGTGAACCTATGCCCTGTCTTAACTCAGATAAAAAACCCACTCAACCCCTCCCTCGCATGACTTCCCCAACTCTCCCTTGGGAGTCATGGAACCTCTCCCAAGGGCGCCTTTAATAAACCTTGCCTTGTGCCTATCTCACCTGCTGTCATGTGTATCTCACCTGTAAAACCTTACAATATATACATAGAATCTATTTTCCTTCTTATAACTTCATGTGAACCTATAATTATCTCAATAAAAATTTCAATAAATGAAGAGACAGTGTAGCCTAATTAAAATTCCCCAAGCAAACCCAGAATACAAAACCAAGAAGGCTGTCTCCAAATGGTCCACATCTAAGCTTTCTGTTATTCTGCCTCTGTGGGGAAGCTAAGGAGAGCAGTCCTTGGAAAGGAGATTAACTTGAAACACACACATCTGAACCAAGTCAACCTCTTGTGCAGGGGACTCGAACGTTCACGCTTCTTGCCTTGGGAAGAGCTCACAAACCACTTACTGGTGACATATCTGAACCAACAAAAGAAGCCTTTTCTAGAGACGTTGATGGACTTGTAATTATTATGACAATCCTGAATGTTTAGGACATCACTTGCATTTTGTGGATGAGATGTTTGTGGCTTGTGAAGATTGCAAAGCTAAGAAGTGGCAGAACACTGATTTTTGTGAGAGAGGAAGCAGCTTGAGGGGTATCACAGAAGTGGACCTTCATCGTCCGGTGTGTCCAGGGAAACTTGAATCTGTGGCATTGTAGATACCTCACACAAGTCTGTCCTGAGTAAGAGAGAAGAAACCGGGTCTGCAGCTGAGAAGTATGGGTAGATTCTGAGTCCCCCAAAGTGGAGGAGTGAGGGAGATGAATACACACATTTCTTCCATTAGTACTGGCTTGGGAACTGAGCCTCTGGTTGAGAACTCAGAAGAATTCAGCTCAGTTGGGTTGGAGATCAAAATTCCCCAGAGAAATTAGTCAGAGCCTGATAGAAATGGGTTTTATTAACAGCTTGATTGAAATCTCACTGACATTTAAGTATTGTTTTTATTTAAGGTACACCATGATGTTCATAGGAATACATTATGAAACAATCACCACAACCAATTTCATTATATCACCTTCACTTACTTAACTATTTGTGAGTATGGGAGCAGATCACACTTAATGTCTGTCATCTTAGCAAATTTCAGTCACACAATACAGTATTGGTAACAATTGTTGCTTTTCCAGAGCTTTCACGATTATAAGCATTAATTATCTTATTTTTTTTCAGCTTCTGAAAGGATTCATTTGTTCCTGTGCACAGGACGAGCTATTTGAATAAATACATGAGTCTGTGGACGATCCAGGCTAGACAGACAAAGAGAAGTGGGGTCTGAGTTACCCCCACATGACCTTAATTTCCACCCTGAATGTTGACCATGATGTTTTCTTTGCACAAGAAAATCAGTGGCAATTCCAGTAAGTTCTTCGGTCTCTTAGTAGGACTTCCAGATCCTTAGAGTTTCACAGGATTGCCTGATCTGTAGGGTTTCCCTACACACAGATCTGGCTTCATTGAAATGCTTTTCATGGTAATAAATGTAATGCAAATTATGAAAATGAAGACAGATTCCTTCCAAAACCTTCCCTGTCCCCCACACCCTCAGAGCAGCATGCGTTCACCTTAGAGAGCTTGTGAACAGCAAATACTTATGTCTTACAGCCTGGATGTGGAAGTCCAAGATCAGGGTGCTAGCTTGGTTGGGTTCTGGGGAAGTCCCTCTTCTGGATGTGTGGCAACTTCTTGCCATATCCCCATGTGTTGGAAGGGGTGAGGGATTTCTTTAGGGACTAATCCCATGGTGAGGGCTTTACCCTCCTGACCTAACCATCACCCAAACCACCTCCTCATATCATCCCAAAATCAGACATAGAATTTCAACATGTGAATTTGGGGGTCACATGAAGACCATAGCACAGTGTTCAAGCCCATGCCTAGCTAGAGAATCAACTTCTTAATACCCATGCTTTTATAAGACTAAGAGCATGTGCAACATTGAAGCAGACTTTTGCTAACTGATATCCTCAATGCTGTGAAACACAATTGTCTACTGATTCTGTATTAAACATTCACACATCACTAAAAAATTGAATGTAGCATGTTAATGATGATTTGTATGGAGGGAGATACGTACATCTGTAAGAGTCCATCTGGAAACCATGGAATCACTCACATTCTTGTAATCTATACATTTTTTACTTTTACTTTATTTTATTGTCTTTTTAAAGATTTATCTGTTTATTTCAGAGAGAGAGAGCAGGGGCTGGAAGGAGCAGGGGGAGAGGAAGAGAGAACCTCAAGCAGACTCTGCACTGAGTGTGGAGCCCGACATGGGGCTTGAACTCACGACTCCTGAGATCATGACCTGAGCCGAAATCAAGAGTGGGACAGTCAACAAGCTGAGCCAGCCATCCAGGCACCCCACTTTTTACTTTTATTTTAAAACGCATGCTATAATTTTATCATTTCATATTGAAATTGCCTACATGGAATTTCATAAATGACTATGAAACTTATCTACTTTTTTAGTCACACAATACACTATAAAAATGTTGTTATATCCTGTGAAAGCAATTATACTGTGATTAAAATAAGATCAGTTGTAAATAACCAAAATAAAGAAGGTCATTTTGAGTTGCAAAGCTCAATAGAAAAGTCAACTAATTGATGGTTGTTTTGTTTGGATTTTGTTTGTTTGTTTGCCAAGACACATAGGATATTTCCATTCAATTCCCTCCCATTCACATGTTTATGATTTCCCTTGTCCTCTGCCCAGCATGTTGCAGAGAGCAGGATAACTGGCTAGCGGTGTACTTTATACAACTAGCCTCTATTTTGTGCGCAGCAAGGGCTAGATGCTGTGTCAGGCACAGACTGTCAGAAATAAACGTGACTCTTGCTTTCAAGGAGCCCCACCCCCCCACTGCACCCCCTCCCCTGGGTGCTGTGGGAGATTGACCACCAGCCACATTGACTCCAGCACAGTTCCTGCTGCCGCACACACAAGCTCACACTGCTTTGCAGGCTGAATACGAAGTTAGGAAAAATATTTCCAGGCGCTGACTATGGGGTGTGACAGAATGGGTAAGAGCAGCTTGCAAATGGGTGGGTGCCGGAGAAGGATGTCCTCATCTGAGTCCCATCACTGCATGGTCAGGATAAAGCACATTGACTCGTTAATGTTTAAAACGTTGTTCATGCTGTGAACACCTCAACAGGGAGCAAAATGACGTATCCAGAAACAGAAAGGCATTCAAAGTTCACGCTAATTTAGCTAATGCCCTTTGGAAATTCACATGGCTCTTGTCTATGGCCATGTTCGCTCTAAAATGAGAAAAAAAAAAAAGTCGGGCTAATCAGTGACACTAAAAGAACATTTATAAGAAAGTTTCTGTAGGACTGATAACAGAAGGCATCTCCCCTTCAGGGCACTCTGGGGCAAACCTGATCATCTCACACTTTTGAACAAGTGTTATGTGGCCAAATGTGGATTGAGCCAAAAAGGACACATGATTAAAGCAAAAATATAAGAAGCAGTTTGCCAAGGCATCAGAGAGACGCTTTTTCGTGAACTGCCTGATTCAGAAGGCAGCTGCCCGATGCAGGGGGAGGGGCCGTGCCCAGCCTGTGTGGGCAATCAGGCAAGCGTGGGTCCCAAGGACCAGTCCATGGCTCTGCTTTAAGGGGCAGACACACCTTCATCACATATACTGAATGCAATTCACTGCTAAGAACCGGAGATATTTCACATTGAGCCAATCTGAAAAATCAGTAAACCTCGGTCGTGATTCACTGTTTACGAGGAAGAAAGTGATGTCCTGTTGGAAAAAAAATATATATATATATATTTTTTTTTTCTCCAAAAGAGTAAGGTTAAGTTTTGTTTTCCCCGAAAGTGGGGGATCGTGTTAAGAAACCTCCTTCAAATTTCCTACCTATTAGACGATCATTGATCAGAGATTTAACCCTTTCTTATTTGAGTCCACAAATTTCTACCAATTTCAACACCTTGTAGTTTCAATGTAAGGAGTTTTATCTTCACTTCTACGCCAATATTGGAAAACAGCACTCTGGTTCTACTTGCAGTGCCTTCCCAGGGTGTGTGTGCAGATATCAGTCATCACTTTCCATCATTAATATTGTTATTTTATTTTCAAGTAGGTTCAACACCCAGGATGGAGCCCAACATGGGGCTTGAACTCACCACGACCTTGAGATCAAGGCCTGAGCTGAGACCAAGAGTCAGATGCTTGACCCACTGAGCCACCCAGGCGTCCCTCATCATTATTTTATGTTTTGAATTAGGTCATTAACTACTATTTTCCATAAGTTCTTCTAGATTTAACACAAATTATAATATGTTTCAGAAACTGCTCAGGTAGGGTGCCTGGTTGCCTGCATTGTCTCAGGGGTTGACTCTTGATTTTGGGTCAGGTCCAGATCTCAGGATGGTAGGATGAAACTCTCGGGGGGCGGGGGGTCTGTGCTCAGCACGGAGTCTGCTTATCTCGTCCCCCTGTTGGTACGCACTCTCTCTCTTACATAAACAAACAAATAAGTAAATAAGTAAAATCTTAAAAAAAAGTAACTAGGTTTTTCTCACAATTGAAACAAATATTTCTGGGCATTAAGCTTTTAAATCACAACCTTTCCCATAACACACACTGCTGCACTACATTAGAGCATGGCTTTTTAAAAATTTAGAGGAGGGGCACCTGGGTGGCTCAGTGGGTTAAGCATCTGCCTTCGGCTCAGGCTGGAATCGAGCCCCACATCGGGCTCCTTGCTTGGCAGGAAGTATGTTTCTCCCTCTCCCACTCTCCCTGCTTGTGTTCCCTCTCTCGTTGTGTCTCTCTCTGTCAAATAAATAAATAAAATCCTTTAAAAAAGTAAAAATTAAAATTAAAACAATAATCAAAATTTAGAGGGGAAAAAAAATCAGAGGAGGACTTCTGCTTCCTGGTTTTTGGAGTAGACATGTTCGTCTTCTGCTTCCTGCTAAACCCAAGTATAGTCCTTAGACAGGACAGATGGAGCAGACATTACAAGACTTTCCAAGTTGGAACAGAAAGGGCAGACTTGCCAGGCCCATGGGTTTCAAGAACAGTGCAGAGGCGAGTGGCCTTGGGCTTCTGTTTTGCCTCACGTTTGGAACTGAAGGGACCAGCCACGCGGGACTGCCCGTGGGTGTAGACAAAAAAAGCCCCAGTAGAAGCCTGCTCTTTCTCACTGAAGGCCCTGGAGAAGGGCAGCTGAGAAAGGAGACAATGTTCTGAGAGTAACAACTCTACCCCAGCCAACATCACAGGTGGGACTGTGCCCTCCCACCCACACCCCCTACACCAGGGCGGACTAGGCAGCCTGGAATGGTATCCTCCTGAAGCTACCTTTGGAAGCATCCCAAATCCTTCCTGAGCTGGTGTCACAGAAGGTGAGGTTCATCCCCTCCTGCTAGTGATGAGGTCCCTCCCACCCCCACAGCATCAGTGGAGATGTAGGGGACAGCCTGGAATTCTACCTACACCCAGCATTATGATCACATGCCTCTCACTCCCTACTGGGGTGGTGTTCACATGCCTCTCACTCCCTACTGGGGTGGTGTTGGAGAGGGTTGAGTAGCGAGCCAAGAAAGCACCACCATGATGAGGCTGCCTGCACCCCAATGTCTGCAGACAGTGTATGGAGCTACAACACTCACCCCTGCCCAGTAGTAATGGGAAACCCCTTCCTTGGTGCCCAAGAAGGCTGTATGGGGAATCTAGACGTCCAGGACCACCCAGGAGCAAGAAGACTGGGAAAAGGCTGAGGCAGGGCAGAGGGATGTTAGAGAAGCCCCCTAAAACTGGACATGTCAGTTCTACCCGGACCCTCAAAATGGAATGTAACACTTTCCAGGGTTTAGCAGAAACTCTGTCATCTTCCAAGAACCAGAGAGATATCAAGCAGAATAAAAAAAGACAATAGAAGCCAACGCGGAAATGAGGAGGATGTTAGAACTATCTGACAGTGAATTTAAAACAGCCATAATAAACATGCTTCAGGGAGCAGTTGCCAATGCCCTTGAAACAAATGGAAAAAAAAAGAGAGAGAGAGAGAGAGAATTTTAGAGAAGAAATAGGTCCTGTCAGAAAATAACTAGAAATTACAGGGGTGCCTGGGTGGCTCCTTTGGTTAAGTGCCTAACTCTTGATTTCTGGTCAGGTCATCATCTCAGGGCCGAGAGATCAAGCCCTGCACTGGGCTCCATGTTGAGTGTGGAACCTGTTTAAGATTCTCTCTTTCCCTCTTCCCCTCCCCTCACTCATGCTCTTTCCTTCTCTCTCTCTCAAAAATAAATAGATAAATAAATAGAAGATAGAACTGAATAAAAAATATTTAATTGAAAACTTTTTTGTTCTCAAACTCCTAAAGTAGCTTAGGTTATGGGTTTCAGATCATTTTTATCCAACACATGCATTTCATTGATATAAATTTCCTTCCAAGTACTGCTTTTGTATTTTCACATTCACTAATTTCAAAACTTTTTTTTTTTTTTTTAATTTCTCTTAAGATTTCTTCTTCAACTCAAGTCTTCTTTGGAAGTATGTTCTTTAATCTCCAAGTATTTCAGGGTTTTCCAGCTATCTTTCTGTACCAAATTCTGCTTTCATTCTGTTATGGTCTGTGATCAGACACTGTATGATTTCTTCTCCTTTACATTTGCTGAAGTGTGTTTTATGGCCCAGAATGTGGTTCATCTTGGTGAATATGCAGATGAGAACAGTGCAATCTGCTCTTGGTGGGTGAGATGGTCTGCAGACGTCAGTTATACTCAGTTGGTTGACGGTGGTATGGAGTTCAACATGGCCTTCTGACCTTCTGCCTGCTGGATCTGGCCCCTGCTGATAGAGAGCTGGAAAAGTCCCCTAGTGTGATAGTGTGTTCATCTCTTTCTTCCCGGGGTTCCACCAGTTTCAGCCTCACATCCACTGATGTCCTGTCCTTAGGTGCATACACATTAGATTCGGTGAAGACATTCTTGGGGGGATACCTGGGTGGCTCAGTGGGTTAAGCATCTGCCTTCGACTGAGGTCATGGTCTGGGGGGCCTAGAATCAGGCCCTGCATCAGGCTCCCTGTTCAGCGGGGAGTCTGCTTCTCTCTCTCTGCCGCTCTCCCTTGCTTGTTCTCTCTCTTTCTTGCTTGCTCCATCTCTCTCAAATAAATAAATAAAATCTTTAAAAAAAAGATATTCTGGGATTATGACCCCTTTATCATTATGCAATGGTCCTCTTTATCACTGGTAACTTTCCTTTCTCTGAAGGAAACTATTCTTTTTAATTGTTCTAGTAGTTTCCATAGACTTTGTAAATATGTATTTACAACTGATCTGTGTCTTCCTTCAAAGACCGCTGTAACAATTGAGGGGTGATATGGGTGCATTGTAAAACAGTGTTCCAAATTCCTACAGCTGTCTCTTACTACTTACTACCATTTATTTCCCTTATTCAT
Source organism: Meles meles (assembly GCF_922984935.1). Lineage (NCBI taxonomy): Eukaryota > Metazoa > Chordata > Mammalia > Carnivora > Mustelidae > Meles > Meles meles. Next base: position 98,144,030 of record NC_060075.1, read on the forward strand.
AAACATGGATCACACAATCCATTATTATTATTATTACTTTGAATAAACATCTCTTAGATCAACTGAATATGAAAAACAAAATGTTTTATTTTACCATCGTGCCATATTTCTCCAAAACATTTTCTTTCTTTTTTTTTTTTTTTAATATACATCCAAGGTTCTGACCTCTTTCATTTTCCTTCTGAAAATTTTCTACTGTTTCCCGTGGGGCTGGCCTGCTGATTATGATTTCCTTCAGATTTTTGTTTGCTGAGAAATATTTTATTTCTCCTCTAGTTTAGAAAGATAATTTCACTGCTTGTAGAATTTTCTGATGGTGAGGTTTTTGCTTTTGTTTTTGTTTTTAATATTTCACTCGACTTGATTCCCATTGGCATGCTTTTGGATGAGAAGTCTGCTATAATTAGTATCCTTGTTCCTCTATAGGAAAGATCACCCCCAACCCCCTGCAAAATGGTGTTTTTCAGGATTTTTTCTTTGTCTTTGTTTCTCTGCAGTTTAGTTATGACCTTCCCAGGTGTTGAATATAGGTTGTTTTTCCTGTTTCATATTTCCTGGGCTACCTGATTCTATAGGTTGATATCTCTCATCAACTTTCCAAAGTTCTCGGCCATTATTCTATCAAATATATTTATATTTCTGCTTCATTGTCTCTTCTTTTTCTGGTATTCCAAGTATTATTATCTTATACTATTTGTAATTGGCTACAATTATCCAATAATCTGTTCTTTTTAAAAAATTTTTCCTTCATTTATTCCATTTTGGTAAGTTTCTTTTGTCATATATTCCAGTTCATAGATTCTTTCTGGAACAAATACATTCTTCATTTCTGCTACACTGTTTCTGTTTTCTGTCGGGTTTCTTTTGATTCTCTGCGCCCAACATGAGGTTCAAACTCATGACCCCTGAATCAAGAGTTGTGTGCTCTGACTGAAACAGTAGGAGCCTCCCTTTTGATTCTCTAGAATTTCCATATAACTTATTTACCTTACATATCTGTTCTTGCATGTTGTCTACTTTTTCCATTGTATTTTTGAGGTATTATTCACAGTTACTGTAGCTTCCTGGTGTGGTAGAAATCTGCACCCCATGTAATTTTGTTCTGATGCATGCTTCACCTCTTCAGACTGTTTTCTTTTCGTTTTAGTATAACTTGTAATTTTATTTTTAAATCAAAATCTAGGTATGCTATATTGGAAAGCAGAAATTGAAATAAATAGGTCTTTAGTATGAGATTTTATAATAGTCCAGCTGGAAATTGGATGTCTTTAGCATTTGCTGTAGCTTTTGTGGCCAGCGGCTTCAAATTCTTTTACTGTCTTTATTTGCATTTTCCTTGTTTTCTTTAGATTTCCCTAAGAACTCCTTCTTAAGTAATGCATGGGTCTCTTGCCCGCTGTTATTATACCACAGCTAATATATGGTAAGGAGTGGGAGAGAAGCATTTTATAATCTTATGGTTGAATCTTGGTCTTCGAGTAAGTCTGTGTTTTTACAATGTGACCTTCATAAATCTTTCTTACCCTTGAGTGACTCAGGAAAGTTCAGAGACCTAGAATTGGTAATTTCCCTTCTGACTCCATGAGCTATGGTTCTGGTGAAGTATTTTTCACTGGAGAGTAGGCCTTTGTTTTGGAGAATGTACTGGGCATAATTCAAAATAGTTATCTTCTCTCCCTGCTGAAGACATGAGTAAATTCTTCCCGACTTTTTGATGTGAGAACCTAGTGAATGTCCCGGAGGTAAAACCCATAAATATGTTGTTGTCCCTCAGATTGAACCCCCCTAGAAGTTTCTTACTCTTGGACCAGTCTAAACTCAGCCTCTAGGAATTTGCCAAATGATCATTTCATTGTTCTTACCAGTTTATGGCTCAGAGACTTCTGGACTGGGCAAGTTACTCTGGGCTTCCTTGTATTTCTCCATTTCTTCCAGATTTTAGCATTTTGATTTGCTATGAAACTTCAATTCTCTGAGTCCAAGGAAAGTCCCTGATCTTAGTTTCTTCACCTTTCTTCAAATTTTAAAAACAGAAGTGACTGTTACCAAACTCATTCATTGGGGAGGGTTTGTGTGACATCTTATAAACTTCTGTGTTCTTCACGTAGTCGTGTGTATACGTGTGTGTTCATATGAGCACACAGGCAAGCAAAGGAGGTTGAAAGAATATTTAGTTTCATAGGAAATTATCGGTCTGGATTTAGTATCCTTTGAATATTTCTCTGTCACTGTAAAGGCTACTTCTACATTCTTAATAGGTTCTACAGTAGACAGTTAAATTGATTTTTGTAGGCCTGACAAGAATTTCCAAAATTAAAATAATTTTCCTTCGAAGGAATAAAGACAGTCTGAAGTAGGATTCTTCCCAAATTTAATCCTTTCAGAACACCTGACCTACTAGGCTGTCTGGAACATACATGGCAACCATCTCCTTATCTTCCTGTTGTTTACTGGATGATAGAAGAAAGAAGTTGTCCAGTCAATGAGAAATATTTTCTTTTTTCAATTTTATTCAAGTAAAATTAAAAAAAAGATTAGATACTTAAAGCATACAACACAATGATTTAATATATGCATACATTGTAGAATGTAGAATGTAGAATTGTAGAAGGATTTCTTCAAGTCAGTGATTAACACGCCTATCACCTATTTACCTGTTTTTGTTCTTTTGGTGGGAACACTTAAATTCTACTCTTTTAACAAGTTTTAATTGTAAAATATGGAATTGGGCTTCTGGGTGGCTCAGTCAGTTAAGCTTCCAACTTTTGATTTCAGCTCAGGACATGATCTCAGTGTGGTGAAATCAATCCTATCGCTAAGATTGGGAAATAGGAAATCAGTAGGAAATAGGAAATAGGAAATCAATCTTATTCCACGCTGGGCTGGAAGCTGCTTAAGATTCTCTCTCTCCCTCTCACCCTGTCACTCCCAACTCTCCTTGCACTTTCTTTTCTCGCTAAATAATAATAATAATAATAATAATAATAATAAATTATTTTAAAAAATACAATACAATATTGTCAACCTTATTCACCATGTTATACATTATCCTCAGGCCTCATTCATATTATAACTGAGAGTTTGTACTCTTTTACCAATCTCTCCCTATATCTTCTAGCCCCAAACCCTGGGAATATTCTACTCTTCCTGCCTTCTTTCTTTCCTTTCTTCCTTTCTTCCCTCTCTCCTTCCTCCCTCTCTCCCTTCCTTCCTTCCTTTCTTTCTAAGATTTTATTATTTTTTTTTTAGAGAGAGAGAGAGAGAGAGAGCATGAGCAGGGGAAGGAGCAGAGGAGGAGAGAGAGGAAGAGGGAGAGAACCTCCAGCAGACTCCATGCTTGATCCCACGACCCTGAAATCATGACCTGAGCTGAAACCAAGAGTCAGAGGCTCAACCAACTGAGCCACCCAAGTGTCCCACTCCTCTGTTTCTGTGAGTTTAACTTTTATTTAGACTCCATACAAAAGTGATATCATGTATTTGATTTTCTTTTTATGACATACTTCATAATACGAAATGCCCTCCAGTTTCAGCCATGTAACTGTAAATGATGGGATTATCTTCTTTCTCAAGGCTGAATAATATTCCATTAAATATATACAATAGAATTTATTATATTATTTAATATTTATTTATTCTTTAACATTTATCATTTAATCACTTATTACATTAATGCATTTTTTCTATATTTCTACATATTATATATGTGTATATAATTTTCTCATCCATTCTTACATGGACTGACAGTTTGCTTCCACACCTTTGTTATCGTGAGTAACGCTGCATAAAACAGCTGCTCAGAGAGCTCTTCCAGGTAGTGGTTGCGTTTCCTTTGGATACATACATGGAAGCAGGATGGCTGGGTCACACAGTACTTCTATTTTTACTTTATTGAGGGATTCCATACTCTTTTCCAGAGTGGCTGTCCTGGGTTACAGTCCCACTAACAGTGCAGGAAGATTCCCTTCTCTCCATGTCCTCACCAATATTTGTTATTGCTTGTCTTTTTGATAATGCCATCCTAACACATGAGAGGTGATATGGCATGGCAATTTTGATTTGCATTTCCTTCAAGACAAAGGATGTGCCATCTGTATCAAATTGAGTCCTTGTCAACTTTTTAATTGGGCTATTTATTTATTTATTTTTGCCATTGTGTTGTATGGATTCCTTATACATTCAGCATATTAGCCACTGACTGGATGTGTTTTGCAAATATTTTTTCCCCATTTGGTAGATTACTTTTTCATTTTGTCAATGGTTTCCTTTGCTGCATAGAAACATTTTAGTTTGATATAATCCCATCTCTTTATTTTTTGCTTTTTTTAACTTCTGAATTTGGTGTCAAATCCAAAAAATCAATTCCAAGGTTAGCGTCAAAGAGCTTACTCCTTATGTTTTCTTTTAGGAAGTTTACAGTTTCAGGTCTACATTCACGAATTTAACCCATTTTGAGTTGATTTTTGTGTATAGTGGAAGATACAGATCCAGTCTTTTTTTTCCCCCCATATATCCAGTTTTTCCAAAACCCCTAATTGAGGACGCTTTCCCATTTTCACTTAGAATTCTTGACGATTTTATCAATAATTGTTGACCATATGTGCATGATCTTATTTCTGAATCTCTTCTTTTCTATTGATCTATGTGTCTGTTCTGATTACTATAGCTTTGTAACATGGTTTGAAATAGAAAATTGTGACCCATCCAGATGTGTTCTCCTTTCTCAAGATTGCATTGGCTAGTCAGTGTCTTTTCTGACTGTATATAAATTCTAGAATTTTTTTTTTCTTGTGAAAAATGTCACTAGGATTTTTAAAGGGAGTACACTGAATATATAAACATATAGGTCACTTTGGGCAGTATGGACATTTTAACAATTTTAATCTTGCCAATTGGTGAGTGTAGAATATGTTTCCCTTTATTTGTGTCTTCTTCAATTTCTTTCCTTAACATTGTAATTTTTGGTGTATAGATCTTTCACCTCATTGGTTAAATCTATTCCTAAATATTTTATTTTTTTATGCAATTGTAAATGGGATTATTTTAAAAAATTTCTCTGTCTGAGAGTTCATTGGTAGTATATAGAAATACAACTGACTTTTGCAAATTGAAACTTTATTGAATTCATTTTTTAGCTCTAAAGTTTTTGGTAGTGTCTTTAGGGTTTCTGTGTATAATAACATGTCATCTGCAAACAGACAACTTTGCTTCTTTATTTCTGATTTAGGTATTTTTTTAATTTATATTTCTTGCCTAAATGCTCTGGTTAGGGCACCTGCAATAAGCTTAAAAAAATGGTGGGAGTGGGCAGGTATCCTCGTCTTTTTCCTGAATTTAGGGGAAAAGCTTACAGCTTTACACCATTGAGTCTAATATCAGCTGTAAGTTTGTCATAAATTAGTTTTATCATGTTGAAACATGTTCTATGTATACCTAATTTGTTGAGATTTTTTTTATCATGAAAAGATGTTAAGTTTTGTCAAAGGCTTTCTTTGCATTTATGAGCTGATCATATGATTTTTATTCTTCATTTTCTTAATGTGGTGTATCACATGCACTGATTTGTATATGTTGAGCCATGCTTTTACTCCAGAGATAAATCCCACTTGATTATGCTGTATGATCTTTCTCATTACTAATAAATTCAATTTGATAATACTTTTTTGATAATTTTATATATATTCATTGAGGATATAGCCTATAGTTTTCTTTTTTTAAAGATTTTATTTATTTATTTGACAGAGAGAGATCACAAGTAGACAGAGAGGCAGGCAGAGAGAGAGAGAGAGGGAAGTAGGCTCCCTGCTGAGCAGAGAGTCCGATGTGGCACTCGATCCCAGGACCCTGAGATCATGACCTGAGCCAAAGGCAGCAGCTTAACCCACTGAGCCACCCAGGCGCCCTAGTTTTCTTTTCTTGGTGTGTCTTTGTCTGACTCTGGTATCAGGGTAATACTGGTGCTAATGAAACCACCCGATAGTGAGCATTTGTTTTTCTTTGTTTCTTTTGTTTTGTTTTTGTTGTTTTTGTTTTGTAGTTCCTTGAGGTATAAAGTTTTTTCTGGGGATCTCTCTTGTTTCTAGTGTAGGGGTTTGATGCTATGAGCTTCCCTTAAAGCCCCTTTAACTGTATCCCAGATATTTTCGTATTTTAGGTCTCCATTTTCAATTTTTTAAGATACATTTTACTTCCATTTTAATCTTTTCTTTAACCCATTGGTGTTCAAAAAATGTTGTTTAATCTCCACGTTTTTGTGATATTCCCTGTTTTCTTCTTGTAATTGATTTCTGGTTAGAAAAGATACATAATATGATTTCATTCATCTTACATGTATAAAGACTTGTTTTGAAGCTTAACATGTGATCTATCCCGGAGAATGTTCTGCATGAGACTGAGAAGAATGTTTATTCTGTTCCATGGGACAGAATGTTCTGTATATCTATTGGGTCTGTCTCATCCAATGTAGTTTAGGTCCAATATTACCTTATTTATTTTATGTTTCAACTATCTATCAGTTGTTGAAAGTGAGGACTTAAAGTGTTCTACTATTTTTGCTCATTTTTATCTCTTCAAAACTGTTAATATTTGCTTTATATATTTTGGCTCTCCAATGTGGGGTGTGCCTATTTACAACTGTTATATTTTCTTGATGAATTAACTCTTTCATTACTATATAATGACCTTCTTTCTCTCTTTTTACACTTTTTGGCTTTTAGTCCATTTTGTCTGGCATAGATATAGCTTCCTTGCTTACTTCTGGTTTCCATTAGCAGATGATGTCTCTTCCTATCCCTTCACTTTCAGTCTGCATGTGAGCTTAAAGCTGAAGCGAGTCCCATCAGCAACAGATCATTGGGTCTCTTTTAAAAATCTATTCAACCCCTATATCTTTTGATTAGAAAAATGTAATCCATTTACATTAAAAGTGATTATCACTAAAGACTCATGAAAGCCACCTTATCATTTTCTGGCTCTCATGTAGTTTCTTTGTTCCTTTCTTTGTCTCTTCCTTTGTGATTCAATATTTTCTTTAATGATATGCTTAGATTTCTCTCTATCTTTTGTGTATCTAATACACATTTTTGTTTTTTAGCCACCATGAAGCTTCCATCTAGTATCTTATAGCCATAACAGACTATTTTAAGCTGATAACAACTGAGTATTAAATGCTTATAAAGCTCTACTTTTTTACACACCCTCCTTCACATTTTGTGTTTTTGATGTCATGATTTATATCTTTTAATATCATGTAGTCATTCACAAATTATTGTAGTTGTTATTTTTTGTAAATTGTTTTTAAACTCTACATTAGAGTTATAAGTAACTTACCTACCCACCAAAATAATGAACATACTATAATTTTTGCTACATATTTGTCTTCACTTGTGAGATTTATACTTTTGTGTGTTTTCATGTTCCCAGTTAACATCCTTTCATTTCAGTTGAAGTAATCTCTTCTTATTTGGCTACTTGTGTGGTGAGGAACTCTTTAATCTTTGTTTGAGAAACTCTTTACCTTTTCTTCAATTCTGAGGGACAACCTTGCCAGGTAGGGTATTTTCATTTAAAAAAAAAATTTATTTATTTATTTATTTGAGACAGAAAGTGATATAGAACAGCAGATTGGGGAGGGTCAAAGGGAGAAGCAGACTCAACACTGAGCAGAGAGCCTGTTGTGGGACTTGATCGTGGAACTCCAGGATCGTGACCTGAGCTGAAGCAGATGCTTCATATCATAGCAAATAAACAAAATGAATATCTAAACGAGTATCTTCCTGAGTGAATATATATATTCATTATAAATACACACATTCCATATTTGAAATGTTTATTTGGAACAGCTTGATTTAAATCAATTTAGCATGACATACATTTTGAATATTCCTAGGGGCAGAAAGGAGCTAAGCAGTCATTTCCAAAGCGGAAAAAAAAAGTATAAAAAGAGGTACTTCTGGGAAGGCAAGATGTACACTTTAATAAATTGTGGAAGGGGGAAATAAATACTGATTTAAAATATAATCTTCAGGGGCACCCAGCTGGCTCTGTAGGCAGAGCATGTTACTCTTGATCTCTGGCTCATGAGTTGGTGCCCCTCATGGGACATCGAGCTTACTTTAAAAAATTAAAAATATTAAAATATGATCTTAAAATAAAAAAATAACAAGGGTAGCAGCTCCCAAGTGCAGTCCTTGATTTGTATTAAAACACTTCATGGGGCAGACTACCCAAGTTAGACATCCAGGAAGATCTGTTTATTTAACAGAAACTCTGTGAAGCAATCATGGGGCTGAATATGCAAAGACAGAGCTCAAAAATGAAGTCTGGGAATCATTCTGTCCCCTTTGCAGGTGGCCACAGCTCAAGGTATAGGCCCCATGCGGGGGCTTGGGTTTTCAACTCTTTCATTCTATATCCTTTCTGTCGGGATCCAGTCCCTCTGCATTTCCTGACTTTCAAGCTCTTTCAAAACTGTATCTTTCAAATGACAGACCTGGAATCCATGGCAAGCATGAAGCCAATCCTATGTATTAGTCAGGATTCCCTCCAACAGGCCAAGTTGAGCTCACAATTTAAAATTCCCAGAACTCATAGAGACAGGAGTCACAAGGAATTAGTGTCATTAGAAATGACTCATGGTAGGAATAGATTCATAAGCAATCTAACCTAGGTAACTATGAGATAGAAAATGTAAACTAAGTGAGTTTGAAGGCTTATAATAATTAAATACAGTGTAAAAACATAAAGAAAGAAGTTTCCTGGGTGTCTCAGTCAGTTAAATGAATGATGCAAGTTTTGGCTCAAGTTCCAATCCCACAGTTGTGAGATCCAGCCCCACCTTGGGCTCCACACTCAGAAGGGAGTCTGCTTGAGATTCTCCCCCTCTCTCTCTCCCTCTGCCACTCTCTCTGCTCACATTCTCTCTATCTCTAAAATAAAAAAATAAGATAAAATCCTTACAAATGATAAAAAATAGAATGAAAACATAAAGAAGGGACAAAGTCGGTGTTAATAAAGATTGTGTTCCTTTTCCAAGTCATTGGGTGAAAAGCTCACCAAAGGATTATGTAATTATTTAGGGGTACATACCTATCTGTAATTTGATTTTTCACCTTGTTAGAGCCCAAACACTGTGAGACTCTGTGTTAATTTGTGGATTTATGGAGGTATAAATAATCTCCAATTACCATCATTTCCCTTTAGTTTTGTTTCATATTCTACATAGTACTTTTATTCCAACATTCTTTATTAAATCTTCTACAAGTACTCACCTCCTTAAATATTCTTTGAATTAGGGGTCTCCCGAGAAGTAGAACCAATAGGATGTGGATATGATAAAAGATATGTGAGATTTATTATAAGGAATCAGCTCATCACTTCTGGGCCTTTGGCTAAGATCAAGTATAACCATTATGGAGACTGTGGTGACCTAGGTATGTGGTTACAGAGCTGCAGATCCAGGACAGCTGATGGTGTTTCAGTTTGAAAGCCAGCATATTCAAAACCCAGGAAGACCCAATGTCTAAAGGCAATATCGCAGCTTAATCAGTGAGGCAGGAAGAACTCCTGCTCACTGGGCCTTTTGTTCTATTTCCATCTTCAATTGATTGGACCGGGCCACAACACTGAGGAAGGCGCTCTGCCTTACTCAATCCACCAATTCAAATGTAAATCTCATTTAGAAACACCCTTACGGGCGCCTGGGTGGCTCAGTGGGTTAAGCCGCTGCCTTCGGCTCAGGTCATGATCTCGGGGTCCTGGGATCAAGTCCCACATAGGGCTCTCTGCTCAGAAGGGAGCCTGCTTCCCTCTCTCTCTCTCTCTGCCTGCCTCTCTATCTACTTGTGATCTGTAAAAAAAAAAAAAAAAAAAAAAAAAAAAGAAACACCCTTACAGACACACCCTGGATAATTTTGGGCCAAATGTCTGGGCACACCGTGGAACAGTCAATTTGACATAAAATTAACCACACACTCTGAATTCATCTTTCCAACACGCACTTGCCTCATTAATTAATGAGCTAAATATACTAAAAATTGACTTATGATCATTTTAACCAATAGATATTTAATCATAGCCCCAGTGAGATCACAGTTATAACAGATTTTGTAGGAAGTACAGATGGTCCTTCCAAATCCAATCCATCATTGTCTTCCATCATAATAGAATTAGAGCTGGACATGTGTGTGAAAATGACTATATTCCCATGCTCCAGTGCAGTCTGATAGGACTACAGGACCAAATCATTACTAATGAAATGTAAAGAGAAGTGGTCTCTGTTTTTCCTAAGCTTAAGCCATAAGACATTATAATATACTCCCCCATCTTGGTTCTCTTCTAATGAGCTGTAACACGAACATGTCTGTGACCTGGTTTTGACAAAGAGATACAATAAGCTCCCTAAGAGAGAAACAAGTCTTGGAATGCAGAACATATAATACAATGGATAGTTGCCCTGGATTTTTTCATGAGAAAATATATACAGTTGTTTGTCATTTGGGCTAAGAAAAATTAACTTTGTATATTAAGCAACTTATGATAAGGCTTATTCCTTATATTAGTTTCATATTTATCTTAACTTCCAGAGAAATCAGTACCTTCCAGGGAAGGCCGGGGTAGGGGTATAATACCAGAATCTAAACTATGTGGCTTAGGCTAAAATAAAGCCCTAGAAAGGAAATGGATATGGTAAGCTAGCTAGCTGGTGGGACTTTCTGATAAGCCATGCAAAACATTTGATAAATCTATCGTGTTTTACAACCTGGAAGGATCAAGTGTCTGCTCAAGAAGAGAGCGGACATTGAAGCTATAGAGACTCTAAAAGGAAATTCTCCAGCCATGTATACATGGCCAGAGAGGAAAATGAACCAGGAGGATACTCCCAGTGGGCAAGACCAAAGAGTAGCAGAAAATCACCAAGGCCCAGAACCCAAAGCATTCAAAAGATCAAATCAAGAAAATACCTCTCAATGTCTGCTCCTGAGCACAATTCCTTATTGCTAGGAATCCTTTATTGCTGAGGACCTTTCAATAGTTTCTTCTCCAACTGGTAGTTATTTTAGCCCTCTACCTTACCTTATTTATTTATTTATTTATTTTTTCCCAGCGAACTTATTGCTGACTGCATATTGGGCATTTGGGTGGAGGGAAAGTGTCCTAACTTGTCTTATTTATCTTGTGAGACTGCAAGAGCTCTGGGCTGACCGTGTAGAGAATAGTAATCAGTGGACAGATTTGGGGTCAGCTTTTTGGAAAGAAAGATGAGTCAGTTCTGTCTGTGGGAAGGTGGATGTCCATAAATAATGCAGCGGCCAGAGAGGCAGCCTGTGGTAGAATCTGCTAGTTTTTCACCAGGAAATCTTTTGTCTTTCTTCATCTACTGCCTTAGACTCAGCTGAGGCAAAAATAAAACTTTCCACGTACAGCAGCACTTGCTCAAGAGATATAAAACCCGAGGGCTGTGCTCCATCAATCCTGAATTAATTACCCACGAACACTCACACCCGCCACTCTTTGACTGGCTCCTAAATTTTTTTTTCACTTCAGTGAACTACTAAGTAAATTTATTACTGGAGTCTGTTCCTTTTCAAGTGAATGCATTCAAGGCACATTTGTTGTTTACCCTTTATGAGTGTGGAGATCCCACCAATATTTGCCCCACCTGGATTGCTGAAACCTTTAGACCAAACATCAAAGAGCACCCTGATTCTGGGTGTGTTGCTTGGGATAAGAAAGGAATCCACAACTCCAGGCTTCTTTTGACATGTAGATTCATTACAAGCCTAATTCCTATGACTATATGGCAGCATGTCAGCCTTTCACTGACATCTTTTTTTTTTCTTTAAGACTTATTTATTTATTAGAGAGAGCATGAGTTGGGAGGGACAGAGGGAGAAGGAGAGAGAATCTTTTTTTTTTTTTTTGATATTTTAATTTACTTATTTTTTTTCAGCATAACAGTATTCATTGTTTTTGCACAACACCCAGTGCTCCATGCAATACGTACCCTCCCTATTACCCACCACCTGGTTCCCCCAACCTCCCACCCCCACCCCTTCAAAACCCTCAGGTTGTTTTTCAGAGTCCATAGTCTCTTATGGTTCGCCTTCCCTTCCAATTTTTTTTTTTTATAAACATATAATGTATTTTTATCCCCAGGGGTACAGGTCTGTGAATCACCAGGTTTACACACTTCACAGCACTCAGCATAGCACATACCCTCCCCAATGTCCATAACCCCCTCCCCCTCTCCCAACCCCACCTCTCCCCAGCAACCCCTAGTTTGTTTTGTGAGATTAAGAGTCATTTATGGTTTGTCTCCCTCCCAATCCCATCTTGTTTCATTTATTCTTCTCCTATCCCCCTAACTCCCCATGTTGCATCTCCATGTCCTCATATCAGGGAGATCATATGATAGTTGTCTTTCTCCGATTGACTTATTTCACTAAGCATGATACCCTCTAGTTCCATCACGTGGTCGCAAATGGCAAGATTTCATTCCTTTTGATGGCTGCATAGTATTCCATTGTGTATATATACCACTTCTTCTTTATCCATTCATCTGTTGATGGACATCTAGGTTCTTTCCATAGTTTGGCTATTGTAGACATTGCTGCTATAAACATTCGGATACACGTGCCCCTTCAGATCACTGCGTTTGTATCTTTAGGGTAAATACCCAGTAGTGCAATTGCTGGGTCATAGGGTAGTTCTATTTTCAACATTTTGAGGAACCTCCGTGCTGTTTTCCAGAGTGGTTGCACCAGCTTGCATTCCCACCAACAGTGTAGGAGGGTTCCCCTTTCTCCACATCCTCGCCAGCATCTGTCATTTCCTGACTGGTTAATTTTAGCCATTCTGACTGGTGTGAGGTGATATCTCATTGTGGTTTTGATTTGTAGTTCCCTGATGCCGAGTGATGTGGAGCACTTTTTCATGTGTCTGTTGGCCATCTGGATGTCTTCTTTGCAGAAATGTCTGTTCATGTCCTCTGCCCATTTCTTGATTGGATTGTTTGTTCTTTGGGTGTTGAGTTTGCTAAGTTCCTTATAAATTTTGGATACTAGCCCTTTATCTGATATGTCGTTTGCAAATATCTTCTCCCATTCTGTCAGTTGTCTTTTGGTTTTGTTAACTGTTTCCTTTTCTGTGCAAAAGCTTTTGATCTTGATGAAATCCCAATAGTTCATTTTTGCCCTTGCTTCCCTTGCCTTTGCCGATGTTCCTAGGAAGATGTTGCTGCAGGAGAGAGAATTTTAAGCAGGCTCCACACCCAGCATAGAGCCCGATGCAGGGCTCCATCTCCAAACCTTGAGATCGTGACTGGAGGAGAAATCAAGAATGGAACTCCTAATTCTACTAGGTCACCCAGGTGCCCCTCACTGAGAGTGTTTTGAATTACTATGTCTGGAATGGAGAACTTCTGAATTTATTAAGGTTTCACACCTCTCTGAAGTTCTAGAACATAAAGACAGGCAAAATTTTGATTCTGTCATGGTCAGGTTCTTAACTGGCCATAAAATCTGAAATATTGGATGTGTGATTCTTTTTTTTTGTTTTTAATTTTATTTACTTTTTTGAGAGAGAAGGAGAGAACAAGAACAAGCAGGGGGAGTAGCAGGCAGAGGGAGAAGCAGTGTTCCTACTGAGCAAGGGAGCTTAAAGTGGGAAGTGGGGTTTGATCCCAGAACCCTGAGATCATGACCTGAGCTGAAGGCAGAGGCTTAACCTACTGAGTAACCCATGGATGTGTGATTCTAATATTTAGTCCAAATAGACTGACATAAAATCAAAATAAGAGAATCCATGACTTACATCATAAGGCCTCTTAAAAGACAGGAACCATAATGCTGATCAATTTAGAAACTCATAAGAATATATGAAAATTGAATTGCAAATGCTTTAGATGTGATGGCACTTAAGAAATTCTGATTGTCACTCTGGTTAATGAAGTAGTCAACTTAGTGATCACTTGTTCTTAGAGCCATTGCTCGTGGGTCTATTTGCTATTTTATTTTTCAAACTTAATATCCCAAATTCAAAATAATAGAATATCCAAGCTTTATTTTATATTCAAAACATCTTTGAAGTCTTCTCCTTGTCCACCAGAGCATGAAAAAAAAAATGTGCTCTTTCCCTTTATAAAAGGAAGAATCACAGAAGTACTATTTTTCTTTAACTCATGGATTCTGTAAAATTTAGTAGCTCAACACTGTTGCAAGAAGTGCTTTAAAAAATCCATTCTCTAAGAAGGGAATATTCAGCCTTCTTAAAAGTTAATTTAATTAACTTATTATACAAATACATTATAATGATTCTATACCATTCACATTAAGAAGAGATGCATTGTATTCATTTATAAAGATAATAGATATCTTAAAGTCTTTTATTTTAGAAAGACTTTGTGTTTAGGTCTAATAGAGAGTAATTATAATACCATTTAGAATAAAAACAAAAAGCTCTAGAAATTTTCCAATACTCAAACCACCCAAAATGTAAGCTTAATCAATATAATTATTAACTAAATTTTTATAAACTGATACAGCATAACCCGATGATTTGATTTCACTTATTCTGGTTTTATTAGTTGTTGTGATAAATGGTCTTAGCTCCACAAATTATTTTCTATTTCTGTCCTTCACACTGACTGAAAGGCCCTTGGTATTTCCTAATCATCAAAACATAAATAATGTATCTATATAAAGACCATATCATAGATTTATCCTTTGTTTGTACTTACTTTTTATTTGAGGACAATTTTAAACTTACAGAAAAGTTAAACAAAGATTTTTCTTATTGAACAATTTGAAAGTCGTTTGTGGACACAATGCTCTTCCTAGCATCTTACTATGCAAATTCTACAAGCAAGGACATTTTTGTACACGGCCCACGTAAAAGCCAACACCAGCCAAGGGACACTGATATAACACTGTCATGTGATTGTCAGACCCACCCAGGTTCTGCCATGTTTTCAATGTCTGTTCGGAGAAAGATCCGATTGGTAATTACAAATTGCACTTAGCCATCATCATTTTCATAATCTTCAATCTCGACTAATTTTTCTTTGACTACCAAACTTTGGTACTTTTGAAAAGTAGAGACCAGTTATTCTGTACAATGTTCCCCAGTTCATGTTTCCCTAAATGGTTCCTCATTTTTATTGACATGCAGATTATGCATCTTGGGCAGGAATGTTTCAAAAGTGATCCTGTGTTCTCATTGCTTTCTCTCCAGTAGAACACAGTCATGATCTATCCAATTACTGGTAATCCTTTGATTAAGGGGTGCTCTGCCAGGCTTCTGTGCTGAAAGGTCCTGCCTTCCCTCTCTAATTAGTAATAGGTATATTGTTTAGACTTGAGACTATGTAAAAGTTTCTTTCAGTTCATTCATCTATTTATTTATACCAGAGGGATTTATGAATCTAAAATGTAGTCAGTGGGTTGTAATCTGTTACTGTCAATATTTATTTCCATGTTTAAATTGTCCCAGAGTTAGACAGAGTTAGTGACATCCCCTTACATTGGCTTCTGCATCCACTGGTGTGTCTTCCTAGGTCTTTGGGTGATCCCTTGCTTTCTGGATGAGCAAGATGTTCAAGCTCATTTGTATCTTCCTTGTCCAACACTGGGTTCTACCATCCATCCAGTGAGGTCTTGTTTCTTTTAGTGAAAACTTGCATTATTTACTGAGGAGAGGTCTTAGATGTGGTCATTATTAGTGGGCTGTCATATTTTGTAAGCTGTATCCTTGGACAGAGTTAGGGAATGCATGTGTGTGTTGTCAGATAAAAAAAAAAAAACTATTCTGACACTTGTTCACATGGAAGAAGACTTTATTCAGTACTGTTGCAATAGATGTCAAGACTATCATGACAAGGATAGAGATGAGCTCAGCTCTGTTACAAATGTAACAGAGACTGCTGAAAATTTATAGTCAAAGAAGGGCAGTTAGCAAATAGACAGTAATGGAGAAGGGACATTGCTGGAAGGGGAGATTCTTGCTAAACTGATGTAGTAGGATCTTGCTAAAGTTGGACTTAGCAGGCCAAAGACAAGGCCCAAGGACAAGACATAGTTCCAAAAAAGCCTTAGAAGAAACTGTCTAATACTTGGTCAAGAAGAGAGTTTGTGTGTGTGTGTGTGTGTGTGTGTGTGTGTGTGTGTGTTTATTCATATGAATAGAAAACAATTTGTTCACATTGATGTCTCAAATTCTAATCCAATACCACAAAGTCTTCACTAAAAAGTGTTCTCACTTTCTATAGCTGTGATGCCCTAAAAATGATCATTTGTTTCATCAGTCCCTCTGTATATTATAATATGTCATCATGGCCATACTGTCCCCCTGCTCTGATCCACTTGAGCCATGGGGGTACCCTCTCAAAATGCTTGGGCTCAGATCCCCTGTATCAGACACTAACTTTATTCTACCTTGTCTCTAACACCTTCAACAAGGTACCCCCATCTAGACTCTCTCTTTCCCCTCATTGTCTCCGATACCTTACAATAGTCTGTTGCTGTTGCTGACAATGCCACCAGTATGTGGAAAACACTTTGTATCACTCCTTTTGTATGATGATCAAGTTTATGTGCCAACACGGTCAGATCATGGTGCCAGGTCTTTGTCAAACCTCCATATAGATGTTGTTGTGAAGGTATTTTTAAAGATACAATTACCATGTAATTTACCATGTAAATCAGTGGACTTTGACTAAATCAGATTACCTTGCATAATATAGGATGGGCCTTGTCTAATCAGTAGACAGCCTGAAGAAAAATGACTAGAGTCTCTAAGAAATTTAAGAAAAAAAATTCTGTGAAATTCTGTGCTCACTTCAGCAGCACATATACTAAAAAAAAAAAAAAAGAAAGAAAGAAAAGAAAAAAAAAGATATTCTGCCTCCAAACAGTCTTCCCACTCAAGCCAAAGTATCAACCCTTCCCTGTTTCACCCTTCTGGCTTGTCCTAAAAATTTCAAATTGCCAATCCCCACAATCACATGAGTCAATTCCCAAAAATCCTTCTTCCTCACCCCCATTGTCTCTCTGTCTCTCTCTCATCACCCTCTGAGATGGAGATAACTATATATATTGTATATAATTAGATGTATTTATATAGCTCTATATATGTATTTATATCTATCTATTGATCTATCTATCATCTATCCAACCCACTGGTTTCATTTCTATGGAAAACTCTTACTTACAATACAGTTAATGACACATTTTCAGGCCACTGTCCCCACTCCCCTCCCTAACACTCACCACTAAAGGGTGGAATTGTTTCTCGTGACAACAGCTTCCCGAGTACACGCTGCCATCATTAATGTGAACAACCCCTTGGCAGGTTGTGAGAAGTTACTGAGTTAGGGTTTCTCATGGCTCTTCTGGTCCAAACTAGAAGACTTAATGGAAGTAACCTATTTATATAAGACCTTCAGAAGGAATTTGGTATACTCTATAGGGTAACTGATTGATATTTTTAACTTGCATGGTAAATACACTTAATCAATAAAATGTGCAATTTTATTTTTATAATGCCTTATTTTATGTTCAGCTCACTGGTTATATTTAGAAAGCCTATAGCTGCATTACAAGATTTAACTAAGTATAAGGTCTGTCACATTTTTACCCACTGCAGAGAAATGTATGGAGTGATTCTTTCCCTTAGAGACTACTACTAAACATTTATAAGCCACAGTTATGATAAAATTTACCTATAGACATTAATTTATATATTCTATTAATAACCTTATCTTCCAAGAAGGACAGGTATTACCATCATTCCTGTGAACTTGGCATAAATAATGTAGTTATAAAAATGATTATTTTTGTTTATTTGTAAAGATACACGATGGAAAATCTTGCTGATGGTACTACATCACAGATAATAAGCAAGAAAACTCCTTAGATTCAATAATTCATCAAGGAAATGCCCCGCTGTGGTTGAACTAACTACATTTTTCTATTCTGACCTACTATATGTGTTGCTGTAACAATCCCTGAATTTTGGGATATTACTTACCAAAAAAATCAAAATTACTCAGGCTGTGCAGCTATGGGTGTCTGGCACTGATGTCAAGGTTATAGCAACCCACAGTGAGTGTGTTGGAGAGAGAGGAAGTGGTCTGCCATATAAAAAGTTTGAATACCTTGAATGCCTTTGCTTCTGCACTCCCTGGTGGTAACTTAATTGAGCAAACATTCGCTCATTGATGTGCTTACTGAAGTGTAGCTCTTCCAGAAGGTGTGAGACACTTTGGTTTCCATTGTTTTATGTGTGGATTACTCCCTTGTCTTAAGGTCACTGAATTAGAATAGACAGCGTGTCCTTTTCAAATGCAACCATGAAAAGGATCTGTACAGAAGCTCAAAGAAATAATCTTTTCTGCTCTGGTGGTGATTGAGAATTCAGTTAGTGCAGGTCATCTATCAGCAGAAAAATCTAGCATTTGTATGATGGCTAACAACGCCTGTTGAATGTGGGTAAATGCTTTGGGATAATTAATGAGTCCTGAAAAAGTAAACAAGCCAGCTCTTTGCTGATGTTGGACAAAGCAATCTGTGGGATGTACTCTCATGACTGGATGTGGTAGGCTGTCTGGAGTTGTTCTGGAAATTTTACCAATCTTGCTTTACCCCGTGCTCCCAATCATCGCTATTGGCAAGTTTATCATTGATAAGTCTCTAAATACCACAGTGTGGCCAGCATCCCATCAATCCATAAATCTGGTGTTTCTGTATACAACTGTATACAAAACTGAAGGAATTCTGCTACCTTCGATGGAGTTTCTACAAATGACATATGGAAACAGGACGATTCCATGAAAGACATACAACTGCTTCATATGGAGTCCATGTAGACATGAAAACCTCATGATTTGCTCATCTTTTGTGTGCCCGTTCTGTCATCTCAGCCTGAGAGCTGGGGTGGGGGGGGCAAGAAGAGGAATTTCAGGGAAACCCTTTCCATTTACCCCAGTGCTTGCCTAGAAAATCACAAAACCAAATAGTCTTTTCCACAAAAACCTGTCTCATCTGGTGCCTCTTTCTCGAGTTAACCTCAAACAGTTGCAGTTGTATAACCACCGCACCTGTTAATCATCTGACGACTATGCCCCAATAAATAGGAAACCAGGCTCTCAGAACCGAACCGACTAACGAAAGATCGCACTGTACCAACTTACAGACTTGCTTGGCCTTTCCGGACTTCTTTTTCTCCCCGTTCAGTTAGCATGCATACCAAGGAGACCTCCTGGCTCCTCCTAGGACTGGACGCTTTAGTGAATAATTTGGTAATTTTTGCGGTTCTCTTCAGTGATGTGATACGTGGTGAAAGCTTTGTGTGCTTCACATAAGATGCTGAGATGTTTGTGATTCCATTTCTTTAGATCCTTTCTTCTCCCCCTCAGTGGAACTATGGATCTGTCTCTGGCTGAATATCGACCATGCAGATGGGATCCATCCCCTAGTCAATGTCGGGTGAGAAGGATGGGGACAATGTGGCAAGGCTGCCTGCTTGCACTGGCATGCTCATTCCTAAAGCGCTCTAATTTAAAGTTTCTCTATTACGGGACCTAGCCTGTTTACTGTAACTAATCAGTGTATTGCGGAGAAGTTAAAAAAAAAAAGAAAAAATCTCCAATTTTTTCCACATTGATGAAAAATGTCAATCTTCAAAATTAAGTAAGATAAGTTCAATTCCAGGTAGAAAAATAGATATGTATTCTTCAAACGTTGTAATGAAATTACAGCGGAGTATACAAATTGAAGAGAAACTACTAAAATTATTTTAAAAGATTAACTACAAAGAAATAAGAATTGCACTGATGATTAATTTCCAAGAACAACCAAAAAACCAAAACACTATGAAAATCCTGAGATTAAAAACAATTCTCAGGGGAGACTGCGGGGCTCCATTGGTGTAACATCTGCCTTCCGTGAAGGTCATGATCTTAAAAAAATAAATAAATAAAAAGATTCTTCTTAAAAAAAAAAGTAATAAAGATTCTGTTTCTGATGTATAGTTGTCACTGAAGAACAAAAAAGAAAGTGTTTTGAAGCACAAAATAATTGGTGGAATTTACAGCAGAAACTTGTTTCAGGAAGAAGAAAAATTATCCCAGAAAGACATCCCATCACGTAAGTAGAAATTCTGAGTGCATAGATTTGTTAATACAAAATTCTAGGCGTGGAGTTAAAATTTGGAACTCGGGTATGGGATATCAATAGGACACAAGGCAAGATAACTCCTAAAAAAAGATGGGTACTGGATCAATTCAAAACTCGTGGAAATAAAATGAAGAAGGCTAAGAAAAATTGAATTAATAGAAAAGAGAATTAATATAAAATCACAAATGAACATAAAAAGAGAAATACAGTAACATTTAGAAAAGCAGCATAAAATAAAGCAGAGGAATAAATTGCAATATATCCATAAATAGAAGTGTGTGTGTTGCTCTAGGACAAAATTAAAAAGGCAGATATCATACAGATGATAATCATACAGATTATCATGCAGATTATCATACAGATGAAAGGCCAAGTCAGCTATATATGATGCTTTCCATTTGGGACCTGCAACACCTTACTAACAGTATTTACAAACAAATGCTAAAGAAGCATTGGCAGATGTATTATCACATGGGAAAATTTTAAGAGTTTTCTCAACATTGCAATTTTTAACTCTGGTGAAGGGAAGAGAAGGCTGACCTGAGGAACACAGAGAAACTGAAGACAGAAATACCAAGAAGAGACAGCGAGCACAAAGAGATCTCAAGAGAGATTTGAATGAAAACACATTTTAGCTGGGAAGAAGGGCAAAGTATAAATTTCTTAGCAGCAGAAAGGGAGCCAGAAGACAGCAGTAGAGAATTCCATCTGGCCGGAGGGATGAAAAACCCCAGCAGAAAGAAATGTATCCATGCTAAACTGTTTTCTGAGAAGTGTAGACAGAGATGAAACCCACAGACCACTCCTAAGGGCATTTGTAAGGAAGGTAAAAGTTACTTGAGGCTTTTGAGAAAATAAAGTTGTCGCAAACATTGGATAGGTACAAAGGAAAAAAAAAGTCCTTGGCCTCATAAAATAATAATATCTAATGTTAAAGGAACATAATAGAACATCTTGTTCAGCCAATGAGACGAAAAAATAAGAAAAGAAAAAAGAAGGTTCCCTCTGGCAAAATCCAGGACGACTTGAGCATTAAAGTGCACCTTCTAGGGACCCGTTACAACGCACGGAATAAATTAGCAGTCCATCTGTTCACACCCAAACAAGCAAAGAAATGAAGAAATACAAAGTTCGAGAGGGAAGGGATATTACATAGTTTCAAAGCAGCCCCGCACCCCTAACATTAACTGTGAGGAGAAAGGTAATTTCAGTGAACTGATGGAGGACGTCATTGAAAGGACATGACAAGCCAGTTAACCTGCAGCTGGACCCTGGTGATTTAGGCTCTTCCCTCCCTCCCCATCCTTGGAATGTGCATCCCACTCACTTTCTGGTTCCTAGAGGCTGCCCCAAGGACGCTTGGTTCTAAGATCATCCATGTGACTGAACTTTATTAAAACGTCTTCAGAAACTTTAAGACTTGGGAGTGGGGTGGAGATCATCTTGGGGCACCCGAGACAAGCCTCAGATGTAAGTTCCCTTGCTCCTTCCACCTGCTGTCTGTCCCTCCTGAGTGGCGGCCTCTGTCTTCTGTCTCTTCCTGCCCTGCACCCTGAGTGGCTGGTTTCAGATCTCACCCTGGGAGCTCTCAACTGGCTCCATGGGAACAGGGACATCCAGAAAACTCCAGTGGCCTCGGTGCACTTGTTTGAGCTCGCTGGGTCGAAGAGGAGCCCCGTGGGAGCAAGGACAGGAAGGGGAGGGCATTGTGGTGGCTGACAAAGACACAGACACAGTGTCCTGAGCCTCCCCCGACCTCTGTCTCTAACTCAGGGGAAAGCAAATCCACAGCTAGTGGAGCAGTTCCCATTCAGGAAATGCTCGTCATGGCAGTAAACATTCCCTCTGAGCTCGCTGATAGAGCTGCCAAGTTCCAGGAAAACATCAGGTCATCCATGTGTGGTCGGCGTGGCAATGAGATTTGGGGGCCAGGGAAGGGGACATGGTGGCATTTCTCTGACCAGGCAGGAGACAGAAAGTGAGCACCACCACCACCCACCTGCCCTCCAGTAGCACCTGTGTGGTGCTCAGGGGACTCACGGTGCTCCCTTTCTTATAGGCCGGGTCATTCTATCCTGAAGCCAGGCTTGACCCTGGAAATACCTGGGGAGGTACAGCACATTCTCATGGAGCAGGGAATGTGACGGACTCCTGTGTCTGAAGGCCCTGATGGGGCCACAGTCACTGCAGGGACGGCGGCCAAGACTCTCCAGCTCTTCCCTCAGCAGCGGTTGGCGAGGCTGATACCCACGCTGAACACCGTCATGGGTTAAGACATTTATGATGTTGGGCAATTCACTGTTGATCCAGGAAACTGATAAATCCTGGGAATGGGTACAGGTTGTGGAAAACCAAGAAAAAGAGGAAATTCAGAAAGCCAAAAGATTATTTCAATCAACCTCAAAGTGTTGGGCAAAAAAAACCCAGAAGTAAATGTGGTTTGATCTTGTTACAGCAGGGATCCCACCCACTCTGTTCCAAACATCTAGATGGATGGCACAACTCTCTGTGGATCAGCCTGTGGGAAGCATTAAAACCTGAACAGCAGCTCAGACCTGCCCCGTCTGTCCCTCCCCCATCTCTGATGTACCACCTGCTTCAGCAGAGACATCAGGGACATGGAACTATTAGGGATGGGTGCCTCCCACATCCCATGTCCCCAGCATAGGATCCAGGCCAAGACTGTCTCCAGGGGAGGGACATTGGAGGGGAATTCCCCGAAACCACTGGTCCTCCAGAAATGAACCTGATGGTTCTGGTGGATACTGGAGCTAGGTGTACTTCAATACATGGGACCCCTCAGAAGTTTCCAGTCCCCTCAGCACCACTGATTATTATGGGAGCAGATAGTTATAGACAGGAAGGTCCTTTGATGTTGAAAATTGGGTGTACTTTCCCCGAAAATATGACATTTTTGCCTCTCTAATACCAGAGAACATATTGGGCATGGATATCCTACGAGGTCAAACTCTGCAGATCTCTGTCAATGAAATCTGTGTCCAGGTTAGAGAACTCAAACCAGAGCTGAGGGGAAATGCCAATTGGGGAACCAGTAAGCCTGACGTGCATTTCTTCGAAGGATGGTAATATCAGGTGATATAAATTGCTTGGGATGAGGGGCAGGAGGAGAAAGGAGAAACCAAGAATTGTACTGGGTGGGTGTTGGATGTCCTGCTCATCGTGCTTTCAACAGCTTGGTGTGGTTGGTGAAAAAGTCAGATGGCTCCTGGTGGGTGACGGTGGTGGGACTACTGAGAACTGAACATAGTGATGTGCCTTCCACGCAGCTGTGCCCAAAATTGCTACCATCTTAATTACCTTGGTCGCAGTCGTGGGAGTGTACCTGCTGGTCTACAGCTCACAAATGTGTTTTTCATTAACCCCTGACCACTGAGTCACAAGATCAATTTGCCTTCAGGTGGTGGAACAACAGTGGACCTTCCCAGTGTTTCTCCAAGGATATCGGTCCACCCCCACCATGTATCATAATGGCAGCCAGGTCCTACCTCTCTTCTCCTTCCCCACATCATTAAAACAGGCCCAATTACATGGATGGTATAATGTTCACATAGGGAGACTTGTCTCTGCTTCAGGACACCCTCTAGGTTTTGCAGGAGCATGTATGAAGAGAGAATGGGCCTTGGACCCACAGAAAATTCAAGGCCCAGGTACAAACATAAGGTCTGGGAGTCATATGTTAGGGTAAGATGCATTGTTGTCCCAGTGGCTGTGATTGGCAAGGTGCAAAGCTATCTGACCTCTGAAAATGTGAAAGAGGTACAGTCCTTTTAGGAATTTGGGGTTGGAGGACTCTTATTCCCCACGTGGCATGGTGCCATTATGCCTTGCACTATCTGGTAGAGAAAAGGCATATGTGGGACTGGGGATCAGAGCAGCAAGCCGCCTTTGAGAAGGAACAATATTCGTGAAGCAGATTAAAGCTCTGAGCATCTCCCAAGTAGGACTACCATTTGAGTTAGATGGGACTCTGACTCTGAAAGGTATAGGTCAGGCTCTGTGGCAGAGACAAGAGGATAGAGTGCTCCTAGGATTTTGTTCTCAGCTCTGGAAGGAGACAGAAAATCAATACGCCCACACAGGGCACCAGTTCCCAGAGGTGGACATGGTGCTCCCCCAGGAAGAGCTTGTCACACAGCAGCCAGTGGGCTGAGTGCAGAGAGGTTTGGCTGAACTCAGCCCTGTCCATTAACCCTTTCCACTGGTAGCTGGGCTGTTCTAAGGGGATTAACCAAGCCAAAGCCTTGGACAATGGAAATCCAAGAGGTGGATGATCATGAATATGTTCTTGGGGGTCAGGATGTATGTGGGAAGACATGTGGGTCCATCTGCAGGAGCCTGGGGCAGTCCTCACTGTCCTCCATGTCCCAGCTCATAAGGCACTGACAACCCTGGCCATCAGGAAGCTGAGGCCCTAACTGAGGTAGCAGCCCTAGACACTGACCCTTCGGTAGACAATGCAGATTGGGTGCATGGGAAGAGTGGCCATCGTTGCCCCCCGGTGGGATGGCACACTGCCAAGGATGCCAGATTGCCCTAAAAATACAGTGACATGGTTCATGCAGTAACTGCCTGTCTTGTATGTTCTAAGCAATGCCCAAAGCAAACTGCCAAAGGAGTCTGAAGCCATCCACCAGAGTTCCCAACACGTAAGGGACTGGCAAAGGGATGACATTGGCCCCCCTCCTTCTGAGTGAGGGTTCTAAATATACCCTGGTTTGTACAGACATCAGAAGAAGCTGTAAGAGAAGTGGGTCAGGAGCCAGTCGGGGAAATCTGTGTAGGAAAGGGGCTTTATTCAAGTTGAATCTCAAAGTCATCCCAGACTGCTCAGTCTCTGCTGAGAACCCCTTATCTTGCTGTAGGCTGGAACTGTCTTTCAATAGAAACACACTAAGCCTAGAATGGAAGGCACATCACTGAAACAGCGAGTGTGGTGGGGGCCCCGTTCTGGCATATCCACCCCCAGTCCATCTCCTCACAGCTCACAATGCTGCCTCCCCCAGCCAGCATGTGCGGGATGTACAACAGGACAGGTTTCTAAGACGGTCAACCTCCTTCTTCCCTTCTCAGGGCTCGGTGGGCTCATTCTGTTTTCCACACTACTGTCACTGGCCATGGTTTTTGTTTCCTCTCCTGGCCTCGAGGACTTTATAAGCACACATAAAAGACCTTCCTAACTTCACCCAACAAGACTTGAATGACAGACAACAAAGCCTGTCCTTCCAGAACACTGAAGTGTCTCTAAGGAGAAAAGCTGTCCTCAGTATACAATGGCCTTACTGCCTCTCAAAGAGATACCTGTGTCGTTATCCAAAGAGAATGCTGTGTATTCATACCTGATGGGTCTGTTAATGCGTCCTCTTTATTAAATTACATGATGTAATAAATTACATGATTTACAAGTGGTTGCCTTGAGGAATTGGATCCCCAGCCTAGGGGACTTAATAAATCAGTCATTCACCTTACAGAGCTTTTGGTAGAAAAGTTGTCCCTGATTTCAAGAAGCAGTGCCTTGGGCACCTGGGTGGCTCAGTGGGTTAAAGCCTCTGTCTTAAGCTCGGGTCATGATCCCAGGGTCCTGGGATTGAGTCCCACATCCGGCTCTCTGCTCAGCAGGGAGCCTGCTTCCCTTCCTCTCTCTCTGTCTGCCTCTCTGTCTACTTGTGATCTCTCTGTCAAATAAAAAAATAAAAATCTTAAAAAAAAATGCTTTAATCTGTGTTTTCTCTTCATGTGTCCTCATTGTCGCTGTGGCATCTACTGTTAATGCTCCCAGAAGGCCACCAAAATGGCCACTTCATGCCAGTGACACCACTTCCTGAGCAGCTGGGCACATTGCAAAAGAGGGGGGCCATATAGTATTGTAAAAGCAAGTCATGAGAGGTGGAATATTGGGAGGGATCATGGAGAGGACATGAGCCTGGTTGACCCCAGAGCTGGACCCCAGCAATCAGAGGCTCCTTACCCCCTCCCCTGCCCTCAGAATGTGCATCCAACTGATATACCCTGCTCTCAGAAGCTGCCCCCAAAACACAGCCTTGAGCTAGTGATGTGATTCTGAGACCATCTGCGTGGTACACGTGACTAAGCCCAGTGAGATTTCCATAGAAACTTTTGAGATTTGGTGGATAGAGGCAGAGATGTCCTCATCTTGCTGCTGCTCAAGAGAAGTCTTGTGTGTAATTTCCCTTGCTTGCTAAACCTGCCACCTGGCAATCCAGAGTGGCCGACCCCTTCCTTTAGTCTCTCCCCACCGTCCTTAGAAGAGGCGGATTTCAGATCTTACCCGGGAGGCTCCCATGGAGGCTTGGAACCAAAGAAAAGTCTGATAGCCCCTCATCGAAAAATCACCAACAATGGGGCGGGGGGTGGATTCTGTGCTGCCTGAGCAGTCGCGAATGTCCATCAGCACAGTGATGAAGTAAGGTGGTGTCTCCACGACAGTGGAAGTTGATTAACTACAAATACAGTTGATATTTGAAGGAATTTCAACAAATATGCTGAATAAGAAAGAAATCACTGAAGAATATGCAGAGAGTCACCGGTTGGATCCCATTTTGGGTGGAACTAGAGGGTATGATGCTGAGCAAAATAAGTCAGAGGAACACAGGTACAATATGATTTCACTCATATGTGGAATTTAAGAAGCAAAACAAATGAGTATGGGGAAAGGGAAGGAAAACTAAGATGTGAAAATTGAGAGGGAGGCAAACGCTGAACTCTAGGAAATAAACTGAGGCTTGCTGAAGGGGAGGTTGTGGGGGATGGGGTACCTGGGTGGTGGACATTAAGGAGGGTACTTGATGTGGTGAGCACTGGCCGTTTTATGCAACTGATGAATCACCAAATTCTACCTTCGAACCTAATAAAAACATAAAAAATAAAAATACTTGGAAAAAGAAAGCCTAACCAAAGTTATGCGACTGGGTTTCCTATGTTCAAAATCATAATGAATAACCAGGGATATTAACTCAGATCTTTGGCACAGCGATGTTCTTTGGGAGAAGAGAGGAAACTGAATAAGCATGGACACGCAGAGGATTTCAAACATAGTAGTACTATTTCATTATTTTAGCTAGGATGTGGGTTCCACCATACTGATTATATAATTAATTAAGCCCACTTCTATATCTGAAATACACCAGAATATGTTTTTGAAAGACTCCTTTGGCTATTTGATGGATCATCGGCAGCAAGAGTGGAAGGAGGAATGGGGCTTCTGGGTGACTCAGTTGGTGAAGCCTGGACTCTTGATTTTGTCTCAGGTCATGATCTTAGGGTTGTGAGATCAAGCCCTGTGTGGGGCTCTGCACTGTGTGTGGAGGCTGCTTGGGATTCTCTCCCTCTGCCCCTCCTCCTGCTCACACACACTCTTTTACTCTCTCTCTCAAATACATAAATAGATCTTAAAAAAATAAAATACAAATATGGAAGGAGGAAGATCAGCTGGAAATTTATTGCCATAATCCTGCCAAGAGATGATGTTGGCCCAAACTAAGGTGCTGGCCAATGCACGCGGACGGAAGTACATGGTGAAAGCGTGTATTTGGAAGGAGACTCGATTGACATTCCAGATGAAATGATACCAATACTGATTAACAGGGAGATGTGCCAGGTGGCTCGAAGTTTTTAGCTTTGATGACTGGAGGGTATTATCCTGTTGGATTTAATTCATTACAGAGAGATTGACAAGCAAGAGAAAAGAAACGGCAGAAGAAATGAAGTTCTCACGAGAGGTACAAAGGATGGAATCTGGAGCACGGGTCAAAGAATCAGCCTGGGATAGGAGCAAGCAATATTTCCAGAATATAGCAAGAGGAAAGAAGAAGGAGGAAGTCCCCATTTAAAAGCTTCTATTTTGGGGTGCCTGGGTGGCTCAGTGGGATAAAGCCTCTGCCTTCGGCTCAGGTCATGATCCCAGTGTCCTGGGATGGAGACCCACATCTGGCTCTCTGCTCAGCGGGGAGCCTGCTTCCCTCACTCTCTGCCTACTTGTGATCTCTCTCTTTGCCTATCTCTCTGCCTGCTTGTGATCTCTGTCAACTAAATAAATAAAATCTTTTTTAAAATAAATAAATAAATAAATAAAACTTCCATTTTGTCAATGAAACATAAGGAGAACCTATCATCTGATAAAAGGGAGCAGGACAAGTTTTGAAGAAAGAGGAGAAGATATTTATAACTTTTTATTGTTTTTATAAATTTCAAATGATTATTGGATTCCTTTGTGTCCTTGTGGTTGATATTAACTTAACTTTATCCTGTAAGAAATTTTCAAGGACAGAGGTTCTCAGAGGGCCATTGAAGGACACCTAGGGACTGCAAGACCTTTTCAGTGAGGTCAAAATTATTTTGTTAGTAACACTAAGATGTCATTGGCATTTCCCACCCTTGTCCCCTCAGAGTTTGCAGACGAGTGTTCTAGAAGCTTAATGAGGTGTGATGATGTCATTGCTCAGATGAATGGAGGGATACATATTTGTGTATGCTAGTGTTTTAATTCTTAATAGAGTAAATATTGACAGATGTAACCTACATTAATCAAATCTCTTTAGGGTCCTCGATAATTTTAATAGTAGAAAGGGGTCTTGAGGCCAACATTTTGAGAAATACTGTTTTAGGCAAATTACTTCATCCCTAACATTTTGGAAAAGTTTAAGAAAAATGTTTCTTTCAGATAACAAAATTTTATATGAGATATATAATGCCCAAAGCCTTATTTGAAAGACCAATGCCTAGTCATTACATGCTTTTAGGTAACACTGCTTGCATAAGCCTCTTCTAACATTTATTTGGCAGACTCCAATATTAATTTTTTCAAGAGGCCTTTTGGCTTTTTCTGGAATCATTTTCATGGGGATTCTCTACTTCCATTCTCGAGTGTTTGCCTGCAAGTACTCGAGTGCCACCTTGACCACGATGCTTTAATTAATTAATACTTAATTTTTAAAAAGATTTTATTTATTTGAGAGAAAGAGAACACAAGTGAGACAGAGAAACCATAAGCAAGGGGGAGGGGCCGGGAGCATGACTGGGCCTCGATCCCAGGACCCTGAGGTCATGACCTGAGCTGAAGGCAGAGGCTTAGCCAGCTATGCCACCTAGGCACCCTGGTGAGCACCATAGTTTAAATGATTAAACCAATGTCCTTTCTTCTTCACCTTCTACAACTCAACCTAATATGATGTGATTTTCCCAGAGATAGTATCAGACCCTACAGGTTAATGGCTCAGGCCTATGACTCCCCAGAGTTCAATTCAGATATCCAGGTTGTCACCTGTGCTTCTGACCAACAGGCTAGAGATTGGAGAGTCCCATGACCCCCTCCTGTGGTTGGAATAATGTGCTAGAGCTGCTCATGGAACTCAGAGAAACACAATTCCCTCTAGATCACCAGTCTACCGGAAAAGGCTGTAACTCAGGAACAGTCAGATGAAAGAGATGCACAGGCCATGGGACAAGAAATTTCATGCTCTCTCCAGAGCACTGCTCTCCCTGAAGCTCCATAGGTTTACCTGCTCAGAAGCTCTCTGAACCCCATCCTTTTGTGTTTTTATGGAGACTCATGGACTAGGCATGAATGATTCAATCATTGGCCATTGACCATTGAATTCTATCTCCATTTTCTCATGCCTCCCAGGAGATCACAGGGGGTAGGGCTGAAAGTTCCAAATCTCCCCAGCAATCAGCTCAGGTGAGGTTCAACTGTCTGCTCATTAACATAACAAAAGATACTTTTATTGTTCTCATCACTTACGGAATTCCAAAGTTTTAGCTTCGGGTCCAGAATAGGTGAAGACCAAATATATCTTTCTTATTATAAATTACAAGATCACACTCCCTTAAAGTGTTTTTGAGCTATTGAACTGTTGTTCTTCAGGCTGATGTGAATTCGGTTAGGCAAACCAGAGACGGACTTTACTGTCCATTTTTCACGTAGCCTCCAAGCAAGTGAGAGAAGCCATAAACAGTAATACGTTAATGTGTTCTGCTTTTTTGCCTCTGGAACTAAGGACCACTTTCCCACTCTGGGGACCAGGGGCCAACATCTTCAAGACCGGTGTCATCCCGGGGATGGAGTGGGATCTGACAAAATGAAGAACACCTCAAGGCTTTCCTACCATTTCATGCTGTCCTTTCCTAAATTCAGCATTGGCTTGATTGCTATAAGCCTTTGACTGCTTTCTAGTGTTCTGACAAAACTGGTTCTGATCGTTTTTGCTTGCTTTTCAATGTTTTTGTGGCAGGATGGAATCTCAGAGCTGCCCGCTCCATCATTTTGCTGACACCACTTTAAGAGTGATTTTTAAGTAGTTTATATTCCTGGCTCTTGCAAGGAAACTGGGATTTGAGGTCACTCAGATCAAATACCATTAGAAGTTTTACTACCATTAGATGTTTCAAAGATATCAAATGCACTTCTTTGGGTAAATCTGCTTATGGAGATTCCACTTAATATAGGGTAGCAACATGATCATTGCAACAGCAAGAACTCCAGATTTAGATTGAACAGAACTGGTATGTTCCCTCCACTTCCTGAAGGAGCGTCCCTAAGTTACTAAACCCTGTGAGTCTGTTCTCTCTAAGAGTTGGAGATCATAATTACCTAATGTTAATCTAAATGTACACCAGAAATGACAAAGAAAAAAAAAACTGGGATGATTATTAACATATAACGTTCTAGTAACTTACAAAAATAATAACAGTGATATTCTTTTACCCAAGTATTATCTCAATTTCTATCATAGTATGTCACTTTTTTTTAAAGATTTATTTAGTTATTTGAGAGAGAGAGCATGAGCTGAAGGTTGGGGTGGGGGAGGAACATATGGAGAGGGAAAGGAGAAACAGACTCCTTACTCAGTGTGGAGCCCTACACTGGGCTCAATCTCATGACCCTGAGATCATGACCTGAGCTGAAACCAAGAGTTGGATGTTCAACCAAATGAGATACTGAGGCGACCACACATCACTTTTTCTATCATACTTTTCAATTTTTAAAATCAAAGTGACTTTGTTGAAATCACAGTGATTCTCAGGGAAAGACCGTGGTCCACTTACTAAAATGTCTATAGGTAGAAGAAAGAAATGCATAGAAGAAAAAACCCCAGTAGATCTGTCCTAGAATCTATGAGTCCGTTGGTTTTTCACACATTGACTCTATTTTCCATGGGTGCCCACAACTGAAAGAAGAAAAAAATACTCAATAATGTCAGTACCAGTGAATTATTTAGGTTTGGTTCAGAAAGGTTCATTTTATTCCATTTAAGAGTATTCCATTTAAGAGTATTCCATATAAGAGAACTTATCTCAAAAAATCTTTGCATTTAACTAGACATTTAACTAGACAGCTTGAATGTTTGAGTTCACATAGGGCACACCATCCCTTCGCATATGAAGGAAATCAAAGGTAAAGGAAATTTGCTCATAAAATGTGCAAGACAAAAATATCCATGAGACAATTTTAATGCAGTAAAAATACAGTCTTGGGTTTCTAAATGAGATCAGTGTATGAGGCATTAAAATATAGCTTCTATGTCTTTCCTGAGATGTGAATTGGTCAAAAGGATTCTCAAACTTGAGCTCAACAGGAAAAAGTTGGCCTGTTTGGTTTAAAATCTAAGAAGTGACCGTTTCTGGGAGTAAAGGGCACAATTGGCAAACTAGCATTACACTCTAGCAATAAAAGATAAATTTAAAATCTCCTGCTTCAGGCACATTTTTCAACTTAACTAGAAATGTTCAGTCCTATCAGAATGTAGAGAGAACAGTGAAAAATAGATTGCCACTGATCTACCCGAAGATTAGCAATTATTTACACGATGAATCTTATTTCATCTACATTCCCTTGTGCCCTGCTCCACACTCATACACACTCACACACGGTAAATTACTTCGAAGCAAATCCCAGTCTACCCAGCACCAATGAAAACATTAGACTATTTCTCTTAAAGCTTCGAAATCTATTTTTTTCCGAAATCTATTTTTAATATAACTTGAATACCATTACAACTAAAACATAATAATCCTGTAGTATCTTTGAATAATCGGGATTTAAGATTCATCCATTGTTTCATTTTTTAAAAATTGTTGATCAGTTGAATCAGAATCCAACTAAGGTTCACATATTGCATTGGCTGGATGGGTCTAGTAAGCTTATTTTAATCTGACAGAGTCTCCGTCTTCCTTTGTTTGACCTTGTAATTTATTTATTGGAGGTACCAGTGTGTTTTCTTATAGAATTCTCTGCTCACCAAATTTTACAGCTGCACCTTTCCTCATGCCATTATCAATTCCTGTGTCTCCTGTGCCTCTCGTAACTTGTGGCTAAGTATATGCTCTTGAACTCATTCAGGTTTATTTTCATAACAAGGAGTTCTGGGGTTACACAGAGTCTCCAAAGTGTCAAGTATCAGTTGCAAACCTGATCAGATCATGGATGAGGGTTTAGATCATAGGGTCAAGATGAAATATCAATTTAATATCTGGGGAGGAAAAAGATGATCATAGGGGGTGGCAAATCTTAGTTCACAAACTCAGAGTTACAAAAGATCGCTTCCTCCCCAACCCCCCATCCCAGCCTCCCATGAATCAGCATAAATTCTGACTTCTAGCGCCCTGTCTCCAGGCTGGCAGAAACATTAACTACCATTCACCATCAGTTTGGCAGAATGAGAACTTACAGTCAAAAATCAAGTTCCTCAGAAAGAGGAAAGAGATGTCATATTTCCGCGCATTTGCATTTGTAAAATACATCTTGCCAGGCCTTAAGCAATGCTTCCCTGCATCCTTCACAAGTCCCTTTGTGCACATTTGCATATGCTGATGTAATTAATGCCTAGAAGTGGGACTGCTGGATTTCAAAGGTAGTGAGTCTAAATATTTAGTGATCTTATCTGATTCCCTGCTGAACACTTGCTTTCGCTCACACTTCTGTAACTGGCCCCATTTTCGGAGATCGTAGGCACCGTCAAAATTTTAATCAGAAAAGAAATAACAAAGCGCAGGTTGCTTTCCCATACCCAATCCCATTTTATTATTATCATAATCCTATGAGTGAGGTGGGCCACTGTGAAATCCACGGCCCCTCCGCGCAGCTCTAAATGAGGAACCGGTGGTGGGACTTGAATCTGTCCAACTCCCAAACGGGTTCCCTTGATAACGCTGGGCTGCTCTCCTAGCAGCTGGGGGGAGAGATGGCTTTTCGATGACAGCAGACAAGCAGGAGAGACCTCTAGCAGTTGCCGAGAAGTAACAAGGTTTAACTGTGTAGGTTTATAGATCTTTACGGTGTGGGGGGCCTGAAACCATAGTAATGATCCCAATAACCTTTCTCTGAATTTCCAGATGGCATCTTTGACGGCGGACTTCACTCAAGAATCGCAATTCACAAATGCACATGACGCACTTACAGAGGTTTTCATCTGACATATTTTGGGGCCAACAAAATCTTGTGTGTGTGTGTGTGTGTGTGTGTGTGAGTGTGTGTGTGAGTGTTTAAAATAAGCTTATCCCCTCAAGGCCCCTGCTCCTTTTCCAGTTACTTTCAGAAAGGGGTGTTGTTTGAGGAACTTCATGCTGTTTTTCTTTATTTGTCCCTACAAACAAATAAATCACTCTTTCCCAGCAAGTTCCGAGTTGAGTTCCATTTGTGACAAATTTAAAAACCTGACTCACTGAAAAATGAGAGGGTTTATTTTCCCTTCCCTTTTGTGAACCAGGCATTAAGTCTGAAATTGCCTACAGTGACAAATTCCTTTCATCCCTAATCCCTCAGAGAAATACCTTAGTGAGCTACAAGTGACAGGGGCTTCAAAGCACCAGGTGACCTCAGCCTTGTAAATAAAACCCATCTTGAAAAACAGAAGGAACAGACAAATGCTTACCCTACGGATTTTTTATTTAATTGGGTTTAAATGGCTTAGCATGTGAAACAAAATGCACTGGCCTTGAGTCTTCTAATTATTTTCTCACCTATAATTTGCACAACATTCCATTCACTCACTTAAAACGTACTATGCCATGCTCTTTGGTAAATTATAGTATTTTTCTTACATTATCAATTTAAAAATATTGTCATAAAATGCCTACAACAGAAGTTTGCCGGTTGTACAGTCGGGTGCCTACCTGACCACACTGTCCAGTTGCCCCTGCTAATTTCCTTTTTGATTTATTCTTTGCTTATTGGTTGTTTAAGAGTCGTTTAGTTTCCACGTTTTTGAATTTCCATTTTTCCATCTCTTATTCATTTCTAATTTTGTTGTACTGTGATTGAAGACAATTTAAAGCTTTTTTTTTCAATCTCTTTAAATATTTTAAGACTAATTTGTGACCTAAAATATGATCTATTCTGGAGAATATTCCATGTCCATGAGAGGAATGTTTACTCTGCTATCGGGTTAGGTCTGATTGGTGTGCGGTGTTGTTCAAGTTCCTATTTCCTTAGTAATCTTCCGTCTGGATGGTTTATCCATTATCAAGAGGAGGGTATTGAAGTCGCCACAATTATTATGTTACTATTTCTCCCTTCAATTCTAACAATTTTTGTTTCATATTTTTGAGGGCTTCTTTGCTAAGAGTATTTTTGTTTATGATTACTGTGTATTATTTCTATTTTGACCCTTTGTCAACATACATGGTCCTTTTTTGTTTATTGTAAATCTGCTTATTCGAGTCCATTTTGTCCGATGATGATATAACCACCACCACTCTCCTTGGTTATTATTTGCATAGAATACCTTTCTCCATTCTTTTACTTTCAGTCTGTCTGTGTCCTTTTTTCTAAAGTGGGTCTCTTATAGATAGCATACATATGGGCTCTGGCTATTATATTTTAACCCAGTCTGTCAACATATACCTTTCAATATGAGAATTTAATACATTTGAACTTCATGTGATTACTGATAAAGATTTACATCCCCCATTTAGCTTTTTGTTTTCTTATAAATATTTTTATAAGATATATTTCTTATATATCTTTATAAGATATATTTCTTATAAATATTTTTTATTCAATTTCTTCATTCTTTTGATATTTTCTTGAGTTTTTGTGGTATCTTATTTTGATTCTTTTCTCCTTCCTTTCCTGTGTGTTTTTTAGTTATTTTCTTAGTGGTTAACAGGAGGTTTACGACTGACATCTTAAACATATTAGTGATCTAGATGACTAATATCAACTTAGTTTAAGTAATATAAAGAACACTCTGTGCCTGGCTGTGTCCATGCCTCCCCCTTTATTTTATTATTTTCACTGATGGTGGCTTTATATACTGCACAGTCATTAATATTGGTATAACCTAACATCTTCACCTTTCAAACTTTTTCTTTAAAATTACTCCAAAGCTTTCTGGCATTAGATTTTAAAAATTCTTTCAAGTACATAGTTCATCTAGTCTGAAGCTTCTTAAATTATTAAGTAGAATACCATGCATAAATTTGACTTTCCTCCATGAACAAGTTAATTTCTATCCCATTAAATGGGAGACAACATAAGGCCCGTGACATAAAATGAAATCACTATTTTACCCATCGCATTAATATGCTTCTTAGGTTGAAAAGTTTCCATTAAATCTGCACACTATCAGGAAGAAATAAACAGATGATGAAAAGATGTTACAAGTTATGTATGCATGAAAAATGGAGCCATAAGAGGGTAATTAGAGTACAATACCAGCCCTGCTTCTTCAGGACCTGAAGGAAGAGATAAATGCTATCAAGATTATGATTCTGTTTAGAAAACACAGAAAGAAAGTCATATAAATAAGGAACTTTCATGGACTGTCGATGTTTCTTCTAGTTTTATGCATCCTTAGATCATCTCAACTTCTGATGACCATCCTAAATGTTCCTTTCACGAGAAACTATGTTTTATTATCTCAAATGTTTACTTCTGCAGGGGGTAGATAGTGTTCCTTTATATCTCTATTTTTTTATCCCAACTTAGCTCTGCCCTGATATTCTTACCTAGAACTTAGCAGAGTTCTTCCTCATTAAATCCAGGAATCAATGCACATTTGTACCTGATCTCTATTGTTCAGAGAAAAATCCTGACCTTTTAAAAATGCACTGTTAGAATTATAGGATTCATATATTTGGTTTTGTCAGGTTTCCAAGTATGCTACTATTTGGTGAAAATCTCTCCTAATTGCCTTTAAGACTTACAGCCATTTCTCTCAAAGAAAGAAGTTTGATTTTACCAACTGGGTTTGTGAGTGTTGACGCCTTGCTGTAAATTTAATTCAATGTGCCCCAGAAGCATCATACTGAACAACCCTTGGGCAGTTTCCTCGAGTTTTCTGAATATTAATATTGAAACCAAGACAACAGGTACAAAATGGAGTTACTTATGCTAAGTTCCCAATGACCAAAACCAGACTTGCCTAAATTGCAGTTTGGCTTTTCCTGAAATGGAATCTTAAACCAGGGAATCAGATGTTGCTTGATCAGCATTTGTAAGAAACAGCCTGATGGACTTCTGACACCCTGAAAGGAAGGTAACCCTGTGGTAACCTGTCTGCTCTTCTTTATGTACTGTGCAGTCATTAATGTTGGCATAATCTAACATCTTCACCTCTTTCAAACTTTTTCTTTACAGAGATTACAAGTAGACAGAGAGGCAGGCAGAGAGAGAGAGAGGAGGAAGCAGGCTCCCAGCCAAGCAGAGAGCCCGATGCGGGGCTCAATCCCAGGACCCTGGGATCATGACCTGAGCCGAAGGCAGAGGCTTTAACCCGCTGAGCCACCCAGGCGCCCCCAAACTTTTTCTTTAAAAGTACTCCAAAGCTTTCTGGCATCAGATTTTAATGCCAGGTTCTGCCTGGCAGAACCCTGGAACAACCTCATTGTTCCCACTCCCTTCTGCTTACAAAATTGCTTGCCTTGTATAGCTTTTTGGAGCTCTTCTCTATCTGCTAGATTGGATGCCGCCCAATTCATGAATTATTGAGGAAAGCCAATAAGATCTTTTAATTTTATTACTTTTTTAATATTAGGCCATTCATTTATATGGGGCTAGTGATGCCAACTTTGTAGGGTTGCAGTGACGATTAAAATACATCGTCATACAAAATAGCTAACATTCATGACTGCTATTATTCAAGAAATGTTGGTTTCATTTCTTTCTAGTGATTCTCGCCACACCTCTGTTTTCAATGGGGAAAGAGAAAGTCAGGGGGATGGCGGGGTGAGATCATCCAATTAGTGCCGCTCAAGGAACGAAGCACGTCTGTAATCCACATGATTACATTGGCATGAGCTCTTATCACCATGCGACATTTCTTGCAAAGTTTGGCTGAAAGTATGTAGCTAAGCAATCACAGATGAATAATTTACATTCTCAATATGGGAATACAAGTTATCTCATTTCATAACACAGTTGTTTTTTTTAATTCTGTGGTCTGCTAGGCTTTACACAAATGCATAGTCTTTTAAACAAATCAATTAGTCATGGCATCAACATTTCTGAGAAAAGTTGTATAAAATGTGAGCTGCAAGCTATTTTAGAACTTTCAGGAAATAAAACAAAAAACAAAACAAAAAACCTAACAGAAAAGCAAACTGCCTTTGAAATGAAAAGGATATATTTTTGGTCAAGTGTTAGATGTGTAGAATGATAAAATCCTTTTCTTTAACCTGTACCACTTTCTATGCTAATCTAATGCTTATCTTAACACATCATGAACACATACTGTGGAGCTGAACTGAAATCAATTTAATTGAATTGAAAAAGAATCAATACACAGTTCTCCAGCGACTGCCACTCCAGGGTCTGAAAGCCCAGGTACTAATTTTAAACTATCTTCCTTGTTTTTCAAAGCACAGCTTAAGAGCTATAACAGTACCTGGTTTGATTTTTGTTTTCTTAAAATCCTGATTCCGGAGATCCATCAGAGACCAGGAGTCAGGAGCTCTGGCCGTCAGCCTTTTAACAAGCTCCCCAAGGTGATAATTTGCACAAAAAAGCTTGAGAAAGATGCCCTCAACAGAAAGAATCACTTTTGCCATGAAATACCAAGCTCCCTTCCTTGATAAGAGCCCTGATGCTAGGTCAAATCATAATAAAGGTCACACCATAC
Organism: Meles meles; assembly: GCF_922984935.1. Classification (NCBI taxonomy): domain Eukaryota; kingdom Metazoa; phylum Chordata; class Mammalia; order Carnivora; family Mustelidae; genus Meles; species Meles meles. The sequence goes on from NC_060075.1 coordinate 98,182,296, forward strand.
ATTCCCTACGTATTTACATTCACGTATTTCCTGTGACATGGAAATATGATCCTCTCTTTCATATGCTTTCATTTTTTTCTTGTGCTTTCATTTCCTTTAGATACTAATCAACAAAAAGTGTGCTTCTGTTGTTGGAACCATGGATCAAATCTCCAGCTGCATGCTCTTGAATCTGATATTTGCTTTGAGATGAGGTAGACTCTAATTTTTCAGATACAAACTTATAGCCAAGTGGAGTAAATTCAACCAAATATGTGGAATTGCTTCACAGGCGAATCAGAACATCCTGGGCTTTGACTATAATTTAAGACCTGACTGCTAGTCGACAGGGCTACTTGTCGGATAGAGGAGTTGGAATAAGGACATGAGACAGAATTTCATTGTGGGTTCATATGATGAGATGTGCATGATCACCTCCAAAATTAGCAGACTGGAGCACCTGGGGGCCTCAATCCTTTAAGTGTCTGAGTCTTGCTTTTGGCTCAGGTCATGATCTCACAGGGCATGGGATAGAGCCCCATATCAGGCTCTATGCTCAGCGCAGAGTCTGCTTAAGACTCTCTCTCCCCCACCTTCATCCCTTACCCTCTCTCTCCCTCTCTCTCAAATAAATGAAATTTAAAAAAAAATAGATTTTATTTTGGACACTTTTTGGCTAATGGAAAACTGGATGAAAATGATGAAGGGCTTTCAAGTACTCCATCACTATCCTCACTTGCTTTAATGTGGTACAAATGTTATCAATATGTCACCCTGTGTTACCAATGAGCCAACCTTGATACAATAATACTGACTGAAGTCCACAGTTTGCATTTGGGTTCCCTCTTTGTGTTGTACATTCTATAGGTTTTACAAATGCACTGTACCCACCTTTAGAACATCATGCAGGACAATTCCCTGTCCTAAATACCCTCCATGCTCCAAATAGTCATCCTTCCCACCTCCTTCTTCTCCTCAAGCCCCCGAAAACCACTGACCTCTTTGCTGTCTCCATAGACATGCCTTTTCTAGAGTATCACCATGTTGGGATCATACAGAACTTGCCTTTTCACATGGGTTCTTCACACTTAGCACTATGCCCTCAAGGTTTCTCTCTGTTTTTATGTGGTTGGATAACTCATTTCTTTTTAGTGCTGAACGATCTTCCATTGCCTAGATGGACCATGGTTTATTACCCACTCACCTACTGAAAGATGTCTTTGTTCCTTCTAGTTTGGCAGCTGTGAATACACCTGCTATAAACATTCATGTGCGGGTTTTTGTGTGGACATCAATTTTTAGCTCATTTCAGTAAATACCAAGGAGCATGATTCCTGTCCCCCAAAATATGTGTAGTTTTGTAAGAAACCACCAAATTCTCTTCCAAAGTGGCTGTGCCATTTTCCATTCCCACCAGCAACAGATGGAATTCCTTTGGCTCTACCTTCGCCAGCCTAGGGGTTGTCAGTGTTCTGGACTTTAGCCCCTTCTAGTAGATGTAGAGTAATAATTCGTTATTTTAATTTGCATTTTCCAAATGCCATGTGATGTTGAGCATATTTTTATATACTCATTGGTATATATCTTATTTGATGGTGTGTCTATTCAGGTCTTTTGACCATGTTTACTTATTTATTTTCATGTTGTTAAGAGTTCTTTGCATATTCTGAAATCCAGGTCTTTATCAGCTACGAGTTTTGCAAAGATTTTTCTCCCAGTCTATGGTTTTCTTTTCATATATTAACAGTGGTTGTTTTTACAAGTTTATAATTTTAAAAAGTCCACCTTATCAATGTTTTCTTTCATGTATTTTTGCTGTCGCATGTAAGAAGCTACTGTCAAGTCTATGGTCATCTAAGATCTTATAGTACCTTCTAGGGGTTCTCCTTTTGCATTTTACATAGACATCTGTGATCCATTTTGAATTAATTTCGTGAAAGAAGTAATGTTTGGGTCTAAATTCTTTCTTTCATCTCTTCTCTTTTCTTTTGTCTTTTTTGTATGTGGATGTCCACTAGTTCCAGCATCATTTCTTTTTTTTTTTTTTTTTTTTTTTTTAGAGTCCATTTATTTATTTTAGGGAGAGACACAGAGAGAAAGCCAGCATGAAAGGTGAGGAGGAACAAGCAGACTCCTGCTGAGCCCAATGTGGGGCTCCATCTCATAACCCCAAGATTATGACCTAACCTGAAACCAAGGGTTGGATGCTTAACTGACTAAGTCACCCAGGTGCTTCTCCAGCAGCATTTCTTAAAATGACTATCTTTGTTGCTCCTTAGAGGTCAGTTGAAAATATATGTGTGGTCTATTTTTGGACTCTCTGTTCTGTTCCTGATCCACTTCTCAATTTTTTCAACATACTGTCTTAATTACTGTGGCTTTATAGTAGTAAGCCTTGAAGTTAAGAGTGGTATAAATTCTCTGACTTCATTCTGCTCCTTCAATATTGTGCTGGCTGCTCTGGGTCTTGCCTCTGAGTGTAAACTTAAGAATCATTTTGTTTCTATGTACAAAATAACTTTCTGAGATCTAATTAGGATTGCATTCAATCTGCAGATCAACTTGGGAAGAACTGATGTCTTGACAAAATTCTAAACATTCAATATTCATTTTTATTATATCTTTCCAACAACTGAAATGTAAATTTTGTGAAGATGGTTTTTTTTTAAGTGTCTCTCTCTCTCTCTCTCTCTCTTTTTTTTTAATCAATTTTGATTATTGCTCTAACCCCAGAAAGAGCCTTGCACATATAAGATGCTTAATAAATACTTGTTGAGTGAACGGACATCACTTACTTACTACTTTGGATTCTATAAATCTGTATATATGTCTAAACTCATTGTCAATTTGTGCATTTATTAAAGGCAAGGTTATGTTTTATGTCAAAATATCTTCTTCATATCCTGGTGAATAATCAGTATGTATCAATATGTGTTGAGTAAATAAGTTTAGTAAGAAATGAGTTAAAACATCTCTGAATTAAAAAAAAAAACACCTGTTATTTTATAATGCCAATAACAATATTCTATTTGCCAAAACAAAGTGACAATAAGCAATAGCATTGTTTCTATGAGAATAATGCAAAGCCAATATGTGTTTACAACATCTTATACATTACTTGGAGGTTGGGCTTTTCACATATTCTTTTTTTTTTTTTTTAATTTGACAGAGAGAGATCGCAAGTAGACAGAGAGGCAGGCAGAGAGAGAGAGGGAAGCAGGCTCGTCGCCGAGCAGAGAGCCCGATGCGGGACTCGATCCCAGGACCCTGAGATCATGACCTGAGCCGAAGGCAGTGGCTTAACCCACTGAGCCACCCAGGTGCCCCCTTTTCACATATTCTTAAAATGATCTGATTTTTCAGTAGCTTCCAAGATAGCTTCTCTGTGAGTATGTTTATACCCACACAATTGTTTACTGTTTCTTTCCAGGGTTCTGCACTCACATCCTTCTTTTCTCTAATGGCATCTGTTCTAATGAGCCAGCATCTGAGTCAGGAAGTCCAGAAGGACCAGACCAAACATGGTTATCACCTTAATCTGCAAAAATGCACTAAAACCTGCATTATGCATCCTGCTTAATAGCTTAATTTCCTTTTTGGTAGAATCCCAAATACTTACTTATTGATTAGCATTTTTGTTTGGGGGATGGCATGCCTGTGTCAGCTGCTCTCTGCATCCCATGCCAATGCTTTTCACGTTCTCTTGACATGTCTCCCTGTGCTCAGGGGAGGGAGCTCACTGGTGACCCTCTGCCCTACACATTAAACTCACTGAAAACGGAATGTGCTGTATTCATCTCTGCTGTCAACTCTTCTGTAATAAACGATGCAATATTTGCAGCAAGACCAACTTCAATGGCTTTAAAGAAAACTGTTATTACTGAGATGCCTGGCGGCTCAGTGGGTTAAGCATCTGCCTTTGCCTCAGGTCATGAACCCAGAGTCCTGGGATCAAGCCCCACATCAGGCTCCTTGGTCAGTGGGGTGTCTGTCTGCTCCCCCTGCTTGCACTCTTTCTCTGACAAATAAATAACAAAATATCTAAAACAAAACAAAACAAAAACTGTTATTCCCAAACATACTTTCCCTGGAAGTTCCTGTGCACACCCCCAACTAATTTCTCTGTGGCACCAGGAAGAGAAGGAAGGGAGTGCCTTTTGAATATACAATTTGTGCCAGCCTTCTATGAAGTTCAGAAAAAGAGCACTTCCCTCTGCTGTTACAGAATGTTGACATCACCTCTTCTATATGTGTGTTTAAAAATGTCTCTGGGGGGGGCACCTGGCTGGCTCAGTGAGTTAAGCCTCTGCCTTCAGCTCAGGTCATGGTCTCAGGGTCCTGGGATTGAGCCCCGCGTTGTGGGGGTTGACTCTCTGCTCGGCGGAGAGCCTGCTTCCCCCACTCCCCCCTGACTACTTGTGAACTCTCTCTGTCATATAAATAGGTGGAATCTTTTTTTAAAAAAAAAATGTCTCTGAGGGATGCCTGCGTGGCTCAATCAGTTAAGTGTCAGACTCTTGATTTTAGCTCAGGTCATGATCTCAGGTTCCATGATCTCATAGAACCCTGCTTTGGGTTCTGTGATGGTCATGGGACCTGCTTCAGATGATCTCTCTCCATTTCCCTCTGCTCCCTCCTAAAAAAAGGAAAGTCTCTGAAACTCATCTCACACAGGATCTTCATGGGAAGCTTCTCAGCATCAGCTTTGCTCTGCAAAAGGGCAATACTAGTAACTTCATTGTGTTTAAACTCAATGACATAATTCATCTAAAGCAATGTCCTGACTTCAGCATGACAATAAAGTGCATCTTTATGACTCTCATGTTACTTCATGCCATTTGCACGGTAGGATATGGAATAATTAGATTTTCCCTTATTTCTTTTGCTTACTTGGGTTTAACAGACTTTTACAGTGATGTACTAGTGTTCTAAGCTCAGGCCCCTTCTCTTCTCACAGCCTGAGGGGATGACACCACCCCCGGTGAAAAACGACCGGAGTCATTTTGATTGTTGATCATGTCACATTCTTTTTATCAGTATGGGTTCCCTCCAGTGCAGTACTTGGAAAAAACTAAAGATCAAACACACACACACACACACACACACACACACGTACACATACACACACATCTTGCTACTAGATTTTATGTTAAAATAAAGGAAACACAGATCTAAATCAGCCAAGCATACAAACATGCATAACTTCCTTCTATCAGCTTCTTGGAATTTCTGTTCTCTGTTCCAAGTAAGTTTTTCCAGGAAGCCTTTAGATGAGTGGTTCAATCTAAGATGGGTACAAAGATATGTTATTGCCTTATCAGCCAAACATTTAGGTGAATAAGGCAACACAGATCATCTTTAAGTAGGAATCCGGGACCAAATTGAGTTCAAGATCTAGGTGACTACTGGGATGCCTGGGTGGCTCAGTCTGTTAAGTGTCCAACTCTTGGTTTCAGCTCAGGTCAAGATTTCATGGTTGTAAATCAAGCCCCACATCATTAGACTCTGTACTCAGCACAGAGTCTCCTTAAATTCTTTCTCCCTCTCCCTCCCACTCACTCAGTCTCTCTCTCAAATAAGTAAAATCTTTAAAAAATATCTAGGTACCTACTCCAAAGGTGTCCTGGGGTGAGCACATCATATTCTGTTCACCATTCACATAAGAGACAGAAGTATCTCTATGATACTTACTTACCTCTCATATTCCTTAAACACATTTAAATCCCAAAAGATTATTTCCATCTACCATCATTCACCTCCACTGATGATCTAGGTAGCACTACATGGAGTGCTTTGGGGATATAAAGCCTACTGAGAAGGCTTTGAACCTCAGCTGTTCATCCCTGACTTTCACAATCTATGAAGTGCTTTGGGGATGTAAAGCCTACTGAGAAGGCTTTGAACCTCACTTTCACAATCTAAATTTTAGCAAATCAGCCTAAGTTCATAGACCAATATCATTTTATACACAAACATGTCACACCAACACCACCTAACTGCTTTAAATTATACATATTTAAGTTGCAGACAATAAACAAGTCCTCTGGCTTCAATTTGCATCTTTAGTGGGAAGACTCTCAAACTCCAGGCTTTGTCTCAAATGTTGGAGTAGTTTTCCATTGCTGCCATGACGTATTACCACAAAGATAGTGGCACAAAGCACAGACCTTTTATCTTGCAGTGCCATAGGTTGGGGCTCTGCCTCGGGCCTCACAGGGTCTCTGGCAGGGTGTGCTGGGGCTTGTCTCTGCAGGTGGCTCCCCGACAGTCTGCTTCCAGACCCTCACAGGCTGTTGCTTGTTCCTCTCATGCTTCTAGTATATTCTTCTGTCACATGTCTGCAATTTACTCCCCCACCCCCACCCCCCATTCCTCTTTTCAGTACCCAGGTGATTAGCTTACGAAAGCACAGACAACTCAAGATGGCGCCCCCAATGTATGGTCCATAATTCCATCGGCATTCTTCTTGTCATGTGAGCTGACATCTCAACAGGTTTCATGCATTAGTTGCGGACAATTTGGGGGCCATTATTTACCTAGGGTAGATGCTGATATCTATCTAAGAGTCTGCTGGAAAACCATTCTGGAATGCCTTACAAGTGCCACTAATTCATCATTTCCAGCATTGGCGTTCTTGACTTCAGAACTCACTCATGCACTTCCGTATATATGTTTAACGTCTAAGAACAGTTCCATCTAGTCACTAATGTGACATCACTAGGATCCTAAAATCTTCTTTCATATTCATCCTGATTCCCAAGAGCTGTTAGCTTTAGCTCTCACCAAATGTTTCCATTCCTGTGACTCTTAATTTAGGGCCATGGTCAACTGTGAGAATGATAGGTTTGCAAAATGCTTTTAACTGGTCCCCTGGCTTTCACTTTCACTCCGTATTTCCAATTCCCTTTTCCAGATCTGAGCCTCAGGTGCTTTTCTAAAGACCCTTGCCATGCTTAGCCTGGAAATTCTATAGAATGTGTCCCTTTCCTGCTACCCTCATGATAAAGGCCAAATTTTGGTCAAGGCAGTCAGGAGACATCTTTTTTTTCCCCCTCTGTGTGTGTGTGTGTGTGTGTGTGTCTGTGTGTGTGTGTGACTTCTGAGTACTCCAGGCTCATTTATCACTCTTGGAATGTCCCTTTCTCTATTCTAGTAACACTGAGATACTTAGAATTTTCCAGAGGCGCCATTGGGTTGAGAATAAGATAATAGGCAGAGTTTTTAGAAGAATTCCTATGTGCCAAGCTTGTATAAATACTTCATTGAGGTTAATTTCTTTCTTTCTTTCATTTTTTTTTTAATTCTGCATTCTACCCCGACGCTGTTTTTATTCCCATTATAGAGGGGAGGGAAACCCAGAAAACCTAAGTAACCTGTTCAAGATCAACAGGTAGTAAATAGTAGTGCTGAGATTCCAGCTCAGGCACTCTGGCCCCAGAACCTGTGCTTGAAATCTTATAGCAGCTTGTTTCCAGAAGGAAAACTTGATCTAGGTAAGAGCCACCTCAAGGCTGCTCATCGTCTACTGGAGGATGAAGGGAGCTCCCCACAGATGGGTTAAGGGTGGCTCTCTTCTTTTTCTTCACATTTTGTAATAAGCAGAATAATGCTCCCCTCCCAAAGCATCCACATCTTTAATCCCCAGAACAGTGAATGTGTTGTCTTGCATGACAAAATAACTTTGCAGATGAGATTAAGGTGAACCTAAAGTAGTGAGATTATCAAGATTATCCTGGATTATCTGGATGAGCCCAAACTAATCACACGAGTCCTTCAAAGCAGAGAATCCTTCCAGTTGCAGGGAGAGAGGGAAAGAGAGATGTGGCAATGGGAAGAAGGTAAGAAGTCCCTGGCTTGGAAGATTTAATGACAGAACATTCTGATATATATCAAGATTTCATTATCATGAGTGTTTCATGAAATCGTTACAATATGGGGAGGCATGATAACATAGTAACACACACAAAGATTGTTGCTGTGGATTTGAAATGTTGGGGCTGATGAAGTTGCAGTGTCATTTTCATATGTCAGGACGCATTGGTGAAACAGAACAGCTGACTTAGACCAAGATCAGACAGTTTCGGAAGAAATCCTAGATATTCCCACCAGCATGGGACTGAATATGGTCTAGGAGAAATTTGCAGCAGGGACAGAGGTGTGAAGACTTGGTGTGCAAAATAGTGTCAAGAAATCTGGAGTTCGTTTATTATCCCTTTTTAAAAAGGTTCAACTTGATATACCATCCACATTAAGTAACTTTTGCTTAGTATTGTTTTATAAACTGGAAAATAGCTGTGATACAAGAACCTGCTAACGTTAAGAAAATCCAATAATAAAATCACAAATTAACATGGAGAGTGCTTGCGCCAAAGGATTGCATACAAATCAGAATGCGATTAACTCTGGCAATTTCAGGAACATGCTTTTATGAAGTTAAGGAAAATTAACTGAGCTAGAATTAACCAAACCACACTGTGTATTGGAGTGACATCATTGCCTGCGATCACTGGGTGGTCATCATCCCATTACCCCTCTGTCACCCCATGGTAGGATGTATGAGAGTCCTGGAAACCCTTCTAACAGAATTCCCAATATTTGTGATTATCAACCAATCTGTGTCCCATGAATAAAATTTTTGTTGCCTGAAAATGAGGTCATGTTATCACAAAATACAGACCAAATAACAAGTTTCGTGAGAGTCGTTTCCTAGATTTGGACAGGCCAGACGGAGACTGCTGTGATCCCTGTCACCTGTTTTTATGTTTCTTCAATAAAAAAAAAAAACAAAACATCAATTTGACTGTATTTTGCATAGCTTTCATTGTGCAACTGTACTGCTTTTCTAGTCTCTTTATGAATCTCTTCCCACTTATGGGAATCTCTTCAAGGGATGTTAAAGCCTTGGTCACCGCTGTCCTCCTTGGTCTAGAGTCATCCTTGATCTGAGATTGGGAATGCCCACTCTGCTCATCCTTTCCTTCCTTCTCCCATGCCAGATGCCCAATACACCCCCAAGAGCGTTAGCTTCTGACCAGTAGTGAGACCTCTGTGAGATTAGAGCTTATAGCAGGAAGGTCAAAGGGGGCAAAGGTACATGAACAAAACCCCCCAAATCACAACTGGGATAAGAGTTCAGCTGTCAACCCACTTGGATGACGTCAAACGTGTTGATACTGCAGTATTTACCACATTGTATACTGTTGTGTGATGTGACTGCAGGATTTGCCCTGCAAACCTTGCCTTTCTCAGCCCAGCCTTTTGTGTTTTATCCCCTGCCCTCCTCCAACTCAGCCTATGCCGTGAGCACCTCAGTCTGTCCACCCAGATAATGAAACAAAGAGCCCTCATGCTTCAGAAACGTGTCTGGAATGTCCTTCCTCTTCTTCCTCTTCTGCAGGACAAAGACTTCTCAACCCTCACAGCTCCCTGTGAAGGGCATCTCCGTGTGAAGGGTTAGTCATTGTCCCCAGGTGAAGCTGGCCATGCCCACTTGTGTTCCCCGGTACATTGAACACGTTGCATGTGAACACACAGAACGTATTTCTGCTTTACGAAGACAGCATGGGCTTTCCACCCCGGTGGTCTCTGCGGATCCACCTTGCTGCAGGGCTTGGCACAAGGCAAGAGGCACAGAAAATGCTTTTGACAGTGTCTGAGTTGCATTAGATTGAATTGAATTGAACAGAATGGTGTTCGGGTTTAAGGAATTGCAGGCCCCTGGTAGGGCCTCTGAAGTTTTGTGTTTGGTTTGGTTTTATTTTGTGTTTTTTGTTTTTTGTTTTTTAACAACTGAACCAGACTTAATTGGAGCAATTAATTTCATTGTAATCGCCATAAATAATCGGCCTCTAATGTAATATTGATGTTAATACCCACTTTTCAATAGACTGTAATAATTCTCCTCCGTGGTTATTACAGTGGAAATACTCCCTGCTTTTCCTCCAGGGTGAGTTTACAATTACACAACTCAAGGGGATACCCTGGATTTTAGAGGCTGAAGCCATTCTGGAATGGTCAATTTTTCTCGACACTGGCTTTATGGGGAGTGGGACACTTTACCAAATGTCGTTCAGATATCAGGGTTGTGCCTAAAGGAGGAGAACTCGGGAAGAGCAATGCCTGCTCCCCACGGGACATGCCTCTTGAAAGAGTGAGTTCGAAGGGTTCTGGAGTGAAGCTTCTGGGAACCCCCACCAACTCACGTGTCACCCGCACCTTTCACCAAAATGCAGAAACACAGAGTCCCCCTCATGAGCCTCTGCTTGGAGTTCCAGAATGTTCCCTGGACTCTTCCAGCACGTGGAGGTCCACATTCCTCCTAGATACCACCCAGCTCCCTGCAACGTCCTCTCTCAAGACGTGGTCTGTCGAAGGTGGGAGGTGTTCCTCAGCCCCCGCTGGTGTTTTGTATAATTGTGTGCCTGTGTCTCTGCTTCCTCTGTTCTAACAGAACCTTTTCCTGTCATTGGAGAGCTATAGTCTACTACAACACGTCATAGTTTTATGTATTTGTTGCATGAGAACAAAGGAATGGATGAACAAGAACCCAGCCTGCTGAGGTGAATTGGCCAGGATGCCCAGAAGCTAGGCTGAATTTCCAGGTATCGGCAGAAGTAATCAGGGAGCCAAAGGGGAGCCCACTTAACCAAGCAAAGGCCTCCAGATACACTTACTTTCTACCTCTCTGGAGGTCAGAGATCTGAGAAGCATGTGCAGAAGTGGATTTTCTGATTCAAGTAGTATGTGTTGAGCCCCCGGGCGTGCACGCTTCTGTGTTCCTGCCCAGGACAGGTGTCTAGGGCCTACCCAGTGTGTTCTGGAAGCTTGGCTTCCAGCTTCAGGGCAGGTTCACAGGTAGAGCAAACCATGCACTCAGCCTGAAGGTAGTTCACAGATTGTTAGAATGAGGAGAATGAAAATGGCAAAGAAAAACATTACAAGGAGATACAAAGAAATTGAGAGCAGATTCAAGGGGACAGAGGGTGACTGTGTCAGTCATTGGAGGAGATGCCCTGGAGAGCACAGAGGGACTCCAGCCCCTAAGAGAGCCCCCGTTTCACTTTCCACTTCATACACTGGTGGGCCTGGAAATGCTTGATGTCCTCTTGAATGACAGAAAAACAGACAAAAGCAACAAAGTGGGGGCCATGCTGGTGTACAATGATGCTGAAGGGGAGGGGACACAGTTCCTACACAGGATCATTCAATCAGATGGCACTGTCTGCTCATGTGTCCATTTTGTTGCCCCTTTTGATGCCTCATCTCTTCTCGGTGTGGCTGTGCGTGTCACCGGGAACTGGAGACACGTGTTCACACTTGGACCCGAGCAGGGACAGGCAGCTGGAGGCAGCTGTGCCAGTGCTCAGAGGCAGGACCCCGTGGTCCTCAGTCCCCAAGTGCTGACTTCCCGTTCATTGCCACGATTTTATTAAAAGAAATGACAGTTTGACTAAAAGGAATTGCAATCAAGTCTGGGGTTTTTGTTGTTAGTTTTTCTCAAAGATCAGTGCTCAATTGTTTTTGAAACCATAGATATTTTGTGAAGCTGATTAAAATTATGAGTCCAATATAAGAAATATTCTCATAAATCAAAATGCCTACATCCAATTTTGTGATACTCACAGATGTCCAAACCTTCATGCAGATGACAAGGAAGTTCCAGATTCAATACTGTCAAGGCAATTTACGGAAAACTAAAATTTGCACATACTGTAAAGGAGAAAGAGAGAATCGGTAGCCTAGCTTTCATCTAAATAAAGAAAGTAAATTTCTGAAGATGCAATCCGTGTAGCCGGCAGAGTGACCGGCTTTGGGAAGAGTAAAGTTAAAAGGCTAGATCATTCAGACGAGAAAACTAAAATGCCCGGCAACAGAGGCAGTCGCCCCATAGTTGTTCCCCACCCAGGCAGAGTTTTAGAACATGGACCACTAAGCAAGACCCGAGTTGGAAATAGTCTAGGGTAGCAGTTAAGGATTTCCGGGGAGAGTCACAGAACATGTGGGCAAACTGTGGGAGCTCCTTCATTCCCGGGAGCCTGGAGAGGATTCAACAGCCACTTGAGGCTTCCGGCTTATCACCCTCAAAAACACAGATGTGAGTGCTCAGTGACAGACACACACTCACCTGCTTCGGGGACGGATCGACTATCTGTCTGAACCACTGAACTTTTTACGAAGTCTGTGGTCACCGGACGCAAGCAGAGGTGGGGCGGGGAGGTGGGGGGTGGAATGCTGACAGCCCATCACAGCTTGTGTCAATTAAAGCTCAAAGTACTTTTTTTTTTTTTTTTAAACCATGTCTTCCATTTGTTCTCCACTCATCCATTTCACAAGTATTGAATCAGCACTATTACAGGCACTGGAGAATCATCAATAAATAAACCAGACAAGTTCGTGTCCCTACAGTGTGGTTCAGGGATGCCACTTAAACAGCATATGTGATGTCAAGTGCTATGAAGAATAGGGCAGGGTAAGGGCATTGAGGGTGTTGGGGCAGGGTTTTTTTTTTTTTTTTCTCCAGAAAAAGAGAGCATGAGCAGGAGGAGAGGCAGAGGGAGAAGGAGAGAGAGAATCTCAAGCAGACTCTGAGCTGAGAGCAGTGTCAGCTGAGGGCTCAATTTCGTGACCCTGAGATCATGACCTGAGCCGAAATCAAGAGTCAGACATTATTTGACTGAGACCCCCAGCCGCTGCAGGTCAGGGACTATTTTTTTTTTCACATTTTTAAAAAATTAAATTAGCCAACGTATAGCAAATCATTAGGTTTTGATATAATGTTCAATGATTCATTAATTTTTTAAAGATTTTATTTATTCATTTGACAGAGAGAGACAGCAAGAGATGGAACACACAAGCCGAAGTAGGAGAGGGAGAAGCAGTCTCTCTGCAGAGCAGGGAGTCTGCTGCGGGCCAGGACTTTGGGATCATGACCTGAGCTGAAGGCAGACACTTAAGTACTGAGCCACCCAGGTGCCCAAATGATTCAATAATTTTGTATGACACCCAGTGCTCATGATATCCTGTGTCTTCATCACATCCTAAGCCCAACACCCAGTTTCCCCATTCCTCCTTCCCTTCCCTTCTGCAACTCTGATTTTTTTTCCGAGCAGTCTCTTGTGGTTTTTCTCGTCTCTGATGACTTCCTATTCAGTTTTCCCTCCATTCCCCTATGGTCCCCCAGGCTATTCCTTATGTTCCACATATTAGTTAAACCATATGATAATTGTCTTTCCCTGCTTGGCTTATTTCACTCAGCATAAACCCCTCCAGTTCCATCCTTGTTGATACAAAAGTTGGGTATTCATCCTTTCAGATAGTAATATTCCATTGTATATATGAACCACATCTGGTGAAGGACGTCTCAGCTCCTTCCACATTTTGGCTATTGTGGACATTGGACGATTTAATACAGAGAAGTCCTGTCTGTGCAGATAGCATCTGAACAGAGAGGAAGATAAAATCCTCCGTGTATTTTGAAACTAGAACCAATAGGATTTACCAGTGGATACGGGGGGGCAGGGAAAAGAGAAAAGTAAAGGATGATAATTCAGGGTTTGGGGCCTGTGAAACTAGTAGAATGGAGATGCCATTGACAGACATTGAAGTCTTGGGAGGAGCAGTTTCAAGGGTGATAAGAGACAGGGTGCTTGGAACGTGGCTTCTCTTTCGGACATTTCATTGTTGACATGCCTGTGGAACATCCAAGTAAAAACACCTACTGTGCGATGCCATATAAGAACCTAGAGCTTAGTGGAATTCGGGGCTAATGATATAGATGAGTGTGTCCACGATATTTCAGCCAAGGTCTGAAGTAGGTTGTACAAGGGGTAGAAATGTGTGAGAAACAGAAGAGAGAGAACACCCAAGTCCTCAGTCCAACGATGACAAGTTTGGAAGACAAGATAAAACCAACAATGAGCTATCACTTCACACCTGTTAGGTTGGTAATTATTAAAAAAAAAAAAAAAGGAAAACAAAAGTATTAGTGAGAATGTAGGGAAATTGGAACCCCATTGCTGGCTGGAATGCAAAATGGTGCAGCAGCCACCATGGAAAACAGTTTGGTGTTTCCCCCAAAAGTTAACATAGAATTACAACACGAGCCAGCCGTTCCAGGCCTGGCCGAGCCGTACCGAGTCCAGAAAGGACTCGGTAATTGAATCAAACAGGTATCTGTGCACCCATGCTCGAGCCAGCCGTTCCAGGCCTGGCCGAGCCGTACCGAGTCCAGAAAGGACTCGGTAATTGAATCAAACAGGTATCTGTGCACCCATGCTCAACACAGCATATTCACTGCTGCCAAAGCGTGGGAACTGTCCCAAGGGCTTTTAACCCCAAAGCTCAAAGCTATGATTTACAAATAGGAGATTACAGGCATGGCAGGGCACTGGTCTTTATGAAATCAGCATTTGTCCCTGAGTCAAGAAAATTATTTTTGGTTATCAGGCAAAACTCCATGGGTGGGTCAGCGGCAGGTCTCCAATTCTTAACACACTGTTCTAGTCACACTGTCAGGTAATGTGGCTTCCAGGGAAATACTCCAGTTGTAGAAATGGAGAAGATACAGCCAGGTGAAAAAGGAGAGTATGTGTGAAAATACACATGGAGTGGGGCGCCATCTGTACCCCAGGAGGGAGAGGCCATGGAGAGAATGGGTGGAAGAGAACAGGCTCTTGTCAGGACGCTATCAACAAAAATAGACTGGAAGAAAGGATTACAAGAAAAGAGGAGCCAGAGACTAATGCAGACCCTAGATCCAGCCTTCAGTATAATTTAAGTATATTTATAAAAGAAACCCTGAGAGGTGCTTGGGTGGTTCAGTTGGTTAAGCATCTGCCTTCGGCTGAGGTCACGATCCCGGGGTCCTGGGATTGAGCCCCACATTGGGTTCCCTGTTCAGCGGGGAGTCTGCTTCTCCCTCCCCCTCTGCCATTCCCCCCAACCCATGCTCTCTCTCTCTCTCTCTCTAAATAATAAATAAAATCTTAAAAAAAAAAAAAAGAAGATCCTTGAGAGTCATCACAGTCTTTTCTCTGACAACAACCCTGGTCTTGTCCCTTGCCCTTCTGTCATTCCCTTTGCTCAGCGACTTTACTTACATCCAGCATATTCATTATCAAGTTCATCATTTCACGAGTGCTCATAATTTTCCACGCTAGAGATTCCTCTTTTTAGAACTGGTAAAATTCCCACAGAACTTCATGGTCCATTTCAAGTATTTGAACTTCTATTTATACAGTTGTACCTTTTCCACCTCAACTTCATGGATTTCTCTTGAGTTCTCAAGAGTTTTTGCATAGTTTCTCTAATAGATTATACTGCATAGTATTATAAGTCATTGGAGCATGAGGCAGAAGCTCTGTGTGTGTGAATACACACTCGTGTGTGTGTGCACACCTGTGTATCTAACTGCCTGTCTCTTCCAGAAGGTAAACTCTCTGAGGCTAATTCCTCTCTATTATTTATTTCTGTTTCCTTGAACATTTTCACAGTGAATTTCACATAATGGATGTTCAACACATGTTTATTCAATAAATAAATGAATAAATGTCAGACATTTTAAATTCTGGAAATAGAATTTTAAAAAAGCTTTGCATCCAGGCATGAAAATGACAATCCACTTTCTAATCCCCTAACATAGGTGCTGTGATTGCTTTCAAATATATTTTTTACAAGCAGCTCTGACTTTCCATTGTGGCATACCTGTCTGTTGTGACGAGACCGAGACCTGACACCCAGTGCTCACATCTCCCCCCAACTCTATTTCCTGAAATTTTCATCAAATACAGACACAAATACTATGAGATAGCAAAAATTATATAAGCTATGTAAGGCCAGAAAATAATAAATTAGAAACAGAAGAGTATGATAATACCTGAGTAAACATTTAATCAATTTCTTGGAAAGTTCAACACAATAGAAGAATCCCTATCACACACCAGAATTATGAAATGGGGCAGAATAAGGATGCACAAAACACAGAGTTTTTCATCAAACAATTGGTATGTCATCCACAGGGAGAAACAATACATGCATTTGAATTTACTCCAAAATGAACTCACTAGTTACTTATTTTACTTACAAAACTAAGTGTATTGGTGACAGAAACTCAAAAAATCAAATTTCTATGGGAAAAATTACAAAAAAAATTAATGATCCCCCCATTATTTAAAAACATATAATCCCACTCCCACAAAAACTGTTCAAAATCATAGAAGAAAAATAAAAACCTTTTAAATTGTTTGCTATAGTGTATCATTAACACAAAAACTTATAAGCACTGCTCCAAAATTAAGCTAAAACAAATATCACTTTCAAGCATCAGTATAAAAATGCTTAAATAAAATGTCATCAAACAAAATCCAATAGTAAATTAAAATGCATCATATTATAACCAAGTAGGTTTGATCCGAGAAAGACAGCCCGATGACTTGGGAAAACACGTTGAACACAGTTCTTAGAAGAAGCAGCAAAAATGACATTGCATTTGTTAGGTGTGATTTCTGGATGTGCACATGTAGAGTAAGCATTGGCTTCACCCTTACAAGAAAATGAAGTAAGATGGGTCCCTTCCGAGAGAAGCAAAACTTGCAATTTGCTTGCTGGGAAATGCCTCTGAATGTCAGATAGGCCATTAAGAAGACTCAATTAAAATTATGGAGAGATTGCTAAAGGGTCAGGAGGCTAGCATGAGAACATGAAGCTGAAGTCCTAGGGACCCACTTTTTTTTTTTTTTTACAATTTCTTTTTTTTTCTCTTTTTTTCCTTTTTTTTATTTGTTTATTTTCAGCGTAACAGTGTTCATTGTTTTTGCACCACACCCAGTGCTCCATGCAGTATGTGCCCTCCCTATTACCCACCACCTGGTTCCTCAACCTCCCACCCGCCCTCCCCCACTTTTATCACCAGAGTAGTAACATGTAGAAACAGGAGCTTCTCAGTGGAGACACACGCAGATGCCACTTTATTCCGAGGCGCCATGTTGAGATGGTGTTCCCTGGTAAGAAGGTCACTTCACTTTTGTCATCTTCGACCCAAAATGTATGATCTAGGTGCGATTGTGAGACTACACCAGACAATTCAAAGTAAGGGCATTTGACAACATACTGGACTGGTATGCTTGAACACATCAAAGTCATGATGAATGAAGGTGGGCTGAAAATAGGTCTCCAATGGGAGGACGCTAAAGAGATTTGAGATGCAAAGACAAGACATTGTGGGTTCTGGGTGGGACCTGGAGGAGAATCAGGACTTCAGTGGAAAAAAACAAAACATGACATCCAAACAAAGCCTCATTTATTGATTAGTACTGTATGCTAATATCTTCATTTTGATAATTAACCATGATCCTATAAGATGTTAACATTAAGGGAAATGGGACGAAGGCATGTTTTAACTCTCCATACTCGTCATGCAGTCTTCTGTAAATCTAAACTAATTTCAAAAACTAAAAGTTAAAAACATTGCCTTTAAATGTGGAGTATTTTTAAATTCATTTATTGCAGGAAAAATAAAAATAAAAATTACTTTGAGATAATATTTTTCTTCTATCAGCTGTCAGAAATGCAAAATTGCATCAACACACACTTTGGCTGTACATAAAATGGGAACTATAAAATACTCCTGGTAGGAATATCAAATTATACCCTCTATGGAGAAAAAAAATCAGAAATATCTGGAAATATCTGAAAAAAAATGGAACATGTATTTCCCTCTTAGTTTCAATATTACTCCTTATAACAATGCATTCTAGCCAAAAGTAATCATTTCCATTGTAATTTTATTTCTAACAGCAAAAATTGAAAGCACATCAAATGTCCCTAAATATGACATTGGCTGTATAAATAGATCCATACCCGGCTATATTATGCATCTGTAAGAAGGATATGAAGGATCTCTGATAAGGATCTCTGATAAGAATTGGTCCCTAGAAGATCTTAGTACATGAAGAACAGCAGAAGTCTGTTTATAGGATATTACCTTTTACAACTTGGGAGGGGAGGAAAGGTAAGGGGATGGGCAGAAAATTATACACTTTCAGAAAGAAAATCTGAAAGTATCATGTATAAAACAAGGAATAGAGGTTGAGAAGGAAGAAGGTGTGAAAGACAGAGATGGAATTAAGATTTTACTGAAAATATTTTGCTAAATAGTGTCAACTTCAAAATCCTCTAGTTTACTAAGAAGGAGTCATAGTTGACCCTGGGCCCTTGAATAACAAGGGTTTGAATTACACGGGTCCACTAATATATGGATTTTTGTTGAGATGTACAGTGGAGTATTGAAAATGTATTTTCTCTTCTGTATGATTATCTTAGAAATATTTTCTTTTCTCTAGCTTACATTATTAGAAAAATACAGTATGTAACACTATAAATTAAAAGTAAGTGTTGACTGCATACATGATTGGTAAGACAACATCAGGCTGTTAGTAGTTAAGTTTTGGGAGCCAAAAGTTATCCATGGTCAGAGCTCTAAACCCTTGTATTAAATACTAGAAAGTAATAATCTAACTCCATATTGATGTGATGACTTAATCACGAAGATAACAGTTCAAGAAAGAAAGAACACAATATTTGACTATCTATATTTGGTGGAATATAGTCGAGGGCAGCAAAGATATCTTCAGCTTCAATGAATAGATTTATTGGTAATATTAGTGTCTTTACTTTAAAGCTATTTCATTTTTGTGGTAGAAAAATACAAACAATTAATATGCTATTGTTGTCAGGAATCAATACTTTTAGTGTAAGAGAAAAAGGAAAACACCATAAAAACAATGAAATTAACTGAAACCTATATTTGTAAAATTTGTATTAAAAAGAGAAGAGTCATTTTTTTTTTTATTTTAAAATACACATATTCTGTGGCACTTGGGTGGCTCAGTCAGTTAAGCATCTGACTCTACATTTCAGTTCAGGTCTTGATCTCAGGGTCATGAGTTCAACCCCACAATGGGGTCCACATCCAGCATGCAGTCTATTTGAAAAACAAAATATTTTCATTTTATTTTTTCTAAAGATTTTATTTTATTTATTTGACAGACAGAGATCACAGTAGGCAGAGAGAGAGAGAGAGAGGAGGAAGAAGACTCCCTGCTGAGCAGAGAGCTGATGTGGGGCTCGATCCCAGGACCCTGGGATCATGACCTGAGCTGAAGGCAGAGGCTTTAACCCACTCAGCCACCCAGGTGCCCTGAAAAATTTATTTAAAAACAAAACAAAACATTGGACCACTTGGGGGAACTTAGTCAGTTGGGCATCTGACTCTTGATTTCAGCTCAGGTCATGATCTCAGGGTCATGAGACTGAGCTCTGCATTGGGCTCACACTCAGTGGGGGGTCTGCTTGTCCTTCTCCCTTCTTGCTCCTCCCCCAGCTCAGGCTCATGCTGTCTCTCTCCTCTTACTCTCTCTCTCAAATAAATACATAAATAAAATCTTTTAAAAATAAATAAAAATGAAATACGTACATTCTAGTTCTGTTCGCTAAGACTGTATGGAAGCCGTGACAATCCACTGGTCCAGATCACAGCTACCACTAGAGTTAATAGCCTTTAAATACCATTTCCTCAATCAGATAGTACCAGATTGCCCTCTAGGCCTGGTTGATTCCATGTCTGGTGCAAGAATTAAATGAGATGCCCTGAGGTTGCTGTGCTGGGCCAGAAAGCAAGGGACATATTACAGATGAATACAGTCATGGAGAAGGAACAGAGGACTCAATAGAGAGGACCCCACTGGGATGGAGGAGGGACACTTTGAGCATAAAAATATAAATTATAATGAAAAGCCTTTGAAAAAACACTAAATGTATGCCTTGAGAAGTATAATGTGATATTAAATAAAGAAGAAAAGAAGGAAGGGGGCAAGGGAAGGATGGATAGGATAAGAAATGAAGAAAACCAGTTGGGTGCCACCAGTGGACACTGTAGTGGTTTGGAAATGTGTGGGCAGGTTCTCTGACACCCTTCCCTTCAAGAGATGGGTGCCTGGTTCTCTTCCTCCTGAGTCGTAATTGCACAGTGGTTTCTGCCTTCCTTCCTCTTTGGATTCTTCCTTCTGGGGAAAGTAGCTGCCATGCTGTGACGAACTCTCCAGAGAGGTCCATGTGGCATGGATCATGGCCTCAGCCATGACCTACCACTTGATGTCACCTCATGGATCCCAAGGCAAGATACCCAGTGAGGCTCTTCAGTGTACCCCGCCCTCAGAAGCTATTAGACTACAAGTATTTGCTATTTTAAGAAGTGCCTTGGGATTATTTTGATAAATGAATAACAAATGCAGCTCTAATTAGAAGCAACTTAGGCCCCCACCCTCACCCA
Source organism: Meles meles (assembly GCF_922984935.1). Lineage (NCBI taxonomy): Eukaryota > Metazoa > Chordata > Mammalia > Carnivora > Mustelidae > Meles > Meles meles. The sequence continues at coordinate 98,202,601 of NC_060075.1, forward strand.
CAAAATTGGACTCAAAGGTAAAATTAAGCACTGGTTTTACTATTCAGATAAGAACCACAATTCTGGGTGATCTAAGACCGAGTTAATAAGGTGAAGTTTCTTTCTGCAGAAACATTCCAATGCATAAATCTGGAAAGAAAGAAAGCTTCAGAAAAATCACCATTTTGTAAGCTCGAAGGTAACGGATGTAGGCTATCATCAGTAACAGATGCCGCACTGGATTAGATGGGACGTTTGTCAAGGGCAGGACTATGCTGTCACTAAATGAACTCACTGATTACTCTTAACATAATTATGAGATATAGTGCGTGGACTCTTTTTTATTCTTATTCTAACCACCAACCAACCAACCAACAGAAAAAGCCATTTTTGAGAAATCAGTGAAATTTGAATATAGTATGAAACAATACCAATGGCATTATGGTTATTAAGAAATGTTTATGTTTTTAGAAACACAAATTAATATGTATGTATGAAATGACATTGTATCTTGGAGAGCTTTTAAAATAAGGAAACAAAGAGGCAAATCTAATTTAAATGTGGACAAGTCTGTAGACCTGTCATTAAAATGATTCAGAAAATGAAGTGCATAATTATCACCAAATTCAGGAGAGTTGCTACTGCTGGCGTCAGGGTGGAGGGAGGTCTGAGCACAGTGGAGCGCGGGAGGTTTCTGGAGAGCCGTCAGTGTGTCCTTCCTTGACTGCATTGCATGCACACCTACTGTATACTTATTCAGTATATTCAACTTGCAGTTTTTATGTACAACACTATGTGAATTCCAGGTAATAATAAAAATTAAAATTAAATATAAAAACTTGCATTTGTTTTGAAAACATAACTCAGATGTCATGTTATCAGTTAATAAAATAGATTCAACTTTCATTAACAAGGAGTAAGTCGATAATCTCGACATTAGATAAGTGAAGAAAGAGATACATAATACTTGGGTTTCCGCTTGTGATATTAGGAATACTCTGTGTCAATAAACCTTGTTCAACTAGAAAAAAAAAGAAGAAAAAAGAAAGAAAAAAGAACCTTTACTTCTGAATATTGGACCTGAAAGTAAATGGGGAGAGTTTCCTTTTTTTTTTTCCATTTTATTTATTTTTTCAGCGTAACAGTATTCATTCTTTTTGCACAACACCCAGTGCTCCATGCAAAACGTGCCCTCCCCATTACCCACCACCTGTTCCCCCAACCTTCCACCCCTGACCCTTCAAAACCCTCAGGTTGCCCCAACCTCCCACCCCTGACCCTTCAAAACCCTCAGGTTGTTTTTCAGAGTCCATAGTCTCTTATGGTTCGCCTCCCCTCCCCAATTTCCTTTTTGATGTACTATACATTTCTGAGGTGTTTCTTTCTCTTCTTTCCTTCCTTCCTTCCTTCCTATCTTTTTTTTTTCTACTTGCCCAGTGTTTATTTAGATGATTTCATTATACTGCACCTTGGTAGAATGTGAAGTCTTCTTGGATTATTTAACAAATGATGTTGAGGAACTGTTTAACTATTTAAGGAAAAAATTTGCATCAACATCGCCTTAGCTTGTGCATTGTATTATAAGAATGACAGAAGAAATAATATGGAACATGAGAATTTCTTGTACTTGAGGAAAAGCACATCTTTTTTTTTTTTTTTTTTTTAAAGATTTTATTTATTTATTTGACGGAGAGAGAGATCACAAGCAGGCAGAGAGGCAGGCAGAGAGAGAGGAGGAAGCAGGCTCCCTGAGGAGCAGAGAGCCCGATGTGGGGCTCGATCCCAGGACCCTGAGATCATGACCTGAGCCGAAGGCAGCGGCTTAATCCACTGAGCCACCCAGGCGCCCCGAAAAAGCACATCTTTAATTTAAAAATTAGTATTTATTAAGTCTGGTCTGAAACTGTTTTGCATCTTCACTAACCTCTATAACAAGAAAAAATAGTGAAATAAGAATTTTGAAGAAAAAATTAAATTATATTTTTAAATGTTGGAAAACTCTAAGACTCTGATTTTTAGATAAGGAAGCATTCTGAGTATAGAAAAAACTGTGAAGAGAAAAGACAAACCTATGGAGAGAGAAAGCAGAGCCGTGGTTCCCTGGACATGGATGTATATGAAGACGGGAATTCAGTGCAGACAGATGCAAGGAGTATCTTTGGGGAGGATAAAAATATTGTGAAAATATCGCTTTGTGGTGATGGTTGCACGACTCTGCAAATTTCCTGAAACTGTAACAAACAGACACTGAAGTAATTCATCAGCAAGAAACTTGCCCTTCAAGGAACGTTAGGGGAATCTCTACAGGCATAAGGAAAATGGTACTGGTCAGAAATTCAGACACATGACGATGAGATAAATGAATGTAAAATAAAATCTTCAGTTTTTGTGACTCTTCACTGATCTAAAAGACATATTATAATTCTCTCTACATTTTCTTATGACTGAATATTTCTAGTTAAGCTTAAAAACGTGCCTGAAGCAGGACATTTTAAAACTATCTTTATTGTCAGAGTGTGTCCTCTATTATAATTAAAAAATGGTAACAATAAAATTGCGTGATAGTGTCTGATGACAGCATATAAATAAGCAAGATGAACAACAGCAGTGTCAGAAGGTATGGAAGACAGGAATGGGGAATACTTTGCTGCGGCTGCCGGCGCTGGCCGGGTCAGTTATTTGAGAGTGGTCATGGGTTAGTTAAAACTGGGTATTTAAAACTCTAGAGCACACACCGAACACATTCTTTTTTCTTCTTTTAATTTTATCTTCCTCTTTACAAAAAGACTATTTATTTATTTGAGAGAGAGGGAGAGAATGTGAGAGAGAGAGAGAGCATGAGAGGGAAGAGGTCAGAGGGAGAAGCAGACTCCCCGCCGAGCAGGGAACCGGACACGGGACTTGATCATGGTACTCCAAGATCATGACCTGAGCCAAAGGCAGCTGCTTAACCAACTGAGTCACCCAGGCACCCAACACCTTCTTAAGAAGAAGTGTAAGTGATACCTTAAAAGTGGAATTAGAAAATGTTCAAACGACACCGAAGAAGACAGGAAAAGAGGGGAGAATAAGGGAAAAAATCCTTGCAATGGATATAAAACAGTTACACCATTACAGGTATTAACTGACCTGCATCAATAATCGTTTAAATGCGAATGGTCTGAGTAGACCAGTCGAAAGACAGAGATCATCAAAGTGGATAAATAAGAAAACTATGTTGTCTACAAGAAACCCGTTTTAAATATAAATATATGAATAGGGTAAAGATAACATCATGGAGAATGACATACCCTGTTAATAATAATCACGAGAAAGGGGAGGAGCTGCAGCAATTTCTGACAAAACAAACCTCAGCATGAGAAGGGGATTCACCGATGAAGAAGTATGTTGCATCATGACAATAGAATCACTCCTCTGAGAAGACAACAATCCTGACAAAAGAGTATAAGAAGGCACAAGGCAGGGGCCCCTGGGTGGCTCAGTGGGTTAAAGCCTCTGCCTTTAGCTCGGGTCATGATCGCAGGGTCCTGGGATTGAGCCCCGCATCGGGCTCTCTGCTCAGCAGGGAGCCTGCTTCCTCCTCTCTCTCTGTCCACCTCCCTGCCTACTTGTGATCTCTGTCTGTCAAATAAATAAGTAAAATCTTTGGAAAAAAAAAATAAGAAGGCACAAGGCAAAGCTGATGAACTAAAAGGAGAAAAGACAAATTCAGTTTTATTTGGAGACTTAACAGCCCATTTTAGTAACTGGTGCATCAAGCAGACAGAAAATCAGTAGGTGTGCGGATGACCTGAACAGCATTATCCCATGACCTGATCAAATTGACATTTATGGAACCCTTCATGAAAACTGTACACCTCCTTTTCAATCCCATGCAAACCGTACACCAAGACAAACCACATCTCGGCTGTAAAAACACATCTTCATATGTCTGAAAATATAGTAACCTTACAAAGCACGTCCTCAGACCACAATGGAATTAAACCTGGAATCTACAACAGAAGAGACCAGCAAAATCCCCCGGCAGTTGGAGATGAAAGAGCTCACTCTGAATAAGTAATGGGTCAAAGAAGAAGTCACAAGAGAAATTAAAACATATTTTCAGCTAAATGAAAATACGATTTATCAAGATTTGTGGGATACAACAAAAACGGCATAAAGGGAGATTTATAACATTAAATGCATGTACTAGACAAGAAGAAACAGCTAAAATTATAGCCTCCCTTTCCATGTTAGGAAAATAGATTTTTTTTAAAAGAGCAAATTAAGTGTGAAACAAGCACAAGAAATGGAATAAAAATTACAGTAGAAATTAATGGAACTAATAAGCAAGTGCAGGGCACAGTCTAGAAGGTCAATATACAAAAGTCAATTGCTTTCTTAGATACCCAGATGTGGATAATTAGAATTTAAAATTAAACAAAACACCATATAATTTACAATAGAGTGCAAAAAGGAAAAACTTAGGCATAAACCTCAAATATGTGTAGTCTCTTTTTGTGTAAAACTGCAAAACAGTGGTGAAAAGAATTAAGGAAAATCTAAGTAAATGGAGAGATTTCATGTGCTTGGATTAGAAGACTCAATATTGCTAAAATGTCAGGTCTCCCCAATGTGATATAAGTCTGCCGTGGAACCCCAGTCAAGATCACAGCCAGCTATTCGGTAGATAGCACCAAATGCATTTAAGAAAAAAAAATTTTTTTAGAGGAGCATTTGGATGTCTCAGGTGAGTAAGCATCTAACTTTGGCTCAGGTCATGGATAACAGGTGAAGCACAGGGAATGTGTGATCAGGTGAAATGATTTTACATTATATTGTAATGCAGGACACAAGCCACTATATATTAGCAAAACCCTTAAAACTTGAGAAGAAGAAGAGTAAAACATGATGTGTGTGTGTGTGTGTGTGTGTGTGTGTGTGTGATTTAGGAGGGGGACGCCTAGGCGGCTCAGTTGGTTAAGGTCTGACTCGTGATTCTGGCATAGGTCATGATCTCAGGTTCTTGGGATTGAGTCCTGCATCAGGCTCTGCACTCAGCAGAGAGTCTGCTTAGATTCTTTCTTTCCCTCTGCCACTCCCCCTGCTTGCTCACTCTCTTTCTTTCTTTCTAAAGTGAATAAATAAATCTTAAAAAAAAATTGAGGGGTTAGATGACCCGGGAGGTAATGTCAATTTTGGTGAAATAATATAACCATATTACAGATGTATTAAATAACCTCATGGATGGTGGGGAGGTGGGGGGAAGGTGCTAAGCCAGGAAACTCTGGAAATGACTGGAATCTGTAAAACTGACTAGGAAAAGGGACTGCATGAAGCACAGTAATCTGGTTGATAAAACTATTCCCTGCAGATATTGGTTAACAGTTCTGATGCCGTTAGCATTGTATAAGGGAGCCGAATGGTTAAGTAAAGGGTAGCAGGTGAGTGGAGCCAGGTGATACAGGTAAGTGGAGCCAGGTGATACAGGTAAGCAAGGGCAGGGGGTGCAGAATGATTCACGTAGCAATGCTTAGGAGCTGGAGATATCTGTAGGAATATAGCTGATTACACACAGAAATATTGACAGTTCTGTGTTGGTTGCTATCATCTGAGAGCTTGGGAAAGAATGACTGAGGTGATATATTTACAGTGACCCAGGAGACAATTGAAAGAGTGCTCCCAACAGCCAAAGCTGGAACGGTTTGAGCTACCAAATACAGGTGCACTGGATTATAACACAAAGTATAAAATAAATATCTCTGGCCTGTATTGCTATCAACCAGTAATTGAATGCATAAATAATGGGGAACACCAGACAAATCTCCCACGCGAACGCAGACCTTCAAGAAGTGGAGTTGAACTCTGACTCTCTAAGTGCGAGCTACACAGAGTGACTTCCTTCCAAAGGTTACAGCGTGAGAAAGGGGAAAAAATAACTTTACACCAAAGAACGCTGGCCCACACAATCTCATCAGGTTTGATAGATCATGCTGATACCATATCCCCTTGACATGATGTGAAGAGAATTGCGCATGACATCTACTGTCTTCCCCCCCAAAAAAGTAACCCCAGTGTAATCAGGAGAAACATATCAGACAAGTCCATTTGGCAGATCTGACAACATACCTAAGTGGTATTTCTCAGAAGTGTAATAATTATCAAAAAATAATAATTTTTTTAAATAGACTTAAAAATGGTCACAGTCAAGAGGAGACCAAGGAGACCAAGGGAAATAAATGTAAATGGTGTCCTGGATGAGATCTCAGAACAGAGAAAGCGTGTTAGATAAACACTAGGGCAACTTGAATAAAGTTTTGGCATTAGCTCCTCATATCAATATTGGTTCATTGATTCTGAGAAATAGGCCACAACAATGTAAGATAATAATGGTGATGGGTACTGGGTGTAGGTTAGATGTGAACTCTTTACTCTGTTCTCCACTTTTCCGTAAATCTGAACCTGTTCTTTAAAAGATATAATTATTACAAAATCTGTGAAGAAAACTGCAAAAGAAAATGTTGACAGATCTGACCAAATAATATTGGAAGCTTGTGTGTAATAGAGCTCATAAGTAGAATTAAAATAGTAAAATTAAGTAAATTAAAGTAGTAAATAGTAAAATTAAGTAAATTCAAATAGTAACTGAGGACCATATATACAATGGAGTATTATGCCTCCATCAGAAAGGATGAATACCCAACTTTTGTAGCAACATGGATGGGACTGGAGGAGATTATGCTGAGTGAAATAAGTCAAGCAGAGAGAGTCAAGTATCATATGATTTCACTTACTGGTGGAGCATAAGGAATAACACAGAGGACATGGGGAGATGGAGAGGAGAAGTGAGTTGGGGGAAATCATAGGGGAGACAAACCATGAGATATCGTGGACTCTGAGAAACAAACTGAGGGTTTTGGAGGGGAGAAGCGTGGAGGGATGGGTGAGCCTGGTGGTGGGTATTAAGGAGAATACATATTGCATGGAGCCCTGGGTGTGGTGCATAAACTATTAATCTTGGAACACTGGAAAAATAAAATTAAATTAAAAAACAAACAAACAACAAAAAAATAGTGTAATTGAGGAAAAACTACACTGGCAAAATACAGTGCTATTTTGTCTAAAAATTATCCAACTTGTTTTAAAATTATTATGAGATCATGGAGATATCTATGTGAAGTGGGACAAAGTTTCTGAAAATAAATTTGAAAATATAAGTGAAAAATTGTTATCATATTTGTCCATTTACCTAAGCAATTCTGCTTTGAAATGTCTGATGAAAAAATTTTGATACACAGTCATTGATTCATGTTGCAAGATGCTCATTGAAGTATTATTTACAGTGATGAAGTCTAAGGAGACCATTTAAAAATCAGAATTTTTTAAGGAAATTCTACTAAATCTATCTGATATGGTATCATTTCTCTTAAATAGCCTTAAAATATTTCTTTATGATAAAGAAAAATGCTTATGATCCAAACTGGTTGTGATCAGAGTTGTCAATACAAAATAATCCTAAATATGTAAACAAAACAAAACAAAAAAACAAATACTTAGATTTTAACAAGGGTTCACTTGGGATATTTGGATTATAAGTAATAATGGTTTTCTTATTTATAATTTCTTGTTTTGCCACCAATTTTCAGGTACTGATTTGTAATGGGAGAAAATGAAAGGAAAATAAATATTCTACTCTTACTAATTTGAAATACAGCCACAGGCTATCCTTTATTAATAATAGATTTTGTCGCTAAAATTTTCGGCAGAACCTTTATCTTAAGAAGATTAATTTTTCTGCTGAAAAGTCATATATTCTGCTAGAATACAGAACCTGTTGCAAATTGTAACGCCCCCACAGATGGTCAATGGAACCAGCACCCTGAAGTTAAATAAGGATTTCTCTTGACATCACTCCACTCTTCCTATAATTAACAAATTATTTCTTTCAACCATAGTTTTCCTGTTTCAACAGCCCACATAGCTTCATTCTCAGCCCCTTGAACTCCAGAAACAACCAAGCATCTCAGACAAGATTAAAAAGCAAGTTTTAAAAAAATATGCTTAAGGACCATTGATGATACCATGAAATTAGAAAAGTCTCCAAAGACGAGAAAGGATGGGGAGCTTTGACCTGGGCTTTTAAGGGCAACCATATTTGGGTAGTTGATTTGATGAAAAGTGAGTATGAAGGATGAGTTTCTTCTACGTTTTAGGATACTCAAGTCTTGGGTATTCATTTACTCATTTTTTTCCGATCAAAAAAATATATATTAATTTGAGAGAGAGAGCAAGAGCACAAGTGGGGAGGGGATGGGCAGAGGAAAAGGAAGAAGCAGACTCCCGGCCAAGATCCCAGAACCCTGGGATCATGACCTGAGCTGAAGTCAGACACTTAACTGACTGAGCCCCCCAGGTGTCCCTAGGATATTCATTTATTTAAAAAAAACAATAGTTTATAGCATATTGCATGCAAGACTTTCTGCTGGACATTGGGAGTTATAAACAAACAAGTCAGGCAGGCACACTTGCTCTCATTGAACCTGAACTCAAATATGTGAGGTAATCACCCACCCCCCCAAAAAACACAGTATGGTGATAAATAGATAAAAAAAGGGTTTTGATGGAGTAAGTTGGAAAAAGTTGTAATAACTAAAAATTCTAGTAGAAACGAGGCGTAGAGAAGAGGAGAGATTTGAAAATGAAAGAGAGAGTAATAAAGATGTTTACTATCTCTCTGAAGGGGGAGAAAGAAACTGACTTAGAACATTTGTCAATTTCTATGTGTCCGCTGGTTGGAAACTAGTGATGTGATTTCACTACCATGCAGATACCTCGCTGAGCATACAGAATAGTAAATACTTGGAAGGCCATAAGTGATGAATCAGCATTTACTATTTCTTTTAATTAGTTTAACTGTAAGTTTATATCATTTAATTTTTTGTGATGACTGTGTTAACAGCTGAATAACAAAACTGAGAACCTCGGTCATCAGCTCTCATGAACCAGGTCTCACCAGCCCCATCATAAAACTGAGACACAATTGTTATGTGTCAACCACAGTGTGTACTTTCGGACGACTAGAGAAGAAAAGCAAGCAGTGTCTGGAGATAGAAGAGGATACTTGACTCAGGTCAAGTCACAGAACTGGAATGCCAGTCCCAGGAAGATAGACCGACATTGGTGGTTGATGGGGATCCACAGGGCCTGTGCGTGAGCTCACACACATTTTTATCACCATCACGACATAGATGCTAAAATTTTGTGTCACTATTTGTGGTGGATTCAAATTGGTCAATGTTGGAGAAAGGGGAACCTGTTAGGAAGCATCGTCTCCCTTCGGGGATGAAGATAACCAGAGCCTGAAGAAGCACCCCTGCAGAGTGCTCTGCAATCCACCTTTGGTGCCAAGACTCATCGTGAAAGCAGCACTCTTCTGGTAAGAAACAATTCCCCACGTATAAAAGCTGGCAGTTACAAAGAGGAAAATGTAAGGTGAGGCTGAAGGGGATCTTCACTTAGTAAAATAAAACACTCATGCCTGAGTTTGCTGCTCCTTTGACTTTGGAATCCTTTTATGACATGCCTAATCTTCTTATCTTGATGCTATCAGCTAGCTGGTATTTTAAAAGGGGGATTATTTAACCTTCATTATGTCTAACAACTCAGTGGGGTGATTTTTAATATGTTTTCTAACTCTAGGATTCACAGAACAAGAGTGTAGTCTTATGACTTTATTCAAAGTCTGTGTTACAACTTTAGAAAAGGAAGTATGAGACTCTATGTGGTTTTTCTACGTGGTATCGCAGATGAGCAAACGTTCTCTATCCACAAGTCAGAACAGATTTATGAACGTTCAGCCCAGGGGTTTGAACCATAATTAAAATGCAAATGTGTTAGCTTAAAATAATAGCTGAAAGAAATCTTAAAGATCAATCTCATTGAACCATTTTATTTCATAGATGGAAAATCTGAGACTGAGACCCATCAGTCTCACCATCAGATGGGTGGTGAATGGGAGACCAGAGACATCACATTCATGGCTAGCTTGGGAAGATGGGGCAGCACTCGTTCCACTAATGTTCATCCAAGGTGGGGTTGAGAATAGCCAACATCAAGTTTCCAACTAGCCCTGACCACTGGCACAGGTAACACCAACATTACTGCTGTTAACATGGTTGTTTGAAAGTAAATGTCTCTGAGGACACCTGGGTGGCTCAGTGGGTTAAGCCTCTGCCTTCGGCTGGGGTCATGATCCCAGGGTCCTGGGATGGAGCCCTGGATCGGTTCCCTGCTCAGCAGGGAACCTGCTTCCTCCTCTCTCTCTTTCTGCCTGCCTCTCTGCCTACTTGTGATCTCTGTCTGTCAAATAAAAAAGTAAAATCTTAAAAAAAAAGAAAGTAAATGTCTCTGAAAACAGGATTTGGGTATATTTTTGAATCATATAAAATTTTATCCAGCAAGTACCTCCACTTGCTATAAAACTATAGGATAAGTGGTTAGAAAAACTTTATACTTCATGTCTACATTCAAGACCCCAGTTACCTGTAAAATGAAGAAAACAGTAGCCTTTGTGTGCAGCTAATCTGATGATTGTACGGGGCTATGTGCATAAATTGGAGGGCACTGTGCCCTCCTTGCTGCACTGTGATACTTCATAATCAAGCAAAGAGGAGGTTGAATGATATGGCTTTGTGATAATGGCAGAGGGTTGATGGCACTTACCCATAATTAGAATGCAGACTCAGAAAAGCTCAGGGTCCTTTGAGAACCAAAGGATCACCAAGCCAAATCCCCCAATTTTATAAATGAAATGATTTTTTTCTGAGAGTGATTAGGTGACTTGCCCTCAGTAAGGACCAACTCCCGCATGACCAGTCAACACAACCTGGAAGGAACTCCTTGTCATGCCGCCGCAGTTTCCCCGGCACAGATGGATCCTTACATCAGATGACTGGGCGGTATTCTGTACTTACCTCTCTAACACAGACTTACTTTACTATCGGACCAGAACAGTCAAGAAACTTCTCGAATTACCGACTGATTCTTGTACAAGAGCACTTGTGCTCACTTGGCCATGACTCACTGTCCAAGTATGACAATCTCCCTTAGTTTTTCCCCATTTTAGACTCCCCAGACTCAAGCTTGGGCCACCACACCTTGTTCACCCCATTCCTAGTAATTTACAGGGTGCTTAAGTCAGGCTGGTAACTGTTTTTTAACTGTCGGAGAACAACTTCAATTATATCCTCAGCTTTACGCCAAATAAGAGAACTGTTACATATTTAGAATTTAATTAATTTGCATAAACTTCCTTGAGCATCTGTAAATGCCAGGCCCTATGCCTGATGCTAGAAATACCTTGATAATTAAGATGTGTCTTCATTAAGAATAACACCTCCCTCCAAAGTGGGATAAACAGAAAGCAGACAGGCCATGCCAGTTCTATCATTTCCAGGAAGGCACACAAAATACGTAGAAAACACAGAACACCTACACCCGTCTGGGGCCTGCTTGGAGCCAAAAAGATCAGAAATAAATCTGCAAGGGTCACCAGGACTGACTTGAGCCGGGAGAGGAGAGAGGGGAAAAAGAGATTGTATGGACATGACGTGGAAGCACAGACCATGTTTTATTAAGGGAAAGGAAGCCTGAGGAACCAAAAGCCTTGCATCATGAGCATCATGTCCTGTTTTGTCGTCTGGAGGTCACACTTCCTTAATTTTGGCTGATCAGAAAGCAAGAGGAAGCCATCTAACATGTTGTACTGAGAAAGTGACATGATTCAGTTGTTATAGAAAGCACTACGGACTTCAGGTCTGAAGGAGAATCCAGACACTGGAAGACCCATTGTGCATCTACCATGATAGTTCCAAGGGCAAATGACGAAGGCCTATCTTATGCAGAGACATAAAGTGTCAGACAATACGTAACACTGTGGAGTTCTGAGTGAAAAGGTAACAATCCAAATACTTCGTTTTCATGAAATTCTCACTTAACAAGGAGTCAGAGATGCTGTAATCCTTATAATTTTTAATATCTCTCTTTCCACTTTTGGAACCTCCTCGAATGTTCCCATTCCCCGGCACACAGCTTCTCCAGGGACAGGATTCTACTCTGACATGTGATGTTACATTTGCAGCCAACCACCAGATTGTCGGTCTCCAGTGTACAGTTCCATGAGGTTAGAGGGACAGAATTTACCACGATAGGCCTCTTGGTGTCAGAGCACAGCCTCAGATTTTGCATTCAAAAGATACAAGTCTGTGAACAGCCACGCATTTCAGTCTTCCTAAACCCATTACATCATTTTCAAATAAGGCTGGGGCCAGAGGCTCTCTCCAGTTTAGAGGTTTCTTTTTCTTTTCTTTCTTTTTTTAAAATATTTGTTTATTTATTTATGCATTTATGCATTTATACATTTATGTATTTATTTATTTAGAGGTGGAGAAGGAGCAGAGAGAGAGGCACAAGAAGACTCTGTACTGAGGGGAGCCCAGTGAGAGGCTTGATCCCAGGACCTTGAGATCATGTCCTGAGCTGAAATCAAGAGTCGGATGCTTAACTGACCATGCCACCCAGGCGCCCCTCTAGTTTTGAGATTTCTAAGAAGTCATAGATATAGCATAAGCTTGCAAACAGTAGATAGAATAAACACACGATAAAAACTACATAAATATCTTAATGTGGGTGGTATTGGTAGTAGTTCTGAGAAGAAAGACACTGGTTAATTCCCAGGTGTCCTGACTGGATTCTACTCTGTACCACCTTCAAGATTCATGCTGTTTGCTAGTTCTCTCTTGTTTTCACCTTTTTATTTTGTTCTCAGAGAGCGATACACGTGAAAAACAAGCTGATGGCATTTTTCTCCTGTAGAAGAGTCCAGCTCACAAGCAAATAGAAATTTGTTTCAATTCCTGAAATTTATATGAAGAAATGGCAGAGATTTTTTTTTTAAAGTAACAGATAAACTTTCCCTGCAAAGATATGATAGACCTTACTGTCACTGAAAGACACTGGGCTGGGAGTGAATTAATCTGTGTGGACTTGGCCAGGATCCAGGAGAATATTCCACCCAAAACATGCTAGGGGCTCTGTTTATTCTGGAGACCTGAGGGAGACTCTCAAGAAGGGTCTGGATGGGGATATACAAGGCCAGCTTTGGAAGGGCATTGAGCTTCCAGGGAAACTGTGTGTGTGTGTGTGTGTGTGAGAGAGAGAGAGAGAGAGAGAGAGAGAGAGAGAGATGGAAAGACAGAGAGAGCTGGAGACAGATAAATAAAAGCATGGGAGAGATTTAACAGAGAACAGGTATACAGGAGGGGCATCAACACTCCAAACACTCAGGTTGGATTTGTTAATAGCTTCTTTCACAGAACATAAAGGGAAGTATTCTCTCATCAAAGTCTGAATAAATGCATTTTCTCACAAGCCTGCATTTCTTGTGTGAACAAAATTGCTTCCTTTTTATTCAGTTTGATTCTTCATGACTCAGCACAACTCAACATATATTACCCAGTTTAAAATTTTTCAGTAACCTTTCATCAAACTTCACAAAAATAAAAATTCCTATTCATCATCCTCAAAGGCCCCCATACCTATTCCTTGCCCAAGAATACCATGCTGATTGCCTCTTGAGAGTGAACTCTTACCAGGTCAGTCAGTACTTCTTCAGAGAGGAAGTGAGACTGTGGCCAGTCTGGCAGGTTGATGTGGATCTGGAGAAGATGGGTCAGTGATTAATGATAGTCACAAAGATTCAACACCCAAGAAATGTGGCCTTGTTCAGTGAGTGGTCAGGAGAGGTAAGTTAGAATTAATTCTAGATGGCACTTTTAGATGCTTTGAAAAATTGGTCCTGGCTGCTGAGTTTCGTCTATGTGATTTTTAGTAAATGTGTATTTTGGAAAATGTGTTCGAGTGGAGACAGTGGTCTATACTGGTGATGATTAATGAGAGAGTGGTAGAAAGTTCAGACTATACAGAAAGATAATGGAAGCAGAGATATTTGGTGAATTTATTGAAAATGTACCAGGAAGTATAGAGTAATGGAGATAAATCATCTATATTCTCAAGTCCTTGCTTGGTTTGAGTCCAGACCATGCAACTTGGCAAATAATTACCTATAGAAGGGAAACATTTTCCTCTTACTTTGTGGAAGGACTTTGGAAACCAATGAGTGTGAACATGTTTTATAAGTTCTCAAGAATTATTAATAAGAAAGTTGTGATATTCTTTCATTCAGTGCACCAAAAACCAATAGCCTCTTAAATCTTTTTTTTCTAGATTTTCCGATATTTTTTTAAGGATTAGGCCTGTCTGTTACTTTCCAACATTTTCCATAAGCAAAGGCTGCTTTTGTGTGCCCTCATAATCTGTATTTCTTAGTTGTCTCTGCTCATGTTCAGAGAAATTATCCTTATTCCCTGGATGACAAACCTGGTTTTCACCTTTTGAACACCCAATTATTGTGATACTGAGTTAAGATGATTTCTTGTACACAGAGTGCTTATTAAGAAATCCCAAGTATCTGAAAATTTGCAGTATAAAACAAATTCCTTCTTTTGGCTTACTAAAATTAATGCAGTGAAATCTTCCCAGCGTTATCAGGTTCTCATAAAGCAAGTCCTTTACAGATTTGCTTGGTTCTGACCTTGAACTCCCTGAGACTTCAGGGAGGTGCTTCTACATTATTGTTTGTAGTTAATGTATTCATTACATTAAATAAAGGCCTGTCGGTCAGCCATCCCCTCTCCATGGACTTACTTCCTCTTCCTTCATGATCAGATTCCAGGCTCCATGTGAGCTGATAGCCATTTAAACTCTTGACTTTGGAGCATGAATGTGAATCAACTTTGGTTCTTCCAGCTCCCTTGACACTCTCCCATCCAATAACTCACCAATATGATGTTATTTCTTTCTTCAAAATCACCCCAAAACTTCCTTTCTCATTCATATCACTACCTGAGTTTTGCAGACAATTATAATTTAATGAAAAGGATAATGATTCACTTTAGTGTACATCATCACTGCCTTCAGGAGCTGACAAAGACTTTGACATTTGATCTTCACAACAATCCTAAGGAGAATATATTATAGCATGCCTATTTCACAGATAAGGGATAATGAAATTGAGAGTCAGAAAATTTGGAAACTTGCTCATGGTTTAGAAATTCTGACCACAAAAGAGGTGTTTTCCATAAAGCAGTGGGGAAAATGAATTTATATACTCTTCTTTGTTTTACTTTTCTTTTCTCTTTTGTTTTACTTTTCAACACAAATTTTATCTTAATGTGATGAGTTTAATTTAAATTTTAATTAGAGAATAGAAGGATCAGAGTCAATGTCACATTACATGCGGGTAGACCACTTGTTTCAGAATCCCTCAGACTTGGCAATGTTGGAGACTGCAAAAATCACCTACCTTAGCCTTCTGACCACTGGAGGACAGCTGGATACAAAAAAAGTAGAGTCTATTCCACCTGCTTCTATTTGGGCATCCCTAGTCTGGGATCACCCGTTATACCCTTACCATGTGACCTACCCACTACTGAACAGCTCTTCCTTTGTGCTTCTTTTCTTAGATGTCACAGAGAACACATGTACATTTTCTCTTATATGACAGCCTTTCAGTATTTTGAAGTTATCACTGTCTTTAACAGAAAAGTGATTCCCTAATAAATATTTATTGACTTTACTATAATCAGTTGACAAGTTCAGCATTCTAACAGAACAGAGTCTGGACATCCTGAGGTTGAGTGGAGCTGTGATTGCCAGGTAGGCTCTTTTGTTTCTCATCAGGTAGCACCACAAAAAGGCTTTTCAAAGGGAAAAATTACTCCATGGCTGAAGGACTTTCACATGTACTGAACTAAGATGATTATTACAATATTGTACGGATTCTCTATAACCTACTATCAGAGGGTTGCATTGTTGAGGGAGACCAGGGCATCTTAGATGGATTTCCCTCCCATAGTTTTCATTTTGAAAATCATGTAGAACTCCCAAGCCCTTACTGAAGAAAGGCAGTGAGCTTGTCAGGAAGTTAGGCTCTGTGAAAGGTATTGTTCTCATGCTGTTGCAGATGCCATGGCCTGAAGAGATGAATCAGCTCTCTCATGGTCATGCAGAGTTGAATTTAGGGCTCTGCTATCTACAGTATAACATATGTGGTCATCCTCCTCCTATCTAGGAAAAGTCACTCATTCTATTGTTACTTAGTTTCATAGCATGAATGGTGTTGCTATTGGTGGATATGATATCATGCATTGCACTTGAATCAGGACTCACAAATACATTCAGGCAATGGCAAGGAAACTATTCTAAACAGGTCTACCAGAAATTCACAACCTCAAGCTAATGCTAAAGACATATATTAGGGGCGCCTGGGTGGCTCAGTGGGTTAAAGCCTCTGCCTTCCGCTCAGGTCATGATCCCAGGGTCCTGGGATCAAGCCCTGCATTGGGCTCTCTGCTCTGCACGGAGCCTGCTTCCTCTTCTCTCTCTGCCTGCCTCTCTGCCTAGTTGTGATTTCTCTCTCTGTCAAATAAATTAAAAATGAATAAATAAATAAATAAATAAATATTAAAAATAAAGATATATATTAAAGATGACCAAAGCCATCAGCATCTAAGTAAAGTCTGGTACAAACACCTGTGTCCTTCTCTGGTTTTCTGTCACCCCAGCATCCACAGTGAGGGAGAACCCAAGTCCACATGGGGACTAAGACTATATCTAAGCTCTTTGAATGGTTTCCAAATAACTTTATTAAGTTATGAAGTTACACATAACTCACCGTCCTTTTCTTCACATGGACAACAAATACAATGATATATGTATATCATTATATAGGACAATGCAAGACAAAAATAAAAAAAAAAAAATCTACCTTTGCTTAGCAAACTGTGTCTCTCAGGTTCTGTATTAGATGCTGAGACGGCATTGGTTTGTGGGTTTAACAATCACAATAATCTTATGCTATCCATGTGCTTGTATATATGGATTGGATGTACATTGAAACTCATAAATTTATTGTGCTCGCTTTGGCAGCCCATACTAAATATGGATGAAAATCACAAATTTATTTATAAAAGAAAAGCATGTGTCTTTCAACTCATTTGAAAACTAGTGATAAACTTTCATCTTGATAGTTCGGTGACATATTCAATGTCAGACACTGTCGTTTGTAGTACTAGGAAAATGAAAAAAAGTAAACACATAATGATCAGTATATCATGGTCACCTTATTGTGAGAATTGAAGAAGTATGAAGCAAATGGTTATTACAAAAGTATGGGCAGGTGAAGGGAGCAAATGAGAGAGGGGAGCACTCAGAGATTATCAGGGGAAGGGAACATCCAACAGGCTGAGAGCCTACATTTTCCCTAGAAGTAAGTCAAAAGAGATAGGCTTCAAGTCTCCAAATTCACTAAACAAAAAAAACTTTGCCCCTCCTTAAGCATATGGAAATATCACTACCACCAAGAAACACACACGCGGAATCAGAAGATCTTTCTCTTCCATTGCTTCCAGGTACAATGGGCTTAATTCACTCATGATGATCTTGTACTTAGAAAACAAGTAACATTTCTAGACTCCTGTATTTCTTTTGGTCTTGCTGCCCAAGTGTCCCCTACTGTAGTGAAGAAGAAGACCTCACTTGAAGTTTTTCCCAAATACAGCTAGAAGAAATACAGAGTAATGTTAGCCATGAGATACGGCACAGAATAATGATCTTTGTCAAATATTTAATAAGAAAAGAACCTTATATATCATTAATTGAAGAAGAATTAATTAAGATCTTACTGGGGGACTGACTCTTAAAGTATATTCTTAGATGTTATTTTCATTAATCTTCCAAATATCCTATTAGACATATATAATCATCTGTATTTATAGAGAAGGAACTCAAACTTCAGACATGTTGACTAATGTGCCCAATTTCACAGAATTAGACCACCTGACTCTTCACAGGAAATGAAATATTCAGAACTTCAACTAATTGCTTCCAACTAGGGACCAAGAAAGAACAAACGTATCTAGATATTGGCTCTTCAATATTGTCTAGAGTTCTGTTAATGAGTGGACAATGATAGCTCACTAAGGGATATACGAATTATCCAGACTTGACTATACCATGTCTTCATAAAAACCAGAGCAAACCTAGAAGTAATGCAAAAGAGTTCATCAAAAGGCCACTGCCTTATGTTGTGAGCCAGAAGTTGATGGAGGTGGGGCATGGTCAAAGGAAAGAAGAGACCAAAAACCCAAAGGGATAAATAAAGATCAAGAATGAATAAATTAAACTATCTTCATTCACAGATGACATAATCATATATGTAGAAAATACAAAAGAATTAACAAACAAACACAAAAAATCCGAAACTAGAAAACAATTGCAGCAAGGCTGCTGTTTACAGGGTTAATATGCAAAAGTCAGAAGTCAATACCTTTCCTACATACCAGCCACAAGAGGGATTAAGAACACCATATTATTTAGGCTAGCACCCGAAAAATAAAATACTTAAGTATGAATGTTTTTAAAATTATACAAGACCTAGGGGGCACCCATGTGGCTCAGTAGGTTAAGCATCAATTCTTGGTTCCAGCTCAGGTTGTGATCTCAGGGTTGTGAAATCAAACCCTGCCTCAGGCTTGAGATTCTCTGCCTCTTCTTTCCTGCTCATTGCACCTCTCATGTGCCCATGTGCTCTAGCTCGATCATAAACAAACAAACAAACAAATAAATAAATACAATCTTTAAAAGAATTATACAAGTTTTACAGGGGAAAACTACAAAATTCTAATGAATGAAATCAAGGAACTACATGAACTGACAGACATGATAATGGTAGGAAAATATATATATATTGGTAGGAAATATATATAATGTGTATATATATATATATATATATATATATATAATGGTAGGAAAATAGAATCAGGATGTAACTACTTCTCTACTTGATCTATAGATTCAGTCCAACCCCAATCGAAATCCCAGCAAGTTATTTTGTGTATATCAACACACTGACTCTAAAGCTCTTATGCAGAGACAAAAAGCTCAGGCTAATTCAATACTGGACCACAAGAACAGACTTGGAAGATTGACACTACCTGGCATCAAGACTTACTATAAAGCTACAGTAATCAAGACTGTATAGTATTGCTGAAAGACTAGACAGATCAAGAGAGCAGACTAGAGAGCCCAGAAGCAGCTCCCGGTAGATGTAGTTGACTGATATTTGACAAATGAGCCAAGGCAACAATGAAGCAAAGATCATCTCTTCAACAAATGGCTCTGAAATGGACAACCATATGTTAAAAAAAAAAGAAAGAAAAGAATGTGGACACACATCATACATCCTTCACAAAAATTAACTCGAGATGGATCATAGACCTATATAAACAATGCTGAATTCCTGGAAGATAACAAATGGGAAAACTTTGATGACCTTGGATAGGCAATGACTTTTTTGATACAACACCAAAGTCACAATCCCCGTAAGACATAATTGATGAGCTGGACTTTGTTAAAATCACAGTCTTCTGCTCTGAGAAAGACAAGGTCAAGACAAAGACAAGACAAGCCACAAACTAAGAGAAACTATGTGCCAAAGACACATCTGATCAGGGATATTATCCAAAATATACAAAGAATTCTTAAATTTCAACAATAAAAAAAAAAGAAAAACTCAGTTAAAAAAGTGGGCCAAGGACCTTAGCAGAAACCTCACCAGAGAAAATACAGAAATGTCAGATAAGTTTATGAAAAAGATGTTCCATATCAGATGTCATCAGGGAAATGAAAATTTAAACAACAGTGAGATATTACTTCATGGCTATTAGAATGCCTCAAATCCGAACAACTGACACCAAATGCAGAAAAATGCAGGAACTCTCCTTCATCACTGGTGGAAATGAAAAATAGTATAACCAGTTGGGGAGACCATTCTTTTGTTTTTTATAAAACTAAATATATTCTGATCTTACAGTCCAGCAATTACATTCTTTATTATTTACCCAAAGGAGTGGAAAACTTGTGTTCACACAAAAATCCTCACACAGATATGTATAGTAGTTTTATTCACAATTGGCAAAAGTTGGGGTGCCTGCAGGGCTCAGTCGGTTAGGCTTCTGACTTTATTTCAGCTCAGGTCATGATCTCAGAGTCATGTGATCAAGCCCCACATCCGACTGTGCTGAGGGCAGAGTCTGCTTGAGATTCTTTCTCTCCCTCTGCCTTTCCCCAATAAAATCTTAAAAAAAAACTTGGAACCGTCTCTGATGTTCTTCAGTAGTGAATGCATAAACCAATTGTAGTCTATCCAAACAATCGATATTATGCAGTGTTAATAAGAAATGGGCTATCAGTCCCTGAAAAAATGTGGGAGAACCTTAAAGGCATGTGACTAAGTGGAAGAAGCTGGTCTGACAAGTCTACCTCTTGTACAATTCCAGCTTTATGACATTCTGGGAAAGGCAGTCATATAAAGAAAGTATAATGATCGGTGGTTGCCAAAATCAGGGGATAGTGGAAGCAAGGTTGGGGATGGGGATGAACAAACAGAGCACAAAGGATTTTTAGGGAAGGGATCATATTCTGTATATGATAATGATGAATACTTGCCATGGTACATTTGTCCTAACCCATCGACTCCACAACATCAAGAGTGAAACCTCATGTAGACTATGGACTTGGGTGATGGCAATATATCAGTCTAGGTTTGTCGGGTGTAACAAGTGCCCTACTCTTGGGATGGATGTTATATCTTGGGGTAGGCTAAGCCTGTGTGAGGGCAGGGGGTATATGAGAGATCTTTCTACCTTTCCCTCAGTTTTGCTGTGAATCTAAAACTCTTGTAAAAAAAGAAAATCTTCAAAAAAAAAAAAATGGGGTGGGGGGACTTGCCTTGCCCTGTGTCTGTTTCTTAATCTAGTAACTATCCAATTATTCTTGTTCTGGGAGTCAAATTTTCAAATAAAAACCTTTATTGAGCACCTAGTACATTCTAGGTACTGTTTCAGATAATCAGGATGCCAATATAATGCATCTTTGTAGCATCTGTCCCATCAGGTAGTCACTTAAATTTAGTTCCCATTTTCAACTTCTGCTTAAGTGGAATCAAATTCATTTTCTTAATTTATATTTTTAAGTCCCAAGGCAATTACTTTGATCTAGAGTCCTCATAAAACTAATTTTAAAAAGTGTAGTCAAGTATAAAAGTGACATAGGAAACATAATTCAACAATATCCTAAGGTGCACAAGCTCAATAAATAATTCATTTACAGAGCCCAGATAAAGATGTTATCTTGAATACACACAACTGATCTCGTTCCCTCCCAAATCTTCACCACAACTGGTAAGGCTGTATCATCTGTCCATCCATCCATCCACCCATCCATCCATCATTTCCTAAAAATAAAGTGATATAATACCATTGTATTACCCAGCTTGTGCTACCATTAAAAAGTGCCATAGATGGAGTGGCTAAACAACAGAAATACAGCAATTCACTTTCTCACACATGAACGCAAGTACTCAAATAATAGCAGTTCCAGAAAGACAAAATAGAAAAATAAATTACATTGAAAAATTCAAAACAGTTGTCCCGGGACTGAAGTTCACAGATTAAAAGTATCCACAAGGTGTCTAAAATGGCTCCATAGACTGAAGTCAAGGCATACCTTTAGGTAATTATATACAAAGAGAGGATGCTGTAAGTTTCTACAGAGAGAGAAAGACCAGACTTCTCCAAAGCAACATGAGAGCGAGAAGCTTTGGAAATTTTGAAGACAGTTGACTTCCTACTCTGGATTCTAAACCCAAGCACAGCATCAAACAAGTGTGAACAAAATAGAGACGTTGCTACACCAGTATGATCTTCAAAAGTGCATTCACCTGCCACTGTGTGTCAGGATGCTACTGGAGTCTAGGTATCATGCAGTGAAGGAAGGACCATGGAAAACTGGAAAGAAGAAATCAAATAGAGAAGACAAGAAGAGGGGATCTCACATTGACTGCTGTACGATCTGTAGATCTGTAGATGAATAGAAAGGTGCTGGAAACATGTGATGAGAACCGTGCTTTGGGTCTCATTCAGGTGATCAGAAAATCATAGAAAAATTCAGTGTAGTCATCTCTTTACCAATGGTCTTCACGGGGACAAGGTCATCCGATGACAAGAAATAAAGAGTTAATGCAACACGTGCAGCTTCCCTTTACCAAAACTTTAGCTAGAACTTTCTATTCCCCCTTTACTGCACTGTCATGCTGTAGCAATGGAGGTTAATACATTGTGAGAAACTCAGGAAAAAAGCCCAGAAGAAAATAATGTTGCTCTTCAATAGGTCATAACGACATTTCCATAGTACTGTGTTTCCTAATTGAGGCTAGTACCCTGATTGATCCAGTCCCTGAGCTCAGTGGAACCTGATCCTTTCATTTTCTGGAGAGCTATTAAACCTAAATAGACAATGAGAAGAATTCAGGAGTGTCCTTTAAATAAATAGAACTATTCCAAAATAGTCTAGTCCAGATAAGTTTCATGGGTGAGTTGTGCAGATCTTAGGAGTGCATGAACAGCTGCCCAGATATTTGTAGAAGAAACACAAGTGCGTAATACATTAATGCTTAAACTGAAATATGTTGTGGATGAACCAGATATTTGCTATAAAAACAAATCACAGAAAAGCCGTGTGAAACCTGACATGTGACACATTTGTTTATGTACTACCTGCTATAAAAGTGAGGAAGGCTCACTGAGCACAGGCGGAAGGTTGTGGAACGTACTAACAGCATTTTGACCATGGTATTCAGTAAGATACTGAATGGAGTATGGAGAATGGAGAAACCATCTCCATCTGAATTTCGGTTAAGACACAAAGTCTAATGTAATGATGACAATAAACTAGGGAAGGTATTTTTTTTAAAGATTTTATTTATTTATTTGACAGAGGAGATCACAAGTAGATAGTGAGGCAGACAGAGAGAGAGAGAGAGGGAAGCAGGCTCCCTGCTGAGCAGAGAGCCCGATGCGGGGCTCGATCCCAGGACCCCGAGATCATGACCTGAGCCAAAGGCAGCAGCTTAACCCACTGAGCCACCCAGGCGCCCCTAGGGAAGGTATTTTTTTTTTAATTTAAAAAGCAATTACCCCAGATCTTTAGTTTATAATTAAGACCTAAATAAAAAGAAGATAGAGACTCAATATTCTAGAAGGGAGATTCAATATTGTAAAGAAACCTGTTTGTTTGTTTTTTTCTTCCTCAAATTGATCCACAGAATCAAAGCAATTATAAATGGGAACCTCAGGAGTTTCTGGGAAGAAACACACTGAATTTAAAATCACCTGGAAGATCAGAGATTGACAAAGGAGGGAAAGCTTCTCTGCCCTCTGACCCCAGGTAAACCTTGGAGAAGGGAAGCTCCTTCCCAACTCCCTCTTGCTGAGCCTGTGGGACATTCCATTAAATGGCCTTCGAAGACTCAGGTCCTCATATTTAAGTGAGTGCACTTCCTGGTGGCAATCAAGATTTTTTTTTTTAAGATTTATTTATTTATTTGACAGACAGAGATCACAAGCAGGCAGAGAGGCAGGCAGAGAGAGAGGAGGAAGCAGGCCTCCTG
The DNA here is from genome assembly GCF_922984935.1 of Meles meles. Taxonomy (NCBI): domain Eukaryota; kingdom Metazoa; phylum Chordata; class Mammalia; order Carnivora; family Mustelidae; genus Meles; species Meles meles. The sequence continues at coordinate 98,226,185 of NC_060075.1, forward strand.
CTGAGCAGAGAGCCCGATGCGGGGCTCAATCCCAGGACCCTGGGATCATGACCTGAGCAGAAGGCAGAGGCTTTAACCCACTGAGCCACCCAGGCACCCCGGCAATGGAAGATTTAAATAGGATAAGGCATGCAAGGCTTTTATCCTGGTAATGAGCAACTAGTAAAACTATTTAACATGTAACTCTTGCCATTCACTTCCTTCCTCTACCATGTCCTGAAATGGTGATCCTTTCAATCCCACCCAGACGTAGTACTGTGTCAAGACAGGAGGCCCAAAGTCTGGCAGCCACTCCACTCCATGCAACTTGTCTGAGAAAGAGATGTCACTCACCGAAAGGAATAAGTGACCTCAATAAACTACGAAGATGAATGTGTCTTCTCAGTGTGAAACTCTTACCTGGGGAGCACCCAGCGTCCTGCAAAAGAGCTGTCCACCTGCAGGCCTGTCAGACCCAAGCCAAGCACTGAGACACTTCCTTCTTGTCAGACATTTCTCTGGTTTAGGTCTTCTTATCCGTGTCTATGCTTCTCTATATGCTTCAACATGAAAATCCCTTTCAAATGCTTTTTATTCCAAACACCTGACACATAAAATGAAGATATCATTTCTGCATTTCTGTTTCTATCTATCAAAAATGAATATACAGGGGCACCTGGATGGCTCAGTGGGTTAAGCCTCTGCCTTCAGCTCAGGTCATGATCTCAGGATCCTGGGATCGAGCCCCACATAGGGCTGTCTGCTCAGCGGGGAACCTGCTTCCCCCTCTCTCTCTGCCTGCCTCTCTGCCTGCTTGTGATCTCTGTCTGTCAAATAAATAAATAAAATCTTTAAAAAAAATGAATTATGGATGAAGGCCTGACCTGTTTTGTCTTCACCTTCAACTGTTTCCCAGATACGTTATTGTGTGTCCTGAAATATTAAATGTATTGTTGTTAATATTTTGGCTATCTTGTTATACTTTATAATGTTAATTTTTAATGTCTTGCTTCGACCATTATAGAATTTGTGCTTTACGTTACTCAAATATATTTCTTAACTGTAGCACATCCATTTATATGAATTATAATTGAGTTTTATGATCATATTTAATGCATAGTTTAATAATAGGAGACATAAAAAGTTCAGCCAAGTTACTATAAATATTCAAAAGGTTTGTACATATTCCAACTCCTCTGTTGAAAAACTAGCCCATAAATTTCTATGAAAATCTTTGTCTTCCCTTCCCCCATTGAATTTGCAAATATTGGGAGTCTAATGGCTTTGTCATCATTTGTATCAATTTGAGTATCTGTACAAGCATTCCCTTGTCTTCCGGGAAAAACAAAAAGACAAAAGATACCTAGGAATAAACCTAACCAAAGAGACTAAGAATCTATACACAGAAAATTATAAAGTACTCAGGAAAGAAATTGAGGAAGACACAAAAAAATGGAAAAATGTTCCATGCTCCTGGATTGGAAGAATAAATATTGTGAAAATGTCTATGCTACCTAAAGCAATCTACACATTTAATGCAATCCCTATCAAAATACCATCCATTTTTTTCAAAGAAATGGAACAAATAATCCTAAAATTTATATGGAACCAGAAAAGACCTCGAATAGCCAAAGGAATATTGAAGAACAAAGCCAAAGTTGGTGGCATCACAATTCCGGACTTCAAGCTCTATTACAAAGCTGTCATCATCAAGACAGCATGGTACTGGCACAAAAACAGACACATAGATCAGTGGAACAGAATAGAGAGCCCAGAAATCGACCCTCAACTCTATGGTCAACTAATCTTCAACAAAGCAGGAAAGAATGTCCAATGGAAAAAAGACAGCCTCTTCAATAAATGGTGCTGGGAAAATTGGACAGCCACATGCAGAAAAATGAAATTGGACCACTTCCTTACACCACACACGAAAATAGATTCCAAATGGATGAAGGACCTCAATGTGAGAAAGGAATCCATCCAAATCCTTGAGGAGAATGCAGGCAGCAACCTCTTCGACCTCAGCCGTAGCAACATCTTCCTAGGAACAACGGCAAAGGCAAGGGAAGCAAGGGCAAAAATGAACTATTGGGATTTCATCAAGATCAAAAGCTTTTGCACAGCAAAGGAAACAGTTAACAAAACCAAAAGACAACTGACAGAATGGGAGAAGATATTTGCAAACGACATATCAGATAAAGGGCTAGTATCCAAAATCTATAAGGAACTTATCCAACTCAACACCCAAAGAACAAACAATCCAATCAAGAAATGGGCAGAGGACATGAACAGACATTTCTGCAAAGAAGACTTCCAGATGGCCAACAGACACATGAAAAAGTGCTCCATGTCACTCGGCATCAGGGAAATACAAATCAAAACCACAATGAGATATCACCTCACACCAGTCAGAATGGCTAAAATTAACAAGTCAGGAAATGACAGATGCTGGAGAGGATGTGGAGAAAGGGGAACCCTCCTCCACTGTTGGTGGGAATGCAAGCTGGTGCAACCACTCTGGAAAACAACATGGAGGTTCCTCAAAATGTTGAAAATAGAACTACCCTATGACCCAGCAATTGCACTACTGGGTATTTACCCTAAAGATACAAACATAGTGATCCGAAGGGGCACGTGTACCCGAATGTTTATAGCAGCAATGTCTACAATAGCCAGACTATGGAAAGAACCTAGATGTCCATCAACAGATGAATGGATAAAGAAGATGTGGTATATATACACAATGGAATACTATGCAGCCATCAAAAGAAATGAAATCATGCCATTTGCGATGACGTGGATGGAACTAGAGCGTATCATGCTTAGTGAAATAAGTCAATCGGAGAAAGACAACTATCATATGATCTCCCTGATATGAGGACATGGAGAAGCAACATGGGGGGGTAGGGGGATAGGAGAAGAATAAATGAAACAAGATGGGATTGGGAGGGAGACAAACCATAAATGACTCTTAATCTCACAAAACAAACTGGGGGTTGCTGGGGGGAGGTGGGATTGGGAGAGGGGGAGCGGGCTATGGACATTGGGGAGGGGAGGTGAACCATAAGAGACTATGGACTCTGAAAAACAACCTGAGGGTTTTGAAGGGTCAGGGGTGGGAGGTTGGGGCAACCTGAGGGTTTTGAAGGGTCAGGGGTGGGAGGTTGGGGGAACAGGTGGTGGGTAATGGGGAGGGCACGTTTTGCATGGAGCACTGGGTGTTGTGCAAAAAGAATGAATACTGTTACGCTGAAAAAATAAATAAAATGGAAAAAAAAAAAAAGACCTTAAAAACTCTACGAATCACAAGATGATAAAGAAAAATTTCAGGAAATTGCAAATACACTTTTGTAGCCCCCCAAATGCTGCCATCTGTGTTCTCTGTAAATCGCAGCCTGCGTGATCATACTTGTATGCGCTATGCTACTAAGTTTCTGTAAAACTCCACAGGATAGGTCATCATATCCTTAGTGTCCTCATTTCTGAGGTGAGGAAACTGGCACTGTGAGTAATTTGCCTTGTCATCAGTTGGTGCCAAGGTAACGACATATACAATATGGCTTGACCACCTTTCTGACATTATTCCAATAACATGCAGTGCGTCAACTGACACGTTCCCAAAAATTCATGGAAAATTAAGTTACTGAGGGAACCCAGAATGTAACATATTTGAAATTACATGTAAACCGTCCTATATCAGGATGATTTTGTTATGTCTTAGGTGCTTTTAACTTCCTTTATTTCTTAAACTTCATATAACAACTAAGCTTATTGTCATGCTTGTGTTACATAGGGGATTGCAAAGGCACAGAGAGTCTGAGTAATCCGCCCAAGCTCGCCCAGCTTCTCAGCGGCACAGCACGTGACCCTGAGCACAGCTTCAACACTAACTGGGGAAAAGCAAAACTGCTCAATATCCTACTTGGTTTCTGTCTTTTCTGCCAAGGAGATGGATCTTCACACTATAAATGGCAGACAATATGAAGAAAAAAGAATTCTCAGCTGAACTGGGAGAGAAGTTTATTAAGAGAACAACAGCCATTTCCAAATGCATTTCTGTTCCCGGACCCTGAGGTTACCTTTCTGGACAAGGAGAAAACTTGAAGCTCAGATAGCCATGCTGGTGCTAGCAATGTTTAACGCCGAGTAGGGAACTGGAAGACGGATGAAATGAAGGAGACAGGGAAATTAATTCAGTAGATTAGAGGAAGCATGGCTTATTCAATTCCAGGGAAGGAAACGGATGACAACCAGCAGTCAGCCTCCATCAGAACAAGTCTGCTTTCCAGAGGATTTCTCGTGGGCAGCTAAGCCATGGTGGTCACGCTCCATTCATCGCACACTCCATGCCAGGCTCTGGGTAGTGACTGTGTATTCAGTCACCACCTAAAAAATTGTTGAAATTTGGACTTCAAAGCTTCATCACTTCCTGTTTGCCTCTTATGGCCACCAGCTAGGGAGTTAGCATGCATCAGCATTTTATTGGAATTTTTTTTGTTAGCATCATGAAAACAGCGTGGTGGAAAGTCGTATCAATGTTTCACAGATGAGGTCTCAAACGGTTTCCCCAACTCCAGGATGTGAAACGGGGTCCAGCGGAGATAGGGGTGTCTCCCCTGACCACAAGGTGCATAAGCAAACTCCAGCTGGATTAGAACAACATGCTAGAGATTGGCTGGATTTAAGCAAGAGGCTTGGTGGTGTGTTTTACTTTGGTTGTGAAGAGGTGATCTGGGTGAGGGCACAGACAAGAGGATGTGAAATTTTTAAGAAGAGGGTATGGATACTCTGATCTGAACAACCTGAATAACACAGCGTAACCATCATTCACCTCTGAGAGAAGTGATTCTCAAACTTACAGGCCTCACTGTACCTGGAAAGCTCATTAAAACAGATTCCTGGGTCTCAACCCAGGGGACCCTGATCAGTAGGTCTGGCTAATGCTGGTGCATCTGGTCCAGCCACACACCTGTCCTGTTCAACAGGACACTTATGTGCTTTGTGCTGTTTCATGGGACATTCTGATGTGGACAGGGCTTTTGAGAGTTCACTATTTAAATTTATGAATAATAAGACATTTGTTTATAAAAGCAGATAGTTAATATTTTGAACAACATAATTTGAACCCAAACATTTGTTCCAAATACAGGAAATATGATGCACTTATAAACGTGTTAAATAAGCAGATGACAGGGGCACCTGGGTGGCTCAGTTATTAAGTGTCTGCCTTCAGTTCAGGTCATGGTCCCAGGGTCCTGGAATGGAGCCCCGCATCAGGCTCCCTGCTCGGTGAGGAGCCTGCTTCTCCCTCTCCCACTCCCCCTGCTTGTGTTCCTCTCTCGCTGTGTCTTTCTCTGTCAAATAAATAAATGTGGTCTTAAAAAAACAAAACAAAACAAAACAGATGATGACGTGCAGGTCCAACCTTGTATATATTTTTCTAATCAGTCTTTGCTTTTGTTCTTGTTGTCACACTTAAAGTGCTTCACAGAAGAATGTTTCTAGGACTTAGAAGTAAGCAGAACCTTTGTTAACAGGTTCAGTAGTGTCCAGAATGCAAAAAGCAACATGTCCCTTGGAGGTACATTCCACGGAGACTGGCCACATTCACAGACAACACTAAAGTGTGTATGTGTTTATGTCTTTCTGTGTGAGGAGAGTGGAGAGAAGTACCATATTCCAGAACCGGGATTCTGGTGCTTTAGAACCTAAGTAAGAGGGCAAGATGGGATGAAAGCAGACAGAGCCAGGGTGACTGCGGGGTGCATGTAAAGAATCAGTAATAAGTTTTACAATGTATAGTGACTCAGTCTGGATTTTTAAAGTTCTCAGGCAGGCAAAAGTGGACCATGGACAGAGGAAAGAGTAGACACACAACTCATTGTCATTTACTTTTATCTCTGATCCACACACCCAAGAGCACAGGTGTGTTGCCTGAGGAGAGGGCTCTGGGCAAAATCTAAGAGGTCTTTCCCTCAAATCCCCTCGAGGACATAAGGACCAAAGCATCTGTTCCAGGGACAACATGGAAAGATCTAACATCACATCAAATGAGATGAAGGAAGGAGTAGAGAAGAGAGGCATTTTTCCGTAATTGCACAGAACATTGCATAGTTTCTTTCCCCTGGAAGTTTCCAGAAAATATATTTGATGCCTTGAGAAAGTCCAGTGTCTGTGTACCAGTAGAGGTGACAGGATCAGGCAGAAATCCTCTTCTAACTTCAGGAAATAACTGGCAGAAAGTGACTCATTTGGAATGACTGAAGCAATTTTTAAGGTGACCTCATTTATATATTTTAATTTTTGTTTATTTATGATTTTGGTTTTTTTGTTGACTGTCTTGTTTTGTTTTGTTGACTTTACCCAGTTCCAGGCCCTGTTGGGTACTTGCAGGGTGAACATGAAGGTGCCAGGGTTCCTTCTGTGCTGGAGTTCACATTGCTGGTGAGGGATGGTAGTTATCCAAGCCACATGGTTCAGTACCACGGACTGCAGGGACGCAACATGCGATAAGGATCCTGTCCCTGTCACAGGAGGCTTCTGGCAGCTCCAGACAGCCAGAGCATGTCTGGAGGACATCACGGAAGGGGAGAATACAGAAGGAAAAAGTTACCAGGATGATAGGGCATCTTACGTACAACATTAATAACAGTATTACCTTAAGTACCACCGTTATTTAGTGATTGGCTTGACTCGTGACACTTTCTGTATCAATTTCTGTATCAATATCTTCATGCGTGATATTGTCCCAAAGTTGTTCTCACTTGTTGGGTTTTGGTACGAAGTATACCTAATCTCATAAAACCAGTTGAGAAGAGTTTCTAGTTTCTGGTTTTCTATTAGAAGTTTGTATTAGCTCAGTGATCTGTGACTTCAGTGTTTGATACAGTCCATCAGGGATGCCAACATTTTTATTATTATTATTATTGAAGTGCCATTGATACCCAGGGTTACATTTGTTCCAATTGTACAACATAGTGTCTTGACGAAGTCTACATTATGGTAGCTTACAAGGATGTCATTTATAACACCCCACATCACATGTACCACACCCTACCATACCATAACACATCTTGCCATAGAGAAACACACCACACCACACCCCACTGCCCTATACCACCTCATACCACACTGCTCCATACCAATATAACGTTCATTAAGGCTAAAAAACCAGTTGGCAAATTAATAGTAGGAATAAACTTCCTTGATGTAATGGAGGGTATAGACCAAACATATCTGTAGTAAAAGTACTGACAAGATGTTGAAAACTTTCCTTTTGAGATTAGGGATGAAGCGTAGACACACACTATCACCAATTGTCTTCAACGTAGTGTTTCAGATACTTGTTATAGTGGTAGGAAAGAGAATCATGAAAATGTATAAAAACTGGAAATAATTAAGTAAGTGTCTCATTAGCAGAGATGACAGGATAGTAATTTTGGAATTAATGTGCAAGTTGAGCAAGATTGCAATATATAAGTTCAATATACAAATCTAACTATATTTATGTACCTTGAGAGAAATAAACTTAAAATGTGCCCTTTATTAAAACAAAAATATTAAATATCTAATAGTGAGTACAAACACAATTACACAAGACCTCTATTCACCTTTTCCCAAACTAATTTATGAAATTACAGACAATCCAAACCAAAATATTAGTAGGTTTCTATTTGCAGAAATAGACAAGCTAATTGTAAGGTTTACTTGGAAATGCAAAAGACCAAGAGGAACCAAGACAATCTTGACAAAACAGAAGAACAAGGGAGGGGAACTTTACCAATGCCAAGACTTATAAAGATGCAATAAAGACACTGTGGGATTGGCTGCAGGTCTGACAGATGCTCTAGTGGAACAGAATGGACAGCTGAGGGCTGACTTTTGTCCCTGATGAAAATGACACTTGAGAGCAGGGCAAAGGAAATGTTTTCAATAAATGGTGCTGGGTGTATGGGCTATCAATTAAAATAAAGGAAGAGAAGCACCTGGGTAGCTCAGTAGATTGAGCCTCTGGCTCTTGATTTTGGCTCAGTTCATAATCTCAGGGTTGTGAGATCGAGCCCCACGTCAGGCTCTGCACATAGTGTGTGTGGAGGGGTCTGCTTGAGATTGTCTCTGTCCCTTCACCCTCTCAAATAAATAAATAAATCTTTAAAAAAATAAAAAATAAAAAACTTCACCCCAGACCATATCTTACAGAAAACTGAGTACCAGATAATTCAGAATCTACGTAAGAAAGGTAGTATAGTTAAACCCAGGATAACAAAAAAATGAATATCTATATGATCTTGGGTAGATTTCACAATAGAAAAATGAAGATTAGTAGTAAAATATTAATAAATTATACTTCATTAAAATTTAAAAAATTCTCCATCAAGAGAGATCACTGGGTGGGTGAGAATCTAAGCCACATAGCCACTTCTCCCAGTGAGGAGTTCTTTGAAATAAATATAACCAACCACTTCCAAATTATTATGCCACCCACTTCTCCATGAGTTAGCACTCCAAGTAGCCACGAATGAGTTGGAAATTATTTGTGACCTTGGTTTAGACAAATGTTTTTTACATAGTTTCCAAAAAAGCATAAATCACAAAAGGAAAAAAAAAGGCTTAAATTTTATCAAAATTTAAACATTTCACTCTTCAAGACAATTTTAAAGGAAAAAGATGAAACACAGACAAAGGGAAAATATTTGCAATGTCTATAACTGATTTAAAAAAATAACTCCTACAATTCCATAATAATTCTGATTAAATATAGGTGAAAATTTGAACAGGAACTTGACACACTATATATACGAATCTCCAATAAACACATGAAAGGAAGCTCAACATTATGGGTCCTCAATAATTCAGATTCAACCACAAGAAGATTCCACATTCACCCATATGACTATAGAAGTCATTGCAATGTTATGTGCTGGTGAGGATGTGAGACAATGGGAAGTCTCATTCATTGCTAGTGGACAGGTGCAGCCCCATGACCATTTCAGTAAACAGTTTGACAATTTCAAAAAGAAAAAAAAATTAAACAAACGCTTAACATATGACCAAGCCATTCCTCCCTAGGTATATAGTCAGGGGAAACAAAAACATATAAAACCTTATACTTTATTCACAACAGCCACAAACTGTAAATACCCAAATGTCCCTTGATATGTGAATGAATAGGCAAATTTCCATACATATGATAGAATCAGACATCATGTCCAAAGATAGCTCCAATACTGTATCTATATTTCATTTGCACTTGAATGTGAGTCAGTTGAGTACTATCTAACACTAAAAAAATAAGCTACTGATACACAGCCTGGATGAATCTCAAAGATTATGTTGAAGGAAAGAAGTCAGAAGTAACGGAGTGCACGTTGATTCCTCTTGCGTGAAATTAGGACAGCAAATCTCATCTGTTGGTGCCAAGGAACAGAACAGTGATTAGTTTGATCTTGGAGGGGTGTGCATTGACTGGAAGGAACCCAGGAGGGAGGGAAGTATTCTGTATCTCAGTCATTCTTGTGACTCATGTATTTCTTAAAACTTATTGACCTGTGTATGCATTTAAAATAGACAATTTTAGGGGCTTCTGGGTGGCTTGATCTCAGGGTCCTGAGTTCGAGTCCATGTTGGGTGGACTCCATACTGGGTGTGGAGCTTACTTAAAAAAAATAAAATAAAATAATAAAAGACCATTTTAAATAAGGTATGTTTATTTTAACTATACTTCAGTAAGTTTGCTTAACAAAATCAAACAATATATAGTTTTGAAAAGAAAGTTCAGAAAGAAGTGATCATAAAGAGAAGTCCTTATATTTTATTCTTGTTACTCAGCTGATGTTCCTGCATGTCCCTCACTTCGGAGACCCCTGTCCAACATCATAGCTCCCCCTGCCATGACTCAGCATTCCTTATAACTCATCTTCATGAATACCCCAAGACCAACTTGGCTCCTAACCATCTACTTCTCCAGGTTGGAATGACACCAACAAATACCACCTCCATGAATTCATGTACTTTATAGGCTATTTCCTCTGCTTTATCCCTTTTTCCAGCTCCATTTTGGATCACTATATACATTGTGGCACATTTGAGTTGCCATAGACTTTGATTATTTGGCATCTGACTTCAGAACTTGCTCTTTGGACACCATCCTGGTTTGATTGGCATTAGGTCATAACTTCTGCTCTTTCCTCCTGTGGCCATGTAATTATGATTGCTGCCTGGAAGGAAAAAGAACATCCAAATTGTGGCCATTCACTAGGGAAAAAATGGTTCCTACAAGAAAATCATCATCTAAAATATTAATCTAAAGAGTTCCATTTGCCTGCTTGCTACTGTGAATTAAAGAACACACTTGGAAAAGATGATAGAATAGAAGGCACCTTTCCCACTGAAAGTTACGGAAAGTTCTTGCTCTTTCTAATGTTTCCATAGAAATAGATACAAGACGAGTGATGGTGATGTCAGGTCTTTTATGCAATTTCCCCTCACCCGCGATTTTCAATAATCAGATTCTGTTTTTCCCTGATCAAGATCGTTATCTGCTGCTGGAAATTAACCAGTGCCCTGGCTTTCAGACAAGTCAAAATGTAGCTGATTGAAATGCAGGATTCCTGTAGAACAATACATCTTGATTCTCTGTTGTAAATGACATCTGACTTGCAGTTCTCACTCTGGCTTTCCCAGTTGTTGAGATGCCTGCATAGAAATTGAAAGAGGAAAAATATCCTAAGAATGTTGAAAACTAAGACTTTACATTCAATGGCATTGAGAAGACAAAAGATTTGACGTGACCACCATGACCATGCCGTGTCCTGGGAAAAGCAAGTCCTTCTGTCTCTCCTTCATCTTTTTATAGTAACTTTGTCTAGTTCAGAGAGGAAAACTGTCCCTCTGTGGCAAGACTGCAGTCTTGGAGCGATCTACAACAGACTCCTTCAATTTCTTGAGCTGGCCAGACTCCACAGCCCTGGATAGACTGGGAAAATGAGTGTGAGCAAGTTCTCAATGTGTACTTATACACCTCTTGGTGCATGAATGTGGAGCGAGGAAACTAGAGGACTCACTCTGCCTTGGAATAGGATTTTTCAGAAAGGGGGAGCTCCAGTAGCAGCGGCATCCTGCCTTAGAGAGAAAGGGGGTGCAGCGTTCTACCCACGTGGACGCAAAGTGAGCAAAGGACAAGCCACACCTCTGTTGGCACATTCCCTCAAGTCCATCCGCCTGGGAACACTGAAAATAAGATAGTTTTGCCCACTTCCCCAGGGAAGTAGCGAAGAGCCAAGAGAGAAACATGATGATAGATCAAGCTTCTGAAATAAATTTCTAAAGTATTGATACCAGTCAATTGCCCCAGCATTAGTCCTGATTTGCAGTGGGTGGTCCGTTTTAGTCCTGGTCTTACACAAAATTCAAGCCATGAGGGAAGAACAGCGAGTCATACTTACATTCCACCATCCAGTGAGGCCCTTCTCCTCAGCACGCAGCCATACATCAGACACAACCCAGTATCTCATCTCATGAAGGACATTTGCATCCACGGAGGCCCCCACTCAAGGATTTAACATCTCTGCTTCCAGAATAGCTAAACAGGATCCACTGGCACCTGGTTCCTTTGGCCATCTCCTTGGGAGGCTGTCTTGAGGTCAGCTGTTGGGACTATATTTTGGATGAGTATTTAGGAAGTTCTGTGTTGTACATAGTATTTGCTCTTTGCTTCTAAGAAAAAAACATGCAACGTTCTTTTTTTTTTTTTAAGATTGATTGATTGATTTGAGAGAGAGAACATGAAGGAGGGAGGGACAGAGGGAGAGGGGCTGAGGGAGAGGGAGGATCTCAGGCTGACTCCATGGAGAGAACAGAGCATAATGTGGGGCTCCATCTCACAACCCCGAGATCATGACCTGAGCTGAAACCAAGAGTCAAAGCTTAACAAACTGCACCACCAAGTGCCACCCTCGCCTCTCCCAGATTTAACTGGCTTTTAAATCCAATGCTTTGTGAAATTGCTTAGCACAGGCTTAGAGAAATGTACATAACGCCTGAGCAGGGGTGTGTATGACCACCAAGCCCACCCTTTAACTTGGTTTCTGGGGCTTCTGCTCCTTCTGCTCTAGAACCTATCAGCTCCCTGAAAGGTCACTTTGGGACAATCACAGGCATTAAAAATAGAGCTGAAAGGGAGGCAGCACTGGCCACACTGAAGTTAAATAAAGGACACTCAAAAATTTTTCTTTCTAGTCCTTTCACCTTTGCAACTTGCTCTGGACTCCTGTAATAAGGAGATCTCAGCGACCAGGGTGAAAAAATGACCTCTTCAGATACCAGTTTTCTCTTTGAAAAAAAAAAAAAAAAAAAGAAGATATATTAGATGTATGTTTCCCCACTGTACCTATCAGATGTTAAACCTTCTAAATCTGAAAGCAGCAAGAGGTGGGAGCCCCTCACAGCCAACTTATGCCCGAGAGTCCCTGGGCTTTGGGTCGACTGTGTGATGCAGAATCTCTAAACAACTTGAATCACGCAGAAGCAGACGTGGTCTCAGCAGAACCGTGCGATTTATTACAAGTGAGTCCAAGAAGGATGTTTTCGGGGATGCTTTTCACACATAAGGGAAAACAGAGGTTAGGACCTTTGGGAGGGTGACTTCATCAGACTGACTGAAAACTCACGTCCCTCCTTCTTCTGACCCCCGGGATTTGGAGCTCTCTTCCATTAACAGCAACAACTATTTCACAGGGTCTTGGTGAAGCACTTAATAGAAGTTACTGAAAACTGGCAATTTGCTGCTGCCTGTCAAAACCTGAGTGCCTCCAAATGATGTGTGTGTGTGTTTCAATAGCTTTGTGAACATTTAATTCATTCACATGTAAAATCCACCCAGTTAAGTACACAATTTCTTGGTTTGAGTATATTCACAGAGTTATCCAGCCATCACCGTAACCTATTTTTATTTTTATTTCTTTCTTTATTTTAGACAGAAAGGGGGAGTGCAAGCGGAGGGGGGGGAGTAGAGGAAAGGACAGGGAAAGAACCACAAGCAGGCTCCTTGCCAGCATGGAGCCCAACATGGGGTTCAATCTCAGGACCCTGAGATCATGACCTGAGCTGAAATCAAGAGTCAGTCACTGAACTGAATGAGCCACATAGTCACCCTGTTATGACCTATTTTTGAGAACATGCTAATCACCCCAATAAGAAAATCAGGACCATTTGGAGTCTCTTCCTGCCCTCCCAAATCCATCTCCAGGCAAGCACAGATTAACTGTCTCTATACATGTACCAACTTTGGATATGATATCTGCCCTTTTGCGGACAGCTTCTTCTCTAGAACTTAATGTTTTTGCAGTTCACATTGTAGCATGTGAGTACTCAATTCCTTCTATGGATACATAATATCCCTTTGCAGGGATAGACACCTTTTATTTATCTATGATTCAGTCGATTCACATTTGGGTTGTCTTTCACTTTTTGATCACATGAACAAAGTTGTGAAAACTTATTTACATGTTTTTTGGGTGTAAGTATGTTTTCCTCTCTCTTGAACAGATACCTAAGACTGGAGTTATTAGGTCATGCAGTGGGTCTATGCTTAGTTCCTCATCTTGTAGAACAAACTGGTTTCCAAAGTGGATGTATGATTTTGTCTTTTCACCAGCAGAGTATGACGCTTCCACTTTCCTCACATCTTTGCCTGTTTTGCACTTGGATGACATATTTATTTACCTATAAATTTACTTTTGCTGGTGCACTTTATTTCTTTTTATGGATCTGAATTAACCTCTAGTGTCCATTTTTTCAGTCTGAAGGACTATGATATTTCTCATGGGGCAGGTTTGTTGGAGGCAAAGTCTTTTAGTTTGTTTTTCTGAGAATCATTTATTTTTTTTTCATTTCTGAAAGATACTTTTGTTGATAGAGAATTCTTGGTTGTCTTTTTTTTCAAGCCTTTTGTATCCTCATGGTTTCTGATAAGAAATCAGTTATTTATCTTATTGGAAACCCATTGTACACAATGAATTATTTTTCCTTTGCTACTTCCAAGGCTCTCTTTTTGTACTTTTCTTTTTGTTTTAAAGATTTTATTTATTTATCTGTCAGAGAGAGAGAGAGAGAAAGAAAACATAAGCAGGGTGAGTGGTCGGCAGAGGAAGAAGCAGACTCCCCACTGAGCAGGGAGCCCAATGTGGGACTCGATTCCAGGGCCCTGGGTCATGTGAGCCAAAGGCAGATGCCTAACTGACTGAGCCACCTAGGCAATCCCTCACTTTGTGTTTTTCTTTCAAGAAGTTTACTATGATGTGTCTAAGTGTAGATCTCTTTGAAGTTATTCTATTTTGAGTTTGTTAAGCTTCTTGGGTATCATGTTGGCTAACATTTTTTTTTTTTTATTAAGAATCTCAATTTTTTGAAATATACTTTCTGGCACATTCTCTCTTCTTTGGGGACTCTTATTACATGTTAGCATGTTTGCTGGTGTCCCAAATGTTTCTAAAGCTCTGTCCATATTTCTTCCTTACTTTTTCTAGATCAGAAGATATCATTTCAATTGACCTACCTTCAAGTTCTTTGATTTTTCTGTCAGTTCACACCTCTTGTGAGTTTTTCCTTACTATAAAGTTCTTTTCAAATGCAGAACTTACAGATGATTTTTCTTTACAGTTTTGATCCCTTTAATGAGAGTTTTAATTTGGTGAGACATCATCATCATACTTTCCTTTAATTAGTTGGACATGGTTCCTCTCATTCTTAGAACATATGTATAATTGGTAACTTCGTGTCTTTTTCTTTTCAGTCCAAAGGTGGACCCTGCAGAGATAGTTTCTGCCTTCAGCTTATTTTCATGTTTCATAATCATAATTCCTTGTTCGGACCTGGACTATTTAGGTAACATATATGGGGACTCTGAAGATCAGATTTTCCCCTCTCCCACAGGATTTGATGTTACTGATATATTTGTTTCTTTTCTTTTATCCACTGCACCTGGGTTGCCTTACTCATTTTCCTGGACCAATTCTACAGCCTGTATTCCCTGTTGTGTGTGGCCACTGAGTCTCTGCTAGTTAGCTTGGTGTCAGCTAAAGATAGGTCAAAGGTGTCCTGAAATACCTTGAACCAGTAAGTTCACCACCCCTAGCCTTGAGGACTGTGAATGTGTTAGAGCATGCCTTAGGCACTCAGTTTACAACTTTGCCTTATTCTTCCTTCCTACTGCACAAAACCCTAATGTTGGCCACAGTGGTCCTCTCCGGTCTGTCTTATGTATGCACAGTGCCCAGCTCATGGCCTCCTAGATCCCCCACAATGTCAGAGCTTTACAATGCCCCTTTATGGACACATTTTTTCTAAGGTTTTCTTTTAAATT
Organism: Meles meles; assembly: GCF_922984935.1. NCBI lineage: Eukaryota > Metazoa > Chordata > Mammalia > Carnivora > Mustelidae > Meles > Meles meles. The sequence goes on from NC_060075.1 coordinate 98,241,525, forward strand.
TTTGATTAGACCTTTGTTTCTAACTGGTATCACAGGTTATATGAGGTACAACAACATTAGTGTTCTGTATTATTTTTAGTACCATAATCATTTTTTTAAAGATTTTATTCATTTATTTTACAGACAGAGATCTCAAGTAGGCAGAGAGGCAGGCAGAGAGAGAGGAGAAGCAGGCCCCCTGCTGAGCAGAGAACCCGATGCAGGGGCCCGATCCCAGGACCCTGAGATCATGACCTGAGCTGAAGGCAGAGGCTTAACCCACTGAGCCACCCAGGCGCCCCCCATAATCATTTTTTAATTTAAATTCCATTAGCCAACATAAAGTACATGCTTAGTTTCAGATGTAGAGTCCAATAATTTATCAGTTAGGTATAACATCCAGTGTTCATCATATCACGTGTCCTCCTTAATGCCCATCACCAAACTGACCCATCCTCCTACCCACCTCCCCTCCATCAACCTTCAGTTTATTTCCTAGAGTTAAAAGTCACTCATGGTTTTTTCCTCTCTGATGACCTCCCATTCAGTTTCCCCTCCCTCACCCTTCTCCACACAGTGTCCTGTAAATATTGAGAGAGCTGTGATACTGATGATGCCCTGAACATGAATTTCATGAGGAGCTCCAAGCCTCCCCCTAGTGGGGGAGATTTCAGGTCCTCAGGACACTGAGTCAGGGATATGGGAGGAAGTCAAGCCATAGAGCCATAGACCCCCAGCCCCTGTTCTTACTCAAGAGCAGCAGATTTTCGTGAGTAAACACCCTTCAAATTGTTTCAAACCTGTGGCTAACTCTGAGCTAACTTGATTTTGGTGTATTTTGATAGCATATCATTTGTTTTTGTGGATGAACAGATTCAGATAAATCTTCATACCACCATTCTGGAAGTCTTCCCAGTGGTGGCTTATCTGTCACCTAACATAGAAATAATTCAGTATCAGTAGACCCAGCAGACCCAGAAGAAATGTCAGCCTTCTTGCGATGTTTGGAAAATCATCTAAACTTGTTGATATTTAATATTCTAATCATATAGGTAAATGGTAGCTACTTGAAAATATTTTTGTGAGGATTAAATAATCCACTGCAAGTAAAGTGTTGGGCATAAAATTTGAGTGTGTCTGACATCCTTATAATGAGAGGTAGGCATTGGGATGAGACTAGAAAGGGAAGAAGTGACCAGGTTGAAGAGTCTTCAGTGCCTTGAGGAGCCACTGAATTTTATGAAGCAGAAATAGACTATCGTCACATTTATGGTAAAGGAAGTGTCACCTGTTTGCGGTATAGAGAATACAATTATCTCTTTGTCAAAAGGGAGTTCTAAAACAAAGAAGAATATTAAAATTCTAAATTTGGGTTAAACACTGCATAGAAATGCAGCATAGCTCAGGCCACCTTCTTCTTAAAGTTCTCTCAGTTCTGAGCGGGCGCGCAGAGTCCTGGGACAGAGCAGCCCTGAGAAATTCAATCTCATGCTGTCCCTCACTTCTGCCATATGTGTTTCTTGCATCAGTGTCCAAGAGGAAATTTCAAAAGTCCTCTATGCACTTTCATGTCTACTTCAAACAATGAGTGTAATATGGGGAAGGCTCACTTAGTTCCTGAGCTAACGCGGTGGCAGAGGGGCAGAGGCTTACTCAAGGACAATGGTGGCCACTCTGCCTTTCACTGTTCTTTGAACTTCCCAATGAGCCATGCCTCTGTGCATAGCTGCAACTCTTACTACCAGTGCTTCTCCCACAGGACAGGAAACTTGTCTGTAGCTACAAACTCCTATTCCATGCCTGCAGAGAAAGGACCCCAACATCCACAGAGTGAAGAGACTGAGAAATTGTAGGTATTTGGAAGGGATTTGGAAAGGTCTTACCTTAGAGTTCTCTTTACTTTTCACAAAATTATCATTGTAATCCTTAGTTTATACAAGGAAACCAAATAATTCAGAGCAGAGGATTCTGTGAACCTGTATGTCCTTAGCTAATGAAGGCCAGTTCTGTGGCTTAAAAACCATTTCCCTGGTCTTTGGTCAGCCCCTGTACAAGAGGGATTAACTCAAGAGGCTCCAGATTGCATATGGCTGCACATTCATGCCCCTTTTTGTCAAATGTCATGATTTCTCCCCTCCTTATCTTCCATGAGGCCCCAGGCCCCATGGACAAGGCCCCACCTGTCTCTCAAAGAGATTTCTGCATTCTCATCTCCCCCTCAAGTGTAATTCTTGTAAGTGGCAGATTTCTTTTTTTGTTGTTTGTTTAAATTTGAATTGTTTTTTCATAACGTATATTAAGCTGACACCATCAGAGAAATTTAATTAGCTCAACAGCAAGAGGCACAAAGCACAACTTAGTGATCTGCTCATGATTCTGGTCTGATTACCACACTTTAGACTATTACATTTAGGTGACCCTGGCATCCTGGAAACTTACTCAGTCTTCATGGAGATCCCTTCCTGACCAGTGAAGAAGGGGAGTTGTTTTAGCCAGGTGCAATCAGACCCCTGGACTAACTCTAGTCTGGCTCCAGTGCTTACTAGCTTTCCAGTCCTTCACGACCACAATCCCTAAGCCCTGCTTTGTGACATTGAAACACCTGAATTCCCCATTGGGCTCACTTCCCAGTAAAATTCTTCACTGGTGTACTTTCCCTCGAATGACAAGTCAGTGACCTTCTACACACACACACATACGTATGTGCATGTACATATACATATGTACATGTATGTATTTACATAAACCTATATTATATATGAGTGCATGTACATAATCACCATAGATTAATTCTGCGCATCTTTGCTCTACTGACCTGGTATTAAAAGTAGAGTTAAGATGCAAGAATAATGCATAATTTGCCATCCCAAAAATGTTTTTAATGTACCTCAAACAATGCAGGAGCCTTTCTTTTCTTTCCTTTTTTTTTTTTTAAGAATTTTATTTATTTGAGACAGACAAAGAGCACCAGCTGGGGTTGGGGAGGGGCAAAGGCAAAGGGAGAAGCAGACATCTCACTGATCAGGGAGCCCGATGCAGGACTCGATCCCAGAACCCTGAGATCATGACCTGAACTGAAGGCAGGCACTAAACTGACTGAGCTTCCCAGGCGCCCCTACGAGAGCTTTTTCTACTTGCTCCTCCTCCTCCTCCCCATCCAGGTCCTCATTTGTTAATGATTGTGTTGTATAAGCACAATGCAAAAAATTCTCCAGGGACAAAGGGTTATTTTTTTTCCCCACAAATGAAAGTAAAGACCATCTAGATCTTGACCCAAATCACCTGTTTCCTTCTTGAAGACATCCTCTGATACTGATTCTGTGTGTGTCCTTCCATGAGTAGTGTACATGTATACAAACACTCATACATATGAATACCTACATTTCCCCCCAAGTTGTGGCACGCTGTCTATACGGTATTACACCTTGCCTCTTTAATTTCCCACGAAAACATCAATAGTTTTCTTTCTTCTTTTAATAGCCATGTCAATGAGCGATAATTTATTAAGCAATTCACTTAAAATGGATTTTTAGATTGTTGTTAGTGTTTTATTCTGTGAACCATGCCGAAAGATTTTATTACATGTCATCCCCCTGATTTTGCATACTGGTGAGAATATCAATATTAATTTTCACGTGCCCTAAAGACACACACTTCCACGTAGGGATTTTTCAAACACACAGTCTTCCAAATGTACAAGGATACACGTATATGCATTCCAACAGTCTTATACGAAAGTGTAACTGAAATTCAATATGCTGCACATATTTAAAGGGTACAACCTCATACGGGTTTTGACACCCACATATACTCATGAAACCCTCACTCCAATCAATATTATGATCCTCATATCTCCCAAAGTTCCATTGTGCTATTTCCAATTCTTCCCATCAACCTCTCGCCATCCCTCACCCCCACCCCCGGCACCTCTGACCTGCCTCCTGCCACTATTAACCTAGTTTGCATTCTCCAGAATTTTATATATAGGTAATTATACATTATATGTTCTTTTTAGTGTGTCTCCTTTTACACGTAAGATTTGTTTTGTGATCCTTCGTGTCTTTTTGTGTATCAATAGTTCATTTTTATTTCACAGCATTTCCCAGTATATGGAAATACCAACAATGTGGTGACGTATTTGACTGTTGATGAGCACATGGATATGGGAAATCAAGCTCATAAGCATATTCATGTACAACCTTTGCGTGGACATCAGCTTCCATTTGTCTTGGGTAAATATGTAGGAGTGGAAGGATTGAATCATACAAATTTTTCAGAAGGGTGCCAATATCTTTTCAAAAGTGGTTTGTATGATTTAATGTTCCCTTCAGCAATATTTGAGAGTTGAATTTCCTCCATAGCCTCACCCTCACATGGAATGTGCTTTTTTTTTTAATTTTAGCTGTTCTCCCTAATATGTAATGGTATTATCTTTCACGTGCTTAACTACTATCCTTGTATCATCTTTGATGAAGTATCTGTTCAAAACTTTCACTCATTTTTTAATTGAGTGTTGAGTTCATTACTTATTGTGGATACAAGTCCTTTATTATATATGATTTGAAAATACTGTCTAGGATTTATTTCTCCATTTTTCTAACACTGCCTTTCGAAGCTCAGAAGTTAGAATTTTTATAAAATCTGGATTTTTTGTGGGTTGTTCTTTTTTTGTTTGTTTTTTGAGAGAGTGGGGAATGGATGAGCAGAGGGAGAGAGAGAGAGAGAATCTTAAGTACACTTCATGCCCAGTGCAGAGACCAACACTAGGTGTGAATTCCCAACCCTGAGATCATGTACTGAGCCAGTCAAAAGTTGGACTCTTAACTGACTGAGCCACCAAGGCACCCTGATAAAATCTGTTTTCAAATTTATTTTTAATAGATAATGATGCTGACATTGTATCTGAGGAATTTATGCCTCACCTAATATCTTAGAGAAGATATTAGGAAGACCTAAGGTCTAAGACCTAAGACCTAAGGTCTTCTCCGATGGATTCCTTTAGAACTGTTGCTGTTTTAAGTTCCATATATATGTTAAGTTCTTTGTCTATTTAGGTTCTATATCTATGATTGATTTGGGGTGAATTTTTGAATTTGAGGAAAAGTTTCTACTCCTCCTTCTTTTTTCTTCTTATTTTCCATCTGTTATTATTTTTTAAGAAAATCCAGTTGTTCAAGCAATATTTATTGTAAATATTATACTTTCCTTACTGAATTGACCTCATGCTTTTGTCAAAATTCACTTGTCCATACATGTGTGAGTACATTTCTAGGCTTTCTGTTTTATTATCTATTGGTCTATCTTTACAAAAGTGACATGTTGTCTTGCTTACTACAGATTTACAGAAGTCTTGACATAAACCAATAACAAGAGTAATCTTGGAAGATTAAAATGCTCACATGGAAAGAGGAAATAATACGGCAGAGAGGGATCATATGTTCAGTTTTGGACAGCTGGAAAGCCCAGTGTGATTCTTTCTGTCCTTCCCTGTGTTTCTTCCCTTGGGTTTTAGAGCTCAGTCCACTGTCCCACCAAAAACCACCTCTTTTTACGTCAGTAATCGTACACTACTTGCAAACACAGAAACGTTTGGAGCATAAAAATATAAACAAGTTGTATTTGGGAAGGGTGGGAAAGTCCAATTATTCCTATAACGTAGTGCTGAAACCCAATACTGGGATTTCCAGAGGCACTTCACCTGCAGATTTCATCTTTCTGAGAATGTAACCCTCATAAGCCCCATCTCACTCTTTTTAGTGACTCCTGCTCAAGTTTGCTTTAGTTTCCTTCCTTTTCTGAGCTGCGAGCACAACAGAACTCTCCTTCCTGAGCACAGTACTCTGGAAAGATTCCTCTTGCTCTCTAAGAAAACAGGCATTGAATAATTACAGTTCAGACCCCTCCCTGCCTGCTCACTCTGGTGTAGAGATCAGGACACACCATTGTCCAGTCTAGAGGATGGGACAGGGATGTAAATATGTGGATTTAGGGCAAGCAAGGCATATACAGTACCACGGGGCCACAAAAGGCGGAACAATGACACCCATTCTGTAAAGTTGGGAAAGGAAGGATCCACTTGAGTCAGACTCCAACAATGAACAGTGAATGACCCTGGAACCATGGGAACCTCAGCCTGAGTCACAAATCCAATTCAATTCAGTGCACACCATGGGCTTCCCAGCATGTACAGGCATGAGGTGTATGCTGGAGGAACAGGACAGAATAAAACAGTGTTATGCCGTCCCCAAAACTTCATCTAATGCAGAGGTCTCCATTCCATCCAGGGAAGTAAAGGGGCAATGGGACCGTGAGGAAGGCAATCTAAGTCGATTTAGGTCTAAAGAGAAGGCATCCTGGGAAGTATTATTTAGGTTGAAACAAAGGATGTATAAGAGATAGGTGAGTAAAGGGGAGGCAGCAAAAGTGTTGCAAGCAGAGGCAACCATGAGGAAGCCTGAATGCCACGAAGACTAGGTACATTATGAAAAAAAAAAAAAAAAAAGCAAAGGGGGGTGCCTGGGTGGCTCAGTGGGTTAAGCCTCTGCCTTCAGCTCAGGTCATGATCTCGGGGTCCTGGGATCGAGTCCCGCATCGGGCTCTCTGCTTGGCAGGGAGCCTGCTTCCCTCTCTCTCTCTCTCTGCCTGCCTCTCTGCCTACTTGTGATCTCTCTCTCTCTCGCTGTCAAATAAATAAATAAAATCTTTAAAAAAAAAAAAAAGCAAAGGAATTTCAGTGCGGCTTGCATGCCCTGAACAAATAGAGGAAGTTCATTGAATATTAAATAATTCTATCATCATCATCATCATCATCATCATTATTAAAGAAGAAAGCAGAAGTATCAGAACAATGAGCTGAATGCACTGCTGATGTATGTGTGTTGGCATGTGTGTGCTGGTGTGCGCGCCAGCACATTCTAGCTGCTTCTCCACACCAGCATGACCTCATTCTTCACACTCCGAGGTCTTCACCCAGTCCTGAGCTCAAGAATCCCTTCTTTGCATTTAGATATTAGGGCCAGGAAAAAATGGTGGAGATTGGTCCCTGGAGTGAACAAATCCAGTTAAAGAAATCTCTCTGACAGCACTGTGGGTGAGGCTCCGGCTCAGGGGTGTGCTGTGCTTCCTGATCCCGGCTCCGTACCCCCCACGCCCTGCCTATCACACAGAGACTCGAGAACCTTAGGAGATTTTCCATGGTCATCATTTTCATTTAGTACCGGGCTAGATCACTGCCTGATGGTCCCCTCTTGTGAGTAATATTCAAAACCTGCTCTCAGTCTCTGAAATAAACTTGAAGGATAAAAGGGATTCTCAGACATCAGCCAGACCATCTTTCATGTCTTTGACCGGTTAAAAATCCATGCTTATCCTTTTAGAGTGGATATATCGGAGACTCAGAGAAAGCAGAAGGAAGAAAAGTTTTAAACGATTTCTGAGGACAGAAAGCATCATTCCCAGAGCCTCTTCTCAGCAAATTATGAAGCATATATGTGGCAGGTAATTGGCAACATTGGCAGCATTTTCCGTAATATTTCAAATGTATATCCGCTGGTGTCATCATGAATGGGAAGGGAAATGGTGGTGTAAGGAACATGACCATATTCTTCCACATTAGCCTGAACGCTATTAGCCAGTTTGATGCCTTATTATTCATAAAGGACCAATAATCACTGGACAAGAGGTGGCATGGTAATGGATGCGTTAATGTTATTTGTTCCAATTGCTTCCCCTAATGATGTGGCCCAAAAACCTAAAAACGTTTCGAATTTTGTCCTCCCATTTCTATTCTTTCATGTGAACCCTCTTCCCGAAATTTCCACTTAATAAGAGTCTGTCCCTACTTCTCTAAAATTAACTGAATATTGGATCAGTAATGAGCTCACAATAGCAACAGAGTATTAGCAATTACACAGATTTGTGAAGAGAAGAGAGGAATGAAACAATATAATGATTATAATACCGTATTCTCTGGTAAGCTAATTTCTATCACTTCACAAAAAAAGAGGAACGTGTAATGAGTACCTACTTTCGGAATAAGTTAGGTGTTGTGGAAAATCAGAATGGAAACTGCCCTTCAGGGTCTACTTAAGAAAGAATATATATGCTTCAGAGGTGGTAATAATAACAAACAGGTGGTTCTGAGTCTCATTGTAAGCCAGCAAATTTGATCCAGGGACAGAGCTGTTAATTCTTGTCATTGTGCTGGTGGTAAAATATGCATGATATAAAATTTACCATTTTCAAGCATTCTGTTCCAAGGCCTGAAGTGCATTCACATCATTGTGTGCCCATCCCTACCATCCATCTCGAGAACTCTCTCACCCTCCCAAACTGGAATTCTGTCCATATCAAACACTAAATCCCTTCCCCCTCTCCCCGGGGGCCCCTGGTAACCACCATCTACTTTCTGTCTCTTGGTATCTGCCTCCTCGGGGTATCACCTCCATGCAGAATCATATGGTATCTGTTCTTTTGTGACTGACTTACTTCGCCCAGCATCAGATCGTCAAGGCTGAGGCAGGTGTTATGTTCCGAAGGCCATTTTTTACTTCACCTCCACCAACCTCCACCCTCACATCAAAGGGACATCTCGGCACATCTTTTTACGAAGTCATTTCTCGTCGTGCTCTGGAAAATGCCACCTGCCAAACGTATACCTAGGTTGTTTTATCGTGTGACTAAGTTAATGTTTGCAAAAGACATCCTGACACTAAGTCTTCAGTCTTAACCGTAATTATGGGAGAATTTACTTTCCGTTTTATGTATTTTTCTTTTGGAAATTTTTATAAGAATGCTTGTATTTGTTTATTCCACAGTACTAGTTTCAAATAGAGTATTACTCTGGAATAAACTAGTTTCAAATAGAGTATTACTCTTTAGGAACAAATTGTATTTTGCAATGGTTTCAGTTGCAAAAACCCTGTGGGGCTCACACATTTCACTATGCACCCATTCAAGTATTCAAAATGTCTCCAACTTTATATCATAACTCAAATGTATTTTAACCTATTCTCAACCTGACGTGGCTTAAAATTTGTTCCCTCCCAAGGCTGTGTGAACAGCTGGGTGGACCGTGTTCTGGTGGCCAGGAAGCACCTTGGACAGAGGTCTCCGTGATGTCACTTCACCCGTGTCTAACCAGGAACTGTGACATCATACTTTGAGGAGATGAGGTTTCACCATTTCTTCAGCTTTTCTGGTTACAACAGAGCAATGATATCTGTGTTCTTGCACAGGGAGAAGATGACCTCATTGTACTTTAAAAAAAATTGTTTCTCCTCTTTATTGATCCTCTTGGGCGGTTGTATTTTTCATTGTGTGTCTTGTATTCAAAGCTAAAGTTATAAAAAGACAACTTGTTTCTTGTCTTCTCACATTTACTACGCACTCAATATACTTCTTGTTTACCATTATCATTGTCCATCATTCTTTTGTACATTTCCCTAAGACTCCTGTCTACATCAAACATGACTAGGTTCCCAGTGACAATAATGTCAATGATGTCCAGAGCCCAGAGCCTGTCCTGATGTGCCAAAAAGTACAAATCAGTATGGCTCTTGCCTAGGTTTTGAAATTTTTGCCTACAAAACATTTTAAATCTTGGAGGTATAGTTAGCATCACCAATAGGAAATTTTCATGGCTTGAAGATTCACCTAGCTTGGTATTATATGAAGGGCCTTGTCCACTGGGCTGAATGTGGCATGGAAGACATCAGAATTCAGTGCTTCAGTTGTGGTGTGGGTGGGGGATGGGAACGTATACTTTAATCTTTGAGAATCAATCTCAATTCTAGCCAGAGTGCTAGAAGACAAAATGCATTTGCCTGTTTCAAATATGATGGAATTCTCTTGCTCTTACCAAAAATCTTAGAAATACATCTTGAAATTGGTTGTCATCCCTTCTCTAACTGGTGCTTTTCCATTGTGGCTGACTGCCATAGGCAGACCATTGCAGACTTGAGATTCAAAGCCCAGAATTCCAGGGTACCTGGGTGGCTGGGTTGGTTGGCTGTCTGCATTCGGCTCAGGTGATGATCTTGGGGTCCTGGGCCTGAGCCCCACGTGGGGGTCCATGCTTAATGGGGAGTCTGCTTTTCCTTCTTTCTTAGTTCCTTCCCCTCACTTGTGCTCTCTCCTTCTCTCTCTCTCAAATAAATAAATAAAATATATATATTAAAAACAACCCTCAACATTCCCCAACAAGGAGGCCCTCAGCTGAAGTGTTAGCTTCAGTGTCGAGTTCTAAACATTTCTCTCCATACAAAATTGATTTTCCAAACCGTAAATCATAGCAATGGCTGACATTGTCACATCCCAGAAGTTTCCTGTCCAAGGACCGGTGATAATGAGATCAATGTTTTTACAGATCCGTGCAAAGGGACTGAGTCTCAAGTCTGCCCCTTGACAGCTGTGTGATCTTGAGTAAGTGACCTCCGTCCTCTGAGCTTGTTTGTGGATAAAGTGGAAGTAACAGGATGCAACCCACAACTTCCTTGTGAGGAATAACGTCAGAGGCAGTTCGACTTAGAATGCTGCGACATCTTACCATGAATCTATGATCACTTTGTTTAAATAAAGAAATCTCTGGAAATCAATGTTCTACCCCTGGGTCCTTAACTGTTAAAACAAAACAAAACCTTTAATGGGTGCTTGTTAAATTTGTTATTTAATACTTCATAAGAAGAATGGAATAGAGAAAAACTTGTTAAAATACAGCACATATTATCTATTGTGCATGATATCATGTATTTTATTTAATATAAAATAAAGCATACTGTAATTATGATAATAATAATACATTTTATGTGTTATATACCACATCATGTATTATTCTTTATATTAATATGATTCTTACATTATAATGTTAAGATTATTAAAGAATCATAGACTTAATATTTGTAGTCTTCCAAGTTATTCTATTTTTAATAGCGTCTCATAAATTATCCAGGTGAAAATGTTACTTTTAGAATAATGTTAGTAAGGCGCCTGGGTGGCTCCATGGATTAAGCCTCTGCCTTTGGCTCACGTCATGATCTCAGGGTCCTGGGATCGAGTCCCACATCAGGCTCTTTGCTTGGCGGGGAGCCTGCTTCTTTCTCTCTCTCTGCCTCCCTCTCTGCCTACTTGAGATCCCTCTTTCTCTGTCAAATAAATAAATAAAATCTTAAAAAAATAATGTTAGTAAAATCTTCAGTGGGCAGCCGATATTAGAAGTGCTAACATGAGGTACAGATGGCCCTTTCTTTTCACTACATCTGTATCTTTGGGGTAAATATCCAGTAGTGCAATTGCAGGGTCATAGGGTAGCTCTATTTTTAGTTTCTTAACGTGGTTTTGATTTGAATCTCCCTGATGGCCAGTGATGATGAACATTTTTTCATCTGTCTGTTAGCCATTTGTATGTCTCCTTTGTAGAAGTGTCTGTCCATGTATTTTGCCCATTTTTTGACGTGATTATCTGTTTTTTGGGTGTTGAGTTTGAGTTCTTTGCAGATCTTGGATATCAGCCCTTTGTCTACAGTGTCATTTGCAAATATCTTCTCCCATCCCCTGGGTTGCCTCTTTGTTTTGTTGACTATTTCCTTTGCTGTACAGAAGCTTTTCATCTGAATGAAGTCCAAAAGCTCATTTTCACTTTTGTTTCCTTGTCTTTGGAGACATGTCTTGGAAGAAGTTACTGTGGCCAATGTCGAAGAGAGTCACACATAATTTTTTTTTTAACATCTTAATTTAATTTTATTTTTTCAGTGTTCCAAGATTCATTGTTTATGCACCACACCCTGTGCTCCATGCAATACGTGCCCTCCTCAATACCCACCACTAGGCTCACCCATCCCCTCAACCACTTTCCTTCCAAAACCCTCAGTTTGTTTCTCAGAGTCCACAGTCTCTCATATTTCATCTCCCCCTCGGATTTCCCCCAGGTTACTTTTCCTTTCCTTCTCCTAATGTCCTCCGTGTTATTCCTTATGCTCCACGAGTAAGTGAAATCATATGATAATTGACTTTCTCTGTTTGACTTATTTCACTTAGCATAATCTCTTCCAGTCCCATCTCTGTTGCTAAAAAAGTTGGGCAATAAAAAAAAAAGTGCTAGCATGATTTAAACTAGCTGCTTTTGTTTTCTTTAATAAAGTTTGAAAGTATCTACATCAAACTATGGAATCACTGCTGTGAGTAAATTGGCCTTTCATTTCAATGAATCTGGCAATACATTTACCCAAATAAAATATTTCCTCTTAAACTGATGTGTGCACTGATTTGGTAGCCAATATGTACTGGCCAGGCATTATATAGGTATTCTGTAGAACTGACAGATGTTAAGAAAACCAAAAAACTCACAGTTCTTATATTTTCTACAAGTTTGTTTGTTGTTTGTTTGGAAAAAGACAGTTGCCTTTCTCAAATTCAAACTATGAAATCTTAAACTGATGTACTTGAAATGAATTTTGCCTGTCTTTTCTATGTGATTAATTGTGTCAAATGTTGTTTTGTTTTTGTTTTTGTTTTTGTTTTTGTTTTTAACTTTAGAGCAATGGTTGGTCAATTTTACCCATGGATAAAAAGGCTTTCAGAAGGCTTTCAAATACTTGCTGAATATGTTGATATTCAGTTCACATGCAACTGTCTTCAGACAGTGTTGGACATAATTGAACATTATAGGCAGAGGAATCATGATCATAGCAGTAGACAGTTGTGTTAAACATGAATTGTTCTGCAAAATGGATGAAAAGAATTCCAAATGAGACCATATTTGTACACACTGTTCTTTCAAGAAACTACATACAACTTCAGACAATAGTTTCACTATTGACTTTTAGAGAATTCATATATATTTGCTCTGATGGTCTGATTCCCCACTGATCAAGGCCTTGACCTTGTTAAGATTCCATAGATCAGACCAACAGCAGAACATCAAATATATTGTCTCATTCCCCTCCCCATCTCAATCAGATGGTCCATTATCAATTCCAAGAGATTGTTTTAGTTTGTTCCCTTAATCCAAAGGTCTTCCAGTGTGTCATTTTCTTAGCCTTTCTTGTTAAGGATCTGCTGCTCCAAGGATAGCTCCTTGGTGAAATTAAGGGTCATGTGTGAGGACAGAAAGTAAACCTGGTGAGCAAGGGGAAGATGTCATTGGGGATTATGTGTCTTGTGTCCTGTGTTCAATCAGCTTGGGAGGCAGAACAGTGTCTAGTCTGGAAGTAAGGACAGCTGGTTGGAGATGGAGACAGGGACTTAGACACAGGATTGATGGTAGATATTAAACATTCATCTCAGTACTTGTTTGGGAATGATTTCAGGGAAGTCCAAGCCAGGTTATAAATTCTCCATGATATAGGCTTGCTGATGATTCTAATCCCAGGGGTAGTGGAGGACTCAGAGTTCTCTTTATGGACAGAATGATATAGGCCATCAATGGTAGGTTTTGGAGCCACACAAACTTGCTTTGATCCAGTGGCAGTTCCTAAACCTCCTTAATAACTATGGTTAATGTGAAGAGCATTCTTTCTGTAGGTCATTATATCAGCCCAGGTCCAACAAAGAGACATATATTTAAAAAGAGGAACTGTAATGTATACTTAATAAGTCTACCCCAGGAATCCCTTAGCCTGTGAGAGATGAACACCCATGAAGATGTAAAGAGAACTCTCAAAGGTACCATTTGGTTGAAGAGAATGCTCATAGAGAGAAAACACTGGAGGTTATCCATCTCCAAGCCTGGACCCTGGTGGAATGCCATCGTGGTTTGGAGGCTGGCAGAGCTGGGTTGCTGTGACCACCCCTAGCCCACTAACATCACTGTGCAAGCCAGATGCTGTCACACATGCAGGTGAGCTGAGGATGACAGGTGTTGCTGTGAGCACCAGCCATGAAGTGTGGTAACTGCAACTGGGAGGACCAGGCATGAGATCACCAATGTCAAGCATACTTGTGCCAAAAGACTATGTGCTTAGTGTGTGTGGCTACAGTAGAGTACTCGATTCCCCAACACACACACCACTGATGACCATGCAACCCCACAGGAGAAAACAAACCAACAAACAAGCCAAAGAGAGCAAAATGGAACCAGAGAGATGCCCTGTCCTCCTGCAGGTTCCCTCCATCACCCTTCGCTGTGGACACTCGACAGCACTAACCATGTTGGGAATCCTCTCACTGAAATCCCAGAATCCAGTTTTGGTCATGGCTCTGCCCCTGTTTCACAGCGGACCTGAACCAAGTTAACTTCTCTCGGACCACTATGTCACTCATCTACAACATGGACAAAAAAGGCTTTATGAGATCTACTAAGGCTTTATTTGAAAGATTTCTGCTGATTCATCCACAGTCAACATATTTTGTGAAAACTGATGTACAACACTAGGAGCAAAACAAAATAGAATTCTTATAATGACAAGTGTTGATTAAAAAATCGAGAAACAGGATATGGGAAAAGTAGAAAAAAATAGCAAGCCTAAATTGTACAGGCACTCCAAATTTCATGTGTAAAGAAGGGATGGTCAGAAATTCTCCATTCCTCTGATCTATATTGAACCATTGTTATAAGCTCTTCAAGGGTGTGTTTTGTTCTACTCATTTATTGTTCATATAGTTTTCATGATACACATCATACAAATGGAAGAGTGTATCAGTCTACATGTCTAGTTTAATAATGATTACAAACTCTCACCTCATCTCCACTCAAATGAAGGTACAGGTGTTGCCAGCACTCTTGGACCCCCACATGCCTTCTTCATTCACACCTCCTCTTAAACTTGAGCTAACCACTGTCCTCATTACAACAATAATTGCATTTATCATCTTTAAAATAATATTCCCTACATATGTGTCAAGTAATCTTGAATATAGATGACTGTTTTTTAACATTATAAAAATAAAATATGATCCATTTACTTTCATCTAATGTTTGTTTACTGTAATATATTTAGAAGCTACATTTTATTACATGTAGTTATACTTGTTTCTTTATCATAACTGTATAAAATCCCACAATATTAATTTTGCTCTTCGTGGTAATAATGTTCTTCAGTTCTCCTAAAACCTAAATGACTGCTTTTTCTACTCTCAATATCTGAGAGAATTGTGTTAAAATCTATACCATGACTTTGAATTTCTCATAGTAGTCCTGACCGTTCTTGCTTTAAGTATTTTGCAACTGTGTTATCAGATGCAAACAAATTTTAAATTGCTTCTTCTCTGTGTCTTCAGAGCAACCACACCTCAAAAACTAACAAAGGCTTGTGCTGAGCTCAAGAGCAGACTGTATGAAGATAAATTGCACACAATCACCATTTAGCTTAACCGATTTTTGCTTATTCCCTCCAGCAAGCTAAGAGACAAGCATGGAGCAGAGACAAGAGAGGAGGAAGGCGGGCACTGCATTCTCACATCATGGGCACCACTGACGACCATGAAATGCAGACCATCAAGTGGGCACATCCATGTGTCACAGACGTCCGGCCTCTCACTGCCTGATCAACATTCATTTTGGCCAGCATGTCTAGCCACCGTGGTATTCCACACAGCAGAATTTCTCACTGCCATGCAGTAAATGTTTGTTAGATATTTGATGGTCTGAAAATGAACTGCACTCTCAGGAGAGAGCACGGCACTGGAAGGCTGGACTTAAACCTCTCTGGGAATCCAGATACTTGACCCGTGCTTCCCATTCTATTGGCTTGCCAGCTGATAGCACATTCTGATTTGTTACTGTCAGCATTACATGTCATTCCTTAGGTAAGTTGTTTACAATATGCGCCATTCTTTATCAGTACATTCTCCATCATTCAGTACTTTCCAAAAACACATGTACAACTTTTGGGGTGTAGGGTGGGTTGATCTCTTTGCGGTGGGGTAGGCATATGTGTTTATCAAGACTATTATGCTTTTCTGGACGGGGGTAACTTGTTCACAAATTTAACCACTTTGAAAGGAAAACATCTATTCAACTGTTTCGATAAATGCATGCTTACCAGAGGTGCCTACGTGGCTCAGTCGGTTAAGCAGCTGCCTTTGGCTCAGGTCATGATCAGAGCCCTGCATCAGGCTCCCTGCTCAGTGGAGGTGGAGAGCCTGCTTCTCCTCCCTCTGCCTGCACTCAGCTTACTTGTGCTCTTTCTGTCAAGTAAATTAAAAACAAAAACAAACAAACAAAAAAACTTTTAAAAAAATGCCTGCCTACCAGCTCATTTTGAGAAAAGTCATGGTTTCAAGGAAAGGATCACTTCTGGAGGTAAAGCTCTTTTACCATTTGTGGGCACAGCTAAAGGCCTACTGTCAATTGTGTTAAGATGAAGGACTGAAGGGGATGTCTGGCTGGCTCGGTTTTGAAGAGCTTGCGACTCCTGATCTAAGGGTCATGAGTTTGGACCCCATGTTGGATGTAGAGATTACTTAAATAAATAAAATATATTTTTAAAAAGATTTTACTTATGTATTTGACAGAGTGAGACAGCAAGAGAGGGAACACAAGCAGGGGGAGTGGGTGAGGGAAAAGCAGGCTTCCTGTGGAGCGGGGAGCCTGATGCGGGGCTTGATCTGAGGACCCTGGGACCATGACCTGAGCTGAAGGCAGGTGCTTAATGACTGAGCCACCCAGGTGCCCCAATAAATAAAACTTTTTTTAAAAATATGGAGAATTGAGGAATTTGAACAAAAACTCATTTTTTACATTGTAATCCACCTCCAGATGGCTCATTCTTATATCTTTCTGGGTTTGAAGTGAATTTTCCCTCTCATATATTATTATTATTAAGGGTTCCTGTTATTAAATATATTTTATTAGCTCACTGGTATCAAAATGAATCTGATTAACCTGATCTTTCCAATAATTCCAAGGGTGCTCTTAATGCATGATTTCCTCAACTGAGGTAATACACATGAAAATATGACAACTGTCAGATTATTTTTTAGCATTTTTTCTGAGTTTAGCATTAATTACTCTTTCTCTAATTTATTGGACAAACAGAGGATGCTAGCCTTGTGTTATTTCTTACAGTTATAGGATGTTAAGTAAAGTAAAAAAAAACTATTTTTTCTATTTCCTAATTTTCTCTTATTCCATAAACAGATGGAAATAACTATTTGGGAATACTCCCAAAGTCATCCTAATATTCTTGGGTTATCTACATGTCTGAACAACTCCTAGTCTTCCATCTTTGCTCTCATTTATTGCTGGACGACACTTCCAACACCTCGCATCAAATTCTTTCTAAATTTTCTTCCTGATTGCTTAGTTAGAAATTATATCATGCATGCTTAACACATCAAATTTTAAAGTGGCTTTTCTCTCCATAAATATAACCCACGGACACTAAGACTGCAGAAGAAAACTATTTCTGATCACACTCTTTTCTCTACTTGTAGGTTACTGATACTAAGAATTGTATTTTTTTAAAAATTCTAGAAAATATTGTTTATGTTTTTCTCTTCTTTTCAGAATTCATCTTAGGAATATCCTCTAGCTTTTCACTCTATCCTCCAGGGCTTTTTGTCTTTTTCATAGTTTCCAACTCTTCATCTCTATGGGGTGCATTCTGGTAAAGGCTCTTTATTCATTTCTTGAATCCTCTCCGCAGCTGGGTGAATTCTGTTAGTGCACCTAGACAGCAACTTTTACATTCCAATATATTTTTTTCACTTACAGATGTACTATTTAGCTCTTTTAAAAATCTGATAGCTGATTTTTATAGTTTTATACTTCTTATAGACACATTAGCAATCTCTTTCATTTATGCAATTACTATTATTGTTTTATTATTTCTATGTATTTAATCACTTTATTTATTTCTGATTTATTTGTGCGAGCTCTTATTCTTGCTTGCCCATGGTGCCTCATTCCCCTGCATGATGGTAGTTTTATTACTGCGACCTACAGACTTATCAGATCAGTCTCTGTGCTACTCAATGTCCTCAGTGTCGCTGGTGTAGTTGGGCCATCATGAGTTCCTCCTTGATTTACAGAGCAGCTCTGGCCTTAGCATCTTTGGAGTTTCTGCACCACACTGGGCAGAATTATTTTTGTAAATACGAGCCTGATCACTTTTCAGCCTTCCTACACTCCTCAGTGATCGGCAACAATGTATACAGTAAAGTGAATCAAGGTGCTTTATAATCTGATCCCCAACATACTGTTTCAGCCTCTGTTTACCTCTCTCCTTCATAAACACTGAACCATAGCTCTACTAAGCTCCTTGTGTTTCCTGAGCACAGTAAGATATGCTTTCATTTACATTTAAAGTAATTATTGATAGGTACATCCTTATTGCCATTTTGTTTCCTGTTTTCTGGTTGTTTTTGTTCTTTTCTAGTTCTCTGGCACTCTCTTTCTTTGTGATTGGTGTTTTTCTGTAGTGTTATGTTGGCTTTCTCTTTATTTTTTATGTCTGTTATAGGTTTTGGGTGTGTGGTTATTATGAGGTTTATATATAACATCCTAAGTATACAGTGGTCTATATCTAGTTGATTACCATTTCAGTTAAAAACAAAAAACAAAATCAAACTTTTTTATTTTTTTAGGCTTTTACTTTATTTATTTGAGATAGAGAGAGAGATGGAGAGCGAAACCTAGGGGAGTAGATTGTTGGCAGGGGAGGGAATCCTCAAGCAGACTCCACACTGAGCATGGAACCCAATGCAGGGCTCAATCTCATGACCCTGAGGTCATGACCTGAGCAGAAATCAAGAGACAGAAATTTAACCAAATGAGCCACTCAGGTGCCCCCTTCTTTCTTTTCTTACTCTGTCCTTCACAGTATACGCATATGCTGGAAAACAGTATGGAAGATTCTCAAACAATTAAAAATAGAAAATCCATAATATGCTGCAAAACAGTATGGAAGATCCTCAAACAATTAAAAATAGAAAATCCATATGATCCACTAATCCCACTACTGGGTATTTACCCACAGAAAACAAAAACACTAAATCAAAAGGATATACGCACCCTGATGTTTATTGCAGCATTGTTTACAATAACCAAGATACTGGAGCAACTTAAGTGTCCATCAATAGATCAATAGATAAAGATGGGATATAGATGTATATATATATACATCTGTGTAAAGGATGAGATTGTATTATTTGCAATGACACAGACGGACCTAGTGGATATATGTTATAGAGGAAATAAGTCAGACTGAGTAAGTCAAATGCCATATGATTTCACTCGTATGTAGCATCTTTAAAAATCAAATGGATAAACAGACAAAGAGAGAATCAGACCTATAAATAGAGAGAACAAACTGATGATTGCCAGGACAGAGATCAGCCTTCAATGATGAAGGGGAGTGGGAGGCACAGGCTTCCAGTTAGGGAGTGAATGAGTCACAGGACTAAAAGGCACAGCATAGGGAATACAGTCAATGATTTGTCAGAGTGTTGCACGGCGACAGATGGAAGCTACTATCTGAAGCACTGATTCAGATATCAGTGATTGTTCTATGGTCCTGTTGTACTAGGTGTACTATGCTGTACAGCGGACACTAGTGTAACATTGTATATCAACTGTACTCCAATAAAAAGAAAACAGCAGCAGCAACAACAGTAGAAAAGATACAGTCTTGTTATCTCTTGCTTTTGCATGAAATTTCATTGTCTAGAAGGTAGTTCTTTCTCTTATATACCTAGAAAACTCTTGCACATCCTTCAGGATTTATTTTGTAGGACTTGTGTTTATTTGCTCCTATCCTCTCCACAGCACAAATTTTATACGCTCTTCTCTGTCTTTCCCCACAGAAACACACACACACACACACACACACACACACAAACTAATATGTGCAGAGTTATCACTCTATATCACAATGCTCGCTTTTTTTTTGAGTGCCTTCTCTCAATGGACAATGAGAGCAAAGACCATACCCTTCAACTCTATGTGTCCAGCAACCAGCGTGAGATCCTGAACCATAATCACCAGATCAATGTGAAAAGGAAAAAAATTAGAATATGTATCACCAGAAAGATAATTTGGGAGATTATTCTGTCTTCAAATGTATGGACTTATATATGAAAAAAAAGCAGAGAAGAGATTCTATCAATCTGGAGGATTAAAACTGGTAATGGGAGTGTCAAAGAAATACTTTGACCCTTATATAAATAAGAACATTTCAAATAATAAGCATTGCTAAGGAGTAGCATGGACCAGCTCCTAAAGCTCTAAGCTCCTCCTTCTAGTGCAAAACTGAAGATGAGTTGGTGACCTTCTGTAGGAAACTGCTCCAAGTAGCCTTTGGGGTCCCTTCGATCTCAAGAACTTATGACTCTCTATACACAGGAAGCAATAAAAATGTTTTATGTTTAAAAATAAATATTTTCATAAGCAAGATGACTTTTTTTCCTCTTCCCAAAGAGCTTTTTTGTTGTTTTTCAGAAAGAAAACCTAAATATTACTCTGATATATCAAAAGACATTACATTAAAATCCTTTCCCTCTCTGAGTGTGATTAGAGAAAATTCTCCCCTGCCCTAGTTTCCTTTGGCTTTAAAATATAATGTCTTCTAAAGGGCAAGACTTTTTGTGACTAATATGCAGACACTGTAAATCTGAAATATCAAACAAAAGTATATGAGAACAACTTCTTCCTTAAAAAATTTCAGGGGCAGGAAAAAAATGACCATTTTTAGTGAAAAAGTAAAACTCTACTAAGCATTGTGCTAAGGGAATGGAGCTCAGCAGTTGCAAAGGTGGTATGGGCAGAAAGGGGTCTGCCTTTATACATAGCCAGAGAAGACTGCACCCCTGTAAGGCAATGATAGATATGTACAAAAGAGGAAAAAGAATCATAATTAAAGTTCACTAGCTCTGACATGGATATATTTTGCATCTGAAAATGTTCATCTTTGAAATGTTGTAATTTCTGTATCTTTCCATCGGAAAAAAAATATATATATATCTCCCAAACTATCATTGATTTGGTGTATACATGGATGTAGGACCCAATGTAGTCTCTGGCTTCCATACTGCATGTTCTCAGATATAGGACCACACTCCCATTTCCTAGTAGGATTGCTCTGCCCTTGCAGTGCTCATAGTCTGTGTCCACCTTCACCCCCAGAAGAATGGCGTTACCCTGGAGGGCCAGGTGCCTCTAGCACTCACCTGGCCTTGTGGATACCAAGCATTGTTCCCCATTTTCTGTATCTAGTATCCCCTGATTCTTCATTACTGCAGAGCAGATGTGCAAAAAGTAGTATTCTTACACTATCTGCTTGATACCTGTCCATCCCAGGACATATCCTGAGAATCTTTGCATATTCAAAGATTCCTATTTCCAATGGGACTGGCAATACCAGAAAGAGGCCATAGAAATAGGGGGAGAAACACCCCAATGGTATATTTGCAATCAGAGGCTCCCTGTGCCCAGCTGTCCCCAGCGATTAGCTTTATGTTCCAAGGATGAGTTAATAGAATTTAGGCAACTGTAGAGAAGAGAGTAAAATGGAAGTAAAGTGGGAACCGTACTTGTCTCTTTCTCTTTAGAGAGTGATGGCTAGCCCATAAAATATCTTCCTCAAAAGGCTCATGAGTTCATTTATCACTAAATTGCTCCACTGCGGGTGCTCTGTCCAGTGGGTCGGGATGGAAGAAGTCAATCTCCTGAGCTGCTACAATGGACTCAACCATGTTCTTCTGAGAGGTCTGGTTGGCTCATGGCCCAGTGCCTTGCTTGTAGGAGGTAGAGAGATACTTTCTGCCACAAAGCTTAGGAAAAGAGGCCATTAATACAGCCACCTCTGGGAAGGTTTTGAGAGAAGGGCAGTAAATGCAACCAGAGGACTGTAAATGCAACCAAAGTAAAACCAGATTCCACATTCTCTTCCTCAGATGTGTGGGTCAGCATTTCCCTTTCTCTCTAGATTCCTTGGGTATCCTTGTGTCCACATTGTCAACTAACCAAAAGATCCACAAAATTCCTTCAACAGACTCCAGACTCCTGAGTATTTTAGTCAGTCTGACCATGCCCACAATATGTCCCCAGGGACATATGGAATCTGCCACTGGTTCTTGTTTTCCTGTTAGCTCACTTTCCCATTCTTTTAGCTTATCAATGCTAGTACCCATCATGCAAAAATTTCATTTTAACCTACAGATTCTTTTTCTCTCTTTCCAGAGTCACTCTCATCCTCACTCATGTCTCAGAGTGTCACTTCAAGCTCCCTGCCTTGGATAGAAAATTTGGGCATGACTTCCCCCAGAACAGACACACAATTGCCTAGATGCCTTCTGATGCTCATTCAGCCATGGGCTCATGCATGGCACTGAATGAATGGATATGGATTGTCATTTGAATGAATGGATTAATAAGGAGTGGAAAACCAATACCCAGTCCCAAGGAAAGACATCTTATTAGATGACTCTGTCTTGCCTTGCCTTAAATATTGGATCTCAAATTCTGCTATCATTTCCTGGCATTGGATTTCAAATGCATCTTTCCATGCACTTTTGCCTTTTACCCACTATTTCCCTTAACCCTTCATCTTCTTACGCACAAGAACTGGAGATGATAAGTTCCACTCCTAGATCGTACTGGAGGCATTTCTCAGTTCTGTTTCATGGGGGGAAGTTACAATATAGAGGAATATGTAGGAAATCTTCTGTATGGGAAGACATTAAGCCTCTTCATGACAAGTCCAGGATATCTTCATTCTGTGACTTAAGGGGATTGGGAGACATGTTAGCTCATTTCCCCATTCTTTCAGTTGATTTGATCCACAAGAAAGTGTGTTTTCTAAAATTTCTAAAAACAGGCAGCTGTCATTGTTCCTGACCCAGACTCTATCTGCCATCCTATGTCATCTCACCTTTTCTGGATCCCAGATCTGTGGGCTCCCTGCTGTGGGCTCCATGACCCTTCTAGAGAGGGCCATGCTCACCTACCTCTTGCGCTGATTCTCAGGCTCTCACCTTGATGCGTCTCCCCGATGCGTGTGGACATTCATCCTCATTCTATGGCCAATTTAAGAGATGCTCTCCCTGCTGGCCTTGCTGTGTTAGGACTTCATCTGAGAAGACCTCATCAGTCATCTCTACTGGGGGTGTGGAAGATTTTAAACCAAGAACCCGAACAGCTGCATACAGAGCTCGCCTGTAAGCACATCCTGCCCCATCAGCACGCAAGTTTACATACTGCCATTCAACAATGAGTTCTCACTGAGGTTCTCCAAAGAGATGCTCAGGTCCCATGTTTAGTTACAGAAAGAATCTTGTCCTCTCAATATCTAGGAAAGAAACCTCATGTTCTTGACCGAATGAAGTGGTGTGCTGTCCACATCTTGAGAACAGGTTGTCCCTAGGGAATAGGACTTGCAAGTTGGCTCTACTCTCCAGTTGGGTGTCTGGGGGAATTAATTAACCCTCTTAGACTTCTACTTGCCATCGATGACACAGGGATAATAATAGTATCTGCACTCACAGGAGTGCTATAAGGCTTTCAGGTCCTAAAGAGTTGCTTGCTCCAAATGCACTGTCTGGTACATAACATTTACTGCACATTCTCTATTCTGATGTTCTAAATCACTCATTAACACAAGTACCTTTCCAAAACATTCTTTTTATGTCCTTAATTAGACCATTTTCAAATGTAATGTGACAATTTCTGACCTTGTTCCCAAATTTGGGGACAGGAAACATGTTCTTTTGGATCTTCAGTCCTTTACATATGTTTAGTGATCTCTGGGCCCTTGAGAACTCTTTTTGTCCATAAAAATCTACCAGAGTTTTACTTATGTTTTAAACAGTTAGCAATTCAGCTATTAAAGCTATTTTTAAAAACCTAGATCTTTATTAATCTTTTAATTCATCTTACAAAATGTTCTATTTATAAATCTTGTACATTTTAGCCACCACTTTAAATCAGCATTTCAATAATATTGGACCTCATTTATAAAGTTTGTTAAGTAGTCGCCTTTAAAAGCCATTTATACATAATGATATGTTTAATTTCCATCTTAACTATTTTAATTTTGTAGCCAAGAACAATTTATCCTTAAGAGTTTAAATAAACTCTCTTGATGTATTGCTTTATTCTTTGTGTTTATTTAAATATAATTGATGCTTAAAGTTTTCTTAGATAATCCTATACTGTGTACAATTTAGCAATTACTGAACTTAAAAATCACAGGTAAAAGTTAATTGCTGAGTACACATTTAAAAATTATGGCTACAAGGACTATAATTATAGCCCAAATTCTTTTAAACATCCCAACATCACAAATACATAAAATGCCAATACGAACTGGTCCTTTCTTATTTGAAACCATTTTAACTAGTTCTGACCTCCTAAACTCTTCTGTTCCTAAGTATAAAAGTCTCCATTGTTAAAGAGGGGTAACCATTTAAAGAAAACAGCTCCAATCCAATTAATTGAGTTTACTTAATACCAAAGAATTTGACAATTTTCTGTAACTCTGATGGGACACTCTGAATCTTAACCATATAGCTCCATCAGTGACATAGGAGGGACAGTCGGTCCCAGTGTTAGCTACCCACGTTAGCTACCCACAGAGCGGGCCACTACCGCTCAGGTTATGACTGGCAGAATTTCATATTTCTTTGGCTCTTAAGAAGTAAAATGTCGGGGGACGCCTGGGTGGTTCAGTGGGTTAAGCCTCTGCCTTTGTCTCAGGTCACGATCTCAGGGTCCTGGGATCAAGCCCCACATTGGGGCTTCTCCCTCTCTCTCTGCCTGCCTCTCTGCCTCCTTGTGATCTCTCTCTCTTTTTCAATTAAATAAATAAATAAAATATTTTAAAAAAATATTTTTTTTATTTTTTATTTTTTATTTTTTATTCTTTAAAAAAATTAATAAAATATCTGTTATCTTAGGTCTGAAGGCTTTGGGACATGAGGGAACCTCTTGTTTTTCTATATTCTCAGATATCTCATTGAGTTTTGGGTAGTCCTTGGTTCTGTCCACTTGCAGCCTCCACGCAGGAAGTTATTTGACTGATCACACCTTGACTGTGTTCTGTTGAGTCAAGACAAAAGATATAGAGCCAAGGATAAAGAGATTTGGCAGCATAAACCAATTCTAGCTCCTGGCATCGAAATCTTCACTCTTGTTCCAATCCGTCCTTGTATGATAAATGGGAATTCATGTGCTTTATTTCTAAGGTCTCTTACTTTTATTTGCCTATGGTTATAGATGAAGTTATTAGTTCAATCAAATCAAATCCAGATTTATTGTTTCAGGAGAAAATGGTTCTAGCACATGACCACTGAGTCTGTGTTTCAAAATCTACATGTAAGAAATCTACAGTATAACTGAAATGCACAGGCTGTTTTCATAGAAACTGGCTAATTGGGGCACCTGGGTGGCTCAGTGGATTAAGCCTCTGCCTTTGTTTTGGATCATGATCTCAGGGTCCTGGGATCAAGCCCCGAATCGGGCTCCCTGATCAGCGGGGAGCCTGCTTCCCCGTCTCTGTCTGCCTCTCTGCCTACTTGTGATCTCTTTCTCTGTCAAATAAATAAAAAATTCTCAAAATAAAGGAAGGAAGGAAGGAAGGAAGGAAGGAAGGAAGGAAGGAAGAAAGAAAGGAAGAAAGAAAGAAAGAAAGAAACTGGTTAATCACAGTGAGGATTTCAGCAGAATACCCTTGCTCATACAGACTGTTTAGATCAGTTCAGCTCCCAAGCCCTAGATCGCCCATCCTCACCAAGGGAGCTATTGAAAAAATGTATTTTTTCCTGGTGCTCACACTCTTTGGTTATTCCTCTGCCTGAATATCTCTTTAATTAGGTTTGATGTGGATTTAGAAATCTTAATTTTTTTTTTATTTCCCGGGAGGTTTTAATGCACAGACAGATTAGACAATTAATGCAGGCAATAGCAATGATAAGCAGACATGCTGAACCTAAGAAACATTGGGAATAAAGGCTAGCCTGAATGTACCATGCTTCAGAAGAGCTCTTTAGGGGAAGGAGAGCTGATCAAACTTGCAAAAAGCCATCTAGTGTTATAGTCAATACATTTTGCTCTCTGTATCCTAAAATTTGTTGTTTGTTTTTTAATCTAGCATTTCTTATCAAAAAATCATTATGCATTTAAAAGCTTGAATGAGGGGCGCCTGCGTTGTTCAGTGGGTTGAAGCCTCTGCCTTTGGCTTGGGTCAGGATCCCAGGATCCTGGGATCCAGCCCCACATGGGGCTCTCAGCTCAGTGGGGAGCCCGCTTCCCTTCCTCTCTCTCTCTGCCTGCCTCTCTGCTTACTTGTGATCTCTGTCCATTAAATAAATAAATAAAATCTTTAAAAAATATATATAAAAAAATAGAAGCTCGAATGAATGTTGTGTTTGGCATATTACAAATGCCAATAACAAAAATAAAGTTATGAAGAGTTCTTTTAAATATAAGAAATGGAATTATCATAGTCTATGACAACTGCCACTTACCATCATTCATTTAAAATTGATTTGAGGGTGGGAGGTTGGGGGAACCAGGTGGTGGGCAGAAGGCAGGGCACGTATTGCATGGAGCACTGGGTGTTGTGCAAAAACAATGAATACTGTTTTGTGGAAAAAATAAATTAATTAATAAAAAATATATGAAATATAAAAAAATAAAAAAATAAAATTGATTTGAACAATCTCTTTTTTCTGGGCAATAATTTTAATTACTTTGCTTTCATTCTTAAAGTAACTTTCTAATTTCATTTTCACCATAAAATCATGTCTAATATAATATATTTGAGACTTGAAAATTTTTTATTACTTCGTTATTATCCTTTTATCTGAAGAAATGCTTATAATTAAAGTTTTCAATTTTTGAAAACAATAAGGTTTTCAATAATATAACAAATTGAACTGAGTTACATTTTTTGTTACTATTAGTTCACAATTGACCAATACAATATAAATGCATGCAAAATTTGATAAAATCTAGTTGAACAAATAAAAGTAAACTACTTTGGATAGATAGTCTTTGGTGAAATAAATGAAGGTATTTCAATTTCATTAGCTCAGACTGTTTGAAATCTTCTTCACATACATAAAAAAGGGAACATAGGTGATTTAAAAATAGGAATAATTATTGAACACTTATTGAAATATATCATGTCATTAAATATTATCAAATTTATTTTAACTGTAAGATGTCAACTTAGTAAAATCTTATTTAATTGTGTTGAAAAGAACGGAATGGAAATGAGCTGTCTTGCAAAAGGACAGGGGCAGCCACACTTTGGGTCATTCACTTACTCAGTTTCTGGGTAGTACCAAACAGACTGTACTAAGATTCTCAAGCAGCTATTAATATTTCCATTATTCTTCTACTTAGACACATATTGATTAACATAACAAACTGAGAATATAAAAATACTGTTAATTCCAATATGGATTTTTGGAAATCATTTTTTAAAATAAAAGCATCCATGCCATGTGCTCCATACATTGCTCTCTAGCTCAAGACCATCAGGAACACACATCACTGCAAAAGACGTATTTGATTAGGGCAACCAGGGAGACCTCACACCATGGATATAACTCCAACAGTAGGAGGGTATTTCGTAGGGCATCTGGTAAGTGTTGTAGAATATAAAACAAGCTTAAAAATAAATTTTACTTCTATACACTATCAATGAATAATTGGAATTCAATAATAAAGAAAAACATAATTACTATAGTACCAAAAGACAGTTAGCTATAAATTTCACAAGCTATGTGTAGGTTTTGTATATTGAAAATTTCAAAACACTGATAAAAGAAATCAAAGAAGACAAATAAATGGATGGATATATAATATTCATGGGTACCCAATATTTTTTTTTAATTTTTTTTTCCATTTTATTTATTTTTTCAGCGTAACAGTATTCATTCTTTTTGCACAACACCCAGTGCTCCATGCAAAACGTGCCCTCCCCATTACCCACCACCTGTTCCCCCAACCTCCCACCCCTGACCCTTCAAAACCCTCAGGTTGCCCCAACCTCCCACCCCTGACCCTTCAAAACCCTCAGGTTGTTTTTCAGAGTCCATAGTCTCTTATGGTTCGCCTCCCCTCCCCAATGTCCATAGCCCACTCCCCCTCTCCCAATCCCACCTCCCCCCAGCAACCCCCAGTTTGTTTTGTGAGATTAAGAGTCATTTATGGTTTGTCTCCCTCCCAATCCCATTTTGTTTCATTTATTCTTCTCCTATCCCCCTACCCCCCCATGTTGCTTCTCCATGTCCTCATATCAGGGAGATCATATGATAGTTGTCTTTCTCCGATTGACTTATTTCACTAAGCTTGATACGCTCTAGTTCCATCCACATCGTCGCAAATGGCAAGATTTCATTTCTTTTGATGGCTGCATAGTATTCCATTGTGTATATATACCACATCTTCTTGATCCATTCATCTGTTGATGGACATCTAGGTTCTTTCCATAGTCTGGCTATTGTAGACATTGCTGCTATAAACATTCGGGTACACGTGCCCCTTCGGATCACTATGTTTGTATCTTTAGGGTAAATACCCAGTAGTGCAATTGCTGGGTCATAGGGTAGTTCTATTTTCAACATTTTGAGGAACCTCCACGCTGTTTTCCAGAGTGGTTGCACCAGCTTGCATTCCCACCAACAGTGGAGGAGGGTTCCCCTTTCTCCACATCCTCGCCAGCATCTGTCATTTCCTGACTGGTTAATTTTAGCCATTCTGACTGGTGTGAGGTGATATCTCATTGTGGTTTTGATTTGTATTTCCCTGATGCCGAGGGACGTGGAGCACTTTTTCATGTGTCTGTTGGCCATCTGGAAGTCTTCTTTGCAGAAATGTCTGTTCATGTCCTCTGCCCATTTCTTGATTGGATTGTTTGTTCTTTGGGTGTTGAGTTTGCTAAGTTCCTTATAGATTTTGGATACTAGCCCTTTATCTGATATGTCGTTTGCAAATATCTTCTCCCATTCTGTCAGTTGTCTTTTGGTTTTGTTAACTGTTTCCTTTGCTGTGCAAAAGCTTTTGATCTTGATGAAATCCCAATAGTTCATTTTTGCCCTTGCTTCCCTTGCCTTTGCCGTTGTTCCTAGGAAGATGTTGCTACGGCTGAGGTCGAAGAGGTTGCTGCCTGCATTCTCCTCAAGGATTTGGATGGATTCCTTTCTCACATTGAGGTCCTTCATCCATTTGGAGTCTATTTTCGTGTGTGGTGTAAGGAAGGGGTCCAATTTCATTTTTCTGCATGGGGCTGTCCAATTTTCCCAGCACCATTTATTGAAGAGGCTGTCTTTTTTCCATTGGACATTCTTTCCTGCTTTGTCGAAGATTAGTTGACCCCTGGCCAGACTCATCAAAAAGAAAAGGGAAAGGACCCAAATAAATAAAATCATGAATGAAAGAGGAGAGATCACAACTAACACCAAAGAAATACAGACAATTATAAGAACATACTATGAGCAACTCTACGCCAACAAATTGGACAATCTGGAAGAAATGGATGCATTCCTAGAGACATATAAACTACCACAAATGAACCAGGAAGAAATAGAAAACCTGAACAGGCCCATAACCAGTAAGGAGATTGAAACAGTCATCAAAAAATCTCCAAACAAACAAAAGCCCAGGGCCAGACGGCTTCCCAGGGGAATTCTACCAAACATTTAAAGAAGAACTAGTTCCTATTCTCCTGAAACTGTTCCAAAATATAGAAATGGAAGGAAAACTTCCAAACTCATTTTATGAGGCCAGCATCACCTTGATCCCAAAACCAGACAAGGATCCCGCCAAAAAAGAGAACTACAGACCAATATCCTTGATGAACACAGACGCAAAAATTCTCGCCAAAATACTAGCCAATAGGATTCAACAGTACATTAAAAGGATTATTCACCACCATCAAGTGGGATTTATTCCAGGGCTGCAGGGTTGGTTCAACATCCGCAAATCAATCAATGTGATAGAACACATTAATAAAAGAAAGAACAAGAACCATATGATACTCACCATAGATGTTGAAAAAGCATTTGACAAAGTACAGCATCCCTTCCTGATCAAAACTCTTCAAAGTGTAGGGATAGAGGGCACATACCTCAATATTATCAAAGCCATCTATGAAAAACGCACTGCAAATATCATTCTCAACGGAGAAAAACTGAAAGCTTTTCCGTTAAGGTCAGGAACATGGCAGGGATGTCCATTATCACCACTGCTATTCAACATAGTACTAGAAGTCCTAGCCTCAGCAATCAGACAACAAAAAGAAATTAAAGGCATCCAAATTGGTAAAGAAGAAGTCAAACTATCACTCTTCGCAGATGATATGATACTATATGTGGAAAACCCAAAAGACTCCACTCCAAAACTGCTAGAACTTGTCCAGGAATTCAGTAAAGTGTCAGGATATAAAATCAATGCACAGAAATCAGTTGCATTTCTGTACACCAACAACAAGACTGAAGAAAGAGAAATTAAGGAGTCCATCCCATTCACAATTGTACCCAAAACTATAAGATACCTAGGAATAAACCTAACCAAAGAGACTAAGAATCTATACACAGAAAATTATAAAGTACTCATGAAAGAAATTGAGGAAGACACAAAAAAATGGAAAAATGTTCCATGCTCCTGGATTGGAAGAATAAATATTGTGAAAATGTCCATGCTACCTAAAGCAATCTACACATTTAATGCAATCCCTATCAAAATACCATCCATTTTTTTTCAAAGAAATGGAACAAATAATCCTAAAATTTATATGGAACCAGAAAAGACCTCGAATAGCCAAAGGAATATTGAAGAACAAAGCCAAAGTTGGTGGCATCACAATTCCAGACTTCAAGCTCTATTACAAAGCTGTCATCATCAAGACAGCATGGTACTGGCACAAAAACAGACACATAGATCAGTGGAACAGAATAGAGAGCCCAGGTACCCAATATTTTTAAGATACCAATTTCTGTCTCCATTTTGTGATATAGGTTTAAAGCAATTCCAATTCCATTTGGAATTTTAAATGCAATTCCAAGCAGGCTTTTCATAGACAGTAATATGCTTATTCAAGTACATAAGAAAAGTCAAAGGCACTAGCTAAATAGTTGCAGAAAATAAAGTTAGAGAACTCACACTACCTGATTTCTGAACTTATTTTAAAGATACAATA
Organism: Meles meles; assembly: GCF_922984935.1. Taxonomy (NCBI): domain Eukaryota; kingdom Metazoa; phylum Chordata; class Mammalia; order Carnivora; family Mustelidae; genus Meles; species Meles meles. Next base: position 98,272,583 of record NC_060075.1, read on the forward strand.
ACTAATAAAATATAATGTTGGGAAAAGTATAGATATATAAAAACATAACTCAATGAAACAAAATAGAGGGCTCAGAAATAAATCTATACCACTGATTTCTTATAAAAGTGAAAAAAAAAATTCAAAGGAAAGAAAACAGAGTCTTCAGAAGTTGATGCCAGAATAATTAAACTTACATACAGAAAAACAAAAATTAACAAAAGATGCTGGCCTACATTTCAAAACTGTATAAAAATTAAGCTATAGATATAAAGATTTAAAAATAAGTATAGATGCATGTGTATATATACATATTAGCCTACTACATATAGTTCCTACTTCCATCCCCTAAGAAGGGCTAATGACACCTCAGTGGCTATAAGCACATCTAGTTCAGATATTGGGTTCTAAATACCACTCTCTGAGCAAAACCCCACAACTCCATTGAGAAAAACTTCCAGGGTTGAGATAGGGAAGATGCAAGATGAGCCTGGAATATCTAATGTTGCTCAGACTTCAGTTCATGGAGAGCCTCTTTTGGTGGGTGTCCTGGAAATTTAGCCTGTACCTGTTGATAATAAAGCTGCAATAGCATGTGATTCCCAGGCTTCTTATGGGAGAGAAACTAGGATTTAGGGTATTAGAAAGCTGAAAGCCTTTGAACTTTGATAATCTTGGGTTTTAAATTCTCCTAGTTCTTCTCTCCTTTTTTTTTCTCTCTCTCTTCTTTTTTTGGTAGGGTGTAAGGAGTGGAAATTTTGAAAGCAAAAGTAAACTTCCTCAGGTCAATTTTATACAGTACCCATAAGGCATGTGCCCTTGTTACTGGAGAGAAAATGTGGGATTCACCAAGTTGAAAAAATAAAAGCAAACACTTGTTACTTCATTAATGGTTATAATTATTACAGCAATTGTTTTCCAGCTATAAAAAGAACTGACTCAAAGAATAGTGAGAGACCAAAAGATCTCAAGGCTTTGATTCTTGCTTGGGCCTTTGTTAACTCTTTTGTCAGAACTGTGCCATTGGTAGATGGACATGCACTGGAAAATACCTCAGCAATACTTCTTAAAATCCCCCCTGTCAATGTCAGTTCAATGTCATGCCCTAATTTTTTCTGCCATTGCAGGTAATACTATGAAGTGCTCTTGCTGAATTTTGCCTTTATTATGGGTATGTCTTTAGTTTTTGTTTGTTTGTTTGTTTGCTTGTTTTTTAAAGACTTTATTTATTTATTTGACAGACAGAGATCACAAGTAGGCAGAGAGGCAGGCAGAGAGAGAGACTAAGAAGCAGGCTCCCCCGCTGAGCAGAGAGTCTGATCTGGGGCTCAATCTCAGGACCCGGGGATCATGACCTGAGCCGATGGCAGAGGCTTTAACCCACTGAGCCACCCAGGCACCCCGGTACGTCTTTAGTTAATAGGAATGCCTCTCAAAAACTTGTAATTTGCAGTTCATTTCATATAGTTTCCAGTAATGATAAGGAAATCTTTGTTTCCAAAGAAATTAAAAATTTATAGAATAACACAAGATCATATTTGTAAACTTCCTACTTATAAAAAGTTGCTGCATTATCTTGTGTCAGTAGAATGGTCTGGGCAAAGGCAATTAATGTCACTGTCTGTCCTGATTTACTTCTTATGAAAAGCATTTATCTCAAGGGTAAATTTCTGTCTGTGATGGCACAGTCTCTTTGGCATGCTTTAGCTTTCCTTTTTACTCATGAACTATCAACATCCTTAAATGAGGATTATCCACAATAATTTCTAGCTAGAAGACTTCTATGGCACATGGGTAGTTCCCTGACAGGAGTTAACTAATTGTAGGATTCTCCTTTTGGGGGTCAAGAAGAAAAGCTGACTTGGTTTCAGGTGATGTGGAAAGGTATAGTTATGTGTAAAGAAAAAAAAATAAGTGGAAAAAAATAAGTGGCAGCTAGGAAACAGCTCAAAATACTGAAGGTTTTCTGTTGATAGAAGCATCTGTAGGGAAGAAGGTTGGGAGATGGCAGCTATTCAAATGATCCTAGGCTCTCCTCATCCCATGAGTACAAACAGGTAACTTTCAAATCATACTAAATACCCCAGAAATTGACCTGAAGACTGCCAGGACAAAGTCCACAACTTAAAGTAGAGAATAGACCACAATGAAGAAGGTAGTAAGTGCAGAAACAGATACTGGCCACTGTGGTGGGAAGGGAGCTGTGGTTAGGGATAAGGGCCAGAGACAAACTAGCACACAGGAGAAAATGGGGACATGAATCCCCATAGCAACTTGCTGGGAAAATGAAAGAGGACAAGTTTCATGAGTTTTTGCAACCAGCAGGGTTTAAAGCCTGAAGTGTTAAAGGTCAGTAGGCTTGTATGGGATAGAGCTGGAGGGCATTATGCTTCTTGCAGAAAAGGGAGACAAACAACCCATGATCATACAGTGTGGAAACACTAAGATGAAAAGCACCTGAGGCACACAGTGGGAAGGTTATTCACTCATCTTGGAGTGCATCCCAGAGGGACAGCATTCATGGAGTGATCCCTCTTGGAATAAAATAACTGGCATGGGCCATTTTCCTCTTCCATCCCTAAGCTTATGCACAGGGCTACCTGAAAGGAACAGTCAGCACCAACACTGGCTACCTAACTTGCTTACACCCAGCCTGCCCCACCCACCCCTCACACTTTGGTTAAAATGCCCCACCTACTCTTGCTTGCCTTGGTCCCAGAGAAGCTGGACCCCTCCTCCAGAAGGCTGGCCCAAAACCTTTCCCACACCATGTCTCCCAAACTAGGAGTTTTGCAGTTTCTGTACAAGCAGTGGTGGCAACAGGTCTCATTTCACAAACAAGACAGAGCACACCTAGTTAAAATGTGCCACATGCACACCAGGGACCCAACACTGCCCATAGAAGGCAAGGAGAGCTTCTCTAGATGAGTGGCCCAAAGGATAAAGTAGCCAGGACAGAATAGCAGAACATATGCAAAGCAAATTGGAGACAGTACCCAAAGTACCAGACCCTGGAGAACAGGAGGCCCTACAAGTTAGGGCACTAGAGGACTTCTTCTTCATAAGGCCAACATCCTGAAAAACAGGAGATGTAGCTGACTTTCCTCCCATCCAAGTACTAACCAGGCCCGACCCTGCTTAGCTTCCGAGATCAGATGAGATCGGGCGCGTTCAGGGTGGTATGGCCGTAGACTGTAGCTGACTTTCCTATCACAGAAGATAAATAGGCACAGAGACTAGACAGAGTGAGAAGACAGAGAAACTTACCCCAAAAGAAAGAGCAGGACAAGACTACTGCCAGGAATACGCTTAATGGCATAAAAACAGGCTGGAAGAAGAGGAGGAATTAATGACCTAGAATTCAGAGTAATGGAAAGTAATCCAGACAAGCAAAAGAGAGAAAAAAGTATTAGTTCTAGGGAACTTAGTGACTCCATTAATCATAATAACATGTGTATTCCATAAGAAGAGAGAGAAAAGGGGGCAAAAATTTATGTGAAGAAATAAACTGAAAACTTCCACATCCTGGAGAAGGGAACAGATATCCAGAGCCAGGATGCACAGAGAACCTCCATTAAAACCAACAAAAGTAAACCCACACCAAGATATATTTTAATTAAATTGGCAAAATATAATGATACATAATATATATATATATATCAGCAAGACAAAAGAAGACAGAAACATATATATATATTTCATCTTAGTGTTTCCACACTGTATGATCATGGGTTGTTTGTCTCCCTTTTCTGCAAGAAGCATAATGCCCTCCAGCTCTATCCCATACAAGCCTACTGACCTTTAACACTTCAGGCTTTAAACCCTGCTGGTTGCAAAAACTCATGAAACTTGTCCTCTTTCATTTTCCCAGCAAGTTGCTATGGGGATTCATGTCCCCATATCTGATATATATATATATATATATATATATATATATATATATATATATATATATCAGCAAGACAAAAGAAGACAGAAACATACAGGGGAAAACCCATAAGGTTAGTAGGGGATTTTTTAGCAGAAACTTTCCAAACCAGTGGGAAGTGGCAGGATATATTCAAAGTGCTGAATAGGAAAAATCTGCAACCAAGAATACTCTATCCAGCAAGGCTATCATTCAGAATAGAAGGAGGGATAAACTTTTCCAGACAAATAAAACTACTGAAACTCATGACCATTAAACTAGCCCTGCAAGGAATATTAAAGAAGAATCCGAATGGAAAGGGGAGACTAAAAGTGACAGTATGAAGGTAAGAAACAAAAAAGCAGGGGAACCTGGGTGGCTCAGTGGGTTAAAGCCTCTGCCCTTGGCTCAGGTCACGATCCCAGAGTCCTAGGATCGAGCCCCACATCAGGCTCTCTGCTCAGCAGGGCGCCTGCTTCCTCCTCTCTCTCTGCCTGTCTCTCTGCCTACTTGTGATATCACTCTCTGTCAAATAAATAAATAAAATCTTTAAAAAATAAAGAAACACAAAAGCAATAAAATTGAGTATTTCTGTAAAAATTCAGTCAAGGAACTCACAAAATAAAAGGATCTAAAATATAACCACATATACTTAACACATGGGAAGGAGAGGATAAAGAATGGGTTCAAACATAAAACAACCGTCAACTTATTATAAACTGACATACACAGAAGTGGTTATATACAAATCTCACGATAACCATGTATCAAAAACCACTAACAGATATGCAAAAAAATAAAGGGAAATAAATCCAAATATATCACTAAAGAGGAGCAGAAAACCATGAAAGACAGACAGACAAGAAAGAATCAGAAAAAATCTTCTGAAACCACCACAAAACAAATAACAAAGTGACAATAGATACATATCTATCAATAATTACTTTGGGGGCACCTGGGTGGCTCAGTCAGTTAAGTGTCTGACCTCGGTTCAGGTCATGATGCCAGGGTCTGGGAGCAAGCCCCTCATCAAGCTCCCTACTTAGCATGGAGTCTGCCTCTTCCTCTACAGCTCCCTCTGCTTGTGCTCTCTCTCACATGTGTGTGCACACTCTCTCTTTCTCTCAAATAAATAAATAAATCTTTAAATAAATTACTTTAGGGGTACCTGGGTGGCTCAGTCGTTAAGCATCTGAGATCGAGTCCTGTGTTGGGCTCCCTGCTCAGCGGAAATCCTGCTTCGCCTTCACCCATTCCCCCTGCTTGTGTTCCCTCTTTCGTTGTGTCTCTCTCTGTCAAATAGATAAATAAAATCTTAAAAAAATAAAAAGGAAGGAAGGATGGAAGAAAGAAAGAAAGAAATTACTTTAAGTGTAAATGGAATAAATGCTTCAATCAAAACATAGCATGAGACATGGGTAAAAAAAAAAACAAAACAACCCAATCATATTCTGCCTACAAGAGACTCATTGTGTACCTAAAGACAGCTGGAGATTGAAATTGAAGGGATGGAGAAACATTTCTCTTGCAAATGGATGTCAAGAGGAAGCTGGAGTCAGAGTATTTATATTGAACAAAATAGACTTTAAAACAAAACTGTATTAAGAGACAAGAAAAACAGAACTGTAATAAGAGACAAAAAGTATACTACATAATAAGAAAGGGGACTATCCAACAATATAAAACTTTTGTAAATATCTATGCAACCAATATAGGAACACCCAAATACATAAAACTGTCCATAATGAACATAAATGAACTAATCAATAGTAATATAATAATAGGAGAGGACTTTAACACTCCATTTACATCAATGGACAGATTATCAAATCGGAAAACAAACACGGACACAATGGCTTTGAATGACATACCAGAAGAGATGAATTTCACAGATACATTCAGAACATTCCATCCTAAAACACCAGAATACACATTCTTTTCAAGTGGCCACGAAACATTCTCCAGAGTAGATCACATATCAAAACAAACTTGAAAAATTCAAGAAGATTGAAGTCTTTACCATGCATATTTTCTGCCCACAATGCTATAAAACTGGAAATCAACCACAAAAGAAAGTCTGGAAAGACAATAAATGAAACAATGAAGGTGTTAACCAAGAAATAAAATAAATTAAAAAGTACATGGAAACAAACAAAAATGAAAACCCTACCATGCAAAATGTATTGGATGCAGCAGAAGTGGACCTAAGAGGGAAGCACCACAGGCCTACTCCAAGAAGGAAGAAAACTCTCAAGTAAACAATCTAACCATATACGTAAAGGATCTAGAAGAAGAAAAGCATTGAAACCTAAAACCAGCAGAAGAAAGGACATAATAAAGATTAGATCAGAAATCAATGATATAGAAATAAATAAACAAACAAATCCATGAAACCAGGAGATGGTTCTTTGGGAAAAAAAAAAACAATAAATTTTATAAACCTCTAGCCAGACTTATCAAGAAAAAAAGAGGTAAGGTCCAAATAAATAAAATTACTAATGAGAGAAGAGAAATAAAAAAGGAAAACCACAGAAATACAACCAATTATAAAAGAATATTATGAAAGGCTATTTGCCAACACCCTGGACTATCTATTAAAAATGGAGAAATCCCTAGAAATATATAAACTACCAAACTGAAATAGAAAGAAAGAGAAAATTTGAACAAACTGATAACCATCAAAGAAACTGAATCAGTAATCAAAAACCTTCCAAAAAACAAAGTCCATGAACAGAGGGCTTCACAGTCCAATCTTACCAAACATTTAAAGAAGAGTTAATACTTATTCTTCACAGAGTATTCCAAAACACAGAAAAGAAAGGGAAACTTACAAATTCATTCTATGATGGCAGCATTAGTCCTGATACCAAAACCAGGTAAAGACACCACTAAAAATAGAACTACAGGCCAATATCTCTGACAAACATAGATGCAGAAATTCTCAACAAAATGCTAGCAAACCGAATCCAACAGTACATTAAAAAAAAAATCACTCACCACGATCAAGTGAGATTTATTTCTAAATTGTAACGTGGTTCCAAACTTGCAAATCAATTAACAGGATATATTACATGTATAAGAGGAAGGATGAGAACCATAGGATCCTTTCAGTAGAGTCAGAGAAAGCATTTGACCAAGTACAACACCCATTCATGAAGAAAACCCTCCACAAAGTCAGTTTAGAAGGAACAAACCTCAACATGATGAGTCATTAATGGAAAACCAACAGCTAAAATCAAACTCAATGGTGAAAGACTGAGAGCTTTTCTTCTAAGGTCAGGAACAAGACAAGGATGTCCACTCCCACCACTATTACTCAACATAGTACTGGAAGTCCCAGCCACAGCAATCAAACAACAAAAAGAAATAAAACATATCTAAATAGTAAGGAAGAAGTTGAATTTTCACTATTTGCAGATGACCTAATACTATATAGATAAATCCCCGAAGACTCCACAAAGAACTGCTGAACTGATAAAGGAATTCAATGAAGTCTCAGGATATACAATCAATGTACAGAAATCTTTCACATTTCTATACACCAATAATGAAGCAGCCGAAAGAGAAATTAAGAGAACAATCCCATTTAAAATTGCACTGAAAATAAGAAGATACAGGAGGAAACCTAACCAAAGATGTGAAAGACCTGTGCTCTGGAAACTATAAATCACTGATGAAAGCAATTAAAGACGATGCTAAGAAATGGAAAGATATTCCAGGCTCATGCACTGAGAGAACCAATATTCAAATATTGTTAAAATGTCTATACCACCCAAAGCAATTTACAGATTTCAATCTGAAATCCCTATCAAAATACCAACAGCATTTTTTCACAAAACTAGAACAAACAATCCTAAAATGTGTATGGGAATACAAAAGACCTCAAATAGCCATAGCAAGCTTGAAAAAGATAAGCGAAGTTGGAGGCTTCATGATTCTGAAATTCAAGTTATATTGCAAAGCTCCTTAATCAAAACAGTATGGCAGTGGCACAAAAACAGACTTGTAGATCAACAGAACTGAACTGAAAACTCAGAAATAAACCCACAAACATAGGGTCAATTAATCTTTGGACAAAGCAGAAAAGAATATCTTCAAGGAAAGAGACAGATAGTGTTAGAAAACTGCAAAATAAAAAAGCTGGACTACTTTTTTATACCATACATGACACAAACTCAAAGTGGCTGAAAGACCTAAATGTGATACCTGAAACCATCAAAATCCTAAAAAAGAACACAGGCAGTAATTTCTCTCACATTGGCCACAGCAATTTTTTTTTTCTAGACATATCTCCTGAAGCATAAGAAACAAAACCAAAAATAGACTATTGGGACTACATCAGAATTAAAGCTTCTGCACAGCAAAGGAAATAATAAACAAAACTAAAAGGCAACCTACAGCATGGGAGAAGATACTTGCAAATGACATATCTGATATGATAAAGGATTAGCACATAAAGTCTATAAAGAATGTATACAACTCAACACACCCAAAACAATCTAGTTAAAAATGCACAGAAGAGATGAGCAGACAGTTCTCTAAACAAGACATCTGGATGGCCAATAGACACATGAAAAGATGCTCAACATCAATCACCATTAAGGAAATGCAAACAAAAACTGCAATGAGATGTCACCTCATACCTGTTAGAATGGCTAAAATCAACAGAAGAAATGACAGGTGTTCACAAAGATGTAGAGAAAGGGGAATCCTGGTGCACTGTTGGTGGAAATGCAAATTGGTGCAGGCACTCTGGACAACAGTAGGAAGATTCCTCAAAGAGTTGAAATTGGAGCTATGCTACAATCTAGCAAAATCCCACTACTGGGTATTTACCTGAAGTATACATAAACACTAATTCAAAGGGATACATGCACCCTGGTATTATTTATAATGACCAAACTACAGAAATAACCCACATATCCATAATATATGAATGGATAGAGAGGATGCAATGGAATATTACTCAGCCATTGAAAATGAAATCTCGCCATTTACAATAGCACGAATGGAGCCGGAGAGTATTACGGTGAGTGAAATAAGTTGGTCAGAGGAAGACAAATGACAAATGATTTCACTCATATGTGGAATTTAAGAAACAAAACAAACAAGCACTGGGAGAAAAGAGAGAGAGAGAAACCACGAAACATACTTACTCTAGAGAACAAACTCTAAAGAACAAAGTGATGGTTACCAAAGGGGAGGTAGGTGGGAAATGGGTGTATGAGGTGATGGGTATTAAGAGGGGGCTCTTGTCGTGATGAGCACCTGGTGATGTACGGAAGTGTTGAATCACTGTATTGTACATATGCAACTAATATTATACTGTATGTTAACTAAATGAAATAAAAATAAATCTTAAAAAGCCCCCCAGAAAGGAAGCATCTCCAGGGTCTGGAGAACCAGTAAGTTTAGTGAAGATTCCAGGCCTAAACCAACTAATGTTTTCACCCATTGTGCTCTTGGTGCTACCACTCTGAGACAAGCTGGCTCTGTCTTGCTGTTGGGTCTTAGGGAAAAGTGAAGGAAGGGCCAGGTCTCTGATAATATCCATATTAAGTCAGTGCTGTCTATAACTTTCAAAAACAGAAAAAGAAGGGTTTGTGGCTCCAGAAACAAAGTGTTTTGTAGATGAATTATTTGGGCCAGTCTCTGTGTTGGTCATGGGAGAACTTCCAGAATGGTCCCATAACTCCTGCCACACTAGTGTGCACACCTGTACGCTCACACCCACCCTTACATGTGAGTGGGCCTGATTTGATCGGTGAAGTCCTTTTGAAAGAGGATCCAGAGTTCAGTGTCTTAGTCCACTCAGATTCCTTTAACTAAGAACCACAGACTGGGTAGATTATAAACAACTGAAATTTTTCCTCATAGCTGTGGAAGCTGGATGTCCCTGATTGGCATCAGCATGGTCTGGTGAGAGCCTCTTCTGGGTCTGGGTCGCAGATGGCCACCTTCTCTCCTGACATGAGAGGCTGAGGGAGCTCTGTGGGGTCTCTTTTGGAAGGACAGCCATCCCAATCATGAGGCCCCACCCTCATGTCCATGTCACTTCCCCACATCCCCACACCTTAACACCATCACTTTGGGCATTAGGTTTCAGCTCATGAGTTTGGGAAGGACACTTGAGACCACAACAGTTAGAGATGGAAGATATCAGAAAGTGGGAGTGGGTCAAGGAGGGCTCCGTGGAGCAGGGACCTGAGAACCACAGTTTAATTAATTACTTTACCATTTCCTTGAGGACAGATAGTTGGAAAATTGTCATCAAAAGATACACATAAGAATTAATTATTTATTTTTTGATCAATCTTTCCCAAGAGTGGAAAAGTTTTTTAAGAGAGGAAGAAAGAAAGATTAATGGAATATAAAACGAAAAGGAGTCAGGCACAACATCATCATTGTTAAAAGGCTAATTAATTTCCTGGGGAGAACATTAAGATGTAGAAAAAAGAAGGGAGCTTGGTTGGTTCAGTCAGATAAGCGTCTGCTCTCAGCTCTGGTCATGATCCTGGGTCCTGGGATGGAGCCCCACATCGAGCTCCCTGCTCCTCAGGGAGTCTGCTTCTCCCTCTCCCTCTGCCCTTTCCCCCACTGTGCTCTTTTTGTCTCTCTCAAATAAATAAATAAATTCTTAAAAACACACAAAGATGCAGAAAAAAGAAACTGTGACACACACACACAAAGCAGGTGATCATCAGCTGGACTTGACGTATCTTGGGCCTTTGTCCACTGAACCGAGCTATGTCATTAAGGAGCCAGCACTACGCATCCTCCAAGTACAGCAACGTAGGGAGGGACACCTCCTATGTTAAATGAAATGAGGTGTCTTTTAGACAAACAGACAATGTCCTCACAAAGCACTTCAATTGTTGCGTAGGTACCTCACAGGTGAACCATCTTGATCATGCCCAGAGCTCCCCAGAGCTTCTCCTGCAATTTAAACTTGCCCCTGTTGACCTTGTGCCAGTGGGTGGGATGCCTGTGAGCCAGCATTATACTAAGAAAATGGGAAGGAGGCCGGAGTGGGGCTTGGAAGACCTGTGAGAACCAAAGACCACTTAAGATGGAGCTGGTGTGACTGGATCACTGCAGCTCCACCAAAGATCCAACCAGAAGGCAAGGAGCAGGGCTGGAGTCACCAGTTCCAGGAGACAGAGGACGCATGATGCATGTCTCAGGGATACTCACACCAGGCTGAGGCAGATATCCTCAGAGGATGGTGGCCTGAGACACAGTTTGCCTGAGGAACTGTAGTCTGAGGAGAGACCTTCTAAATTCCTCTGTCCCTGGGCTTGGCTGCGTGACCAACTCATTGGACCTAGAACAATGATACCTTACAAAGTGGTCCCCTATACCCAAGAACTGTACCCGCTGGACATGGAGAAGGATGGGAGGTAAAAGGAATGAGACAATTCTATTACTCAGAGTATGAATGGACCCTACCAGTGAGGATACATGGGTGAACTGTCCCTTAGGGTGAGGTTGGTGAGCAAACAGCAGTCCCTCCTATTAGCCAGGAAAGCAGGGTTTTGTCATGTTGTGTTTGGACAATGTTTATGTTCCTGGGCATTCAGACCTCATCACAGGGAAGCTTGCTTTCGTCTTGACCCACCATCCAGAGAGAGGCTTGTTGGTGAGTCTGAGGTTGGGCTCCAGACCAGGCTGACATGGGGGCACTGAGGAGGTCAGGCTATGTTTTCCTCTCTCTGATAAAATGCTAGAGTTGAGGGTTGAGCTCATTTTAAGTCCAGAAAATTTCCATCCTAAAATATGATCACCAAAATTTGACCTTATTGACAAAACAATTAGATCAGATCAGCATTGACTTTGTTTCAGGGAAAGTCTGAAATTCTTTCCCCAGTCATGTAAACATGGGCGTCCCCATGACAAATATTTCATACCACCATGAGGAGAAATAAACTAATTCCAGGTCCTCACACACCACTCTTAAGAAGGTACAATTATAATGTCCTTGGTTTAATACTTTTATAGCAAAACTGATGGTTCCTATGAATTGGAATGGAACATGTTAGCAAGGAACAACTGTTCATGAACAAAAATGTTCTCCTAATAAATAGGATTTAAATCATGGATAAAAGCAAGAGGTTGCTCTTATTTATGGATACTGCAATTGCTTTCTGTGGTGAGATTCTTTGGCACAGTCCCCTACAAAAGCCCAAATCAGTTGTATGAAATGTATCCAAATTCTGAAAGTGCCCTATCTTTACACAGAGCCATTTCTCTCTAAGGCTCTGTATTATCTAATCTCATCTATAAGGCTTCACTGGTCATGTGATCTGGACACGGCAGTGTTCATGAACATGACTTCCCTGAAAGTGATGGAATGTTTTCTAACCTCCTCCCTTGACCAAAGATGGGCCTGACAACTGTCCATCCAGAATGTTACCATGGCATTGCCCACACAAGAAGAAGGTTTTAAATTTCAAATCAAAGATGTTGAACAAGACATCATCAACCTTCAGTTTGTCTTCAGGTCCTTAACTTAAGCTATATCTTGGCCCGTGGCTGGTGATGGAACGTCCATGTTGGGATGTGCTGAGGTGTCCTTTCAGGCACCCAGATTGATGAGGGATTTTGCTTAGTGAATTCACCTTTTCTTTCCTCCAACAACTGTGTTAGCAGGGACATAGCTCTGAGGGACATTTGAATGAGTTTTCTGTTAACTAGTAATGCAACGCTCATTGCCTTCAGTACATCAATAATTCCCCAGGCATCCAAATCCTGACATTAAAATTATTCATATAAGGAGGACTGAGGGTTTAGGTAAAAATATAAATAAGAGTGACATTTGCAGGCAGTCATCAAATTGGCTGTGTAAACTCACTGGAACCAGCACTAATTACTGTGAAAGCAAGGACATCCCACGTGACTGTGGAATGATTAACAGTGCCCAGGGAACCTGAAAACCAGCATGGTCACAGCAACAGTGGAGATTCCAGAAACTGATTTCCTTACCGCTACCCCACAATTCTGTGCTCTCTGGAAATCTTTGATTACCTCAAGGGATAGCTCGATGCCCGTTTGAAGACAGCTGATCTAGTCACTCAGGGAAACCAGAAGTGAAGTCCACTGCTTGCGATTTGAGTCTATGGTTGCCTCGTGTTTCCTGTACTCCACCGCTTATGAAATTACTTGCAGACCTTGGCATTGTTGTATGCCTGGTAAATTGCAGTCATGGGATTCTTTCCTCTGTGGGTCACTTGGGCTTAGACCCAGTTACCTAATTTGGAGAGTGGGGTAATCCTGAGTGTTGAATGCAGGCCCTGGAAGGTTTAGAAGTGAAGTCTGGGATATGCTGGATGGGCCTCCTTTTACTACCCCTGAGAATAGTCGAAAGTGCATGAAATGCAGAACATGGGAAAACAAGAGCTCCTCAGAATGTGACTGTTTCATTAAGGAAGACATTATTAATTTTTAAGTTAAAGGAAAAAAATTTAACCAAGGGCTAATACGGCATGACCACATTGCAAAAATGGTTTAGAAAAAGGATCATTCTAAACTTAGGTTTTCATTCAAAATCGTGTCTTCTATAACTTTGCCTGTTTCGTGTGCTTGTTCTCAGATGGGAAGCCTATCTCACTTTCATATGTCAGGTCTTTTCAAAATATCTGATGTAACTGCCTATTTTTGTCCTTTTGACCATTCCTTGAACTCTGTGATTAAGCATTCATAACTGTTCCTTCCTGAATTCTCCAAATATATTTGAACAGAGGAGAAAAGTGTGTTCCGTATTGGAGATACTGATTCATTCAGCATATTTTATTTCTGACCAGCTAACATGATGATGGTGTCCCAGAGTCAGTCACCTTTTGTTATGGTTTTGGTTACATCACATATCCCCTAAATGGCATTTGACCCCTACTCGTAGTGTAGTTACTTTTATTGCTAGAATTGTTAATGGAACTAGTATGTAACATTTTGGGTTAGCTTTTTAAAATGGATATTTAAAATGCGAAGAAAACTGTCAATAATAAAGAAAACACGGATTTTAGAATCTACCAAGACACGTCCAAGTTTGTACTGTTAGTCTTTCTTTCAGGGCATATGAAGTTACAGGTTAACCCCCAAATCTTCAAGATACCATATCCAAGGTGTATTTCTTACTCATACTGTATGTCCATTGCAGGTCAGCAGAGCATTTTCTGCTTGGTTACTCTAATGCTGAGATTGATGGACAGTCTTCAATCTTTTCTTTAAACAGTCTTATTGATACATAAGGAACTTCACATATTTAATGTATCCAGTATGATGGGTCTGGGCATATGCAAACACCCACATTACAGACATATCAAACACTCCCAAAGCTTCCTTGTGTCCCTCTTTTTGGTTTTTTTTTTGTTTCTTTGTTCATTGTGTGTGTGCGCGCGCGTGCACGCATTAAGAACACTTAACAAAAGATCTACCCTCTTAACTAATTTGAAGTATACAATAGTATACTGTTAACTACAGGTACTGTGTTGTACACAGATCTCAAAACGTACTCATCTAGCATAACTGAGAGTTAATACGCACTGAACGATGGTGAGATGTCACCCACCGGCATAGAACTTTGTATTTTCTGCAGCAACGTAAGAAGAGGTGGTGTAAAAAAGACCATCCTTACTCTGAACTACCTCTTAACTACTTTTGACTTGCTGCCTTTTAAACAGAACTAGAGAAGCACCCGGGTGGCTGAGTAGCTTGAGCCTCTGACTCCTGGTTATAGCTCAGATCGTGATCAAGTCCCATGCCAGGCTCCACGCTCGGCATAGACACTAGGTGAGGTTCTTCATCTTCTCTTCCCTCTGCCCCTCCCTACCACTCAGGCGCTCGCTCTCTCTCATATTATGAGAGCAAGACATAGTTTATAAATGAACAAAATATTTTTAAAAAATAAACGAACAGAACAGAAACATGTCCCCTACTATATGGCAAAGGGTCTGGGAGAGCTTCTTTGTTCCTAGGAGGAGAGGATTGAATATGGTGAATTCCATTTATCATGACCAAGTAATTAAATACTAGCAATCTAGGGTAGTATTTGATGGAAGTACATTAGCATTATTTCAGAATCTATAATTCTTCCTATTGGGAAGCATTTTTTAGGATAATAAGATTTCTTTTACTTTGGCCACCTGATTATAGCAGGTTTCCTTCAGTAAAGAGCTCCTATAGTGACTCAGGGCTCCCCACCTCTGTTACCCAGGTAAGCTCCCCTTCACTCTTCCAGAAAGAGGGGTCTGTATAGATATGTGGGCTGCATGCCAGTAGCTCCCTGAAGTAGCAAATAAAGGAAGTGTTCACAGCACGTTTTAGGTCAAGATATCCTCACAATAGGCATTATGAAGAAAAATTATTCAGTGCCACTGAAGACTAGGAAATCCCAGATTAAACTCAGTTAACCAGGAACTGTTAATATGCTTATAGGTATTATCACTCATTAACTCTTTAAGTTGGAGCCTGTATTATATTAACTGTCTATAAAACACATTATTTTCCTTACAGGCATCTAGGAAGATCAGTGTGATCTCTTCCTTGCTGAACTCTTGGATTTCCACTGCCCTGAAAAGCACATAATCACACAACTTTATGATACACTTTCACATCTGCTCCTAACCCCATGGGATGTTGTCATCTTCTGACACCATTCTTTAGTTCTTTCAAAATCAAGGTATTTTTTCAGGGTTTTTAACTTTGCCTCAGTTTTATATCATAATATATACAACACAATTCCCTTGAATTGGAAATTCCCACTTTGGTTCTTGCCTCCGAGTATCAACCCCACTTCACAATGAAATTACCTGAAAATCTTTTAAAAACACTGGTCCCAGGACTCTTCCCCAAAAGCTTCTGATTTAATGGTTTTAATTGAATAGATAATGGACTTTTAATATTATGCTGATTATATCTCAAATCATGAAGAAATTTATTATATAAAGCTAATGGATGCTAATTGTGGAGGGAAAAAAAAAACTACAAACACAACAAAACACATACATAGTCCCCCACCTGAAGGTTAAATGGCACATGAGGTTTAGATGTGTTTTCCTCCAATCTTTTAATTATGTATTAGTTTCTTCAGGTAACTTAGAAAAACATGTGTATATATACTTTGGGTGTGTTTCCAGCAGACACTACAGCTTGAGTTTTTTCTATGTCATTTATTTCTCTTTTTAAAGATTGTTTTCATTGGGTTTGTATCATTCAATCAAAGGTAATAGTTCTTATGTAATTCTTTATGTGATATGGCTACTTATTTAACAAATATCTTAAATGATAACATTGTGTTGGTCTTTTTGTAGGTAAATTTGCTCTGTGACAAGGAGGAGTTAGGCCAGCTATATGGTCTGAGGGGACAGTCCCACAAGATTGCCTTCATTTGAGATACCTCCCTTGAGCTGCAAGCTTGGGGTTTCCAGGGCCACTCTCACTTCAGTCCCAACTGGCTCCATATTTGGGGGGGGGGGTCCCGTATCACCTTCAAATTTGATATCTGCTAGAATTGCTCACAGAATTCATGAAAGTGTTATACTTATAATTACAGTTTTATTATAGTCAAAGGAAGAGATGCCTACATGAAGTCAGGAAGGGGTTCAAACACCAAGCCTCCAGTGGTCCTGTCCCAGAGAGTGTCAGAGGCCATCATCTCCTAGAATGAGTGAGATTGCATACCAGACACTGCTAACCAGGGAAGCTTGCCCATGCTTTCAGTGTGAAGAGATTCAGTGGGACTCCATCACAACTGCCCACCTGGCTGACCTTTAGTCTCCTGGCCCTCCTGGAGTTGAGGGCTAGTAGCTTTCTTCTTCCAGAAGAACTGATATGGTGAGTCTCAAGCCCACACCAGAGATCACAGTATTAGGCTCTCTGGGGACCAAAACCCCCAGGAAAACAAAGACACTGCAGTTGGACAAGACATACTAGGGCCTCAAGACCACTTCCCACTAGCTAAGGGCAGAAGCTTCTCTTTGGGGAAAGCTGTTTTTTTGTTTGTTTGTTTGTTTGTTTTTTCACTACACAGACACATCCCTGCTGTGCAGCCTAGCTGAACTGCATTCCATCTAGTGGTTGTTTGTGTTGCTGCTCTCATTTAATATGTCAAGTATTTACAGCTTTCATGTCTTATTTTCTGAATATGGATGATTTGGAGATAATCTGTAAGGCCCACCTTTCACAGAATGTGGTGAATCCTGGGTCTCCCTCCTAACCACAGTAGACCAAGACAGGCAAACCTAGGTTAAAATTCAAGCCCCACAATGTAACTGGAGAAGTTAATAAACTTCTTTAGGGCTTTTCAAAATATAAAGTTGGAATAATAGGGGTGTCTGGGTGGCTCAGTTGGTTGAGCATCTGACTCTTGATTTCAGCACAGCTCATGATCTCAAGGTATGAGATGGAGCCTTGCATCAGGTTCTACACCCACTGGAGGGTCTGCCTGAGGATTCTCTCTCTCCCTCCCCCATTCTCTCTCAAACATATAAATACATCTATAAAAAAATTGAGTTAAATTAATTTTTAAAACTTCCAACTTTTAGGATTCCTCTGGCCTCTAAACAATGGTTTATCCTAGATCTTGTGAAAGAAAAGGGTGGTAAATTGTTCCCAGTGGCTCCACTGGGTGCCAGGTTAAGCAAAGTTTGCTCAGGGAAGGGGCGGTGGAAGAGGGCAAAGGATGAGTCCAGAGAAACATGTGCTCATTGGCAATTCTGAGCCAAATTTGCTTTGATGTTGGAATAATGATAGTGATTTTCCAGAAGTAAATTTCTCCTCAACTGGAGATTACAAATACCGATTACAGCCGAATATCTACAGGACCCATTCCAGTCTAAAAGTAATGATAATAATCCTGAGGAAAAAAGATAACATAGAATTGTACAGTGATGAATTTGCAGTGGAAAGAGGTGCAATTTGCCATCTTACGCCAAGGGCTTTGTTCCCCTTTTGATTGAAACAGCCAAAGGAAGACCCAGAATAGAGAAGAAGCAGTACCGTTTTCATTTTTATGGAATTCCTACTCCATTTGTGATTTGACCATGTTACCTCTGATAAGCATCCTCAGGGGTCCTCACATGATAGTCACGTCTCCAAAGTTCAAAAGAAAGACACACTTCCCATCATCGCTTTCCACAGAAAAATCACACAAACTACTCTGGAAGTAGAATAATTACATCAGAAAAATCAGAAAATGGGCCAAAGTTGTTTTATAACATGGTATAGTAGACTCCTTGAAATGACAGAAATTGATTCCAGGAGACATCTTGAGTTCCCAGAGACCCCCCCCCCGCCCCGCCCTATGGCATGTGCTTTGGGACACAACTCCGTGTGCTTTCCAGTTTAATTACATCCTATCTAGTTGATGTGTTTGTTGTACTGTTTGCAGACAAGATGGCATTGTCTTTAAGCCGAAGTGAGTTCTTCCTGGTTGAGTGTGGATTCTCTCCCCTCTCTGCTATTCTCCACTCATAATATGTTCATCGTGACCATAGAGCCCGTCCATCACAGAACTCCAATATCCTACAGGGACACCAGTTAGGATATAGGTTCCACTGGCCAACAGAACCTTCAACAGTTTAGTGAAGATGTGTTCTGTCTTTATCCTCTAGACCACCAATTACAACTGCCAGCTAAGCGTCCGGATAGGGGGCTGCCGTGGTGAGGCACAAAACCACAGAGCTTCTGACTAAAGGTGCTGAAGAGTCCAGTGCCTTCAAGCATTCATGCCTTATAGGTCTGATCCCTCCAGGCAGACAAAGGGGTCCCATGTCTCCTCTCCCTTGCAGAATTTAGGTGAGTATATATCAGCAGTCGATGTTATATCCAGAATCCGAGCTGCAAAGGACTTGGGGAAAGTCCTTAGTACTTTTCAAACCCTTTACTACATGAAAGATGTTGGAGATGTAAACTGAATGCAGTAGACAATACCCCGCTGGTTATGAATGGGGTTGGAAACACTGCCTAATATCAGAATTCCATCCTCACTCCTGAATCCTGTTTCAGGTCGACTCAGGCTGTAGGATGGAAATTACTTTACCTCAGTGCTTTGAAATGTATTCTTATTTTCCTTGGGGAAAACAGAATCATTTTTATTGGCTTTGGTGTTCCACTACTTTTAAAAATATATTGTGGATGTTTTTAAGATTTGTATTGCCTACAATAGCCCACTGTTCTCTCTGATGTTTCTAGGTGTCCATTATGTTTTTATGGATCGAATTCAGCATTTACCGTGTTTCTTCAAACTTAAGATTCACCGTTCTTTGGTCATGGAAACTCGGCCACATTCCCTTTGAAGAGCGCCTGTCCCCTTTCTGTGCTTGCTGTTTCTCGAGAACACCTGTTTTATGTCTGTCTGACAATCTCATCATCTCACATGTTTATGGAGGCTCCTCTTCTCTACCTCTGACACATTGTGGTATTAAAACCCAGGTTCTCATCTTAATCGTCATTCCCTTCGGGGATGCCTTGGCCTTTCTGGCACACAGGCCTTTGCATCTTTATTCGGATCCATTTCTCTAAATATATCTGACGTTTTATTGAACTGGAATTGCTAGAGACGGAAGTGGGGAGAGTTCTGGTTTACACAGTTCTCCTTGTTATAGGCAACAAAAGTGCTTGATCTTCACTATTTTGGTTGCTTAAGTATGTTCCTCCTACAGCAAATATCTTCCCTTCGGTCTCATGCTGGTTCCCATTATTGGATGAGGATTATTTTTCCCATTATCAGATGGGTAGGCTCTTTTTTTTTTTTTAAATATCATCCAGGGAAGAAACAAGAAAGTAAGTTGATTCACAGGCATTCTAGAAGCCTCCTCTGAAAAGTTCCTGCTTCCTCTAAGCTTTTCCCATTGATACCAGTTATGTCTCTGTTCAAGCCTAGTTAAACCTGTGTGCAGCTGGCAGCAAGCCCCAGAAA
Source organism: Meles meles (assembly GCF_922984935.1). NCBI lineage: Eukaryota > Metazoa > Chordata > Mammalia > Carnivora > Mustelidae > Meles > Meles meles. The sequence goes on from NC_060075.1 coordinate 98,292,382, forward strand.
GCCATTCATCTTGCATGAGTGATTTAGCACTTCCCTCTCTCAGCTGACCAGTGTCATTAGCTACAGTCGATTCTCGCACTTTCCCATACCCACAGCCTGACGGCTTGCTTTTCTTTATTTTTTCCCCTAGATTTCCTTATTTATTTTTATATCTGGGGGAGGGACAGAAGGGGAAAGAGAGAATTCCAAGCAGACTCCCCGATGCTGCAGAGCCGATGCAGGGCTTGATCCCAGGACCCTAAGATCATGACCTGAGCCAAAGTCACCCAGGCACCTCTGAGTAAATTCTGTTCTACATAGTAGAAGGAAATACTACTTTTGTTGCATCAAGAATTTCTCCTCCAGCTCAGCTTCCCAGCCAGCACTGAGCTGTGCTTCCAGGGAAATGACCCAAGAAGGAAACCAAGCCTCTTTTAAGCTCAGCAGGGAGGCTGGCCTTGGCTAAACAAGAGGACGCCGTTGGCTTATGCTAGTCAGAGGCTTCTGGGCCAAAGCTTGTGGAAATATTTGTAACAACTCACCAGATGAGGAGTCCACACATCCCCTCGGGAGTCCCTGATAGGAGCAGTCATCTGTCTGAGCACCGGCAGCCCAGAACCTTATCTGTCTTCCTCTCTCTCCATCCCAGACTCCTCCACTGGCACATTTCAGCTCATTGTGTCAAACAAATGTGTGGAATCTGGGCTAAGAAGGAGTCCTGGAGCAAACCCCACACTGTAGGGGTAGTTACTGTCCTCACGAGCCAATCTTTGGTGAGGAACAAAGCTATTCCACTGGAACAAATCTAGCAGATGTAATCTGGCTGTGACGGTGGACCTGAGCCTTCAGGCCGTGGACAAGCAGGCTGGAAACTCAGGTTTTGGGCAGTGTCCACGGTGGAGGAAGCATCTGCTGGGAAACAAGAGGATGCTGAAAACATCTCTTCAAAATCACTTCCTGATTGGTCTTTGAGATGATAGTTTGGGGACTCCACACGGGACGGCCCAGCCTCCCACTTAAGGGCTAGACCAATCATGGCAGGAGAACAGTGTCAACAGGCTGGAATACTGGGGTGGAGGGGACAGTACACAAGGCACTCAAGTCATACCCTTAAGTCTAGGACCAAACAGTCCTTCCTTTCTGTGAACAGTCCAGCCCTATCCTCCAACATTAGTGTCTAATGCTCAGACTTACCCCGAGGGTCCTCACTGGGATTCTTCCATCCACACTCCCCCACTAAACCTACAGAAATGTTAGGGACTTGAGAAAAAATCAGCATTAAACACATTTCAGATGCAGTTTGTACAAAACCAATTTGTGCAGGGATCTGGACAGGTAGAAATGAGTTTTCAGTACTTTCAAACTCAAATGGGCTTCATATAAAGCAGGCGTAGAAAGCCTTAAAATTCCCAGACTCTCAACTAATAATCATGGCTCTAAAAAACAGTACCAAAGGACTCCCTTCCCTCTACTTTCTTTTGCAATGAGTTATTCCGGGAAAGCTCAAAGGTATACTCTTGAGAAGGGCTCATTCTGGGAGGAGGAAGAACTGGTCGGCGAGGGAAGAGGAAAATAAAAGTCCGTTGTAGGATTGATGGGCTAAAATCCCAAGGCCTCAGAGAGAAATCCTCTTTTCACACATCACTTCAACAGAGAGAGTTTCATCTGCCAAATCTGGCACCTTCTAGAAGATCAGGTAACTTGGGGAGGTGTCAAGAAGAAATTATGAATTTCTCTAAAATGAGCTTAGGAATCGGCAGTAAGCTATAGTGTGTTATAGAGTTTGAACTCAGATGGTAAACTCCTAGAAATTAGTCTTGAAAGACATAGGCTCATACACTCGAATTACCATTCATGTGTTTGTATTTGGTGGTGGTACTCGATTCCACTTTTCCCCCACCAGTTCATTGTCACTGTAAAAACTGCACCCAGTATGGAAATACTGAGATCTGCAAGCAAGTCTCTGTACGAACACTAAGATACCCTCACTAGAAAAGATAGTTATACCTTTCATATAAGGACTCCTTTTTATTTTATTTTGTTTTATTTTGAAACAATTGCAGACTCGCCAGAAGATACAGAAATAGCACGAGGAAGTCCTGTGCAGTAATCCCCAATGGTAATATTTTATGGAAGGTTAGCACATTATCAACACCAGGAAATGGACCGTGTATAATACCAATGAACCAGACTACAGGTGCTACTCAGGTTGTATCAGTGCGTGTGTGTGTGTGTGTGTGTGTCCATTTTACAGCTGAGTGTTTAGTTCTATGAAATGGTGCTGCATAAATGGACTCCGGGAGCCAACATCACAGCCCAGAGAGAACACGTCTGTCACCACCAGGGTTTTCTCCTCCTGCCCTTTACTATCACATGTGCTCCCCTCCCGAATCCCCAAAAGTCACTCATCCATTCCGGCCCTCTATTGTTGTTCCTCTGAACGTGTTATATAAATTGAATCATACAGTATCTTACCTTTCGATATGGGTTTTGTTCACTTAAAGGAATACCTTTGAGATCCATAAAAGTTGCCGGGTGTATCAATAATTTATTTTCTAGTTATTACGGAGCGGCATTCCGTGGTGTGGAGGTGTCACACTTCCTGTGCCCGTTCACCTGCTGAAAGGTATTCGGGTTGTTTTCAGTTTGTGATTATTACAAACAAGGCTGCTATTGTAAATAAACCCAGATTCTTAAGCAGGTTTCAGTTTTCCTTTCTCTAAAATTCATGCCCAAGAGCGTGACTGCTGTGTCATATAGTAAGCTTAGTTTACTTTACTTTCATTTTGTAAGAACCCCCAAAGTATTTTTCATAATGTCTGTACAACAGACATTCCCATTTGGCAACACAGGGGGGATCCTGTTTCTCTGCTTCCCCCTCAGCATTTGGTACTAACTTGCAGTGTGTTGCCTTGTGTTGTGTTGTGTTGCCATCCCAATATGTGTGCGTGCTTTCTGATCATTATTTTAAGTTGCATGTGCCTAATGGTTAGCCATGTTGAACATTTTTCATGTGCTCATTGCTATTTATAGATCTGCCTTGTCGAAGTGTCACTTTAAGTTTTGGGGCAATTTTATCATCAGATTGTTCATTTCCTTACTGTTGAGTTCAGAATGTTCCTTCTGTATTCTGGATGCGAGACCCTTGTCTGATAACGTGACTTGCAGATAGTTTCTCCCAGTCTGTGTCTGTCCTTTTCATTTCCTTAACAGCGTGTGTCACAGAGGAAGAGTGTTTCATTTTGGTGTAGTCGGGTTTACATATTTTTTTTCTACCTTTTAGGGTTCATGTTGCTGGGGTCACATCTGAGGACTCTTCACCTAAACTCAGGTCACATATTTTTGTCCCGTGTTCTCTTGTAAAGGTTTTAGACTATTTCCCTGTAATCCATCTTCAGACAATTTTTTTTCAGACAATTTTTTAATTAAGTATGAAAAGTATGTCTCTTAAAAAAAAAAATTTAGCCCGTATTTGTCCAATTATTCCATCACCGTAACATCGTTTTTGTGCCTTTCTGAAATCAGTTGGCCGTGCTCACTGGGTCTATGTCCAGACTTTCCACTCTGCTGCGCTGACAGGTACCCGGCTCTCAGCCAACGTCACACCCACTCAGTTGTCCTGACTACAGAGTAAATTTTGAAATTGGATGATGTGATTCCTCTTTCTTCTTCTTCTCTTCAAAACTGCTTTTGCTCAACTAGTTACTTCGCCATGCCATGCTCAGTATCAACAGTCGCCAGGAAGCAGTAAATTAAAGGCAAACAAGACACGTTCTCCACGAACTGGCATGGCTGGCATCACACGGTACCCAGTGTTGCTGGCCGACGGGCAGACTGGCAGCCCTCCAAGGCTGCAGACAGGAATTTAAGATGCTATTTCCATTTCCACACACTGGCCATTTCCAAGAGTTGCACATATGATATGATCCAGTAATTCCAATACCAAGTACAACTTCTAGGTATTTATCCCAGAAAAGTAAAACTACTTATTGATACAAAGTCTTTTTTGTGGATATGCATGACAGTACAAATGTGGAAAAGAATCCAAATGTCCATCACCTGGGGACTAGAGAAACAAATGCAGTATCTCCACATAATAGATTACTGCTTATCGAAAGAGGTGGTTGCTACTGATACAAACTACAATATAGATGAAGCCCAAAACAAAGGATTGGAACCAACTTATGAAGAGAAGCCATCAACAAAGTCAAAAAACAACCTATGGAATGGGAAAAAAAAAAATTTACAAACCGTTTTTCTGGTGGGGGTTAGTATCTAAAAAATATATGCAAAAATCTCACACAACTCAATGGTTAAAAAAAAAATCAATTTTAAAAACAGACAAAAGACCTGAATAGACATTTCTCCAAAGAACATTAATGAAAGACCAATAGGTACATGAAAAGATGCTCAAATCACTAGTCATCAGGGAAATGCAAATCAGAACCACATTGAGATACCACCTCGCGCCTGGAAGAATGGCTGTCTTCAAGAAGACAAGAGGGAAGGATAGCTGGCTGGATATGGGGAAAAGGGAACCCTGGTGCACTGTGGGGGATTATAAACTGTAGAGCCACTCTGGAAAACTGTATATAGGTTTCTCAAAAATTAAAACTAGAACTACTATATGATCCAGCAACTCCATTTCTGGGAATATAACCAAAGGAAAAAGAAGAAAAGTTTAGAAAGATACCTGTACCCCTATGTTCACAGTTGCTTTATTTATTGTAGTCAAAGGATGGAAGTGCTCGAAGTATCCATCAACAGATGACTGGATTAAGAAGTCATGGCATATACATACAATGGAATATTATTCAGCCATAAAAAAAAAAACAAAAAAATTGTGCCACTTGCAAGAATATGGATCCTGAGGGCATTATGCTAAGTGATAAAAATCAGACAAGTCAAACGCTGTATGATCTCATTCATACATGGAATTTTAAGAAATCGCCTCATTTTAAGAATTTTAAGAAATGTGCCTCATGGTTCAGTTGGTTAAGTATCACCACATAATAGATTACTGCTTACCCAGAGAAGTTGTTGCTACTGCCTATGGCTCAGGTAATGATCCTGGGTCTTGAGATTGAGCCCCATATCAGGCTCCCTGCAAAGTGGGGAGTCTGCTTGTCCCTCCCTCTCTGTTGCTCCTTCCTGCTTGTGCTCTCTCTCTTTCCCAAATAAATAAATAAAATCTTTTTTTAAAAAAAGTCAAACTCATAGAAAAAGGGACCAGATGTGTGCTTACCAGAGAGGGGAGTGGGTAGGATGTTGGTGGTTGAAGGTTACAAACATCCAGCTATAAGATAAATAAGTACTAGGAATACAGTGTCCAGTGTGATAACTATAGCTAACACAGCTGTGTAATACAGATGAAAGTTGCTAAGAGAATACAACCAAAGAATTCTCATTGCAAGGAAAAAATTGTTTTCCTTTTCCTTTTTTGTTTTCTCTTTTTATCGTATTTTTATCAGATTAGGGGTGCTAAGTAAGCTAATAGCACTAATCGTTTCACAATATACGTAAGCCAAATCATTATGCTATATGCCTACACCTTATACAGTGATCTGTATCAATTATCTCAATACAACTCAATACAACTGGGGAGGGGTTAAAAAAGAGCCACCTTATAGTCAGTATGTGACTCTCTGAAGCCAGCCCAACACACTCAAGGGGGATGAAGAGATCCAATGTTCCAGCCCAGTTAGGAAGGTTGGGGTCATAAAGTAGGGTGCTGGGCTCCTTGAATGCACATACATTCTATTGGCCCACAGGTGTATCAACCACATTCTCCTTGATTCTGTCTAAAGTTGGGTAACTCCTTGCATAACTCAAAATATAACTTGTTGAAGAGTTATACAACTCTTTAGCAATACATTCCAGAATGTGTCTGTGCTTTCCAAAGCACATTACTACAATCCATTGACAACATTGAGGTGACCAGGTTTAACAGGAAAACATCATGATTATCAACAAGGTGACATTTCGGTGGGAACTCTAGTTGTGAATACAATGAGAATATTTATATATACACATTAAAATGATTAGTGAGAGAGCACTTGTAAGCATCAAGTCACACAATAACACAACCACCCTAGGACATCTCATCCTTAAATCCCATTATAACATTGTAAGATGAAGACGATTTCTTAATTTCTTTGTAAATCCAGTTTTAGATTCTATGGCATTGTTGAGAAAGCTCTAGGGCTCCTGGGTGGCTGAGTTGGTTAAACATCTGACTCCTGCTTCTGGCTCAGGTCATGATCTCAGGGTCAAGGAATAGAGTCCTACACTCAGCAGGGAGTCTGCTTGAGCTTCTTTCTCTCCCTCTCCCGCTGCCCCTTCCTCCACTCACACTCCAAAAATAAATAAATAAATAATAAATAAAGTCTTTAAAAGAAAGCTTTGAAAGATGGATGGTCTCGAATATACATCTTAACTGATGAGTGGATTAGCAAATCATGGAAGATCCATACAATGGAATATTTTTCAACAATGAAAAGGAACAAAGTATTGGCACACACTACCTTAAGGGTGGATCTTGAAAATATTATTCTAAGTGAGAAAGCTGGTATCAGAAATTATCATATGGTGTGATCCCATTTATATTAAATTCCAGATAGACAAATCCATAGAAATAGGAAGGGATATTTGCAGAGCACTGGGAGAGGGGGTGCAGGCCGTAGCAGGGAGCATGAAGAGTGGCTGCTAAGAGATCCTATGTTCTTTGGGGATTGATGAAAATGTTCTAAAACAAGACTATGGTGAGAACTGTGTGTCACAGATATACTTAAAAGCCATTTAGTCGTCCACTTGAAGTGGGCAAACTACACATATAGATTATATTTCATGAAAGTTTTTAAAATTCATCTTTAATACTGGAGTGTCATGATCATATCTATTAGATCAATTCTCTTAACCTAGATTTGCTAAAGACACTATGGGCTGCAGCACAGCACACGTTTCCACCTGTAGGATTTAGAAGTCGTCTCTCCTTGCTTATTATTATCAATAATACAATTTTGGCACCTATTAGAATAACATCTTTGATTAACTCAGCAATATCAAAATGATTCCAGTGGGTCCAGTCTTTCCAAGAGTCCAGATTAATAGGTGATGCATCTCCAAACATGATACCTAGCCTATACCTTGTCAGGGACGTTTTCATCATTAAATCTGCATATTTACTGTCTTCTAGATGGTCTCCTCCAGTTGGTGACTTCAGGATGCTTCCCTTATTAAGTAAATGTAACCCTCCTTGAAATAACTGAGGAGGAGGCTGTTTCTTACAGTTACTTCATTTCCCCAGAAGAGCCAATTGCCCCCCTTTTTCTCATAGTAATTACTCGATGCATATTTAGCACCCCACATGAAATTCTTGGGTTTTGGCTTTTCATCACATTTCCAAGTCTATTTCTGTTGTGCTTACAAGGTGAGACATCATTCATGGGAATCATTTCTCAATAGGTACCTCCGTAAACTTTTCTCTCAAATTTAATTCAGTTACTTGTAGAGTAGAATTAGCCTTCTGTTATTCCGAAGACTAGTGCGGGGAATGACTGGTTAACTATGGGTCTCCTAGGAAAGTCATGTGATCGTTGTTGCTCCTCTGGAGATTACGTCTAATGTATTTGACGATTTCTTTTACCACCACAGTCATGATTTCCTTTTTTTTTTTTTTTTTAAATTCTTGTCCACATGTGAAAGCCTGTACTTGGGTTACCTATTTCATTTCATTTCATTTTGTGCAGCCATAGCTTTATTTGATCCACTGGCTGATAATATCATATCTTCATACAATATTCCTTCTTTGTAAAGACACGATTGCTTCATATGATGCATTGCTCTGATTGCCTACCTCATTTTTTAAGAAGATTTATTTATTTATTTTGGAGAGAGAGTGCACTCAGTGGGGAGGGGCAGAGGGAGTGGGAGAGAGAGAATATCAAGCAAACTCCCCGCTGAGTTCAGAGCATGATGGGGGGCTCCATCCCAGGACCCAGAGATCACAACCTGAGCTGCTATCAAGAGCTGGACAATTAGCGGAGTGAGCTACCCAGGCTCCCTGGTTGTCTACATCTTTAAGATCATATTAACAATCTCTCCATTATTGGATATGTTAGTTAATTTTGTCATCATGGGTCATTGAATAACCACTGAAGTTCAAGCCTTTACCTTCTATTCACTTCCTCCTTTCCTGTGTTATATATTTTCTTGAGTTGTTAGCATTCCAGTCTTGATACTGGACTTTCTGAAGAGCACTTAGGTCTACTTCTGTTCCTACACACTTAGTAGGATCTCTCTCAATTACGTGTTTTAGCATTTTGTCTCCCAAAGGATACAGTTACAGTGACATTTAGCCTTCTTTCTGATCCTAATGTTATAGGATCAATGAGTCCAACCTTTTGACCAAGTAGTTTTTTTATGTGGGTTTTAATAATATACCATATATTATTTAAGCCAATGCCTAATTTTTAAAAATTTCTCTCGTGACAGCAGGATTTCTCTTTTATGGAGGCACACGGGGAAGTCAGGTCGCTATCCCACAGGTTTCTGACAATCTGTAGCCATTGTGAGATTCTGTTATTTTATTTTATATGAAAGCAACAATATTTTGGATTACTGTGATAATAGCTGCTATGAATATTTTGGCCCCAATTACATTTTATAGTCATGATGTTTCTCACAGTTCCAAACAAAAACCTCCCACAAGGTGTATTGTGACTCTACATTTTGGGGGTGTATATATTTCTGAGCTTTACTGGTACCAGGAACATATTTGGGGGTCTACCTTCTAACATATTTAAATATATAGATATAATTCTTGATACCGATTTTTTCAGGTATATATGATATCCATTCCTCTAGATTAGAGGTGTCTACAACTTTTTAGCCAAAGGTGTAAGAGTCATTTGCAGATATAACTAAATTAATTTATAGGTTTCTAAACTGTATAGATTCTAGGCGCCTACTTTCTGTCCACCTGGAATTTTTATCCCAATCCTGCAACTTTGGAAGCCTAGTTATTTTCCAGTCATGGAACCCCTGAATCAAAAATTTACCTCCTTTCAAAGACTCTTGTAATCTAAGTTTGCTTGGTCAGCACATTTTTCTGGTGGTCTTTTGGGGAATTGACTTTTGGCTTTGGGGAAGTTCATTTCCTGAGATCTGCCAGGCTACATCTTCTCTGCCATCTTATTTGTCTTTACAAAATCTGGGTTTTTAAAAAATCCTTTAAGTAAGATTTTATTTATTTATTTATTTGTTTGAGAGAGAGAGTGTGTGTGGAAGTAGGGGGAAGGGGCAGGACAAGCAGATTCCTTGCTCAGCATGGAGCTCGCTGGCATGGGGCTCGATCTCATGACCCTCAGGTCATGATCTGAGCTGAAATAAAGAGTTGGATGCTGAACTGACTGAATCACCCAGGCGCCCCTTTACATAATCTGTCTTGATAGGGTTAATTTTCTGAAATGTCTGAATTCACAACAGAATATTCAGCGACTTTTTTTCCCCAAGGTATGGTTCTTGATAAATAGTTTCCATTTTTTTATTTTTTTTATTTATTTGAGAGAGAGAGCACAAGTAGAGGGTAGAGGCAGAAAGAGAGGGAGAAGCAGACTCCCCTCTGAGCCCCTGCATCGGGGCTGGATCCCAGGACCCGAGATCATGACCTGAGCAGAGCACCTAATCAGCTGTGCTACCAATGCAACCCGATAAATGGTTTTCTGCACTAGTTTGTCCTACGTTGTGGTCATTGTTTTGAGGGAGTTTATTTTTTCTTGCTTGTTTTTTAATCAACATAATAATTCTGTGTCTCTATTCTTTTTCTTTTTTTTTTTTGAGGTGAAATTCACACAGCATAGAATCAGTCATTTTAAAGTGTACGATTTGGTGGCATTGGTACTTTCACAATGTTGAGCAACCACCTCGAAAGCAACAACTTTGTCACCCTCCCAGGAGGCCTCATACCCAGTCCCTCCCCACTGACAGATGAAGGGATCAAACAAAATGTGGTCTATGCATATGATGAAATATTCTTCAGCCACCAAAGGGAAAGAAGTACTAACAATGTAATGGCAGGGATGGAATCCTCGATTGCCTTTTGATCGTGATTCATATAGAGATATGAGGTCTTCTAGGATCTAGAACTTGCAGAGAGTTTATGTGGAAGAGGGAGCAGGTCATGTTCCACTGGCAGGAATTTCCACCCGTCCACAGGATCACGGTGTGCATGTGCTCCCCTCCAGCCTGCAGCACTGAGCACCAAGGTGGAGGCCATCTCCGCCATAGCCACCCTTCTTTCAGGGAGGACAGGCTCTGTGACTTTGTCCTGCTTTGTCTGGAATCTACAGCCACCTCCATGGTCCTGAACTCCAATCTACACCCCAGTCTTTCCTTGTACACTATGTCTCAGGATTAGGGCTATTTCCTAGTGTTCTTGTTCTTGTTTTTGAATGGTGCTCAAAGTGCGGGGGGGGCAAAGAAGGCAGCATGATTTTTTCTGTGCCATTTTCCTGAGAATAGCTGCATCACGTTAAAAGAGCACATGCACGGAGTACTCACCTTCTGTCTGGATGACACCTCTGTGGCTGGGATATTCTCTCCAAGGTTATAAATCCCCCAGCATTAAGGAGGCTATAAATGGCAGCACCTTGACTGGAACCAGGTTCCTCTGCTTCTGAAAGTTTGCGCTTCAACATTTTGCGACACGACTTTTAGTACTTGGAGAAAATGAAGATATCTGCCCCTTGTGTCTTCATACGTCAAAAGAGGATGGCCAGGTTATTGTGAGGATTGGGTGAAATAATGTGTGTTGGCTACGAAGCACAAAGCATGTGCTCCTTGGATGTTGGATTGAGTTGCCCTGAAATGAAATGAGTGAAATGAATTTAGGAGATGGGTATTCTCTTTGCTGGCAAATGTGTGACTTCCAGAGTCCTGGGCCAGAGATCCTCTGAAAACAAGGCCCAGTTAAGATATCACATCTCACCTGATCGGAGGAGCACAGAAAATTGAATTGCTAAGTGTGTTACAGTAAGTATGGTGTCTGTGTGCTGGTTGTCATGGGTGCCAAGGTCAAGAAGAAGAGAGCATCTGGGAGGGCTTCAGTGCCTCAGTAAGTTAAGCATCAAACTCTGGATTTTGGCTCTGGTCATGGTCTCAGTGTTGTGAGACCAAGCCCTGCATCAGACAGTGCTCAACACAGAGTCTCCTTGGGGTTTCTCTCTCCCTCTCCCTTTCCCCCTCCTTCTCCCATGTTCTCTCATTCTCCAATAAACAAATAAATTCTACAAAAGGAAAACACAGCATCAGTGCCAGCATGTGTGGGGTCACAACCCACCCCACTGCTCACTGGCCACGTCACTTTTGGCTGAGAAAAGCCAGTTGCCTGCCTGAAAATTAAGGACAGTAACTGCTCTAACTCGTAGGTCATCATGAGTTTTAAATAAGATCTGATGTATCCAGTGCTTATGTCACACCCAGCGTGGTCTCCGCAAGATAAATGTCCACTTTGTACCACTGCAACGCCACACTCACACTCCAGCCAATTCAGCCTCCTAGATAGGATGGAACCTTCTGCCAGCTTAGGCAAGACATCATCCTTGTCCCCGGCAAGGGACATCTCCCATTCTCGTCACACAGGTTGGCTTTCTGGTTTTGAAACCAGTCTCCTGGTACTTACTCAGCATCTGTTTTTCCTCCTGCATCTGATCAACTCTGGTTGCCTTTAAAACAAAATTGCTGAAACCGCAAAGCTGAGAACCAGAATCCAGATCATGGGGAAGCTATAAATGGTGCAGCCTGAGAAGACAGTTGGCCTCCTCAGATGACACTCGTCCTCCCACATAACCCAAATTCCAGCGGAAGGAATGTGTGTAGAAAGCACATTATTCACAATTTGATGTTCTCTGTGATCTAAGCTCCTTTGGAATGAGGGGGGCTTCTTCCTTTTGCCTCAGCCCAAACTACTTGCTTACCGAAGACCATAACACTCCATTACTCAGAGGAAATGCTTTACACTTGCAAATCATTCTGGGAAGCCAAATGAATTGGCATTTCTAAGCCACAAATTTGTTGTTTTTTTTTTTCCTTAAGGAGGCTTACCAACCTAACTGCGCAACAGATCCAAAGTGTTACTCATCACGTTCAAGAAACAGCATAATATAGAATTCTCCCATTCAAAAAAATCAGTTATCCCTTTACTATGTGAGCTAAACCCACTGTAAATATCTTAAAGATTCCCCCAGTGATGTCCCCCAGTGACATCAGAGAGCTGATAACAGCAGTTGGAGGTTCTTGTCATGAGGTAGGTGCCCACAGGGAAGACAGATCCAAGCTACTCCAGCCGGCAACACAGGTGTAGGGGAATGTCGTCATTCTCCATTTGGGAGGAGGGAGAAGAGGTCTGCATGGTGGGCCAGAAGGTTCACACTAGGAAAAGGAAGTCAGGACGGCCACAAATAATTAAGGCCGTCTGTCTTGGTTCTGTCAGATAGCCTCTGTATTCTCGATAGAATCCTTCAACTTTTAGAACACTCCTTCCAGCAGCTAAACATTAGAGAAAAAGAAATCTCCAGCACTTGGAAATGAAAAGCCTTCCTCAGTTCTGATTGTTATTGTCAAACCACAGCTAGCCACATTTCACCATATCGCTCCTGTGCTTTCAGGGTAGCTTGGCACACAGATACACCCAGCGAGTTACAGACACCAGGGATGTCTGCTCTAATCCCTGGGGTGTCTTCCCCAGTCCTCACGCCAGACCTTCTTCCCCATTTCTGATTCCTTTTGTTTATTATTTACTAATGAGTTTATTGTAATCTCAGTGGCCCTTTCTTTATTTTTTTATTTAAATTCAATTAAATTCACATATAATGCATTGTTACTTTCAGGGGTAGAATTTAGTGATTCATCAATCATATATGACAGTGTTTGTTGACATATAATGCTATGTTAGATTCAGGGGTACAACAGAGTGATCGGACAATCACTGCAGGTACCATCTGTCCCTAAACAAAGTTATTACAATGTTTGACTATATTCACTATGCTGTGCTTTTCATCCCTATGACTTATTTATTTTATAATAAATAAGGGTGTTTTTATAATAAAAAAGAGTGTATACCTCTTAATCCCCTTCCCCTATTTATTCCATTCCTGCCCATTGGGCAACCATCAATTCGCTCTCTGTATTTAGAGAACATTTTTGGCTTTCTGTTTGTTTGTTTTATTCTACTCTCATTTAAATTTCTGCCTTTGAACAAAGCCTTCGTGCTCCTCTTTATGACTCTGACTTTCAGCATAAGCCCAAAGATGCCGAATGATCATATGTTTTGGGATCTAGCTCCTGAATCCCCCTGAGAATTCTACATCCTGCCACCCGTGAGGAGCCAGCCCCAGTCCTTGCCCGTGAATCACCCAGACTGCTTGTTGCCTGAGAACTGTGACGGATCTCAGCCTCATGAACTGGATTCTGTATCCCCCTCAGAGATCAGCAAGGCAATACTGGCTTTGGAAATGGTTTGGTGAGAGCCAGAGAACATGGCCCCTTAGGACTTACTCAGAGGATATGGCATTTCACCAAGGAGCATTTACTGTTCTCCCAGGAAACCCTGTCTGCTCAGAGACTAAATAAAGACTGTTTCGGAGCACTCCTCCTATGCAGTAAACACCCAGGGGCTTTAGAAATGTCCCTTTCTCCGCAAATAAATTATCTCTGAGAACTTCTGTGGGCAAGCGCTGGGAGATAAGACCCATTCCCTCCTCTTCAGTGCTAAAATGACCGTCCATCAGCAGACACACTCTTCCCTCTTGACCAGCAGTCACGTAACAATGACCACTGCCTGTTTCTATGAATAAGATTTAATGGAAGTTAACGGCACCATCTGTGGTACCTTCCCACTACACTGGCAGAGATGAGCAGTCACAACAGAGACCCAGAGATCCCCAAACCCAAAATACATGTTCTCCAGGCTTAGTATACAGAAATTGATGACTACTGCTCAAGACCACAAGCTGGTCAGCTTTCTGATAATGTTGATACCTATGTTACTCACAGAGTGTTATTCTCTGTTATCAAATGGCCTGTTCAGTATTACATGATTTTTCTCTGAAATTGATTGAGATGAGTAATGGTGAACCTTACTGGTCTGCTTTTCCAGAATGAGATTGCTCTGTAATAGAAAGTGGTTCTTCACAAGTTAGTATTAAAGAGAACACAGTTCAGTCACGAAGTCATCTGTAAGAACCAACACAGCCTGGGGTAGCACATGTCCTATCATGCAAATCAATTCCTAATTTAAATATTTTTCTTATTAATATAGCAATTTGTTTTCAATTCCTACAAATGTCAAAGGGAATTAATAATTTGAAGACTTCTATGACCTAATCTTTTCCTTTGAAGCCAGCTTGTGGGAGAGCTAACCCATGTGATCACCAGGCCATGCCACTGAAAGGGAGTTGTACACAGTCTACAGTGTAGATAGAGTCCTTAAGAATTATGCAGTACCCAGTGTACCCAACTGTACATGGCGGACCCATGAATTTCTAGGGCAAATTCACAAAGAGATCAAGATAAAACAGAATCAGACTATCCAATTGGACTCACACAAATTGCAGATCTTTTCTAGTAATGATGTTTATCCATAATCTCAAGGCAGGTGAAGCAGAGAAAGGTCTGAGGCTGTTGCCATGGGTCTCCAGATCTCTTCCGACCACATTGGATACATGCTGACCCATTTTAGCATCTGAGGTCTAGAGAGAGATCCGAGTCATGAAACAACTTTGATTTATATTTAACTTATTTATAGGTAACTATTTGGTTTACACAACATTCTCTGTGATGTCACGCCTTATATATCCATAGTCCTAGATGTTTCTATCATGAGCCATCATAAACAAGTAAATATGTTTTGCTTGAAGTTCCCAGGGACGGGGACTGTCTTCTCTCTCCAGCAGACACTGTTTTGTTCACCAGTAAAGCAGTAACAGGGAGATTTGATGGAGTAACTTTCTCTTTTCCCTGAAGCAGCTCCTTAACCTTCCACTTCCCAGAATGTTTACTTGAGACAGCCTGATCAAAAGAAGCCAGGTAGAATCTTCATGCACCACAGCTAAAAGGCAGTGAATCTAGCAGCAGGTCAGTATCAATTTGAAAAGAAACACAGATTGAGGCAGAGAACAAAGAAAGTGTCCTCCGAATCACGCTCCTGCAGGATCAGAGCACATATTTTCAGGGTGGTTTCCATTTCAGATGGGGGTCACACAGCTCCTTAAAAGAAGCAGAAGATTGTGGCAGAGGGGCACTCAGAACGCTGGAACTGGAGAGAAGAATTGCTTTCCACTAGACTTCCATCTACCCCAACCAGAGAATATGTGAAGATGTTAACTCACTTCCATGAGCCGTGGTCCACTCCTCAATGGGGATGAGTGGTAGTGCTCACTGTGTGGTGAGGGGTAGTGGTACACCCATGCTGGCACCTCTTGGCACAGTGAAAATACTGCCAGTCCTGTGGATTCCAGCCTTGCCACCCCCTTGTGCAGGCTTCAGACCAGAAAGACCCTTATCTTAGAAATGGGCAAAAGAAATTTCTGGTAGTCTTTCAGTGCAGTGCATTACCGACCTTCTACCTCAGGGGCTAGCTTGCAACTCTATATGGGCAGAGGGTAACTTGTAGTTTTTAGGAGTAGAGCTGCCAGTAATTTCCATCCAGTGGAACGTAGGATCCTGAGTTGTGTGGCTAATGGCCCTGTTGGATGTTAACTAGCATTGCGTTTAACCCAGACATCCACTAGACTGCTTTTATATCTCTCGGTTCTCAAATGCTGCCTGGACTGGCATTAACATGGGTAAGTCGGTGTCCCCTGGAGAATTCATGACCTGAGTAAAATGTCTGGCACGTGCCTACTTTATATTACTATGAAATCATCTGTCATCTTTAGAATGGTACAATTTGATAAAACACACTCAACAGATTGCTGGCAGATTGAGAGAGAACGCTCTGACCTACATGCTATGTGGGAAGTTCGAGGCCAAGAGAAGACATTTTGTTGACATGGGGCCAGATGTAGAGTGTGGACGGAAAAGGAGGGCCCTGAATCTGCTCACAGATGTTTCCCCAGGAACCCCACCCTGTTGTCCCTGGGGGGTATGTCCTTTCTGTCTGCTTTAGGGATATCCACCACCATGGGCAACGAGACATGCTTGCTCTAACCTGCTGAGGTGTCAACCTTGTCTTTTGCCTTTTGCTTGCCATGGTTTTCCACAGGATCGTTTGCTTCCATCCTCAGATGATTTTGCAGACCAAGATAAGGAATTAGATTTAGGAGCAAAGAGACTCAAGTAGTCTCTCAACACGCTCTTTCAGTCATTTTAGCCAGCAAGGCAAAACCAGTTCTCCATGCCATTTAGGATATATCGCCAGAATTTGGGGCAAAATTAACGAGAGTTCACTTTACAGACTTGGTCCTCCATTTGCATGACCTCCTTAGGCAACATGCAGGTATCTGAGGACAGAGTTACAATATGTGAGATTTTGGTGACTAGTCAAATGTCATTGCCTGCATGACAGTACCTCTTTGGGATGAGGTTCCTAATTCCTTCTCATGAAAATTCTGTCCACATATTCTCTTCAACAGCTTGGCAGTGACCTTCCTCTTAGCATTTCCCTTACTTTCTATCTGAAGCCACCTCATCTGTCCCTGAAGGCTTCTGATCCACCCACCTTGGCTCCAAGCTCCATAAAGTTTCTTCACTTTGACAGCTTGCTGAAGGAAGCCCATGGCCCCCAAAAACCAGGAACACTGGATTTATTCCATTAAAGGGAATTGGGGATAATGCACAATCCAAGAAAACTGCTGTATTTGTTAGTCAGAAAGGACAACATTAAGAACAATACTTCTGCTAACTTGAATTGGAGACACATAGGGTGGGAAATTCTTAAAATTAGTGTTTAGAACACTTCCTTTCTTCAACAGAGTGGTTCCCCACCTTCACCACATGTTAGGTCTTCTGAGGAGGCTGGAGAAGTCCCAAGACCCAGGCTGCACTCTAAATAATTTGATCAGGCTTTTGGGTCTTTTCTAAACTTCCTCAGATTCCCCAGGTTCCTGTCTTAACATTGCTTCCAGATGTCTGCAAGTTAAATAGATTATGTGTGTGTGTGTGTATACATATATATGTATATATATAAAATTATATATATATCAATGAAAGATGTATTTTTTATATTACATATAATATTAAACATACATCAAAATAAATAGTGAAGCTTACGTTTTATACAACTAGCATGTGTGATTTTAAGTTCCATATTCCTATTTCGTGTTGTCTGATCTTATTTTTTTAAGATTTTATTTATTTATTTATTTAAAGCATGCATTGGGGGAGGGGGAGGGGGGGAAGAGAGAGAGAGAGTCCCAAGCAGGCCCCATATCAGCAGAGACCCTACTGTGGGGCTTGATCTTAGGACCCCGAGCTCCTGATTTTAGCCAAAATCAAGATTCAGGCACTTAACCAACTGAGCCATCCAGGCACCAGTCATGTTATCTGATTTTAAATTAGACTTACTCCTAACCACTTTACAGGAGTTACCCAATTAAGGCAAGATTCTCTTTTGGCAACTGAACCCCGGGAAGTAACTATATCTGGAGTTAATTTAACGATGTTCACACTTCGACAAACTCACCCAACCTTGAACTGGACATGGCTGTTTGAAGTATCTTGCCCTGCCCTCATGGACTGCTCACTCTCACATCCCACATGCACTTGCCGACATTCCTCCCAACCATTCATCACGTTTTTAACATGCAGGCACATGTGTGCTATTTTCCCTATGTGGAAATCCAGCAAACAGCTTTGTGCAGCTCTATTTATTGAAAAGAATCCACTGCACCCATTACTGAATTTAAGAAGATGTGATTTTCTTATACTTTCACTGCAATTCTTTCGGCACCCTCAAAATAAGCTATTGAAGCAAAATCACATTTTCAATGATAACCGTTTCCTGGATGAGTTCTGTCACTTAACTTCCCCTCCTGCTGGTTCTGAGACTTGATTGCTTAAATACCTTAGAAATTTTATGACTCATTCTGAATTTCGTTGGTATTTATGATAACATCATCCAAAAATCAGAGCGTATATTCATTTAAACCAAAGTACAGTGATTGAATTAGTTGATTTTCCGCTGACTCATCCAGTGTAGATTAAAACATAAAGATAATCTATGCTTCCTAAATATTTAGTCAGTTTTTTAGGAGTCTTGAAAGGGTTAATCAGGAAAAGGCCTCAATAATTACACTGCTCAATAGTGTAAGTGCTTAGGACTACATCAACTGATTTCCCTCAATCTCAAAAATGGTATTTCAAGCACACGGCTGAGCGAGTTGCTTTGTCATTGACATACCCAAGCATTAAACTAGGCGGCAAAGTTTTGTTCTCAGATAGGGACACAGCTGTAATGTTCCAAATTAAAAAATAATTGTTATAGACCAAAGGAACTCAAGAATTATTCCTGAACTTCAGTCATGCTGTATAAATTGTGCTGGGTGAGCAAACTATACTTGTGAAAATTCCCAGTGGTACCTGAAAGTAAGTCACAGTCTAACGTTGAAATGGAAAATTAAGCAAGCAATGACCATGCAGTTCAATACTTACTGTGTAAGAGAAGCTCAGGAGGTTGTGGACTTTAAAAAGGAGCTGCCTCACTTGTTCTCATAGTTGTTGAGGATTTCTGTAAAGAGATATTTCAGCCAAGACTCACCAGTTGAGGTTGGATGGTAGGAAAAGAGAAAGATGCACGAATGATCAGAATTAAGACTCCACCATCCACAAACGGCATCCGCAAGGATCTCTGCAGCTTTCATGAGAGATTTTGACGATGGCTCACAAGCAGACTTACTTGACACAGGTGTGGGTGCTTGTGTGTGTGTGTGCTTGTGTGCACTGTAGTAAGACAGACAAATCTGAATAGCAATGTAAAAAAATACAGTTTCAAAGTAAAGAATGAATTGGCACAAATATAGACACATACAACAATGGAAGAGAATGGAAAGGCCAGAAATAAACCCACACTTGTTTGGCCAACTAATCTATGACAAAAGAAGCAAGAATATCAATGGAGAAAAGTCAGTCTCTTCAATGAATGGTGTTGGAAAAACTGGACAGCCAAATGCAAAAGAATGAAACTGGGCTGTTTTCTTACACCATATGCAAGAATGAATTCAAAATGGATTAAAGACCTAAATGTGAGACCTGAAACCATAAAAACACTAGAAGAAAACATAGGCAGTAATCTCTTGGACATCAGTCATAGAGACATTTTTCTAGGTATGTCTCCTTGGACAAGGGGAACAAAAGCAGGAATAAGTATTGGGACTATGCCAAAATAAAGAGCTTTTGCACAGTTAGGGGAAAATTTTAAAAAAACATATTGAATGGGAAAAGATATTTGCAAATGATATATCTGATAGGGAGTTAATCTCTAAAATACATAAAAATGTACACAACTCAATACCAAAAAGACACCGAATATTCTGATCAAAATGGGCAGATTACACGAACAGACATTTCTCCAAAGAAGACAGCTCAACATCACTCATCATCAGGGAAATTCAAATCAAAACTACAATGAGATATCAGTTCACACCTGTCAAAATGGCTAGCATAAAAAAGACAACATATTCCTTTTGGTGAGCCTGTGGAGAAAGGGTATCCTCTTGCACAGTTGGTGGGAATGCAAACTGGTACAGCCACTCTGGAAAACAGTATGGAGGTTCCTCATCAAGTTAAAAACAGAACTACCCTACAATCCAGCAATTCCACTGCCGAGTATTTATTTACCCAAAGAATGCAAAAACACTAAATCAAAGGGATACAGGTACCCTAGTGTTTATAGCAGCATTATCTGTAATAGCCCAATTGTCCATCAACTGATGACTGGATAAAGTAGATATGACATATACAACGGAATATTAGTCATAAAAAGAATGAGATCTTGCCATTTGCAATGGTGTGGATATAACTAGAGAGTATTATGCTAAGTAAAATAAGTCAGTCAGAAAAAGATAAATACCAGATGTTTTCATTCACGTATGGAATTTAAGAATCAAAACAAACAAGTAAAAGGGAAACAAAGAAAGGGAGAGAGGTGAAAATCCAGAAACAGAGTCTTAATTTCAGAGAACAAACTGGTGGTTACCAGCGGGGTGGAGAGAGGGGGAAACGGGAGAGGTAGGTGATGGGGTCATGATGAGTACAGGGTATTGTACAGAAGTGCTGAATGACTGCATTGTATACTTGAAACGAATATAACATTGTATGTTAACTAACAGGAATTAAAATAAAAACTTCTGAAAAAGACAACAAATGTTGGCAAAGATGTACAGAAAAGGAGACTTTTGTGCACTATTAGGGGGAATGTAAATTCATGCAGCCACCTGAAAAACTGTATGGGGTTTCCTCAAAAAATTAAAAATAGAAATACCATGATCCAGTAACTCCACTACTGGGTATCAAAAACACTAATTTGGAAAATATATATGTACCACTATGTTTATTGCAGCATTATTTATAATAGCCAAAATAGGGAGGCATTGATAGATAAATGGATAACACA
Organism: Meles meles; assembly: GCF_922984935.1. Classification (NCBI taxonomy): domain Eukaryota; kingdom Metazoa; phylum Chordata; class Mammalia; order Carnivora; family Mustelidae; genus Meles; species Meles meles. The sequence continues at coordinate 98,312,969 of NC_060075.1, forward strand.
AGCATTCTGTAATATGTATTATGTATATATGCATATATACCTGTGTATGTGTATATGTACATAGACAGTGTAATATTATTCATCAATTAAAAAATGAGTTTTACCATTTGCGAAAATATGGATGGGCCTAGAGGGTATTATGCTAAAATGAAATCAGTCAGGCTGAGAAAGACAAATGCCATATGAGTTCATTTATATGTGGAATCTAAAAATCAAAACAAACAAACAAGCAAAAGACTGTTAACTATAGAGAGCAAACTGGTGATTGCCAGAAGGGAGGTGGGTGAGCAGAATGAGCAAAATAAATGGAGGAGACTAAGAGGGACACACTTCCAGTTACAAAATAAATAAGTCACAGAGATGAAAATACAGCATAAGGATAACATGCTCATAATATTAAAATAACATTATATGGTGACAGAAGGTGACTACACTTATCATCATGAGCACTGAGTAACATATAGAACTCTTGAATCGATATGTTGTATGTCTAAAACTAATATAACATTGTATGATGAGTATACTTCAAAAAATAAATAAATAAATAAAAATAAATACGTCACAGGATGAAAAGTATATCATAGAGAGTATATCTAAGAATATTGTAATAACATTGTATAGTTAAAAATCAAAAAATGGAAAAGACTTACACTCAACCAAAATAGAAAAAAAAATAGAGATAAGATTTACACTCCCTCCTAAAGTAACAACAACAACAAACTGGACAAAATATGTTAAGCAATGGTTTCAAGGCACTGCCTTTGAGCCAACAAATGAAACAAATGATGTGAGGCTGGAGATGGAAGGCTCAGACTGGGGCACAGACAAGATGGAGTTGAGTGGACTCTGAGTTAGAGGAAGATCCTGGAGTCTGGAGAGACCACAAGGGAGTGCCAGAGAGGAGAGAGCTGCATGAAGCACGGACTCTGGAGACCAACAGAGGGTTCCTTATGAGGGTTCATCTGAATGCTGACCACACACATATGGGTGAAAAATAGGAGTCAGGGCGAAGAAGCACCTGACAGCACTAAAGGAAAGAGTGCCTGCTCAAATATATTCCAGAAACAGCCGGTGCTTCTAGCCAGACACTGGGGGCATCAGGAGAAGCACTCAGCTGTGCTTCGGTTTAGTCACGGAGAACATAATCCCTAGCCCAAGCCTGTTCTAGTCCCACCTAACAATTTTTTTTTAAAACTAACCCTGAAAAGATCATACTGTTTTAAAGTAATTGAAAGGTGGGGCGCCTGGCTGGCTCAGTGGGTTAAAGCCTCTGCCTTTGGCTCAGGTCATGATCCCAGGGTCCTGGGATCAAGCCCCACATTGGGCTCTCTGCTCCGCAGGGAGCCTGCTTCCTCCTCTCTCTCTGCCTGCCTCTCTGCCTAGTTGTGATTTCTCTCTGTCAAATAAATAAAATATTTTAAAAAATAAAAATAAATAAATAAATAAATAAAATAAAGTAATTGAAAGGCATCCCAGAATCTAGATCAAGAATACTTATGGGGTGGGGTGGCACCTGGGTGGCTCATGGGTTAAGCCTCTGCCTTTGGCTTAGGTCATGATCTTAGAGTCCTGGGATCAAGCCCCGCATTAGGCTCTCTGTTCAGTGGGGAGCCTGCTTCCCTCTCCCTCTCTGCCTGCCTCTCTGCTTACTTGTGATCTCTCTCTTTCAAATAAATAAATAAAATCTTTCAAAAAAATACTTATAGGAAGTTACAAATAACCAGCACAAAACAAGATAAAAGTGTATTCTTTTTAACATCCAGTCAAATATTACCAGGTACACAAATAAGTGAGAAATTATGACCACCAAGGAAGAAATTAAAGGAATTAGAACAGATCAAACAGATGTTAGAATTAGCAGACAAAAGCCTATGTAGATTTTATAACTTTATCCTATAAGTTAGAAAAGTAAATAGAGAAATGGAAGATATAAAGAAAGGTTCAAGTTAAACTTTTGGTATGAAAATTGCACAATCTGGTGCACTTGCTGGATGATATTAACAGCAGATTGTATCACATAAATGGAAAGATTAGCAAATATGAAAACATACCAATAGAAATGAAACAGTTTGAAACAGGGAATAATAATTTAAGAAAAAAATAAAAAGAGCATTAGCAGTGGACAGCTCTTCAGTGGTCTGACATATATGTGACTGACTGAAATCCATGACAAAGGAAGTAGAGCAGAAAAAAAATTTGAAGAAATAATGGCCAGAATTTATATAAATGTGATGGGAATTATATGCCCACAACTCCGAGCAAATCACCAAAACTCAAGCATCAGAAATAGGTAGAAAACAACATCAGCGCACATCATTATCAAATTGCTTCAAAGCAGGAATAAGGAGAAAAACATTAAAGCAGCTGAGGGTAAAGTTGGGCCCTGAGATATGGCAGTAATTTTAGGAAAAAAACAAAAAATAAGTGAAAAGAGAATGGAACACTGTCTTTAAAGTTCTAGAAAGGAAAAAAGTATATTTTGATTTAGAAATCCCTGTGCATTGAAAGTACCTTTCAAGCACAAGCTGACTTCATCAAGTTTCTGTCACACAATAGGTTAAAGAACTCACCACCAAGAATCTTACACCATCAGGGATGCCTGGGTGGCTCAGTTGATTAAGCATCTAACTCTTGATTTCAACTCAGGTCATGATCTCAAGGTCCTGGGATCCAGCCCCTCGTCATGCTCCATGCTCAGTGGGGAGTCTGCCTGAGATTCTCTCTTTTCCTCTCCCTCTGCCCCTTACACCACCACCCCATGCTTTCTCTCTCTCTCTAAAATAAATAAATAAATCTCAAAAAAAAGAAAAGTCTCTTGTTCTATAAGACAGGCTAGAAGTTGTTGAAGGTGACATAGGAGAAAATCTACATGACTTTGGGTATGGCAGTGCCTTTCTAGATGCAACTCCAAAGACTTGATCATGGAAGAAAGAATTGATAAGCTAGACTTCATTAAAACAAAACAAAACAAAACAAAATTCTGCCATGCACAAAACACAGTCAAGAGAATGAGAAAATAAGCCACAAGATGGGAGAAAATATTTGCAAAAGACCTCACTGATAAAAGATTGTTAATCAAAATATACAGCAAACACTAAAAATAACAATCAGAAAAATGAGCAATCCTGTTAAAATATGGGCCAAAGACCTTATCAGACTTTTCTCCAAAGAAGATGTCCAAATGACAAGTAAGCATGTGAAAAGATGATCCACATCATATGTCATTGGAGTGCTGCAAATTAAAATATCAATGAGACACCACTATTCAACTATAAGCATAGTCAAAATCTGGAATGCTGACAGCAATGAATGTTGGTGAGGATGTGGAGCAACAGGACTTCTCACTCCACTACTGTTGGAAATGCAAAATGACACAGTCAATTTGGAAGACAGTTCATTGGTTTCTTACAAAACCAAACATATTGTTACCATATTATTCATCAATCATGCCCCTTGGTATTTACCCAAGGGAGTTGAAAACATGCCCACACAAAAACTTGAACATAGATGTTTAGAGCAGCTTTATTTGTAATTTCCAAAGCTTGGAAGCAACCAGGATGTCTTTCAATAAGTGAATGGATAAATAATCTGTGGTTCACCCAGACAAGAGATTATTACAGCACTAAAAAGAAATGAGCCATGGAAAGACATGGAAGACACATAAATGCATAGTACTTAGTGAGGGAAAAAAGCCAACCCAAAATTCTGTATGATCTCAAATAAATGACATTCTGACAAAAGGAAATACTGTGGATAAAGTTAAAAGACCTAATAGTAACTACAGCTCTCATGGTAAGCATTTCAAATTGTAGAAAATTGTTGTATCACTATGTCATATACCTGAAACTAATATAATATTATATGTCAACTGTATTATGCTTGCTCAAGTTCCAAATTTCTAACAACATCGTGGTTCTTTTTTTTAATTTATTTCTTTTATTTGAGAGAGAAAAAAAATGTGGGGGGAGCAAGAAAGTATGAGTGGGTGGAGGGGAGGAGAGAGAGAATCCAAAACAGACTCCCTGGTAAGCTTGGAGCTCTTCATGGGGCTTGATCTCATGACACTGAGATCATGACCTGAGCCAAAACCAAGAGTCAGATGCTTAACCAGCTGAGCCACCCAGTTGTCCCAACATGCTTGCTCTTTCTGGTGACCAGCCTCCATCCTGAGTCATTTCCTAGCACAAAGTCAAGTGCGATTCAAGATGTTCATGAATAACAATGACATTACTATTGCTGAAGAAATTCCAAAGGTTTCCAATGTCTCACTAAAGAACCAAAGATAAAGGTCAGTTGATTTTTTTAATTTTTTTTAAATTATATAAGTCCTGAGTAATATGGTTAACATCTTATTTTTGAATCAATATTAAGTCAGTTTCAATAGTATAACATATTTACTTCTATAAATTCCTGTCTGGAACATATGTTTAATTTTCAGAAATTACATCTTTATACATATCTGTTCATCAAAATGATAAATATTTTTTCACTCACTTTTTATTGAGGTATAATTGACATATAACATCATATTTCAGGAGTACAACATGATATGATGTCTGTATATATTGTGAAATTACATGCAGTAGTCTTTTAAATAATGTATACAAACCAAAAATACAGTAATACTGACTATTATATTTATCCACGTAGTTACTTTAAAAATTGTTCCTTATTTCTTGGTATGGATGTGAGTTGTTGTCCACTGTCCTTTTATTTCAGTCTGAAACCCTATTTGGCACTGCTTGTAAGACAAGAGCTACTCGTGAATATCTCTTTTTGTTTTTCTTTATCTGGGCATGTTTTAATTTCTCACTGATTTTTTTTTTAAAGAAAAGTTTTGCTGTATATTTAGAATTCTTGAGTGATACTTTTTTCCCTTTGAATATGTTGTCCCACAGTCTTCCATCATACATGATTTCTAATGAAAATTCAGGGCTGATCTGTTAAATATGGCTGGTATGTTAAAGTCATTTACCCCTTGTTACTTTCAAGATTTACCCTTTTTAAATCTTTCAGCTGTCCAATGATTAGGTCTCACAGTGTGTTCTTTAGGCTTCTTGGATATGTGGAATCATGTATGACCTCAAATTTGGTTAAGTTTTTGATCATTATTTCTTAAAATATACTCTCAACATCTTTCTCTTTCTCCTCTCCTGAGATCACAACTATATCTACAGTGATATATTTAATGGTGTCCTATCGGTCTCTTATGCCCTGTTCATATTCACTAATCATGTTTTCTTTCTGATTCTCAGGCTGAATCATCACCTAGCTTCAAGTTCACAGACTCTTATTTCTGTTCACTCATATCTATTATTAATCTCTTCTAATGAATTGATCATTTATATAACTTTTCAACTCCAAAATTTTTATTGGTTCCTTTAGTAGAATTTCTTTCTCCTTATTGAAATTATTCTTTCTGTGAAACAGAAAGGACTTTTAGTTTTTAAAGAATATTTAAGAGTTAATAACGTTTTTATCTAGTAAATCCATGTCTGGATTTCATCAGGGATACTTGCTGGTTAATTCATTTATTTTTTTTTTCTGTGTATGGCTCATATTTTCTTGCTTTTTGGTGTGCCTCAAAATTTTTTGTTGAAAAGTAGACATGTTAAATATGCTTAATGTGCCAATCAATTCTGGAAATCAAATTCTCCCTCTTTACCAGCATTTGACATTGCTTACTGCAGGACTTGTTATATATTTAGTGGCTTTTATGGACTCCATATTCTTTGTCATGTGTGGCCTCTGAAGGCCCTGTTTCATTAGCTCACTGGATATCTAGTTGTTTGATAGAATTCATTAAATATCTGAAACAAGCAAACAAAAATCCCAGTCTTTGCTGATGGGCTCTGTGTGCTTGGAAATGCCTTAAACTCTCTGCCAGTCGGTTTGAAACTTGCCTTCATCTTCCCTTCCTATTTGCACAGAGCCCAATGGTCAACCAAGGACAGCCACTCTCTCAGATATTTCCTGACTGTGTGCCCAGCCCTAACCTTGCACATGGCCAAGATTCCCAGGAATCTTGGAACCCCAGGAATAGGTGGGGGCTCTTCAAATCCTTATTTCCTAAGCTCCTCATTCCCTAGCCTTTCCTCTCAAGCTTTCACGTAATCTGTTGTTATCTCTATTATTTATACCTGCTCCATGTGGCAGCAATATATTTGTCTTTAATTGTTTTAAACAAACATCGCTGATGAGGTTAATCAGCCCTGGGGGAGTTATGAGTCATACAAAATAAAGGCAAGTCACTTTAACCAGCCTTCAAGGACACACCATTTTCCAGCTGGGTTGAAACAAATAACCACAATTCTTTAAGAAGGTCTATCCTGCTCTCTCCAGTAATAGCCTTGTATACCAAGAATACAGTACAAAGTTTTCAAGGCCAATATTCAAGGCCTCCCAAGGAGGGAAGGATGGTACCCACATCAATTAAAACACTGCAAAATTCTCTTCTTTATATTCCTTTTTTTATTGACTAAGTATTCTCCTGATAAATGTAAGTTTTTGCTTGACTTCCAGAGTTCTGAAAAAGTTTATTCTTATAAATTTTGCCTTAATTTATTGTTTTGTGGGAGAATAGACTCTTGGAGTTCCCTACTGATGTCTCCACTGAGGATGTTGTAGAATGAGAAGGGAAGGATGTACTAAAACAAAAGCATCTTGCACTTGTGAGAACCCACAAGTTGGTATTACAGAATGAGCCCTAATGTAAATGAAGGACTTCAGTTCATAATAATACATCAATCTCAGTCCATTACTTGTGATAAATGTACCATAAAATCTTAAAAAGTTAACAATAGAGAAATCATGATAAATGAATTAGAATAATTTATTAAAGATTTTAGGGGAGATAATTTCTCAGAACCAAAGCATAGGCTATTTTTTATTAAAATTTCCTAATGACTTATTTCACTCAGAAATAAGTCAAGCAGAGAGAGTCAATTATCATATAGTTTCACTATTTGTGGAGCATAACAAATAACACGGAGGACATGGGGAGATGGAGACAAGAAGGGAGTTGATGGAAATTGGAGGGGGAGATGAACCATAAGAGACTATGGACTCTGAAAAACAATCTGAGGGTTTTGAAGGGGTGGGGGATGGGAGGCTGGGGGAGCCTGGTGGAGGATATTATGGAGGGCACGTATTGCATGGAGCACTGAGTGTGGTGCATAAACACTGAATTCTGTTACCCTGAAAAGAAATTAAAAAAAAATACCTAATGAGTGTGAAATACGATGAGTTTTCAAAATAATCATCAGCTTACTCAAAATTATGAAATTATAAGCCATCTAAGATAAAGACCACATTCTGAAAACTTCCTGGATACAAAACAGGTCATCACAAAGAACGAAATATTTGGCTAACTTTGGATTTTTCACTACCAACCCTATACAGTAGAAGACATGGGACTATTACCTCTAAATTCTCAGGAACTTTAATTTTTAAGATTCATCACCCAGTCATACTACCAACATATTTTGAATCCAAGATAAACAAGCCTTTTGACATGGAAGAACATACATATTCTATTTATTACACTTTTTAGGTAGCTACTTGAGGATATGAGGCAGAAATTAAGGGACTAAGCCAAGAAAAAAATCAATCACAGATGAAGGAAATTCCAGACAGTAGAAGAGTATGGACAAATCTAAGAAAAACAGTGGTGAATAGTTGGAGAGATAAAGCAGTCCATAATAAAATAAGGCAAAATTACAGAATTTTTTAATGAATCAAAATTATAATACATTGAGAAGAGAGAAAAACCTAGAACAAAATAAAGGTATTTGATGAGGTTTGAAATGGAATTAATATCAACTTTATATCAGGCATGTCTCTATTTCATACAAGGTACTGACACTCAGAGCATATAATTTAATCCTAACATATTATTAGATTTTACTCAATTTTGAAAATGTAAAAATATTTGTTGAAACATGGAGATTGGGAATAAACTAAGAATACGGACATCACTGGTCTCTTCAATATGTACTGAACATCTTAGTTCAATATCCAGTAAAATAATACAAATATTTCAAAGGAAAGAAACTATCATTACATGAATACTTTTTTTTAATTGGGCATTTGAATAGCACAGAAAGCTCAAATAAGCATGAACTAGCTGAAGTTTGGTGTTGCTGACATGTAGATTTATAAAAGGTGTTGACCAAAATTTCAGATGACCTAAAAAATGGAGTGGTATCCTGTGTATACAGAGTGGATCATATTGTAAAGGTGACAGTATTTCACACAGTAGTTAGCCCTTGAACAATGTGGACTTGAGCTGCATGGGTCCACTTGTACGTGGGTTTCAGTAAATCTAAGTACAGTACTGCAAATGTATTTTCTTTTTTCTTTTTTTTTTTTTTTTTTTGCTTTCTATTTATTTATTTTTTTCAGCGTAACAGTATTCATTCTTTTTGCACAACACCCAGTGCTCCATGCAAAACGTGCCCTCCCCATCACCCACCACCTGTTCCCCCAACCTCCCACCCCTGACCCTTCAAAACCCTCAGGTTGTTTTTCAGAGTCCATAGTCTCTTATGGTTCGCCTCCCCTCCCCAATGTCCATAGCCCGCTCCCCCTCTCCCAATCCCACCTCCCCCCAGCAACCCCCAGTTTGTTTTGTGAGATTAAGAGTCATTTATGGTTTGTCTCCCTCCCAATCCCATCTTGTTTCATTTATTCTTCTATCATATGATCTCCCTGATATGAGGACATGGAGAAGCAACATGGAGGGGTAGGGGGATAGGAGAAGAACAAATGTATTTTCTTTTATGGTTTTCTTAATATTTCCTTTTCTTTATCCTACTTTATTATAAGAATATGGTATATAAAACATACACAAAATAATTGTTAATCAACTATTTATCTAATCTATAAGGCTTCCAGTCAATAGTAGGTGATCAGTAGATAAGTTTTGGAGAAGTCAAAAGTGATATGTGAGTTTTCAACAGTGTAGGGAAGGGAGGTTGATAGTCCAACCCCTCATGTTGTTCTGAAGTAATCTATATATTATTTCATCTCAAAATAAAATTCCCAGTGGGGTGCACACACATGCGTGTGTGTGTGTGTGTGTGTGTGTGTGTGTGTGAGAATTAGTAGGATAATTATAATTTATATGGAAATAAAAAGGACATACATAGAAAAAATAGTCTAGTGAAAAATTTCTTACTGCACAAATATAATTTACTTGATATTAAACTTGTTCAAAAGCTATTGTAAGTTAAGACATGACCGCATTTTTCTACCAGAATCAACAAACAATGGAATAAAATGGGGATTACAAAAATATACACCAATATAATGGACACTTAATTTGCAACTAAATTGGTATGATAGAGTAATTGGGGAGAGCTTTATCTTCTGTTTAACGTTGTTAGATCAATTAGACAACAGTATAGAAGTTCATGAAAACTGATATCTAATTTACACTATAAGAAGTCAATTACACATGGATTTTAAGTCTAAATGTGAATTATAAAACAATAAAGACTGTAAAAAATATTGGAAATATCTCTATATTCTAGGCATAGGGAAATACTTCCCAGAAAAAGAAACCAATACTTGTCATAATAGAAAATATTAACAAATTGACTTTATTAAAATTAAGAACTTTAGTTTCTTAAAAGACATCACCTAGAGAGGCAAATGGCAAACCAGAGAACGGGAGTATATTTACATATAACATCATATAAACATCATTTCCATAAACATCATATAAACATCATTTACATAAACATCATACAAACATCAAAGGGCTTGTGTCCAAAATATATGAATCAATTCTACAAAACCATTCATGAAAAAATAGTAACCCAAGAGAAAAATGGGCAAGAAGTACTGAAACTGGCACAGCATAAAGGGGACAGTGAATCTGTGAAAGGTGCTCAAGCTCACGACCAATAATGGAGATTAACACCAAAACCACAATAGATATCTACTGCTAACCTGATGGCATGACTGATAGCCCTATTGAGCATAACTAAATAGACATGATAATATATTTTTTCATCTGTTTGAAGTATTTCAAGGCACAAAGGACCTGAGAACAGAGACTTGGCAGGAAAGGAAGCCTTCTGCATGCTGTTTATTCCCTCTGTCTTGCATAATGCCTGAGCAAGGAGAGAGGCCTGGGGAGGCTGGTGAGTCACAGTGTCCCTCAGAGTTCTGGGCGGTATCACAGAAGCACAGAGGACAACAGAGTAGCATGGGCACTGCTGAGGCTCATAGAACCCAGGGAGCCAGGACCCCAGAGAGCAGGAGGATGAAGAGAAGTGATGCCAACCCTCATCACCAGTTTCTCCCTTGAAGTGTTGGCCAGTTAGGCTTCTCAGCTCAAGAAGCAAGGAGCATAAGCACAGCAACTAAACAGCAGAGCAAAGATTTACACAATCGCATGGTTGTGAGGAGCAAAACGAATATAGGAGCTGCCAAAGGGGAAAGATTAGTACTCAGGAGACCACAGACACTCACACGGGACCCCAGCGTGTAGATGTTAAGAGTGGGGATAATTCAGAAAGGACTAAGACATACCAGCATGGAAACCAAGCATGTGTAAGGTGATGTGCCTCTGGGCTGCCCAACCCAGGAATTCTGAGCCCCAGACAATCTTCTCTCAAAATGAAGCATCTATAGACATTTGGTGGCATTGATTCATATGGCCGTGAAAACAAAGGCCAAGATAGTAGACGTCAACACAAATATAATAGCAATTACAATAAACTTAAATCAAATTAAAAGACAAGAGTTGACAGATTACATTATGAAACAAAACTTGAAAATATGATGTTTACAAAACACATGTTTATTTTTTGTTTTTTTAAAGATTTTATTTATTTGAAAGTGAGAGAGCACTAGAGGTAGGAAGGATCGGGGGAGAAGCAGACTCCCTGCTGAATGGGGACCCCAATGGGGAGCTTGATCCTGGGTCCCTGGAATCATGACCTGAGTGGAAGGCAGACATTCAACTGGCTGAGCCACCCAAGTGCCCCACAAGACACGTGCTTAAATAAGACAAGGTTGAAAAAGGTTATTTTATGCAAACATTAACTAAAGAAAGCTGGTATAATTAAGTCGATATTAATAATATTAAGACATATTACTAGATATAAATAGGGACATTTCCAAATGACAAAAGGGTCAATTAAATATGAAAGTATGGAAATCTTAAATTGCCTGCACTTGTTCACATTGCTTGAAAACATGTAGAGCAAAAGTTGAGACATAATCATCGTTGGAATTTAACACACTTATCTCAGAAACCAAACAAGTTAAGAAACCAATCAGCAAGGTTATTGAAGCTATAAACAAAAAGGATAACATACTTGATTGACTTGATGACTTGATGTATGTAGAATGCTTTAAGCAACAACTGCAAAAAATACTTCCTTCTCAAGTGGAAATGGAATATTTGCAAAACTGATCATGTCTTCTGCCTTAACCCAAGTTATAACAGATTGCATATGACCAAAATAAAGTGAGGCTTTTGTCTGGTCATGATGGAAGTGAGGAAGGCAGAAATCTGTAATTAAAGGAAACCTGGAGAATTTCTTGAAGTGTGGAAAGTAAGCAACAGATTTCTAAGTAACTGGTAAGTCAAAAAAGTTTTAAAAATGTCAAATTAGACCCAATGAAAGTACAACAATTGAAAGTATAAAAATAAGAGTAGAAATTGATAGAAAAATATGCCCATCGAAGAAAAATCCACAAAGATATATGTCAGTTATTTGGAAAGTACGTAACGGTGAATATCAAAAGTCTTTCTCCTGAGATCATTAACAGGACAAAACTCCACTATAAATTCTTACTTTGTCATTTTATTAAACATTGTAGAATGTGAAATAAATCAAGAAAAAGAAATTTAACACGACCTGTGTGTGTATAATATGCAACAGAATCTTCAGTGAAACTATTAGAATTTTAGTGAATGATTTTAGCTGCTTGCTTTTTTTTTTTTTTTTTTTTTAGCTGTTTGCTTTATACAAAGTCAACACACACCCCAATTTCACTGCTTTGGGTCACACCAAAGCATTAAAACTGAAATTGGAAGAAAAAAATCATTTACAAATTCATCAATCAATCTGAAATAATTAGGGATAAATTCAAATAAAGATTCACATGAGCTCTACCTTGAAGACCTACAAAAATAGAGGGACATACCATATCAGTGGAAATTGCATATGATATTACCATGCATATTACACCAGCCATACATACATAGAAACACATGCATGTACACGATGAATCAACGGGATATATATGCATGTGTGTGTATGTGTATGTGATATATACATCCTACTGATTCTGTTTCTCTGGAGAACCCTAATACACCTATTATCCTAGACTTATTATCCCTGCTGCTATTTCATCCCCAGTAGTGCTAAGAAACAATTAATCTACTGTCTATATCTATAGGTTTCCCTTTTCCACACTTTCATGTGAGTGAAATCATTGAATATGTGAACCTTTATGACTAGCATTTTCCATTTGACATAAGGTTTTTGGGGATCATCCACATCATAGCATTAACCAGTAATTCATTCCTTTATAATACAAATAATAGCCCATTGTATGATATACCACGTTTGGTTTAGCCATTCATCTGTTGATGGACATTTAGGAGCTCTGACTGGATTGGGCTGTTGGCGTTTTCCATTGACCTTAACTGCTGGCCATGGTAATACTAAGAGACGTCCAAAGGGGTCCTCTGTACTCCAGACATGCCCTTCCTCAGCTCCACTGTGGAGTAGCTGTCCAATTTCTCCTCGGTGGGGTCAACACCACAACTGCCCAGAAACCCCCTTCTCTGCCCACATGCATGAAGAGGCTTAGTGGGTGGTGGGCTCTGTTTCTGGTTCCCCGGAATCCTGCTAGAGATGTAAATGACCTTCCTTCGGAAATAAGACCTCAAGGACAGCAGAGCATAAGATTACAAGAACAGGAAGCCAACATTTTGCTTGTGGGTCACTAGGGGTAATAGTGAACTGTCCTAACCATTTCCATCCCTTGATTCCTGGACCCATGGATCCGGGCTGTGGGAGGGACAGCACCACCTATTCAACAATGATTCAGAGCACACACCCTCTCCTGGAGAAACTTGGCCCAGCCCTCAACCATATTGTCTCCCAGCTGTCACTGTAACAGCTTGCAAATGTTCATCCCACTGTTCTGTGAGGCCAGCTGCTGCAGGAGGGAGGGGCATGCGGTAAGATCAGGGATTCCATGAGCGAACACCCATTGCTGCCCCTCATTTCCTGTCAGATGAGTCCCTTCATCAGAAGCGATACTGTATGGAATATTGTGACGGAGGCTGAAACATTCAGTGTTTCACGGCAGTGTTGGCAGAAGCGTTGTGTGCAGGGAAGGCAAGTCGGCCTCCGCATTAGGTGTCTATACCACTAAGAACAAAACACGGCCCATTCCATGATGGAAGTGGTCCAATGTAATCAACCTGCCACCAGATGGCTGCCTGAGCGCCCTGGGGACTGTGCCCTATCAGGGACGCAATGCTGCTACCAGCAGACTGGGCACTCTCCAGTGGACATTTCCAGGCAGTTTTGTGAGTGGGAGCCCATGGGACTGAGCCTAGGTTAACTTCCATCTCAGCCACCATGGCCATTTTGTTCATAAGGCCATGGGGGTATGGCAATGTGGCTGAGGAGAGAGGCAGACTGGTATCCGCAGAATGGGCAGAATGGGTCATTCTATCCACTCGATTATTAAAATCCCCCACTGACATTTTCCTCTGCTAAGAATTCACATGGGACGCAAATACCTTTATGGTTTTTGTTTGTTTATTTGTGTTTTTTGGCCAATTCAGCGATGTCTGTCCATATATCTTTGCTCAAATTACATTTTCATTTTCATCCATTTGCTAATCATGTCCTTTCTAAGTCCCTGACCATCTGGACAAACCATTGGCCACTGCCCATGAATTGCTATATAATCACCCATCTAGCCATTTCTCATTCCAAGTAAGGTGAAAACGCAGATGCGGTCCTTGAAGTTCTGCCCACTGGCAGGATTTCTCTTCACCACCTCCTTCTGGGACATCCACCAGAGCGGCTCTAGGGCTACAGCTGCCCACATTCAAGGGGAGCCTATACACCATACAGAACCACCCATCAACCAGGCCCAGTCTTCTCTTCCTCCATCAGTTGGTAACAGGGAACACTATGAAGCCACAGGTACAGACAGGGAAAGAAGGCAGGTGTAACAGGAGTCAGGACCATGTGCCTTTGGGACACTTGTTCCTGGAACATATGCCTTCAGGGCCTGGATGGGGCTGATCTCACATTTAACTCTTCCATTTGATGGTGGAGAGCTGCTGCGTGTGCCTGCTTGACGTTACGACTGGTGTCAGATAACACCTAGTTCATGATGGACAGAGAAAGTGGCACCATAACTAGGTGGCCCACAGAGGCCTGGTAGCAGGCAAAGAGATGCTTCTCAAAAGGGGAGTAGTTATTTGCAGGAGGCGGCAAGACTTGGCTCCAAAATTGTAAGATCCCTCACTGTTCAAGGGTTTGCGAAAGGTTCTGAACCACACCCTTGTCTGCCATTGCACGTCAGGCACCATTGGACCTCCTGCGTCAGCTGGCCCAAGGAGCAGACAGCTTGTAAAGCAGTCTAAACCTGTTGCAGAGACTTTTCTTATCTTCAATTCCGTTAAAAACAGCAGCTTTCCAAGTCATGCAGTCAGTGGACCAGAGCAGCCCACCCAAATGAGGAATATGTTGCCCCTCCCACCCAGAGACCCACTAGGCTTTATGTCTCTTTTTTTGGTTGTAGGAGGAACCAGATGCAGCATGTTATCTTTGACTTTAGAAGAGATATATAAAGGGAATGATAACCACAGGATGGGCTCAGGGTCCCTCTGGGTCTACTGCAAGGTGGACCTGAGCTAAACCAGATGTCCCTAAGCCCCTGCTCCCACTGGCAGGCTACAGTGGTATTCTGGGTCTCCTGGATTTAGTAACAGTTCAGAACCAGAGTCCAGTAATCCCCCAAAGTTCTGATCATTTCCTTCTCCCCAGTGCACAGTTACCCTGATGCAAGGCCACAGATGCCTTTGGAGAATGCTGCGCAAAAGATTAACTGTATGAATTTTGGGCACTGTACCAGGTTCCTTCCTTGAGGGCACCCTGCCTCCCCTTCATTCAAGGGATCTTGAGCTGACTAGCTCAATCCTGGGAAATGACAGAGGGGCCATGACTCTTTTTTTATGATTCAGCTTAGACTTTCCTTTCCTTAACCTAGAAGTTTCCTGCTAATCCAGATCTACGAAGAATGTAGTAAGCTTCCCAACGATTTCACTTCCAGAAACACCATGATCCCCCCGCTGCCAGAGGCTGCCTGGAGTCAGACTGTTCCGATTGCTGCTTTGGTTCCACTGCCCATCGCGGCAACCACGCCCATCTTGCCTTGGGTCGTTGAGTGCCACCACGTGGCCCTGCCACCCCAGGCTCCAATTACACGCACTTGATTTAGGATTCCTTATTCAGTGGCTGCAGTGTCCACTGGAAGGTCTGGGCCACAGAAATAGCAACCACAGAGCAATGAAGCAGTGAAGACTGCTGCTGGGGCCACCCTCCAAATTTATCTCTCCTAGTCTCCTGGACTGTGTCCCTCAGTTGGGTCTCTATAGTTAAGAATCTGGTCTTTTTGTTCCTCCCCCTTTTTTCTGTTTCCTTTGTTCATCTGTTTTGTTTCTTACATTCCATATATGGGTGAAATCATATGGTATCTGTCTCCCTCTGACTTATTTTGCTTAGCATAATACTCTCTAGATCCATCTATGTTGTTGCAAATGGCAAGACTGAATTCTTTTTGGGGGGCTGAATAATATTCTATTGTATAGCTATACCTTATCTTCTTCATCCATTCATCTCTTAAGGGATACTTGGGCTGCTTCCATAGTTTGGCTATTGTAAATAATGCCACAATAAACATAGGAGGGGCATGTATCCCTTTGAATTAGTAGTTTTGCACTCTTTGGGTAAATCCCAGTGATTACTGGACTATAGAGTAGTTTTATTTTAACTTTTTGAGGACCCTCTATACTATTTTCCACAGTGGCTGCACCAATTTGCATTCCCACCCATAGTGCACAAGTCCCTGAAACTATAAAATCCTTCTACATTAACCAAGGTGAGTCTGGCATTTCCAACTTGCTCACTGCAGACCACTAGGGTCTGCATTCCAGCCAACCATCCAGTCACATTGTCAGGGGCTGTCCTAACTCCCCGAGCTGCCACCATAGATGCAGACTCTTACTCAGCTCAATCAAATGGGTCTGGTCCTACTTGATGCTCCTTTCAACATATCCCACCCACCACATCCATAATGAGAGCTAAAGTGATCGGCCTTTAAATTTGAGGCAATGACAATATTCTAAAACTGCCTCTGTTGCTGACTGCAAATATGTGTGAAAAAACTAAAAACCCTTGAATTGTACATGTCAAGTGAGTGAACTGTATGGTATTTTGGTTCTATAGCCAAAAGTCATTAAAACAACAGCTGGGCCATTAGCAATATGTCCCTTACCCAGAATCTCTTGTCTTCTGTGGGGTCTGTGGCAGCCTGACACACGCTGGGGAAAGTCTCCCAATGATATTTCCTTTAGAAAGTGCCAGCCTTGTTCTCTTCCCTCAGCTGATGGATCCAGGGGCAGAAAGCTACTGAGTCAAGAAGTAAAGTTCCTGTGGACTTTTGAGCTTGCACCTGATTTCAAGAGGTGAGATGTAAATTTAAGAACCCTGGGAGGAGGTTTGTTTCCCTGAATGTGGAGTAAACTAGTTTATAAAGAGAAGGGAGATGGTGAGTGTTCAAAAAATTCAGCTACTGCGCAGATCCTGGGGTGCAGACAGCACCCTGTCCTTCTCGTGGCTTGGTTGCTCCGTGGGCATGCCCGTACCCTTCCATCAATTATGTACCTCTGCCTAATATAACTACTAAAAGAGCACAATGTTATTTCAATTTTAAGTAAGTATTTAAAACTGCGGCACGCATGTGCACAGTTGCCAGGTGCGCTCACTGCGCCAGTGGTTAACTAACAGTGGATTTTGCCCCCATGGTGCACTCGGGGTCCTTCACGGCAGCGGCTCTTGTCATTGTTCTCACTCTTTTCCAAAACCGTCACATCCACGCATTGAAATAATATACTGCCAATGCTGCGGCTGGATTTTTTCCCTTTTATAAAGTGTCTCTTTATTTCCTGATTTGAAAGAGAAAATTGAGCTTTATTGCAATGTCTACTCCACTCTTACCCTTTCCAGCTGAATGCAATCCGTGGTTGGTGCTGAGCAATGAGCAGGAGGCTCCTATGACAGCTGTTTAAATGTTGTCAACGGAAAAGTCCAAGAGTTTATTATGGTCCCACATGTGTATTTTTCTTTCTTTATTTCTTTCTTTTTTTTTTTTCCTTCGCGCTGTCTTTTTTTTTTTCTTTCTTTTTTTGAAGTTGTTAAACCTTCCTAAAACTTGCAAGTGTACTACAGGCAACGGATACTCTCTCCCCTAGATCAGCAACTTTTAGCATTTCAATGAAGTCGCCTTCTCTCTCTCTCTCACTTTGACAAGCACACCATCTCCGAGGTAGCAATCTGCATCCTCTCTTCCCCTCATTTTGAGTGCATTTGCATGAGACCCTTAAGGACAACGCAGGGTTCCATAGAACTGCAATCCAATTAGTTCACAGCTCCCCACATTCTCGCAATATTTTAATATATTAGCTATGTTCAAATTTACCCAATTCTTAGGTAGCTTTTTAATTTTCTCAAACCCAGACTGCACACCAGGACCACCCACTGTATTTAGCTGTTGGATCTCAGTCTCCTTCGATCCAGAACATTTCTTCAGCTCCTCCTCCTGTTTTTCTTGTCTTCCCTTATGTTGACATCACCGAAGCCTCCAAAGCAGTGATTGTATGATTTTCGAACTCCATCATACCAGATTTGTGAACGGTTTTGAATTGTCATGGACTACTTCCTTTCCAGACCATAAGTTTCACGCCCACCAAGTCTGCACTGACCTATCTCTCTTGGAGCTGCTGAAAAAAAACATGCCTACCTTTTCTTAGTTTCTTATGTTTCTTATTCTTACCATGTATTTGGTAGCTTTGCAAGAAAAGATGCATGGGAACAATTAGCTTAAATTTCGAGAGTTTGGACCCATTGCAAGGTTGTCTCCTAAATGAACAGCATGCTCCCAGGGAGCCTGATTTCACTGGATTTTCTTGTCCTTCCCCCTTTGTCTTCCTATTGCTTTCTCAAACCCCCTAGGTAATCCCTTATTCTGTATGGTGGTCAAATTAGTACATGTTTTTATTATAATTTAGTAAAGTCTTGAAAAGGAAAAAGAAAACAAATTTGCTCCAGTCGCCATCTTCGACAAGAATTAGTACATAAATTAAATATTTTTCTCTCCTATTTTTTTGCCATGTATTTGAGAACCCACTCCATTATGTTGGATTTTTTTTATTAGCACCTTCTGTAGAACTTCATTTTATGATAAAGTTCATTAATGAAATGTTCCTTCTCACACCCATCATCTCATGTGTGTCTGAGGCCTCGTGATAATGTCTTTGTATAGACCATATTCTTTGTTCTGAGCTTTAACCCCCTATTATGGTTCTATTTAACTAATTTTCAAATTTGCCCATAATAAAACAACTGCTATGACCCAATTACATGAGCAAAAACAATTTGACACCCTCTTCCATTCTTTCCGTTGAAAGGAAGGAAAAATTCTTCACCCTTCAGTGTCTTCCATCTGGACTCGGAATTAAATTGGCAGGCCACAAATTAACGGGAGAAAAAAAGAAAAGAAAAAAACAAAGTTTTACTACATGCGCACAGAGACCCAACGATGAAATCTAGACCTGAATAAATGACCAAGATAGGTAGCTTTTATGCTTTTTTAGACAAAGAGATAATCTGTGAGGAAATGACAAGACAAAGAAAACTTAACTTTGTGAGTTTTAATTAGTAGGGGATTCTACACAGAACTGCGGTTGAGGTGGTAGATAAGAAAAAAAAGGAACCAGATTTGTTTCTACAGGTTTCTTGGCTTTAAAGTCCCTATCTCTAGAGATAAGGATGTCTTTTACTTATTAGGAGAGGAAGGATGTTTCTCGTACGGGAGATGTGTTTCCTGCTTTCTGGGGGACAGAGGAGGGTCTGAGTGTCCTTGAACCGGCTGTTTCTTCAATAAATTTTATTTAAAACCATCACTCTGCCAGGGTGCTGGGTGGCTCAGTTGTTAAGCTTCTGCCTTCAGCTCAGGTCATGATCTGAAGGTCCTGGGATTGAGCCCCACATCAGGCTCCCTGCTCAGCCGGGAAGCCTGCTTCTGCCTCTCCCTCTGCCTCATTCTCTTTCTCTCTTCAGCAACTAACTAACTAAAAAGAAATCTTTAAAATCATCAAAAAACCATGTGTGGGGAGACATGCCCTTGTTCCTTCCACTACCACCATCATCCCAAACTTTGCTGAGGTCTTTCCTTTCCCAGTTTATTTTACACATTAAGTCCTAAATAAAGTCTTTTGATATTCTACTCAACTTTATTACCACCAGATTTATAAACAAAAGACTTAAAGTTCCCCCTTAACTGCTGTGAATCATCAGAGTAGTCTTCCTATGGCATAAATGTTTCAATTTTGGATTATTGCTTTGGATTCATCCATTAACATGTAAATATGCTACATGACATATTTAAAACAGCTCTTCATAAAGAAAAAACAGAATAATTCTGAACCTTTTTTACACTGTCAACCTTTATTTTAGCCCTTCAAGCTGCTTTCATTATACAAGCATCTTGCTCTTAACATCAGCCATTCAGCACGAAACACTAATCCTATGCCTATTTCTAATTAATTTTGAAAAAAATGAATTTGCATGACATCCAAAGTCCACAGCCTGGATCCTAAGACACAGTAAAAGCACTCCATATAAAAAACTATCATGTGAAAATGTAAATGTAATGTTTAAAATGTTAAAGGCTGAAGAAAATCTTCTCTTAGGATCAGGGATTATGAATTCCGCTATTTGCATCCCGTCCCTTTGTAGGCACCTCCCAGGGCTGCCAACATTCAACAGACAGATGCATTCGTTTTTAAACCTGGAATGAATTTCAAACATGACCCCTGACTACGATGAATTAATACATGTGCTTGAAATGGAATGAGAGATGACCTTCTCCTCTCCGCAATTTCATTGAAAACATGGTGTGGAATCCTGGGGACAGATCTCTCTCTCTCTCTCTTTTTTTTTTTTTTTTTCAAGATTTACCTCCTGAAAGGATGATGCATTGTAAAATACGCACATTTTATGTAGATTAAGTATTTAAAGATTCTTTTTTTTATTTGACAGAGAGAAATCACAACTAGGCAGAGAGGCAGGCAGAGAGAGAGGAGGAGGCAGGCTCCCTGCTGAGCAGAGAGCCCAATGCAGGGCTCAATCCCAGGACCCTGAGATCATGACCTGAGCCGAAGGCAGCGGCTTAACCACTGAGCCACCAAGGCGCCCCAGATTAAGTATTTAAAAGCAAAGGTAAGCCTGCCCAGAAGATGTTAAGCCAGGAGAGGTCTGGCAAGATGGGCCTCTGTTGATTGGACACAATGATTTCTCCTTCCAACTGAATGCAGGGTACATTTTCTACTGGTGTTCAATGATTGACACCTAGGCACCCTCATTTTTGTATCTTTATTTGTAACCTTTAGGATTTTAACCTGCAAAGGGCTTTTATTTTTAATACTTTATTTGTCTATTTATCAGAGAAAGGGACAGAGAGCACAAGCAGCAGGAGTGTCAGGGCGAGCAAGGAACCCGATGCAGGACTCGATCCCAGGGCCCTGGGATCAGAGCCTGAGCCAAAGCCAGCCGCTTAACCCACTGAGCCATCCAGGAACCCCAAAATGGCTCCCCATACTCATTTTTAAAGATTTTATTTATTCATTTGACAGAGAGAGATCACAAGTAGGCAGAGAGTCAGGAAGAGAGGAGGAAGCAGGATCCCTGCTGAGCCAGGGAGCCCAATGTGGGACTTGATCCCAGGACCCTGAAATCATGACCTGAGCTGAAGGTAGAGGCTTAACCCACTGAGCCACCCAGGCACCCCATACTCATATTTTTAATAGCTTTTTCTGAGCATCTCATCTGTGCCAGGCGTCGTGCTGGGATGCAGTGGTCCTTGGAGCCCCAGTAATTCTGTAATCGTTTCTGATTCCTATCAGTAATTGTTATGGAGGGCTTTTCAGCTCAACTTGCATTTCATCTCAGTCATGATCATGCTGTTAAAAACAGTGGGTCCAAAATCGAGTTACTTATGTTAAGCCCCATGTCTCCAAACCCAGACTTTATCATTACAGGTCTGTCTCACCCAGAAGTCCTCAACCAGTCAGTCAGGTGTCCCCTGAGCAACACCTGCGAGGTCAGCTGCCTGACAGACCCTCCTGTCCCTATAAGGAACGTAACCGTTCAATAACCAACCTTTCTCACCTGGTACAACTCCCTTGCCCTGCTCCCTTCTGTCTGTAACAGTCTTTCATCTTGGACAGCCCCTTGGAGCCCCGTCCTATCTGCGAGACTGGATGCGACCCACTTTCAGCTGATTTTGCGCAAGTAAACTGCTAAAATTTTTAAACGCATTTTCTCACCTGTGTAGTGTAGTGGGAAAAACTAAACACCTAGAATTGAAGATCTAAAAAAAGGTCTGAGGCTTAGGCATTATATGAAATGCTCAGAGATTCGGTTTCCTAATACAAAAAGTGGGGACGATAGAGATTTCAGAGATTAAAAAGATAAAATAAGTAAACAAAATAGTAAACATTTGTGGGAACAGTGGGATACAATGATCAAGGATCAAACTTTGGAATCTGAAAAATGCACACCTGCTTTGCCATTGATTGAGTGACCTGGAACACATTTGGGGGTTTGTTTGAGCCTTGTTGTCCTCATATGTGATCCGGAGTTGAAAACAGCATTTTCTCTGGCTCACACAACTCACTCCAGTGGATTCAACACAGGGACCTAGAGTCACAATTCCCTACATTTCTGTTAAAGCAAACCTTTTAATTTCTGCCAAGTCTGGGCAAACATTAGAGATCAGTGTAGATACAGTCACGAGTGACATTCAGAATATGTCCAGGCTAAGTGTTTTCTAAACAGCATTTGTGGGGCACCTGGGTGGCTCAGTCGTTAACCCTCTGTCTTCAGCTCAGGTCATGATCTCAGGGTCCTGGGATCCAGCCCTGTATCTGGCTCCCTGCTCAGCAGGAGGCCTGCTTCTCCCTCTTGCTCTCCCACTCCCCCACTCCCCCTGCTTGTATTCTTTCTCTGGCTGTCTGTTTCTGTCAAATAAATAAATAAAATCTTTAAAAAAAATAAGTGTGTATTTGTGTTGGGACACCTGGATGACTCAGCTGCTTAAGCATCTGCCTTCAGCATGGGTCATGACCCCGGGGTCCTAGGACTGAGGCTCACGGGGTGGGGAGTCTGCTTCTCTCTGCCTCTGCTCTCCCCCTGCTTATGCTCTCTCTCTGACAAATAAATAAAATATAAAAAAAAAATAAATGTGCGTTTGTGGGTCTGAGTGTGTGTGTGTGTGTGTGTGTGTGTGTGTGTGTGTGTGGTGTGACACCAGGGCCTCATCATCCTTTTATCTGCTTTTGTTATTTGGGAAGACAGAAAACCAAACAACCAGCTGATGGGCATTACAGGGAGAAGCACAGCTTTATATCACTGAGAAGATCCAGTTTCCCAAACCCACGGTGATTAGATGAATACCATTAAGCAAGACATTACCGAGACCATGGCAGCCCATTTTCCACATGGGTCTCAAATGAGTCCTGATGATCTTCGGGTCTGAAAGGGAAAGCAATTTGGTCCTGACCGGGCACTGCTGGACTGAGCCGTTGAAATGACTCAACCAGCCTCTGTCAGGATGCCTTATTTGCAGATCACGCTGGCCCCAGAAAGTCCACACAGTAACTGGCTGCTCACAGGGAGGGCTCTGACCTTTCTGCTGGTTGGTGGGAAGTAGGTGATGGCTCCGAGGTGCCAGAACCCATGGGAAGCCGGACATTCATTCCGCGGGGTGACTTTTCAAAGCCGTGCTTTCAGTTGCACAGAAACCTCGATGCAAAATTTTATAAGTACTTCAAGGCAAGATTGAGGAAAAAAATCAATTTTTTCAGTCAGATCAAAGATGCGTGTCTACGCTTTCAATTCCTATTTACATAGGGTTTTTTTAAAGGGTTTTATTTATTTATTTATTTGAGAGAGAGAGAGAGAGAGACAGAAAGGGAGAGAGCACAGAGGGAGAGTGAGATGCAGAAGCAGGCTCCCCACTGGGCAAAGAGCCCAACACAGGACTCGATTCCAGGACCCTGAGATCACGACCCAAGTGGAAGGCAGACGCTTACCTGACTGAGCCACCCAGGTGCCACTAGGAAGAGTTATTAAGAACTAAGTAAAAAGCTATAGGTAGATTTACCTAGGAGAAATGACAACTTCTTGATCCTAACTATTTCAAAATAATGAAATTACTATTAAAAGGTGTATGGCATATCTTCTATAGCTTTCCAAGTAAATAATTCATGATTTGGATTGCTTAGTATTAAAATGTGTTTCCATAGAAACTAAAGTGTCACAACTTGACTTAATTTAAAAAGTCTTAATTCTGATACAAATGGATGTTTGATTAAGTTTCCAGAAACCTGCCTATGTTTCTTGATCAGTGTTGTGGTTTATTTTTCTAAAACACTAAAATGAAAATAGGACCACGAGTAAGAATATTTGAATAAAGATATGAAAGCCTGGCAATGCTTTACATACAAGTGGTGGTTATGAGAAAGAAAATGGAATCGTTTACTTTAATGTAAATATGACCCAAAACATTTTCAAAAAACGACAGTTAAAATTTTGTACAAATCCAGGCTTATAGACACAAATAACATACAACTTTATGTTTTTAATAGCATTTATTGCATGGATAATATAATATCAATGTTATTTTCAATAATCATCCACTATATCTACATCCTATCAAGTCCATTTTTTTAGTTTTTTTTCATGTTTACTTGCAGTATTTATCCATTCGTTCTTTATGTCCTGTAAAAACCCCAATTAAGATGTAGTTCTGACTCCATACTGTCATCCCACGGTGTAGCAGAAAGAAGAAACCCACAATAGTTAAGTAGCAATTTTATGTTTGAAGAGCCAAGTGGAAAACGGTTTCTTCCTTGAACTTTTATGTACTGTAAAAGTATGCTAGATCCTGAATGTTTCCCCAGATTTAACTCCTCAGTGGAGGTTGTAGTGGGGAAGGAAGGCATCATAATCTGTTAGCCCTGGAATACATTTCTGTTGGAATGGATCGCTGCCATCACAAGGACATGACTCCTGGTTGACCTGGGAGCTGGAGCCAGCAACAGGGGACTTCCATACTAGAAGTTGCCCCAAAGAAACAGCCTTGAGACAGCGTTATGGTGCTGAAACCATCGGGATTACACTTGACTGAGACCAGGTAAAGCCTCTGCAGAAACCTCAAGATTTGGCAGGTGGGAGCAGAGATCTTGTTTTGCGGAACCCAAGGCAAGCCTTAGGTATGAGTTACCTTGCTCAGTGCACCTGTCACCTGCCCATCTGGCCTGGCCTGTCTGTTTTGTCTTTCCCTGCCCTTCACAGGGGCCTAGTTTCAGATCACATGTGGGAGGCTCTGAGGACAATGCAAAGCAACAATTAGGTCAGTGCACATTACACCTGTTCCAAGAACACACGATAGGACAGTAACTGAGATTAATTTGTAGAGGTGTGAGATTGCCTGATAGTTACATAGCATCTTCTGTTTGACCAAGCAATTTCACATGCATTTCTTGCAATCATTCTTTGATGAAATTATGGTTACTTAAAATTAACAGTTCAGACTCCTCATCTGCCTTTGGGGACTCTGAGTTTCAAATAGCTAAGATAAGTAGATCGTACTGAATAGCAAAACATGCACTTTTAACTATAGATCTAGCTTTCCAGGATTATCACTTCTGCATTTTTTTTTTAGTAATGTATGAAACATATGGAATTTGTTAGGTTTTCCTGATTTTGCCTGTCAGAGGATCTTTGAAATGGTGCTCAATTCTCAGACCAAAGTGAGTGACTCTTTTTTTCTATTATGTATTCATGCTTGTCTCTGGATCATTTTCATTTAAGTCACCGTCAAAAGTCTCTAATTTAAGCTGACAAATATATATTTAGTGTAGACAAAAGGATTTGGAGGAATAAAGACACTTATAAGGCCAAGACAATTTTTATAAAGAATTGGAATAGGGCAGGTACTGGAGATATTTAACCACATTATAAAGATGTAAGTGATGTGAAACTTAAATATTATTGTGATAGAGTCAACTATTCAGAACAGACCCAAGTAAAATGTTAGTACAGAGGGAAGGTAACATTTCACAGGGTTTATCAACAATGGCTTTTTATTAGATCATGGGATTGGGGTTTATAGCAAGCCATTTAAAAGAAAATTCTTTTTTTTTAAATAGTTTATTTATTTTAGAGTGAGAGAGAAAGAAAAAAAAAAAACATGTGAACTAGGGGAAGGCGATGGGAGAGGAGAGGGACAAGACTCCACACTGAGCTCTGAGCCTCTTCCGAGGCTCAATCTCATGACCCTGAGATCATGACCCAAGCCCAAATCAAGGGTTGGATGCTTAACCCACTGAGCACCCAGGCACCCAAAAAAGAAAATTTTTAAGTTAGATTAATACTATAAGCTATACAGCAAAATAGTTCACAGTCAGGTTGAAGTATGAGAATAAAAATGTAAACCAATGATATATGCTATCTATAGTGTAGGGCAGGACTTCCTAAGAATCATGACACCATATGCAAAAATCACAGAAGAAAAATGAAGAATACTTGCAACTTTGTATTCTAAAAGTTCACCATAAACAAAACTTAAAAATAAGGGGAAAAACTAAACATATTTTCAAAATAATTGAGATAAGGGATCATTGAGATCATTATATGATACTTCATTACAGAAAGTTCAATAGAAAATGGGCACGGGACTGGGACAGATAATGCAAAAAGGAAGGAATAGAAAAAGAAACTAAGCATACAAAATGTGCATTAAAAAAAATCAAAGATGAACACATTGAAATGGCAAGAAAGTTCATCATAATGGAAATGATGACCAAAAAAAAAAAAAAATAGAAATGATAACCAAAATGTCAGTGTAGGAGGGAACTACAAAACACCAAATTTCCACAAAAGCAATATATAAAAGGGCAAAAATGGTCAGAATTAAGTTTTTCAGACCTGTAAAATCTGTAAACAAAACTTAAAACATCCAGGGTAATGCTTACTGAAAAAAGAAGCTGATGAATTTCTAAGAGCTGTAGTATCTCAATTACTGTCTTACCAACTCTCATTCCCCAGCTTTTACACTGAAAACTATAAGATGTTGCTCAAAAAATTAAAGGAGCCCTAATTAAGTGAAAAGACATGTCATGTTCATGTATTAGGAGAGATAACATGGTTAAGGAAATAATACTACCTAAAGGGGTCTACAGTTTCAGTGCAATCCCTATCAAAACCCAATAGCCCACCACCTTTTTTTTAAACAAATGAATATGTTGATTCTAAAATTCATGTGGAATTACAAAGGACACTAAATAGTCAAAACAAAGAAGAATGAAGTAGAAGAACATACACTTCCCAATAGCCAAAGCAATCCCGAGTGTTAGTGAAAACTAAAGGTATCACAATCCCAGATTTCAAGATAGACTACAAATCTGTAGTAATCAAAACAGTATGGTACTTCCATAAAAATATATACATAGATCAATGGAATGGAATAGAAATCCCAGAAATAAGTCCATGGTTTATAGTTATTCAATCTATGACAATGGAGGCAAGAATATCCAATGGGAAAAAGACAGTCTCCAACAAATGGGGTTGGGAAAACTGGACAGCAACACACAAAAGAATGAAACTGATCACTTTAACATTTGTTTTTTAAAATCTGCTCAGATTTAGTTGTTTTGTATGATATAAGTCTAACTTCTTTTTTTTTACAAAAAATAACCAATTTTATGCAAGTATTTATTGAATGAGACCTAATCCCCCACCACTCTGCTATACATAATCAATTACTAATCAAATACATTTATATGCATAGATTTATTTCTGGACCCTTTCATATTTGTTATTTTAACTGTTTTCTTCTCTGTGGCGTTTGTGATAGACACAATAATGGGCTGCCAAGGATGTCTTCAGGCTAAACCACAGAATGTGTGAATATGTTACCTTACTGGCAAAATGAATTTTGCAGATGTGATTAAGTCTATTGAGTTGGGGAGATGACCCTGAATAATCCTGGTGGGCCCAAAGCGAGGTTCCTCATGAGCAAAAGACCAAGGTAGGAGAGTCAACACCAACAAGGAAGGGCGATGGCTGAAGCACGGTCAGAGACACGGGATTGAGAAAGGCTCTGCTGGCCATTGCTGGCTCCCACGGTGGATGGAGGCACTAACCAAAGGCAAGTGGCCTGTAGAAGGTCAGCGTGCAAGGACACAGATTCTCCCTTATCACCTCCACTGAGGAATGCAGCCCTGTGGACACCTTGAGTTTAACCTAGACTTCTGTCCTCCAGAGCTTTAAGGTAATTGGTTTCTATTGTTTTAAGTCACTAAATTTGATGTGATTTGTTACCACAGCGATAAGAAACAAAAATACCATCCATCATGACCTTCACTTGGTATTGCTTTGTAATAAGCACTGTTGAGTGAGAGGCCAGGTCTCCGTGCACTGTTCTTCAGAAGTCTCCAGGCTTCCTTGATCTAATACTTGCAAAGCAATTAAGCTCATAAATTACCACAGACACACCTGCTGTGTGTACACGCATATATGCACATACGTGTGTGCGTGTCCAGATATGCCAAACTTCTTGGGACTTTAGAACATCAGACATATAGATCAGCATTTCTCAAAGTAGGGTCCAAGGACACTAGAAGTCCCAAGACCCTTTTAAGAGAGTCCCAAGATTCTCCCTTTTGCTGTTCATTTATATGTTACAACAGACCAACTACAGAAACAGACCTAAGAATCCAGCTGTCTTCCACCAAACAGATATTATCTTTTCAAAAATAGAAAACAAAGCCTCCTTGTGTTATGGAAACAACAGTTATTTTTCATAAAATATGTGTGATTTATGTTACATCTAATGATTTTCTTATGGTCATTTAAGAAGAACTAAAAATGCGCACTTTAAAATGTTCTAAACTTCAATTTCTCATCAGATAAACGTCGACCGATGCAATGCACACAAGGAAAGCCTCTCTGTAATCTTTAAGAATTTGCGGGAGGTGAAGTAGTACGCAGAACAAAAAGATTGAAAACTGTTAATACATGTTAAGTTTTAAGCAAGATATATTTATGATGCCAAGTTTCCCTATGAATGAACACATCTCTTTCATGTACATCTCTGCTTTTATTAAATAGTATCTGATGAAAAAAAAATAGTATCTGATGACTTCCAATAACATTTTAAAATTATTTCAAAACACTGTGTGTTTTTTGGTAAGTCTGTTGCTAAATAATGAATACTTTTGTTTCTGCTTTATGAAGTTTATAAGTGTTATAAGCATGTTTTATTTATTTTATAAGGTCATACTGTACTTTTAAAAATGGTATATTTTCTATTTTCTGTGACCCTTGGTATATTCCTAAAAATGATCTTTAGATTCATTGGGATGTTTGTTATCATAGGCAAAAACTTCCTACCTTTTCAATACTTATAAGTGTGTTTTTTCTTAGTGCCTAATTACACCATCTAAGATTTTCAGTAGAATACTGAGCAAATCTGTAAGAACAAGGCATTTTGTGTGCAGGTGCCTGTAATTGCCTTAAATTAAAGGAAGGTTTCAAAAATTCAGCATTAATTATGATATTTGCTGCGGGCACTTTTTCTAGGTTAATATTGTTAAATCAGGATAAGAAACATTTCTCTTTTCCTATATTCCTACAATTTTTTAATTCCAATAAATGAGTGTTGAATATCACATGATTTCTCTGTACTGTTAACACCTAACATAAGGTTAGAGAAGACTCTGGCAGTTACAAATATACCCCAAACATCACTGCATTACCAGAACAAATACTTTCCTTAAATTACGTCATTGTCTGTCACAGGATAAATGGGATATCTTAATACTTCTATATCTACTAAAGAGTTTGTTTCTTTAATTTAAAACATTCTCATAGGGGTGTCTGGGTGCCTCAGACATTAAATGTCTACCTTTGCCTCAGATCATGATCCTATGGTCCTGGGTTTGAGCCCCACATCTGGGTCCCTGCTCAGCAGGGAGTCTACTTCTCCTTCTCCCCCGCCTCCTGCTTGCATTCCCTCTCTCACTGTCTCTCTCCCTCTCTCTCAAATAAATAAATAAAATATTTTTTAAAATTTTAAGAAGTATATATTCTCACAAAGGAAATTCCATGCCCAGGCAGCTTCAATGATAAATTCCTACAAATCCTTTCAAGAGGATATAAAAATAGAACAAAAGCAATTTGCTTTAGAAAGTTAGTGTGGTGTAACCTTGATATGATCTGAAGAAGAGAATTGTAAGAAAGGAAAATATCAGGAAATTATCTCTCATTAACATAGGTATGAAAATAATAAATAAAATATTAGCTAGTGTAGTTCAGCAATGTATAAAACTATAAATAGACCATGATTAATTGGTGTGTATTCCAAGGTTGGTTTAATATTAAAAAAATAAATCAATGTAATTCACCACATTAAAAAATAAAGGCACAAAGACAGCAATCTTGATGGTTGCAAAGTACAGCATTTGATAAATTGAAAAAGCTGGAAAAAGAATTCAAAAATTCAGAAATTGATGGAAACTTTCTTAATCTGTTAAAGATCATTTACAAAAAATATATATATGTAAGCAACACCCTCTTCATGGTGACAGTTTGAAAACTTTCTTTTTGATCTGAAGAAGAAGAAAAGAGGTCTACTGTCAAAACATCTTTTCCCCTTGTGTGGGAGGTCCCAGCTAGTGCAATAGTAAGGTCAGAAAGAGCAAAGTGTGAAGATTCAAAGTAAAGGAAAGCTGTGATGATTTGCACATGACATTCTCACATACACAGGAAACACAAAAGAACTCACTGTTAAATTAGGTTAATAAGTGAGTTTGGTAAAGTCACTCAGTTCTGGATCTGATCCATGCTGGACCTATAATCTGTTGCTGATCAAAAAGTATTAATTGATGGCTTGAGCTAACAACATACACTTATAAACAAATTGAATAGCAATACATAAGGGCTCCACACAAAAATTAAAGAGCTAAATAAATGAGAAAAATGTAAAATGTTGATGGACTGGAAAATGCAATATTATGAAGATGCCATCAACATCCAATTGAGCTGTTGATTCAGTCAAGACGACAGAGCTTTTTGCAGTCTGCATTCACGAAGTAGTTCCAAATCCACATAAAAATGTAAAAGGCCAGGCTCCTGGGTGACTCAGTGGGTTAAGCATCTGACTTTTGATTTCAGCTCAGGTCGTGATCTCAGGGTTGTGAGATCGAGCCCCAAGTTGGGCTCTGTGCTCAGCATAGAGTCTGCTTCAGATTCTCTCTCCTTCTCTCTCTGCCCCTCAAATCAATAGATAAATCTTTAAAGGAAATGGAAAGGGCCAAGAATAGAAGAGATGATCCTATGGAACCAAAACAAAACTGGAGATCCAAGATTACCAGGGGCAAAAGGAATGTGATAAAGGTGTCATGAAGGCAACACCATTGTCCTGGAACAAAAACAGAAAAGCTTGACTGAGAATCATAAGAGAGGCTGGAAAGGGATCCACAGATAGCTGGACATCTGATTTATGGAGAAGGTGACACCCGTGCTGAGGAAGAAAGAGTTATTTTTTTATATGTAAATGTTTCTTCATTAAGAGAATATTCTTATTTCTAAATTCCTTTTTTTTAATTAATTAATTTATTTTTTCAGCATAACAGTGTTCATTGTTTTGGCATCACACCCAGTGCTCCATGCAGTACGTGCCCTCCCTATTACCCACCACCTGGTTCCCTCAACCTCCCCCCACCCCGCCCCTTCAAAACCCTCTGGTTGTTTTTCAGAGTCCATAGTCTCTCATAGTTCATCTCCGCTTCCAATTTCCCTCAACTCCCTTCTCCTCTCCATCTCCCCATGTCCTCCATGTTCTTTGTTATGCTCCACAAATAAGTGAGACCATATGATACTTGACTCTCTCTGCTTGACTTATTTCACTCAGCATAATCACTTCCAGTCCCGCCCATGTTGCTACAAAAGTTGGGTATTCATCCTTTCTTTTCTTTTTTTTTTTTTTTGGTGTTTTTTTTTTGTTTTTTGTTTTTTTGTTTTTTGTTTATTTTTTTCAGTATTTAAATTTATTTATTTTTTCAGTGTAACAGTATTCATTGTTTTTACACAACACCCAGTGCTCCATGCAATACGTGCCCTCCCTATTACCCGCCACCTGTTCCCCCAACCTCACCCCCCCGCCCCTTCAAAACCCTCAGGTTGTTTTTCAGAGTCCATAGTCTCTTATGGTTCGCCTCCCCTTCCAATTTTTTTTTTATAAACATATAATGTATTTTTATCCCCAGGGGTACAGTTCTGTGAATCATCAGGTTTACACACTTCACAGCACTCACGATAGCACATACCCTCCCCAATGTCTATTTTTTTTAAAGATTTTATTTATTTATTTGACAGACAGAGATCACAAGTAGGCAGAGAGGCAGGCAGAGAGAGGGGGGGAAGCAGGCTCCCTGCTGAGCAGAGAGCCCGATGCGGGGCTCGATCCCAGGACCCTGGGATCATGACCCGAGCTGAAGGCAGAGGCCCCAACCCACTGAGCCACCCAGGCGCCCCCCCAATGTCCATTTTTGAAGCAGGTGGCATGCCAGGTGTCTTACAGATCGAAAAGTAAAATGTAAAACAATAATATTCCTGGAAAACATAGAGGACTATCTTCTTGAACTTAGGAAAGGAAAAATGTCTTATGCAAGACACAGCAAGCACTAGTCATAAAGTAAAAAATTAATAAATATGCAAATCAAGAATTTCCATTCATTATGATAGCTAAGGAAAGCAAAACTGCCAGGCACTGTGTGGAAGGAGACAATTCCCATACTTTTGGCAATGGACTTACCTATGAAATATATTTCTTCCTTTTTTTTTTTTAAGGGAGGTGGGGAAGAGGCAGAAGGAAAGGGAAAGAGAATCTCAAGCAGACTCCCCACTGAGTGTGGAGCCCAATGTGGGGCTTGATCTCAAGGCCCTGAGATCAGGACCTGAGCTGAAATCAAGAGTTGGACACTTAATAGGCTGAGCCACCCAGGCACCCCTAAAATATATTTCGAACTCTTTCAAATCACTCTGAAAATGAGAGTGCCATAAAAATGGGGAAAATATTGTGGATTTACCTCTAAAAAGAGATCATTGCCGTGACTGCGATGGTTGACGAAACATCAAACTTCATTCGTTAGAAGGGGAATGCAAACAAAATCATAGGGAGGTGGCTAGAAGAGCTATATTTCAAAGGTGGACCTGGGAAACACACTTAAAGAGACTGTGAATTGATTGAATCTCCTCAGAAAACTATTTGGCTGTATCTACTCAAGGTAAACACATACCTACTGTCACCCAGCAATTCTGTCTAGGCATATTCGCAACAAAAAAAAGTGTATGTGTGTGTGTGTGTGTGTGTGTGTGTGTGTGTGTGTTCCCTGAAAAGGCCCAACAAATTTTCATGGACATATTAGTCATAATAATCCAAAGTTAAGCATCACCAAAATGCCCATCAAAAATAGAATAGGGACCAAATAATGTATTCTTAGAATAATACCGGAGATTGAAGGCAAATATAACACACAGTGTATCTATAATAAATACGAAGGTGAGCAAAAGCAGCCAGGGGCCAGGCTGTCTACTCTGTAGGCTAAGTACAGAAACAGGGGAAAATCTATGGTAAGCTACGACAGGGTTACCTTTGTAACTGGGTGGTGTGCCTGGGAAGGGTCATGAAGTGCATAACTGTGTTCTGATAAGGTTCTGACAGTAACAGATGTGTTTTCAATTTTGAACACTCATTCAGATATAAATGCATGATTAAACACCTTTCTGTAAATTTCAATTAAATTAATTACTACCGGAGTGCCTGGGTGACTCAGTGGGTTAAAGCCTCTGCCTTTGGCTCAGGTCAAGATCCCAGGGTCCTGGGATTGAGCCCTGTCTCAGGCTTTCTGCGCAGCCTCTCTGCCTGCCTCTCAGCCTCCTTGTGATCTCTGTCTGTCCAAATAGATAAATAAAATCTTTAAAAAAATTGATTACTACCACCTCTATTGACAATGCTCTTTATCTGCAGCTCCTGTGTGTTTTTCTCAACCTCAGATTCACAGATCTATCTGATTACTCTATATTTCCATTGGGCATCAAGTGGACATACCAAAATCATCTGTTCAAAGGCAAAATCCTGATTTTTCTTCCCAAATACACTGGACTTGCAGCCTCCCCATTTCGGTTGATGGTGACCCCATCCTTCCATTGAGACAAAAACTGGGGAGTCATCATTGATTTCTGCTCTTGCTTGCCTGCTACCAACCCCTTCTACTCAGGAAATAGGGTTGGCTCTACTTCCAAATATATGTGGATCCCCACCACTTCCCCTCTTCCAGTGTTTGCTGCCTGGTCCAAGGCAACATAATTCTTTGCCTAGGTGACTAGAACACTTTGATCCCTGTTTCAACCCATGCCCCCTTTCCTCCATTCTCCATATAGTTAGTGGATTCCTGCAGGACCGGAATTCCATCTGTGGACAGAACCGTCTGGACTATCTGGATTAGGCAGATGGGAACTACCCATCCCCGAATGCCTCTCACTTTGCCCTTCTAAAGTATACAGATTGGAGTGAGGGGCTCCTGGTGCATGATGGGAGAGAGCCAGGATTCATTCTGACCACTTGCTCAGACATGGGAGAAACGAGAGGGCCCAGAAGAAAGGTAGGGGACAAGTAAACAACTATGACTGGCCATGCCCAGTGGAGACTTATTTGTAATCTATTTCTGAATTTACATCATTGATAAGGTATGACTCTCTGGATATCCTTTAATTTAAAATATTTAACCCCAAATCCTTAATTTAATGTCCTTACCCCATGCACAGTAAGATGGGGGTAGGGGGGTAAAGGGGTCGCAGGTCTCCTGGGCAGTGTAGCAGTAAGTAAATGGATGGATGCAACCAAGGGTTAACCTTGTTCACACTTTCTGTTCATTATGCAAATCCTGTCTCAGGGCGAGGCCACAGAGAATGTGTTTCTTTGTCTTCGAATGCTTTCTTTAGAACACTTTTCAGAAGTTAGACATACTGAGGACATGTGACTTCTAGCACACTGGAATTTTTCTTCAGAGAACTCTTTTCTTCTTCTCCTTCTCCTTCTCCTTCTCCTTCTCCTTTTTCTTCTTCTTGGAGGGAAAGTGGGGAGGAGAAAGAAAGACTCCCAAGCAGGCTCCACATTGACCATGGATCCTGTCTTGGGGCTCGGTCCCACAGTCTTAAGATCATGATCTGAGCTGAAATCAAGAATCAGATGCTTAACCAGCTAAGCCACCCAGGCGCCCCAGAGAAATCCTCTCCTCTGATCACTCCAGGTCTTCAAAACTGAGCTGCAGGAGAGCCCTGGGTTGTGGGTTTCTAAAGTCTCTTTTGACCACGGTCTTTGAAAGTCCTATATCGGTCATGTTTGGGATGTCTAGGCACTTGCCACTCTTCTTCTCCAGGGCACAAAGTCTATCTCACATTCCTTTTAAGATCCTGTTCACGGGCTTTAGTGCTTTCCTTTAACTGGACTCATTAAGCCAGTCAGCATGAACCTATCCCCTTCCTCCCTGCCGCCAAGCAGGGTTGAGATGGACATTGACAATCATGCCCTGGCTCTGGGGGAGGAACACGGGGTTTCTTATCATGGTTGTGTGGTCTTGGACATATTCAGGATAGGTCTTCTCTTCAGTTTCCATGTTGTAAATCATGGCTTTTGACACCTGCTCATTACAATGCCTGTAAATTTGAGGAAGCAACAGAATGAGGGACTGGCGTATGCCACGAGGGACCCTATCAACATGTATTCTGTGTGTTAATCATGGTGCTGTGAAGTATAAAGTTCAAAAAATAATTCCTAAATTCATACTCTTATTAAGCCAGTGTAGTACGTTTTCTAGTATGTTTATTGATGTCAGAAAAAAAAAAGCAAATGTATGGGTGTGTATGTGTGTGTGCACACATAGGCACATGGAAACATGTAGTTTTCCTGATTCCAGTCAAGTGTCCAAGCTCCAAGCTCCCTACTTCCTGTGTGTGAGCAGAGTACAAGCCACGGTGTGCCCCCAGCATGATATTCTGTGCGGGCAGTGGGTGGCAAAGCAGACCGGGGTTCCCAACCCCCTGTCCTTAAAAGATTGAGATCATGCCATGCCTATTTTCTGACCACAACACTATGAAGCTTGAAGTCAACCAACAGCCAGACCTTACCTGTCCAACTCTGAGGAAACCATTCTTCTAAATTTCTCTTAATCTGAACATCTGTTCTCTCTGTGTCAACTGTCAACAAATCTTCCTCTCAAAGTGCTTGAGCACTAACCATTCATATGTTCTATTTGAGAAAGTAATAATCCATTGCCTGGACAAGAGGCTCTTACTGAATCTTAAAACAATAATAGGACAAAAATCTTACTTTTCGGGGGGGGGGGGCTTCAGCAAGTTATTTCAAGGAAGTGTCCTTTGGTTTTCTTGAGAGCACTACTTAGTTATTATTTAACACTCCCTTGTTAAGTGCCACATCGTTATAAACCTTCACATGTTCAAATATTGAACCTGAGTCTGGTAGTATCCCTCAAAATCAATAAAATGTTTAACATTTTTTTAAAGAGTATAATTGTGTAATTTCCCCCCACTGCAGCTCTGATTAAAGTTTTCATTTTGTGTCTTCATGATAAGGATATGAATATTAGCAAGTGTAAATGTTCTCAAATCCCATATGCCGGTGGGGGGGGGGGCAGTGACAAGTGGAGACTATAGGCTTGTCTCCCTCAAGCAAGTGTGTAAGAATATGAGTATAATTAAGAAATTTGGGGACTCAGGCTGGACCACCATAAGTATAGAAGTGGGAAGACATTATTGTATGACATGAATCTTAATATTTGTCAGGATTTCTCTGATGCTTGAAAATAATAGTATTATTAAGTATTATGCACCTGGATAACAATGACAGAATGTCTTGTTTTCATAATTGCTAGGAATAGACTTCAGATGTCTAGGGAGACATAAACACTAAGAACTAGTTCAAATTGGTCCTTTATTTTTCAGATACTGTTCCTCTGCCTAATCCAACCAATTTCCCCATGACTTACAATGAGGAGACTTCTGCTGCTCACACACTAATTCCTGCATTTACCCACCTCATATATATTGAACTAAGTTTCCTGTAAGATTCCAGGTACTGGAGATTATGCTGCTTACAGACCCACTGAGGCTTCCTCTCTGGTTTCTAGTTGATTAATGACCTCATCTGGATACTGCTATAATTTTTCTCTTGTTTATCTTGTTTATCCAATTCTTGTGATTTGACCCTCCCATCTTTGACTCCGTGTGCTACCTGTATTACTGGCATTTTATTGGCACCCACATCAAAGGGGTTTTAGTTCCCAGGAGGTTGTCCCTGAGTGGGTGTGGATGAGGCATTCTGGGACTACTCTACTGTCATCTGTGGTCTCCCTCGGTAAGGGACAGTCTATGGAGAGCAAGAGAAGAAAAGTGGAAGCCAATCTTTTACACCATTCACTTTCATTGATTAACTCAACATTTCTAGCAACCTTCCAAAGACAAGAGTGGAATTTTGTCCTACAACAGGAAAAGCAGAAAGAGTGGGTTTAGGCGAAAGGATATTCTCCCCACTTCTCTCTACCAAATTTCAGGCCTCCATCCCAATAGTTCCAGCAAGATCCAGGCATAGAGTCAGTTCTTTCTGCACCTGTTGACGCAATGGCTTTGGAACTCCCTGAAATTCTAAGTAGCATCCTCTATAGGATAGGTTTAATACTCTGTGTGTGTGTGTGTGTGTGTGTGTGTGTGTGTGTCAAAATAGGCAACAATTTCAGAACTTAAGTGAAAAAGAAATTTTGCTACTTGTCTTTAATTATGTTTATTGTTTCTAATTTCATATGATGAATACCTTAGTTTTAGTCACTTTTATAAAATACCTGCTATGTGTATTTGTTCAGGTAAAATAGGTAGACATAGACATTGAGACAGGAAGAGTTCTCTTTTTGCTGCTTTTCCTCGTCCCTCCCCTCTCCCTAGGCAGTTTTCCTTAGGCTCACAATGTAATGACGACATTCACATAATCGAGTCCTCAAGATACATGGACAGTCCAGAGAGCTCTTCTCTGCTCTAGACCCATTACCAAGATGATGGTCTTTACTCCAAAAGAAAAGAAAATGTGTTCTACCTTATCTGCTTTCACCACCACCCATCATTTTATGCAACTTGGAAAGTTAGTTTTGATGCCATTCTCCACTTCTTGCAAAGATAATTGATCACTTAGTCCTGGTGTGTTATTATTTCTAGCAAATATCTTCCCTCTGTTTTAGCCATGTTCTCAATATCGTAGTCAAAGTTAACCATCATCTCTTTTCTCTTCTGAAACACTAAGAGCCTCCTAAACAATCAACACACAACTTTTTTAATTCACCATTCATTACCTTCACCACATAAAACCAAAGATACCTTTCAAGCTCTAATGCTCAAAGTCTATGGGACCTGCGATGTCCCATAGAATCTGGGGCTACATTTGGGTTCTGCCCTATGCCATTCCCCCACTCATGCTGTGATTCAAACTTTCTTAATGTTCCTTCAAGTTCTCAATTTCACCATGCACCCTGGCACCCCTGCCCCAAGCCCTTTGCATAGGGCATCTACTCACCCAAATGTCCTCAATCTCTATCCTTAGGCAGGGGTCAAGGCCCTCTGTTGACTTAAATTGTCAGCACAATCACATTTTCCCAAGAAAGCTTATTCTGGCTTCCTTGTGGGTCTTGTGCCTTCTCCATGACCCTGTGCATCATGGTCTTCTCCACATTCCCCATTACGCTGGAGATGCTTTAAGTTTAATGTTAGTCTAATGTTAGGTAGGTGGTGACCTCCTAGCCTGGAGACAACCTCAGATGAAATTGTAACTTTTCAAGTGTCTCTGGCAGCTCTCCCCTTACCTCATCCTTTTAGCCTTTTTTTAAAGATTTTATTTATTTCCTTGAGAGAGTGAGAGAGAGAGAGAGAGCATGAGAGGGGGAAGCAGACTCCCTGCTGAGCAGGGAGCCCAATGTGGGACTCGATCCCAGACTCCAGGATCATGACCTGAGCTGAAGGCAGTTGCTTAACCAACTGAGCCAACCAGGCGCCCTTCTTTTAGCCTTTTAAACCTACTCATTTTTTTTTTGGAACAATGTGACACATACATTTGTTAGAAATACAAGTTGCAACCTATCCATTTTTCTCCCTTCACATAACTGTGTACATGATTCAATGTGAGCCAATATTCTTCCCCAAAATTCTGAGCTTAAGGAACTTCACAATAGCATCCTTGAAAGAAGTAAAACTTCTCTGAAGACTGCGTTTGGGCCAGTAGCTTTCTGCATTTATGGATGTGGTGTCTGTCACAGTGGTGATAGGAGGAGAGATTGCAAAAGCGGAAGCAGCAGGGACAAGCAACAAGAACAGTTGGGGTTGAAGAGGGTGGCACAGCGACTTTCCAACATTATCTGCAAAGAAACTCAAGTTTGAAGATCATCTACAGCTGAAAAATAGTCTTTGAGGCAGCAGCAAAAGATAGTGTAATGCCCCAGAAAAAAACACCTCTGTCTCTTCAAGGAAGATCCTCAGTGTTCAAATAATAACCATTCACTGGGGATCAAATCGACAACAAAATAAAACAAAGAGCAAATCTGAGTCAAAAAAACCAAATAATTGTTTTTTTTTCTTTTTTTTTCTTTCCAACCTATACCTGTGTTCTTCTTTTCATTAGGTGTTTTCTCAAGAAATATATACTTTAAGGCCCCAATATAAGAGTAACAAAAAACCTTTTGTAACTTTTCTGCATTTTGAAGTATCTACATTATAAAATTCTTGTCTCATGGTCCCCTCATTTTTAGTTATAATTTGGTGTTAATGTAGGCAAATTAGGCTCTTCCCCAAAACCATGCCTTCATATTCCCCCCCAGAAAGCATGGAAGTCAATTGAGTCACTCAAAATTTCTGAATTTACTCATATTTATTTGTGAATTATTGGATTAAGTGATAGTAATGATTGTGACAATGAACATTGAGTTTAATAATCTCCTTTCAAATATCCTCCACCCTCCCCGGGCATCCACCATCCTCCATAAACCATTACTCATGGCGCTCACACGACTCTTTTTCCTGTTCATTAAATACACTAATTTTGACTGAGAAAACAGCTCCTCCTCTTCTTTTCAAGATGCAAGTGTGAAACGTATGATGAAAAAATGAACCACTTCTGGGAGGAGCTGTTAGGAAGAATTTAAGTGTATGAATGAAATAGCAATTTGCAAGCATAAATGGAAATTTCCATTTCACCAGCCTAGAGGGAGAAAGCAGTGGAAAACAGATTCAACACTGACATAGACCCTGCCCACACCCACAGGTGCAGAGCAACCTGGCCTGGGAGAGGTCAGAGAGTATAGCATAGAGAGCAGGGCTGCGGATTGGGGGTGGGGGGTATGCACTGGAGCTCGTCACCAGGTGTGGGGAGGGACAGTCGTGATGGGATGTGTCTCCTTGTGCTCAGAACCATCAGTATGGGCAAGCACAGGGCAGTCTGAGCATCAGCCTGAACTGTTCTTCCAACCAAGACAAGAGACCTGAGCCCTATGCACATCAGGTGGCCCTCCCAGCACAGGTTCTATGTCTGGGCTTCCTGTTGAGCTTCACAACACGCCTGATGGCACAGGTTACCTGCCCATTTCATAGGCAAGCAAACAGGGGCAGGGCTGGGTGATCCTCACGCTGGTGGCTAACCCCAGCTTCAAGGGGCCTGGGTGTGGTTTTTTTGTTGGGGGGGGAGAGCTGGAGGGGATAGGAAGTCACACCCTAGGGCTGCTCTAAAGTTCAGGGAAGCTTGGGGAAGGGACAAAAGGAAGCTGATGGCTCCTGACCACACTGCTCTCAACCCTGGCTGGAGAGGGAGATGTTAGCTTGGAGAAGCCACAGGCTCTGGACTAAAGCAACTTGCACTCTTAACCCAGTTTTGCCATTTTTTCATCCTTCTTAATCTGGACTGAGTGTTTCAACTCCTTGCCTCAGTTTCCCCTCCTGCAGGGTTATGGTGAGGGTCCCACCATAGGACACCTACAAAACACACAGTCAGTACTTCATAAATGTTTTCCCTGTGAAGATGTGTAGCCCAGTGCCCAGCACTGAGTGAATGTCAGAAAGCATATGATAATGCAATTAATAAATTAATTAATTGTACTAAGAGGCAGGAAGTAAAGAGCAAAGGAAAATGCATAGGAATCATAAAATATCCACTCACTAGATTGAAAGACATTAAGAGCTATAAATGAGCTGGATTTCACTAATGCCAAGGAGAAGAAGGCATTGAGAAGATCCATTTCCTTTTCTACATTTTATTTCACAGTATTGTCTTGTTTGCTAAAAGTGGCTTCATGTTCTGCAAGCTGCAGGAACTATGAGGCCTAAATGCGCCCCTGCCCAGCACCACGGGGTGAAAAACTGACATTCGTTAACTTGTTGCAGTCTTTTATTTTATGAGCTTCCCCCTTTCCCCATTCCTTGGGATGACCTTGACCATCATTCATTATTGGTCTTCAGAACACAGCACAGAGGGGTCTGCAAGGAAACAGACACCTGTCCTTAGGAGCACAAGGGACACCACTCAACAGGTTGTCACAAAGGGACACTGACAGGGGAAGGGTCACACAGCCCGCCCCGGCTGGCTTGGTTATATGACCGGAAACTACATTCAGTTGAAATCTTAGATAGATGAGACTTCCATCCAATGCTACATCGGAAAGTCACATCTCAGGTAACTTCCCCATCAACATGTAACAATAAATGAGATTTTTAAATAGCAAATAAACATGGCCTAAGATTCCCAGGCAGAATGGATCTTTACACTCATATCGCCACCTTTGTTCCAAACACAAACCCACAGCCATTATAGAAAATGTGAGGATAGAAAATTCAAATTTCACAGCCATGTTCAGAAATAAAGCTCTCATCTCCACGGGCCAGAAATATAAGTGGAAAGTGGCCAGCAGGAGCCAGGGCTTGGGCGTGGGTCAGGACACAGACTCAGGCTCCCGACATCTCCTGCAGGTGACAGGAGGTGGGGGCAGAGTGGGGTGGCTGCTTGGGCTGGACCTGGGCTCTGCACCTGGGGCAGGACTCCAGAAACAGCTGTTGCCAATGACTTCCTGGGCCACCGCAGGGGAATTTACGTTTTGGAAGCTCTTCTTAAGAGACAATAGAATTTGATGAATACGAAATTGGTACAAATGTGGACATCTATTGAGATGGAGAAAGGAAATCACAACATATTATACATTTTTAAAAGCTGGAAAATGCCACCAACATCACAAATCTAGAAAAATAACAGTATGTATTCACTAATGAACTGATCTAGTGCTCTAACAATTTGCATCTTGTATTTTTACATATTTCTTTACCGAATTCTTCGTGCTTATGCTTTACAGAACAATGGCATTTTCATAGAACTCCATGTGTCATATTACTATGTATTATAAATCCTCTCCAGAGGGCATACGAAGGTTATGCAGACTTGGTTCTAGCACAGTTGATATAAATAATTTTTGTGATATTGATACTTTGTTTTTCTTCTTTTGGTCCTACAGTTATTTGCTGACAATGACTTGTAAATTTTTGGTAGCTTTGCGAAATTTGAGAAAACTTCTAGTAAGTTTTTATTAGTGAGGCAATTGTAAAATTAGTGGCATTCCAAAATTGATTGACCAGTGACTAATAAATACCCTCAAAATAATACTCATTAACTGATTTGTTATAGAAACTTCCTTTAGCGTGACTTAACTTTTTATCTATATCAATGTTATTCTTCAAATAATGTTGACAATAAATTTAGAGAAAGGTCTCTATGTAAATATGATTCATTTTTCTTCATTAATTAAATTTTCAAGCAATCTAAGAACCTACTTGTTACTTCTTTTTGAAAGAAATATTTTTCTCTTAATGACTTAAGCTGGGGTCTGGGAGCAGGAATGAGGACTTGGTGTTTACTGGATACAGTTTCAGTTTTACAAGATAAAAAAGTTCTGAAGATGGACTCCTGGTGATGGCCCCAGAACAATGTGAATGCATTTAATGTTGCTGTGAGTACACCTAAATATAGTTAATATGGTCATTTAAAAATTTTTTATTTATTTTTAATTTTTTGAAGATTTTATTTATTTATTTGAGAGCGAGGGAGAGAGAACAGGAGCACAGAGAGGGGCAAAGGGAAAGGGAGAAGCAGGGAGCCCAACATGGGGATTGATCCCAGGACCCTGAGATCATGACTGGAGCTGAGGGCAGACGCTTAACTAACTGAGCCACCCAGATGCCCCAATATGATATAGTAATTTTTTAAAAGTAACATGGGGCTCAAACTCACAATTTGGAGATCAAGACTCAGATGCTCTACCGACTGAGCCATCCAGGCACCCCTAATATGGTCATTTTTATTTTATGTATATTTCACCATAATAAACAAAAAGAATGTGATTGATCTATACGTACTAAAAAATAACCACTATCAGGCTATAGTATGACAGGAAAATAATGTCAAAAAATAGAGAAATATTAAAATC
Source organism: Meles meles (assembly GCF_922984935.1). Taxonomy (NCBI): domain Eukaryota; kingdom Metazoa; phylum Chordata; class Mammalia; order Carnivora; family Mustelidae; genus Meles; species Meles meles. Next base: position 98,355,945 of record NC_060075.1, read on the forward strand.
TTTATTGAAATGAGCTACCACATCCACAAGCCAAAATTCAAAAATCATACATTCTGAACATTATGAAATCTTAGTACGGGGGGCATTGCATAAGTAGATAAATGTCTTTATGACTCTGAGCAGAGTAGAAGTGTTTCAGGATATAGTTTCTCCATCCTAAAACAAAACAAAACAACACAGAAAATAAAAACATCTGTCCAATGATTATATGGTCAGAGCACTAAACTCTACCTTTTACTGTCTAGCCCGTGAGAGGCGGATAGTAGCAGGGAAGGGCCATTTCAATCATTCTTTCCACAAATATTTATTGACCACGAGCAATTTCCTAAGAACTAAGTACTGGGAAGGCAGCAGTTAATTAAACAACCAAAACCATGTCCTTAGGGAGCTCAAATTATAGTGAGGATACACAGACAATAAAGATAATTTTTAAAGTAAAATATAGACCATGTTGGGGCACCTGGGTGGCTCAGTGGGTTAAGCCACTGCCTTTGGCTCAGGTCATGATCTCAGGGTCCTGGGATCGAGTCCCGCATCGGGCTCTCTGCTCAGCAGCGAGCCTGCTTCCCTCTCTCTCTCTCTGCCTGCCTCTCTGTCTGCTTGTGATCTCTCTCTGTCAAGTAAATAAATAAAATCTTTAAAAAAAAATAGAGACCATGTTAACACCAGGGTCCCCAGGTTCAGTGAATTAAAACAGAGGACAGTAATTGGTACTTACTTATGCTAAGAACTGCTCACTGTTTATCTGAAATTCAAATGTAATGGGGCACCCTGTATTTTTTCTGCTAAACGTGGTGGTCCTGCTAATTAAGCAGGACTTATTTAATAAAAAAATTTGATGGGCACTGTTGAGAGGAGGAAGATTCAGGGGCAGTTACATAAAAAATAAAAATGTGGGGGCGCCTGGGTGGCTCAGTGGGTTAAAGCCTCTGCCTTCGGCTCAGGTCATGATCCCAGGGTCCTGGGATGGAGCCCCACTTCGGGCTCTCTGTTCAGCAGGGAGCCTGCTTCCTCCTCTCTCTCTCTGCCTGCTTCTCTGCCTACTTGTGATCTCTGTCTGTCAAATAAATAAATAAAATCTTTTAAAAAATTTAAAAAATAAAAATGTGAAGGCATTTGATCAGAGGAAGACATACAAGTCGACAAGATGACGTGGAGAGAAAAACACCAAGTGTTAGAGGTCGTCACTACGGAACATTCCCATTTTGGTTCTACAGAATCGAGGTGAGATCAGAAGGCAGCTGCTGCTGAACAAATGGAATACAAAGTTCATTTGAGAGAAAACCGTCACCTTGCACATAGCATGCTGATGGCAGTCTGATGAGGGAATACGGCACCTAAGACATACACTTTATCTACAGGGGCCCCCTTCATGCTCTGTGACCAACATGCTGACCACAGTTATGGGCAGGGATTTGAAAGACATTTGGACCACCAAGAAGTAATAAAGGAAAAGAATCCTGGCTGAAAAGGGGAATGATAGTGCCTGCTAAAAGGTCTCGGGGCACCGAGGTTGGATTTTTCATCTACTACCTCTGGCTCCCATGTGAGTAGAACCTGCCATGGGCAGGTATGGACTCCATCTTCCACCAGTTCAGCAGTCAGAAGTGACAGAGACCAAAAGTGCGACAAACTCCTTCCTGGGGAATCTGTGTTCCACCGGTCTGACAGGGACAGAAGACCTCAGCAAGCCGGTGCCTTCCACAGATCTCTACCCCCTTGTTGGCCAAAGGGAAGAAGAAAGAGTCACCACCTCCATTCTGTCTATGAGTTCACTATTTATCAGGTCACACAAGAATAAAATCATCACTGAAACTTCAACGCCTGTATCTGGCCGTCTTGCCACAATGGCTCAGAGACCGTGACTGGAGGCTCACATCTCTGCTTCCCATCTGGGACCGATGTGCATCTTAGATGCTTAAAAGTAATGTTTGTAAGTGTCACCCATACCCACCTTCTTTGTAGGTTCTTGTGCTCGTCTTTTTCCCTAAGTCATTTCATATCAACAACAGTGTCTGCATCTGCTGGCCTCTGCACCTACTGGACATGCTCTTGGACATGCACTTAAGGATATCTTTGAGCTATTCCATATCCATTTCCCCATGACACCAGGCTGGTTTTCCTTTAGAATATTTGGGAAACGAAATGTGCGGCTGGCTCACATCATTGTCCCGTCAGTCCCTCACCAACCCCTCCTGGGTTACAGCCATGCCTCCACCAGCTTCTTCTCCACATGGTTTTTGTCCCTCATTCATTCCCTTCGACATCCACTAATTCCTTCAATCAGTGATGCCCATCTTTGCATGTTAATGCAGCCGTATGACATATAAGAAGTATCTACTCTGTGTCAGGCACATGAGACATGCTTTCTAGTCGCAAGCCTGTATCATCCGTGAGCTATTCTTAACCCACCCAATTATAAGGCTGACACTAAGTCCAGAATTATTTCTACTGAATTCTATTGTCCTATGTACAAACCTGAAATGAGATTCAGTCCAAGCTCTCTGATTCAGACTCAATCACATAAGAAACCTGTTCTTATCTGTTACCATCCATTTCAGAAGATTCTAGACAGAAAAAAAAAAAAAAAACACATAAAAATCAGGAAGATATACATAGGACAGTTAGTTGACAATGGGGTTAATTGTCTCTTTGGACTGAATTATGTCACCACAAAATATTCATATCCATGTCCTAACCCCCATTTCTGTAAATGTAACCTAATCTGGGGATATGGTCTTTGCAGCTGTGATTAAGGATCTTGAGATGAGATCATACTCAGTTTAGGTTGGATCCCAAATCGAAAGAGTGGTTTCCTTATAGGACAAGGAAGAGAGAGAATTTTGATGCAGAGAAACAGAGGGAAAAGTCCCATAAAGGTGAAGGCAGGGAATGGAGGGCAGCCAACAGCCAAGGAATGCTAAGCTTCACTGGTGATCTACAGAAGCTAGAAGAGAAGCATGAAATGGGATCTCCCTCACATGGTCCAGAAGCAACCAACCCAGCCGACACCTTGATTTTAGATGTCTGGCCTCCAGAACTGACAGAATAAGTCTCTGTTGTTTTAAGTCAGCCATTTTGTGGTCATTTGTCATGGTGCCCCTGGGATGCTAGTACACTCTAAACAGAAACTCCTGTCCTCTCTTCAAGGGTGTCCCTGATTGATCATTAGTGTGAGCAGTGAGCTCAATATAAGAGCAACACCTTGGGATGTGCAGGGAAACCATTTCTGTCTCTCTTCCTATATTTCCCTCTTGGGCACTTTATTGTCTCTGCTAGACGGTGTGAGGCAGGGAATTCCCGTTCATGTGGCCGTCCAGGTGGCTCTTTTGCAAATACATCATTTCTGGCTGTGGTTTCATTGGGTATTGAAAACACCCAATAAATATTACCTCTTTTCCTCTGTTTGAATGTCGTAGAAATTGAAAAACAAAGTTGATTATAAGATGGAAACCAAAATGTGATCTTTAATCTGACAAAGTCTAAGCTGGAGGGTAGAGTATGGTCTTGTGTGGAGACAAGTGGGCTCTGCATACTAAGCCACAGAACTAAGCACATTTACCTCACAGTGCTGGGCACTGGGGCTTTCTCCTCCCTGGTGGACCAGACGGAGCAGCAGGAGCAGCAGTAGCAGCAGAACACCTGCTCTCCACAGAGCAAAATGAGGAGATGAAAAAAGCTTACCTACTGTAACCTTCCTAAATTCTCCAATCAAAGTGAGCCATGCTGCCTCCCCTGGGGCGAAGCAAGTGAGAGGACAGGAGACACCTGGTGGGTCCCACCAAAGATGTTGCGTCGCCATGGAGGGAAGAAGCATTTACTGCTGTAAAATCAAAAGGTCTACATTTAAGAGGAGAAAGCTATAGATGACCATAGTGACATTTCCCAAGACAAATTTACCAGTAATTAATGTAATTAAAGAATGCTATGTTGTCCTGAAAAAAAATGATTTACTTAAAGAAGAGTCACCACTTCCTTTCTCAATGCCCCAACAGCATTTTGCCTTTATATTTATGGTAGGATTTTGGAAACAGTGTTATATATCAATATAAGGTATATCAATTGATATAAAGTATATCAATCTACATGTATGACTTTCCCATTAGACAGTGAGAACACTTACATATTTCACTGATGTCTATATTCTTGACCCATTGCCTGATTTTGAAATTATTTCCTTCATTTAACTTTCTCTCTCCCACTGAATTATTAGCTCCACTCAACATGCTTCACACCCCTGAAAGTGAAAGCAGACTCCTGGAAATTAAAGAGTCATGTGAAGGGGTGACTGGGTGGCTCCAAAGTTGGCTGTCCAACTCTTGATTTCGGCTTAGGTCATGGTCTCAGGGTTGTGGGATCAAATCCCACATTGGGCTCCACACTGAGCATGGAGTCTTCTTTTTCTCCCTGTCAAAAAAAAAAAAGGAACATGAAATAAATGCTTGATGTTTTTAATTTAAATTATATCATACAAACATAAGAGAATAAAAACACAAAGTGTGGTTTATGACACAGAAATTATGATACATAAAGAAAATATAGGACACTGGGAAGATGGTAGGGTGTAATGAGAAAGATGGATAAAGGAAGTCCTTGAAATAAGATGAAAAATCTAAACACCCCTGAGCTGTGGTTTAGTAATTCGTTACAATCCTCCGGCCACCAGGTCATTTGAGAGAAGGATGTGTAGGAAGAACAGGTCTGAATGAGGTTGCAAGGGGCTGGCCGCTCAAATGTGGATCCAGACCCATACATCCAAGTTAGAAGTGGTAGCTTTAAAAATTACACTGATATGGGGGACATGGGTCCCTCCATTGGTGAAGCATCTGCCTTTGTCTCAGGTCACGATCCCAGGATCCTGGGATCGAGTCCCAAAATGGGCTCCCTGCTCAGCGGGGAGCCTGCCTCTCCCTCTGCTAGCTGCTACCCCTGCTTGTGCTCTCTACTTCCCTGACAAATAAATCTTTTTAAAGAAACAAAAACAAATTGCACTATTACAAACTCACTTAGTCATCTACTCATTCATTCATTCACTCAACAAACACTTTATCGAGCACCTCTTTTGTGTCAGACACTGGCATTATCTGCCTATGGGAGGCAACTGGACATGTAGGTTATAGCTTTTCCCTTATAGGATTTCTAGGGATGTCTTCGTTTTAGCTTGTTTATCCTATTTGTGGTTTCACCACTGACATAGGCTTATTGCAGCCCCTACTCTGCCCACTGGCTCATCACAGTGGGAGGGGGGGCTGGTTATTCTAAATAAGTTGTAGAAATATTTCCTTTTGATGCTTCAACTCCTTTAAGATTATATATTGGTATTCAAAGAAAATAGAATAACTTTGCTTTTATGAAATATTTTCATGCTTTTATAAAGTTTAGTAATGCATGCTACTTTTTAATAAGCTAATAAAAAATTCCTAAATTTGAATTAAGTATACATTTGTCATCTGAAGTACAGCTTGAAGTGGTATTATTATAACTTTATATAGGTTAACATCAATTAAACCTAAAAATATAATCTAAAGTACCATTGTTCATGAAAAATATATGTAATGTTTTAACTACATTCCTTGTATCTATGATTTGTTTTGTCCATTGTATTTTTTTGATTTATTAAATTTTTTTTAAAGATTTTATTTGTTTATTTGACAGAGAGAGAAAGAGAGGACAAGCAAGGGAGTGGCAGCCAGAGGGAGAGGGAGAAGCAGACTCCCCTGCTGAGCAGGGATCCCAATGCAGGACTCAATCCTAGGAACCTAAGATCATGACCTGAGCTAAAGGCAGACACTTCACTGACTCACTCAGGTGCCCCTTACTTATTAGCTATTTTATTTTAGTTACAGTATAGTTAGCATACAGTGTTTTATTAGTTGCATAGTGATTCAAGTCTTCCGTATATCACTTGGTACTCATCACGATAAGTGCACCCCTCTGCCCCTCTGTCCCCAACATTTATTTCACCCATCCCCTACCCACCACCTCTCTGGTAACCACCAGTTTGTTCTCTATACTTGAGTCTGCTTCTTGGTTTGTCTCTCTCTCTCTCTCTCTCTCTCTGATTTTTTCCCTTTGTTCATCTGTGTTGTTTCTTAAATTCCACCTATGAGTGAGATCATATGATAATTGTCTTTCTCCGACTTCTTTCACTTAGCATTCCACTCTCTAGCTCCATCCATGTGTGCAAATGGCAAGATCTCATTCTTTTTTATGGCTGAATAATATTTGATTGTATAATATACCACATCTTCTTTATGCATTCATCTGTCCGTGGAAACTCGGACTGCTTCCATATCTTGACTATTCTAAGTGCTGCTGCTATAAACAGAGCAGTGCATGTACCGTCTCACATTATGTTTTTCTATGCTTCGGGTAAATACACTTTAGTGTGGTTAGTAGATCACCTTTTTTTTCTATTCATTCTATTTTTATTTTTTTGAGGAAACTCCAGAGTGTTTTCTGCAGTGGCTGCACTAGTTTGCATTCCCACCAACAGTGCACAGGGTTCCTTTTACTCCACACACTTGCCAACACTTGTTGGTTCTTGTGTTGTTGATTTTAGCCATTCTGACAGGTGTGAGGTGCTATCTCATTGTGGTTTTGATTTGTATTCCCCTGATGCCGAGTGGTGTGGAACACTTTTTCATGTGTCTGTTGGCCATCTGGATGTCTTCTTTAGAGAAATGTCTGTTCATGTCTTCTGCCCATTCTGTAATTGGATTATTTGGGTTTTGTGTATTAAGGTGTATAAGTTCTCTATATATTTTGGATACTAATCCTTTATCAAACATGTGATTTGCAAATATCTTCTCCCATTCTGTGGGTTGACTTTAAGTTTTGCTGACTGTTTCCTTCATTGTGCAAAGCTTTTTATTTTGGCATAGTCCCAATAGTTTATTTTTGCTTGTTTTTTTTTTTAAAGATTTTATTTTTATTTATTTGACAGAGAGAGAGATCACAAGTAGGCAGAGAGGCAGGCAGAGAGAGAGGAGGAAGCAGGCTCTCTGCGGAGCAGAGAGCCCGATGTGGGGCTCGATCTCAGGACCCTGAGATCATGACCTGAGCCGAAGGCAGTGGCTTAATCCACTGAGCCACCCAGGCGCCCCTTATTTTTGCTTTTATTTCCCTTGCCTCGGGAGACACATCTAGAAAAATGTTGCTAAGGCCAATGTCAGGGAAATGGCTGCCTGTGCTCTCTTCTAGGATTTTTATGATTTCAGGCCTCACATTTAAGTCTTTAATCCGTTTTGAGCTTTTTTGGTGTCTGGTGTAAGAGAGTGGTCCAGTTTCACACTTTTGCATGTAGCTCTCCAGTTTTCCCAACACCATTTGTTGAAGAGACTTTTTCCCTCATTGCATATTCTTTTCTGCTTTTCAAAGATGGATTGACCACATAATCATGGGTTTGTTTCTGGGCTTTCTATCCTATTCCATTGATCTATGTGTTTGTTTTTGTGCCAATACCATGGTTTTTTAATTACTTTACCAATTAAGTTTTTAAAATATTTATTGTTTTCTTTCTGTTTTTCACTCTCCCACTGTTTTGGCTCTCATGAAAATATCCATAATTTTTACCTTTCACAATCACAAATATTTTCCTGATAGCAACAAAGATTGGAAAATATATTTAGATAAATTTTAATGCAAAAATATGTAAGTTGGTAAAATTGTGCTTGCCAGGGAGGGATGTTTTCCAAAATCTGACAGGAGACGTTTAAAAACTGTAATAATCAGTACTCCATTGTATGTAAGAACAAGTCGGTGTGGTAAAGGGAAATGAGACATTACTGTGCAGATATGAGTTATATGTGTAATTTGCCACTTTTGAATTATGGAGACTTGAGTGGCTATTTTCCACCTATTGCCTGAATTTGTCTCCTATCCTGGCATCTGTAATCCCAGTTTGCTGGGCCTATCTGTGTATGTGCATCTGTTCTGGGGTCCATCTTATTAAATTTTCCTCTTGGAGTATTTATTTTTCAAATGTTCACAAACTTGTTTTGAAGTACCACTGATGCAGAAATGTCCAGAGACTGTAAGTGAACTGTGGTATGAATTTCTGCAAAGAGAAAAACTTGCGAAGTCCCAAGATCAAGAAATAGCGTAATGCCAGCACTACAGAAGCCCATCTCTGGCTATTCCTCACCTTCATCGGGACTGCGTTCACAGTAGCCCCTTGACTTATAACCATATACCAGTTTTACCCCTTTTTGAAGTTATGTAAATAAACTTGGATAATAAATAAATTTGGATTCTTTGCCTTAACATTTTTTTTTTAAAGACATGTTCATTGTGTTGGGGGTTGTAGTGGTAGATGGATAATGCTTGCTGCATAGTAACCATTTAAGAATATATCACAACTAATGTAATGCTCCCCTTGTCGGTGACATTTACATGTTGCATTTGTTTGCCAATTTCAGTTACTTCTTCAATGAACAATCTCATCCATGTTTTTATTTGTAATTTGTTTGATAAGCCTTATAAATATATTTGCATTGCTTATATATTTAGCCTTGCAATTTAAGGGCCATAGGCAGTCTCAGTTTGGAATTCCAATGTGCTGTATCAGCAAAGACTCCATACCTCCCCACAAGGGAGAAAGTTGCTGCAACAGAGCCGGTGTTGTTCCTTTTTTTATTTTTTTTTTCATTTTGTCTATTTTAGGAAGTCTATTGTTAGTACCACACTGAAGTTATGATTTTTATTTTGCTGGTAGGCAGGTAATATGAGGTTGCATACATTTGTCAAGTGTCTGTTTCACCCTTTTGCCTACCTTTTTATATTTTTATTATTTGCCGATATTTTCATACTAGGATGTATATCTTCATTATCTTAATGCTTTGATGAATAAAAGTTTATTATTTTATATAAAGCAATTTTTAAAAAGATTTTATTTATTTAACACAGAGAGAGTGATCATAAGTAGGCAGAGAGGCAGGCAGAGAGAGAGAGGGAAGCAGGCTCCCTGCTGAGCAGAGAGCCCGATGTGGGACTCGATCCCAGGACCCTGAGATCATGACCTGAGCCAAAGGAAGAGGCTTAACCAACTGAGCCACCCAGGTGCCCAGGCAAATTATTTTTTATTTTATTTTATTTTATTTTTAGTATCCTGTTTGTGAAATCTTTACCAATGCTGAGATCATAAAGATATGTAGTCTTTTATATTATTTAACATATCATAATTATACCCACAACACATCTGGAATTGATGAGGTTTGTTTTTTGGCATAGAATGAGATTGATTTTCTTCCAAATAAGCATTCAATTGACCCAACATAGTTCATTGAAAAGAACACTATTTTTTCCAGTGCGATACAATATCACCTTTGTCATAGAGCTAATATTCTTATATTGGTAAGGGTTTTCTTAACCTTAGTATTGACACACCATTGGCCTATTTCTCTCCCATGTGTGTGTGTGTTGTGGTTGTGTGTGTGCCAATACCATACTGTCTTAAATACCATCACCTTTAACAATATGCAATATTACCTCTTACTTGTTTGAATGGCTATCCAAACAGAAAACAACCAGTGTTGGCCATGATGTGGAGAAGTTCTGGGGATTATTGGTGGAGTTGTTGGTACAATTGTAAAATATTACAATTACTATTTAAAACATTATAGAAGTTCCTCAAAAAATTAAACACAGACTCAGCAATCCAATTTTTAGGTAAATATCCAGAAGACTTGAAAGCAGTCTTGAAGAGGTATTTTTACATCCCTGTTCAGAGCCAAGAGGTAAAAGCAACCTAAATGTCCACCAATGAATGAATGGATATTTTTTTAAAAAGTTATATACATACAATGGAATATGATTCAACATTAAAAGGGAAGGAAATCCTGTCCCATGCTGCAACATGAATGAAAAGTCAGGCTAAAGGCAATCACAAAAAAATCAAATGCTGATTCCATTTATATGAGGTATCTAGACAGTTAAATCCATAGGAACAGACAGGAGAATGGTAGTTATCAGGGGCCATGGGAAGGGAGGAAAGGCAAGTTGTGTAATAGGTACAGAGTTTCAGATTAACACAATGAAAAGTTTTGAAAATTTTTTTCTGCATTAATGTGAATACACTTCCTACTGAATGGTACACTTAAAATGATTCAGATGCTAAATTTTATGTTGTTTTTTACCACAATTTTTTTTAAAAACACATGTAATACGGTAGATTTCTGTTTCTTTAACATTGTCTTTTTTTTTATTTGTTTATTTACAGCATAACAGTGTTCATTGCTTTGGCATCACACCCAGTGATCCATGCAGTATGTGCCCTCCCTATTACCCACCACCTGGTTCCTCAACCTCCCACTGCCCCCGCCCCTTCAAAACCCTCTGGTTGTTTTTCAGAGTCCATAGTCTCTCATGGTTCATCTCCCCTTCCAGTTTCCCTCAACTCCCTCTCCTCTCCATCTCCCCATGTCCTCCATGTTCTTTGTTATGCTCCACAAATAAGTGAGACCATATGATAATTGACTCTCTCTGCTTGACTTATTTCGCTCAGCATAATCTCTTCCAGTCCCGTCCATGTTGCTACAAAAGTTGGGTATTCATCCTTTCTGATGGAGGCATAATACTCCATTGTGTATATGGACCACATCTTCCTTATCCATTCATCCGTTGAAGGGCATCTTGGTTCTTCCACAGTTTGGCGACCATAGCCATTGCTGCAATAAACATTGGGGTACAGATGGCCCTTCTTTTCACTACATCTGTATCTTTGGCGTAAATACCCAGCAGTGCAATTGCAGGGTCATAGGGAAGCTCTATTCTTAATTTCTTCAGGAATCTCCACACTGTTCTCCAAAGTGGCTGCACTAACTTGCATTCCCACTAACAGTGTAAGAGTGTTCCCCTTTCTCCACAACCTCTCCAACACATGTTGTTTCCTGTCTTGCTAATTTTGGCCATTCTAACTGGTGTCAGGTGGTATCTCAATGTGGTTTTAATTTGAATCTCCCTGATGGCTAGTGATGATGAACATTTTTTCATGTGTCTGAAAGCCATTTGTATGTCTTCGTTGGAGAAGTGTCTGTTCATATCTTCTGCCCATTTTTTGATATGATTATCTGTTTTGTGTGTGTTGAGTTTGAGAAGTTCTTTATAGATCCTGGATATCAACCTTTTGTCCGTACTGCCATTTGCAAATATCTTCTCCCATTCCATGGGTTGCCTTTTTGTTTTGTTGACTGTTTCCTTTGCTGTGAAGAAGCTTTTGATCTTGATGAAGTCCCAAAAGTTCATTTTCGCTTTTGTTTCCTTGGCCTTTGGAGACATATCTTGAAAGAAGTTGCTGTGGCTGATATTGAAGAGGTTACTGCCTATGTTCTCCTCTAGGATTCTGATGGATTCCTGTCTCACGTTGAGGTCTTTTATCCATTTCGAGTTTATCTTTGTGTACGGTGTAAAAGAATGGTCGAGTTTCATTCTTCTACATATCACTGTCCAGTTTTCCCAGCACCATTTATTGAAGAGACTGTCTTTTTTCCATTGTATATTTTTTCCTGTTTTGTCGAAGATTATCTCTATCCAGCAAGACTGACATTTAAAATGGATGGAGAGATAAAAACTTTCCAAGACTGGCAAGGCTTAAAAGACTATGCAACCACCAAGCCGACACTGCAGGAAATATTAAGGGGGGTCCTATAAAAGAGAAAAAATCCTAAGAATATCATTGAACAGAAATATAGAAACAATCTACAGACCGAAAGACTTCAAAGGTAACACGATGTCAATAAAAACCTATCTCTCAATAATCACTCTCAATGTGAATGGTCTAAATGCGCCCATAAAACGACACAGGGTTGCAGATTGGATAAAACGATAGGACCCATCCATATGTTGTCTACAAGAGACCCATTTTGAACCTAAGGATACACCCAGACTGAAAGTGAAGGGATGGAGAAGCATCTTTTATGCCAATGGGCCTCAAAAGAAGGCCGGGGTAGTGATTCTCATATCAGATAAATTAGATTTTAAACTAAAGACTGTAGTCAAAGATACAGAAGGGCACTACATAATTCTTAAAGGGACTATCCACCAAGATGATCTCACAATTGTGAATATCTATGCCCCCATTATGGGAACACCCAATTACATAAGAAAACTATTAATCAAGATAAAGAGTCATATTGATATGAATACAATAATAGTAGGAGATCTTAATACGCCTCTCTCAGAAATAGACAGATCATCGAAGCAGAAAATTAATAAAGAAATAAGAGCATTGAATGAAACATTGGACCAGATGGACCTCATAGACATATACAGAACATTCCACCCTAAAACAACAGAATACTCATTCTTCTCAAGTGCACATGGAACCTTCTCCAGAATAGACCACATACTGGGTCACAAAGCAGGACTCAACCGATACCAAAAGACTGACATTATTCCCTGCATATTCTCAGATCACAATGCTTTGAAACTGGAACTCAATCACAAGGAAAAGTTCAGAAGGAACTCAAACACCTGGAAGCTAAAGACCACCTTGCTTAAGAATGCTTGGATCGGGGCGCCTGGGTGGCTCAGTGGATTAAGCCGCTGCCTTTGGCTCAGGTCATGATCTCAGGGTCCTGGGATCGAGCCCCGCATCGGGCTCTCTGCTCCGCAGGGAGCCTGCTTCCTCCTCTCTCTCTGCCTGCCTCTCTGCCTACTTGTGATCTCTCTCTCTGTCAAATAAATAAATAAAATCTTTAAAAAAAAAAAAAAAGAATGCTTGGATCAACCAGGAGATCAAAAATGAACTTAAACAATTCATGGAAACCAATGAGAATGAAGACACTTCGGTCCAAAACCTATGGGATACAGCAAAGGCGGTTCTAAGGGGGAAATACATAGCCATCCAAGCCTCCCTCAAAAAAATTGAAAAATCCAGAATACACCAGCTGTCTCTACATCTTAAAGAACTGGAGAATCAACAACAAATCAAACCAACTCCACACGCAAGAAGGGAAATAATCAAGATTAGAGCAGAGATCAATGAGGTAGAAACCAGAGATACAGTAGAACGTATCAGTGAAACTAGAAGCTGGTTTTTTGAAAGAATCAATAAGATCGATAAACTATTGGCCACACTAATCCAAAAGAAAAGAGAGAAAGCCCAAATTAATGAAATTATGAATGAAAAGGGAGAGATCACAACTAACACCAAGGAAATAGAAACAATCATCAGAAATTATTACCAACAGTTTAACATTGTCTTAACTATTGGAGCCCTGGGAATTTGTATGCATTTTTAAATGCTCTTATAAATGTCTACAGAAAAAAAATGTGCTGAGGTTTTGGATTGATTGTATTCTATAGATCACTTTTAAAAAAATAAATTTTTCCATCTGTAATTTTAAGCTTTAATTTTTGAAGATATTATATATCTTGATTCATGTATGATGCTTAATTTCTCTGATATACTTATAGTTTTGAGGGTATAAGTCCCATTTATCTTTTATTACATTTATTCCTAATAGTTTATTTCCAAATACTATTGTGACTTTTTTTTCCTTTTTTTTCCATTTTATTTATTTTTTCAGCGTAACAGTATTCATTGTTTTTGCACAACACCCAGTGCTCCATGCAAAAAGTACCCTCCCCATTATCCACCACCTGTTCCCCCAACCTCCCACCCCTGACCCTTCAAAACCCTCAGGTTGTTTTTCAGAGTCCATAGTCTCTTATGGTTCGCCTCCCCTTCCAAATTTTTTTTTTAATAAACATATAATGTATTTGTATCCCCAGGGGTACAGGTCTGTGAATCGCCAGGTTTACACACTTCACAGCACTCACCATAGCACATACCCTCCCCAATGTCCATAGCCCCCCCCTCCCAATCCCACCTCCCCCCAGCAACCCCCAGTTTGTTTTGTGAGATTAAGAGTCATTTATGGTTTGATCTTTTTAATCCCATTTTTATTTGTTGCTAGTACATAGAAATACTAATGATTTTATGTTTGATTTATGTCTGATAGAAGGTAAATAAATGTTGATTCTTTTATACCATGGGCTGCCAAAAAGAGGTGAGAATCAACAAAGTATTATTATATGTGACCACAAAGATGAGTTGTCACAAACATGCTAAGATGTTCTTAAACCATGACCATGATCATGTTCTTAAACCATGGACTGACCCTACATGTATGCTCACTTTGTGGAAAATCACTGTCCTGGACACTTACAGTTAGTGAAGTATTTGTATATATATTAACGTTTGATAAATTTGGAAAGAAGCAATGCACTCAGATTTGTCTTTCATGTCACGTTGAGTGAAATCCAAATGCCTGATGACATGATGTGGTGGTAAGGCTGCAGGAAAACGAGTACTCTCAAGCAAAACATTGACTGTGAAGAAGAAAAACTGGCACTATCTAGCAAAATTTTATCTGAGTCACAGTTTAGCTGAGGAATCCCACATTCTGAGTGTGTCTCCCAGAGGCAAACTGGCACATGCTTAAGATAAATGTACACAGCGATGTCTCCCGGGAAGCACTGAATGGAAGGGCAGAAGACTGGAAATGACCAAATACCCATCAGTGGGGAGCTGCTTAAATGACTGCTAAACCCCATTGCAGAGTACTATGCAACTGTTAAAAAGGAAAGAAGAACACCTCTAAGTACTGCTGAAAAGGAGTGCCCAGGATACATTTGAAATGAAAATAAAATTTGAAATAATTTTCATATGAAATAAATTTTCATTATGAAATAAATAAATTTCATGAAATAATGAAATAAAATTTCATTATGAATTGAAATGAAATAAAATTGAAATAAATGAAATAAAATTTCATTAAAATGAAATGAAACAAAAAGGAACAGTGATTGACACAGTGTCTTTTATTTAACAAAAGGGAAGAAAACCTAGAAGTGCATCTGCCAAAGTTTTCCAACAAGAACGGGAGACGCATTTATACACTCATAAAAATGGTTTCTTAATGGGGAGGGAAGGAATAGGATGGCAATGCAGAGAAATTGGGTGAAAGCAAAACTTTCCTGACACCGCATACTCTCGTGGTTATATTCCTATCATATGCAAATGCGTCATACAGGATAAGACTGTTAAGTCAAAATGAAAAACAAATCCAACACTGACATGAAATCACTCATGGGTGAAAACCATTTTCATTTTGAAACAGTATGATGTAGAGAAACTGCCTTGACACAGTCCAGTGGGACTGGAAGGAGCTGAGTGCGGCAAAGAGCCAGGTTGAGACCGTGAAAGCTGAATGACGGAGACACGGACACATTCTGTTATCCCTGCTATTTTAACATACATTTGAGACTGTTTAGAATGAAAAAATCATGCCAAGAAAGAAAAAACCTATGGTAAATATTAAGAGTGACCATCTTGGTCTGGTATTATAACCAATTTGGGGTGGGGAAATATTTCCAATTTTGCAATAAACATGTATTCCATATTGTTTTTTCTCCTTTCAAGATTTGTTTGTTTGTTTGTTTGTTTTTGAGAGAGAGAGTGAGAGAGAGCAGGGGGAGTGGCAGAGGGAGAGGGAGAGAAAGAATCTCAAGCAGACTCCATGCTGAGCACAGGGCTCCATCTCATAACCCTGAGATCATGACCTGAGCTGAAACCGAGAGTTGAATGCCCCATCCAGGTGCCCCGACATATTGCTTTGTAATCAGGAAATTAAAATAGCAATAACGAAAAAAGCATTAAAGAAGAAATTCCAGCTTTTCTTTGACCCATCATAGCTAAGGTCTCTAAAATAACATAGGAATTCATATGGTATGTGGTAAGTTGAGGACATCTCATTCATGAGAAGTGAATGATGCTCATGTTCGCCTTAAAAGTTCATTTCTCCATTAACATTTGGTTAATTCTGCATTATTTTGTTTTGTTTTGCCATATTAATGATTCATATCCCTGTTTGTGTATTCAAAGCATAAATTTATTTTAACTGCAGGTTATAGAATATATAGTTGCATACTATTTAAAGTGTTTCCAAAATCATGAATATAAAACTTTAAGGACATAAATTGCAGTTAGGGAAATGTATTTTATCCATACAAGTTTTATTCAATTTGATTGACATTCTAATGAAACATAACCACTGTTCTAACCCAGGAGACAAAAGAGCAGAACAATGGCATAAACAACAGGGACAGGGCTCTGGAGAAGGGGAAAGCCCCGGAAAGCATGCCTATGTTTTCTTTATGGAAATGTTATGGCAAAGTGATGAATTACAGTAGTGTCTTATAAAAATCATTTGACATCTGTTTAGGGAGATTTTTACCTCTGCAGTCATAATTGCATTGTGTTTAATTGAAATTTGTTAAACCAAAAATCAGGGCAAAACTTTTCCTAGCCAGCTGTTGAAGGGTAATGAGATAGTATGTTTCCCATCATTGTTTAATTTCCCTTCAAATATAGAATCTGTTGACATCAGTTTCTTTATAAAGGAGAGAGAGAATCCGCACTTGATGTGCTGTAGAAATTCATTTGCATTTAATTGAGTTTCGCCTTTATCTTCTAACTGAATTTGACACGTGTTATGTTAACAGAGTGATTAATTGTTGACTTGTTCCTAAGGGTCTATCAAAATATACATTTTTTAGTAACTCCTCCATGTAAAAAAAAAAAAAAAGCTGATACAATTCAGCAGCTAAATCCCAGTAAAGCAATGGGGGATAGCTATCTACCCCAGCTGGTGAGACACAAGCCATCATGGTATCCAGACTAGCCTGTCCAGAAGCCTTGATTTTGGCCACTTACGAGAATGGGTTCCATGTGCATGGAATTCAAAAGAGTGCTGTGGTCAGAGAGGCTGACTTCTGTGATCTGCTACTGTGTGATACTTGGTGGCACATTTGACTGGCTGTATGTGACCTTAAATAAATGCCTACAGCTCTAGTTTTCTTGGTGACAGTTACTTAGAGAAATGCCTACAGCTCCAGTTTTCTTGGTGACAGTTACTTGACTTATAAAAATATGAACAGTGGAAATAATAATATACCCATGAGACATAGACCATCAAGGGAGCACGTGCATATGGCATGTGCATAAAGCACTTATTGTTCAATACTTGAAAATTTTTATAGCACTTAACTGTATATTGTTTATGCCTTAAGCAGTATTTAAGGGTGAACCAGTGTTAGCAGTATTAACGCTGAGTCTTGGCTCCATCTCTCTGGAATTAGTCCATTTTCTCTTTACCCACCAAAATATTCACTTTCGTCGTTTTCGCTGAGCTCCTGATCCATGCCCAGCTCTCGGTACCGGATTCATTAGTTCCATTCCTCCCCGCATCACTTAACAAATAGTGCCTGACTGTCATCCGTGTGCCACGGTTGTTGTGCACTGGCTTCACCTTGTTCATCACTGGTTTGCTGTCGATCTTTATTTCTTCCCATTCCCACATACTTTTTAAAATTTCCTAGCAGATTCCAAGCATTCTGACGTGATTAAGGAGAGCTATCCCTGTGCTCACCACTGCTGTGCAAAAGAATTCCACTGACCGGATATCTCATCTGCCTTCAAATGTGGGGAAAGGTCTGAGAAACAAATCAAGGAGCTCTGAGAAATGCTGTGCATTAACAGGCAGTGACAAAAATGTTTTTAGGAAAGTCAGTGGAGGACAGTAGAGGAAGATAGGAAATCATCACTGCTTCTACCTTCGTAACAAAAATTGGCAGTGCTCCCTGAATTTCTCATAAACAGAGCCAAGACAACTGGAAAACAAATGATAACAGTGGGCACAAACTAATAAAGTTGAGTTGATATTGCATTTATGAAACGTGTGATCCGAAGACTAGATTGACTCTTTTGTAATTAATATATTCGTCTTCATGTGGATACGCACGCAGGCCAGTAAGAAGCAGAGTATCAGGCAAACAGATGGAGGGCCTCAGGCAATCAAACACCCTTTGCGTGGCCACGGTTGAGTACATTTTAACAGGCAAGAATTTCCACCATAAGCACCTAGAAAACTAGACAAAATATATGAAATAACTGTTTTCAGACATCAGCCAACAGGCAGTACAGGATCATAATCCCTGAAAGGAAACAAATGGAGTGCACATCGTCATGATTACCCCAGTTCCGCCTAGAGGCACCTTCCACATGGCAGCGCCGGGCAGGGAAGGCTGAACGGAGCTCAGCAGTTTTTTCTGAGCTGAAGGGAGGGAATCAGAGTTTGGAGCTATGGAGGTAGCTGGAATTTGCAGCAGACGTTAGGATTGTGAATAGGTGTTCCCCTTTACTATTCAGCTGTGGAGGTACGGGTCAGGATCGCAAGAAAAAAGTACCAGAGAAACGACTTGGAGCTGTGGGCTGAAAAGCTAGCAAAGTTTGCACAAGAAGATGTTCAAGTTCCAAGCAGCCAGATAGTGAACCCTTGTCGAACCCCCCCGGTGACAGGAAAGAACACAGAATGTCCATACCTTAAGAGAAATAGGAGCCAAGACTTTGTTCACAGAAGTAGGTACCACCAAACACTAGGTAACACAAGCATTTTTCAAAAGCTAAAGAAAAATTACTGAGAAAGCCAAAGAAGAGAAACCCACTACACAGCAGGTACTCTGAATGGCAGTCATATTGCCTGCAGAAAGAAGAAAGTTGGTTCTTGGACAGATAAGCCAGTGAGGAGGTTGAGCTATGATTTTTCAGTGAATGTGAGCTGTGGGGTTTGCATCTTTCTGAAGACTCTTCCTCCATGGTGCAGGAGCCTGGGGGCAGAGGCATGCCACAAGCAATACTCAGACTTCTCCCTGGCTCATGTCCTCCATGGAAAAAAGACTCAGTCTCCAAACAGAAGGCCATCCAAATGTGTAGGCTGATGGCGTGCTGCTGCAGTTGGGTGAAGGGAACAGGGCCACCACAATAAGCTACCTAGACCTGTCTCCTGTCCCTCTAGAGAACAAAAATGTTATCTTCCAGGAATATGGCATCAAAACCGTATTATGATGGTGCTGGTTGAAATAATCTCAGCTGGGAACAATAGGGATAGAGAAACAGCTCTGATCCAGGGGACCCAGAATTACATCTCAAGGAAGAGCAGGACACTGCTTTACCAGTTGTAGCCCAAGACCGAGACAAAAGCAGAACATCAGAGAGAACTTGTTGCC
Organism: Meles meles; assembly: GCF_922984935.1. Classification (NCBI taxonomy): domain Eukaryota; kingdom Metazoa; phylum Chordata; class Mammalia; order Carnivora; family Mustelidae; genus Meles; species Meles meles. Next base: position 98,375,016 of record NC_060075.1, read on the forward strand.
CCTCTGGCTGCTGCCAACGGTGATGGTTGAATAAAGGAGCAGGGGAATAAACACAGGGGTGTGCAAGGGACAGCCTTTCCAGACGGCAGTAAGAAAAAGAAGTTGCAGAGCTCTTGCTGGATGAATTTGACATCTTTGGTGCATCTGCAAATGTAAAAACCAACCCAGCTCTTGATAAAATTAACATCAATACACGAAGTTCTCCGAAGGAAAAGTGTGCTCATCTTCAAGCATACAAATACCTCAATATCCTTTGTTTTATACAATGGGTCTGGTTTTCAGTGAAAACTTATGGTGCATGAGAAAAGGCAAGGAAACACAGTCTGAGGTTATAAAGCAATCCATAGAACCACACTCCTGGAGAAGTGGTGGTTGCCCCTATCAGGAGAGCTGTGGCGGACACGTTAGCGGTCCTAACGCAGTTATTCTCAGCTGGGGCAGGGAGATGCTGCCCCCACCAGGGGACATCTGGCAATGTCTGGAGACATTCTGATTGGCTCAACTAGGGGTTGCCACGGAATCCAGAGGGTAGAGACTAGAGATGCTGTCAAGATCCTGCAAAGAATGGTTCCTGATGACATAAAATTATCCAGACCCAAATATCAATAGCACTATGGTTGATAAATTTTGCTGTAATAGGGGTGCCTGGATGGCTCAGTGGATTAAGCCGCTGCCTTCAGCTCAAGTCATGATCTCAGGGTCCTGGGATCGAGCCCCGCGTTGGGCTCTCTGCTCCACAGGAGCCTGCTTCCTCCTCTCTCTCTGCCTGCCTCTCTGCCTGCTTGTGATCTCTCTCTCTGTCAATAAATAAAATAAAAATCTTTAAAAAAAATTTTTGCTGTAATAAAAAAAGTAAAGAAAATGTAAGCCCAGGTAGGAAATTTTACCAGAGAGATACAAAGTAGAAGAATCCATTGAAGATGCTAGCAATTAAAAGACAAAAACAAGGGGCGCCTGGATGGCTCAGTGGGTTAATCTTCTGCCTTGAGCTCAGGTCATGATCAGGGTCCTGGGATCGAGTCCCACATCGGGCTCTCTGCTCGGCAGAGAGCCTACTCCCCCCCCCGCCTGCCTCTCTGCCTACTTGTGAATTCTCTCTCTGTGTGTCAAATAAATAAAATCTTTAAAAAAAAGACAAAAACAAAACACAGTAATAGGGAAAAAAAGAAAAGAAAAAGAATGCCTTTTATGGGCTTATTAGTAGACCCAAGGAAAAAAATCCAAGTTAAAGATAGGCCAATAGAAATAACCCAAACTGAAAAAAAGCAAAAAGAGAAACAGCCCCTAAAGAAGAGAGCATTTAAGAATTGTGGAAATTTAGCCAATAAAATACCATCGTTGGAATCAGTAGATGAAGTAAAAGAAAGAAAAGACAGAAGTATTTCAAACAATTTTGGCCAAGAATTTTCCAAAATTCCTGACATGACTGCAGTCCAAGAATCTCATAGAACTTCAATGAAAATGAGTATCAGTGACACAAACACTCAGACATAACATTCAAGTTGCTAAAAATCAAAGGCAGTGTGCACCCTGCAAGGGCATATATATTAAACTTGGAAAGATACGAAGAAGGGCATGATGTCTGCCCAGGGATAACATGAAAATTTGTGAACATGACTTTACACTAAAATATGGTTAAGATGGTAACCTTCATGGTATGTGTTTTGTTTTCACAAGAATAAAAGGAAAACATTAAAATATTTTTCAAAAGCTTAAGAAAAAATATTGAGGAAGACAAAGAAAAGAATCCCATGACATAGCCCGCACTCCAAATGGCAGTCATACTGCCCGCAAAGAGAAGAAAGTTGGTTCTTGGAGTGGGGGGGGGAGGCAAAAATTCTTCTCTATCACCATGGTCTGTAGCCATGAAGAAAATACTCGTATTGAGAAAAATGGCATTTGTTGGCATTTACCTTTTATATTTAAGGAGAAATTTAAATTCAGTTTATTTTTCCCATAAGGGGAGGCATAATAATGATGCAAGCAAGGTTGATGGAGACCACTCCCTGCAGGAGAATAAGGATACGCTCACCTGAAGAGAGCCTGCCGTAAGTACTCCCAGCAGAGACGCCTTAACTGAGTATCCCAGAAAGAACTCATGGTGGTTTTCCAACAGTCGAGGTGCACCACCAGCCTTCGCTACACAGAACGACGCTGAGAACACCCCTCCAGTGGGTAAAACAGGCAGCCAAGAGGAGTTACCTGTCATCAGTCCTGGAGCCAAGTCCCAGCTGCACTAGCTCTCCTGTTGGAATCCCTCCTTGGAGATTGTACAGAAAAGTTACTGCACGTTGACTTATGACAATTGTCTGGGAAAAGCGGTTTTAGTAAGTAGTTCCCCAGACCTGGTGATTCAGAAGGCAGCTTAGAACTGATAGGCTTTTAACAAACTCTTCTTTTACGTGGTGGTTATGTTTTTTAAAAGGGTTTTAATCCTTGGAGATACCGATTCCACTTACAGGAGGAATTACAATATGTCTGTGATTTACTCTAAAAGGCTAGAGGTGTAGGAAGTGGGCAGGGCTGTAAATTGAACAGGATTGGCCAGGAGCTGATAACTGCTGAAGCTTGGTGGTGTGTTTGTAAACAGTGTGATATCTCACTAAAGTAGAACATTAGAGGTTTATCTGAGATCACCGAGAGGTGTATTACTGTGAACGCTAGTTTTGCAAGATGGAAATTTAATTCTAATGAACGAATTTTACCCTTACAGTCAAGGTATGGGTCGATATAGGGCATCAAAGAGACACAGGATCTCAAATGATGTATTCGGGATTTTCCCCGATGCCTCCCATGGAACAGTTTCTCTCTACACTAACTATATTCTTAAACAAGCTCCTGACATATGGCAGAAAAGACAGCCACAGGCCATTCCATCCTTGCAATTTTTCCAAAATACTCTCACAGTGAAGAGAGTAACCCCTCCCTCCTGTGCTCCTTTAGTGTCTATGCTACAGTGTCTATGCACAGTGTCTATGCTACACTCATCAAATCGAGCTGGTTGGTCCTACCCTGGTCACTGTGCCCGAGGGACAAAAGAGGTGAAGACCGGCAAGACAGATCCTTACGTTGGCCCTCAAGGACCCTCCTGTTTGTGACCATTGGCAATTCTGTAGCTATATCTACTCTCCTCCAACCATACTGGTCTTCCTTCTGTTCCCCTGATATCCCAGGAACTCCCCCCCCCCCTTATGACTTTGGATCTTGGCTGGAATGTGCTTCCCCCAGAATCCCCATGGCTAACTCCCTAACCACCTTCAAGTCTTGGCTTGAAAGTTTCAAGTGTTATGTCCTACCTTCTTCTCTCTCAGTCTCCGTTATTCTATGATGTCCCTCCTATATAAGTGTCTTACATTTCTGTAGGATAATACACACACGGAGGGGCAGCTGATGGAGAAACTGGTAAGGTGTCAACATTACCCTTGGGAGGGAACGGTGTTACAGCAGCATGTTATGATAACAAGCTTGGACTTCAGTCTGTGGGCATTGGGAAACTACTGAAGGCTTTTGTAAGTGGAAGTGGCATAATCAGGTTCATTTAAAAATGTTCTCTCTGGCTGAAGGATAGAAAATGAACCAGAGAAGGCCACGCTGGAAGACAAGAAGACTGACTTCAAGCAATGTGTAAAGAAGTGAGTGATGGGTCCCGATAGAAAGACACAATACCCTACCAAGGGCCCATGTGGGACAAGACATCTTCTCAAGTTGCTCACAGTATACAATGTTTAGAGTCTTTGCCAGAACTCAGTTAATGACTGTATTGCAAAAAAGTGGAGTTCTTGGTTTATAGTGCACTTTCAGAAATTATCAGTTGGATCTCCAACCGAAAAGTCTAAATTTAGAGAAACTTTCAAGACGTAATTACAAGTAGTTTAGGACCAAGTATAGTTTTTTTTTTTTTTTTTTTTGAGAGAGAGAGAGAGAATGCACAGGCAAACAGTGGGATGAGGGGCAGAGGGAGAAAGATAGACAGAATATTAAGCAAGCTTAAGCAGGATGTGGAGTTCCACGCAGGGCTCGATCTCCCAAACTTGAGATCATGACCTGCGCAGAAACCAAGAGTTGGACCCTAACTGATGGAGCCACCAGGTGTCTCTAAGATTGAGTATGTCTTAATTGAAGGCAAAGGAATGTGAGGATTTCAGCTTGGGACGTGTCAGCTCAGGAGCACCTTAAGTCTGGCTAACTCTGTTTGCATTTATAATAACACGTGACCAAGGGGTTCACCCACAATTAGTGTACTGCATGCCAAGTCCTTCATGTATTAAATGTGAACTACTGAATGTCAGAATGTGACCTTCACATGGAGATGACATAGAGGGTCCTCCCCAAGTTGAGAAGGGTTTCCATGCCAAAAGCAAAGCTACTACTAGACACATATTTTAAAATCCATTACTTTGATTTATATTATGCAAAATACTGTGCAATAATATTGTCATTTCATAATGTAATATTGTCACCATACACCCCCACACCCAATTTCCCACCATTGGCCTATTACATTAGCATAGTATCTGTGTTACAGTTATTACAATATTGTTAATTATTACTAACTGAAACCCATGATTCAATCAGATTTCCTTAGTTTAAACCTAATGTCCTTGTTCTGTTCCAGAACACCCAAACCTATTTTACATTTCTTCCTCCTGTCTGCTCAGCCTCCTCTTGATTGTGACATTCTTAGATGTTCCTTGCTATTGGTAACCTTGACAGTTTTGAGGAGTCATGTCAGAGACTTTGTAGAATGTTCCTCAACTTGGATTCATCTCATGATTTTCTCATGATTACACTTGGGTTATGGGTTGGGCGAGGAAAGCCACAAGCTAAAGTGCCATTTTCACTGCACCAAGGTGCATGGTATGGGCTGGGCTCTCACTTTTGATGTTGACTTTCGTCATCTGCCTGAGGTCAGGTTCTCCAACACAAATTGCTCTTACTGTCCTTTTTCCATAACGTACTCTGAAAAAAGTCATTATGTGAAGCCCACACTTCAGGGGTTGGGGACTATGCTCCTAAAATATGCTGCATGAATTATTTAGAACTTTTTCTTCATGGGAAATGTACCTTTTTCCTGCATTTATATATTTATTCTGTCATTCATTTATATTAGTATGACTTCATGGACATGCATTTCCTACTTGGAGTTATACTCCAACACTACTTTATTTTCTTATTTTATTGCTCTAGTTTTTCCAGCTTTGGCAGGTGGGACCTTGTTCAGTTGCCATACTCCCACCACTGTGGGGTTTTTATTGTAGCACTTCCTTACCGGCTGCTGACCCTACAAGTCCCAAGCCTGCCTGGTCTATTCCTGGCCCCAGACCAAGGATCAGCCATCTCTGCAAGAAGTCCTAGATCCTTTTATTGGAGAAAGGTATCAGAATTTATGGCACTTACCCATACTCCTTCAGTGAGGCTGTTTCATGAATTCATAGTGCAGTTAATTTTTTTTCCTGTTCTGCATTTCATCCTACAATCTGTGGACCTCCTAAAGATGTATTCTTTTAATACATAGGTTTCAATCTTTGTGCTAAAGAGTGCTATATTTTTGAGAAATTGTGTCAGGTATCTGCTATGAAATTATGGCACAGAAAGGTTTCAGAGTTTAAAAAACCTAACCCCTATCAACCATTTCAACCATTGATCTTTTTTACTGTCCCTATAAATTTACCTTTTCCACAATGTTATATACTTGGAATCAAGCAGCATCAAGCTTTTTGAGACTGGCTTCTATCAATTAACAATATTCATTAAAGATTCATTCATGCTTTTTGTATCTTGATAGTTTGTTTCTTTTCATCACTGTATAATATTCCCTTGCATGGTTGTACCAAAGTTTGGGTATCAAGTCACCTATTGAAGGTGATCTTATGACCCAAGAGATGAAGACCTGAGTCAAAACCAGGAGTTGGAAGGTTAATTGACCACCCCACCCTGGTGCCCCATAGTTCTGTTTTAAATTTTTGAGGAACTGCCATACTGTTTATCAATTTACATCCCACCAACAGTGTACAGAGGTTCCATTTTCTCCACAACCTCCAACACCTGTTAACTCCTTTGTTTATTGTCCCCTCTCAATCTACTTTTTAAGAGTTTTTATCATGAGTTGATGTTGTGCTCTATCAAATACTTTTTTCTATATCTATTGAAATGAGCATATCCTTTCACTTGTTAATGTGATCTGTCATGTTGATTGATTTGCCAATATTGAACCATCCTTGCATCCCTGCAATGAGCCCCAGTTGATCATGGCGAATGATTTTATAATGTATTGTTGGGTTTGGTTTGCTACTATTTTGTTGGGGATTTTTACATCTATGACCATCAAAAATATTGGCCTATAGTTCTCTTTTTGTTTATAGTGTCTTTATCTGGTTTTGGTATCAGTGTAATGCCAGCCTTGTAGAATGAATTTAGAAATTTTCCTTTCGCTTCTATTTTTTAGAATAGTTTGAGAAGAATGGGTATTAACTCTTCTTTAAATGTTTGATAGAATTCACCTGTGAAGCCATCTGGCTCTGGAATTTTGTCGGGAGTTTTTTGATTACTGATTCAATTCCATTGCTAGTATTCAGTCTGTTTAAACTTTCTATTTCTTCTTGATTCAATTTTAGAAGGTTATGCATTCCTAAGAATTTATACGTTTCTTCTAGGTTAGCCAATTTTTCATGATCTTCTCTTATAATCTTCTGTACTTCTGAAGTGTTGGTTATTATTTATCTTCCTTAATTTCTTACTTGATTTGAGTCCTCTCCTGTTTTGAGTCTGGATAAAGGTTTACCAATTTTATTGATCTTTTCAAAGAACATCCTTCACTGATCTCTTTTATTGGGTTTTCAGTCTCTATTTTTATTTATTTCTGCTCTAATCTTTATTATTGCCTTCCTTCTACCAGCTTTGGGCTTTGTTTGTTCTTTTTTTTCCTAGCTCCTGTAGGTGTAAGATTAGGTTGTTTGAGATTTTCTTGCTTCTTGAGGTAGGCCTATTTTGCTATGAACTTCTCTTACAACAGCTTCTGCTATATCTTAAAGAGTTTGGACCATTGGTTTTTCTTTCTTTCTTTCTCTCTCTCTTTCTCTCTTTCTAAGTTTTATTTATTTATTTGAGGAACAGAGGGAGAGAACATGTGAGTGGGGAGGGGCAGAGGAAGGAGAGAGAGAGAACCTCAAGCAGACTCCCTTCTGACTGTGGAGACTGACATGGGGCTTGATCCAATGACCCTGAGATTGTGACCTGAGCTGAAATCAAGTGTCATACACATGACCAACTGAGCTACCCAGGTGCCCCTGGACCACTGTGTTTTCATTTTCATCTGTCTCCATGTGTTTTTTTTTTTTTAATTTCCTTTTTAAATTTCTTGGTTGATCCATTTACTGTTTAGTGGCCTGTTATCTAGCCTCCATGCATTTGTGTTCTTTCCAGACCTTTTCTGGTGATTGATTTCTAGTGTCATACCACTGTGGACAGAAAAGATGCATTATATAG